>NC_141152.1:132761645-135161645 GCF_053477565.2 Lygodium microphyllum | reverse complement strand
AGTTTGCTTACAACAATACAGTACACTCATCCATAGGGAAAGCTCCAAATGAAATAGTACAGGGTAAAGTGATTCCTCCTCCAATTATTCGCACTAAAGATAAGATTTTTGCTGCTGATGAGTTTGCTTCAGATTTAAAAACAACAATGGATCAAGTTCAAGCCACTATCAAAGTTGCGCAAGAGCGACAAAAGAAGCAAGCAGATAAAGGAAGAAGACCTTTGGCTTTTGAAAAAGGTCAATATGTCTTGCTAAAGTTTGATAAAAGCAGGCTCAAACAAGGTTCTGGTCAAAATTCATCTTTTCCAAAGCTCTCTAGTAGATACTTTGGACCCTTCAAAGTGATTGAGAAAATAAATGAAGTTTCTTATCGACTTGAGCTTCCTACTCATTGGAAAATACACAATGCTTTTCATGTAAGTTTGCTAAAACCTTACATAGGACCAAAACCAAAGGAACCCATTACTGAAGATCCCCCAGAAGTTGAAGAAACAAAGCAACTCTTGGAACCTGAAAATATTTTGTTTCTCAAGGATCGAACCACGAGAAGTGGCCTTGTGACACGAAAATTCTTACTAAAATTCAAGAATCTACCCACAACAGATGCACAGTGGGTAGATGAAAAATTCATGAAGGATTACCCAAATATTCTACAGCAACATCAAGAAGCTTTTCAGCTGAGGATAGCTGAATAAAAGCCAGAGGGCTGTCACAACTCTATAGAAACAGAATTTGTATCCTTTTTCATTAATTTGTCTATATAATGATTTATTAAATTTATTTCCTTTGCACTAATTAGATATAAAGAAAAGTGCATTGGAGCTGGCCACTGATGAGTGGTCACAGGTTATGGTGGACCCACGCGGTGGGTTAGAGAAAAGATAGTTCACACTTCCACCTATATGACCCGATTGGGCGCCTGTGACTAGAACTCACGCATATCAGGGTTAGACTCACACACAGAAAGGATTGATGCCTTGAAGAGTGGGCTAGATCCACCAGAACAAACAGTTACAATCAACAAGATGGCATGATCATGAAATGCTTGTATAATGTGCATGTGTGGGCTGAAAGCTTAAAATGCACATTTCTTTGCATAGGAAAGTCACATGTAGATTCGGATACCATTTTTGCGATGTACACGGAAAAAGCTTTCATATGACACCCATATTGGGGGGGTCCCTAAATTTTAGGAGATCCCTAAATTTTAGGAGGTCCTAAAATTTAGGAGCCTTGAATTAGCCTAAAAATACTAGTCCTAAAAAATAGGGATGTCATTCTAAAAATAGTAAGTTCTGTACTCTGACTGTCCTTACTAAATTTGGTTGTTTCTATTCTTGACAGTATTCAACCCAAAAAGGAATGCCATAGAGAAGAGACAAGTGTCAAGACACTTGTCACACAAGTTTCCAAGTGTCCCACCACTTGTCACATCTCATGACATGTGGCTGGACACTTGTCTTGTGCTACTCCACTTTCCCCTTTTGTACTAGCTCTCCCCTCTTGGAGCCTCGAGAGGAACACCAAGGAAAAGGGAATTCTCTTGCAAGAAACTCTATCTTGTAACATCAACAAGCTTGTTTATCATGTTTCATATGATCACAATGAAGAAAAGAACACCAGGCACAACAAATCTTCATGCAACATCATGTAAATCTCCCACGGTTTTTAATAGAATCAACCATATTCTTCAACATCTTCACAAAATCCATCAATATACCAAAGAAAGCAAAGAAGTACACCATCTTTGAATGGAAATACATCACATAGTATTCATCTTCAATATCTTCATAGTCTTCTCTCTCAATCTCTCATATACAATCACTCTGTTTTAGTAGAATTGGCTATCTCTGACTCTCTCTCACACACTCCATCAATAATACATCATATCCTCTCTACAATCTCTCAAAATTACTCTCAATAATCACTCTTAGATCATGGATACCCCTCCCAAGAGGTATGTCTGATATGAAAGGTCACCAGAGCCACTACAGTGTCTCTTCACAGCTCACTACTGTCACTTCACTCTAGTCTTCTCTTGAGTCTTCAGCAGCTACTTTTTCCACTTCCTTCAGCTCTTTTGCACTTGTATTCACCTCTTTCCAAGGCTAGAAAACTTTCCCAAAATCACACATACATTCCACAGAACACTTACAGAACAGTCTACAGAACAGTACCAGTACAGTTACAGTACAGAATAGAACAGAAACAGAACAGTTACAGAAGCTCTACAGAAGACCTACAGAAGGTTACAGAAGGTCATCAAAACCACATAACTCATCCTCAAACCATTCAAAACTCTCACAAACCATTCAATAAACTTTCACAATATCTCACTCTTCATCAATCAATACTTCATCCCTCCTTACAGAAGACAATCAGAACAAAACAGAACAAAACAAAAGGTATACAGAACCTATCAGAACCTATCAGAACATCACAGAACCATCAACAAACATCATGAACTTCCAAAACACAATCAATATCATCCAAAACACTCTCAAACCACTTCCTAATCAATCAATCATCCCATAAAATCAACCATTCAGCTCTCAAAAACAACAAAAATCATCCAAAAAACAAGTCATTTCAACACTCAACATATCCCCACACTTAATAAGGAAGCGTCCTCGCGACCCAGGAAAAAGGGAATACAAGTTCATAGAAAAGCTTCACTTTGATCTTCAATATCTTTTCACAAAGAATCCATCCACCACGACCCCAACTTATAACCTGTTTCTAATATAAAAATACAAAGAAAGGAAAACTCTATTTTGAAATTAACACCTCTTATCAAACTAAAAATCATCACAAATTTGTAAAGGATATAAGAGTTTGCTTCTTCTTCTTCATCTTCATCTGCTTCAACTCTCCAACCACGACCCCATCTCGACAAATCTCCAAAACATAGCTCGTACACAAAATCCAATAGGAAACCACCACGTTCGTTTGACATAAATAAACTCACAACACAAACACTAATACACAACACAACCATCTGAATGACTTCTTCAAAAAGAGAAGAGTGTGGTATTAAAAAGCTTGCACCATACATTGGAAAGGCATCAATGAAGATGATCCCTCTTAAAAGATTGATGTTGTCGGAATCGATCCATAGATAAGGATTCATCTACAAAGTTTTTAGGAGGATTTTGGAAAAATTGGAGACAACACATCCTTTCCAACAGGACCAAGTATCTGTTAGGCAAACAGAGGGCATGAAAATACAATATCTCCAGCTGTTCAGAATCAATGCTAACATTGACATTCATGCACAACTTTGGAATAGGCTTTGAATCAGTATGAGAGTGCCTATGCATATACGCCAGGTACCAAGCAAAGTGAGCAGTTAATCTCACTGAGGGATCTGCAGACTGTGAATATTGTTGGGCAAAATGAACATAGTTTTGATAAGCTTGACTTGAAGCTATCCATTCCCCTGGAATTATTGGCCAATTAATCTGCGGTCCTGTAAGGCAATCATCCGAACTCCATCCCCTTCTTCTGGAAATCTGAGTATCAAAACCGGCACAGTCACTAACCAACTGAGGTGGTTGAGATATGGAAGTGTTAGGAGAGGGTAATGGAATAAGAGAAAGTGGATGTAGGGAAGGATAGGAAAAATCATAAAAGGAAGAAAAGGTTAAAGAAGGAGTGGCAGAAATTTGTAAGGAATCACTAAGGAATGGTGTTAACTGATAAATAGGAAATGTGGAGGGTACATTTATGAGGGGTGAAGGACAGGGTGGAGAAGGGGAAAATACCCTATCCTCAATAAAGGAACAGTAAGTGAAAATAGGAATTTGAGGGAAATTGGAAGGTTGGAAAAGAAGTGGTAAAATTACTGTGGAATTAGTTTGACAAAGGGAAAAATATATAGCAAAGCGGTGAGCCAATTGTTGGTAATAGAGGAGGGTAGGAACAGAAGGTCCTAACAGAGATCGTCTATGATAGGCATCAAAGAAAGTAGCATCAAATGGATTATGTTTGGAAAGATAGGTTAAGAGATCCATCCTCAGTTGGTTAGTACTCTGTACAAAGGTAGGAGCTATGTTTTGTCTTTGATTGAGGACTACCAAATCAATCATGGGATGCCACGAATTATCCTGACAATCAGCCACTTTGGAGGAATAACTCTGGAACATATCAGCTATGCGCAACTCCAAATGATTGACATAGAGAACAGCCTGTAAGACCACATCCCCCACATACCATGCCATATCTATCTCATTTGGAATTAACAAATCTCCTCGGAGATACATGTATGACATCAGCATGGTGTCTGGCGTGACAGAATCTTCAAAGACCATTCTGACTACCTCTGTCAACAACTCAGCAGACCAAGCCCCACTCCAGCCATCCTCTGGAAAAGGTAAATCCATCGTAGAAAGCTTCATATAGAAGACCAACTTCTGCAAGTGGTAGCGGACAAAGAAAGAATGGTCAGGTAAGACATATTCCTGAAACTGTTCAAAGGTAGACCATAACAAGTCCATTCTGGACTGCAATCTTTCCACTTTGTCTTGGAATAGAGGGCACAAAGTAGCCTGTCTCTGTAGTGCAGCCAAGTCCTGCTGTGAAAGAGAAGGAATTAATGGAACAGGAGGGCTTGGAGGAACAGAGCGGGACTTTGCAAGTTGATCTTGCAACTGCTGGATTTGGGAGGCTTGGTTGGCCACTGTGTCATTAGCCATCTGTAAAGCTAAAAGCTTGTCATCTAAAAGAACTTGGAATTCCTTCGCTTCACTGGACATCCTCTCCTTCTCTGCTGAAAGGCTAGTAACCTGTGACTGAGCCTCGAATAACTGGGTCTTCAATGAAGAAATCTCATCGCTTTGAGTGGCAACCAGTTGGGTTTGTTGTTCCATTTGCTTAAATAGATCTGCTAGGGTATCCTTAGCAGATGCTAACTCAGATGTTGCCTTATGCAACTGGTCTTTGGACTGCATGAGCTCCTCATAGAAAGATGTGTACAGCTGTTGAACACAGGCTGTCACTGACAACTCAATGGAACTTTGAATATTCTTGCAGAGGAAAGGAATGGCATCTCCTGAGACGAGACTGTGCAGGGAAGGAACTGAGATCTCCAAGGATCCTTCTCTATGTGCTCGGAACAGGTTATTGCAAGTGAGAAACCCAGGGAGTTCACTACCAGAAGTAGCAGGGATAGGCACTGAGGGAAGTACAGTAGGGGCTTTGTCTGCTACCCTCTTCAAGCGTTTGCGCTGTATGACCAAGGGAGGCGGAGAATCATCATCCTCAATGTAAATAGGTGCTGACTCTTCTGAAGGTGGAGGAGGAGGTACTGGATCTGATGCTGGAGGTGGAGGCACAGTCTTCTGTAAACCTGAATAGGTCAAGAAGGCAGACAAATAGGATCCATAGGTAACATTGGTAACATTACCCCTCGTGACTTTAACGAAATGCTGATCCATCTTAGTAAGGAGGTATGTGCTCCAATCAATGGCAACTCCTTTTAGCACCATCCTAGAAGCTGTGAAAAGCTCTTTGGACAAATAGTGGGATGGCGTTTTGGTAGGCATGAACCTGTCCTGAAGGAACTGGCATATCGTCTTCCAGACGGGATCAGTAATCATAGAAAACGAAACTCCGGAAGAGTTTATCACTTTCTTAACATCAAGGACTTCCCTTGTCTGCTTCTGCAACAGTTTGAGAATCTCTTCATTAGAGAAGAGCTGTCGAGTGGTCACAAAAGGTTCTCCTTTGAAGGGTAAAGACAGAGCCTTCCCTAAGCCTCGAGATGTCAATGTCATAGACATGCCTTGGACTACGCCTGTCTTCTTGCTGTAAGAGGCCAGGAACTCATCACATACGGACGGATCCTCTGGAAGTAATGGAAAAGGAGTGGCCACAAAAGCAGCAAGTCCTGCCTTCGTGAGGGGCTCAAAAGTAAGTAGGGACGAGTAATCCCTACTAACTAGTGGGACGTACTGGATAGGGGGAGGAGCATGAGAAGGCGCCATTCAGATGGTTACACACACACCACAAACACAGACAATCAAAGAGAATGCCTGCAAAGCAACAGACAAAAAAAAACCACGGATAAGAGAATTACCAATCAAAACGTGACACGACCTACTAACCCCAAGCAAACCACATCCTAGAAAAAATTTGACATGACCTCGAGACAAATGCGACCGAAAGCTTCATGCGATGCATCAAACAAACACCCAGAACCCCGTATCAGGCAATAAAAGAAAAAAAACTGCATACCGTTCCCGTAACCGTAACTAAGACATGAAACCAAAACCATACCATATCCGACACATATCAATACGACATCTGTCATAGAACCAAGACTGGACCATGGAAAACAACATTAATGACTGCGTATACCCATCCCACGAAACGCTTCATTAAAAAGGGGAATTCAGTGCAGTGAGGGGGGATTTAATTTAATTAAGGGTTGATTTTAATCAATTATTAAAAATGGGTGAATTTTTATTAGGTGATAAACCTTAATAAGAAAACGGCGGTTCCTTATTATAAATTTAATTACCAATTATTAGGTTAAACGGTGCAGTTATTCGATTTCCGGACTTCGACTCCCGACTGGGTCTCTAAATGCAATTCATTAATTATAAATTAAGGTGATGTGGAGCGTTTTTTTGCCAGCGCGTGCTCATGTGACGGCTGGTTTATTTTAATTAAAAAAATTAAAGTGCCTCTTTAGCGCACGTAGCGCGTGCTAAGTGAACGGCTGGTTTATTTTAATTAAAAAAAATATGTGTGTTTAGCGCGAATGCGCGTGGAAACTGTGGGTGAATGAAAGGATTTATTTTAACAATTAATTGTGATTAAGGGGGAAAATAAATAAAGAAAGCACATAAAATAAATACCTGGAAGGGTGTGTATGGAATGCAGGAATGCGCATGGAAGAGTCCCAGTAAAGGAAAAGCAAAAAGCACTGATGAAACAACAATGAGAACACCTTAGCAAATGTGTGAAGTTGGTTTATATTGGTTTTTTATTTTTATTTATTTTAGTTTATTTTTAGTTGTGATTTTTTATGTTTGAATAAATGGAAAATGAGCAAGGGAGGTGAGGGAAAATTTTTAGAATGTTTTTAGAATTTTTTTAGAATTTTTTACAATTTTTAAAATGATTTTTCCATATTTTTTTGGCAATTTAGGGGTAATTTAGGAAAGATGGATTTTTCCGAAATTTTAGGAAAGGCAATTCCTAGCAGACAAAGGTCCAAAAATTGGCAATTGACAGAAGGAATTTTTAGAAATTTTTCTAAAATTTTTTATGGAAAAATTAATGAAGTGATTAATTAAGTCACATTAATCACATTAATCACATTAGTCATAAGTCAGGTTAGTCAGGTAAGTCTACCTAGGTTAGTCTGGTAAGTCAAGTGTGATTAGGTAGGTTCTAACTAACCTAGTCAGGTAAATCAAGTATGATTTGGTAGGTTCTAACTAACCTAGTCAGGTAAATCAAGTGTGATTTGGTTAGTTAGTGTTAATGATTAATGTGACTTAGGTTAGTTGATTAGTTATACCAAGGAAGGTTAGAAGCTAACCTTAGGTAGGGGTGGTGGGGAAGAAGGGAGGAGGGAGTGGTGCAGGCGGCGAGCCGGCCAGGCGGGCAGCGGCGAGGTGGCACGGGCGCTGCGATCAGTGGCGGCGACGGCGCGACGTGCTGGAGGCGGCGGGCGATCGTGGCGGCGACGGCGGCGGTTCGAAGGCGGCACACGCGGCGAGCAGAGGGCACCGGCGGCGCGGTTCAGCGCAGGCGTGGGCGAGCGCAGCGACGGGGTCCAGCGCAGGCGTGGGCGGGCACAGCTACGGGGTCCATCGCAGGCGTGGGCGGGCACAGGCGGAAGGGGCGGCGACGGCGCGACGTACTGGAGGAGTACGACAGCGGCTGGAGGAGAGGAGGACGGCGCTGGAGGGTGGAGGCGAGGGTGGAGGGGAAGAAGAGGAGAAGGGCAGAGAGGAGAAGGAAGGGAGGGAGTGAGAAGAGGGAGAGGGAGAAGAGGAGAAGGAGGAGTAGGAGGAGGGGAGGAGGAAGGAGAGAGAAGGAGAGAAGGTGGAGATGGAGGGAGAAGAGGGAAGAGGGAGAGGAAGGAGATAGAAGGGAGAGGGAGAGGAATGAGAGAGAAGGGAGAGGGAGGAGGAAGGTGGACGCACAGTGAGAGAGAGAGAGAGAGAGAGAGAGAAAGAAAGAGAAAGAGAGAGAAGAGAGAGAGAGAAGGGACGGTTGGCGGGAGGGGGTGTCCGTTGGTTGTTGTTTTAAAAAAAATAAAAAATAAAAAAAATAAAAGGTGGGCGGGCAGGGGAAAGGGAGGATGGGCGGGGTCAAGAGGGGGCGGATCCCCGTCCCGCGCACGTGCGTGGGACGGGGTAAAAAAAATTTGCCGTGACGGGATTAAAATGGCGCTGGGATTATGGTACGGGGTACGCGGACACGACCGAGGCGCGTGGAGATGCGTTAAATCGAAAAAAGGCGCGTTCACGCGCAAAACGGGCGCGAGAAAAACGTAAAAATAAAGAAAAATTAATAACTCCCAATCCGGATGTCAAAACGAAATATCGTAAAAACGAAAAGTGGGTAGGACGACAGGGGGGAAACAAGAAAAATATGGGACGGGGGTTCCGGGAGGGGTAAAGGGCAGTCACGTGCAAAAAACACAAAAAATGAATCAAAAACGCAATTTAAAAATTAATATCGAAAGATCCGTGCATCGGAATGAGGTGTGGAAAAAAGGAAAACTGTGCAGAAAGATGTGCCCGACAATCCTATTACGTCAAAACATAATCTCGACTGAGATAAGACGCGTGCACATGGGAAAAACCCAAAAAATAAACCCGAAAATGGGATCGGAAATTAATATCTGACAAACCGGTCACCGGAATGACGTGCAGTAAGAAGGAAAAATGTCCGCAGAAAGGAGTGGCACAGGGTTATCACGTTAAACTGCAGTTCCGGCGGAAATAGGAGGGGTTCACATGTGAAAAACTCCAAAAATACTCCCGAAAAGTCATTTAAAAATTAATAAGTAAAAATACGAACGTCGAAAAAGGGTGGAGGAAAAAGGAAAAAGGTAGGGGAAGGCATAGGGGACACGGCTGTCAAGTCAAATTGGAATTCCGATGCAAACAGGGCAGGTTCACATGGAAAAATGTCAAAAATACGCACGAAAAAGTTGTGAAAACCCCGGAAAATTAATAACGGACAAACCATGTATTGGAATGATGCAATATAAAAAGGAAAAATGTCAGGGAAAAAGCACTAGTCAGGGCTATGACGTCAGATCACGGTTTCGAAGCAAGAAAAGCGCGTTCACACGGAAAACCGTCTAAATTTGGCAAAATGGTTCAAAAATTAATAACTCAAAAACCATGCACCGGAATAGGGGTAGGTAGAAAGGAAAAATGGTCAGTTCAATGGGAGGAACAGGGCTATAAGGTTGGATTTGAATTTTGGTGAACGTAGGATACATTCATATGACAGGACCTCAAAAGCAAGGAATGAAGGAAAACTGCAAGGGAACAGCCCCAAGGGTGGGTGGAACATAACCGGGTGGGTGGGAAGGGACCCCAGGAGGGTAAAAGCAAGTCATGGCATTCAGGCATGAGCAAAATAAGGCATATGCAAAGGATATGCACGGTAGACGCGCAGGGACACGTCCCCACACTTAAGACCTTAACGGATAGGGTTAACCGAACAACAGGGACCTAGGACCATGCCACAGACCATCCACTAACGTCCCCACACTTAAAAAATGACCGGCACGAAAAAACCAAAGTGTAGGGTTAGAAAAACTTGGCCCGTTTCGTCAAAAATCAAGGTTGAGTGTCGATGGCACGTCCAGTGTTGTTGTCGGCGCTGGAGGAACCAAGGCAGCTTCTCGGCACACGTCCGTCATGGAAGGGACCACGCGGCAGCACCCAGGGAGGTAACTGATGGAAGGAATCGCAAGAAATTCGTCGATGATGAGGGATATTGCACTCAACTCACAGTCACTCAAACGAAATGAAAGAACAGTCATTCGCCCCATGACTAATATCACTCGCGGAAGAATGATTAAAACCCATATCTCATACCCGGTTGAGGAATCATCAAAGGGGGAATGGTGTAGAAGGAGTATGCCAGGGTGCACATTTGATGGTGCATTAGTGCGTCCAACCCGTCTGGCATAAGTGCAAGGAGGAAGGCAAGGGAGCCTTACAGTGCCGTGTACAGAACAGGGTAATGTGTCTTGTGATGACGGCAAAAACCCATCTCGTGGGTGCATAGGGAAACGGGAACATACCTGACTCCAAGTGTCGTAACGTCCCTCAATCTCACCTCTCGGTATTTGATTGAAGAAACTCCAGTCACACTCAGCCCACCCTCTGTCTCACGCTCGGTGGATAGATACAAGAGGGCAGCCTTTTCCTGAAACCCATTGATGTAATCCTCACAGTCACTTGTGCAAAGGTTGTATGCCTTGTGCACATTTGATGGTACAATTGTGCATCCCACCCTGTGCCGGCATACGGTGCGAGAAGGAAGGCCAGGGAGCCTTATGGTGCAGTGCACAGAAACAAATTGTGCTTTGTGCATTGAGAGGCCCATCCCGTGCGTGCAATACTTCATTCACACTGCTCACCTCTCATTCGATTTGAAGGGAAAAGATTGGTCTCTCGCCCCACCCTCTGTCTCACTCTCTGTTGATAGATACAGAGGGCAACCATACTCACTTCCCCATCCGGTTAGGATGAAAGCTCACATCACTCAAGGGGTTGTCGATGAAGATCGCGTCATCAGTTGTTGAAGAGGCGTACCCAGGGAGGTAGCCATCAAATCGAACATTGTATTGGATAGAAACATGTCGTCTGCTAGAGGACAGTTAGTCACTTTGCAAAGAGACCCAGGACATAGCGTACCAAGGGAGGCAGCTTCGGAATTGGATCCTGGGAATATCAATTAATAAATCCACTTTCTGGACTGCTGGGTGTTACCACCTTTTCCACAGCCAGCTTCCCGCCCAAGGGTGTTTACCACCTTTTCTTGGAACGAGGCCCGCTATGACAGGGAATTGCTTCCTTTTCTCTCATAACAGATTTGTTTTGTTTGTTTTTTTTTTCTTTTTCTTCTTTGTTTTTTTTTTCTTTTTCTTATTTTCCCCTATTCCCGAGGGTGTTTCCACCTTTTCTCGAAGAATAAGTCGGCATGACAGGGACCTAAGTCCTTTTCTCCCATGACCGATATGTTTTGTTGTTGTTTTTTTTTTCGTTTTCTCTTTTCTTCAAATTGAACAAGGGAATGATAGAAAGACCATGTGTCAGAACCCTCCTCACCACTGTTGCTGGTGGAAAATAGAGGATAAGAGATCAAGGCTGGAAGGGGGTTTGGAGGGGACAGAGGGTTGCGTCCACCTCATCAGAAGTGGCTGAAGAATGGCTATCAAAAGTAGCATCATAACAAGAACAGTGCCGTGCCAACGAGGGAAAAGATCAAGTGTCCGTAATTGTCAAGATCCCCAAGGAGGGAAGTACTTCTTCAGGCGATATCCATTGATCAGAAAGGGATCATCAGAGGCATCCAGGGTCTATACTTGGACAGAACCATTAGGGTTGACTGCAAGTACCTTATAGGGGCCCATCCACCGCTGTTGGAGCTTTCCAGGAAACTTGCCAAAGCGTGAATCATAGGCTAGGACCAAATCACCTTCTTTGAACTCCTTGTGCTTGATGAAACTATCATGGTAAGCCTTACGTCGAGCTTGCGTGGCTTCCATGCACTGTAGAGCCATCCGACGAATTTCGTCCAAACATTCCAAGTGCAGGAGACGACGTTGCAGTGAATCATCATCCCCCAAATGCTCTTTGATAGCTACTCTCAAAGAGGGTAATTCCAGTTCAACAGGAAAAACAGCTTCTGTTCCATACACCAACTGGAAAGGTGTTTGTCCCGTTGCTGCTTTATGGGAGGTTCTGTACGCCCAGAGGGCCTCTGTAAGTCGATCATCCCAATCACGACGATGTGCAGCAATTGTTCTTGTCAGAATCGAGCAGAGGATGCGATTGGTGACTTCGACTTGGCCATTGGCTCTGGGGTAATAAGGAGTGGACTTGCGATGGCGGATCTTATACAACTCTGTCAACTCTTCCATGACTTTGTTAAGGAAATGAGTGCCTCTGTCACTTACCAGCTCTAAGGGACTACCAAAACGGGTGATGATATTCTCGTACATGAACAGGGCCACGCTGTTACCATCGTCCCGCTTCAGGGCTTTAGCTTCGCACCACTTTGTAACATAATCCGTACATACGAGGATGTATCTGTTCTGTTTCCTTCTGGTAGGAGGGTCGATTGGACCTACGAAGTCAATGCCCCACTTCTCAAACGGCTTCAACGGAAGGATAGGTTGCAATGGCATGGCACTTGTCTTCGTGGGTTTCCCCATTCTTTGACAAGCATCACATCTTTTACAGTAATCATGGGCATCCTTATGAATGGTAGGCCACCAATATCCTGCTAGCAGAGCCTTCCTGGCTGTAGCTTCTCCTGCAAAGTGACCTCCACATGGCTCGTCGTGGCAAGCCTTCAAAACAATCCCAATCTCTTCTCCTGCAACACATCTTCTGAGCACTTCATCTTTGCCCTTCTTGTACAGTGCACCGCCGAGCAGGGTGTAGGGGGCTGATTCTAGCATGAGCTTCTTCCTTTCCCGACTAGAAATACCAGGAGGGTACTGTTGGGTTGCCAGCAGATTGGCAATGTCTGCATACCAGGGAGTTACAGTCTCTACCAAGAATAGGGAAGCATCAGGGAGGTCTGGATCATCCTGCTCCTCGTCTGCAGTTTGTGGGATACGCGATAGATGATCAGCCAGAACATGGGAACGACCAGGCTTAGTAATCACCTCAAAGTCGAACTCCTGGAATAAAAGGAGCCATCTCATCATTCGTCCTTTCACATCTGCTTTGTTCATCAAGAAGGACAGGGCCTCATGATCCACATAAAATTTAAAGTGGGTGGATAGGAGGTAGTGGCGAAACTTCTCCAGGGCAAACACCATTGCCAAGCACCCCAGCTCTGTCACTGTATAGTTCCGTTCCCTATCAGTGACTTTTCGGCTTGCATAATAGATCGGTTGATCCAGCTTCGAGGAGCCCTTTTGGCAGAGGACTGCGCCTAAGCCTTCAATTGATGCATCAGTGTGTACGTGGAACTCTTTCGTCCAATCAGGAGGTTGCAGGATGGGCGCCTCTATCAGACACTGCTTCAGAGTGTGAAAGGCTTTGTCACATTCTTCTGTCCAAGTAAACTCTGCATCTTTCCTCAAGAGCTTGTGCAAGGAAGTTGCCTTTGTCGCAAAATGGGCTATGAACCTTCTGTAGTACCCCACATGGCCTAGGAATCCCCTCAACTGTTTGAGGTTGGTGGGTGCTTGCAGAGCTGAGATCTTTTCGATCTTTGCAGGGTCTGTTGATATCCCTTGTGCTGAGACAATGTGGCCCAACAGGACGCCAGAAGAAACCCCAAAGATACATTTGTCGGGGTTGAGGGAAATCCCATACTCCCGGCATCGGTCAAAGCATTGTTCCAGATGGTCCCAGTGTTCACTGATCAAACTATAGACACAGAAGTCATCCAAATATACTTCGATAAAGTCATGCAGATGATTTTGAAATGCAGCCATCATGACTCGTTGGAAAGTAGCTGGGGCATTACAAAGCCCAAATGGCATCACTCGGTAAGCGTAGGTCCCCCATTCTGTGGTGAAGGTTGTTTTGGATTGGTCTTCTTCTGCGATTTGGACTTGATTGTATCCGCTGAATCCATCCAGAAGAGAATAAAGCTCATGTCCTGCCACTGTGTCCAACAGTTGGTCTGTGAAAGGGATTGGAAAGTGATCCTTCTTGGTCTTGGAATTAAGTTTTCGGAAATCCACACATATTCGCAATTTGCCATTCTTCTTGGGTACAACCACGATGGGTGAAACCCATTCACTATTTGCCACTGGATAGATGAACTCGGCTTCCAGAAGCTTCAGCAGCTCCGCTTTCACCAATGTGGAATAATTCGGGTTCATTCGCCTCTGTCGTTGCCGTACTGGCTTGGCATCAGGCTCCAAGTCAATATGATGTTGACATATTGTGGGATCAATCCCCTTTAGGTCTTTGTAAGACCATGTAAACACGTCCAAATTTTCTTTCAACAAGTTGTACAAGGTTGACAACTCCTCTTCTGGGAGACTGCTACCCACCTTCAAGTGGCGTTCAGTGCCATCTGCATCCACAAAGGTTAACTGCCTTTCACCTTCTACTTCACGGATGAAGGTCCCACGGACTGCTTCTGGATATAGATCCGACTCCTTCAAGGGAGTGATGTCCTCTTCTGATGTCCCACTAGAACCAACTTCTTCTTTTGGTGGAGACTTAGGTTGCTCCTTAAGACGTTGGAATGGGATAAGCGTCGTTTCGGATTTGGTTTCAAGATTAATTACCTCGTGGCTTGAAGACTCATCTTCTGAAGATGACACATCCAGGAACGTCACATAACAGGGACCCTCTGATGCCTGTTGGGTTTGTCGGACTGGTGCTTGTTGGCACGGTGCATCATCATCATCTTTCTTTGGCAAGGATGGGTTAGGACGGCATGAGCCACACTTAAAAGACGGCTTGTTCTTCTTAATCCATTTCTTATAAAGGTTTTGCATATGAGAAGATCCATTTACTAGACCAAATGGTACCATTGCCATTCTGTCCCATAGCATGAGCTCATCGGCTTCTGATACTTCTGGAACTTCTTCTTCAAATGTATCCTCTTCAAGTGGGATAGATTCTTTTGGCTCACTTTCATAATCTTCTTCGTCCATATCATATCCATCCTCTTCTGTCTCTGTCTTTGCTTCTGCTTCTGCTTCTGCTTCTGTTTCTGCTTCTGTCTCTGTAGGAGCTCTGTAACAGAAGAACAGATTCTCTGGTTCCTCTTCTGCCTCTGCCTCTGTAGGAGCTCTGTAACAGAAGAACAGATTCTCTGGTTCCTCTTCTGCCTCTGTCGTTGCGTCTGCTTCTGCTTCTGCTGTGACCATGTAACAGGGAGAGCAGTACATCCATGCTTCTATCTCACTATCAGAAGTGACTTCAGAAGTCATTCCCGGTTCGGGCAGGAAGTATTCACCCATTGCTAATGGCTTTGCATCTTTTGGAAGTCGGCTTACAGTATCCACTGTTAAGGAATGTGCCACTATTTTCTTGGGAAGGATCTGTTTGACAGCATCTTCGTCTGCTGATGTTCCATCTGTAGCCTCATTAGGGGAGTCAGAAGATAATTCCAGAGAGGTGGATCCATGTCCTTTTTGAGAACCATACAGTTTCAGCACCACTTTGTTGGGTCCTCTACCCAAGGTCAAAGTTCCTTTAAACCAATCCGCCCTTGCTCGGGCTTCAAAAAGCCATGGTCTGCCTAGTAACAGGGGATAGGATGTACCATAAGAATTTGGCTTCACCACCAAATAGGTTAGCCAATAATCTTTTCCAGCCACTGTAGTCTTTACATAGGGAAGAATGCCCAAAGGCTTGATTCTACTCTGATCCGCCAGTCTGATGAGCCATTGGGTTGGTTGCACACCTTGTAGGCCTAGATCCTTCATTGTCACATCCGTCATAATGTTCACTGATGAACCACCATCAATCAGTGCATTTGCAATAAAGCAACCTTCTATCCATACGCCAGTCTCTGGAATACCCGGATCTAGAAAAGCATTAGCCACATCCATTTCTTTTACAGGCTCTGGAGCCTTGTTGGACTTTGTCACTGTGGAGGGAGCAATCCTTAAACCACGTCTTCTTGTCAGTATACTTTTGAATCTTTTCCGGCAACTCGGAGACAACATCAATAATTGTCGGAATGTGAGGTTTGGTTTAAAGGTATCTAGATCTCTAACCAGATCGTATTCCTTAATAGGATCCACTGGATTTTCTAATCGGTTAGGGAATGGGGCAACACCCATTTTCATTTTTCCTCTTTCTTCCATCAGAGGAATCATGGAAGCTTCTTCTGCCACTTGTGGCACTTCCTCCTCTCCTGTATCCTGGACCTCTGGTCCTGTCTCTGTAACTGTCTCTGTAACTCTCTGTGGCACTGTAGGGCTCTGTACGGCACTGTTAGGCTCTATTTTGTTCTGTTCTTCTGGTGGAAGATTGAACTTCACTGTTCTGGCAGGAGGGTTATTTTCTTTCTGGATAGGTGGTTCCTTCTGCTTTGCACGAGTGATGGCAGCAACTTCCAATTCCACCAAATTGGAGGTAGGCTCTTGGGCCTTGGATGGACTATCAGTAGCACTGTTTTTCACTGGGGCTGGGCTTGGACAGTCTTTTGCAGTGTGGCCTTCTCCTTTGCATCGACTGCATAAGGGCTTGTAATCCACTGACCTTCGAGGATTTGGACAATTTGGTGAGATGTGTCCCTTTTCTCCACATCTGTAACATTCCACTTCTGATCTCTGACCACCGCCAGACTGTCTTCCTCTGTAACTTTGAGAGGGAAATCTTCAGGGTCCGAAATTAGGACCAAACTCTCTAGGCTTAGGTCCAATATCTTGTGTTGTCATTTTGGATTCCAACAAGTTAAATCTTGCGTCTTCTTCCTTTCTTCTCCTATCATGCATCTCCTTCAGGGAGCAAATGTCCTCTGTATGATTCTTCCGCAAACAGTAGGAACAGAAGGCTCCAGGGATTGTTGGTTTTCGTGTACATTCAGTGGCTAAATGACCTGCTTGATGACACTTACCACACCAAGTATTTGACCGCATCACATCTCTTCCTGCTCCTGCAACGTTGGATATGCTTGCGGTATTCACTTTCAACGTCTGTAGTTGCTCTGTAATCACATCCATCAACTCCTTTTTGATGTTTGCAACTGAGTTGGATAAATAATCCTTCAAGCTTTCTCCTCCGGACGTACTGGCAGGAGGGTTTTGAGGAGTCTCTGTAATTACTGCATAAACGGGTTGGGTTGGTGCAGAGGGGTCTCTGTTCTGGTTCTGATTCAATGCTCATGTTTGAACTGTTGGCTGTTGGCTCCAGTTGGTAGGATTCCACTGTTGCTGTTGATTTGGCATTGAGGAAATTGGTTGAGACCATGGTTGTTGTGGTGGAACCACCATTTGAGGCATGGATTGTGGCCATTGTGGATTTGGTGCATTGTACTGTGATACCGGGGGCATCTATTGGTAGGGATAGGGAACAGTCCCTGGAACTGCATTTGGTGGGTACATCATTCCTGGCACCAGAGGAGGTAGGACTCCTCTTCCTGTATTCATTGCTAATCTAGCTTCCACTTCATCGTACAGTCTGGCACCTTCTGTTGCAGCTTGCAGTGTGGCTGGTCTTTGCAACTCTACAAACTTACGGACTTCTAGTTGTAATCCTCTGAGAAACACTCCCTTCTGAATGCCATCATCTAGATTATGGTTAGTCCATCTCTTCAGGATGGATTCCATTCGTGAGACATAGGCTTCCACTCTTTCTCCAAAGGACTGACTTAGGTTCATAAATTCCTCTCTCATCCGCTCTTCAAAACCTTCACGCCTGAATTTAGTGAGGAAGGCCAACTTCAGGTCGTCCCATGTGCCAAAAGTTCCTGCTGCTTGTCTCTCATACCACTGAAACGCCGCGCCCTTGAAAGTGGTGGGGAATATTGCTAACCAATGCTCAGGGGTTCTGGCATTGTTAGCCACACATGCTACCATAAACTCTGCTACATGAAGATCGGGGTCTTCATTGTACTCTCCCTTAAAAACTGGCAATGGGACTACATTCGCTGGTCTGTCATCAATATTTCCAGGACGGATCTGGCTTGGAAGTGGATCTCCAGCAGGAGGAGGAAGGGCTTGATGTGCCATTGGGACTTCTGTAAAGAGTTCTGCAAGGGCGTCAAAGGCGGCTTCTGCTGCGAGCTCGCTCTCGGCTCTGATTCTTGCTTTCTCTCTTCTCACGTACCTCTGGACTCGTTCCAACGCTTGCCTCTTTATTGCGTCATTCATCAGGGGGTTGGCTCTACTATGTTGTTAGTGCTCCACAGAGGGTTAACAGAAGGCTTCAGTCTCTTGAGGACTCTCTTGCCAACATTTCTTCTACTTCTTTCTTTTCAACGTCCCTGAATTCTACTTTCATGCCACTGCACAGAGGAAGGTATTCGGTTCTGAAGGTGTCAAAATGCATACGTCTGAGCATTGTGGTAGTGCCATCATCATAGTAATGCCAGCTTCTGATGGTTTCAATAGTGTATGTTGTGAAAAGCACTTTGTCTACCAACCTCCAGTGGGTTGCTAATTGAACAAACAGAAGATTATCAGTACACCAAGCATCCCATGTATCTTGCTGTTGAGCATCCACGAACAAATTCCAACTCTTTTCCTTCTTGTCCCTGTGAACCTCTACAGACCAAGATTCCTGGAGCTTCTTCACAATCTCCCACTTGATGTTGTCTGGAAACTTCTCAATGAATGCCAAATCTTCCATGGATGTTCATTCTTTCTGTTTCTGCTCTTCAGTTTGTTCCCAAACAGTTTGCCACCAAGATGCAAGTTTCTGCTGCTTCAATAGGAAGAGGAAACTGTCCACTACATAGAGCATGCATCATAATGGTGATGTGTTTCCGCCATTGTGGAATGAACTTCTTGTGGAAAGTGGCTTTGATTATGAGGAATTCCAACTCTTCAGTGGAAGAAGAAACTTTACAAACATCCATTGAATTCTTCTCTTCTTGGCAATGCCATTTCCTTCATTTTCAGCCTCTTTTGGTGCTTGTTGATGGCAAGTTTCCCCGGCTGCGCACCAAAAACATGGAGCCCCGAGAGGAACACCAAGGAAAAGGGAATTCTCTTGCAAGAAACTCTATCTTGTAACATCAACAAGCTTGTTTATCATGTTTCATATGATCACAATGAAGAAAAGAACACCAGGCACAACAAATCTTCATGCAGCATCATGTAAATCTCCCACGGTTTTTAATAGAATCAACCATATTCTTCAACATCTTCACAAAATCCATCAATATACCAAAGAAAGCAAAGAAGTACACCATCTTTGAATGGAAATACATCACATAGTATTCATCTTCAATATCTTCATAGTCTTCTCTCTCAATCTCTCATATACAATCACTCTGTTTTAGTAGAATTGGCTATCTCTGACTCTCTCTCACACACTCCATCAATAATACATCATATCCTCTCTACAATCTCTCAAAATTACTCTCAATAATCACTCTTAGGTCGTGGATACCCCTCCCAAGAGGTATGTCTGATATGAAAGGTCACCAGAGCCACTACAGTGTCTCTTCACAGCTCACTACTGTCACTTCACTCTAGTCTTCTCTTGAGTCTTCAGCAGCTACTTCTTCCACTTCCTTCAGCTCTTTTGCACTTGTATTCACCTCTTTCCAAGGCTAGAAAACTTTCCCAAAATCACACATACATTCCACAGAACACTTACAGAACAGTCTACAGAACAGTACCAGCACAGTTACAGTACAGAACAGAACAGAAACAGAACAGTTACAGAAGCTCTACAGAAGACCTACAGAAGGTTACAGAAGGTCATCAAAACCACATAACTCATCCTCAAACCATTCAAAACTCTCACAAACCATTCAATAAACTTTCACAATATCTCATTCTTCATCAATCAATACTTCATCCCTCCTTACAGAAGACAATCAGAACAAAACAGACCAAAACAGAACAAAACAAAAGGTATATAGAACCTATCAGAACCTATCAGAACATCACAGAACCATCAACAAACATCATGAACTTCCAAAACACAATCAATATCATCCAAAACACTCTCAAACCACTTCCTAATCAATCAATCATCCCATAAAATCAACCATTCAGCTCTCAAAAACAACAAAAATCATCCAAAAAACAAGTCATTTCAACACTCAACACCTCTCCTATAAATAAGAGCTCGTTTTTCTTCATTCATCATCATTTTTCTTTGCTGTAAACTCATGTACAGCACCCACAGATAGCCAGAAACTGGCCCCATCCATCCCCATCATCATCCTCCACTTCTCCATTATCAAATTCCTCCATATTCCCTCTTCTATCACTGTTGTTTTACAGGATAACAAGCCTGTAAATTCATTACAACACCTCCTACTCGAGCTCTTTCTTCCATTTTAGCTACAAGAAGCAAGACCTATCCATGTACTGCTGATCAACGATGGAGAAAGGCTGAATTTCCCTTTTTCTTCTCTCATACTGTAAAGAAATCAGTTCTTATCATTGCATAATAGATAATGCATGTGTGTTTGTACATCTTTGCATGATCTTGTGAGAGTGAGAATTAGTTCTTCTCACTCTCAGGTTGATTGTAACTGAGCTATTCCCTAAGGGACTTGGATTGAGCAGAAATAAATTCCTTCGGGGGGGGTTGCCCATCTTCAACCCTCAATCTTGTCTCCATTACTTTTACATTTTCATGGCTGTAATTTTGTGAGTAATTTTCATTTTCAGCTTTAAGTGTTCATTCTCTTTTATATTAAATCTCGAAAACAAGTGAATATCATAATTGTTAAGCATACTACGTTGTTCGGGGCGTTTACACTGTTGAAGCAACAGAAACTTGCATCTTGGTGGCAAACTGTTTGGGAACAAACTGAAGAGTAGAAACAAAGAGAATGACCATTCATGGAAGATTAGGCATTCATTGAGAAGTTTCGAGACATCATCAAGTGGGAGATTGTGAAGAAGCTTTAGGAGTCGTGGTCTATGGAGGTTCACGAAAACAAGAAGAAAAAGAGTTGAAATTTGTTCATGGATGCTCAACAGCAAGATACGTGGGATGCTTGATGCACTAACAATCTTCTGTTTGTCCAATTAGCAACCCACTGGAAGTTGGTAGACATAGTGTTTTTCACAACATACACTGTTGAAACCCTCAGAAGCTAGCATTATTTTAATGATGTAACAACAATCCTAAGAAGAATGAGTTTTGATACTTTCAGAACATAATATCTCCCCCTCTGTAGTGGTTTGAAAGCTGAATTCAGAGATGTTGAAAAGAAGGAAGTAGAAGAGATGTTGGCTAGAGAATCCCTCAAAGACTGAAGCCCCTCTCTGATACTATCCTGTTGAGTCCAGACCAACTGGTTGGAGCCAACCCCCTAATGAATGACGCAATAAAGAGGCAAGCATTAGAACGAGTCTAGAGCTACGTGAGAAGAGAGAATGCAAAAATCAAGGCTAAGAACGAGCTCGCAGCAGAAGCCTCCTTTGACGCCCTAAAAGCACTCTTTACAGAAGTCCCCATGGCGACTCAAGGTCACCTTCCTAGTCAGATTCGTCTTGGAAATATTGATGAGAGGCTAGCAAATGTAGTTCCATTGCCAGTTTTTAAGGGAGAGTACAATGAAAACCCTGATCTTCATGTAGCAGAATTCATGGTAGCATGTGTGGCTAACAATGCCATAGCCCCTGAGCATTGTTTAGCAATATTCCCCGCCACTTTCAAGGGCACGACGTTTCAGTGGTATGAGAGACAAGCAGTAGGAACTTTTGGCACATGGGACGAGGCCTTCCTCACTGATTTAGGCATGAAGGTTTTGAAGAGCGGATGCGAGAGGAGTTCATGTCCTTTGGAGAAGAGTAGAAGCTTATGTCTCGCGAATGGAATCCATCCTGAAGAGATGGACTAATCATCATTTGGATGAAGGAATCCAAAAAGGAGTGTTTCTCAGGGGCCTACAACCAAAAGTTTGTAAGTTCGTGGAATTGAGAAGACCAGCCAATTTGCAAGCTACAGTGGAAGGTGCAAGATTGTATGATGAAGTTGAAGCAAGGCTGTCAATGACTCCAGGAAGAGGAGTCTTACCCCCTCCCATGCCTGGAATGGTATATCCACCAAATTCAGTCCCAGGGACAATTCCCTACCCCTATCCCCAAATGCAAATAGTGCCGTAGTATAATGCACCTAATCTAGTGTGGTCGCCGAAGACGATAATGTCTCAAATGATGGTTCAACCACAACAACAGTAGCCTCAAACAGTTCCTCCAATGGTGACTCAACAAGAGTGGAACCCTACCAACTGGAATCAACAATCCCAAGCCTCAACAGGAGCTTTGAATCAGAGCCAGAACAGAGGACCTTCTGGATCGACCCAACCAGTGTATGTAGCAATTACTGAAGCTTTCCAAAACCCTACTGCAAGTACTTTAGGAGGTGAAAATCTGAAGGATTACTTATCCAACTCAATCGCAAGTATCAAGAAAGAGCTTCTGGATGTGACTACAGAGCAGCTACAGATGCTGAAGGTGAATACCACCAATATATCCACTCCTGCGGGAGTTGGAAGAGATGTGATGCACTCTAATACATGGTGTGGAAAGTGTCATCAAATGGGATATTTAGCCACTGAATGTACTCGAGAACCAACCATTCCTGGAGCCTTCGTTCCTATTGTTTGTGGAAGAACTATACAAAGGATATTTGCTCTCTGAAAGAGATGCATGAACGAAGAAAGAAGGATGAAAATGCAAGATTCAACTTGCTAGAATCCAAAATGACAACACAGGATATTGGACCAAAGCCTAGGGAGTTTGGTCCTAATTTCGGTCCAAGGAGGTTTCCCTCTCAAAGTTACAGAGGACGACAATATGGCAGTGGCCAAAGATCAGAGGTGGAATGTTATAGGTTTGGGAAAAAGAGACATATCTCCCCGAATTGTCCAAACCCTAGACGGTCTGTGGATTACAAGCCCTTGTGCAGTCAATGCAAAGGAGAAGGACACACTACAAAGGACTATCCTAGTCCAGCCCCTGTAAAGGCCAATGCCACTGATAGCCAACAAAAGGTACAATAGCTTGCTTCCAATTTGGTAGAGTTGGAAGTTGTTGCTGTTATGTGCACCAAGAAGAAGGAACCAGTTGTTCAAAATGAAATTAACTCTTCTGTCAAGACTGTGAAGTTCAACCTGCCAACAGAGGGACAGAGCAGTACAGAATAGAACAGTACAGTACAAAGCACTGTAGCACCACAGAGAGCTACAGAGATAGTCCCAGAGACAAGACCAGAGGCCCAGGAGATGGATGATACAGAAACACTTCCAGAAATAGAAGAAGTGCCGATGCTGCAATTGTTAGAAGAAAAATGAAAGATGAAAATGGGTGTAGCCCCATTCCCCAGCAGGCTGGAGAAGACCGTGGATCCTATCAAAGATTATGACTTGGTCAAAGACCTAGACACTTTTAAACCAAACTTAATATTCTGACAGTTGCTGATGTTGTCTCCCAGCTGTCGAAAGAAATTTAAAAGCATTTTGACAAGAAGACGTGGACTAAGGATCGCTTCTTCAACAGTGACCAAGAGCAATAAGGCCCCAGACCCTGTAAAGAAAGTTGATGTGGCTAATGCCTTCCTAGATCTTGGAATCCCAGAGATTAGTGTATGGATAGAAGGATGATTTATTTTAGATGCATTGATTGATGGAGGCTCATCAGTAAACATAATGACAGATGTGACAATGAAGGACTTAGGGTTGCAAGGAATTCAACCTACACAGTGGCTTATCAGATTGGCAGACCAAAGCAAAGTCAAACCATTGGGCATCCATCCTCCCATACGTAAAAAAAACCCTTACAGGAAGAGATTATTGACTGACATACCTGGTGGTCAAACCAAATTCTTATGGAACCTCATATCCTTTGCTATTGGGAAGACCTTGGCTTTTTGAAGCAAGAGCCAGGACAGATTGGCTCAAAGGAACCCTAACCCTAGGCAGAGGACCCAACAAAGCGGTGTTAAAGTTGTATGGATCGCAAAAAGGCAATAGATCCACATCCATTGAATTCATAATTGGCTCCTCTAACGAGGTAACAGATGGTATATTAGGAGATGAAGAGGCTGTTAAGCAGATCTTTCCTAAGAAAACAGAGGCACAGTCCCTAACAGTGGGCACTATAAGCCAACTGCCAAGGGAAGTAAAATCCTTGTCTATGGGTGAATACCTTCTGCCTCAACTAGAATTAACTTCTGAAATCACCTCTGACAGTGAAATAGAAGCATGGATGTACTGTTCTCCTTATTACATGACAATCGTAGAGACAGAGCAGAGACAGTACAGTTACAGAGTAGAGACAGTACAGAGACAGAGCAGATACAGAGCAACTACAGAACAGAGACAAAAAAAGTACAGAGATAGTAACAGATACAGATACAGAGCCAGAGCCAGAGCCAGAGCCAGAAGCAAAGTCAGAAATGGTGACAGAAGCAAAAGCAGATGCAGAGATAGAAGATCTGTTCTTCTCCTACAGAGCCTCTATAGAAACAGAGGTAGAGCCTCCAGAGGAAGAGGATGAAAATGATGAGGAAGAAAATAAAGCAGGTTATAAAAGTGCAGATGAAGAATTTCCTCTAATAGAGGACAATCTTGTTGATGACCCTATAGGAACCTCAGGGGCCGAAGATCTCAGGGTACTGGATGGAATGACCATGGTTCCATTTGGGTTGATCAATGGACCACAACGTATGCAGAATCTGTATAAGCAATGGATTAAAAGCATAAAAGTCAAGTTCACCAGTGGCTCCTGTCACCCTGACTGTTCAGTCCAAAGAAAAGATGATGATGATGCCCCCTGTCAACAGAAGCCAAAGCCCTCAGAGCCACGGCCTCTAGAAGGTCCGTGCTATGTGACATTCCTGGATGCATCTTTTGAAGATGAATCCCTAAGTCCAGAAAAAATCACTACTCACACAGAGTCAAACAAAGCTCTACTACCCTTCCAGTGACCTAAACAGACGAATGAGTCATCTATTCAGAAGGAGAATACTAGTTCTAGTGGAACATCAGATGAGGATACTACTCTCTTGAAAGATTCAGACCTCTATCCAGAAGCAATCCGTGGGACATTTATCCGTGAAGTGGAAGGTGAAAGACAAGTAATATTCCTGGATACTGACGTTACTGAACGTCACCTGAAAGTGGGTCTCAATCTTCCAGAAGAAGAACTAGTGGTCCTGCGAGACCTACTCAAAGAGAATTTAGACGTGTTTGCTTGGTCGTACAAAGACCTAAAGGGGATTGATCCCACAGTATGTCAACATCATATTGACCTAGAGCCTGATGCCAAACCTGTAAGGCAAAGACAAAGGCGTATGAATTGGGAGGACTACTACAACATTCAAGTGGAATGTGATTTGTTCTTCCAATACACCCAAGAGATAAAGAGAAATCATAGAGAGCAAATGTTTCACACTATCTTCCATGATTTCAAGCCAGACGAAGATATAGAGTCACAGAAGTCAACGAAGTTGGTAGCATGGATATAGTTCACAATATTCTTCTTTAGTAGTATGTCTGCGGTGCTATCTTGCCAATCAATTCAAGATTTGTAATGGTTACTTTGCAAGTCAAGTTCATGTATGGGCAGATGGAGAGGAGGGCTATACAAACTCTGCCAAGAGAGTGTGAGGACTAGGCAAACATGCAGGATGATTATTGCATGTATGAGGATTACTAGATAGAGCAACAGTGGGATGAAGAGGTATATCGAAGATGCCCTATTTTCCTCAACTATCTACATGATGAATACCCCTCCAATGAGAAAATTTTGTACAAAAAAATACTCAAGAAAAAAGCAAACACAAGAGACACAAGGATCCAGAGGCATGGTAAGTGAAATGAGTTACATTCTTAGGAGTATATTGCACTTTGTTGTCTCCTAATGAAGAGATTATGATGGGTTCACAGGAAACTGATACTAGTACTATGGTTATTATAAAAAGAAAACACAAGAGCAAGAACACATCCAATATCACTGAAGAGAGGCTAAGCAAAGATCGGCCCTCATCACCAATTAATTTGGTTTCTCCACACCTAAAAGGTTTGATGTTTTGAATTACTATAGCCAAGACATCTCTTGTCTCCTTGCAGTAAAAATATTTTCTTGAATATGAATTGTAACCACCAAACCATGTAGGCTCCTTCATTGATAGCACTGAAGAGTAGATAGCAATGGAAGGCATCACCGAGGAGGTCCGTGACATTGTCATGGATAGAAGGATACAACAAGTTCTTCCAGATCTTGCAGTGGAGAGTGTTACCTTACACACTGCTATAGAGAGATGCACGGCAATGACGGGAAGCAGTAAGGCATCACATGGAACTGACCCATGTATTATAGAGCACCAAGATGGTAAGCTTTCTTTTGTACAAAACTCATGATGTGAAGGCAGATAATTCTTATTCATCACCAAAGTAATATCAACAATATTTTTTAACATGTAAAGGGTAGAAGAATTGAGTGTCTTGGATTTGAGGTCATATCAGACATGGCGCATGCCAGAGAGGTAAAGAAAAAATGCTTGTGAATTCCACACATGTCATGATTGGATGATGTTAGAGCTTTAAAATATTCTATCATTATATGATGTTAATAGTGATGTGTGTCCTTGTGTAGGGAAGGAAAGAATTCAAGAACATGGACTAGCCGTGCTAGGGGACGTGGCAGCTATCGGTAAATAAGCGTGACTCATGGTTTTTTTTTCCCACAATACAATGCCAATAAGAATGGTCTATATTTTTGAAGAGGGGGATACAATTTTTTATTTTCAACCTATAATGCTAGAGGATGTGCCAGCCATAAACATTGGTGAACTAACGTGTCTCAATAATACAATCTACAATAACATTTTGAACAAAAAATATGTTGCTAATTATGAATTTATCATACAGAGTGCCATACTGAAAGTCACGTGGAATTCCACTTGCAAGAAACCATCTCCCATGAAGCTACAATGGTGCAAGATGTTTCAGCCACACATGCAGGTGAACAAATATGTAAGAAGAATATTATTTATCGTTAACATTCAATAAGAAGAATATGTTAGTAATCGAGGAGTTAATGTGCAGAGGTCCACAACATTGAAAGCCCTATGGAAGACCCCTTGTAAGTCGATGTCTCCCATGCCGCTATGATGGCGAAGGTGGAGTGGCGTACTGTTCTCTACAACCCATTTGAGATCGGACATGCATTGCGAAATGATCAGCCAAGTGAGGCATTCTCTCGATTGGTAGAGGCATTGGAGGAGGTCAACCAAAACAAGATGGTTGAGGTTGATGAAGAAACAACAAACACAGCATGAGATATCATGGTGGTTCGTCTCCTTGAAGATAGTGTCCTGCATGGATTGGGAGATGAAATTCTGTCATGGAACTCCCATGCTGAGGCAGAGTCAGTCGATGCCATGTATCTGGCTGATTGTGTTCTCAAGGACATAGGGATATTACTGTTCCTTGCCACAACAAACTCCATGGTAGAGCTTATCGAGCAGGTTGTGGAGGATGGACACCAACAGATGGAGTCAAGGCAAAAGTGTTGGGCCTTATGCATGTCACGGGTTATTCATTGCGAGATACCTATATGTATCATTAGAGGTAGAGAGGTGAGAATTTTAAAGTCATGATATGCTCATGCTAGATATTATTTATGTATCACACTTGTTGGTTTCAATTAGTGAGTATAATTACTAAAATTAGTATTTCAATCTTTAAATGTAGGTACATGTGCTATATATTCTAGTGTACATGCGTTCAGATATCGCTTACAATGGAATCATCTCTCCGGAGTTCACAAAAGATGACATTACTACAAATGAGTGGGTGTGAGATACATCAAGATCCCCCATGAGAGGTCAATATGAGATCCAATGTTGTTAAACTATTATTGATATGTTTTGTAAATATTTAGTAGATTCTTAATACGTTACATGACTACCAAATACTCTAGGTGGCACGCAATGTGGTAGGGCTTTTTGGAGCTCCTTCTTGCAAACATACACAAAAGAAGGGGACACCATTTTAGATTGCAATGCAGGATGTGTTGACTTTGCATCGGTAGCACTAAATTCCAATAGACTAATTGTGTGTTTGTATCGCTTCGCTGAAGATGGAAGATATCTAAGAGCAAAGGTAACATTTCTACGTAAACTTGTACAATATCTAATATGTAGTGTCCTTTTTTGTCATACCAATACATGGGTGCTCACCCTTCCACATGTGCATGTATAACTACCTCCCACAATCCAAAAATTAATCGTGTTCGATATGAATGGGGTGCTTCTACATAGGTGACCAAAGCAAAAGGGATTGTTCCCAGTGAAGCCCCTAGAAGTGGGCAAGTATTGGATAATTTTGTGGCCAGGGCTTGCCAAGTTTTTGAAGGAAATATCTACATTGTTTGGCATTTCCATTTGGAGCTCCATGAAGGAAGACAACTTAAGTGAGTTGCTTCAATTGTTTAGAAGTGAATGTGTGAAGTCGTCAAAGCAAGCACCAATCTTTGTATTCCAATATGGACAAGGAAAGTGCAGAGCAACTCCCACAACAACTTTTGCCAGAAAAAGTTACACAAAGCCCCTTTTCATGAATTGTTTTGACGACATTGATTGGCCGCACTTCAGCCCAACAACAATACTATTTGTGGATGATAGCATGGAGAAGATGCAGATAAACCCACCCAACACCTTTATATGCCCACCCCCATTTGAGGGAAACCCCATGGACACAATCCTTCTGGAGCATATGCTTCCCTACTTAATCGAGCTAGCATGCTTCTGTGGTTCAATCCTAGACTTTGTTAGGGATCACCAATTCCACCCCCCAACAATGGAACTCGATTGATATTTGATGTGCATGATAAATATGTACTTTTAGAATTATTAGATTCTTTTTATTTAAAAGCGCAATAAAATAAGGATGAGAGGAAAGAGGAGAAAGAGAGAGGAATGTGCAAGTGAAGAAGATTTTGTATAGGCATTTGCTCAATTGCAATACTACAAGATGTGTAAACAAAGCATCTGCAAAATATCTAGGGAAGGGTGGAATGTAGAAACATGCATGCATGTGAATGTATGTGTGCACAGTGGATCAAGTAACAATGAGGTAATATTGTTGTCTCGATATTAACTATTCGATCAAAGTGAAAAACAATAGATATCTCATGTTACTGTAGTGAGTGTAATAAATTATTTGATACCCTATCTTCTTGTAGTAAATCCACACAATAATGCTTGATTGAAAGTAGCAAAAACATGTGCAATGTATTTTTGCCTATGTGTACATAATGGAAGTGATATATCATGATATAATATCAAATCATAGACATAAAAGTGAGAGGTACATAAATGTATATATGCATGTGGGATAACAGTGTGATATTCTTTTTGTCTTGATATTAACATCTAAAAGTGTTTAAGATAATTTACCTCATGCAAAACCTTAATAGTAAGAGAGTTGTGAAAAACAGATGGATGACCCTTGCAAAATTAAGAGGGGGAGATAGAGAGAAGTTGCTAATTTAGAGTGTGTATGAGAGAGAGAGAGAGGGAGAGACAGAGGTTGCTATGAGAGAGAGAGAGAGAGTGTGTGTGTGTGTGTGTGTGTCTTCGTGAGCACATGAGAGAGAGAGAGAGAGAGAGAGAGAGAGAGAGGGAAAGGAAAGCGGGATAGAGAGAGAGTGGGTGTATATGTATTTGTGAGCGACATAAGGAGAGAGAGAGAAAGCAAGAGAGAAGGTGAGTGTAACAGAGGGAGAAGTGAGAAGTTTCCGAGAGAGAGAGAGAGAGAGAGAGAGAGAGAGAGAGAGAGAGAGAGAGAGAGAGAGAGAGAGAGAGAGAGAGAGAGAGAGAGAGAGATGTTGAGAAACACGGATCTAGAGCTAGTTGGCTATGGTGGATGCAAGTCAAACACATGATACATTATCAGAGTGAGAGATTGTAACTCAAATGAATTAGGTTCCAAGATAGATTAGCTTGGACTCATAAAGATAGTTTTGAGTGACAATGTCATTGCATTATGAATGAGTGTCAAGTACATGGATATATAGTTTTTTTGGATAGTACCACTTTCCTCTCTGTGCTTATGGGATTCTAGATATCTCTTTCTAGAGCTTTCGGAGCATACAACTTTTGTCATCTCTCTTATACACAGCCTCTTCTAGGCATATAACATTATTTGATTTCTCAACACCCCCCTCAAATGATGAATCTCTACCCTTGCTGGCTTTTGCCTCCCCTGCATACAAAGATGGACCAGGAGACTAGCTCTATAGCAGCCTAGTCAAGCCAAGGCTTGAGACTTTACATTTTTGGTAGGGTTTTTACAACATTCACTATGTGAAATAAAGATCCACTAAGGGAACCATGATCCACTAAGGGAGAGTCTTTGTTGTACATCAGCAATGGAAAATTCTTTATCTTCTTCTTGCTTCCTTGGCAAACTTTGGAGATATCCTCGTTCTTCTTGGTGACATTGATCTTCAAGGTTTTCTTGGCTTTTTGTCTTCATGCTCTTTATTTTGTTGACATCCTTTTTGTTGGCATGTGGTACGTCTCTTTTAATCTTCTTGACACGATCTTTGTGCTTCATAGATATGTTGATAAGATGTAGCATGATATATGCATAGTGCAAGCAAATCATTTTAGATGGGAAGGTCTTACCACGAGTATACTCAAGCAGTGTCTAATCCCGTACAAGTGCTTCAGATATTGAATAAATGGCACAAAATGCTAGTGTCTAAAGAAACTTGATGGAGTAGAAAATCGGTATTAAAACTAAGATCACCGTGAATAGCTTAGAGTGTGGGAGAGTTGGTTTGAAACAAGAGACACCAAATTTCTCTACCTTTGAAAGAAGACCCAGCTTTTCAATGGATGACAATGAAAAACCTGCCTTTTCAGCAGCAGAGAGAAGGCCGGCTTTCTCAGCCTTACTTAACAGTCTTAGTTGCTCCACCCTTGATAGTAATTTCACAACAGTGATTCATCATCTGAGAAGACCAGACAGCTAGCTGCCTTATAGTGAGCGGGCCAAACTCTCAGCAATCTTCCAGTTGCAACCTCCGAGACGTATAACCTTCCAGATGCACCGCCCCCCACAATATATGATCCATCACTTGTACAGGCAGGGGGTCCAATTGATTCAACTGGATAGTTTTTGAACTCAGGCTATGCCTTATTCCAGGCCCAAAGAAAGATCGCACCACCTCCAGCACAGCTGATGAACCAAGCTTAGGGACGTGTGATGCAGCAAGGAATTGTCTGCCAACGCAAGCAAGTCTATTGCGTGGAGAGGCGCATGATTTCAGGTGTGCGATCTCTGTGCCAAAGGCAAGGTCCCAGACAGTGACGCCTGCGTCCAGCAGGGACGAAACAACAAGGGCTTCGCCAAAAGAAGCCAGTTTGCCCCCATCCATCAACGGCCATGAGGCCGTTGTATTTCTCTCTCTTCTCTATTCACTCTAGCCTTGCTGCTGTTAGGCCGTCGAGCTTCTCTTGCCCTGTCAAGGCCTCCGCCATAGCCCGAGAGCTTGCCTCTTGAATTGGGGCAGAGACCTGGGGATCAGAATTCCTTCAATATAAACTCTAAACTAATCTTCTTGAGTAGCAGCACTTTCTTCCTTGAGCTCCTTTGGTAGCACCTCCTTCCTTAAGCTTCTTCTCCTCGTACACACAATGGATGTTGGATGGTTTGAAATATTGGGATTGGAATGAGCTTGTAAAAGGAGAAGAATGAAGGAGGGAAAATCCTAGAGCATGCACAGAAGAAGAGATTCCACCTACTAGCTTTCTAGCTCAGCCATGGCTCTGATACCATGTTGAGAAACACGGATCTAGAGCTAGTTGGCTATGGTGGACGCAAGTCAAACACACGATACATTATCAGAGTGAGAGATTGTAACTCAAATGAATTAGGTTCCAAGATAGATTAGCTTGGACTCATAAAGACAGTTTTGAGTGACTCAAACTAATAGTGTCATTGCATTATGAATGAGTGTCAAGTACATGGATATATAGCTTTTTTTGGATAGTACCACTTTCCTCTCTGTGCTTATGGGATTCTAGATATCTCTTTCTAGAGCCTTTGGAGCATACAACTTTTGACATCTCTCTTATACACAGCCTCTTCTAGGCATATATCATTTGATTTCTCAACGAGAGAGAGAGAGAGAGAGAGAGAGAGAGAGAGAGAGAGAGAGAGAGAGAGAGAGAGAGAGAGAGAGAGAGTGTGTGTGTGTGTGTGTGTGAGTGAGAGAGAGAGAGTGAGATAGGGAGGAGAGAAAATATAGAGATAATAATTGTTGGAAGATGGGGGATAAAGAGAGAGAGAGAGAGAGAGAGAGAGAGAGAGCATAATTAACATGGGAGGGGACAATAGTGGTGAAAGCAGTGGAGGTGGTAATGACAATGGCAGTGGAGGTGGCGGTAGAGGTGGTGGTGGTGGCAGTGGTGGCGGTGATAGTGGTGGTGTGGGTGGCGATGGTGGTAGTGGAGATGGTGGTGGCAGTAGGGGCGGTAGTGGTGCTTGATATGGAATAGGAGGAATAAGTGGAATATGTGGAACAAGAAATGGAGGTTGCCCAAAAAAGCTATCATAAATGCTCACTCAAAAAGCTCGCTTCTTGTCCTTCCCTTGCCATTGATCTCAAAATTTAAAAGAACCCATAAATCTCTCTCTTAACAATAAACAAAGTTTTCATCTTCATCATCTTCATCATCTTCATTCATAGCTTCAACCATTATGCACAAAAGAAAGAGAAAAAGAGGAATTTCTACACAAAAAACAGAGGAGAGAAGAGAGAGAAATACTGGCACCATCCAAAAGAATGTGTTTGTCTTGGAAGAAAGGAGAGAAAGAGGGACATAATCAGACGTGCACTCCACCCCACCTTTTCTCCAAAAGACACACGACCCTTCATATTTTTATTAATTCTTGGAAAATTTTTGAGACATTTGTATTCGTAAGGTTTTAGTCTTTACATTTTAGTTCTAACTTTTTAGAAGTGCATGCATGTATACTTTTGTGTAACCATTTATTTTGATGGATGTGGATGTGGCCCCCTCATGTGTAAGGATGTATTTTAGTGCTTTTGCAACAATGCAAATATTGTTCCTTTTGCAAAAGATGAAATTATGATATATGCATAGAAATCTTTGTGCCTTGTTTTTATGATTCTTTTGGTGTCATCATTTCATCCCACACTGAAACATAAAGCATCCTCGTGAACCTTGTTAAAGAAGAAACACTTCAACATCTTCTTCTTTGTGCTTTCGGATCCTTCTCACATTCTCCCATCAATCCAGAGAACAAAGCCTCTGATGAAGCATGTCTCTCATCATGCACGAGAATTGGCTGATTAGGATACCGGTGCACATGATAGTTGATACCCTATTGACAATGAAGATAGACCTACCCTTCTTCTTCTTCTTCTTTCGTCCCTTCATGGTACCGTGTCCCCCATCATATCCTTGCACCACCCGAAGAAGCCATCCTCTCTCTCTCTCTCTCTCACTGTCAAATCAATGGAGGCCTGGGTATCAAGCGGCCCACTCTCTCTTATTCTAGGGCTATTTTATTCATATCCCCTTTCTCTGCTCTCTCTATTCCTCTCAAAAGACCCCTAAAAAAACCCTAAAAAAAAGGGCACTCGTGCAACACACTTTTGTTAAATTGGTTGCTTCCTCCTTCTCATCACAGTCTCCCTTGCATCAACTATAGGAAGCTTTTCCAAAATGAATCTTTTGATTTGTTATCCTTTTGGTGTAGCTCTCTTCGATGAAAGGACCTCATCCTCCTCCTCTTGGTGCCTCCAATTACAACTTGTAGGCAACATGCAATTGCCCATTCTCCCTCTTCTTCTTTCTTCTTCACTTGTTGTTTCTTTAGAGATGACTATGAGGATGACTATGAGCAATTCTAATAGAGCCCTTCAAGTGAAAGGTCTGCCCAAAACCTAGAAGCAGCCAATAATGCAAATCAAGGAGCAAATAAACCCTAAGGAGATGGACTGTGAATGGTATTCACAAAAAGCTTCTCTCTTCTCTCTGTAGAATTGTAAACTGTAGCCATGCCCTAATTTGTTGTGGTCCTCTTGTATCTTTGGGCTTAGTTTCATGCATTACCAAGTAATGTAGTTTGTTTTGAGACTCCTTTGACTATGAGATCGGTTTCATTCCCAAGTTGCACACCAAAATTAAAGCAACCCTCCCACGAATAGAAAAAACCACAAAACCAAGGACAAAGCACACAAAATCTGTGTATGGCTCTGCCATTGATCTCAAAACTGAAAAGAACCCATAAATCTCTCTCTTAACAATAAACAAAATTGTCATCTTCATCCATACCTTCAACCATTATGCACAAAAGAAAGAGCAAAAGAGGAATTTCTGCACAAAAGGCAAATGAGAGAGGAGAGAGAAAGATTCCCACCATCCAAAAGGAGAATGTGTGAGCTGTTGAGTGTTGAAATGACTTGTTTTTTGGCTGATTTTTGTTGTTTTTGAGAGCTGAATGGTTGATTTTATGAGATGATTGATTGATTAGGAAGTGGTTTGAGAGTGTTTTGGATGATATTGATTGTGTTTTGGAAGTTCATGATGTTTGTTGATGGTTTTGTCATGTTCTGATAGGTTCTGAATGGTTCTGTATACCTTCTGTTTTGCTCTGTTTTGGTCTGTTTTGTTCTGATTGTCTTCTGTAAGGAGGGATGGAGTATCGATTGATGAAGAATGAGATATTTTGAAAGCTTAGTGAATGGTTTGTGAGAGTTTTGGAATGGTTTGAGAATGAGTTATGTGGTTTTGATGACCTTCTGTAACCTTTTGTAGGTCTTCTGTAGAGCTTATGCTTCTGTTCTGTACTGTAACTGTTCTGGTACTGTTCTGTAGACTGTTCTATAAGTGTTCTGTGGAATGTATGTGTGACTTTTGGGAAAGTTTTCTAGCCTTGGAAAGAGGTGAATACAAGTGCAAAAGAGCTGAAAGAAGTGGAAGAAGTAGCTGCTGAAGACTCAAGAGAAGACTAGAGTGAAGTGACAGTAGTGAGCTGTGAAGAGACACTGTAGTGGCTCTGGTGACCTTTCATATCAGACATACCTCTTGGGAGGGGTATCCACGACCTAAGAGCGATTATTGAGAGTAATTTTTGAGAGATTGTAGTGAGGATATGATGTATTATTGATGGAATGAGAGAGAGAGAGTCAGAGATAGCCAATTCTACTGAAATAGAGTGATTGTATATGAGAGATTGAGAGAGAAGACTATGAAGATATTGAAGATGAATACTATGTGATGTATTTCCATTCAAAGATGGTGTACTTCTTTGCTTTCTTTGTTCTATTGATGGATTTTGTGATGATGTTGAAGAATATGGTTGATTCTATTAAAATCCGTGGGAGATTTACATGATGCTGCATGAAGATTTGTTGTGCCTGGTGTTCTTTTCTTTATTGTGATCATATGAAACATGATAAACAAGCTTGTTGATGTTACAAGATAGATTTTCTTGCAAGAGAATTCCCTTTTCCTTGGTGTTCCTCTCGAGGCTCCATGTTTTTGGTGCGCAGCCGGGGAATCTTGCCATCAACAAGCACCAAAAGAGGCTGAAAATGAAGGAATTGGCATTGCCAAGAAGAGAAGAATTCAATGGATGTTTGTAAAATTCCTTCTTCCATTGAAGAGTTGGAATTCCTCATAATCAAAGCCACTTTCCATAAGAAGTTCATCCCACAATGGCGGAAACACATCACCATCATGATGCATGCTCTATGTGGTGGACAGTTTCCTCTTCCTATTGAAGCAGCAGAAACTTGCATCTTGGTGGCAAACTGTTTGGGAACAAACTGAAGAGCAGAAACAGAGAGAATGACCATCCATGGAAGATTTGGCATTCATTGAAAAGTTTCCAGACAACATCAAGTGGGAGATTGTGAAGAAGCTTCAGGAGTCTTGGTCTGTAGAGGTTCACAGAGACAAGAAGGAAAAGAGTTGGAATTTGTTCGTGGATGCTCAATAGCAAGATACATGGGATGCTTGGTGTACTGATAATCTTCTGTTTGTTCAATTAGCAACCCACTGGAAGTTGGTAGACAGAGTGTTTTTCACAACATACACTATTGAAACCATCAGAAGCTGGCATTACTATGATGATGGCACCACCACAATGCTCAGACGTATGCATTTTGACACTTTCAGAACCAAATACCTTCCTCTATGTAGTGGCATGAAAGCAGAATTTAGGGACGTTGAGAGGAAAGAAGTAGAAGAAATGTTGGCAAGAGAGTCCTCCAGAGACTGAAGCCTTCTGTTAACCCTCTGTGGAGCACTAACAACATAGTGGAGTCAACCCCCTGATGAATGACGCAATAAAGAGGCAAGCGTTAGAACGAGTCCAGAGGTACGTGAGAAGAGAGAAAGAAAGAATCAGAGCCGAGAACGAGCTCGCAGCAGAAGCTGCCTTGGACGCCCTTGCGGAACTCTTTACAGAAGTCCCAATGGCACATCAAGCCCTTCCTCCTCCTGCTGGAGGTACACTTCCAAGCCAGATCCGTCCTGGAAATATTGATGACAGACCAGCGAATGTAGTCCCATTGCCAGTTTTTAAGGGAGAGTACAATGAAGACCCCGATCTTCATGTAGCAGAGTTTATGGTAGGATGTGTGGCTAACAATGCCAGAACCCCTGAGCATTGGTTAGCAATATTCCCCGCCACTTTTAAGGGCGCGGCGTTTCAGTGGTATGAGAGACAAGCAGCAGGAACTTTTGGCACATGGGACGACCTGAAGTTGGCCTTCCTCACTAAATTCAGGCGTGAAGGTTTTGAAGAGCGGATGAGAGAGGAATTTATGAACCTAAGTCAGTCCTCTAGAGAAAGAGTGGAAGCCTATGTCTCACGAATGGAATCCATCCTGAAGAGATGGACTAACCATAATCTAGATGATGGCATTCAGAAGGGAGTGTTTCTCAGAGGATTACAACCATAAGTCCGTAAGTTTGTAGAGCTACAAAGACCAGCCACCCTGCAAGCTGCAACAGAAGGTGCAAGACTGTACGATGAAGTGGAAGCTAGATTAGCAATGAATACAGGAAGAGGAGTCCTACCTCCTCTGGTGCCAGGAATGATGTACCCACCAAATGCAGTCCCAGGGACTATTCCCTACCCCTACCAATAGATGCCCCCGGTATCACAGTACAATGCACCAAATCCACAGTGGCCACAATCCCTGCCTCAAATGATGGTTCAACCACAACAACAATGGTCCCAACCAATTTCCTCAATGCCAAATCAACAGCAACAGTGGAACCCTACCAACTGGAGTCAACAACCAACAGTTCAAACAGGAGCTCTGAATCAGAACCAGAACAGAGACCCCTCTGTACCAACCCAACCAGTTTATGCAGTGATTACAGAGACTCCTCAAAACCCTCCTGCCTCTACGTCCGGAGGAGAAAGCTTGAAGGATTATTTATCCAACTCAGTTGCAAACATAAAAAAGGAGTTGATGGATGTGATTACAGAGCAACTACAGACGCTGAAAGTGAACATAGCGAGCATATCCAACGTTGCAGGAGCAGGAAGAGATGTGATGCGGTCAAATACTTGGTGTGGTAAGTGTCATCAAGCAGGCCATTTAGCCACTAAATGTACACAAAAACCAACCATCCCTGGAGCCTTCTGTTCCTATTGTTTGCGGAAGAACCATACAGAGGACATTTGCTCCCTAAAGGAGATGCATGATAGGAGAAGAAAGGAAGAAGACGCAAGATTTAACTTGCTGGAATCCAAAATGACAACACAAGATATTGGACCCAAGCCTAGAGAGTTTGGTCATAATTTCGGACCCAGAAGATTTCCTTCTCAAAGTTACAGAGGAAGACAGTCCGGCGGTGGTCAGAGATCAGAAGTGGAGTGTTACAGATGCGGGGAAAAGGGCCACATCTCACCAAATTGTCCAAATCCTCGAAGGTCAGTGGATTACAAGCCCTTATGCAGTCGATGCAAAGGAGAAGGCCACATTGCAAAAGACTGTCCAAGCCCAGCCCCAGTGAAAAACAGTGCTACTAATAGTCCGTCCAAGGCCCAAGAGCCTACCTCCAACTTGGTGGAATTGGAAGTTGCTGCCATCACGCGTGCAAAGCAGAAGAAACCACCTACCCAGAAAGAAAATAACCCTCCTGCCAGAACAGTGAAGTTCAATCTTCCACCAGAAGAACAGAACAGAACAGAGCCTAACAGTGCCGTACAGAGCCCTACAAAGCCATAGAGAGTTACAGAGACAGTTACAGAGACAAGACCAGAGGTCGAGGATACAGAAGAGGAGGAAGTGCCACAAGTGGCAGAAGAAGCTCATGTAATTCCTCTGTTGGAAGAAAGAGGGAAAATGAAAATGGGTGTTGCCCCATTCCCTAACCGATTAGAAAAGCCAGTGGATCCTATTAAGGAATACGATCTAGTTAGAGATCTAGATACCTTTAAACCAAACCTCACATTCCGATAATTATTGATGTTGTCTCCCAGTTGCCGAAAAAGGTTCAAAAGTATACTGACGAAAAGACGTGGTTTAAGGATTGCTCCCTCCACAGTGACAAAGTCCAACAAGGCTCCAGAGCCTGTAAAAGAAGTGGATGTGGCTAACGCTTTCCTAGATCCGGGTACTCCCGAGACTGGCGTATGGATAGAAGGTTGCTTTATTTCAAATGCACTGATTGATGGAGGTTCATCAGTAAACATTATGACGGATGTGACAATGAAGGATCTAGGTCTACAAGGTGTGCAACCAACCCAATGGCTCATCAGACTGGCGGATCAGAGTAGAATCAAGCCTTTGGGCATTCTTCCATATGTGAAGACTACAGTGGCTGGAAAAGATTATTGGCTGACCTATTTGGTGGTGAAGCCAAACTCTTATGGTACGTCCTATCCTCTGTTACTAGGTAGACCATGGCTTTTTGAAGCCCGAGCAAGGACGGATTGGTTTAAAGGAACTTTGACCTTGGGTAGAGGACCCAACAAAGTGGTGCTGAAACTGTATGGTTCTCAAAAAGGACATGGATCCACCTCCTTGGAATTATCTTCTGATTCCCCTAACGAGGCTACAGATGGAACATCAGCAGACGAAGATGCTGTCAAACAGATCCTTCCTAAGAAAACAGTGGCACATTCCTTAACAGTGGATACTGTAATCCGACTTCCAAAAGATGCAAAGCCATTATCAATGGGTGAATACTTCCTGCTTGAATCAGGAATGCCTTCTGAAATCACTTCTGATAGTGAGATAGAAGCATGGATGTACTGCTCTCCCTGTTATATGGCCACAGCAGAGCTAGAGACAGAGGCAGGAGAGGAACCAGAGAATCTGTTCTTCTGTTACAGAGCTCCTACAGAGACAGAAGCAGAAGCAGCAGCAGAAGCAGAAGCAGAGACAGAAGCAGAAGCAGAAGCAGAGACAGAAGCAGAAGCAGAAGCAGAGACAGAGACAGAAGAGGATGGATATGATATGGACGAAGAAGATTATGAAAGTGAAACGGAAGGGTCTATCCCACCTGAAGAGGATACATTTGGAGAAGAAGTTCCAGAAGCATCAGAAACAGACGAGCTCATGTTATGGGACAGTATGGCGATGGTACCATTTGGTCTGGTAAATGGATCTTCTCATATGCAAAACCTTTATAAGAAATGGATTAAGAAGAATAAGCCGTCTTCTAAGTGTGGCTCATGCCGTCCTAACCTATCCTTGCCAAAGAAAGATGATGATGATGCACCGTGCCAACAAGCACCAGTCCCATCAACCCAACAGGCATCAGAGGGTCCCTGTTATGTGACGTTCCTGGATGTATCTTCAGAAGATGAGTCTTCAAGCCAAGAGGTAATTAATTTTGAAACCAAATCCGAAACGACGCTTATCCCATTCCAACGTCTTAAGGAGCAACCTAAGTCTCCACCAAAAGAAGAAGTTGGTTCTAGTGGGACATCAGAAGAGGACATCACTCCCTTGAAGGAGTCGGATCTGTACCCAGAAGCAGTCCGCGGGACCTTCATTCGTGAAGTAGAAGGTGAAAGGCAGTTAACCTTTGTGGATGCTGAAGGCACTCAACGCCACTTGAAGGTGGGTAGCAATCTCCCAGAAGAGGAGTTGTTAACCTTGTACAACTTGTTGAAAGAAAATTTGGACGTGTTTGCATGGTCTTACAAAGACCTAAAGGGGATTGATCCCACAATATGTCAACATCATATTGACTTGGAGCCTGATGCCAAGCCAGTACGGCAACGACAGAGGCGAATGAACCCGAATTATTCCACATTGGTGAAAGCGGAGCTGCTGAAGCTTCTGGAAGCCGAGTTCATCTATCCAGTGGCAAATAGTGAATGGGTTTCACCCATCGTGGTTGTACCCAAGAAGAATGGCAAATTGCGAATATGTGTGGATTTCTGAAAACTTAATTCCAAGACCAAGAAGGTCACTTTCCTATCCCTTTCACAGACCAACTGTTGGACACAGTGGCAGGACATGAACTTTATTCTCTTTTGGATGGATTCAGCGGATACAACCAAGTCCAAATCGCAGAAGAAGACCAATCCAAAACAACCTTCACCACAGAATGGGGGACCTACGCTTACCGAGTGATGCCATTTGGGCTCTGCAATGCCCCTGCTACTTTCCAACGAGTCATGATGGCTGCATTTCAAAATCATCTGCATGACTTTATTGAGGTATATTTGGATGACTTCTGTGTCTATAGTTTGATCAGTGAACACTGGGGACATCTGGAACAATGCTTTGACCGATGCCGGGAGTATGGGATTTCCCTCAACCCCGACAAATGTATCTTTGGGGTCTCTTCTGGAGTCTTGTTGGGCCACATTGTCTCTGCACAAGGGATATCAACAGACCCTGCAAAGATAAAAAAGATTGCAGCTCTACAGGCACCCACCAACCTCAAACAATTGAGGGGATTCCTAGGCCATGTGGGTTACTACAGAAGGTTCATAGCCCATTTTGCAACAAAGGCAACTTCCTTGCACAAGCTTTTGAGGAAAGATGCAGAGTTTACTTGGACGGAAGAATGTGACAAAGCCTTCCACACTCTGAAGCAGTGTCTGATAGAGGCACCCATCCTGCAACCTCCTGATTGGACGAAAGAGTTCCATGTACACACTGATGCATCTATTGAAGGCTTAGGTGCTGTCCTCTGCCAAAAGGGCTCCTCGAAGCTGGATCAACCGATCTATTATGCAAGCCGAAAAGTCACTGATAGGGAACGGAACTATACAGTGACAGAGCTGGAGTGCTTGGCAATGGTGTTTGCCCTGGAGAAGTTTCGCCATTACCTCCTATCTACTCACTTTAAATTTTATGTGGATCATGAGGCCCTGTCCTTCTTGATGAACAAAGCAGATGTGAAAGGACGAATAATGAGATGGCTCCTTTTATTCCAGGAGTTCAACTTTGAGGTGATTACTAAGCCTGGTCGTTCCCATGTTCTGGCTGATCATCTGTCGCGTATCCCACAAACTGCAGACGAGGAGCAGGATGATCCAGACCTCCCTGATGCTTCCCTATTCTTGGTAGAAACTGTAACTCCCTGGTATGCAGACATTGCCAATCTGCTGGCAACCCAACAGTACCCTCCTGGTATCTCCAGTCGGGAAAGGAAGAAGCTCATGTTAGAATCAGCCCCATACACCCTGCTAGGTGGTGCACTGTACAAGAAAGGCAAAGATGAAGTACTCAGAAGATGTGTTGCAGGAGAAGAGATTGGGATCGTTCTGAAGGCTTGCCACGATGAGCCATGTGGAGGTCACTTTGCAGGAGAAGCTACAGCCAAGAAGGCTCTGCTAGCAGGATATTGGTGGCCTACCATTTACAAAGATTCCTATGATTATTGTAAAAGATGTGATGCTTGTCAAAGAATGGGGAAACCCACCAAGACAAGTGCCATGCCACTGCAACCTATCCTTCCTTTGAAGCCGTTTGAGAAGTGGGGCATTGACTTCATAGGTCCGATCGACCCTCCCACCAGAAGGAAACAGAACCGATACATCCTCGTATGTACGGATTATGTCACAAAGTGGTGTGAAGCTAAAGCCCTAAAGTGGGACGATGGTAACAGCGTAGCCCTGTTCATGTACGAAAATATCATCACCCGTTTTGGTAGTCCCTTAGAGCTGGTAAGTGACAGAGGCACTCATTTCCTTAACAAAGTCATGGAAGAGTTGACAGAGTTGTATAAGATCCGCTATCGCAAGTCCACTCCTTATTACCCCAGAGCCAACGGCCAAGTCGAAGTCACCAATCGCATCCTCTGCTCGATTCTGACAAGAACAATTGCCGCACATCGTCGTGATTGGGACGATCGACTTACAGAGGCCCTCTGGGCGTACAGAACCTCCCATAAAGCAGCAACGGGACAAACACCTTTCCAGTTGGTGTATGGAACAGAAGCTATTTTTCCTGTTGAACTGGAACTACCCTCTTTGAGAGTGGCAATCAAAGAGCGTTTGGGGGATGACGATTCACTGCAACGCCGTCTCTTGCACTTGGAATGTTTGGACGAAATTTGTAGGATGGCTCTACAGTGCATGGAAGCCACGCAAGCTCGACGTAAGGCTTACCATGATAGTTTCATCAAGCACAAGGAGTTCAAAGAAGGTGATTTGGTCCTAGCCTATGATTCACGATTTGGCAAGTTTCCTGGCAAGCTCCAACAGCGGTGGATGGGCCCCTATAAGGTACTTGCAGTCAACCCTAATGGCTCTGTCCAAGTACAGATCCTTGATGCCTCTGATGATCCCTTTCTGATCAATGGATATCGTCTGAAGAAGTACTTCCCTCCTTGGGGATCTTGACAATTACGGACACTTGATCATTTTCCTCGTTGGCACGGCACTGTACTTCTTATGATGCTACTTCTGATAGCCGTTCTTCAGCCACTTCTGATGAAGAGGGTGCAACCCTCTGTCCCCTCAAAACCCCCTTCCAGCCTTGATCTCTTATCTTCTATTTTCCACCAGCGACAGTGGCGAGGTGGGTTCTGACACATGGTCTTTCCACCATTCCCTTGTTCAATTTGAAGGAAAAAAAAAAGAAAAAAAAAAAACAACAAAACCAAACATATCGGTCATGGGAGAAAAGGACTTAGGTCCCTCTCATGCCGACCTATTCTTCGAGAACAGGTGGAAACACCCTCGGGAATAGGGGAAAATAAGAAAAAGAAAAAGAAAAAAAAACCAAAGAAGAAAGGGAAAAAAAAGAAAACAAAACAAATCTGTTATGAGAGAAAAGGAAGCAATTCCCTGTCATAGCAGGCCTCGTTCCACGAAAAGGTGATAAACACCCTTGGGCGAGAAGCTGGTTGTGGAAAAGGTGGTAACACCCAGCAGTCCAGAAAGCGGATTCATTAATTGATATTCCCAGGATCCAATTCTGAAGCTGCCTCCCTTGGTACGCTGTGTCATGGGTCTTTTTGCAAAATGACTACCTGTCCTCTAGCAGACGACATGTTCCTGTTCAATACAACATTTGATTTGATGGCTACCTCCCTGGGTACGCCTTTTCAACAACTGATGACGCGATCTTCATCGACAACCCCTTGAGTGATGTGAGCTTTCATCCTAACCGGATGGGGAAGTGAGTATGGTTGCCCTCTGTATCTATCAACATAGCGTGAGACAGAGGGTGGGGCGAGAGACCAGTCTTTTCCCTTCAAATCAAATGAGAGGTGAGAAGTGTGAATGAAGTATTGCACGCACGGGATGGGCCTCTCAATGCACAAAGCACAATTTGTTTCTGTGCATTGCACCATAAGGCTCCCTGGCCTTCCTTCTCGCACCGTATGCCGGCACAGGGCGGGATGCACAATTGCACCCTCAAATGCGCACAAGGCATACAACCTTTGCACAAGTGATTGTGAGGATTACATCAATGGGTTTCAGGAAAAGGCTGCCCTCTTGTATCTATCCACCGAGCGTGAGACAGAGGGTGGGTTGAGTGTGACTGGAGTTTCTTCAATCATTTACCGAGAGGTGAGATTGAGGGACGTTACGACACTTGGAGTCAGGTATATTCCCGTTTCCCTATGCACCCACGAGATGGGTTTTTGCCGTCATCACAAGACACATCACCCTGTTCTGTACACGGCACTGTAAGGCTCCCTTGCCTTTCCTCCTTGCACTTATGCCAGACGGGTTGGACGCACTAATGCACCATCAACCGTGCACCCTGGCATACTCCTTCTGCACTATTCCCCCTTTGTTGATTCCTCAACCGGATATGCGATATGGGTTTTAATCATTCTTCCGCGAGTGATATTAGTCATAGGGCGAGTGACTGTTCTTTCATTCCAATTGAGTGATTGTGAGTTGAGTGCAATATCCCTCATCATCGACGGATTTCTTGCGATTCCTTCCATCAGCTACCTCCCTGGGTGCTGCTGCGTGGTCCCTGCCATGACGGACGTGTGCCGAGAAGCTGCCTTGGTTCCTCCAGCGCCGACAACCACACTGGACGTGCCATCGATACTCAACCTTGATTCTTGACGAAACGGGCCAAGTTTTTCTAACCCTACAACTTCTGTTTCTTAGTGATGTTCCTGTTTTAAGTGTGGGGACGTTCGTGGATGGTCTGTGGCGTGGTCCTAGGTCCCTGTTGTTCGGTTAACCCTATCCGTTAAGGTCTTAAGTGTGGGGACGCGTCCCTGCGCGTCTACATTGCATACTCATCTGCATATGCCTTATTTTGCTCATGCATGTATACCATGACTTGCTTTTACCCTAATGGGGACCCTTCCCACCCACCCGGTTATGTTCCACCCACCCTTGGGGCTGTTCCCTTGCAGTTTTCCTTCATTCCCTGATTTTGAGGTCCTGCTATGTAAATGCACCCTACGTTCACTTAAATCCAAATCCAACCTCATAGCCCTGTTCCTCCCGTTGAACTGACCATTTTTCCTTTCTAGCTACCCCTGTTCCGGTGCACGGTTTTTGAGTTATTAATTTTTGCAGCATTTTACGTAATTTAGCCGGTTTTCCATGTGAACGAGCTTTTCTTGCTTCGAAACCGTGATTTGACGTCATAGCCCTGACCACAGCTTTTCCCCTGACATTTTTTCTTTTTCCTCCGCATCATTCCGATACACGGTTTGTCCAATATTAATTTTCCGGGTTTTTAAGACTTATTCGTGCGTATTTTTGACATTTTTCCATGTGAACCTGCCCTATTTGTATCGGAATTCCAATTTGATTTGACAGCCGTGTCCCCCGTGCCTTCCCCTACCTTTTTCCTTTTTCCTCCACCCTTTTTCGACGTTCGGATTTTTACTTCTTAAATTTTAAATGACTTTTCGGGAGTATTTTTGGAGTTTTTCACATGTGAACCCCTCCTACTTCTACCGGAACTGTGGTTTAACGTGATAACCCTGTGCCACTCCTTTTTGCAGACATTTTTCCTTCTTACTGCATGTCATTCCGGTGAACGGTTTGTCAGATATTAATTTCCGATCCCATTTTCGGGTTTGTTTTTTGGGTTTTTCCCATGTGAACGTGTCTTATCTCAGTCGAGATTATGTTTTGACGTGATAGGATTGTTGGGCACATCTTTCTGCCTAGTTTTCCTTTTTGCTGCACCTCATTCCCATGCACGGATCTTTCGATATTAATTTTTCAATTGCGTTTTTGGTTCGTTTTTTGTGTTTTTTTCACGTGAACGCCCTTTACCCCTCCCGGTACCCCCGTCCCGTATTTTTCTTGTTTCCCCCCTGTCGTCCTGCCCACTTTTTGTTTTTACGATATTTCGTTTTGACATCCGGATTGGGAGTTGTTAATTTTTCTTTATTTTTCCATTTTTTCTCGCGCTCGTTTTGCGCGTGAACGCGCCCGTTTTCGATTTTCCGCATTTCCACGTGCGCCGGTCGTGTCCACGTAACCCGTACCGTCATCCTAGCGCCATTTCGATCCCGTCACGGCAAATTTTTTTTACCCCGCCCCGCGCACGTGTGCGGGACGGGGATACACTTTTTTTTAGGGCCTCGCCCATTGCCCTTGCCCACCCCTATTTCCACTACCCACCCGCCCATTGCCCCTGCCCATCCACCCTGCCCATCCCCTTTCCCCCTTTTTCCACCCCCCCCCAATGCCCTTTTCTATTCCCCCCCCTACCCCGACCCCCCCCACCCCAACTGCCTCCCGCCACCTTCTTCTCTCTCTCTCTTCTCTCTCTCTTTTTCTTGCTTCTCTCTCTCTCTCTGTACGTATCCATCTCTCCTCCATCTCCCTCCTCCCTTCTCCTCCACCACTCCCTTCTCCTCCATCACCCCCACCTCCTCCTCAGGTTAGAAACTAACCGTAGTTAACCTACGTTAAATTCCTCATTAACACTAACCTAACTAACCTAGTTAGACCTTACCTCACTGACTTAGTTAGACCTTAACTAACTAACCTAGTTAGACCTTACCTCACTGACTTAGTTAGACCTAACTTAACTAACCTAGGTAGACTAACCAGACTAGACTTAGGTTAACTTACCTGACTAGCCTTAGCTAGACTAACCTGACTTACTCCTACTAACCTGACTTATGACTAATGTGATTAATGTGATTTCATTAATCACTACATTAATTTTTCCATAAAAAAATTTCAAAAAAATTTCTAAAAATTCCTTCTGCCAGTTGCCAATTTTTGGAACTTTGTCTGCTAGGAATTGCCTTTCCTAAAATTTCAGAAAAATCCATCTTTCCTAAAATTACCCATAAATTGCCCAAAAAAATATAGAACAATCATTTTAAAAATTGTCAAAAATTCTCAAAAATTCTAAAAACATTCTAAAAAATTCCCCTCACCTCCCTTGCTCATTTTCCATTTATTCCACCATTAAAAAAAATTTACAACTAACAATAAAATAAAATAAATAAAAATAAAAAAACCAACATAAATCCAATTAACACATCTGCTAAGGTGTTGTTTGTTGTTTCATCAGTGCTTTTTGCTTTTCCTTTACTGGGACTCTTCCGTGCGCATTCCTGCATTTCATACACACCCTTCCAGGTATTTATTTTATGTTATGTTATTTATTTATTTTCCCCCTTAATCACGAATTAATTGTTAAAATAAACCCTTTAATTCACCCACAGTTTCCATGCGCATTCGCGCTAAACACACATTTTTTTTAAAAATTAAAATAAACCAGCCGTTCACTTCGCACGCGCTACGTGCGCTACAGAGGCACTCTAAAATTTTAAATTCAAATCAACCAGCCGTCACATGAGCACGCGCTGGCAAAAAAGCGCTCCACATCACCTTAATTTATAATTAATGAATTGCATTTAGAGACCCAGTCGGGAATCGAAGTCCGGGAATCGTATAACTGCACCGTTTCACCTAATAATTGGTAATTAAATTTATAATAAGGAACCGCCGTTTTCTTATTAAGGTTTATCACCTAATAAAAATTCACGCATTTTTCATAATTGATTAAAATCAACCCTTCATTAAATTAAATCCCCCCTCACTGCACTGAATTCCCCTTTTTAATGAAGCGTTTCGTGGGATGGGTATACGTAGTTCTTAATGTTATTTTCCATGGTTCAGTCTTGGTTCTATCACAGATGTCGTATTGATTTGTGTTGGCTATGGTATGGTTTTGGTTTCCTGTCTTAGTTACGGTTATGGGTACGGTATGTAGTTTTTTCTTTTATTGCCTGATACGGGGTTCAGGGTGTTTGTTTGATGCATCGCATGAAGCTTTCGGTCACATTTGTCTCGAGGTCATGTCAAATTTTTTCTAGGATATGGTTTGCTTGGGGTTCATAGGTCGTGTCACGTTTTGATTGGTAATTCTCTTATCCTTGGTTTTTGTCTGTTGGTTTGCAGGCATTCACCTTGATTGTCTGTGTTTGTGGTGTGTGTGTAACCATCTGAATGGCGCCTTCTCATGCTCCTCCCCCTATCCAGTACGTCCCATTAGTAAGTAGGGATTACTCGTCCCTACTTACTTTTGAGCCCCTCACGAAGGCAGGACTTGCTGCTTTTGTGGCCACTCCTTTTCCATTACTTCCAGAGGATCCGTCCGTATGTGATGAGTTCTTGGCCTCTTACAGCAAGAAGACAGGAGTCGTCCAAGACATGTCTATGACATTGACGTCTCGAGGCTTAGGGAAGGCTCTGTCCTTACCCTCCAAAGGAGAACCTTTTGTGACCACTCGGCAGCTCTTCTCTAATGAAGAGATTCTCAAACTGTTGTAGAAACAGACAAGGGAAGTCCTTGATGTTAAGAAAGTGATAAACTCTTCAGGAGTTTCGTTTTCTATGATCACTGATCCCGTCTGGAAGACGATATGCCAGTTCCTTCAGGACAGGTTCATGCCTGCCAAAACGCCATCCCACTATTTGTCCAAAGAGCTTTTCACAGCTTCCAGGATGGTGCTAAAAGGAGTTGCCATTGATTGGAGCACATACCTCCTTACTAAGATGGATCAGCATTTCGTTAAAGTCACGAGGGGTAATGTTACCAATGTTACCTATGGATCATATTTGTCAGCCTTCTTGACCTATTCAGGTTTACAGAAGACTGTGCCTCCACCTCCTCCATCAGATCCAGTACCTCCTCCTCCACCTTCAGAAGAGTCAGCACCTATTGACATTGAGGATGATGATTCTCCGCCTCCCCTGGTCATACAGCGCAAACGCTTGAAGAGGGTAGCGGACAAAGCCCCTGCTGTACTTCCCTCAGTGCCTATCCCTGCTACTTCTGGCAGTGAACTCCCTAGGTTTCTCACTTGCAATAACCTGTTCCGAGCACATAGAGAAGGATCCTTGGAGATCTCAGTTCCTTCCCTGAACAGTCTCGTCTCAGGAGATGCCATTCCTTTCCTCTGCAAGGATATTCAAAGTTCCATTGAGTTGTCAGTGACAGCCTGTGTTCAACAGCTGTACGCATCTTTCTATGAGGAGCTCATGCAGTCCAAAGACCAGTTGCATAAGGCAACATATGAGTTAGCATCTGCTAAGGATACCCTAGCAGATCTATTTAAGCAAATGGAACAGCAAACCCAACTGGTTGCCACTCAAAGTGATGAGATTTCTTCATTGAAGACCCAGTTATTCGAGGCTCAGTCACAGGTTACTAGCCTTTCAGCAGAGAAGGAGAGGATGTCCAGTGAAGCGACAGAATTCCAAGTTCTTTTAGATGACAAGCTTTTAGCTTTACAGATGGCTAATGACACAGTGGCCAACCAAGCCTCCCAAATCCAGCAGTTGCAAGATCAGCTTGCAAAGTCCCGCTCTGTTCCTCCAAGCCCTCCTGTTCCATTAATTCCTTCTCTTTCACAGCAGGACTTGGCTGCCTTACAGAGACAGGCTACTTTGTGCCCTCTATTCCAAGACAAAGTGGAAAGATTGCAGTCCAGAATGGACTTGTTATGGTCTACCTTTGAACAGTTTCAGGACTATGTCTTACCAGACCATTCTTTCTTTGTCCACTACCACTTGCAAAAGTTGGTCTTCTATATGAAGCTTTCCACGATGGATTTACCTTTTCCAGAGGATGGCTGGAGTGGGGCTTGGTCTGCTGAGTTGTTGACAGAGGTAGTCAGAATGCTCTTTGAAGATTCTGTCACGCCAGACACCATGCTGATGTCATACATGTATCTACGAGGAGATTTGTTAATTCCAGATGAGGTAGATATGGCATGGTATGTGGGGGATGTGGTCTTACAGGCTGTTCTCTATGTCAATCATTTGGAGTTGCGCATAGCTGATATGTTTCAGAGTTATTCCTCCAAAGTGGCTGATTGTCAGGATAGTTCGTGGCATCCCATGATTGATTCGATGGTCCTCAATCAAAGACAAAACACAGCTCCTACCTTTGTACAAAGTACTAACCAACTGCGGATGGATCTCTTAACCTATCTTTCCAAACATAATCCATTTGATGCTACTTTCTTTGATGCCTATCATAGACGATCTCTGTTGGGACCTTCTGTTCCTACCCTCCTCTATTACCAACAATTGGCTCACCGCTTTGCTATATATTTTTCCCTTTGTCAAACAAATTCCACAGTAATTTTACCACTTCTTTTCCAACCTTCCAATTTCCCTCAAATTCCTATTTTCACTTACTGTTCCTTTATTGAAGATAGGGTATTTTCCCCTTCTCCACCCTGTCCTTCACCCCTCATAAATGTACCCTCCACATTTCCTATTTATCAGTTAACACCGTTCCTTAGTGATTCCTTACAAATTTCTGCCACTCCTTCTTTAACCTTTTCTTCCTTTTATGATTTTTCCTATCCTTCCCTACATCCACTTTCCCTTATTCCATTACCCTCTCCTAGCACTTCCATATCTCAACCACCTCAGTTGGTTAGTGACTGTGCCGGTTTTGATACTCAGATTTCCAGAAGAAGGGGATGGAGTTCGGATGATTGCCTTACATGACCGCAGATTAATTGGCCAGTAATTCCAGGGGAATGGACAGCTTCAAGTCAGGCTTATCAAAACTATGTTCATTTTGCCCAACAATATTCACAGTCTGCAGATCCCTCAGTGAGATTAACTGCTCACTTTGCTTGGTACCTGGCGTATATGCATAGGCACTCTCATACTGATTCAAAGCCTATCCCAAAGTTGTGCATGAATGTCAATGTTAGCATTGATTCCCAACAGCTAGAGATACTGTATTTTCATGCCCTCTGTTTGCCTAGCAGATACTTGGTCTTGTTGGAAAGGATGTGTTGTCTCCAATTTTTCCAAAATCCTCCTAAAAACTTTGTAGATGAATCCTTATCTATGGATCGATTCCGACAACATCAATCTTTTAAGAGGGATCATCTTCATTGATACCTTTCCAATGTATGGTGCAAGCTATTTAATGCCAAACTCTTCTTTTTGAAGAAGTCATTCAGATGGTTGTGTTGTGTATTAGTGTTTGTGTTGTGCGTTCATTTATGTCAAACGAACGTGGTGGTTTCCTATTGGATCTTGTGTACGAGCTATGTTTTGGGGATTTGTAGAGATGGGGTCGTGGATGGAGTATTGAAGATGAAGATGAAGAAGAAGAAGCAAACTCTTATATCCTTTACAAATTTGTGGTGATTTTTAGTTTGATAAGAGATGTTAATGTCACAAGAGTTTTCCTTTCTTTGTATTTTTATATCAGAAACAGGTTATAAGTTGGGGTCGTGGTGGATGGATTCTTTTTAAAAAGAAGATATTGAAGATCAAAGTGAAGCTTTTCAATGAACTTGTATTCCCTTTTTCCTGGGTCGCGAGGACGCTTCCTTATTAAGTGTGGGGATATGCTGAGTGTTGAAATGACTTGTTTTTTGGCTGATTTTTGTTGTTTTTGAGAGCTGAATGGTTGATTTTATGAGATGATTGATTGATTAGGAAGTGGTTTGAGAGTGTTTTGGATGATATTTATTGTGTTTTGGAAGTTCATGATGTTTGTTGATGGTTTTGTGATGTTCTGATAGGTTCTGAATGGTTCTGTATACCTTCTGTTTTGCTCTGTTTTGGTCTGTTTTGTTCTGATTGTCTTCTGTAAGGAGGGATGGAGTATAGATTGATGAAGAATGAGATATTGTGAAAGCTTAGTGAATGGTTTGTGAGAGTTTTGGAATGGTTTGAGAATGAGTTATGTGGTTTTGATGACCTTCTGTAACCTTCTGTAGGTCTTCTGTAGAGCTTCTGCTTCTGTTGTGTTTCTGTTCTGTACTGTAACTGTTCTGGTACTGTTCTGTAGACTGTTCTGTGGAATGTATGTGTGACTTTTGGGAAAGTTTTCTAGCCTTGGAAAGAGGTGAATACAAGTGCAAAAGAGCTGAAAGAAGTGGAAGAAGTAGCTGCTGAAGACTCAAGAGAAGACTAGAGTGAAGTGACAGTAGTGAGCTGTGAAGAGACACTGTAGTGGCTCTGGTGACCTTTCATATCAGACATACCTCTTGGGAGGGGTATCCATGACCTAAGAGTGATTATTGAGAGTAATTTTTGAGAGATTGTAGTGAGGATATGATGTATTATTGATGGAATGAGAGAGAGAGAGTCAGAGATAGCCAATTCTACTGAAATAGAGTGATTGTATATGAGAGATTGAGAGAGAAGACTATGAAGATATTGAAGATGAATACTATGTGATGTATTTCCATTCAAAGATGGTGTACTTCTTTGCTTTCTTTGTTCTATTGATGGATTTTGTGAAGATGTTGAAGAATATGGTTGATTCTATTAAAATCCGTGGGAGATTTACATGATGCTGCATGAAGATTTGTTGTGCCTGGTGTTCTTTTCTTTATTGTGATCATATGAAACATGATAAACAAGCTTGTTGATGTTACAAGATAGATTTTCTTGCAAGAGAATTCCCTTTTCCTTGGTGTTCCTCTCGAGGCTCCATGAGCCTTGAAAGAAAGGAGAGAAAAAGGCACATAATCAGCCATGCACTCCACCCCACCTTTTCCCCAAAAGACACACAACCCTTTATATTTTTATTAATTATTGGAATTTTTTTGATACATTTGTATTCGTAAGGCTTTAGCCTTTACATTTCAATTTTTTCTAACTTTTTATAAGTGCATACACGTACACTTTAGTGTAACCATTTATTTTGATGGATGTGGATGTGGCCTCCTCATGTGTAAGGGTGTATTTTAGTGCTTTTGCAACAATGTAAATATTGTTCCCTTTACAAAAGATGAATTTATGATATATGCATAGAGATATTTGTGCCTTGTTTTTATGCTTATTTTGGTGTCATAACTTATGTTGCATAGTTTATAGATTAAACATTTCTACTAAATGTGGTTCTTTGTGGTATTGACTTCTTTCAACTAGTGATCCAAAATAGACTAGCAAATTTTATTACTAACAACATTGTCCTATATATTGCAAGTGAACTCTGTAGTAGATTCAATGAAAAGTATATAGATATCCACATTTATTGTAATTCTTTTGAGTCTCTGAAATTATCCTTTGTTCAAAAATTGAGGGATCACTATATGTATTCCTATATTGTACATGTATATATGATTTTCCTTAACGAAGATGTAAGTCACATGCGAACTCAAAGTTTTGATCTTCATGGTTCTTGTTGCACATTTAATTTCTTTTTATGTGATTTTCAATATGGAGATGTTAGCAATGGTTGTCTTGTATCCAAGAACACAAGTGATGGTATAAGTTTACTTTGGGAGTCTATCCTCTCTCCTATTCCTTCTAATTATGGTTTCCATTAGCACAAATGCTTAATGGAAACATGTAATACATGTGGTATAAGTAATATTAAATTCTTTCCAAGAGAAGATCTTGATTAGAATAAGCAAGTACATATTAAGATCTTTCAAAATATTGTGAGTATTGATGGATTAGAAAACAAAGGCATGAAGAGCATTGTGAAAGACATTGTCTAGAAGAAAATGGTGCCTTTAGAACTTCTACAAGTGTATTGAGACCACTTGAATAAATATATCATTCATAATTTTGTATTCAGCTAACAAGCACAATAATTCAAGGACTAAATTTCTTTGTTTCCAAATGAATTGGTGGTCTCCATCATAAAATTTGGAGGAAATTACTTTTGTATGGCACATCATGAGATCTAGTCAAAGCATTGGTATACTGAGTAGGTCACTAATTTGATCACAATTACTTATTTTTGCATCACATCAAGTGCAATAAAGAAGTCCATGCACTCAAATTTTTATCTTAGATGATAAACATCATGACACCTTGTTTGTGCAACATGATTTTCTCTTACATGCTCAATGGCTAAGAGATCAAGGGCTTAGCTTTACAAAACACTGGGTTTGGTTAGATGGTGTAGCTTCACAATTCAAAGGAAAGTAACCCTTTTATTTTTCGACTAGATATTGGGGTCTTAGTCACATGGAAATGACTTTGATTTTTTTTTTCTCACAACATGGGAAGGGAGAACATGATGGAGATAGGGTAATCATCAAAAGGGCTCTACATCATAAGCAACTAAAGAAACATAATGAGTGGTTGACTTGTGCTCATGAAGTTGTTGCTTTCTTGAGAAGGGACCTTAGTACAATGGCATTGCTATGGATGATAATCAAAAGAGGAAAGTTAGTAGAAAGATTTATTTAAAAACTTGAATTGGGATAAACTAAGATAAATTGATGCTCCTTGATATTCTCCTAATCTTTATAAAATTGTAAATATCTTTGCTAACCTTTAACTGGAATCTCTTGGATAATTCCATTAGCAATGATATCCCAATTTATAAGTGAATTGAGATTAGGATTCTACACATGATATCAATTGCTATAAGAACTATTGCATTATGTCAAGGATGCATCGTGTGGTCTTGAGATTCATGATGCCAACAATGAAGCGGTGTGTCTCCTCATCTGTCATGTGCTGGCTCATGCTAATGAGTGTAGTAGCAAGCTATGCAAACAAATAAATTAATATATTTAGTTTTTTCCCTCTTTATCTCTATATCTCCCCTATGCTCCCTCTCTCACTTTCCCAATCCCTTTTGTCAGCATCTTATCTATCAGCTACTTAGACTAGCCTAAGAGTCGCTCCCTTCCCCCCTGCTTCAGTAATATGTTTCCAATTTTCTAGGACTATAGCCTAATAATATATCTAGACTAGCCACAACTAGACGTTTCCATATGAGTTTACCCATGTGACAAAAGATCGAAGTATATTTGATTTCTAGAAAGTAGTAAAAAGACTTTCCTTGAATGCCTAACTCATTAGGAGGAATATAAACTTAAAAAGAGCCTCATATTTTGATTAGAGCTCGAGAAATATTAATTTTCTAAATAAAAGGGGTGAATCCTTAACACTATGACAAGAGAAAGGGTGCAGAGTATTGATTGTGTTAAGAATAAGAGATGTGATTTCGCAATTATCCTAGCGATAATAACTACTATAGCTTGTAAACATGAGTTACCAATTTCAATGCTCACATGTGTGGCTGTCAATTTCTTTTGTTATAGATGAGGAAATCTACAATGTTAACTCGAGTTAATTCCTTCTAAAATATGTTGTATTAGAAAAATTGGTAACTCATAAGTTAAAATGTCATTTTTTAGTTCATATTTCTCCTTACGGTGTTAAATTTGAGCATAATTTGTCCATATTTTTAGTCAAGCCATAAGTGAACTTCAAGGAACCTTAAAGTATGTATTTAAGACTCCTAAAACATAAAGCACAATCTCTAAGTATAAAAAAATTATTCATATTGAATCTGATCAATCAATGCAATGTAAAAAGAAATTAAGATTACCTTATCATATTCTCTATAGCAAACCAATAACTATACTAAACAATATTCTATGTTATTCCCAATTAACTAGTGTCCTCAATGGATGCTCGATGAAGACATCGATATCCAATGCCTTCCACTTTGGCTACATCTATGCATAGGAAGTTTACCTCTAACCATATATATCTGTGAGACAATTTATATTTAAGTTAACAAGACCTCACATGTCTTTATCTATTAATCTCTCTCTTGATTTCTTCTCCCTCTAATGTTTTTTCTTCTCTCTCTCTCTCTCTCTCTCTCTCAGAAACCAAATAAGCCAAAAAAAGTAACCAAACTATAATATTTCATATCTTTCTCAAAGATCTAGGGTAGGCCTCTCATATACTTGGTATGTGCATTATGCAGCGTGATAGGTCTAAGGACTACTCTATCTATCACAGAAGGAGTATATCCATAAAGTCCTTGAGCGCTTTCATATGCAAGATGTGAAGCCTATTGGTTGTCCATTGCCTTCTCATGTGAAGGTATCACAAGCCAGTTGCCCACAAACAAATGAGCAAAGGGCCGAGATGGCCAAGATTCCCTATGCATCCGCAGTGGGCAGTCTTATATATGCGATGATAGCCACCTGTTTAGATATTGCATTTGTAGTTGTTGTGGCACGTTATATGGCTACACCTAGCAAGAGGCATTGGGATGTCATGAAGGGTATCATGAGGTACTTGAAGGGCACTTCTCATATGTGCATATGTTATGGTACCCAGGATACAGGAGTCCTGGGATACACCAACTCTGACTATGCAAGACATCTAGATAGTAGGAAGTCCACTTCTAGCTATGTGCTCACTTTTACTGGAGGTGTTGTTTCATGGATGTCCATGGTGCATAAATGCACAACCCTTTCTACTACACAGAGGTTGAGTATCTTGTAGCCACCATTGAGGCTTGCAAGGAGGCCATTTGATTGGGTCATTTGGTTTTTGACCTCGGTATTGCAGATGCTATCCCTACACTGCATAGGGATTCTATGAGTGCTATCTAGCGAGCCAAGAATCTGGCCTTATTAAGATGAAACACATTGAGGTGAGGTATCACTTCATTCATGATATCATTGAGGACAAGTCTGTTGACCTTGTCCATATCTCAACTAACCGAAATCTTGCAGACTTGCTCACGAAAAGCCTCTCTACAGAGCGCTTTGCCTTTCTTAGGAGGTTGATGGGTGTTGGATGAGATGGCATCTTTTCTCATTCTGTTGTATCTATGTATATGTTGTATTGTCTTTTTTCTTTTCTTTTCACTCCTCACTGAGGTAGATTCACCTTTAAGTGGGAGGTTGTTGGGGTTAAAGGTGCCTCTACCTAGCTGCCCGTGTATTACTACACTAACAGTACCGACACATACACACTACAAGCGATGGGCATCCATCACTCTCACTTCATTCTTTATTCTTTCAGTGATATTTGAATAAAGGAAAAGCCAGTCATACATTGTGACTGTTGGAGTTCCCACATCGTGTGTCTCTCTCTCTCTTTCTCTTGCTCCTTCCACCATAGCTCTTGCTCTTGCTCCTCGTGCTTCCACTTTAGGGTCTCACCTCCCTTCATTAAAAACCATGAAGGTTACCTTGAAGAAAGCCATTTTTTACTATTATCTTGATGACAACTTACATTATAGCAAGGAGTGGAAGATGCTATCAGAAGAAATGTTTAAATATCCCAATTATAAGTATGAGACATTCAAGTGTCTATGCATATTTACTACTCATTACATGTAGGAAATTTGGAGGTCTCATACTTACAATTGAAACTTTTTTAAATTTCTTCACATAGCACCTTTCACTCCTCACCATATTATGCAGTTTGGCATAAGATTGATAGTGGAAAATGACTTTTTTTAATGGTAGCCTTCATGATTTCCTTAGAGATAAGGTTGGTGAGAATGTTCCTAGACAACCTGAGGTGTAATTGCTAGTTTGATAAGTATCTAAGGAAGGATGTGACACTGTTGTTGGCTTATCGCTATCTTAAGCAAGATTGTTAACTTAGGCTTGACAATATTGAGGTAGAGATAATGCTAGCTATCATAGGTTTTTCTCTTATATGAGAGGGTTTTTTAAATTTTTTTGTGTATATCTTCCCAGGGTTTTTCTATTGTTAGAAGATCTTTCATTGATATATACATACTAGCATATCTTGGAAGGACAAAGTATAAGGCATCCAATACTTTGAACCAATTTAAAAAACCCTCTTATATGAGAGGGTTTTTTAATTGGTTTGTGTATATCTTCCCAGGGTTTTTCTCTTGTTAGAGGATCTTTCATTGATATATACATACTAGCATATCTTGGAAGGATAAAATATAAGGCATCCAATACTTTGAACCAATGTCTAGTACTAGTGTTACCAAAAATCATGGTCATGTCTTTGAAGAGAGTTGATCTTTGAGTTTTAATAATAGTGAAATAACAACAATATGTTACATGAGCTTTAGTAATAGTGAAATAGTAGTAGTATATTACAAGAGTATACTGTAATATAGTGAAATAGTAGTAGTATATTACAAGAGTATACTGTAATTAGAGTAATTAGAGAGTACATATGTAAAATGGAAAGAAGAGCACGTCTATTTTACTTCATACATGTCCATACATTTATTGCAACATTAGTTACAAGTCAGAAACTCTATTGAAAATCAAGAATCAATCTTGTTAGGGTAGGAAGAGCTTACTAGTTTTTCTCCCCTTTGCATAGGATAGTCTATCAGTAGTAGATGTACCACAAGTCTATTTTACTAAAAATTGCAAGCCAAAATTTCTCTTGTAGTTTCTCTAAAGTCTGTAATAGATGTAAGGCTTTCCTATGGCAACAATGACAGTGTATTTATAGCCATAGCTATCGGCATGTTTAAACTGCAAAAACTCATGTCTATGGACTTGCTAAAATTGTACAACTTTGTATTTATAACAATACTAAAAGGCATATTTCTATTGCCTAAACAACAAGAAAGAAAAACCCTAAAAAACAACAATTAAGAACAGTAACCATGATTACTAAACATACAAAATGAAGGATATCTTGGATCTTTTGAGAAGAGGATTCTTTTGGTGCTACGAAGGCTCTTGTAACTTGGGTTTGAGATCGAACGTCTTTTGCAAGTTCTCTCTCTCTCTCTCTCTCTCTCTCTCTCTCTCTCTCAATTTGATGGGAGGATGTTTTGAAATGTGCATCTTTATGCTCACACTTAAAAACATAGTTATAGTGAAGATTTTTTGCATTCATGTGTGTTTAAATGTGCATAGGATGCTTTTGAATGATCTCCAATTTAAACTCACTCTTAAACATGTAGAGGAACATGCCTACTAATTTGAGTCAATGAATTGCATATATGCTACCATTTTGTTGTAACACATACGTACACATCCCCCCTTCTCTCTCTCTCTCTCTCTCTCTCTCTCTCTCTCTCTCTCTCTCTCTCTCTCTCTAGCGGGGCCTCTTTCTTGTGTGCTATGTTGTTCTCTATCACTTTTTCTATATCCCACATGTAAATGTACAAAACCTTCTCCTACTAGGATAAAGGGGCCTTGAATAGAATATCATCTAATAATCTTCCATTATAACTCACTACAAGGATACTAGGCCATAGTGACGCAGATTAGCGATGATAAATAGCGGCGTCGCTATTTGCGTCGCAAATGTGATGCCCCCACAGAGAAAAAAAAGCAGGCCAAAACCCGAGTGCGTTTCATTTTGTGCATTCGTGAAAGTTTTCAAGAGGGAGAGAGAGAGAGAGAGAGAGAGAGAGAGAGAGAGAGCAACCATTTTGCATAGAGGGTGAGAGAGGGAGAGAAAGAAGGCTTCTCGCCGCAGCCGCCGCCGCCATCATTCGCGAAGAAGAGGAGGAGCCGCCATCGCGAAGAGAAGCCACCGTCGCGAAGAGGAGCCACCAAACCCTCCTTCGAATCTTTGCGGTGAGTCCATTCTCTCTCTCTCTTTTACTTGTTTAGGGTTTAATTTGTGTATATTGAGAGAGGGAGAGGAAATGAGAGAAAAAGAGAGGGAAAGGGAGAGGGAGGGGGAGGAAATGAGAGAGGGAGAGGGAAAGAGAGTGCATTCTCTCTCTCTTTTGCTTTTTTTAAATATAATTTGTGTATATTGAGAGAGGGAGAGGAAATAAGAGAGAAAGAGAGGGAGAAGGAGAGGGAGGAAATGGGAGAGGGAGGGGGAGGAAATGAGAGAGGGAGATGGAGGAAGGGAGAGAGAGAGAAAGAGAGGGAGAGGGAGAGGGAGGAAATGAGAGAGGGAGAGGGAGGGAGAGTGAGAGAGAAAGAGAGGGAGAGTGAGAGGGAGGAAATGGAAGAGGGAGGGGGATGAAATGAGAGAACGAGAGGGAGGGAGAGTGCATTCTCTCTCTCTTTTAAATTTTTTTGTATAATTTTTTATATTGAGAGAGGGAGAGGAAATGAGAGAGAAAGAGAGAGAGAGGGGGAGGGGGAGGGGGAGGGGGAGGGGGAGGGAGGGGGAGGGAGGGGAAATGAGAGAGGGAGAGAGAGGGAGAGGGAGAGGGAGGGAGAGGAAATGAGAGAGGGAGAGGGGGAGGAAATGGGAAAGGAAGAGGGAGGGAGAGAGAGAGAAAGAGAGGGAGGGAGGGAGAGAGAGAAAGAGAGGGAGAGGGAGAGGGGGAGGAAATGGGAAAGGAAGAGGGAGGGAGAGGAAATGAGAGAGGGAGAGGGAGAGAGAGAGGGAGGGAGACATTAAACATAATAGGAAATGAGAGAGGGAGAGGAGAGAGAAAAAAATGAGAGAGGGTGAGAGAAGGAGAGGAAATGAGAGAGGGAGAGTAGAGAGAAAAAATTGAGAGAGGGAGAGGAGAGAGAAAAAGAGAGAAAAATCATGAAACCTAATAGGGAAAGAGAGAAAGAGAGGGTGAGGGTGAGGGAGGGTGAGGAAATGGGAGAGGGAGAGAAAGAGAGAAAAGTAAATAGGACCTTACAATAAGCTCATCCTAGGCTTATAGGGGTTAGGCTGATCCTCAACAAACCTAAGAGATATCTGGCTAGAGAGCCCTAGCATAATTGTGCCTCCTAGCATAATGTTCTTCTTGCAAAGAGATCTCTCATACATGGGACTTGTCCTAGCCTCCACCACGCAAGTATACAATGAAGGCAATCAGCTTATCAGTATGAAAAACATTCATTTTTCATAACATAATTCCAAAAATAACTTTGGATATTCCATAAAAATCAATCTCGTCTTAAAAAGACAAATACAAAAAACTAAAACAGCATCATCCATATGCTTCGCAAAACTAAAACAGTATCACCACAAGATCTCTTAGGAAACTCATCTTCAACTATCAATTTTAATTAATAAATATAATATAAAATCACTTGCAAGGAAGGACACTCTTTTATCATTAACCCTCTTTCTTCCTTAGAATAGTCTTAGGAACAAATTTTTGCTCTAACAAGTATATATTTGAGTATAATAACTATTTTAAGGTTTATTCCACGAGTAGTAGTAGTATATATGCAACCATCAAGCTAGAGATTATGCTTTGGTATCTGTGGAGATTCCAATCTCATGATCTCATAGAGATTGTAGTGTGCAATAGTGTGGAGAGAAGGTGGGTGAGTTGTAAATGGTAAAGGAGAATTCTATTGATGATGGAGAGAAGATGAGGTGAATCGCCAATCCTATTCTTAGTGAGTGCAACCTACCCATAATATGGCATCCATGACTGATTGAAATCAATAAGACTTTGAAATCCTACCATGAGTATTATAACTATTGTTTTGTGGTGATTTTCTTGCCATAATTCAATGTCAATTTGTGCTTGTGTTTTCCACAGTGTGTTGACTATGGGTGTCAAATGCTCTAGTCGGATCTCTCCCTCTTTCTCCTCTCTCTTCTCTCAACTCTTGTCTCTCTTCATCTCTCTATAAGTAGTTGTAGTTGTAGTCGTGGTCGTGGTCGTAGTCATAATCCTAGTCATGGTTTTGGTCGTAGTCATAGTCGTAGTCATGGTTGTGGTCATGGTCGTAGTCGTAGTCGTGGTCGTAGTCGTGGTCGTGGTCGTGGTCGTGGTCATAGTCATGGTCATCGTAGTCATAGTCATAGTCGTGGTTGTGATCATGGTCGTGCTTGTAGTCGTAGTCATACTTGTAATCATGGTCGTGGTCATGGTCGTGGTCATATTCGTGGTCGTGGTCGTGGTCGTCGTTGTAGTCATGGTCATGGTGGTTGTGGTCGTGGTAGTCATGATCGTGGTCATCATGGTCGTAGTCGTGGTCGTGGCCATGATTATAGTCGTAGTTGTAGTCATGGTCGTGGTCATAGTCATAGTCATAGTCGTAGTCGTGGTCCTTGTGGTCGTGGTCGTGGTTGTGGTCGTGGTCATGGTCGTGGTCGTGATTGTGGTCGTAGTCGTCGTAGTCGTGGTTGTGGTCGTGGTCATAGTCGTAGTCGTAACGTAGAAAAAGAGAGAGAGATGGAAGGAGAGGATAACAATTTAAGAAAAAAAAGAATAATAACAAAAACAAATTGTTTGTCGTAACGTAGACAAAATGGAAAACAATGAAGGTACTGTTGTTCAAGATTGCAAGGCATATCTTAATCAGCGTGTCCCATGTCCTTGCTCTTAATGCATGCTGGAAATTAGACGAAAATGTTGATTGTCTATAGAACATGTACGACGATTTGGCAAGTTCCAATTTGAGATCATTGATCAGGCAATTGCGAATTTTTAGCAAACGGTAAGAAAAGTTAATATCAATCATGTATTGTACTCGCAAGCTAATTGAATACCATATACAATAAGATTGGGTCTTGCTGGTAAATTTTCTATTCAGGGAGGTGACATCTCATCCCAAGAAGGAGTGCACCCTTTGTGGTCAATTAGAAGAGTTCGTGGGCGTGCAATGGATTGAGTGCATGAGCCAATCCACCACTTGCAAGGCAAATCTATACCGTCAATGCCAGAGGAGACAAGCAGCCTTCCAGACCTACCTACAATCTTGGAGACTGAGATGGAGACAATGATCGATGCATTGATTCCCATGGATGTCGAGACTTCTGATCCGCTTAGAGAGGAAGCATTCGTACCATTATATGATGGGTGTCGAGTATCTCGCCTGAAGACACTGCTTGTACTCTTAAGTGTACAAGCAAAATACGGGTGGAGCGATGCGAGTGGGACCGAGTTATTCAGGTATCTTGTACATACGCTTCATTGATTTTTTTTAAAATACTATTATTAAAAACATTTGTGCTTTTTCAAGGTGTTTATGATTTTTTTCAGGTTATTGAAATATCATATATTACCACCTGCAAATACCATGCCTGAGTGTTGAGATATCAAGCTCCACTCATGATATGCCAGGGTGACCGTTGTGCATTTATGTCACCGACGTGTTAGTTGCAGATGCGGTTGGTACACCGCCCATGAATAATAGCTACATGATAGCTATCCTTATCTACTCTAGTTCGTGGCTTGGTTAGTATGCCACCTTAGTTAGTTGTCTTTGGTTTTGAGACCCATATATATGGTTCTTCTATTTCCTTGTATGAGAGTTCTTTTGGCTTACACAACTAAGAATAGGAAAACTGTTTTCAGCCTCCACCCTTGTGTGTATTCCCCCATTGTGCAAGCAAGAAAGCTACAAGTGAGACTCCTTCCTTCTCTCCCACAATCTTGACATGGTATCAGAGCCTTGTTCGTGGTAAGGAGCTCAAGAAAGCAAGCCAAGCTCGCGGTGGTCTGGTAAGAGGAGCAGTGTTGCTTTCATTTTTTGTTTTGGGAGCAGATCTCTACAGGTAGCACAGCCGGAAATTTTAGGAGTGCATTGTCTCAAGTTGAGACGCCCTTCGCGGTGAAGCAAGACGACCTTGTTTTTTTTATTTGAGGCCATTTCGGGGCCTATTTTGGAGGCGGAAGTTTTCTGCACGCACTCAGGAAAAAGCCCAGTTTTATGCTGTGCAGCCACTATTCTACAGGTCGGTGAAAAGTTACTGTAGAAATTGCATCGTATGCTTATGTGCAAAGACATTGGGAGTTACAGAGTGACTCTGTGGTCAAATACCACTTTCGCCAGTTTTGCAAATTTGCCCTTGTGAGGTTAAAGCTGTGTTCTTTGCAGTGACAGAACTTTTTGCAGTATTCTGTAATGGCGTCTGATTCTCTCTCACAGATTGTCACTGAAAAGCTTGACAAGAACAACTTCCAGGCATGGAAGTTTAGAATGACGAATTTCCTTATGGGAAAAGGATATTGGAAATTTGTTGCAGGAAATGAAGAAGAACCAGTTCTTCCTGATGTTCCCAATCAACAGCAAATGCAGGCATTCAAAGCATGGCATGAGAGAGCCAGGAAAGTTATGTACTGGCTGTCTATCAGCATTTCAGACTCTATGATTGTGCATATTCAGGATGCAAGTACGCCAAAGGAGGCATGGGATACTCTGTCAAAGATGTATAGCACAAATACGCAAGCTAGGAAAATGTAGCTCAAGCAAGAGTTGCACAATGTGCAAAGAGAAAATATGAGCATCAATGACTACCACATGAAGGTGAAGAAGATTGCAGATGCACTTGCTTCCATTGGGTCGCCAGTGGAAGATGATGATTTAGTTTCTGTGACCTTGAATGGTCTAGGAAAGGATTATGCACAGTTTCGGACATCCATTTCAGTTCGTGAAAGATTTCCTAATTTTGAGGAGTTGATTGCTCTTCTAATTTCTGAGGAGCAGAGAAATGGTGGTGCATATTCTTTAGGAGGAACTTCAAAAGAAACTGTCTTCTACTCAAATGCTGGAAGAGGTAGAGGCAGAGGTAGAGGAGGCCGATTTGGAGGCCGTGGTAGAAATCAGAATATGCAGCAAACTCAAGAAAACCTGTCCTATGGAGGAGGACGTGGTAACTCTAGAGGCAGGGGGAGCCAAAGAGGTCGTGGTGGATGGCAAAGAGGCCAAAATGCAAACAGTAATGTTGAATGCTACTATTGTGGTAAAATGGGTCATATGGCTAAAGACTGCTATCAAAAGCAGAATGACATCATGAATGGAAAACTGCAACAAGGAAATTATGCATCTTCTAGTAGACAGGGTGATGACATAAATGAGCATTTGTTTATGGTGCAGCATATGAACAATTCTGTGACAAGTGCAGAAGAAAGCAGCGATGTGTGGTATGTTGACTCAGGTGCATCAAATCACATGACAGGTCATGCAGAATGGATGGAGGATGCAAGGAAAATGGAAAAACCAGGATTTGTGGAGACTGGTGATGATACTGCACATCCGATTGTGCAGATTGGAAAAATTCCTTTGTCTATGCAGGAGGGGAAAAAGAAATACATGTCCGATGTATTTCATGTCCCGAATATCACCAAGAATCTGGTTTCTGTTGGTCAAATGGTTGAACAGGGCTTGCAGGTCAGATTTAATCCTCATGGATGCTTTGTTGAGGATATGGAAAATAAAGGTCGCTTGATAGCAAAAGGAAAGAAGAAGGGCAGAATGTTTACATTGGATGCAGACATGTCTCAATTGAGTGCAGCAATGTTTGCACATGGGACCGGTGTAGTTGTAGATATTGATATCTGGCATAAACGCATTGGTCATGTTAATGTACAGCGACTTAAATCAATGCAGGCCCAAAATATTGTTGCAGGATTGCCCAAATTCAAGGTTGCAGAAATGCATAAGGTATGTGAAGCTTGTCAGTTTGGAAAACAGGCAAGAAAACCATTTCCTAGACATGTTCAAGAGAGTGAGAAGCCATTGGAATTAATCCACTCTGATGTGTGGACTACTAAAGCTGCATCTCTTGGAGGCTGTCATTATTTTGTCACTTTTATTGATGACTATAGCAGAAAATTTTGGGTGTATTTTATGAAAAAGAAAAGTGAAGTTTTTGGGCATTTCAAAACTCTTAAAGCTATGGTTGAAAAAGAAACAAGCCTGCAGCTAAAATGCCTAAGGTCAAATGGAGGGGGAGAGTACATCTCAAATGAGTTTGCAAGGTTCCTGCAGGAGCACGGCATAAAGCAGCAATATTCATGCAGTCATACCCCACAGCAAAATGGAATTGCAGAAAGAAAAAACAGACATATTGGAGAGGTATCTCGTGCCATGCTCAACGAAAAAGACTTGCCAGATTTTTATTGGGCTGAAGCAGTTGCTACAGCAGTCTACATAATGAACATGACTCCCACTGCAGCAATACATGGGATGACTCCAGAGGAGAGGTATATTGGTAGGAAACCAGATATTTCTCATTTGAAAATTTTTGGTTGCATTGCCTATGTACATGTGCCAGATGAGTTGAGATCCAAGTTGGATCCAAAAGCTGAGAAGTGCATCTTTATTGGTTACTCTCTGCAGCAAAAAGGGTATAGATGCTATAACCCTTCTACTCGTAAGTTTACAATGAGCAAAGATGTTGTTTTTTATGAGATGAGTAGCTGGTATAAACCAGTAAATGTGATTGATGATGTAGATGCACAAAATGGTAATGCTGCACAGAATTCACAGCAGCAGTCACAAAATATTAGTGGACCTGGAGCGTCCTCTAGCAGTGGTTCACATTCTTCACCATGGACAGGCAGATTGAGATCAAGAGAATCTTCTCAAAGCAATGCAGATAGTGGTATGCAGGTATCACGAAAAGGAAAAGAGAAGGTTGATCAGCCCATGTTTGATGTGAATGCAGGTCACTCTTATGTGGATGGTGAATCCAGTGGCTCAGAACAGAGCATTGATGATGAGTTGGGTATTCCTTCTATTGTTACACCTGGAGTAAGGAAGACCAGGGATGTTTTGAGAGCACCTAGGAGTGAACCTACTTTGCGCAGGTCTACGAGAGCTAGGTATCCTGTGGATAGGCTAAAATATGATGGATTTACAGCCATTCACTATACATATATGGTCAAAGTGATACAGGAACCAGAACCCACTTTTTTTTAGCAAGCCATGGGAAACGAAAAATGGGAGAAAGCCATGGATGAAGAAATGGATGCCTTGGAAGCAAATGCTACATGGGAATTGGTACCTTTGCCTAAAGGTAAGAATGCAATTGGCTGTAAGTGGGTTTATAAGGTGAAGCACAATGCAGATGGTTCTGTGAACAGATACAAGGCAAGATTAGTAGTCAAGGGGTATGCACAAACATATGGCATTGACTATGAAGAAACATTCAGTGCGGTTGCAAGGATGGCAACTGTAAGAGCAGTCATTGCTATGGCTACATCAAAGGGATGGTCTTTACATCAGATGGATGTAAAGAATGCCTTCTTGCATGGTGATTTGCAAGAAGAGGTCTATATGGAGCAGCCACCAGGTTATGTGCATGCTGTTCATCCTGAGTTTGTTTGCAGGTTGAAGAAAGCTTTGTATGGCTTGAAGCAAGCACTTAGAGCATGGTCTGACAAGATAGGACAGTATCTTGTCACTATTGTCTTTAAGATTTCCAAGGCAGATTTCTCACTTTATGTGAGAAAAACAGAGAAAGGTATTATGCTACTTGTCATTTATGTTGATGATTTGATTATGACAGGTGACAGTGATGAAGATATCCTTCATGTGAAAATGCTATTGAAGCAGAAGTTTGAGATGAAGGATTTGGGAGAGCTACGTTATTTCTTGGGCATTGAGGTGATTAGATCACCAAGTGGGATACAGCTCTTGCAGAGGCAGTATGGATTGGACATGCTGTCCAAATATGGGATGACAAGCTGTAAGCCTATTTCAGTTCCTTTGGAGCAGAATGTGAAGCTGAGCGCAGATGCAGGTGAGCTTCTGGAAGACCCTACTATGTACAGACGTATAGTAGGAAGCTTGATTTATATGACTATTACCAGGCCAGATTTGAGCTATGCTGTTGGATTGGTAAGTCAGTTTATGTAGGCTCCAAGGAAATCGCATTTGGATGCGGCTCGATGCATACTCAGGTATGTGAAGTCCACATTGCAGTATGGACTATTTTATGAGACTGGGGTTCAGATATAGCTGCATGGATACACTAATACTGATTGGGCTGGTAGTATTTCTGATAGACGATCTACCAGTGGATATGTGTTCTCTTTTGGGAGTGCTGCAGTCACTTGGAGCAGCAAGAAACAGCCTACAGTTGCCTTGTCGAGCACAGAGGCTGAGTACAAGGGTGCAGCAATGGCTGCATGTGAGGTAGCTTGGTTGCATAAGCTACTTTATGATATGCATCAGCCTACAGATGGGCCAGTTGTCATTTATTGTGACAACATGAGTAGTATACACTTGGCAAATAACCAAGTCTATCATGCTAGAACAAAGCACATTGAGGTGCATTATCACTATGTGCGGGAGAGGGTTTTACTAGGTCTTATTGATCTAGTTTATGTCAGCACAGAGGATCAGGTAGCTGACATATTTACGAAGGCATTGGGCGCAGAGAAGTTGCGTAAGTTCAGAGACCTGCTTGGTGTGCAGGAATTGGGATTGAGCTCGAGGGGGAGTGTTGAGATATCGAGCTCCACTCGTGATATGCCAGGGTGACCGTTGTGCATTTATGTCACCAACGTGTTAGTTGCAGATGCGGTTGGTACACCGCCCATGAATAATAGCTACATGATAGCTATCCTTATCTACTCTAGTTCGTGGCTAGTATGCCACCTTAGTTAGTTGTCTTTGGTTTTGAGACCCATATATAGGGTTCTTCTATTTCCTTGTATGAGAGTTCTTTTGGCTTACACAACTAAAAAGAGGAAAACTGTTTTCAGCCTCCACCCTTGTGTGTATTCCCCCATTGTGCAAGCAAGAAAGCTACAAGTGAGACTCCTTCCTTCTCTCCCACAATCTTGACACTGAGTCTCATGATGATGCATGACATGTTTTACGAAAGCTTGGCATGGACTACAACAACATCCATGCATGTATCAATGATTGCATATTGTTTCGAGGAGAATACAAGACTATGGAGACATGTTTAAAGTATGGTTCTCACAGGTATCGATAGGACTTGCAAGGGCAAACTATCTCTCAAAAAGTTCTCAGACACTTTTTGCTAATCACCCACATAAACCACATGTTTCGTACGTCCGGTATGGCAAGCTTGACAATGTGGCATGCATAGAATAGGTCCACGGATGGAGTTCAATGAATATCAGCGGATTCACGCGCATGGAGCCACATTGACTCTACCTTCCAAAGCTTTGCCCAAGAGCCAAGGAATCTTCGGATCGGTCTTGCAATGCATGGCGTGAACCCATTCGGTCTGCGCTCAACTTCTTACAGTGTGTGGCCTATAGTCCTTGTCAACTACAATATCCCTCCATGGCTTTCTACAAAGAAAGGACATCTCATCCTTAGCTTACTCGTCCCCGGCCGCTACAAAATAAAAAATATGGACATGTATCTTCGTCCATTAGTCAATGAGCTTAAGATTTGTGGAAAGAGGGGGTCACCGTGCAAGATATGAGCAAGGGCGATGGTTGGCAGTCTGTTAATATTCGAGTCATTCTCATGTGGACGATGCATGACTTTCCGTTATTCGGAGAGTGCTCAGGTAAATAGGCCTCCGTTCTTGTTGGTGATATCTATATTTTATCTCGTTCAAGCTTGTATTCACTGGGTCGTGATGTTGCAACAAGTCTGGTTACCTCAGGTTATCATGTATGTCCATTGTGCGGGCCACAGTTAGACTCCCGAAGGTCAAGAACCATGAAGGAGATGGTATACAAAGGACACGCCACTTTCTTGCCAGAGGATCATGAACTCAGGGAAGGTTTTCTTGGACGACCTCCAACATGTATGAACGCCGCAAGTTGGTACGAGCTGAAAATGGTCCATATGGAGTCACATCCAAATGGAATGCAACGATTCTCAGTTTCTACAAGTTGCCATATTGGACCCACTTACATGTCAACCACTTGTTGGATCCCATGCATATTTTCAAGAATGTGGGAAGCTTGCTATGGGACCACATCACAGGAAAGAGAGACACTATAGGGACACGAATGGATTTGAAGGAGGTAAGTAAGATGGAGGCACTTTGGCCGCAGTCGTGCTGATGGTCACGTGCAGCTACCTCGCGCTCCTTGGGTTTTGTCCACTAAAGAAAAGTGCATTGTGAAGCAAGTAGTTAAGTCTATCCACACTCTAACGGGTATGATGCGTTCTCTCAGGTCTGCATTTTCTAAAGACGACCAATTATTAGGGCTAAAATCCCATGATTGGCATAAGATATGTCAGATTTGTACTACGAATGGATTGTAATTAGCATGCGCATTTTGCTATTTGGAGTGTAGCCATTATTCATAATGCTTTCTCATTTGTGGCAGTTTGTACTACCAATCACGATCGCAAGATGTCTTACTCCAGAAATACGTGGGGCAATTTACAGGTTGTCGACTTTGGTGCAATGGATTTCACAAAAGGAGATTAAGACGTCCTCTATAGAATCCATGAGGTGGAGAGCAGTGGAGATGGTCTGTCTCTTTGAGAAATACCTACCCACCAGTATGCTCACGATACAAGTCCACCTTCTTGTGCATCTTTAGATGAAGTGGAGATTGTTTGACCTGTCCATACGTGATGGATATTCTTCTTGGAGCGCTTCATGAAAACCCTGAAATGCTTTGTGCGAAAACGAGCTCAGCCAGAAGGTAGCATGGCTGAAGGCTGTTTGGTGTCTGAGGCACTAGTGCATATTTGATAATGGCTACCAATGGATCCAGACAACAAAATGCTATGGTTACTGAAGGACAATGATAGACTGACTGGAGATATAGTGCTTGGAAATGGGGTAGAAAAAAGAATGGATGCTACAATGGAGGAGAAGGTGAATCGCTTTTGTATGTTGCACCATGCCTCTATGGAGACGTGGCTCACCAAGTACCGGATCGTTAGGCAAGATCGAGAGGAAGCGCGATCTGAATTCCAACATAGTACGTGTCATCAACCGATTGGATATCTTGAGGGCATGGAGAAGATGCCCCAGTTCATGTCAACACAATGGTTACATGGAGCTTTGACCGCAGCGTCTCGCAAAGGGGTAGAGGTCTCAATGCAGGAGTGGGAATTCTCCAGGGAATGTAGTCCAAGGTGATGAGGTATTTAGGATTTGTCGTATCTATATTTTATATGCGACATCTAATTTGAGTGTTTCAATGTACAGTACAAAATATATAGTGTAGCTTGGTCGCCCTTGGATCCTTAGAGCTCACACACATTTCTTTTCTTGTCGCCTAATCTGTGTAGACATTTTCTATGTATTAGTGATATCTTGTCATGATTGTACAAATCGATTTCATTATGCGATCATGTATTTATTTCATGTATCAGTGTTATGATTTCAGTATACTTTGTTTTTGTTTGCACGAGCATTGTATACAGTGCAAAAACTATTTTGTATGGCCTAAATAAAGCATACAGTGCTATATGTGACAATGCAGCTTTTTTTTCATGTTACCGTCGCTATTAGCGTCGTAAATTTACTGCTCGCGTCATTATTATCATCGCAGACCGTCAATATCAGCGTCAGTATTGACGCCAATACCAATGCTGATATGCGATGCTGATATCAACGCCAATACCGATGCTGATATGCGACGCTGATACTGATGCCAATACCGACGCTGATACCGACTGTTCTATTGCGTCGCCAATAACAATGCTTTTTGCGACGACGGGGGCAAATTTTGTTATTTACATTTTCGTCACTTTTAACGTCTGTATAAGGCCTATATCTTGTAGTGACTTTTTTTTCCATATGAGTTTCATAAATATTTTTAAACAGTCAAACTATTGATATCATATAGAGCTCAAAGAAAAAATATTGGGATATTTTGATATTGTAGTTTTAGTTATAAACGAAGAGTTCATAAAAGAATGAGATTGAGGGGCTAATAGAGAGACACTCAAGGATGCATTGCTTTAGGGTTTTACAAATTTCAAAATATCAAAAAATTCACATGGCTCAATTGTTTGACTCATAATATTAAGTGATTTAAAAATCACATCTTTTTTCCAAAATTGTCCCTCAATTGAGTTAGGATTACTCGATACGATCTAGATTTAAAACTTATGAGTTCGACAACAGTAAATTTGTACGTATACCCTTTGAAGGCCTTTGGGTACATCAGGACGTGAGATTTGCGTGCTTTTGGGGTTTTATCATTCACGAGAGCATGTTTTCCCTCGCATGTTTTCCCTCGCAGCGTAAAAGACGTAGCAAGATGTACCGCGTGAAAGGCTAAAGCCTACACTCATAATAATCGGTTCAGATTGGCATAATCATCGGCGATCGCATCTCTCTCTCTCTCTGCCATGAGATCTTGTGAGGTGTTCGTGTGCTGGATGATAATCACGGCCATGGCGGTGGCTGCGGTTGCTGTTGCTAATGGCGCAGGACATGAGATCATCACACAAGGTCAGAGTCTGACTCTTCTATTATGCAGAAGAGCTGATCAATAATATGGACGACTTGCTCGTTATAATATTCACTAGTCTTCTTCTTGCTGCTCTTTTAAAATGTTGTAGATGCAGATCAGACGACGAATCCCACTGGATTGTTAAGCGGCGGCAACAAGCCAGGGCGCGCATTATTAGTGCAGCTGCATAATCAGCAGCTAGAGCAGCTGCAAAATCTAGATCGAGAGGATAAATCAATTCCATCCATGGGGCAGCTGGACGAGAGCATCAGGTATTCCTCCTGTGTCACCAAAAAGTGTATCAAATGCAGGAAGAAGAAGAAGAAGAAGAAGAAGAAGAAAAACCCGCACAAGTGCCATGATGATCATGGTCATCATTCGTCTGCCTCTACCTGCAACTTTCGCTCCGCCATGTCCATCTTGCTCCTTCTGCTTCTTTGCCTCGCTGCATTTGATCTGTGAGACGTATATTATGAATGAAACACATCAAGCTCGTCACTCCACTCCCTTTGTGATGGAGTTCTTAACTGGATATTCAATGGCGCACCATTTCATTCTGGGCGAAAGATTCGTCGACGGGTTTCTGTGTGATTTCCTTCATCTTTTTAAGTACTAGAGTTGATCTTCTCGCAGAACAATCATTGTGTTAGGTTATGGAGGGCGCTCGCACAGGGCAGTGTTTGCCAGTATACGTACCATCACAATCGTAACCGTGTATTTGCATGCTCCGTTACGATGGCGAGAGGGGAAGAGCAATTGGGAATTTGCAGACAACTGCGCAGTTTAACGTGTGCTTTGGCTCCAAGTCCAAGGACTGCCAGCCAAACATTTTTTTTTCTACTATGGAGATAATTGCTACAATAATAAATTTTCATCAACCCAGACGCGAAATGATTTATATTAATAGCCAAAAAATGTTTCCTCACATCCATTGGATAATAGCCGACTCGAAAGGGAGTTTAGTCCCTGGCCAAATCCTCTCTTTCTACAATACTAAGAACCCACCAATACTACGAACCCTTAGACTAATTATTTTACTACACCTAACCTCTTGACTTTTGTGCCTTGGAAAACCAGCCTGTTTCTTGCTTCCCAAATCTGTTCTAGGAGAAGAACTCTTCTTGACGATTATGAATTTCAGTCTGCCTCTTCACATACACTCTCAAAACATACATAGTAACATGTTGGAGTAATCAAGATCTCTTAGTCCTAAGTGAGGAAGCATTTCTTCAAGTAAGGCTTTCAAATCAATACTTCCATTCCAATCACCACAACTACACTTACCATTGGTCACATCTCTTTTCTCTATCTTGTCTATTGCTAGAAAGGCCCTCTTTGATGACCCTCGAAGCAAGAAGTCTATCTTTCAAGGGTAACTTCAAGCTCCACAAACCCTTAAGAATGCCATGAAAATTTCATGCCTTGGTCAACATGATCTCCCAAATCTTTCTTGCTCTATCTATTGAGCTACTCCTTTGTTGTAATTCCTTACTTCTATTGTATAGAGCATCTCACAAGTAGTTTCATACTTCTATTATGGCATAGAGCATCTCACAAGGAACAAATGTCTATGTAGGAAAACAAAGAGATTTCCTACCTAACTCCCTATACAAAAATATACACTCCCAAGCATTTTTCAAACTAGGGAAATGTGAACTCTTCCTATATAGCTTACATAGGAAAATTTTCACTATATTGAGAACTTTTCCTATATTTAGCAAGTTAATAGTAGATAGCTATTTCACTGTATAGAGATTATTTCCTATATGGAGAGAAATTTATTAGATAGGGAATATTGTGACACATAGAGAGTGGTTCACTATATAGATATAGCTTTCCTATAGAGATTTTTTTTATATACACTTTTTTAAAATTTCTTTTCTATATGGAGAAAAATTTGCTACATAAGTAATATCATGATACATACAAACTCATTCGCTATATAGATGTGTCTTTCCTATACGAGAAAAAACTTGCTAGATAGGTGACCTTAGGATACATTATAGTAAATCTTGTCCTAAATTGAAAAATAGATGATGATCCACACCATTGATCTTTGAATCCAATCTAGATGTCATTATTATTGGCATTTTCATCTCTATAGTCACAATAGTGAGGCCAGCTTGAGTGCTGCAACTAGTATACTTCAATGGATCATGTTAAGGAACGACCAATACCATACCCTATTGGTCATGGTACATGTTTAATGACCTACTAATTACTAATACCGGTTGACTTAGCACAACACTACAACAAAAAGGCTCCATAGACGCGCCTGTAGACACAATATTTGAACTATTTTAAAAAAGTCAGGCGCGCTTATTACTGCGTCTACTACGGCGTCTAAAATTTCGCGTCTAAAAGGGCGCTTACAGTCAAACCTACACGCGCATATAGACGCACCTATTGATGCGCTCTATAAATATATAATCATATTTATAAAAAAGTGGATATATTCATATTATGCGTCTATACACGTGTGTAACTGCGCATCTAAAAAAGCGTGTACTCTGCAAGTTTTTGACGATAATAAACGCGCGTTTTTCCTGCAATTTAAACGCGCTGATAGATGCGTAAAACAGAGGTATGAAAAAAAAAACCAGAGAGCATGTAACTTTGCAAGCCATATGCTCTCTGGTTCCCTCCCCCCCCCCCCCCCCCCCCCCCCCCATCAACATCAAACTGTATGCTTAGGGAAAACAGAGAAAGATTATTTCGAAGACTTTTGTACTGAAAATAAAACAATGTATATAGAATACGAAATTTCATATATATAGATGAAACGTTTTTACATGATGAGTTCTAGTGCTTATGACCTCAAGCATGGTCATGGTCGCAAGCACTAGCCGAAATTAATACATATCAAAAATTAAAACTACAAGCCAAGGGGAGGCATGCATGCATGGGGCTCCTCTACATCTCCTCAGAAGAGGCATCATCGTCCTTACCACCACCACTGTCCCTGTGCCACTGCCGCTACCACCACCGCTACTGCTAGTCCTCCCTTCACTATCCTCAACTGCATCAGGGTTCGCCTACACAAAGGATTAAGGTATATAAATACCATTACAAACAATAAATTAGAGTTACCTATACTTTTCATGTAAAAAATAAAACATACATCTTCTGGTTGTGGAATCCTCATGGCATGATTATATTGATCCTCCGTGATGAGTCCCTCCTCGTAGAAATGCTGTCAAGTGGATGCCCGATTATGACCTCGATGGTAGCCTACCTCTCTAGGCGTAGGCATTCTACCAACGGTATGATACTACAAAACAATTTGAACATACAATGTATTAGAACATACTACATAATGAATTGAAACAAATTACAAAATTTAATTTAAAAAAAGAAATAAAAAATACTTATAAACTCAGTCTCCTATGACTCCCTGCCACCCGATCCATAATGCGACGATCCCATGGTTGCCATCTGGATACGTCGTGCCTCTGCATGCTGGCAACTTGTCATTTTCTCTGCTGCTCTCTTCTTAGTCTCTTTCCACTCCCTTCGGTGGCAATTGGGTGGTTGGCCATATCCAGGGCGCCCCTGCTCTTGTCTCCGCAGTGACTTCTTGGCGCGCGTCATAAGGTGAGACCTCTTGTTATGAAGCGCATCTCTCACCTTTGACCGTCCCCAATCATCTGAGAATCGTGAATTCTCAGGATTAGGGTACCTTCTATGTACTGCCCGCAGCACCTCTTGCCACAAACCATTTTTTTGGTGCTTGAAGGGAATCATGCAATCTTTGTATGTGGCATGCATGACACTCCTCAAGTAGGCTATCACTTCCCTCCCCTCATGGTTATGCAAGATACCACCAACATCAGTGATGGCAGAGTAGTACATTTGTGGAGGCTCACACGTCTCATTTCCCGGTGAGGGTGATCGAGAGCCACCTCCTAGTCAACCCCCACAAAGCCCTCGACCTCCTCATCCTCTCGCACGACTCTCCCTCCTCCCTCAATGGGCACTACCCTCTACCTCACTCGATGCACGTGCTTCGGCCGATCCATGTACTTCAGCTGATCCCTGTGCATCAGCTGATCTGTGTGTATGCATAGTGCATGGAGTACCTGTTAGTAGAGGTGTACCAAGGTTTGGTGTGCCAAGGTTTGGTGTTTGTGCGGTAGTGCTAGGCAAAGATGTGATAGGTGTCCCAAATATGACACTAAAATCCTTCTCTGCAGTGGGAGGGTGACCAAGATAATTGGTCATCTCCTCCATGAATTGCTCCTTGTTTGGAAAACCTCCAAAAAAGCTACTAACACCTCTAGAAAACTCCGCTAAGGTGTTGTTCATGTATTCCAACTCAAGATCAGTGCTGGAAGATCCAGGATTCCAAATCTACACAAGCAAAAATCATATTACCCTGTGCAGATAAAACATATTACATGCTGTGTCTATATCTGTGTCTCTGTGTGCATCTGTATCAGTGCGTCTATTTTCGCATCTATATCTATGTCTCTGTGTGCATCTGTTAGTGTGTCTATTTCCGCGTCTATACATGCGTCTACACTGTTGATTTATGCTAAGCATGTTGCTTGGAACTGTTGAAATGGTTTCTAAGGAAGGTTGATCTTGTTAAAGATGGATTGTTGACCCAAGTTTTGCTTGGTTGTTTGAAGAGGTTGTAGAAGCGTTTTGATACGTCCAAGTTAAATTCTGGTTGTGTATGCAATGGGATTGCGATGCCTTGAAGCAAGAGGTTGTGCATTCACCTGTTTGTTAATGTGGTTTTGGATGTTAACCCAAGTGGGGTGTGATTGATGATTGTATGGCCGGGTCTGAGATGATTGATTGCCATGGAAACAAAAGGGATACCTTCCCTAGTAATTGTTTTTAAGCTGGTTGCTTCAGCTGTGGTTGATTTCCTAAAGGGATAATTAAGGAAGGATGGCACTAGCTACCCTCCACGAACCGCCAAACCCTAACCAAGGGGGTTGTGAATCCGCGCCAAAAATGTGGACCGAACCTGTTGTGAGAGGTCTCTCCGTGGAAATTACTTGGCGTAGGAGGATGCTTGGGTGCCAATGGGGGCTCTGGCCGTAAATCCCAATGCCTCCGGGCCCTACACAAGTGTTCTACGTGACTCGAGGCCTTGATACTAGTTACAAGGCGGAATCTTGGTAGGATAAACCTTCGGTTTTGTTGCCGGGAGACGGAAGGATTTTTCTGCGGAGGTAGAAAGGAACACTTAATTCTCCTATATGGGTGGGAGACAAACATTAATCTGAAGATAAGTTAAGGAAGTGATTGATCTTGTTTGATCTTGTCTTCGTGTCTGTGCCCTAAATTATGTAAAGGAACCTGTGACAAACAAGTTAATTAAGGAAGCTACTTTTATGTGTCAAACATAATGTGGTAGGTAATTAGATAACTAAAACAACCCTCGAGGGAAGCGTGGTGAATGTGACCAATGGGTCTATCCTACGGAAGGGTAGTCTCGGTTAGCCATTAGCTTTCCTCAAAGGAAATGTTAACGAGAAATGTTAGGAAAAAGTTGATCTATGACCTTAGACAATGTTGACTAGGAACCCGGACTTCAGGTTGATCCTAGTTGGAACAGCCAGATAAGTTCCGTTGCGGGCCAGACTTGAGAGACCCTAGTTGGCAAACCCCGTGTCATTCCTTGGGAGTGCTGGGCGACGTCTTCTAGATATATCTCTCGATGGACTGCTAAGATGTGTCCCGCGATTTGAGGAGCAGACACATTATATGAAGGGACTTAAAATCAAAATTATAGTAAGAAATAGAGAAATGCCTACTAGGACTTAAAATCTCTGTGACATAGCACATGCACTTACGTAGTGGACAAGACTTTCCAATGCCGACATCAAGTTGAGATCCCAATCCTATTAGACCCATAGATTTTGGAAATACCCTTATCCATGACCTAATTGATCAAATCATCTAGTTGGTCCACCTAGAAGTAAAAGAAACTATGGGGATGACATAAAGCAATTAAATGAAGGGAGCTAAGGGGTTAGGAGATGCCTCGGATGATTTATAGGCTTCAATCAAAAACTTCCAACAACCTATGGATTTTGATGCCTCCATAATGAATCCTAAGGCTATGGAGAGGAAAATTCAAGAGTTGCAAGGCTAGGGGGTAAACACTCTCAACTGACTACCTGACCTTAACAAGGAAACTAGGCACCAACTTGTGATATGCAAGCTGAGATGGAAAGCATTCAAAGAATTCTATTGAATGTAGGAGAAATGGGCTCAACATAGGATTCTCTCGTTGATCTCTTCCAATGATGCATATTTGACTGCTTGGAGATTATGAAAGTGGGGATCCACATTACACAAACCATCCTAACTAGAATGGGAAACACTCAAAAGCACTAGAGACTAGGCCAAAATCCCCTTAGTTGCAAAATAGCTAGATAAGTACCACACTAGGGCCATCCCTTACAACTTATTTGAACAAGTTTTCGTGGTGGAGATCATCCATATGGATAGCCTCATCTAGAATATTGTTGATGTTGGAACAGTCAAGTTTGGAGTTCCCAACCAAGGTCTCATAGATTCTTTCATCGTGAATGCCCCTAATGATGGCTTCATTGCCTTAATGGTGGGTCTCTTTGTAGTTATTCTCTACTTATAAAGACTTAGGACCTTAGAGATGTAATCATGATCTTATCCTCCAATTGCTAGATGGTCATGAGTCGAACAATGAGGTTATCCCCATATGTGGCTTTGATGAAGCATTTAATGATTAGGTCCTTAAGCAATACAAAGGAGGACCTCTGAATAGCATCAAGACTAGTAGATGAAGTTTGTCCCTTCTCTCCTAAGCAAAGTCCAAAGGTTTTGCTTGCTTGGCATCATAAAAAAGAATAGAGATAAAAAGCCACATGTAACCCACTAGGATATATCTATAGAACAAAACTACAAAAAGACCAAGGAAACCTAAGATTTAATTAAAAATGTTAGAAAGTAGTAGGAAGAACTACTTAGGATGGTTGAGTGGCTCAAAATATCTAGAGCATATCGCCAAAATATACAACGTGTTAATTTGCGATAAGGACCATCTACCTTCGGAATATCTCAAATCACCTTGATCATGCATGAACCATGGATAATTTGGCCGTGATGCAATATATTGTAGTCTCCTTCTTGCATACAAAATAAACATTTTTTAGAGAAGGGCTAGTCTCTTCCACCTCTATCATGCCCACCATGGCCACCGCGCTGGGTTGTTGGTACTCCTAGTTTATATAGGCAACAACTGGTGTAGGAACTAGATTGGTATGGAGGTTTGTTCATTGGCAATTTCCATTGGCAAGAGGGGTTTTCCCTTGTACCTTGCCATTCTCCAGGATGGGCCATTTGGTACCCACCATTGTATTATTAGTACTCAATGTTATGAGTAGCCATATTGCAAATATTGCACCATCTTTGGTTTAGTCCGCATTCAGCCTAAAGGTGCCTAAAATTGTCACACTGTGTGCACCATATATTTTTAATCTAATTTTTCTTGGTGTTTTCCAATGTTTTCTTGCCTCTATCCTTCTTTTTATTCTTGGTTGCCTTTTTCTCCTCCTCTTTAGAGTCAGATTCTTCATTGTTGGATTCTACCTCCAAGTCAAAATCAGAAGTGGAATCACTATTGTCATCATTTTGATTCTTTGAATTGGACTTATTGGATTTCTTTACTTTTCTTGACTTTTCTATGGATAGAAATTGCTCTAATCTAAGAGCTTTCTTATAGAATGGGTGAATTCTATTACTCGATGAATCATTAGAAGCAAATGCTTTTATCATGTCCATGGCAATAGTTTTGGTTGACTAACTTTATCACAAATATAGTATCATAACATGTTGAAGTTGAACCCTTTTGAATGAGAGCATTAGCATCATGTACCTCTTTTGTCACAACCAATCTAACTTGAAGGTAAGCAAATCAGATTACCAGCTCATCCTTGGAGTCCAAATTGTCGATTATTGTGATGGCCATAACATGGAAGTTTTAATATCCGGTTTGGGTATCATGATTTGTGTGATTCGGATGAGTTTGTAAGCTAAGTTCTACTTGTTACTCAATCTACTCATAACAAGTTTGATATGCCATTGTAATTGCTTTGACTAGGATATCAAGTTCGTTCGAGGAGGGGCTCATGTTTGTAATGATGTTTGGTGTATTGCTTCTTTACTCTACTTCCATTGAAGTTTCTTATGCTCTTACCTTGCAAAATTCTAGTTTCACATTTCCTAATTTGTTCATAGCAGTGATACGGTAAGGTACAAAGCATTTGAACTTTACTTTTTTCTTACGGCCCTTGATCAAATATAGAAGCACCAAATCATCTCTCTCAAATTTTGAGTTTTATCAGGCAGTTGGCCTATGATATCCCATCCCATTTCTCTTGCACCACTATTCATAAACTAGGAATGAGGAACTCCTTTGGCATGATGGTATCAATTTCATATGTTAGTCTGAATAGAGTTTACCCTATCTTGTATGCTGTTTGATAGACCCATAATATCATTATGAGCCATGAGCTTACTATGCCATTTTGTTCTAGAGATAGAGATGGTTTTCTTGAGAACATTTATTAGTGTTTTATTTTTTGAGTCCTCTTAGCCATTGGCTTGAGGTAGAATTCTTGTGAATAAATGTAGATATCACATATTCTATCATGCTCTGATTGACAATATATATTCCTTGGTTGCTCACAATCTCAATGAGGTTGCTAAAATGATGATTGTAGTATTATCCCTAGCAAGTCTAGTGTTAAGATTGAAGAGATTAATGTCATGCAAACTGATTTTGATGATTTTTTTATCCTTGTAGCTTCTTCTCTTGGTACTTCATAGCTGACTAATGCTTTATCAAGGCATACTCAGTGTTGATTGTGTTTATAGATTCAGGGGCTTCCTATCATGTGACCCCTCATAGAGAGTGGTTTCACTCCTATCGCAATTTTATTGGATTTGTCCATATTTGGATAATGACCTAGCACTCGAAATCATTGGTATTGGTGATGTCTATCAATAGTTTGGTTCAGGTTATAGTTTGGTATTGGTGATGTCTATCTAGAATTTAATATTGGTGATGTCTATTTGCAGTTTGGTTCAGGTTGTAAGTTTACTCTTCATGATGTATGCCATATACCATCTCTCAAGAAGAGCCTTATCTCTACAAAGAGCAGGCACTTTGGATGATGCTGGTAATGTAGTTTCTTTTGGTGATTCCTCATGAAAGAGTACACATGGGAATCTGATCATTACATGTGGGGCTAAATCCATTACTCATCTCTACCCCTTGCTTGTATTTGGGTTAGTTGACTGTATCTTGATAGTGGATGTAGTTCCACACATATCTCTTTGGTATCGTTGCCTTGGGCATATGTCCTTGAAAGAAATAAAAATGCTTATCTATTTGTAGTATCTTTCATCCCTTGATTATAAGTGCTTTGAGTATTGTGATCATTATTTATATGGAAATGACACGCAATATGCATAAAAAGTCTGGTATGACACACATGTGGTCCCATGCCCTACAAGTCATTAGATGGTGTGAAGTATTTCGTTACTTTCATTGATGACTATATGCATAAGGTATGGGCATTTTCCATTAAGCACAAATCAAATGTCTTGGTTACATTTCAATGTTGGCTTGCGTTGGTTAAGAACCAGTTTGGGTATAGGCTAGAATACCTAAGGTTAGATAATGGGGGTGAGTATATCTCTAAAGCCTTTGAGTAGTTTTGTAATTAGAGGGGTATTAAGTGTCAATTGACTTATACACCCCATCCCAAAATGGTATGGCTAAGTGCATGAATAAGACAATTTGAAGGCAATTTTATAGTATGCTTAGCCAGGCATGCTTACCATAGCATCTTTGACCTTAGACAATTACTATTGCCATACACTTGATAAATCAATCCCCATGCATTGCTCTTGACTATCAGGTTGCAGAGGAGGTATGGTCTACTTCCCTTATATGCTCATTTATGTGTCTTTGGTTGTAAGGCTTTCTGGCATGTATCCAAGGACAAGTACAATAAGCTAGATCCTAAGTTTAGGAAATGTATATTCCTTGTTTATGGGGATGTAGGTGAGATGCTATATTGCCTTTGGGATCTAAAGGCTCGGAAGGTTATCCATAGCCACGCTGTTGCTTTCCATTGGCAAGCATGCTTTGCTATGTAAGTGGGTATACAAGTTGAAAAGTACCCTTCGATGCTATAAGGCTAGATTGGTTGGCTAAGGGCTTCAAGCAAGAAAATGGTGTAGACTTTGATGAAGTTTTTTCTCCTATTGTGAAGATGAATGCCCTACACTTGGTAGTGGCTTTGGTTGTTGAGCTTGATTTGGATCTTTAAGATGTGAAGACAACTTTTCTTCATGAGGACTTGCATGATGATATTTACATGGAGTAGCCAAAGGTCTTTATAGAACATAGCAGGGAACATCTACTATGCAGATTGAGGAAGAGCCTTCATGACCTTAAGCATGCACCTAGAAAATGGTACCACAAGTTTGATGCCTTTATGCATTCATAAGGATATTCATGTAGTGATATGGATATGTGTTTTTACACAAAGAAGGCTTGTGATGGCAACCTTATGATTTTGATCCTCTATGTGGATGATACGTTGATTGTTGGGAGTGCTCACGATGAGTTTGATACCTTGAAAGGTCAACTCAAGAAGAGCTTTGAGATAAAGGACATGGGATAGGCCTCACATATTCTTGGGATGCACATTACATGTGATTGCTCTAAGGGGATCATCTACTTGTCACAGGAATATATCTAAAAGGTCCTTGAGTAGTTTCATCTACAGGATGTTGAGCCTATTGGCTATCTTTTATATTCTCATGTGAAGGTTAGTTAGGGTAATTGTCCACATATTGATGGACAGAAGGCCAAATTAGACAAAATCCCTTATGCATATCCAGTGAGCAATTTAATGTATGTCATGATAGCAACTCATAGCATTTGTAGTGTGGAGATTGCGGCATACTATATGCTATATGGCTACACCTAGCCCATGGCATTGGGATGCCATCAAGCAAATCATGAGATATGTGAAGGGCACAATAGCTATGTGCATCTGTTATGGTTTCTAGGATATAGGAGTCATGGGATACACCGACTCTGATTATGCAGGACACGCAGATAGTAGGAAGTCCATCTTTGGCTATGTCTTCACCCTTGCTGGAGGTGTTGTTTCTTGGATATCCAAGGTGCAGAAATGCACAACCCTATCTAATACAAAGGTGAAGTATGTTTCAGACTGAGGCTTGCAAGGAGGCTCTTTGGTTAGACTTTCTGGTGGCAAACCTTGAAATTACTAATGTGGTCCTACACTACATTCGAATTCTACGAGTGCTATTCAGTTGGCCAAGAATCCGGTCTTCCATGTGAAGACAAAGCACATTGAGGTGCATTACCACTTTATACAAGAGGTTATTGAAGACAAGTCTATCAAGCTTACCAAGATCTCAACTGACCAAAATCTTATAGATTTGCTCACTAACACCATATTGAGGAATATGGGAATTTCCCATAAGTTTGGGACACGTGGTCGAATCTTTGGATTTGTCATAACTTGAACACTATAACTCCGAATCGAGCGCTCTATAGCTTAATAGATTCCATTTTTCAAGTGCTTTCCAGTGATAGGTCACATCATATGGCTTTGAGAAACTTATGGGAATGTTATCCGGGTGCCACCTCTTAGGTATTCAAAAAATGGGAATTATGAGATTCCCAAACTCACTAGTATTGCGTTCACTAAAAGCTCGGAGTGTTTTGCCTTCCTTTTAGGAAGTTGATGGGCATTGGATGAGATAACATCTTTCTCATCTTGTTGTATGATATACATTTGTATTTTTCCACGTTTTTCTTATTCTCTCCTCACTAGGAGCACATTCAACTTTAAGTGGGAGATTTTTGGGGGTAAAGGTGCCTGTGCCTAGCCACTTACGTATTAGTTACACTGACAGTACTACCCACATACCTGCACGCTTGTACAATGTAGGTGTAGTGGGCACACATCATTGTCACTTCATTATTTATTCTTTCAGTGATATTTGAATAAAGGGAAGATCGGTCACACATTGTGACTATTGGAGTTCCCACATTGTGTGTGTCTCTCTCTCTTGCTCTTGCTCGTTCCACCATAGCTCCTGCTTTCACTCCGTGCTTCCACTTCAAGTCTCTCTCCCTCCTTCACTATGTGAGGATGGGCACTTTAGCTCATTGTGGTAGCATACTAAGATGAAATAGTGTGCTAGAAACGGATGCAAGTGTGCTCAATGGAATCATGACCCTAAGAAATAAGTACATGTATATGTGCACAAGATATGCTGAGGGTGTGACAGTGTGCAAGTGTTGTGCTAGTGAAATTGTTCATAGTTCACTAATGTGCTCATGCAAGGATTACATGAGGTTAGTGCACTCTAGTAGAACACCAGTATATGGGTGTTGGTGATGTGTCATGGGTGAGAGCAAGTGGACTAGAAAGGTTTAGAAGACAAGACTCAAGTGCACATGTGCACATGTGTGTGTGCTAGCATACTACACTAGTGCAGATGGAAGTGCACTATGTGTTTGCATGAGTGCAAGTATTATGTGCACGAGCCTTGTGCAAGGATTGATATGCAACTACTATATAACATGCTAGTACATGTAAGTATACTAGGATAATGCTAGTCAAGTGCACTAATGCATTTTTTGTACTAGTGTCCTGCGCTTGTGCATGTGTGCTGTGCAAAGGTGTGGCACAATAGTGCACTTGTTTGTGGTGTGTTTAGAATGGAAGGTTAGGTTTCTGTGTGCTGGTAGCTCTAGGAATAGTACATTAAGATAAGACTGTGTTTCAATGTAGGTGTATGTGCACTCAAGTGTGCATAAGAGCACACAAGCATACATGTTTGCACACTAGTGCACAACAAGATGCCACCATCTTTCCTGCTCCTTCCCTCCAAACCTCCCTTGCAAGCACGATGGGCATGGTTTGGTTTTGAGATAGAAGAAACTCTTGAACATAAACATAGGAGTAGCAAATTTATGCACTTTGTAACGAGTCCCCTAGTATCATCCAGGACACGTCTTAGCAGTCCATCGGAAAGGATGTCTAGAAAACTCCGCTCGACACTCCCATGGAATGTTACGGGTTTTGCGATCTAGGTCTTCTTGGGTCTGCCACGTAGCAGAAGTATCCTGGCCGTTCCCACTTGGGATCGACCGGAATTAGGGTTTTCATGATTGGTCATTAGCTAACAGCAACTAGCGTCAGACCCGAGCGAACTACTTTACGCAGAAATACCAGGTCCGAAGCGGATTCACGCTGCACTTGGTTCAAGGAGAATGGGAAACCAGATGGATGCAAGGCTCAACCTCTCTGCCATAAGGCATAGTCCCATTTCGTTCCCCTAAAACAGCGTAAATTGAGTAGGACGTAACTCTAGGTCCTCGCTCTCGTTATTCGTTTTGATGATCACCCCGCTGTTCTTCGAGATTTTTAAGAAAAGTTCCCGGCTAACCGGGACCACCCAACCGTAGGACGGACACATGGCCCATCCTCCGCACTTTCCTCGGTTTGTTTTAGTTATGTAATTATCTAACACATTAATTTGACATATAACAATCAGCTTCTTTAATTAATCCTGTTGAGCACTGGTTCCTTCACATAATCTTATCACGTGACACAGAAAAACAATATCAAGAAGGTTCTTTTTTAACATTTCATCATTTTATCCTTGAAATACAAGGAGTTCCACCCGTAGGCTTGTCCATAATCCGCCCGAAGGCTATCCAGTAATCCATAGTGATCACTATTCCAAGCTTCTACCCGTAGACTAGTATGCGGGCCTCGAGATCCAATCCCGAGTCATGTTAGCCTCTTGTGCAGGACCCAGAAGGCGAGGGATTTACGGCCAGAGCCCCCCCTGGCACCCAAGCGTCCTCCTACTCCAAGTAGAGCTCAACGGAGAGACCTCTCGCGGCGGGTTCGGTCCACGTCCCCAGTGCGGTGAACAACCCCCTTGGTTAGGGTTAGGCAGGTAGTCGGGGGTAACTGAAACTGCCTCTTCCTTCAAGCCTTTAACCTGAAGTATAGGTACTCATTTAATTTGTAATTCATAATTCAAACAGAGCCCTAAAATCTCTAGCAAGCACAAACATTTCCATTTATTAATCGTGTTGTTTGGCAAACTGCTAAGGAAGTGTTCTTTCCTTTTGAGTGTATCAGCATTCGTTCCCAAGGTGTCTTGTAAATTGGCAAGATCCTTTACATTCTGGTGTAGGGCGTACCTTATTAACCCAACTTGGTCAACCCTAAAGTTCCTTAGATATGCTAGTTCCCGGTTTACAACTTTCCTTATTTAGAAGGATATCCAAAAATACGTCCTTTTCTTGCAAGATAACTTGCGTAGGGATCTGCCATCCTTATTGAGGGTTTTTACCCTTTCTCCTTGTGAATCAATCACAAGACTAAATGATTTCATACTTGCTGCGCAAGTCCTGCGATGGAACAATCCGTTTTAGATCCTTTAAGCTGACGTATGTCGGCCCTAGGGTTTCTTTTTAAGAATCTAGGGGACAACCCTAGTTCTTAATTTTTACGAATTTTTTTGACCCTACAATAAGGAAAGTAGTCAAGTGCTTTGGGTATGAATATTTCTATGTTTAGATTGGTTTGGTTATCTTTTGGAAGGTAATATTAATCGTCTTGTCACGATTTTGCTATCCTTGTGACAATTTACTTTTCAGTCAATACAGTTCAATTTAAACTTCCTTTTTCCTTGCAGATGAACTCATGTCAAATAACAAACATTTCCCTTGCTAAGATGTACAATTAGCAATGATAACTTCCTAGTAATTTGAGCAACGAAAGAAACCTATCATGAATTTGATCATTTACAATGATTCGTTGCGAAAAGGAATAAGACTAATGGTGCAAGATATAAATTCTATACCTTTAGGATTTAACTAAAATATACTACTATAGTAAATGGATAATCTTGCTCATAATTTATAATGCTTGATGCAATTAGAAGGAAACTAAGTTCTATACATTATCATTCATTCAAATAAGCTAAACTCCTTCATTACAAATAACTCGGACAATATATCCTATCCCTAACGATTTCTCTTTGCATGATCGACTTAAAACCGAATTAAAGCCAAGAAGAAAAACCTGGTTTTGGGGTGAGATATCCACATGGATACCAGGAGATGATCCTCCCGCGGCTACGCCTTGGACTTTCTTAGGAGGCATCGCAATTCTAGTCCATCGAACGTGGAAGCAGCTTTACACTTCTTTCGGAATTCCATCGTCGCTCCCTTGCACTGTTTCCGTCGAAAGTAGTTTTAGAAGGCTCCCTCGAGGCTTTAGAGCGGGAAAGGAAGGTGTTAAAAAAAAAAAACACTTAGCACTCTCTTCCCTTTTACAAGTGGGGGAAGAAGAACAAAACTCCAAGGTATTTTGCGAGTTTGAAGGAAAGGCTAAGGACAAATTCTCTTGGGGGGAAAAGGGCCTTATAGAATTCTAAGGGAGGAACTCCAAGGGGGGGGGAAAGTAGCCTTAAAAGAGAAGATATAAGGGGGTAGTCCGAGGGTTATAATGAGCAAGGGCCCTAAGGGGGAAATAAAAACTGGGAAGATAAGACCTTTACGGTAAAAAAACCCTTTTATGGGGGAAAATATCCAATCCCACATGAAGGGCCCTACGGGGTTTTTTGTTTAAGACACGAGGAGGGGGGGGGGGGTAAGGTGGGTTTGAACTAGGGGAAAGGGGGCTAAGAAGCCCCCCTTAGAAGCTTCTTAGAAGAAGCTTCTAAGGGGGCTAAGAAGCCCCCCTTAGAAGCTTCTTAGAAGCTTGTTAGAAGAAGCTTCTAAGAAGCTGCTTCTTCTAAGAAGCTTCCTGAGATAAATGATTGGGGGGAGGAGCTTAAAAGGATGGTTGACGACGTGGCAGGGAGAAATGGCGGCGGCCGGTCACGGCGGAGCTAGCGGCAGTCTCGGTAACGGCGGGCAGTGGTGCCCTCCCTGATGGCGGCAGTCCACAACGGCACGACGTCCTCCTAGTCTTGCCGCGATACGATAGCGATGTCTACAACGTCTCCTCCACGCAGCACGGGCCTTCTACTCCTAACCGGTTCAGGGTTTACTGAAGTGGCCAGAACCAATCATAGCCAAGCTCTCCAAAACCCACAACGTGGAAGAGAAAATGCCTAACTTGTAGCCCCATCCCCTCTAACTGGTAGTAGCAGGCCATCCCTTTTTCTCCTTCTCCCACTAGCGGCATTGTACCCTATTTAAATAGGGGAGGGGAGGGGGGATCCTCCCCCTCCTATATGTCGACTTGCATGGCCTTCAAATGTGAGCAAGCTCCAGCAAGGAGCTTGCTGGACCTACTATTCCCCTCTCCCCCTCCAGCATGACCGTCGGCTGGGGGGGGATAAGGAAGAAAAAATTTTCCCATTATCCTTAGAAAAGAAATTAAAAAAATTTGCTATATTATTATCCTTATTTCCTTTAAGAGGTAGTCCACGCGAAGAAAAGATTTTTAGAACGTTACATTCTCTCCCCCTTAGAGGAATCGAGATGTCCTCATCTCGAGATAAACTGGGGATATTGATGGATGAGAGTGCCTTCATCTACCCAGGTGGCATCCTCTTCGAAATAATGTTTCCACTGGACGAGGCATTCTCTTAAGGTTCTAGATCTTAACTGTCTCTCCCTAACATCTAAGATCCTATCCGACCTTAGTTCAAGGACTCCTTGACTAGGCATTACAATTTGTTGGTCATCAAGTACATGATTAGGATTGGGTACATATTTTTTCAATAGGTTGATATGGAATACATTGTGAACTTTTAGGTTCTCAGGGAGTTGCAATCTATAAGCATTGGGTCCTAGGCATTTGAGGATTTTGTACGGCTCACAATACCTTGGACTTGGCTTCTTGCATTCTCCTAGGGATAGAGAACTCTTTTTAGGGCGTAACGGAATGAAGACTATGTCTCCTTCTTCGAAGACTCTTACTTGACGTTTTAAATCTGCGTATGCCTTTTGTCTATCCTTGGCCGCTTGTATGTCTTGTCTTATTGACTTTATTTGATCATCCATGTCTTCCAATATCTGTCTTGACGCTTCAACTCTTAGGGTTGGATCAGAAAAGTTTAGGGGACTTCTGCAATCATGACTATGTAATGCTTGAAAAGGGGTCATCTGAATGCTCTGCTGGTAAGAAGCATTGTAGGCAAATTCAACCAAAGGCAAGTATTGAATCCACCTCTTCGACTCTCGACAGTAGTATGCCCTAAGCATATCCTCGATAACTTGATTTACTCGCTCTGTTTGGCCATCCGTTTGGGGATGGTAGACAGTGCTAAAACGGAGTTGAGTCCCAATAGCTTCAAAGATAGCTCTCCAGAAGTGTGATGTGAAGAGAGAATCTCGATCACTAATGATTCTTCTAGGTAACCCATGTAGCTTGAATATCTCCTTGATAAACAATCTTGCAATGTCGGAGGCTTTATAGTTTGTCTTTACTGGAATCAGGTGTGCAACCTTGGTAAGCATGTCAATCACAACCATAATGGAATTGTATCCTCCTTGGACTTGGGGTAAGCCCACAACAAAATCCATACTGATGAATTCCCATTTCATTTGGGGAATGTCAAGCGGTTGCAGTTTCCCTGGTATCATGACATGTTCGGCTTTGATACGTTGGCAAGACAAACACTTAGTGACATATTTGAGAACGTCACCTTTAAGCCTCTCCCAATGGTAGCTCTTCCTAACTGCATTAAGAGTCTTAGCATAGCCAAGATGTCCTGCGAAAGGAGAATCATGAGCTTCCCATAATATCTTATGCTTAAGTGACTGGCTTGTTGGTATACACAGCCTTGTTCTGTAGTAGACAAGTCCATTATCAATGGAAAATTCCTAATACTTAGCTTGCAACTTCTGATTTTGCTCCTTGGTAGATATTTCCTTTATCATTGTTTGGTAGGCCAAATCATGGCATGCTTCCTCTCTAGCTAGTTCAAGTATAGGGTTGTTTGGCATAAATACTTTTGTAGCCAAAGATCTGGCCGTTGACGGATTCTGCAAGATTAGGGAATTTAGGAATGCCTTGCGACTGAGTGCATCGACAACTACATTCTCCTTCCCTGGTCGATACTTGATTTCAAAATCATATTCCTCCAATACTTCAATCCACCGACGTTGCCTCATGTTGAGCTCGTTCTGGGTAAAAATCCATTTGAGACTCATATGATCGGTTACTAGAGTAAACTTGTTACCCAACAGGTAGTGTCTCCAAAGCTTTAGAGCATGGATGATAGCTAGTAATTCCAGATCATGCGTGGCATAATTCTTTTCATGACTCTTCAATTTCCTTGAAGAGTATGCTATTGGATGACCTTCCTGCATAAGTGCACACCCCAAGGCAAGAATGCTAGCATCAGTTACTACCTCAAACTCCTTATTGAGGTCAGGAAGTTTTAGAATAGGTGTTGATACCAAACTTTGCTTCAATTTGTCGAAGCTATTTTGTTCGGAAGTTGCCCATGTAATGGAAGTCTGCTTCTTTAGTAAGTATGTAAGAGGTGCTGCAATCAAAGCATAGTTTTTTATGAAGACCCTATACCATCCTGTCAATCCAAGAAAGCTACTTATCTCTTTGACGGATACTGGTATTGGCCATTCAAGCACATCTCTGACCTTGGCTGGGTCTACAGATATTCCTTCTGATGATACTATGAATCCCAGATATTCAATCTGACGCTTGAAAAATGCACAATTCTTCATTTTTGCATACAGCTTATGAGACCTCATTGTCTCAAGGAAAATCCGAAGTTGAGGTTCATGATCTTCTTCCTGTTTAGAATAGACTAAAGTGTCATCGAAGAAGACAAGCATGAAATCATCAAGATATGGCCTAAAGATATCTTGCTTTAATCTATTGTAGGTGGCAGGTGCATTTGTAATTCCGAATGACATAACCAGGAACTCAAAGTGCCCATATCTTGTATTGAAGGCTGTCTTTGGAATATCTTCTTCCTTGATCCTTATCTGATAGTAATCTGACCTGAGATCAATCTTGGAGAAGATCTTTGCACCTTGAAGACGATCGAGAAGCTCATCTATTCTAGGAATAGGATACTTGTTCTTGACTGTTGATTGATTCAACCCTCGGTAATCAACACATAGTCGAAGTGTTCCATCTTTCTTTTTCTGGAATAGTACTGGAGCTCCCCACGGTGAGTTGCTAGGCCAGATGTAACCCTGATCTAACAACTGCTTGAGTTGTTCCTTCAACTCAATTGCTTCCGGTATGGACATTCTATAAGGTCTCTTTGCAATTGGTGCAGCTCCACGCACTAGCCTAATCTCATGATCTACTTCTCTTTAAGGCGGAAGTTCAATCAATTCCTCAGGGAATACGATAGCGTATTCCTTTAGCCAAGAAGGTCCTTCATGAGACTCTTGCTTTTTATCTAACTTCTTGAGTTTGATTAGGTAAATGGGTAATCCTTTTCTGACTCCTTGTATGATCCGAGATACTTTTGCTATGAGAGCAGAATTTAGGTGACGGGAAGTGCTTAAAAATAGCTAAAAATTATGAATATCAAGGGAAAAATATTCAATGTCAAAGGCGGTGGCTCGATCTAGGACGATTTTAAGCGCCAAAGTGCTTTAAAGGCGCCCGAGCGACACTTGTTGATTTTTCATAATTTTTTAGACAGTCGTGCAGGTTGACATGAGCTACTGGCTAATGCGGGATGCTAAGCCGGACGCCCAGGATTTTTCAGAGCTCAATTCCGAGTCCGGACGGGGGAATAGCCACAAAGTGGTCAAGATTTGAAAAGGTGGTGGACCAAAGTTTGGCCAAATGGGTAAGTGACCCTTGGGGCCCAAAATGAAATGCCACATGAAATGTAACAACCAAAATTGTGGAGAGAGAAGAGATGAGGAAATGTGGTCAGGGAAGGCGCCGATTTTTGCACCCATTGTTGATCAATGGAGATGGCAGCCTGCAAACAACCCCCCACAATGATTATGGGGCTTCATTTCCCTCTGAACCCTGACTCTATCGCCGCCCTTCACTCGCGCAATGATGCCCTCTTTGAAGATCTCTGATTTCAGTCTTTCTCTCTCCTCCCTCTCTCTCTTCTAAAGGCAAGTTCATTTGGGAAGAAGAAGGAAGAAGAAAGAGTGGTGGAGGCTTGTCCGGCATGGATCGGATTGCTCCACGGGCTGGAAATGGTGATTTGTGATTGTGCTGGACATGAAGCGCTGCTGATTTCCAAATTTGCAGCCGTGGACATGAAACCCGAAACACGCAAATAAGCGGTAATTTAAATTTTTCAAAGGAAATTTGAGCTTTTATGGCTTTTGATAGATGAAATGTTGTTCATGTGGGATAAAAATTGTTCATGTTACTGTTTTCTATGAGTTCTTGCTGGTCATAATCAAAAAATCAAAAAATAATGCATTTTGTGGTTCAAAATAATATGCTAAAATACGTAAAACATGAAAAAACAAGGGAAAATGAGGGTTTTTGGCATAAAAATGGGGAAGTAAATCGGAACATCAACTAAACTTTCATTTTTCTGCAAGAAGGAACTAAGGGCCACAGCCCATAACCTGTTTTGAATTTTCAGTAATTAAATAATGCAGGAAAATAAGGGAAAATACAAGAAAAGGGTGGAAAAACCCTAAAAAATAGGGGAAAAATACATTTTGGATTCCGAAAAATAAGGACAAATAAGAGCAATGTTTGTGAATGTTTTTGGGGACTGAAGCATGAGGATTTGCCTCAGTTCAACCCCACCTTCTTGTTTTAGTGTGTGTTTTTCCGGTTTTTTCACATAAAATGATGTCAAAACGGCCCATAAATCTATCCAACGACGCAATATTTAAACGGGGAAGGGTAGAGGAGTTGAAATATGTCTAAATTTCGTGTGAAATGATGGAAAAGTTGCTGATTTCTATGCATAGCATCTAGGACGGATGATAATTAAAATTAAGAGCTTAGTAGCACAAGGATCACCTCGGTGCTAGGCCCATGCAACGAAGCATGAACGGTAGTGGGAAACCATTAAAAGAATGTTTTTGCACTTGTACACAATACTGTTTTGCTAAATGTTTGAGTACTAGGCATCTACCAAATGCATAGAGCATGGAAAGAATTTAAAAATATCAGTGATCAGCTCCTGGACATGCATTGCAATTGGTTTATTAGAACATGACCTATGATGAGAGGCAGTGAGGTACCCATGTTGTAGGTAGACGCGGGTCCCAAAGGGGAAAGAGGAGTAAGGACAATGGTACATTCATGGACATGCTTATTTGGTACCTTGAGCGACTTTTGTGTGAAATGTCTAAATGTTGAGCGACACATCGAGGGGCCAATCCCCAAGGTGTAGGAGAGTCGCAGAGGGTTGACAGCATTCAGCCGTAGGAGGAGCCCCATTTGTATGTTATTCGAGCCTATTTGGCTATGTGAAAGGGACTCCCTCTGAGGAGTAATATTGGGTAGGATCAGTTGGACTACAACGTATTACGAACGCAATGTTTAGGAAGGCAGAGATGTTGATAGGCGCTCCTGGCCGCGAGGCCGAGGGGTTGTCTTGTGCGTAGTGATGAGGCCCGGCTAGTGCTTGAGCCAGTGCCGGCCCGTTTTTAGGTCCATCAGTGGTGCGTTTGCCGGGAGCCGCTTAAAAGTGGCGGTTCTCGAATCCTGGCTGTTTAGGGACCAACTAGCAGTTTATGCCAAAGGATACTGAGATTGATCCGTTATTTATTGATAAGCATCATCTAGCAGAAATCCAAAAGCAAGAAAGAGACGAAAGAGCTAGGCGACGTGCTAAAATTTTTAGGAGATATTCTCCTAAGCGTAGCGGTGCTGAACCCTTACGAGGGAGTGGATCTAGTGGTCTTAGTACCACAAGCAGTAAGTTAGGAGAAGGTGGAAACTCTAGTGCTCCCCTTCCTTCTATAAGACAGTCCACGTCAATTGCGGGAGGTATAACCCCACCGTCCCCTATTCCTAGTGCAAATCCAATCCTTGTCATGGCGCAGCCTATTGCAATTCCAGCAGGAACGACGAATTTGCCGGCTCTAGGTTACCCGCTACCCATTTTTAATGGGCTAGTTGAGGAAGATGCGGAACTCCACATTAGGGAGTTTCAAAAGCTGATGTTTAATTGCCGCATCCAAGAAGAAGGACATTTAATGATGTTCTTCAATATGACTCTCAAAGGAAGAGCCGCTATATGGTATCATGGTTTAGAAGCCGGAACCATATTGAACATTGACACATTTTATGGAGCTTTTCGAAGGGAGTTTGCCCCTGAAAGGGGTGGACAATATTGGTTGCGTGTACTTAACGTGACCCGCCAAGAACCACACGAGGATATTTGTGCTTATGCGAAGAAGATAAAAGAGGTTTTCCGTAAGTTGGACACCTCTATTCCTATCCCCGCAGCTGCCCAGTTGCAATATTTCCTACATGGTTTGGACTTTAATATCCAATTGCAGTTGAGTAGTGTCCCCTTGGGGGATATAGATACTGCCATTACACGAGCACAAGAGGTGGAATCCCGACTACAAGCAGACTATGCTTCTCGAGGCAATTCGAACATGGGTTTAGTATTGGGAAACAATATGGCAATGGCCAATGGCAGTAGTGGTCAAGGGATAGCGATGGCTAACCCTAATGGGAGAGGGAACATGATGCAGAATGTGCCTTTATTACCAGCTCCCCCTAGCATGTCGATGCCTACGGGCAGTCAAATGGCTCCAAGTGGTGGAGGCCAGGCGGTCAATTCTAATACCATGCCTGTGGCTCAACAACCAGTGCCTAATCGAATTGTTAGGCCGATGGAACGACATGGTAATGACCAAGGCTATGAGTCGAGTTCTTCCAATGTTCTTGGCGAGGTTAAGGACATGATGAAGCATTATACCGACATGATTACGGAGCAGTATCGACAAATAGCCGTGGATGTCAACTTCCTAAAAAAACAACAAAATTTGATAGGAAGTAGATACCCAGATGAGGGTGCACCATCGAGGTTTAGTTGCAAATGGTGTGGTGGGCAGCACTATCCAAGAAATTGCCCAAATGTTAAGTGCGACATTTGTGGAAAATCTGGCCATTTAGCAGCTACTTGCTGGAGTAAGATCAGTTCCCTCTAGCGAGGAAGTCGGCAACCAGGGCCTGTTAATCATCGTGCCCAAGGAAATGATTCCCAGCGAGAGGACGTGCCTAAACAAATACTTCAACGACCAAATACTACAGTGGAGGAGCTACCAAGTGGTAGTGGGGTTAGTTTGATTGAGGCTGTACGCGTTAATGATGCTGAAACCTCTAATCTGCGAGCTATCCTTGCAAGAGGTCAAAAGGGTCGAGAGGCCGACAAGGATAAGCCTGTCGATGGAAACCCTAAACAAGGCGACAAAGGGACGCAAGTTTTGGATCCTGCCATGGAAGGGGGACCTTTGAAGCCCGTAGAAAGTAAAACCGATAAGGAACCACCAAAGAAGAAGGTGAAAGTTAAGAAAGAGGCAATAAAGCCGGTTCAGCGACCTAAAGAGCGGATGGTTTGGCGTGAAAAGCGAGCTCTATCAAACTATCATGAATTCGATTTGGCAAGCTCTCTTTGCGAAGTCAAGCCGGATGTGAATCTTTTACAGCTTATTAAGCTTTCCCCAGGAGTATGCAAGGAATTTAGAAAGATCCTGCGTACCGGGTATATCATAGAACCTTTGGGAATTACGCGAGTTGGTGATGACTGGTTTGAGCATGCTGAGAAGCATTGCCCAAGGGTTGCAGCCTATGTCGATGGGATATTAGTAGATTATGCCATTGTCGACACGGGATCATCTATTAACATTATGAGTTTTGAACTGATGGAAAGGTTGGGTCTTGCGATTCAGAAAGATACCTCCACAATTCTCAGAATGGCAGATGATAGTTTGAGACAGCTGGAAGGCTGCATTACTAAGGTCCATGTCACTGTTGCAAATGTAGAATGCCTGTTGGACTTTAGGGTGATTCGTTTTGCAAGGCGGCCAACTTACCAAGTATTACTCGGACGACCTTGGATCTTGCAAGCGGATTGCCAAGTAGATATACCCGCTGGTCGACTGATATTCGGCAGAGGTGCCCAGCGTGTGGTGGTTGATGCTTATCCTGAGTCCCTGCAGAGTGAGAGAGCTCCTCTATCTTCTACAGAATTGGAGACATTAGAAGATTTATCTGGCAATGACACATCATCGAGTGATGAGTCCAAAGAGGGATCCACCACGGAGGACATCTATCAGATCACTTTGAATGAGCCGATAGAGGGCCAAGATCGTATAAGAGATGCAGATGTTATCGAGCTAGACCTTGGTACGCTTGATGATTCGCGGCCAATCAAATTAGGTTATATGCTCAGCTCAGCAGAAAGGGAGGACTATGTGGCCTTGATCCAGGAATTCCGTGATATCTTTGCCTGGAGTTATGATGAGTTGAGAGGCATTCCTCCTAGTCTTGCTGTTCATACAATTCCATTGAAAGAGGGCAGTCGTCCTGTACGGCAAAAAGTAAGGCGTATGCCTTTTGAACTGAGGGACGGGCTGTTTAAAGAGTTACAGAAGCTTCGAAAAGCGGGTTTGATTTTTCCTGTGCAACACACGGAATGGTGTTCGCCAGTTGTGATTAGAAAGAAGAAGAATAATCAAATCCGATTATGTGTAGACTTTAGAGAGCTGAATAAGCAGACAGTTAAGGACTACTACCCGTTGCCATTTATTGACCAGATTTTGGATCAATTAGCGGGTAGGGAGATATATTCGTTTATGGATTGCTTTGCAGGATATAACCAAATGGCAATTGCAGAAGAGGATAAGTTGAAAACAACTTTCATCATTGTATTTGGTACTTTTGCGTACCATGTGATGGCCTTTGGTTTATGCAATGCGCCTGGTTCGTGGCAACGAACAGCAGATAGGACATTCGGTGACATATCGCCTGAAGAGTTGAAGGTGTTTATTGACGACTTAGGGGCTGCCACTGTGAGAGAAAGGCAGTTGATCATTCTAAGAAAATGCTTTGAGCGTTGTAGACAATTTTGCATCGCCCTAAACCCACGGAAGTGTGTTTTTGGAGTACCTTATGGACTATTGCTGGGTCATGTGGTCAGTTCGGTAGGAATTGCGACAGACCCCGAGAAGGTCAAAGTTATAGTTGCCATGGGTCCACCACGCACTCCGAAGGAAGTTCATAGCTTTCTGTCTTCGGTTGGTTACTACCGTAGATTCATCAACGCCTTAGCAGAAAGAACGTTGCCGCTTACAAATTTATTGTCCTTTAGCTGTTCGTTTGTATGGGGTGACCCTTGTAAGGTAGCATTCGAGGATGTGAAACAGGAGCTAGCAAGAGCGCCCGTTTTAAAAGCACCTAAAAGAGGTGAGGTGTTCTATATATTTTCGGGAGCCACCATGTATAGTATCAGCTGCTGTTTAGCCCAAATTTGGGAAGAGAAGTGGTACCACCCGATTGTTTTTGCTAGTGGGAAGCTGGGGGTATCCGAAATCAATTATATCTACATGGAGAAATTGTGTCTAGCGATGGTCTTTGGGACCAAGAAATTTAGGCATTATATTCTCTATGAGAAAGTCGTGCTTTATACGAAGGCGGAGGGACTTCGATTATTGATGAATAAGCTACAGCCGCCTGACCGTCTAGCAAAGTGGTTGATCACTTTGCAGGAATTTGATTATGAAATCAAGAGTAAGCCACCAAGGTTGCAAGGTATCGTGGAATGTCTTGTGGACTTTGGGGAGCCGAAAGAATCTGTGGCTGAAGGTAGTGACGTGGAGTTGTTATTTAAAATAGATACGGCATCTATTCCCTCCTGGTATGCTGCAATAACGCATTATTTATCAACAGGAGAGGCGGGATCTGAATTATCTAAAGTTTGCCTTGATCGCAAGTACATTATATCGGCAAGGGGTTGATGATATCTATCGCCGGTGTGTGATGCCTGACGAGGTGCCATTCATTTTGGAAGAGTGCCATGATTCTGCTTGCGGTGGCCATTTTGCTGGACGGCTTACAGCACAAAAGGCTTTAAGAGAAGGTTATTGGTGGCCTACCATCTTCCAAGATGCGTTTGCGTATGTTAAGAGATGCGATATTTGTCAATGCCATGACAGTCGAGAGAATAGGAAACGACCACTCACCCCTATTATGGCGATACTTCCATTTGAGAAGTGGGGAATAGACTTTGTGGGTCCTATTACTCCGTCGTCGACTACGCAAAAGAGGTACATTATTGTCGCAACTGACTACTTCACAAAGTGGTCAGAAGCACGTGCAACAAGGAAAGATGATGCTAAAGAAACTGCTAGTTTCCTTTTAGAGTAGATAATATGCCGGTTTGGTCCGCCGAAAGAATTAGTGTCGGACCGCGGAACCCATTTCCTAAATAAGGTGATCAAAGGTTTGACAGAGTTGTGGCAAATCAAGCATAACAAGACAACCCCATATAATCCGCAAGCCAATGGGCAAGTTGAAAGCACCAATAAGCAGCTTGTGGGCATCCTGTCCAAAATTGTGTCGGAAAAGAAACGAGATTGGGATAAAAAGTTATACGTGGTAGTGTGGGCCTACAATACGACTTTCAAACGAGCCACTGGCCATACCCCATTCAAGTTAGTATATGGGGAGGAGTGTGTCTTGCCTTTGGAGATTGAGCTGCCGACTATTCGGTTTGCCATCAATCATTCTTTGAGTGATGAAGACGCACTTTTTGAGTGCTTGACGACATTGGCACATTTAGATGAGCTTAAGCTACAGAGCTTATTGCACCAAGAAGTGGCGAAGCGCCGAATGAAGCAGTTACATGACATCAAAGCCAAGAAATACACCTTCAAGAAAGGACAGCTTGTTCTATATTATGACGCACGACGTGAATTATTTCTAGGCAAGCTAGAGCCCAAATGGGATGGGCCCTATAGGATCGTTAGGATAGGAAAGAATAAATCCACAGTTTTGTTAGCTGACCTTGAGGGGATAGAATTTAAAAATAAGGTTAATCTTAATAAGATTAAACCTTATTATTTCTGATTGCACTAATGCTATGACTGCCTTGCAGGTCTAGGAGAGATCGATCAAACATCTGCAAGGAAATCGTGATAGAGGTTGATGGGTCGTCTGATCCCTTATTTAGAACACCCATATTTAGAACAGAGGTATCATCAGGGAAAGCTCATTTGGTGGAGCAAAGGATATAAGGTGATTGAGCAAGAAGGCGGGACATTTATTTGGGAAATCAAGGTCTTCTGCCATCACTGCCTACAAATTTTGACGAGCATCCCTGTTGAATTCAATGATGATGGAGGGATGGAGCCTACAGTCCACCCGTTGAATATGCTGAATTTCGATTACCATAATTACGAGTAGAGTTCCGGATGGCGGGATATGTAAACCCTTTATGGACGTACACCTTGTACTTTGATGGGGTGTCCAAGGGTCCATGCAAAAAAGGAAGTGTAGGAGTTGTCATTCGAGACCCCCGACGACGCATTGTCATGAAGTTAGCTGCTTATCTCGGGGTGAATTTTACCAATAATATGGCAGAATACAAAGCCCTGATTATGGGTTTGAATATTGCAAAGAAGGGTGGTATCCTCCAGTTGTTGGTGAAAGGGGACTCTCAGTTGGTTTTAAATCAACTCAATGGGACGTACATGGTACGAAACCCCATCCTTTGCATGTACCATCATACTGCCGTAGCCCTGCTAGACGAATTCGATAGAGTGTCTTTTCAGCTAATTCCACGGAATTGGAATCAGTTTGCCGATTCTTTGGCTAATTTTGCGTATGAAGAAGACCTCTTCTTTAATTGTGGCCCTTGTCCCGATATATCTATTGATGGTGAGACAGGACCTGGTTGTTTGTGGGGTATGCTTTATGAACATGCCCTCTTTGGTAGACGATGGTTGATTTGGGTGATGCAAAGGGTAAGCGAGACTCATCTGCCTTTATTATCTTGGACCCACAGACTGATTCGACGACATGTGATGCGAACACCTCTTGCGATATATGCAGGAGGGATATGTCATAATTTAATGCACTTAGTTTAGGGCTACAAGCCCTGTTCCCCTGGGAATGGTATGTTTTGATGTCTATCATGGTTGTTTCCAGGAGGATGTTATGCATAGTCATGTTTTGTTTCATTAGGCCAAGAGGGCCGATTCAGTTTTGTAGCAAAGTCATGTCTGATTTCATTAGGCCAAGAGGGCCATTTCCCTGTCTAGTGCAGGTGCGTTTAATTGGGTTTTTGTTTTAAGTGCTGTGCTAGACAGGTTTGAAGGCAAGCTTGGAGGGAGCCTTTGCTGCGATGGAAGCTTCTCGCGGCCAATCCAGGTGATATCTCTCCTTTACGAGTACCTTTCTTTCCTGTTATATGTGTATTTATACTTGTCAAGGGGATACTTTTTGTTGGGGACTGGCAACCAAGGCATGAAGTCCCAGGTTTAGGCTAAGTATGTTTGACGGAGGTCGGAGTAGTCATTGCCTCCTGTAAAGACATTGTCAGGCATCGAAAGACCTGTTTTAGAAGGAAGTCTTAGTGGCCCTGCTCTGCTAGCCTGATAGGCAGCCGTTCTAGGAGTTCTTGTTAGTAGTGAGGCAGTTAGAGAAGCCTGCCAGAAGATAATCATAATGATGCCAAGAAATCCTGAATATCCTACAAGATGACTATAAATACGAAGGTGTGTAAAAAGGGGTTCTAACCCCTCTCAAAGAAAAGAAAAGAAAAGAAATTAAAATATATAAACAGTTGCTCATTGCCTTGCAAAGGCCTGGTAGGTTCCTGGGGACGAATCAGACCCGGGGCCGATACCTTGTCTTCCTAGGGGTGGCTTCTTGCTGGAAAAAAAAAAAGACAAAACAAGGAAGGTTGGAGCGAAAATAAAAGTGAGCGTTAGAAAAGGATTAAGTGTCGCCTTGCGAGGGCTTGGTAGGTTCTTGGGTGCCGAGATAGGTCCTGAGACTGATGCCCTGTTCTCCTTGGGTCACTACGCTCAGCTCCCTGCTTTTTACATGCCCAAGTATATTGATCAAATAAAAATCCTCACAGAAGAACTGTACTGAAGGAAAATACTCTTTGATCAGGCTATAGGAGTCCTCGCCTTGTAGGAGTTCCTAGTTGTGTTGTCTTTAGTTGGTAAGTAGTGCAGACTACCACTTAGGGCAACCTCTTTGATAGGTTTTTTTTAGTTTGGCTCTGTTGGAGCAGCTGGTTTGTGACTCACTTCGGATCTTTTATTAGATGATGCTAGGCCTATTACTTGTGGATGTCATGCCTTGGTTCTGTCCAGGGGTAGGGGGAGCATTGTGCTGAGTTTTATTATATATTTGTTTTGTATCAGTTTGATGCTTCTTTGGTTGTTTATGTGCAGATATGTTCGTGGATTCGACGGGCTGAGTCGTCCTATCCCATGGTCGCCAATGAGAGCGGAATTTAGGTGACGGGAAGTGCTTAAAAATAGCTAAAAATTATAAATATCAAGCGAAAAATATTCAATGTCAAAGGCGGCGGCTCGATCTAGGACAATTTTAAGCGCCAAAGTGCTTTAAAGGCGCCCAAGCGACACTTGTTGATTTTTCATAATTTTTCAGACAATCGTGCGGGTTGACACGAGCTACTGGCCAATGCGGGATGCTAAGCCGGACGCCCAGGATTTTTCAGAGCTCAATTCCGAGTCCGGACGGGGGAATAGCCACAAAGTGGTCAAGATTTAAAAAGGTGGACCAAAGTTTGGCCAAATGGGTAAATGACCCTTGGGGCCCAAAATGAAATGCCACATGAAATGCAACAACCAAAATCGTGGAGAGAGAAGAGATGAGGAAACGTGGTCAGGGAAGGCGCCGATTTTTGCGCCCATTGTTGATCAATGGAGATGGCAGCCTGCAAACAACTCCCCACAATGATTATGGGGCTTCATTTCCCTCTGAACCCTGACTCTATCGCCGCCCTTCACTCGCGCAATGATGCCCTCTTTGAAGATCTCTGATTTCAGTCTTTCTCTCTCCTCCCTCTCTCTCTTCTAAAGGCAAGTTCATGTGGGAAGAAGAAGGAAGAAGAAAGAGTGGTGGAGGCTTATCCGGCATGGATCGGATTGCTCCACGGGCTGGAAATGGTGATTTGTGATTGTACTGGACATGAAGCGCTGCTGATTTCCAAATTTGCAACCATGGACATTAAACCCGAAACACGCAAATAAGCGGTAATTTAAAATTTTCAAAGGAAATTTGAGCTTTTATGGCTTTTGATGGATGAAATGTTGTTCATGTGGGATAAAAATTGTTCATGTTACTTTTTTCTATGAGTTCTTGCTGTTCATAATCAAAAAATCAGAAAAATATGCATTTTGTGGTTCAAAATAATATGCTAAAACACGTAAAACATGAAAAAACAAGGAAAAATGAGGGTTTTTGGTATAAAAATGGGGAAGTAAATAGGAACATCAACTAAACTTTCATTTTTCTGCAAGAAGGAACTAAGGGCCACAGCCCATAACTTGTTTTGAATTTTCAGTAATTAAATAATGCAGGAAAATAAGGAAAAATACAAGAAAAGGGTGGAAAAACCCTAAAAAATAGGGGAAAAATACATTTTGGGTTCCGAAAAATAAGGATAAATAAGAGCAATGTTTGTGAATGTTTGTGGGGACTAAAGCATGAGGATTTGCCTCAGTTCAACCCCACCTTCTTGTTTTAGTGTGTGTTTTTCCGGTTTTTTCACATAAAATGATGTCAAAACGGCCCATAAATCTATCCAACGACGCAATATTTAAACGGGGAAGGGTAGAGGAGTTGAAATATGTCTAAATTTCGTGTGAAATGATGGAAAAGTTGCTGATTTCTATGCATAGCATCTAGGACGGATGATAATTAAAATTAAGAGCTTAGTAGCACGAGGATCACCTCGGTGCTAGGCCCATGCAACGAAGCACGAACGGTAGTGGGAAACCATTAAAAGAATGTTTTTGCACTTGTGCACAATACTGTTTTGCTAAATGTTTGAGCACTAGGCATCTACCAAATGCATAGAGCATGGAAAGAATTTAAAAATATCAGTGATCAGCTCCTGGACATGCATTGCAATTGGTTTATTAGAACATGACCTACGATGAGAGGCAGTGAGGTACCCATGCTGTAGGTAGACGCGGGTCCCAAAGGGGAAAGAGGAGTAAGGACAATGGTACATTCCTGGACATGCTTATTTGGTACCTTGAGCGACTTTTGTGCGAAATGTCTAAATGTTGAGCGACGCATCGAGGGGCCAATCCCCAAGGTGTAGGAGAGTCGCAGAGGGTTGATGGCATTCAGCCGTAGGAGAACCCCATGTGGATGTGATTCGAGCCTATTTGGCTATGTGAAAGGGACTCCCTCTGAGGAGTAATATTGGGTAGGATCAGTTGGACTACAACGTATTACGAACGCAATGTTTAGGAAGGCAGAGATTTTGATAGACGCTCCTGGCCACGAGGCCGAGGGGTTTTCTTGTGCGTAGTAATGAGGCCCGGCTAGTGCATGAGCCAGTGCCGGCCCATTTTTAGGTCCATCAGGCTAATTGGATTCTTGGCATTCCTGCCTCACCTTGAGTTTGACAAATTCCCTTTCAGAGTTTCGAAAGGAAACTTGACTCTTTCCACAGTGGATGTGGGCGTCGTTGGGCTTAAGCCAATCCATCCCGAGTAGACACTCATGGATACCTAAATTCATGACTCTGAATTTGACTGAAGTCTTCTTTCCTCCCAGAAAGAATTCCACCTTAGCAGTTTGCCTGATACAAGTTACCTCATGACCGTTTGCCAACTCCACAAGCAGGGTAGGTGCTTCTATTGTGGTTATTCCTAAACTTTTTGCACATGCTGGTGAGATAAAGGAATGTGTACTGCCACAATCAATCAAGGTTTTGAAACCTTTACCTTGATAGCCGATGGTGTCTGAATCACCGAGAACTGGCGATTCAGCCCTTTCTTGTGTAAAGCGGCATGGACTGTCGCTTTTTCGAATTCAGCTTCCATAGTCAGATCTTCCTTTTCTTCTTCTTCGCATCTTTGCCTATTGGCAATGCAAGCGGTTCTTCCTCTTCCATGGGTAACGGCTCCTTGACCGCGCGGCCTTCACCTTGGAAAGACGTTTGACGATGTCCTCCGCTAAGCTTGGGACATTGCCTCTTGAAGTGACTGGGTTCGTTGCAGTGGAAACAACGGAGGTTTCGGCCGTTACTTTGAGTAGGAACAAAGTTGTTGACGCTATTTGTCCTTGCTTTCTTCCTTTGTCCCTGATTATGACCTTGAACTCTCTTCATTTGAGGTCAGAATGCTCCTCTGTTCGGGTCACTATAGGACCAAGTTTTGTTACCCCTTGGTCTAGCTTGCAACTCTTAAATTATAGGCACCGCTCGAATGAGTGCATCCTGAAGATCGGATGGACGCATAGATTCGAGACGGGTATTTACGGGTGGATTTAAGCCCACACAGAATTTGGACACTTACTGCGTCATGTCCATCTATGGCGCATACTTTAAAAGTGAGACGAATTTAGAGTAGTATGCATCAAGAGTGAGTCCTAGCTATTTTAGCTCGTAGAACTCCTTCATTTTCTGCGTACGATATGCAGGTGGTAAATATCTTCCCTACACGGATTTATTCAACTTCTCCCAGGTAATGGACCCCTTTGAAATCCCTTGATCCCTGCACCATTGCTTCCACCAAAGTCTGGCTTCGCTGGTGAGCTTTAACTTGGCGAGCATGGCCTGATTGGTAGGTGCAGTACCAGCTGCTTCAAAGTAATCCTCCATGGATTCAATCCAAATTTCAGCATCAGCCTGGACGAATCTACCTCTCCCGTCAAACTCGGGTGGATTTATCTACTTGAGGAGGAACTTCTTCTCCTGGGTCACAACAGTACTTGATGTAGGAGGCGAATTTGGAACCTGTACCTGGGGTTGTGCCTGGATAAAAGTTTTCTTAATGTTATTATATGATAATCGACGATAGCTTATCTTTCATTTTTAGTTCAGCTATCTCGTAAACAATGTAGCTACTTAACTTTTTAACAACTCTTATGCACAGCCAGATATTGATAAAAAGAAGTCTTTATTTGTATTTACATGGGCATAGCCTTTTTGAATACAACGTTTCGTGTGATGATAAGCCAATCATTACATTCAGTTTGGGGAGAACAACGTTGTATTGCATTTGTCTACAGGAACTGTGTAATAGTAGGGTTTTGGGTCATGGATCTTTAGGAATCGATAATTCATTGGAAGTTCAGGATACCCTTTCCATTGGAATCCATACTTCTCATGGCGGCCCAACACCTTAATCCTGTCGGCTGGGATTACACGGGTTACTTCCTCATATACATATGAGTTCATTTCAACCCTCCGACCTTGAATATGTAAAGTCGAATTTACGTTAGCTTCCACAAAAATGAACAGCTTCACGACTTTCAAGTCTTCCAACAACTTGATCCTTTTTAGGTTGGTCTGTAGATAAGCAAACTGGTGGGCGGCTATATAGTAGATTCTTGAAGACCCTGTCCATCTTCGTTCTATGTATAAAGGTGATGGATTATAAATCTGCTCCAGGATGTTCATCATCCCAATTCTTTGTCTATAAAGGGGAGAATGCATTGCAGTCATAAACATGACCCGAAATACCAAAAACTTGTTCCACACTTCATAATTCTGCAAGACAGCATTGAAGGTGAGAAAATGTTTGGACAGCAACAATTTTTTTACTTCATTTTATTGAGATCTCATAAAAACAATTCCGTTGTTGGTCGGCTCTGATACCAACTGTAACGAGTCCCCTAGTATCATCCAGGACACGTCTTAGCAGTCCATCGGAAAGGATGTCTAGAAAACTCCGCCCGGCACTCCCATGGAATGTTACGGGTTTTGCAATCTAGGTCTTCCCGCTTCTGCCACGTAGCGGAAGTATCCTGGCCATTCCCACTTAGGATCGATCGGAATTAGGGTTTTCATGATTGGTCATTAGCTAACAGCAACTAGCGTCAGACCCGAGCGAACTACTTTACGCAGAAACGCCAGGTCCGAAGCGAATTCATGCTGCACTTGGTTCAAGGAGAATGGGAAACGAGAGGGATGCAAGGCTCAACCTCTCTGCCATAAGGCATAGTCCCATTCCGTTCCCCTAAAATAGTGTAAATCGGGTAGGACGTAACTCTAGGTCCTCGCTCTCGTTATTCGTTTTGATGATCACCCCGCTGTTCTTCGAGATTTTTGAGAAAAGTTCCTGGCTAACCGGGACCACCCAACCGTAGGACGGACCCATGGCCCATCCTCCGCACTTTCCTCGGTTTGTTTTAGTTATGTAATTATCTAACACATTAATTTGACGTATAACAATCAGCTTCTTTAATTAATCCTGTTGAGCACTGGTTCCTTCACGTAATCTTATCACGTGACACAGAAAAACAATATCAAGCATGTTCTTTTTTAACATTTCATCATTTTATCTTTGAAATACAAGGAGTTCCGCCCGTAGGCTTGTCCATAATCTGCCCGAAGGCTATCCAGTAATCCATAGTGATCACTATTCCAAGCTTCTGCTCGTAGACTAGTATGCGGGCCTCGAGATCCAATCCCGAGTCACGTTAGCCTCTTGTGTAGGACCCGGAAGGCGAGGGATTTACGGCCAGAGCCCCCCCTGGCACCCAAGTGTCCTCCTACTTCAAGTAGAGCTCAATGGAGATACCTCTCGCGGCGGGTTCGGTCCACGTCCCCGGCGCGGTGAACAACCCCCTTGGTTAGGGTTAGGCAAGTAGTCAGGGGTAACTGAAACTGCCTCTTCCTTCAGGCATTTAACCTGAAGTATAGGTACTCATTTAATTTGTAATTCATAATTCAAACAGAGCCCTAAAATCTCTAGCAAGCACAAACATTTCCATTTATTAACCGTGTTGTTTGGCAAACTGCCAGGGAAGTGTTCTTTCCTTTTGAGTGTATCAGCATTCGTTCCCAAGGTGTCTTGTAAATTGGCAAGATCCTTTACATTCTGGTGTAGGGCGTACCTTATTAACCCAACTTGGTCAACCCTAAAGTTCCTTATATATGCTAGTTTCCAGTTTACAACTTTCCTTATTTAGAAGGATATCCAAAAATACGTCCTTTTTTTGCAAGATAACTTGCGTAGGGATCTGCCATGCTTATTGAGGGTTTTTACCCTTTCTCCTTGTGAATCAATCACAAGACTAAATGATTTCGTACTTGCTGCGCAAGTCCTGCAATGGAATAATCCGTTTTAGATCCTTTAAGCTGACGTATGTCGGCCCTAGGGTTTCTTTTTAAGAATCTAGGGGACAACCCTAGTTCTTTATTTTTACGAATTTTTTTTGACCCTACAATAAGAAAAGTAGTCAAGTGCTTTGGGTATGAATATTTCTATGTTTAGATTGGTTTGGTTATCTTTTGGAAGGTAATATTAATTGTCTTGTCACGGTTTTGCTATCCTTGTGACAATTTACTTTTCAGTCAATACAGTTCAATTTAAACTTCCTTTTTCCTTGCAGATGAACTCATGTCAAATAACAAACATTTCCCTTGCTAAGATGTACAATTAGCAATGATAACTTCCTAGTAATTTGAGCAACGAAAGAAACCCATCATGAATTTAATCATTTACAATGATTCGTTGCGAAAAGGAAAAAGACTAATGGTGCAAGATATAAATTCTATACCTTTAGGATTTAACTAAAATATACTACTATAGTAAATGGATAATCTTTCTCATAATTTATAATGCTTGATGCAATTCGAAGGAAACTAAGTTCTATACATTATCATTCATTCAAATAAGCTAAACCCCTTCATTACAAATAACTCGGACAAATATATCCTATCCCTAACAATTTCTCTTTGCATGATCGACTTAAAACCGAATTAAAGCTAAGAAGAAAAATCTGGTTTTGGGGTGAGATATCCACATGGATACCGGGAGATGATCCTCCCGCGGCTACGCCTTGGACTTTCTTAGGAGGCATCGCAATTGTAGTCCGTCGAACGTGGAAGCAGCTTTACACTTCTTTCAGAATTCCACCGTCGCTCCCTTGCACCGTTTCCGTCGAAAGTAGTTTTAGAAGGCTCCCTCGAGGCTTTAGAGCGGGAAAGGAAGGTGTTTTTAAAAAAAAACACTCAGCACTCTCTTCCCTTTTACAAGTGGGGGAAGAAGAACAAAAATCCAAGGTATTTTGCGAGTTTGAAGGAAAGGCTAAGGACAAATTCTCTTGGGGGAAAAAGGGCCTTATAGAATTCTAAGGGAGGAACTGCAAGGGGGGGGGGGAGGGGGGGGAAAGTAGCTTTAAAGGTTATTGGAAAAGGGGGCCTAAGGAGGCCTTAGGAGAAGATATAAGGGGGTAGTCCGAGGGTTATAATGAGCAAGGGCCCTAAGGGGGAAATAAAAACTGGGAAGATAAGACCTTTACGGTAAAAAAATCCTTTTATGGGGGAAAATCTCCAATCCCACAGGAAGGGCCCTACGGGGTTTTTTTTTAAAGACACGGGGAGGGGGGGTAAGGTGGGCTTGAACTAGGGGAAAGGGGGCTAAGAAGCCCCCCTTGGAAGCTTCTTCTAAGAAGCTGCTTCTTCTAAGAAGCTTTCTGAGATAAATGATTGGGGGGAGGAGCTTAAAAGGATGGTTGACGACGTGGCAAGGATAAATGGTGGTGGCCTGTCACGGCGGAGCTAGCGGCAGTCTTGGTAACGGCTGGCAGTGGCGCCCTCCCCGATGGCGGTGGTCCACAGCGGCACGACGTCCTCCTAGTCTTGCCGCGATACGACAGCGATGTCTACAGCGTCCCCTCCACGCAGCACGGGCCTTCTACTCCTAACCGGTTCAGGGTTTACTGAAGTGGCCAGAACCGGTCATAGCCAAGCTCTCCAAAACCCACAACATTGAAGAGAAAATGCCTAGCTTGTAGCCCCATCCCCTCTAACTGGTAGCAGCACGCCGTCCGTTTTTCTCCTTCTCCCACTGGCGGCAGCGTACCCTATTTAAATAGGGGAGGGGAGGGGGGATCCTCCCCCTCCTATGTGTCGACTTGCATGGCCTTCAAATGTGAGCAAGCTCCAGCAAGGAGCTTGCTGGACCTACTATTCCCCTCTCCCCCTCCAGCATGACCGTCGGCTGGGGGGGGATAAGGAGGAAAAAAATTTCCCATTATCCTTAGAAAAGAAAGAAAGAAAAATTGCTATATTATTATCCTTATTTCCTATAAGAGGTAGTCCATGCGAAGAAAAGATTTTTAGAACGTTACACACTTGTTTGTGCACTTCAGATCTTAAATAAATTCAAACAAATAGTGAGTACATGATGTGTGTGTGAGGTTAGTGCAAGTGGTTATGCAAGGCTGTGGGCTTGATGAGGTAGTGCATACGAGTACACATGAGTGCGAACGTGCCTAAGTGCAGATGTGCTTGAGTGCAAGTGCACCTAATTTTGAGTGTAGGTGCTCCTAGGTTAGAGTGCAAATGCTTCTTAGTGCATGTGTGCCTAAGTGCACACAAGAGATCTTGAGCATACACAAGTGTACATGGATATCCTTGAGCATGTTTGAGTGTACACTCAGTGTACATAGGTTAGGGTTCTTAGAATTTTTGATACCAATGTGTCACAAGTGCACATATGTACAAATGCCGATGTGAGTGTATGTCAATACCAATGTGTGTTAGTGTCAATATAAGTCTGTCTAAGTGCACTTTAGCGCACACAATGCACCCAATCAAACTAAGTGAGACGAGAGTGAGACAAGATGCAAGGCTAGTGGGCCGAGTGGGTGAGATTATGGATGCTAGTGCACTCAAGGATAGTCAAGTGCATGTGCATGTGCTAGTGCCAATGCACATGTGTGCACACAAGCATATGGGTGCACACTAGTGCATACATTAGTGAACTGCAAGATACCACATTCAGGTCACCCTCTTCCCTCCTCCTTCCTTCTAAACCTCCCTTGCAAATAAGCTGGGAATGGATTGGTTTTGAGATAAAAAAAGGCTCTTCCAAGTACACATAAGAGTTGCATGATATTTTGCACATTACACTCACACTAAGTGAATAATTTGTATAAGCTAGGTGCAATTGGTTATGCAACGTTGTGTGCAAGAGTAGACTAGTGCACATGTTATAAATATTTTGGATATTCAAATTTGCAAAGGCTAAAATTAATCTAGTCCAAAGGGTTGATTACAAGGTTGCCAACATTGAAATTTATACAATTACATAAAGTTTGTGAAGCATGTCAAATTGCAAAGTAGGCATGGCAACTCTTTTTGCATGACAAAGATGTAAGTAAGAATATACGTGATCTTATGCATACACATGTTTGGAGGCCTACCCATAATGTATCTCTTGATGGCAGTAAGTATTATATTACATTCACTGATAATTGCTCTAGGAAATTTTAGGTATATCTCAGGAAGGAAAAAAGTGAAGTACTTGAATACTTTAAAACTTTCAAGGTTTTTATTGAAATAAAAACATGCTTGAAAGTTAAGTGCTTAAGGTTAGATGGAGGGGGAGAATACCTTTCTAATGAGTTTAGTGATTTTTTAAAGGTTTCATGGGATAAAGAGACAGTTTACATGTAGGTATACCTCACAATAAAATGGGGTTATAGAAAGAAGAAAAAAACATATTGCAGAATTTGCACGAGCATTGATTGGCTGAAAAGAACATGCCCAAATATTTTTGGTCTGAGGATATTCATATTGCTATCTATATGAACAAAACTCCCACAATTACAGTTCATGATATGATCCTTGAAGAATGTAAGAGGGATGCTATTTTTTATGAGGTGAGTAGTTGTTATGCATCTAGTGGAGATACATTGAATGATGTTTATAATCATGAAAGCCACGTGCAGATAAAACAATAAGAATCATGGACTCTTAGTGGATCTATAATCATCCCTTAGGGGGAGAAACCCACATCTTTAGGTGCATCTCCTAGTGTTGTAGGTAATCACAAAGGAAAAAAGAAAGTTTCGGATAGTAATGTTGTATCTACAAGTCATTTAGTTCTTGATGGACACTCATGTAACTTAGAGAGTTTAGATGATGATGAGCTTGGTATTCCTTTAGTCACAACATCAGGTGTATAGAGAGCATATGGTAATGTAAAGATCCAATTGAGTGATGCTTCTATAGTAAAGGCAATTGAGGATATTAAGCCCACTTGTTTTGAGGAGATTGTTGATCATGCTCATTGGGATGCAGCAATGGATGGGGAGATGGTTGCATTAGAAGCCAACAAGACTTGGGATCTAGTATCATTACCCAAGGGCAAGAATCTATTGGCTATAAGTGGGTTTATAAAATAAAGCATAATGTAGATGATTCTATTTCGCTTATATAAGGCCAGGTTGGTTGCAAAAGGCTATGCACAAACATATAGTATAGATTATAAAGATACATTCATTTCAATTGCTAGGATGGAAACTAACAGATGTGTGATTGCTTTGGTAGTAGCCAAAGGTTGGATTTTGCAGAAAATGGATGTGAAGAATGCCTTCTTGTATAATGATTTACAAGAAGAGGTATACATGGAACAACTAGTAGGCTATGATGATTTAGAGCATCCCGCATATGTGTGCAGGTTGAAGAATGCAATCTATGGGACTAAAACAAGCACCTAGAGTATGGTCTAACAATATCAAAGAGTATTTCTTAACATTGACTTTTATTTCTCTAATGCAGACCATTCACTTTATGTGAGGAAGGGTGATGCAAATTTGGTCATCATAGTCATCTACGTGGATAACTTGATTATTACAAGTGATAGTGATAATGGATTGCTAACATCAAGTACCTTTTGAAGAAAAAGTTTGAGATGAAGGATGTAGGTGAGCTGGGGTACTTTCTTAGTGTTGAGGTGATTAGATGTGTTGATTGTATATGGTTCTTTCAAAGGCAGTATGTCTTGGATATATTATCCAAGTATGGTATGACCACATGTAAGTTACTTTCAGTGCCATTGGAGCAAAATATTAAGTTGAGTGCTCATGTTGGAGATTAGATAAAAGACCCTTCTATGTTCTAGAGGATAGTAGGGAGCTTGATTTATATAACTATCACAAGGCCAAAAATGAGCTATGCATTAGGGAAAAATTGAGTTTGAAAAATGGCATTTTAAGAGAGTTTAACCAAAAGATTTCATCAAAAAATGAATGCATTGTAAATTTTTTGCAAATGAACTTGTAATGTAATTTTTTTCTAGGCAAAAAGGACTCTTTAGTATAACTTTGTTATCCCACTTCCAAATCCTAGCAACCCATATATCAATGAAAAGATCTTGAAGAGTGGGTTCTTAGAATACAATCTTCGAGAAGTTTTGAGTGTATTTGCAAAAAATTTACCATACCCCCATTTTTTAAGGGAATCTTATGGTCAAACTACCTTATAAGGCCATTTTTCAAATTCAAGTTTTCCTAATGCTATTGGACTTCTGAGTTAGATTATGCGTGTACCTACTAGGGAGTCTCATTGGAATGCACTTAGATGCATATTGAGATATGTGAAGTTCATCTTGCATTATGGACCTTTTTATGAGGCAAATAAGGATGTAGATGTGTTTGGGTACATAGATATAGATTAGGATAGTAGCTTGTCTGATAGAATATCTACCAGCACACTCATGTTTTCCCTTAGTAGTGTAGCATTTATTTGGAGCAACAAAAATGCACCTATAATTGCTTCATCGAGTTCAGACGTTGAGTATAAAGGTGTTACTATGGAAATATGTGAGGTGGTATAGCTACAAAAGTTATTGAGTCTTTTGGATGTGCATGGAGATAGTCTAATCGTCATTCATTGTAACAACATGAGCAACATATAGTTGGCTAGGAATCCAATATTCCATGCTAGGACGAAACACATTGAAGTGCATTATTGTTTTGTGAGAAAGAAGGTATTTGCAAGTGAGATCAACTTGGTATATGTTAGTGCATAGAACCAAGTAACTCACATTTTCATGAAGGTATTGGGTGCAGAGAAGCTTCGAGGATTTCAAAGATTATTTGGAGTTGTAGAGATATAGTTGAGCTTGAGAGGGAGGGTTGAGATAGCAAGCTTAACATGTGGGCACATTGATGATGGATCACCTAGTTAGATGGTTCTGCACACATACACTTAGTACATCGATAGTCATTATGATCCTCACATGGCTACTTATCAGTTATCATTTTTTTTAGTCAAACCTATCTATATGAGCTGGCATAGTTATAGCACAAGTCGATTGGTATGGTCAATTATTTACTATTTGACTTAGTAGGCTACTTTCCTTTATGTTGTATCTTATGTGTACCTTGTGTATGTTGCATTATGAGAGGAAGAAGGAAGAAAAAGTAGTAAGAAAATATTTTGGCCACCATCTTCTTCTTCTATTCTTGAGTGAGTTTCCTCTTGTGTGTACCTATGAACCCAACATATGTCTATGTCATTTTTGACAATACCAAATTTATATCCATTGGTCCCACGCACATATACAATCTACATTACTCAAGGTACTAAAAATAGAATATTAAGCCCCTCCATGTGAGGTATCCGATGGAAAACTTGTGAGTGCAGATCCTTATTGTACTTCGATACAACAATTTAAGAATCCTCTCTTTAAGAGTGGAGGGCATGGAGGGATGTGAGGGAGTGCCAATTTTGATGGCATTATGAGAGTAAACTTTAAGAAATAGGGAGATTCTTTCATAATATGGTTCCATTTATTCCATGGTTCAATGTGATCAATTCACTTTGCCAAAGAGGAAGACTATGTTTATGATATAGAAACATATGAACCCTTGAAGCTATGCCGAAATGATCTCAAAACTCAATCGCAAGGTTTTTTCTATGTGTAACATATTTATAAGATAGAATAAGTGGTCTTTTACATTGGGAAATTACCCATTGTATAGGTATAATTAGATAATTTTTTTGTCCATTGATGATAATTTGTTTGCCACTACTATCCTCCTCGATGATAATATACTTTTGCTAGCATATTTGCCAATATTGTTATGCTTCTTGGTGAAATTAGGGTTGTTCATATCCTTTCTAGAGAAAGGAGGAAATTGTAAATAACCTTGTCTTAAGTGCATTCAATGTAGTAGAAAGAAGGATCTTAGTGATTTTTGATTGTGAAAATGCACTTTTGTAAAAAGAAAGTGATGTGGGTTGTCAATCTTTAGCTAAGCCACATCTAAATAGACATTTTTGGACAAGAAGGTGATACTCAACATTACGCCAATAAAAACACAGCAGAACAAATTAGAGAGAGAGGCATTATTAAAAGAGAGAAACTTTCTTACTTGTAACACATTTTATGGTCATCTTGCTGAAAACTTATTTGAAAATGTTGAATGCCTGGGCTAACCTTTGAAAGTGAACGAAATGGCATATGACTTTGTAGGAGTGGACTGTGGACAAGTAGCGAGAGCCTGTCACATGGCACCTCTCCTACTACTTTATGAATAGCTAGGCATAGATTTTCCGCAATTGATTTGGTTGCATGGGCCACGGGACGGAGACAAACACAGAGAGAGAGAGAGAGAGAGACGCACACACACACACGCACACACACACTCTCTCTCTCGTCTCCCTCCCTCTCTCTGCGTGTCGGCAGGCCGGCAAGTTTCAGTCGCGGCAATGCATAAAGCTTGTCGCGAAGTAAGTAACATTTCAGGATCTCCTTCCGTAACCTTTTATTGGGTCGATCGAATTTTCCCTCACACCAGTCATGAGGCGCCATTAGGAGCACTAGTGATCAGAGCGCGAGGTCTGTGTCCCTTGATAATCAGCTCATCATCATCTGATCTATGGGGGAATCAGATGATGATCAGCAAGCTGAACACGACCTCATGAATCCTGAACATCATCTCGGCTGCAGTACCTGCAGATCGGGCCTTCCCCTCTCATCATCATCGACCAAATTGGATGGGTTCCATGATGACCTTGAAAGGACCTTGCGAGTCATCCGAGCATGGAGGCTCGACCCCTTAGCAGTGAAGGCCGCAGTCGTCCAGTCTAATTCTGTGCATCAAATACCTGCAACAACGTCGGCAGCAACGAGGTCAACACCGCCACCATCATTCACTGCAATTAGTGGGAGCAGTGTCAGGCGCTTGAGAGACTGTGTTGACATGCTCTCTGCCGTCCTTGAAGTGAGCGAGAATTTCGAGGCAAGCAAGGAATATCACACCATCCTCAAAAAGAGGCTCCCTTCACGAAAGAAAGGGGTTGTAGGTAGTGAGCTTGTACCTCCTCCGCCTTTCACGGCTAACATGCTGCCGGCTAAGAACGTGAAGATGAAGACAAAGTCGTGGAAAGCCAGCCTTGCTAGTTGCTTCAGAGGGATTGCAACATGCTATGTGAGCTGCATGCTCAAAGTGGAAGGATCAGGAGTAGACCTCACTGGCCTAGTAGGTGGAGGCCATGTGATTGCCCCCCGATTTCAAATCCATGAGCCACGTGAGGCTAAGTCCCCTTACAATACTAAGACATTACATTCCATTGAAGAGAAGCTTGCACACGTATGAGTTCCACCCAATATATTCAGAGGCTATTACATTACTTTTTTTGGAGTTTGTTTGCTCTACCTTATGGATTGCGAGGATCCTTGTCTCCAAGTTCTTGATTCCTTGCAAGAGGAATGCTTAATTCCTCTCAAGTTTAGATTGGGGCCACTGGTCCTTGAAAGGAACATCATCATTCCTCCACAAATCCTTTTGTAGCTTATGCCTCCTTCAAGGAAAAGCAATGTTTAGACTAAAACCATGGATTCCCAAGAACCATAGATTTCCTTGTAGGAATGTGAATTCAATTGACTCCATGTTCTTATTCTTATAAGAGACATTGTAATGATGTTTACACACTTTTCTAACTCCACTACCTTGCAACTAGAATCATGTTGATTGCATAAAATCCATGGCTCTATATGACTAGGATCACTTCACAAACTCCATGGGTCTATATAGCTCAATCACTTATTGGTTGAACCTTAATGCTACATGAAACTCTCAAAATGCCAAGCCAGAGTACATAGTTGAACCTTGCAACATGAAATTTGAAGCACCAAGGCCCTTCAAATTAACTTCTCCTTAAATTTCCAAATTATTCACATTTTTTATATTATTCTTAATTTTACATCCTGCGCAACAATTACCTTTGAAAAGAGCTTTAGTTACACATTGACTTTTTTATAATTTACACGCTTCTTTAAATACATGTGTTAGATTCACCTAGCTGTTAAGATGAATCCAAAAAGTAATGTGGCAATATGTTTACTAAAGATTTTTGGTATGCTAGAACTTAAAACACTTGGTGTGTGAAAGGTACAAGAGGATGCTAAAGCACTTGTTAGTGATCTAGGTCCATGTAGGTCAAGTAGAGTAAGAAAACCAATGCGACAATTAACATATGATAGTTATACAGCTCATCACTATACAAACATGGCTAAGGTTGTGTAGGTGGGAGTTGGTGCCCTTACGTGAAGCCAAGAAAGCTATTGGCTAAAAATAGATTTACAAGGTCAAGCATAAGTCAAATGGATCTATTAAGCATTATAAGCGACGACTGGTTGCCAAAGGATATGTACAGACTCATGGTATTGATTATGACAAGACTTTTGCTCCAATGGCTAAAATGGCCATTATAACGATTGTCATAGCACTGGCTACATTAAAGGGTTGGATGTGGAGCAGTCAACAATTGGTTATGTGGATGAGTATCATCTAGATTATTTATGCAGGCTTTGTAAGGCCTTGCATGGGTTGAAGCAAGCACCCATGGCATGGCATGATAGGATTGCAAAATACTTGTCAGCTTTAGATTCTGTAGAGCACAGGCTGATCACGTAGAAGCCATTGCTATCCATCCACTTCATAAGCATCTTGATCCAAAGGTCTTTAACCTCTTGGTTCCCAAAAGAGATACTACAAAGATTCAACATATATTCTTCCACTATAAGGGACAAGGGAAATATCAATAATAACTAGAATTTAAAAAATACACATGAATTCCTTTTAAATGTGAAGCTCTACCATCAAAATGGCTATTAATAAAGGCTTTAGTTTCTTAACACTCGTATGCACACCAAAATCAATGTCAAAAGTATTATTTCCAATGCATATACCGACAACAATTGTAACATTTGTAGATAACCTTTATGATGAATATGGTGACACATGCCAAAAAACCTTTCTAACATATATATCACTGCACGCAGAGAATATAAATTTCTAGGGGAGATTTGGCCTCTTATAAGGCTAGATGCTTGTCGTTGTTGATGTTTGCTAGCATTGCCCATTAGGGTATATATTATTAGAATGGTGCGGTGGCAAGGTGGTGGATGTCCCAAAATGATTACCCACTATTAACTTGACTTAAATGGCCCACTTCTAAGCTTATGTATGTTAATCTATGGCTTTTGAGAAGAAGGGTTCTTTTAAGTAAAATAAATAATAAATGAATAAAATCCTACTTTATTTTGTGTCTCTTTCTTTGCCTTGCAGAATTACATGCTCATTGCATGACGTATGCAAGCCATTGCATATAAACCCTGAATCTAGTGTTGGGGATCTCTATCTTGAATTAACACATGTACTAGAAACTACACTTATGTCAAAGTTCATGACCTGGAGGGTGAAAACATGGTTTGGTGATACAAAAATTGTATCCACTTTTAGTTTGCCCCTTTGGTTCTCTTTGGAAAAATTGGAGGGAGTTTGGTATTTATATTTATACCTTTGAACAAACCTTCATAACAGAAAGTTAGAATTGAAAAAAAACCAAATGATAGGAAGCCCAATCATGGTATGGACATCGGATAGTTTGAATATGTAGGTAGTGGTTTGCATGCAAGCTTTCCTTTTTTGCGTTTTTATATGTCATTTTAGGTCCTATATGGGACATTTTAATTGTCTCTGCTTTGACAAGCGTCTTCTTCCAACTCAATGAGGACTCTTGTATCCAAGCTTCTACTTCTTGACATCTCTTGTGTTAGCTGAAGGTGTGAAGCTTCAAGCTTTCAGAGTTCCATTTGCCCCAACTACTATGAGGATATCAATATGCATATAATTGTGCATTGAGGGTGAGCCCCATAGCCACTATTGAGAAATGGTCCAAGAAAAAGGGAGCCAAAATACCCACCAATAGCTAGAAGGAGGCCCATAGCGCCAAGAAGCAACACAATAGTACAATGTTTGGAGCATTAACATAGGATGTTGCTCGATCATTGTGGGAGATTTCGCTCAACCACCAAGACCCACGGACCACTTATTGTTTCAAGTGTTCCAAGTGAGCTCTAATGGCTATCTCTCATCTAGCCAACGCGCCGTCAATCCTACGAGTGTAGTGAGCTTACCTTGATGCTTGATCGAGTACCCTCCTCTCTCTTGCACTCTGGTAGCTCCACAATTCTTGAAGCTAGCTCAAGCATCCTCAAGCCTCCTCCATCTCCAAGCTCCATCCTCCATAGCTGCACACACAAGAGAAGAGAAGAGAAGAGAAGAGAAGAAGAGAAGAGGAGATGGTGAAGAGCTTCACCCTCTTGATCCCTCAATCCCACACACACTCACTCCCTCACACTCTCACACTCCCTCTCTCAAGAGCACACACAAGCAAGAAGGAGAGAAGAAGAGAGGAAGAAGAATAATCTTTTTGCCACACACCAAAAGAATGAGCTTCTCATTCACTTTTCAACTTTATATACAAAGCCCTAAATCCTTTTTGGGCAGTCATCTCCTTTTCCCTTTTTTACATGGCCGGCCGTAGCCTAGGCCCTTTTTCCCATTTCCCACCATTCTAATTTATCCTATTCCCAACTAATGCGTACACTTTGCAGAGGAGCGAGCCTAGTGCTCTTTTACAAAGATTCGGGGGCGCTTCCACATTTGAATGGTACACCTTTTACTCTTTTGTTGTCTCGGGGTGACACTGAGACTTTCTGAGGGTCGTGCGGGAAACACGGTAACATTACCCCCCTCCTAGCCAAGTGCCGGTCCCATGGCGCTGCGGTGGGAAGTAGTGGCTAGTTAGGTCGGTTGCTAGGCGAAACTGGTAGGTGGATGACACTACTTCCAAGGTGGTTGTGTGAATAAGAGGTGATGGAGTTTAAGGACGATGGCCAAGAGAGATTCTGGCATGCTTTAGGCTTCATGAAGATGCTCAGCATCTTTCACACAGTTGTGGCGTCCATTATGTAGTCGGTTGTCTCTTGAGCATCAGAAACGCTTGAAGCAATAAGCAATCCCTTAGGAGGATGGTATTGAAGGGATTTATCTTGGAGAAGCCCCCCCGAACTCTGTCTTGACAAAGATATGGTTTGTCTTCGCATTGAAAATCTGCGTCCTTGATGTGAAGATCTTTGTCTTTGAGTTGAAGGTCTTCAGTACTGCATTGAAGATCTTCAACCTTGCATTGAAATTCTTTAGGCTTGTGGAATCAATAAGAGATCCATAGATCTTGAGGCATTGGGCATGCATCTTTGAAAGATGAGGTTTCAAGATCTATACCAATGGCAGAGCTATCTTGGTTTGGTTCAATCATGGTAGCCATCAGCAGGCAGACGGCTGGACACCGGCATGGAAAAAGTCTTGGTCATTAAAGGATGCCGTGGGTGATCCTCTTCAGCGGAGTAGCCAATTCTTGAAACTTGAACATAACCTGCAAGAAAAGTTGTGCACTCCCTAAGGGGTGTGTGTGCCTCTCCGTGTAGTGCGTGGTGCCTGTGGCAGTGGAACTAGGAGATGGGTCTAACAGTGGGCAAGCCCTTGGTAATGTCCCCCACCTGAGGACCCAAATCCTGTGTCGTTGGAGCTGCGGTGCAATTCTTAGGGTGATAGGTCTGAAAGTCCTGCCCTTGATGTGCCCTAAGCGTGAAGTGGAGAAGGGGCTAAAGACAACCCTAGGTGCAATGACGGCGGTGCACGACGAGGCGAAGGGGAGTTGCAAGCGGATCTTGCGAAGGTCTCTCTCACTTATCTTTGCTTAATGGTAGATGCATCCCTTGGCTTTGCTATGCTTTGCTGTTGTCTCTTCTTTCCAGTTCACCCTTTTCTTTTGTTGCCTTGTGGCTTGCTTCTTCTTCTTCTCTTCTTCTTTCTTTCTTTCTTTCTTTCTTAAAAAAAAAAAAGAGGCTTATACATGGTTACATGTGATACAAGGGCATGACGAGAGTTTACTCCTCGTCATCCGAATGGCGGGTAGAGGATGGTGGAGGGTGGGGGGCCTTGTTAAGGAATCTGCGACTCAACAAGTAGCCCTTGAGATTGAGGCGGGTTTCGAGAGTGGTGGTGGAAAGGAAGGGGTGGTTGCACTGGGTGAATTTACTATCGCTCATATCTTCGAGCAGTGCAACACAGAAGGATGTCAAAAGAGTAGCGCGCATCATGAGGCGAGTCATGGTGCTGCTATCTATGGGCGTTGGGGTCGAAGTAAAGGGGTGGGAGGTGGCGTTCTTGAGGTGCAGGCTCTTGGTGGACTAGGACCCTAATTAGTCTAAGATAATTACAAGTGGTTATGAAGGCGGGGTCAGGACAGGAGGTGAATGCACTAAGAAATCTATCTATAGAGCTATACAAATCAGGGAGGGTAAAGAGAAGGGCGTTCTTATAAGAGGTGCTATTGGCATTATATATAATGGAAAAGTCGAACCTGCCGTGGATAGACAGATTAAATTCGACACTTACCCTTCGAGGATACGGCATGAAAGTGGGGTCGTTTCTCTCAGAAGGGAGGGTGTTACAAAACGCCATCCAAGCGTCAAGGTTGACGTCAAAAATGCGTCTTCTCCAAGTGGGTTGGCAATTATAGCCTTCCACCGATCTAGGCACCTGGAGGACTTTATCCTGCCAAAATTCGCGGTCCTCGGCTCCCCAAGCAGTTGGGTTGGCCTCTCGCTCCACTAGCCACTTGGCCTGGAGCCTTGCACCCATAGCGATTATGTTGTTTACAAGTTGAATGGGCATTACTCTGTTTAATGTAGCGGGAAACTCAAAGCTCAAGTCGAAGGGATCGCGGGCACATTCTTACTGTTCCCAGATAATCAACTCTGCATGGAATTCAGTGGGGAGATTCTCAGGATGCGGTAGGAGAGGGGCAGGTTGTCTTGGAACAGGTCTAACGTTCAGCTTTTTCCTTGCCTTCTCTACCATTTCTCTCCTGCGGTTAGCTTGGGCTGCTTTCCTCTCAGTAGATGTGTCAGGGGGCTGCACTTCCTCTTGTTGTGGAGGAGAAGGTGGTGGGACGTAGTCCTTCTCCTGAGGTCCTAGATCAAACTCTGGTTCACCCCCTTCTGCTTGCACGTCTTCATGCGCCTTCGCCTCTGTGAAGCCGAGTTCATCTATTTCCTGCACCGTCAGGCCTACCTGTGCAAGATATCTTCTTTGCTCCTCCAAGCTCTGTGGCGGGCCTCCTAGCTGCAGTGGTACATGAAGGCCTGTTGTTAGGGCTCTACGTGCAATGCCTAGCTTCTTCCTGCCAGCTGATCATTGGCTTCGTTTCCTTCCGTTTTGGTGGAGTGGAGCAGCATGTTGAGGAAGGTGTGCTGTTAGGCTATCATGGAGAGCTCGGCCGCCTCTGCCTGATTCTCAGCCAATACCCTATCTTCTTTCGCTTTGGCTAGCCGGCATGCCAAGTCTCGTATTCTTCCCTCATTGTGGTCAGCCCATTCTTTTGCTCTTTTTTTCATATCTTCCAGGCTCTCCCCCTGATGGAGGGTCATAGCCACGAGTTGTTGTTGCTGGTCCTCGAGCTCGCGGTGTAGGTGGGACTACTCCTGGCGTTCATCGGCGATTTGTGTATTGAGCTGGTCCAGCTTTACCTGTATCCTTCGCACCTGCTCTCCTCTTAACTGGTCCAACTCTGTAGCCTCTTGTTTGATCTTGTTAAGCTGGTTTTGTGCTTCCAGGTCGACTGCAGAGAGCTAGTCATTCTTGCGCCGTAGGTGAGCATTGGTCTCCCTCTCTCCGTCGAGGCATTCCATCAAGATTTTTCTTCTTCCTTTCCAAGCAGGGTCACTTCCTTCAGGGCTTTTGATTCTTCTGCATCCTTATTGCTGGCTTCCTCCCTTAGCGCAACAATCTCCCTTTGGTATTCTGTTATCTGCTTTGGTTTCTCGAGCTGGAGAGCAGCTCATGATTCTCGCTTTGTTGCCAGCTCCTCCATGGCTGTTCTCTTTTCTTCCTTGGCCTTTTCTAGCTGCGAGAGCAGCTCCTTAATGTATTCGTCGTATTGGCCTATTGGAGGTGGGGGATGGGACATGGTGGCAGTGGTGACGAGGCTTCTCTTTTCTGCATTTTTAGCTCTGGCCTTGGCTCCATATCAGCCGTGGCTGCCCTCTTCACTGCTGACGCTGGGGTGGCCACGCCCGCTTCTCTTGCCAACTCCCGTTCCACTAGGAATTGCAGCCAAGTGACCATATTGCTCTCATCGACTTTTGGGGTGGAGCCTTGGGTAGCGGTGGCAGTGGGTGTTGTCATGATGAGAGTGGCTGGCATGGAAGGTACGAAGAGGGGGGAGTTGGCATAATCGGTTCTTTGCCTTTTCCTTCTGCTGGGGGCGGGGGTGTGACTTCAGGCACACTGGTACTAGAACCAGATGCCTCTGTTTGGTGTGGGCTCTCTGTGCCTTCCTTGTCTCTTTTGTGCTGCTCCTCAATGGAGCGACGGGTGGCCAGCGCTATTTCTTCCTCTTCCTTCCTTCTCAGCTCCTCTTCAGTCTTCTTTTTTCTCTTCTCCTCATCCCTGACCGACTCCCTTCGAGCCCTCTCCAGATCTTCATTTTCTTTTTTCTTGCGCTCCTCTTCCCTCTTTCCATGCAAGGCTTTCGCTCGTTGTTCTGTGTGCCTCTGTGGGCTGCCCTGGGACTCTCCCTCTTCGTCTTCGTCAGTCTCTGTTTCATCTGAAGACCTATGCTGCTCTTTTGTGTGAGGTGGGGATTGTGACGGTGACTCCTCACTTCCTTCTTCACCTCCCTTCTTGTCTTCTTCTTCCCGTCCTTGCCCTAGTGCTTCTTGGATTATGGCCTTTAGGACGCCTCCAAACCCTATGGTTGTGGCTTTAGAGGATGATGCCTTGTGGGTTGATCATGACAATGGGGATTCTCCTCTAGCGGCTCTTCCACCTATTGCTAGGGCCTTAGCCGAAGCCTCTATGGTTCTCCTCACAAACCCATTCAGGTTCACCTTGTCCAGTGATTGTGCCGCAATGCTGTCGAGCAGAGGTACGTTGATCCGACTCATTATGCTGTTGTACCTCTGGCTTGAGAACAAAGCGTGCACCATTTTTGCTTGCAGCTGGATTTCTAGGTTTGGGATGTCTGCCAAGCTAATATCGTAGGTATGGACCTTCACCTTTTCCATTCCCAACATGGAGTAGACGTCTCTCTTCAGCTTTCTTTCCACCTTATTCGGCAGTCCCAATGCCCTTTTGACCAACTCTGGGGTCAGCTCGATCTGCACTTGCTGGGTGGCTTCATTCTCGCACACTATGATGGTGCCTCTATTTCTGTTAAAGGTACGCAAAAAGTTGGCGCACTGGGTGTAGTCCACCCTCTGGTCCACTGCGTCTAGGTATTTCTACAGATGGCACTGGTCTATGATCTGGTGCATTGCCAGCTCTTCGATGGCCACATCTTCAAGATTGAAGATGTGACGAAACTTCAACTGGTTGAAGGCTCTCGTCTCCACCATGAGGCCGTACTTCGCTTGCTCCTCCTCCGAGAAGGGGAGCTTGCTCGCTTTGTCTTGGCTTGCCATGATCGGTGCCTGCAAGTTCAGCCATTTCCACTATTAGTGCTTTTTGACAAATAACTCGCTGAAGGAAGAAAAGCATAGCAGATTTTATTGAGTATAGCCTTAAGTTTTCTTTTCAGACTTTTACTATTACATCTTACCATTGCATTTCAAATTTTATTGACATTTCATACTTGGTTTACTTTTTAAATTCCACCTTACCCCCTCCCCCTTTGGAATGAGAAGAATCCCTCCCAGGATTGGAGGTTGAGAGGACAAGGGGATTTAGCATAAAGGGCATCGGTCTATTTGTGCAGGAGCCAAGCATAGAAGTTGGGGTTATACTCTAGCTGAGGTGCCCGGTCTAATTTGAATGGGCGGATAACCACGTACATGATGTATTTCAGAACATCGGTTAGGAGATCGCTAGAATCGACTCGACTTGCAATGTGGAGCTCTTCCTCTGTTAAGAGGCGGTCAAGGTAGGGATGCCCCTTGATGTGCTCTTCCATGGGTCGGTCACGAAGAGCGACGTAGGTGGGGTCGTACTCTACTGTTTTGATTGCGTGGCGTTGCTCAACATTGGTCATTATGCGGCACCCCTCAACTTTCCATTGCAGCCTAAGAGCGTACCACTGCCTCAAGAAAGGTGATTCAGTATCAGCGAGGTGTGATAACTCCGTGATTTCTTGGTCAGTGATAGTAGAAGTGATTCGTGGATCGTATGACGTGATAAGGCGTTGTTTGATGGCTTGCTCCTTGGAGATCTTGCTGTGAATCAACTCAACAACGGCGCGAGAAGCTTTTGCAAATGTGAATTCAAAAGTCTCCCAAGAGCAAGGCATATTGCGCACTTCCTTTGCAAAGGGTTCTTCTAATAGACCCAAGTCCAAGCGGTCATAGCTGAGGGCTAGCGACACGAAGGTTGAATTGAGTCATTAATGCACTCCACCACGTCATCCCCGGTGTCCTCAGCAAGGTTAGTGGCTAGCGCTAGAAAGGATTTTCATCCATAGGAGGGCGTAAGGCTGACGGGCGATCGAGGTTTGCTAGAACTAGAGGCCTTGACAATACATAGTTGCGGTTGGGAGTTTCCTTGAGCCTGCAGTTGGGCTGTTTGGAATATGGGTGGATAAGGGTCAGCCACAACAGATGGATTGCTGCACTCAGCTTTGCTGTGGGGAGTCAGATTGACTTGGTCAGATGATGCCGCCTGTGATGGTGGCTATTGCTTGGGTCGATAGGTTTGTGCGACTCTCTTGGGCCGAAGCGTAGATAAGTCGGATGGCTGGGGCTCTGGAGAGCACTGCGGCCTATGGTTTTGAGGTGTTGTGGGATGTGGGCTGATCAAACTTGAGGGTGGCGTATGAATAGTGCCTTTGGCCGTGGGGACCTTAGGGATCCACAGCTAGGTATTTCCCTCATAGTAGCCTTGCGCATGCAAGAGGGCTTTAGGGACCCATCTTTGCTTGATCACGCGACGCTTCCTGCGATTGTGTCTTGGCCTCCAAGGTTTAGAGTTCTGGGTCTTATGAGGATAGGAGCGTCGACTCCTAGGCGGGTGTTGCGGCTGTTTAGGCACCCATGGAAAGTGAGGTTGTTGGGCCTTGGCTTTGGCTGCTGTGGATTGCAATTTATGGAAATCGGGGAGGGGCAGTTGTGCACTACCCCCCTCCTTAGTCTTGCCTACGAATGTTTCTACCGGTGACTTTGTGGACAGTGATGGTGTCATGCAGCCCTTGCTGAAAGCTGTGACAATGTGCACATTGCCTATTGCTAGGTGGATGCGCTGCGATTCATAATCAACATTGCAGTGAGTCTGCTTTTTGAAGGTTCGCCCCAGCAGTGACTCCATGCCTACATCTGTAGCACTTGGTAATACGTAAAAAAGCATTGGAACAGTCTTAGACTCGATAGAAATGGCGACTCTGCACTTGCCGAGAAGTGCGTATGAGTGGGCCCCATATGGGTTTAATTTGGCAGTTGTGGGTTGAAGTAGTGGTTTGCCAAGTTGGATCCAATGACTGTGGGTTAAGACATTGAAGTATGCACCCTCGTCAATCAAGGCATTGAAAGCGCATGTTTGCTTGGCAGTGACCGTGATACAAAGGTAAGCGGATGCTACAGCTTCCTCATCCTTTTCGTTGATTTCGGTGATTGTAGCTACTCGTACTTTGACAACGGTTCTAACAATGGTGGCTCATGCCAAGGATGAGTGGGAGGATAGTACTTCTTGACACGACTGCCATTGAAGAAGCCTATTCCCTCATCGTCTAGTGTCTCAAGCTCAACATTGCCGGTTCGGCTGATTGCACGAACCTTGAAGGGTTCGAGACCTCTGAATTTCATTTTTTGCTTATGCCCCTTAATCGAGTAAAGGAGCACTAAGTCACCCTGTTCAAATTCGCGCTGCTTGACATGCTTGTCGAATCAACTTTTGCGTTGGGCTTTCTCACAAATCAGCGCGTGGGTGGCTAGAAGACGAGTTTCTGAGAGGCGTTCCAGCTCGACCAGGCATTGCATCCATGCCTCCTTCCCTTCCCATCGTTCTTGAAGTGCTATTCTCAAGCTAGGAACGAATAATTCTAATGGTAGAATTGCCTCAGTTCCATAGGTCAGCCTAAAGGGGGTTTGGCCGACAGTCATTTTATAAATTGTGCTGTAGGCCCACAAGGCTGCCATCAGCTTGTTGACCCAGCCACTGCGTGAGGCTGAGACTACTTTAGTCAGGACATTGATAAGAATCTTGTTAGTTGATTCTGCCTAACTATTCACCTGAGGGTAGTATGGTGAGGATTTGCGATGGATAATGAGGAAGGTGGATAGGAGATGTGCTATTACTTCATTAATGAAGTGTGTGTCTTGGTCGCTAACCAGTTCGATGGGGCAGCCGAAGCACGAGATCACCTGCTCCCATAAGAACTTGGCAGTCGTCCTAGCGTCGTTTTTTCGTGTGGCTCTTGCTTTTGCCCATTTTGTGAGATAATCCGTGGACACAACGATGTACTTGGCTTGTGAGTACTATACCGCAGGGCTGATGGGCCCTATGAAGTTGATTCCCCATTTCTCGAAGGGTTGGCGAGCAATAATTGGGGTCAACTCCATTTGATCTTTACGAATTGGGACTTTTGTCCGTTGGTACTCGTCACAATGCTTGACGAATCACTTGGCGTCGTGAAAAAGTGTGGGCCACCAGAGTTTAAATTGCAGCACATTCCGTGCTATCGTTCTCCACTAAAGTGTCCTCCCACGATGCCATTGTGCACCTCTGAGAGCACATCGTGCATCTCATGCTCACACATGCATCTGGAATCCGTCTTGCCCCAGCCTATAGAGTTGGCCTGCAAATCAGCTGGTAGGGTTGGATTTTTAGGATCAAGCGCTTGAGTTGGGCTTTTTCTATTGGTCGCTCAGGTAGTTCGTGCTCGAGCACTTGGACTATGTTGTCCGCCCAATATGGCATTAGATCATCCTTAAATAAGTCTCTCTTGCTGGACAGGTGGAATAGGTGGGCGTCGAGTAACTCGTCAAAAATGCCTTGTCCAGCGGCTTCTCCTGTGGGGACGCGTGACACGTGATCAGCCATGTAATGATGTTTCCCCTTTTGTATTACCACGGAGAAGTCGAACTCTAGAAGCAGGAGGAGCCATCGAGCTATGCGCCCTGTAGCACAAGGTTTGTTTACTAAATAGAGCAGGGCTTAATGGTCCATGAAAAATATGAAGGGTGTGGCCAATAGATAATGCCGGAATTTCTTCACAGCGAACACCATAGCTAATCCCTCCCTTTCTGTTGTCGAGTAGTTCATCTCCATCTCAGTGAGTTGTCTGCTAGTGAAGCTCACTGGATAATCTAAGTTGTGCTCACCAGGTTGGCACAACACTGCCCCCACGGCAAACTTAGAAGCATCGATGTGCACGTGGAAGGTAATGGTTCAATCTAGGCCTCGTAGAATTGGTGCTGTTGTTAGAGTCTTTTTCAATTCTTCGTACGCTTGTTGGCATGCCTCGGTCCACTCGAAGACAATCAGTAGCTTGTACAAGGGTCTGGCGTTCAGCACGTAGTTCAGTACAGACCGCCAATAGTATCCTGTACATCCTGTATGGCCTAAGAAGCATTGAACTCCCTTGTAATTAATTGGGGGTGGAAGGTCAACAATAACCCTGACCTTCGAGAAGTCAGTGGCAATGCCGTTCTTTGATACCACATGTCCTAAGATGCATCCGTACTTTACCCAAAACTGATACTTCAAGGGATTCAAGGAGAGACGATATAAGCAACACCATTCAAAGACTGCACGGAGTTTGTCTAAGTGTTCGATCCAGGTCAAATGGACACACAGGTCGTCGACAAAGACCTCTAACTCCTTTTGAAGCATGTCCTTAAAGATAGTGCACATGAGATGTTGAAAAGTGGTGGGGGCATTGGTCAACCCGAAGGGCATGACTATGTATATAAAGATGCCCCACTCAGTGGCAAAGGCGGTCTTGTGCTTGTCTGTAGGATGCAATTGCACATTGTTGTACCTTGAGAAGCCATCCAGAAAACTGTAGGCTTCCTTGCCTACCACCCTCTCAAGCATGTGCTCGGTGTACGGCAATGGATAGTTGTCTCTCTTCGTAGCAGTGTTCACCTTCTTGTAATTGACGCACACTCGGATTTTTCTGTTCTTCTTCATCACAATGACTATGGTTGATACCCAGTCTGTGTGCTCAATTTCGTAAATGAATAATCCAGCTCTCATTAGCTTGTCAATTTTCTCTTTGACAGCATGAGCATGTTTTGGATTCATAGGGTACGGTCAATGCTTGATCGGTGTGGCGTCCGACGTTATGGATATGTTGTGAGTCACAACACTTGGATCTACCCCCTATATCTCCTCTAAGGACCAGGCAAACACGTCTATATACTCTCGCAAGAGAGCGACAAGGCTCGTTTCTTCTTTGCCCGTCAAGTCGTCAGCAATGAACACTAATCGGGGTGTTTCCCCTTCCTAGGCTAAGTCTACCTCCTTGACCTTGGCTGGTCCTCGATTGGTTCACTTGTTTGCCCTTGACGTTTGGCACCTAATAGAACTACTACCCTATCCCCTTTTTTGAATTTCGTGAAGCGTTTAGGGAGGTCCTGTGGCTTCCGCTGTTCTTCTGATCGTGTATCCCTGGGTTGCTTTGCCTTTTTCTACCTTAACCGTCTGCGCCTCAGGTGGACGGGTAGGTCCCCCTTGGTATGTCTAGTCGTGGGCGGCCTAGGGATCTCTGGATCACTATCCAAACTAACTTCGGATTCAGAGTCAAACCCTCCATCTTTGCTAGAAGAGGTGGTCTCCCCTGGTGGCCGCAGTTCAGATGGCGATTCGGTCCTAAGTATTGATGTCGTTCCTGGCTGGGCTAGGCTTGCTTGCTCAAGGTCTATGGCTCCTATGCATTCCAACGAAGCGTGATTACATTCCATGCGCATGACTCCTCGCTCTACTCTAAGGGTCTGCCTTTTCTGCGGCTTGGCGTCTGCTCGTATCTGCTCAATTTCTCGTCCTTTAGTGTCGTATTCTATGGTATCTAATTCACCCTCGCTCTCACCACTGAAGGATTGGCAGTCTTCGTATTCGTCGCTAGAATCTTTGTCATCCAACTGCTCGTCGTCTCCTAGGGTTTGGTATGTCTCGTACCGTTGGTCGGGAACTAGGGCTCAGTTATACATGAGGTTTAAATCGTGCACCCTGGTCCATTGCCACTTGGATTCCTCTAAGAGATCCTGGAGTGGTTTGAAATTTGCTGTTGGATTGCCAGCTAGCTGGTCCGTTAAGTATTCCAGTATCCCTTGGAGTTTCCTTTTGTTGGATGGTACTTGGAAGGTGACAGGCTCAGGCTTTCCCCGACGACTTGCTGCAATCATGCAAACTGGTGTAGAGAGTGCTTCCTTGGACTTGCCAATCATTTTGATGGCTTGCTCGTAGGCCTCATGGTCTCAGAATGGCAGGTTGATTGTAGCGAGAACGTGCATCTAATCCCATTCATCCTCTGGGCATGGGATATACTTGGTCAAGGGCCCATAGGGCTTCTTGACCTGAGTATTCCCCTTGAGCATAGCAGAGATGGCGTCTAGGTCGACTGGTGAGGTCCTCCAAGTGTCCATCTCTATTCTTATGGCGTTCGTTCTATTGTCAAGGAAGATTAAGCCGTTACCCCAATCTTCGATGACTCTAGCATTGTGCATCCAGGGTCGGCCTAATAGGACATCATAGTCCACTCCCTTCATGACTATAAAGTCAACAGAGAACTGGACACCTGCGATCTTCACTGGCCAATTCTTTAGTACTCCGAATGGCTTCACTCTCATACCGTTTTCTAACATGACATTAAACCTAGCAATTTCGACAAGTAGGTTTCCCCAAGTCTGGAGCACTGCATGGCTAAGCACACTAACCCCAGCTCCCGTGTCTACGATTCCCTTTCTTGTAGTGTCACCTAAGGCTAGGATCGGTAAGACCGCATGCATCTTAGAGCCTTCCCAAAAGGCATTGACGTGCAAGGATTTAGGCACGGAGTGCAGCATCAAACATGGCAATTGCGTTTCTGTATCATGGTCTTGAGGGTCTGCCGTGACCGGCTCTTGTGATCCTTCGACCCACTACTTAAGATCTTTCCATAGGGTAGGATGCTGCTTAAGCAGATCTCCCAGGCTAAGTGTTACAGGGGTGGTCACCAGTGTGGTCAGGAGATCGTTGGATACTCGTCCTTTCCCTAACCTAGATTGTTCGGGCCAATGGGTATGGTTGACCTGAGGCTCTATCGCGTCAAGGCTTGGTCTTAGTGGCACTACTTGTGGCGCAGTTGCTTCTGTCGACTTAGGTTGAGTTGGTGATATTGGCATACTTACACTAGAGAGATCATAGATCTCATCCTCTATGATGGGCTCAGCGTCTTTGAGGTGCTCTTGAGCCTCCTTCACCCATTCCTTCACCTTTTCTATAGCCTCTAATTGTTGCTTCGGATGCGGGTATTCCCCTACCTTAGCACTTCCCTTTTTGGCCTTTTAGGGGCTGAAGTCTCTGCCTCTGCATCTGAAACTTTCTTCCAGTAGGTAGAGTTGTAGCGCTCTCGGTTTTTAGTGTGACTTTAGCTCCCGATCTCTTCTTTTTCTGCCTGTGGCTTTTCTTCCCTATTGAGGCTGCATCAATGTTGCTAGGTCTTGGCAGAGAGATGCCGGCCTGCTTCGTTTGGGCTCGAGTCATGACCCGCAATGGAATAGGTGTTGCCTCCCCATCAAGGTTTTCGACACCAAACAGCCCCAGTGGGATAGATGGAAAGTTGGCTGAGCTAGAGGATGGATTTCGCTTTGGGAAATCCACAAAAAGATGGGTGATTCCGCACTCTGCGCACCTTTGGTCAGTCTTATCTCTGTTTTGCTGCTCTCTTTCAGGGCAGCGTGATGAGACATGACTGGGGTGACCACAAGTCCAACAAGTGACTGGATCCTGTGGCTGCCCTCCTAGGCCTCTACCTCGTCCTCGTCCTAACGACATCATCGGCATGGGTCGATAATCCATGAGGACCGCGTTGCCCTCGTCGTCATGTGAGACGTAAGGGTATATGTAGGTCTCTTCATCGTTTGGCTCCTCCACATAGTGTACTGGAGCGTCGCTCGGTGGGTGGGTCACGCAAGGACCAGGCGGTCTAGGAATGCCTGTAGGATTTATGTCCATTCTAGGGACGGTTGGTTTCATATCGTTAGGCACGGGAAGAGCCAATGGGGCTCCCCTTTCGAAGAATGGATGCGGCCTGTTCGCTAGATAAGACTAGCCGTAGGGTTGCGAGTATGAAAGTCTTCTTGGTAATCTACAATGCGTGACATCATGGCCGAACCTACCATAGTTAGCACAAGGTCTTGACCTAGGGTCTTGACACTCGGCTAGCAAGCGGCTTCCACCACAGTACACGCATTGGACGTGCGGGCGCGTTGGTTGTCTCAACATGTCTTGTAACTTGGCTAATTCCATTTTGACCTCAGCCAAGTCTTGGTCTGTCTCGGTGGCCTTCCCCTTATCTTGGGATGATGGGATTGAGTGCTCACTAGAGGCTGACGTTCTCTTTGAGCTTTGCGAGTTGGTCTCCTCTAGAATTGAGCTCTTGGAGCTCCGCTCTTTTAGCTGATCATCGACTCTAATGGCTTTCTCAAACACTCTAGCTACCGCATTCCGCTGCAAGCTTGAATTGCCTACCAAAGCCTTATATAACTCCTCGTCTCGAATTCCGCTGATGAATACAATCGAAACTGCTCTTTTAGTTGGTTGCTCGCCCAGAGGGATTCTCTTGAAGAGACTCCTCACATGGGTTACGTAGTCGCGGATATCCTCCTTCTCTTTTTGCTTGACGTTCATCAATCGTACTAGCACGTTATCAAAGTATCCGGGCTCAGCGAATCTCTTGACGAAGAGATCCTTGAGGTCATTGAAGTTGGCTCGCTCTACAGCATCTAGGCTCGTGTACCATGCCCTACCCTTGTCGCCTAGGCAAAGCCCGAATGCTTGCGAGTATTGAGTTTGGTCGTTGAGGCCATTGGCTTCGCAGACTTGCTCAAACTACTCAACAAAGCCGTATGGGTCATCATGAGGTTGATACTTATCGAGTTGCTTGGCAACAATCGGTATTTTGGCCTGGCTCTTTGAGCCTTGGTTCGCCCCTAATCCTGCGAGCAGCGACGTCGCTAGTGCAGTGGCACTCTGCTCTACTGCTATATTATCAAGCAACCATTTCATGAGAAGCTCGCTCAATGTCAAGTCTCCCTCTAGCGCTCTCTCATGGTCCGTTCGGTTTCGGCCAGCCAAGTTCAGCACTCGCTGCACCTCGTGCAGCTCCATGCTTTGCCTTTGGCTCCTAGCCTGTTGATCCCTATTGTACTTGGCTATGCCCTGCAATGCCTTACGGACTAGCCTTCTCTCCTTCTCTAGATCTGCAATGATTGCGTCCGTCGTCTTGCCGCCGTGGTGCTCATACCAAGCGTGTGCATCGTAACTGCGGCCAGTCTTGTAGATTACCAAGATCTAGAGAATACGTCCAAGCTCTCTTCTGTCCTGGTCGAGTTCTCTCACTCCACTACGATGTTGATCAGGTTGAACAGACTCGACAGATCCTCGTCGTTGGTGCTCCTTGCTTGGTCCTATTCTGTGCTTTGATGGTTTGTCTATGTCTTGGTTCTCTCTTGCTGGTGTGTTCCTTGAGTGGTTTTATCTGGGTGAGTTCCTTGACTGTTTGAATACAGTCCTCAATTATTGTTCACTCATTTCTCGTGCACTTGTGGCCAATCAGGCTTTCAGCTTCCTCATGTGTACTTCAAGTGCGGAATTCAATGTGAGTGCAGCAACAATCTCTATATGCTTATGCCCTCTTGTCTCGTCTCGGACCTGATAAGCTTCCTCGCTCAAGTCCTAGCCATTCTAGTGGATTCTGGGGTCTGTGCTGCTTCTTCTGCTCACTAGGGGGTCAATCACAGGTCCTCCAATTGGGTTTCCATTCTCAACGCGTCAGGTCACTAGGGAGTGCTCCAGCACTGTCCCCCTGTCCCTTGGTCGTGACTCCTCCCTCGGGAACTGCCTACAAGGCGTTCGCTATGTTGTCCTAGAGCGGGTTGCGCTTCCAGTCGGTCGTGGGGTAAATTTTTTATGTTCTCTTTTTCTTTTCTGCCTAAGGGCGTGTCCGATTCTGAGAATTGGACGTCCGATTTATTAGTGGTCCGATTTACCAGTGGTCCGATTCTAGGAATCGGACCAGGTGGGTCCGAGTTTGAGTTGTCCGATTCTCAGAATCCGATGGGGGTTAAGTGTCCGATTTTCAAAAATCAGACAAGTGGTCCGATCAGACCAGGCGTGTGGTCCGATTGCTGACGTATCCTAATTCATGAGTCCGATTTCCTCGATTGTTCGATCGAACGGCGTTGGTCCGAGTGGTCCGAGTCCCAAAATCGAACGGGTTGGTCTGATCGGATGGTTGTCCGAACGTGCGATTCTCAAAATCGGACGTCTGATTCTAAGAATCGGACACTGAATCGGGTGTATGATTCCACCGACTTGAATGCACTTTCGAGCATAAATTCGTCCAAAATCTTAAGATATCAATTATTATAGGCTACAAGATTCAAGAGGAATGATGCTGGAGTGGTGGGGGAGAGATCTATATACTTGGGGATCGTCGATAGCAACGTCACTCCTCGCACTGATCGATCAAACGGGTCGCCCAAGCTCTCTCTCTCTCTCTCTCTCTCTCTCTCTCTCCCTCTCTCTCACTCTCAGCTGGTTGCAAATGAGGATTCCCTTGCCCTTCAAGAACTTATAACCCTACTGGACATTACCTGGATGTTACCGATCACTCTCCTTGCGATTCGTACACATTCAAATGAGCTTTTCCTCCATTTTCCACCTGTTTTCCTCGATTTTCTCCTTGTTTTACAGCAGCAAACCCTATGCCTCTCGGGTACGATTTCCTAATGTTAACCTACTCTAAATGCAACAAAAATCAAAAGCAAAACACAAAACTAATTTCTCCATGTTTTCCAATCATCAAACAACCAAAATATCCCAAAATACTTACCTGTTTTGAAGATCAGAAACACCCAAACTTCCTACCTATCTCAAGCTCCATTTCGGGGATGAATATCCTACTTCGATGCTCGATATGAGACGCGCAAGTGCTCAAGCTTGAATCCGTTGTTCCCGGCCAACGGAACCAAAATGTGGGAGCTTTCGCTCAACCGCCAAGACCCACGGACCGCTTATTGTTTCAAGTGTTCCAAGGGAGCTCTAATGGCTATCTCTCACCTAGCCAACGCGCCGTCGATCCTACGAGTGTAGTGAGCTTACCTTGATGCTTGATTGAGTATCCTCCTCTCTCTTGCACTCCGGTAGCTCCACGATTCTTGATGCTAGCTCAAGCATCCTCAAGCCTCCTCCATCTCCAAGCTCCATCCTCCATAGCCGCACACACAAGAGAAGAGCAGAAAAGAGAAGAGAAGAAGAGAAGAGGAGATGGTGAAGAGCTTCACCCTCTTGATCCCTCACTCCCACACACTCTCACTCCCTCACACTCTCACACTCCATCTCTCAAGACCACACACAAGCAAGAAGAAAAGAAGAAGAGAGGAAGAAGAAGACTCTTTTTGCCACACACCAAAAGAATGAGCTTCTCATTCACTTTTCAACTTTATATACAGAGCCCTAAATCCTTTTTGGGCGGTCATCCCCTTTTCCCTTTTTTACATGGCCCCTTTTTCCCATTTCCCACCATTCTAATTTATCCTATTCCCAACTAATTCATACACTTTTCATAGGAACAAGCCTGGCGCTCTTTTACAAGGATTCGGGGGCGCTTTCACATTTTAATGGTGCACCTTTTACTCTTTTGTTATCTCGGGGTGACACTGAGACTTTTTGAGGGTCGTGTGGGAAACACGGTAACAATCATTGAAGAGGAAAAAATATCTCTTCGGTGAGACCAGAGAGAAAACTTCTTTATGCAAGAGAATAAATTAGTAATGAAGAAGAGAGGTAAGCAGTTGCATCATCGGTTGCACAATTAGATATAGGTATAGAATGAAACTTTGGTGCTATGCAACAACTAATTAAATACTTGTGCATTATTGTAGGGAAAAAACAAATGGATGAGTACCCCGTACTTAGCAAATTCTTCTTTATAAAAAAGGAATTATACGAGGAGTACTACCTGAGCATTGAGGGAAAGGGCACTAGGGACTTGACCAATGCTAATTTTATTGATAATTAATGGATCGCAGTGTTCAAGCTATGGCATCAAAATAATGCCAATATATACCTGAACCATCTACAACCTACATTTTTTAAGGATTATAGACTGCTTTTCCACAAGGTGTACCAAGCCCTCCCATCATGTGGAGAGATGGCGACAAAGTTTTCTAGTTGCTATCCAATTAAGAGGTGTAGTGTTACGAAAAAGACCCATTAGCACATAAGATTGCATGTGTAAAGTTTAGGGTGAATGTGCTAAACATGTGCAAAAGTAAGCCTTAAGGGCTAAAAAGAAATTTGAATAATTATAGAAGGGAAAATGGCATATATCAAGGTGGCCTACTTGGATCGAACAAAAAGACCAAGTACACATAGGGTGCAAGCAACACTTGCACTAAAGAGGATAATGTTGTGAAGTTTTGGCATTCTAAAGTGGATTACATTTCTCATTTGGAAGGCATTTTTGACAGGATTGCGACAAGCGATATGTAGAAGTTTAGCAGGTTACATGAGCTAAGGGCAACTCTCCAAGGAAAGAGGGAGAGTTTATTGAGAGTTGAGGGCTCCAATATCATGGCTAAAATTAAGAATGACATTATTATGTTTATGAAACACCTCAATTAGCTACATGGATAAGATCTATCTGATGCTTCTGAATAGCTAAAAGAAGTATAGGCCGATTTGAATGTATCAAAGTGCATGTTCCATTGACCTAGAACCACAAATGATTTGTAGCTTCTTACCTAGGAGATGGAACCTCAATGAGTACTTTTTCCTTACCTTTTAGCATCTTCTTTTCCTTTGGTTGCTATTGTACTCAATTCGCCTAGTGTTATTTTTATTTAGGTACATTAATTTTTTTTCAAATCATTTTCATACAATTTGATACTTTTTACACATTAAAAAATGAGCATAATTTTGGTATCTTTTGATATACATTTTGTAATGAAAATTTTGGATCCTTTTGGTATCCTCTAAACATTTTGGTATGTTATTGTACATTTTGCAATGAATGCATTTGTACATTTTGAAACTTTATGAAAAAGTTTAGACATTATTATATATTTTTCATGGATCTTTTGGTACCTCTTAGTACCTTTTGGTACCATGTTCTTATGTCTATTTGTACTTTTTGTGGTAAACCTTTGGAAAGTTATATATCTTAAAGTGTATAAATTGATTATTTTTAATTTCTTAAATCTTTTATTACTACTGGTACTTTTTGCACCTTTTTCTACTATTTGTGACCTTTTTGTAGTGTTTGGTACATTGTTGTATATATTAGTATGAGTATCATTTTGGTACATTCCAACACATTTTGGTGCTTTATATCTTGCTCTTTGTTGGTACATTTTAATACATTTGATCTAATTGCATGTATGCACTTTTTGTAGTAAATCTTTGGTGAGTTATACTATTTCTACTATTTGTATTGTTTGGGACCGGTTTATATCTTTTTATAGTGTCCGGTACTATTTGATACCTTTTTGTAGCTCATATACATTAAAGACCCCTTGCTACTTTTTTGGTACCAAGTTATATTCTTTGCATGCGAAGTCTTTAATCTTCATCTTTGAAAATCTAGAGTGTTGTGTTTTGGTGTGAATCTAATAAACTCAATATGTGTTTGTGATACTTTTAGGTAGTTTTATTACAAGTAAAATACATCTTTTAATCTATTGGTACAATTTTCTAGGATCATCACATGTATACATATCTTGGGTACTAAGTTTGAGTTCTTTTTAGTATCAATCTCAAACTTAGTTAGTTTGTTGTTGATACTGCTTGATTGCTTCAACATTAGAGCTGCCACTATTTACTGTTTATTATTATTTATATTCGTGTAGGACATTGTCTTAGTATTATTTGTTGACATGACATTTTCACGTTTTTTTTTTATAGATGGGATGTGATTTTCTTGAGGCCAAGTATCAAGAGACTTAGGTCTAGAGTGACTTTGTTAAAAGGCTAATTGCAGAATTGAAAAGAGGCAAAATATTGAAATTATTTCCAAGTTCCCACATTGTGGATGAAGGCAACACAATCCATGTTTTGGCATCTTGTGTTACTTTTGGGGGGTGCTTAGACTTAGCTTATGTGGTTGCTTTTATTTCATTGCCACTCTTATGATAAATGACACGTGTGAAAGATGGATGTAATAAGAAAATCCCCAATTTGGCCAAAATTTGGGCTCACAAGGGATATCTTTAGAAGAGTAAATACCTATTCGCTTCTTTTTTATACTATCTACCTTATTCTTCCTTTTCTTATTTATTATGGGTCATCATTTATGAGGCAAATATGGATTATGTAGACAATCATACTATAGACAAGGATTGTTTGATGAGGAAAATATGGAGTATATAGACAATCATACTATAGATAATGAGGTAAACATGACTTCAATGAGGACATGGAAGAGCTGCTAGGGGTTAATGATCCCGACAAAAACTTGTGTGACATGGAAATGCATAACACCATTACAAAATAACTTCAAGATATGCTAGATTATCTACAAAAAAGGATATTTTAGAGGGAGACAAGGGCCCCACTACAGGACTTGATGAAGATGCACATCAACCCATACGGACACCTACTCTTAGGTAGTTTTTAATGTGAATGAGAAGGTGTCAAGCATAATTGACTCACTGATTACTAAGTCTTGTGATGAGATGATGGTGAATGCGGATGCAGAAAGGCAATAGGGTATGCATGGTTTGGAGCTAGAGTTTAGGGTGGATGGAGTCAAGGACCACAAGAAAGAACCGATTGATTGTAAAGTGCAAAAGGGGGAGATAGAAGTGCAGAAGGGGCGGAGAGAGAGAGAGAGAGAGAGAGAGAGAGAGAGAGAGAGAGAGAGAGAAGGAGCCCACTGGGCCTGCTATTTGTGAAGTGCAGAAGGGGAACCTGGAGAGAAAAAGAATAAGCCCATTGACCTTGCTATCTATGAAAAGTAGAAGGGGAGGTGGAGAGAGATGAGGATTCCATTGAAGTTCCTATCTTTGAAGAGTAGAAGGGGAAGCTAGAGGAAGAGAAGGAGCCTACTATAGAGGAAGATAGGTTAAGATGATGCTTCTCTAATAGATTTTTTGTGTGTAAAAGATACAAAGCACTCCCATATGCATATGGGTGATATAGAGGGTATACATATAGTGAAATACCCAGGTCCCCACTAGTGGGTAGTTACTTTATTCAAATGGAAGGCTATTCATGTCGGTTTGAACCCCCAAATGTATGATTTGTCCCCATTGACATGTGAAAATCTATGCAATTTATAATTCAACCCCAATGTTGAGAAGTTGTATAATATCCTTGCTATTCTCAATCCTACCTATCGCATTGTATACTAACTTTTTATATCAAATTGTCAATATCAAAGCCTCATTTGGGTACCAAGAAGTAGTTTCAACCTTTTCTAATTTATAATTTTTGACATGTTATGATATTTGTTTTGCTTTGATGCTCTATATTATTGGAGTCACTAAGTCTAGTTGATTATGATGTTGTACGTGGTATTATGTGGTCAACTTACAAATTTCCAAAATATCAGTGGTGATTATGGTACCTTTGATGCTGATACTAGCAGCAAGCTTGGTTCTTTAAGATACTCTATTTAAGTATCTAGAAAAACACGCTTTAAGATTTGGTGTTGCATATACCGAATTTAGTCATGCAGTAAAGAAATTGCGGCAAAGGACTTGAAACTTTTGGTACTACATAGTATCAAACTTGGTATTCCACAAAACCAAATCAAAAATTGAATTAAACTAGCAAGACGAATAGAATTCAAGCATTTGGTATTGTGCTGTTCTAAGTTTGATATTGTACTAAAGTATCAACACCAAAAGATTTCAACCATTTGATATAGTATAGACCAAAGTGGACCATGTAATAAAGAACCAAGAAAGGTCTTTAAACTTCTGATACTATAGAGTTGCATATTTGGTACTATGGATAGTACCAAATTTAGTACTATAGAGATCCAAAATGAGTAGTGTTATAGTGGATACTATAATATCAAATTTGGTACAATTAGACCATAGGTATATGTTTACTTTCAAATTTGGTATTTTGAGATATCAAACTGCTATTAGAACATAAGAAACTCAAGAGAGAGATTTAAAAATATTATTTAATAAAAGAAAACTACATGGTTGGATTTTTGGTATTGAAAGAAGCTATCATAGATATTCATTGTTGATAGTTTTTGTCACTATTTGGTACTAATTGTTGTAGGATTGCTACATCTTAATCATCAATATCATACTATGGCATGCTATTGTATTACTTTCATAAACCTTGGTAGTTAACCCAAATTTATTTTGATATATGTGGATGGGCTCCATGGGAAACCCAATTACTCTTACAAGTTGTGAGCAGATCATAACTGAAGATGCGTGATGTAGAAGCCAATATGTGTTTATCTTGCCTTCAAATTGGCCATAGTATAAGCCTTCCACTACTTTGACTACTCTAACAATTTTGTTGTGCCATGTATCATTTTGTGCCGTCATTGTTTGATACATAAGTCTAATGCATTTGATAAGATAGAAATCCTTATTTTTCTCTATTGCCTTGACGGTGAAGTTGTCTCCAATGGACAACAACTCACACATTACTTGATTTTGGGATAGGTTGGATGATGAGATATGTCCATTCTTCTATGCGAAGCCCAATTCTTGCATCTTCTCCATTGTCCATGGATACATGGATCATGTAGACATGAGAGTGTTCGATAGTGTAAAGGACATGGATTATCCTTTCAATAGCCATCAATGCAACAAAACAAGAATGAGCTTGCAATACACTCATATTCCCAATAATCAATGTGTTTCACATCATCCTTGGAAACTAGCCAAAAAAATCTCTATGTACTGCATCTATGCACCTTATCTCTAGGTTGAAATGCCTTATTTAAATAGTTGACTACATTGAGATTGTGCACTTCATAGGCAAGCTATTTGGTCTCAAATTCTCATGAGTGAGGGTTCTCTTTATGATTTGCCCCAGTTTCAAAGCTCCATCATACTCCCTTTTTCCATGTCTTGATGTGATTATATGCATTAGGAGAGATTTGGACTCATGTTTGGGCCTTTTAGTTTTAGAGAGAGAAAGCCTCTCAACCAATAAGGAGAGAGCTATCATTATAGTAAAAATGGAAATTTTTATTTTCTAAATGTCTTATCTTGTTCTTAAATAATTTCAATATAAAATTTTTAAAGGTATTTTTGGGAAAATTTTTGTTGAGGCATAGAAACAAAGAGGCTCTCGAACAATTTAAGAGCCTAGATAGCGATATTTTTTGTTAATCTTGCACAACCTTCCATTCTTCCTATTGCTTTCTTGTACTTCTCAAATATTACATCAAAATACTCTCCCTCCATTCTAGTACCCCTATTATTTTCTTGAAACAAATCAAGTTGTCGAGGTGTGCGAGTTATCACACACCCTTGGAATATTCCTTGGTCGACTAGGAAAGGTTCATAATATGGTCGAATAGGTCGACGAGGCTACCTTCCTAGGCTATAAAATGAAGACCCTTCTAAAGCCATCATCAATCTATAAAATGAAGACCCTTCTAAAGCCATCATCAATCTATCTTTCACCTAATCAAAGTTTTTCTAGCTATCCTTAAGCTCTTTACCTATCATCTTCCTAAATCACCATATAAGCTTTAGAGTGGAAGTGCATGGGTGGACAGAGCCATCTTTGTATTAGTTTATTTGAAATTAAAACACTCTCTATTCTTCTCATATTTTCTATGTTCTCTACTTCTTGCTCAGTTTCTATCTATTGTGCTCTGTAATTTCTACATGGTATTCGAGTCTAGGGACTTTGAGGAGTGAAGAGTACATAAGAGGAAATGGCTTCGATAATAAAGAGGACAAATGTCATCTGTTGTATCAAGTAGCGATGCTAGCACATCAGGTGGTACCATTGCTGTACCAAGACAATTCAAATACTACGTATTCATCCACCAATCTTTTGCAAAGCAAGTTATATGGTACAAACTATACTTTGTGGAAGTTTAAAATCACAACTATCCTTGATTCTTATGAGCTTGTGGAGACAGTGCTAGGGACTGACCTAAAATCACAACTCATCCTCGACCCATCAAATTCAAGTATTATGATTTCTCCAAAAGTAGATCTTCTATGTGCTTGGGAATGAAGGAACATAGATGCATTGTGTGCCTTAGTGACAAGCTATTCTGATAGTATTTTAACCTTGATTCAATACACAATCAAGATATCATAGGCTTGAAACATATTGATGAGTCAATATAAAGGTGAAATCAAATAAGGATTAAGAACTTGGAGAATCAACTAGCATCAGAGAACTTTATTGAAGGAGAGATAACTAAAGCAATCATCACTTAGATCAAGAATCCACATGATTTAATGGCTCGAACTGGGATGATACAAAAGACTAGTGAGGAGCTAGCTCGGAGGTGTCTTTAGATCCACCAAAGTTTGGTGGATTGGTAACTACCCTAAACACTCATGGTGAAACCCCAAGCTTTGATGTTTAAGAAATTTTATGCACCACTAATGGAGGAGGAGTTGTGGCTTAAAGATTGAGAAGGTAGCAACAATGTGGAGATGCATTCTTCACCAATGCAAAAGGCAAAGGTGGTTCTTCTACCAATGGTGACAAAAAGAAGACGGATGGTACTAATTTTTTTCAAGGAGAGTGTTTCTACTGTAAGAAGAAAGGACATGCAATTGCAGATTGTCATTAAGACAATCAATACAGCTAAAGCAGAGTTTGAGTTCATTATGGTGGTCATTGAGGAAGTGTGTTCGTTGGGGTAAGAAATATCTACCATTGAATCATGGGTGTTGGATAGTGGTGCCTCCCATGACCAACAAGTAAGGTTTATATAGTTCTATGAAGTCTCTGTAAGAATCCATCATTGTGATGGTTGGGAATGATACAAAATGCCCTGCTAAGGACACATACACAATTTTCTATTTTATTGCACATAGTGAGCTCAAAAATCTTTCAAATGTGTTGTATTTTCTAGAGATTAAGAGAAATCTTATATCAGTTGCTTCTACAACTGATCTTGCCCATGAGATGAGGTTCACTAAAGACAGGTGTAGAAATTATCGATAGTGTAAGCAAAGTTATTAGCAAAGGAAAAAGAAGAAACAACTCATATGAGCTAAGTGCTTTCATAGCCACTGTTGCTATGGGCACAAGTAAACTTTGGCATGGAAGATTTGGTCGCATTGGTTTTTGCAATGTTAAAGGAGATGCATAAGCAAGGTATGGTTGCTCACCTACCTATAATAACTGAGATGAAGGAACCATGTGAAGCTTGTATAATGGGCAAGTTGTCAAAAGACAGATCTAGAGCATGGAAAAAGCTATGGCAAGTTGTTGGATGGGTAGCAGTTTTCCCTCTCTATGCATATGGGATTCAGTCTGCCTGCATGTCCTATGCCTAAACTGCCTCATACGAAGAGGCCATAGTGAGTGTGATTGTAAATATCTCAACACCCCTCCTCAATCACAACCAGAAAGTGCAAAGTATGTAGAGGCTTTAGTGAAAGAAACACCTACAAAGTGTGGGCACATCGTGAACATGGAAAAACACCAGAGGCTGTTGCAGAAAAGGATAAGTGTGGGTACCACAAACATGATAGACATCCAAAGGCTATAGTAGGGGCCTCACAGAGGCTGTAGTACAAGGCTACATGAGGAGTTTACAAGCTTATGTCAGAAGCAAATATGACTAGGCATTACAAGGCTAAAAACATCTAGTAAAACATTGGGTCAAGGACCGGTAGGCCCTTGTGGTTTTTAGCATTTTTGGTATGTATCTTCAATTCATTGCAAGTCTTCTTGTCGATGTAGTCCAACTTGCTCTTTTTGATCCCGTACTTGTACTTCAATTTGCTCTTTTGATCTGCATGATTGATCTTTTTATTCTTCTTCTTCTGCTCCACTTTGAATTTTGCTTGCATTAGTTGCATTGGTCTTCATGTCCATGTCCCCCTCAAGCAAAGGAATCATAATTTTTGAAGAAGCAGAGATGTATTCAAGGTCTTCTAATGATATCCACTATAAGATATAGGCCTTATACCAATGTTTAAAGCGACGAAAATGCAAATAATAAAATTTTCCCCCATCGTCGCAAAAAGCATCGTTATTGGCGACGCCATAGAACAGTCGGTATCACCGTCGCTATCAGCATCGGTATTGGCGTTGGTATTAGCATCGCGCTGATAGCGATGGTTTGCGACATATATAACGACGCCAATAATGACGCGAGCAGTAAAATTTGCGACGCTAATAGCGGCAGTAACAGGGAAAAAAAAAATTGTGGCAGGGCAGCTTGAGAGCCATACAAAATAGTTTCTGTACTGTGTACAATGTGCTTGCAAACAAAAACAATGTATACTAAAATCATAACACTGATACATGAAATAAGTACATGATCACATAATAAGCGATTGGTACAATCATGACAAGATATCACTAATACATAGAAAATGTCTATATAGATCAAGCAACTCAAAAATAAAGGTGTGTGAGCTCCAGGGATCCAAGGGCGAGCTACATATCCTCATCCCCCGAAAGCTCGTCCCGTCGGTAACTACGGACAAGAAAGATGAGTGACTTACAAGGCCGCTGTGTCTACCTGTGAGCACCACACTTTGAACATGTCTCCATAGTCTCGTATTCTCCTCGAAACAGTATGCAATTGTTGATACATGCATGGATGTTATTGTAGTCTATGCCAAGCTTCCGTAAAACATGTCGTGCATCATCATGAGACTCGGACATGGTATTTGCAGGTGGTAATATATGATATTTCAATAACCTGAAAAAAATCATAAAACACCTTGAAAAAGCACAAATGTTTGTAATAATAGTGTCAAAAAAAAATCAATGAAGCGTATGTACAAGGTACCTGAACAACTCGGTCACACTCGTATCGCTCCACCCGTATTTTGCTTGCACACTTAAGAGTACAAGCAGTGTCTTCAACCGAGATACTCGACACCCATCATATAATGGTATGGTTGCTTTCTCTCTAAGTGGATCAGAAGTCTCGACATCCATGGGAATCAATGCATCGATCATTGCCTCCATCTCAGGCTCCAAGATTGTAGGTAGGTCTGGAAGGTTGCCTGTCTCCTCTGGCATTGACGGTATAGATTGGCCTTGCGAGTGGTGGATTGGCTCTTGCACTCCATCCATCACACGCCCACGTACTCTTCTAATTGACCACAAAGGGTGCACTCCCCCTTGGGATAAGACATCACCTCCCTGGATAGAAAATTTGCCAGTGAGACCCAATCTTATTATATATGGTATTCAATTAGCTTGTAAATACAATGCATGATTGATATTAACTTCAAATTACCGTTTGCTGAAAATCCACAATCGCTTGATCAATGATCTCAGATTGAAACTCGTCAAATCGTCGTACGTGTTCTATAGACAATCGATGTTTTCGTGTAATTGCCAGCTTGCATTGAGAGCAAGGACATGGGACACGCTGATTAAGATATGCCTCGCGATCTTGAACAATAGGACCTTCGTCGTTTTCCATTTTGTCTACGTTACAACAAACAATTTGTCTTTGTTATCATTCTTTTTGTTTCTTAGATTGTTATCCTCTCCTTCCATCTCTCTTTTTTTCTATGACCTAGCATATAGTATCATAGAACACTAGTATTTAGTCAGTACCTAGCACATAATATTTTGTTTTCTCTCTTCCTCTCCCTCTCTCATTTCCTCTTGCTCCCTCGCCCTCACCCTCTCTTTCTCTCTTTCCCTATTAGGTTTAATGATTTTTCTCTTTTTCTCTCTCCTCTCTCTCTCTCTCATTTCCTTTTCTCTCTCCTCTCCCTCTCATTTCTCTCCCTCCCTCTCTCTCTTTCTCTCTCCTCTCTCTCTCATTCCTCTCCCTCCCTCATCCTCTCTCATTCCTTTTTCTCTCTCCTCTCTCTCTCATTTCCTTTTTCTCTCTCCTCTCCCTCTCTCATTTCTTCTCCCTCCCTTGCCCTCACCCTCTCTTTTTCTCTTTCCCTATTAGGTTCAATGGTTTTTCTCTCTTTTTCTCTCCTCTCTCTCTCTCTCTCATTTTTTTCTCTCTCCTCTCCCTCTCTCATTTTCTTTTTCTCTCTCCTCTCCCTCTCTCATTTCCTCTCCCTCCCTCGCCCTCACCCTCTCTTTCTCTCTTTCCCTATTACGTTTAATGGTTTTTCTCTCTCCTCTCTCTCATTTTTTCTCTCTCCTCTCCCTCTCTCATTTCATTTTCTCTCTTCCTCTCCCTCTCTCATTTCATGTCCCTCCCTTGCCCTGACCCTCTCTTTTTCTCTTTCTCTATTAGATTTAATAATTTTTTCTCTTTTTCTCTCTCCTCTCCGTCTCATTTTTTTCTCTCTCCTCTCCCTGTCTCATTTCCCTTTCTTTTTTTCTCTTCCTCTCTCATTTCCTCTCCCTCCCTCACTCTGACTCTCTCTTTCTCTATTTTTCCATTAGGTTTAATGATCTTTCTCTCTCCTCTCTCTCTCATTTCTTTTTCTCTCTCCTCTCCCTCTCTCATTTCCTTTTCTCTCTCCTCTCCCTCTCTCATTTCCTTTTCTCTCTTCCTCTCCCTCTCTCATTTCCTCTCCCTCCCTCGCCCTCACCCTCACCCTCACCCACACCCTCTCTTTCTCTATTTGTCTATTAGGTTTAACATATTATCTCTTTTTCTCTCTCCTCTCATTCTCTCTTTTTTTCTCTCTCCTCTCCCTCTCCCTCTCTCATTTCCTTTTGCTCTCTTGCTCTCCTTCTCTCATTTCTTCTCCCTCCCTCTCCCTCTCTCATTTCCCTATTATGTTTTCGTCTCCCCCTCTCCCTCTCCCTCTCTCATTCCCTCTCCCTCTCTCATTTTCTCTCTCTCTTCCTCCCCCTCCCTCTCTCATTTCCTCTCCCCTTCCCTCTCCTATTTCATCCCTCTCCCTCTCTTTAATTTCCCTCTCTTTCTCCCTCTCCCTCTCCCTCTCCCTCATTTCTTCTCCCTCTCTCATTATACACAAATTATACAAAAAATAAATAAATAAGAGAGAGAATACACTCTCCCTTCCTCTCGTTCTCTCATTTCATCCCCCTCCCTCTTCCATTTCCTCCCTCTCCCTCTCGCTCCCTTTCTCCCTCCCTCCCCCTCCCTCTCCCATTTCCTCCCTCTCCCTCTCTTTCTCTCTCATTTTCTCTCCCTCTCTCAATATATATACACAAATCATATAAGCAAAAGTAAAAGAGAGAGAGAATGCACTCTCCCTCCCTCTCCCTCTCTAATTTCCTCCCCATCCCTCTCCCTCTCTCATTTCCTCCCCATCCCTCTCCCTCTCTTTCTCTTTCTCTCCCTCTCTCATTTCCTCCCCTCTCCCCCTCCCCCTCCCTCTCTTTCTATTTCTCTTTCTCTTTCTCTCTCCCTCTCTCATTCCCTCTCCCTCTCCCTCTCTCATTTCCTCCCTCTCCCTCTTTAATTTCCCTCTCTTTCTCCCTCTCCCTCTCCCTCATTTCTTCTCCCTCTCTAATTATATACAAATTATAGAAGCAAAAGTAAAAGAGAGAGAGAGAATGCACTCTCCCTCCCTCTCCCTCTCTCATTTCCTCCCCATCCCTCTCCCTCTCCCTCTCTTTCTCTTTCTCTCCCTCTCTCATTTCCTCCCCCCTCCCTCTCCCTCTCTTTCTCTTTCTCTTTCTCTTTCTCTTTCTCTCCCTCTCTTTCTCTCTCATTTCCTCTCCTAAACAAGCAAAAGAAGGAGAGAATGGACTCACCGAAGAGATATGGCGAGGGTTTGGCGGCTCCTCCTCTCCTTCGGGAACGGCGGTGGCGGCGGCGACAGTGGCAAGCCTTGTTCCTCTCCCTCTCTCACCCTATGCAAGACGGTCACTCTCTCTCTCTCGCTCTCCCTCTCAAAACGTTTGATGAAAATACGCGAAATGAGCCACGCTCGGGTTTCGGCCTGTTTCTTTTTCTTGTGGGGCATCGCTACCCGTCGTCGCTATACATTACAATCCTTGTAGTGATCATTGATTGTACTGGAGTGTAGACAACTTCATTTCCTCCTGCAAGTAGAATAGACATTTTTTCAGTGTAGTATAAATGAGTAACAATAATCATGTTACTTCTCCTGAATGAGTTCCACATTAAGGTCTTCCTAATTTCCATTGAGAATCAGTCTTGAAACTTTGAAACTTTTCAGCAATATAGTTGAAATCTAATGTGTCAAAAGACATAAACAATGGTAGTGTGAAAACACACTATGTAGATACTATACTTGAATTTGATGTTGAGCTTAAATATCTTGTTGCTTGCTCCAAATCTTTCAAGTATGCAAGATCTCCCCTCCTTACTGATCTGTTGGTCTGGTTAGGAAGTAGACTTGAGTGGTAGGAGCTCTAGTGAGCTTGAGAAAGTGTAAAGGATGAAATTTGGAGCTTTGGCTATGGAGTCCACACTGCAGGGTTTGTAGCATATTTGGTTTTTTTGTCATAGCCACACGTGGAGTGGACAATTCGATCGAATCTTTGGTGTAGAGGTACCTTAGGTAAGGGGCCATCAAAGCCCTATGGTTCCAGGACAAGGCACACAACAAGCGCAAATCCAAGATATTCCTTGTCCAAGTGCTCCAAAGAAACCTTGTTAATGCTAGTAAATGTGTTGACTCTTCCTAATTGGTTGTCTTTTAGAATAGATGCATTTCCCCCAAAATTCCTAACCTATGGGGGGTTTTTCCCATGTGCTCTCTACAACCTCCAGTCTACTCTTGAATGCATGTGTTTTACCCCATCAATGATTCACCATTTTCCATCCATCACTATCTTCTTACCTTCCTCAATCCAACCCCTTTGCCTTTATTTCTATCCTTCTGCTTCCTTTTATTTTATTATCCAACCAAGAGGATTTGTTTCTCTACATCTTCAATATTGATAACCAGTCATTTCTTGAAATATTGGCCCCCACAACCCACTATTGTAATATGCTCTTATGAATTTGTTACAAGTGACTTTGGAGCACAATTCCCCATTGCTTGTATACTTTCATAAAAGATTCTCTTTGTTTGCTAAAGATTTCTCTATCTATAGCCTTAGCTTTCATCTATTTGACTTCCCTTACTTCTATGCTTTAATCAAATGTGTGCTCAATTATCTCTCTATTTGTGTAGCTTTATCTCAAGCAAGGAAAAAATCATTAGCTTGCTTCCTCGAGGAATGGAAATAATGTTATGTTCAAATTTTTTCATATTTCCCTTGGGCACGACATGATGCTCATTGTTTTCCTTTTGCACTCATCGACAATGATTAGTTATGGCCTTAAAGTATTTAAGGGAGATCTTCTATTATTTTAATGAGTTCTTTGTAATATGGGATGTCTATTGAAAAGAGTAGTTGCAAAATGGGCTTTGTATCTCAGGGTTCAACAATCAAAGTCTCCTTATCTCATAAAGCAGCATCAGTCTCTTTGAGCTCAAACAATCTAATGCTAGATGGTGACTATGTAAGCAAAGTTAGTGTTTCTTAACTTGTGGGGTAGTGGACAATACATGGTCATTCGATAGCAGCATTCCTTACAATGCTATTTAATGCTAATATATATATGGTATAGGATGAGCCATTCAATCTAGGTTAAAGGTTAGAGTCTTTTTCAAAACTATGTTCTTTATATTGATGCCTGCTTTATTAAACATAATATACATATTAGTGTTAGTGCATATTACGAAAACATAATATTCACTTAAAAGTTTATTTTTAGTACTCAAATAATTTTAGCTTCATTTAATTATGAGTGCTCTTTAGCTTATGCTCGCACTAAAAATTTAAGTTTTATGTGAGTCAGTTATCTTCTAGGATAGAATATACACTAGAAATTTAATGAAACGCTCTAGAACAAGCACTTGATATTATAAATATAGAATGGCATTAGCTAATTTTGATTGCATGTGTATTAGTAGTTTGTGATCAACTATACTATCAAAGTAGTACCAAGTGTATTTTTATATATGTTATATAAGGACTTGTTAAATTCTTTTCTATTTGTAAAAAATAAAATTATTTTAAGAACTTTATAAAATTTTCAAGGGTGAAAATGTTTCAATAATAGGTTGCATAGGGATATATAATACATGCCTTGAGTGCATGTGATATGTAGGATTTATATCTAATGACTCCCTTGAGAATAACAATTACAAGGGTAATGACCATATGTTGCTAGTGAATAGAGTACAACAAAATGGGGGGTCTATTAATGTTGATGATAGTGTATCACAATCATTCAACTCTAATACTGATAGTAATTATAATAATAATTGTTGCCCTAAGGATTTCTATAACAATCATGGCCAATGGGTTTTTAATTAGAATTTAAAAAAAATCGTAAGTTTAGTAAAGTAAAATGGGTCATTTTATGTCCTTATAGCATGGAAAAAAGGGTATTTCTTAATACCCTTTGAACACATGCTATATATATGATTTCTTATAGCTATACCCCCCCCGAGAACCAACCATCATGTGAATGCATGTGCATTAATGCAATAGTCGATCATTAGTGTTCCAACCCCTCAATTAAATCATGCTTAGCTATTAGCATCCTTGCAAATCAATAATCATTGCTTCCATGTATTTGGAGGAGCATAATGCATCAATTGTGGTAGTTGTGGTGTCAATATAGATAATGCTAATGATAATACAACTATCATTTTGCTCAATCTTCACAAAATAGTAACATTATGCAATGTCTTAATTTTTCATTAGTGTAGATATGCTCTTGATGATCATCATGTTAGCAAGTATACCATCATAGCTGGTGGTGCTACAATGATATCAAACTCATATCAAACAAGCTAATGAAGTATAGCTCATCATCAACATCTTCATCATTAGTCATATGTGCATGTGGAAAATTAGTAGCTTCATTAATTATAGGAATAGTTGAATTGGCAATTCAACTTTAATTCAAAGTCAATTAGTTGTGCTAAGTCAACCAGTATTAGTAATTAGTAGGTCATTAAACATGTACCATGACCAAGTAGGGTATGGTGTTGATCGTTCCTTAACATGATCCATTGAAGTATACTAGCTGTAGCACTCAAGCTGACCTCACTATTGTGACTACAGAGATGAAAATGCCAATAATAATGACATCTAGATTGGAGTCAAATATCAATGGTGTGGATCATCATCTAATTTTTCTTCAATCATGCGTGATCAGGTAGCTACCATGGATAGTTGCCACTAACCTCAATCAATGCTACTGCCCATTTATATAATCATGAGATATATTTTATCAAAGATTATATTTTTCAATTTAGAACAAGATTTACTATAATGTATCCTAAGGTCACCTATCTAGCAAGTTTTTTCTCATATAGGAAAGACATATCTATATAGTGAATGAGTTTGTATGTATCATGATATTACCTATCTAGCAAATTTTTCTCCATATAGAAAAGAATTTTTAAAAAGTGTATAAGAAAAAATCTCTATAGGAAAACTATATCTGTATTGTGAACCATTCTCTATGTGTCACAATATGACCTATCTAGTAAATTTCTCTCCATGTAGGAAAGAATCTCTATACAATGAAATAGCTATCTACTAGTAACTTCCTAGATATAGGAAAAGTTCTCAATATAGTCAAAACTTTCCTATGTAAGCTATATAGGAAGAGTTCACCTTTCCCTAGTTCAAAAAATGCTTGGGCGTGTATATTTTTGTATAGGGAGTTAGGTAGGAAATCTCTTTGTTTTCCTACATAGACATTTGTTCCTTGTGAGATCATGCTCTATGCCATAATAGAAGTATGAAACTACTTGCAGATGCTCTATACAATAGAAGTAAGGAATTACAACCAAGGAGTAACTCAATAGATAGAGCGAGAAAGATTTGGGAGATCATGTTGACCAAGGCATGAAATTTTCATGGCATTCTTAAGGGTTTGTGGAGCTTGAAGCTACCCTTGAAAGATAGACTTCTTGCTTCGAGGGTCATCAAAGAGGGCCTTTCTAGCAATAGACAAGATAGAGAAAAGAGATGTGACCAATGGTAAGTGTAGTTGTGGTGATTGGAATGGAAGTATTGATTTGAAAGCCTTGCTTGAAGAAATGCTTCCTCACTTAGGACTAAGGGATCTTGATTACTCCAACATGTTACTATGTATGTTTTGAGAGTGTATGTGAAGAGGCGTACTGAAATTCATAATGGTCAAGAATCTGAGAGTTCTTCTCCTACAACAAATTTGGGAAGCAAGAAGCAGGCTGCTTTTCCAAGGCACAAAAGTCAAGAGGTTAGGTGTAGTAAAATAATTAGTCTAAGGGTTCGAAGTATTGGTGGGTTCTTAGTATTGTAGAAAGAGAGGATTTGGCCAGGGACTAAACTCCCTTTCGAGTCGGCTATTATCCAATGGATGTGAGGAGAAATTTTTTGGTTATTAATATAAATCATTTCGCGTCTGGGTTGATGAAAATTTATCATTGTAGCAATTATCTCCATAGTAGGAAAAAAAATGTTTGGCTGGCAGTCCTTGGACTTGGAGCCAAAGCACACGTTAAACTGCGCAGTTGTCTGCAAATTCCCAATTGCTCTTCCCCTCTCGCCATCGTAACGGAGCATGCAAATACACGGTTACGATTGTGATGGTACGTATACTGGCAAACACTGCCCTGTGCGAGCGCCCTTCATAACCTAACACAATGATTGTTCTGCGAGAAGATCAACTCTAGTACTTAAAAAGATGAAGGAAATCACACAGAAACCCGACGAATCTTTCGCCCAGAATGACATGGTGCGCCATTGAATATCCAGTTAAGAACTCCATCACAAAGGGAGTGGAGTGACGAGCTTGATGTGTTTCATTCATAATATATGTCTCACAGATCAAATGCAGCGAGGCAAAGAAGCAGAAGGAGCAAGATGGACATGGCGGAGCGAAAGTTGGAGGTAGAGGCAGACGAATCATGATGACCATGATCATCATGGCACTTTTGCGGGTTTTTCTTCTTCTTCTTCTTCTTCTTCTTCTTCTTCTTCCTGCATTTGATACACTTTTTGGTGACACAGGAGGAATACCTGATGCTCTCGTCCAGCTGCCCCATGGACGGGATTGATTTATCCTCTCGATCTAGATTTTGCAGCTGCGCCTCTCGCTGCTGATTATGCAGCTGCACTAATAATGCGCGCCCTGGCTTGTTGCCGCCGCTTAACAATCCAGTGGGATTCGTCGTCTGATCTGCATCTACAACATTTTAAAAGAGCAGCAAGAAGAAGACTAGTGAATATTATAACGAGCAAGTCGTCCATATTATTGATCAGCTCTTCTGCATAATAGAAGAGTCAGACTCTGACCTTGTGTGATGATCTCATGTCCTGCGCCATTAGCAACAGCAACCGCAGCCACCGCCATGGCCGTGATTATCATCCAGCACACGAACACCTCACAAGATCTCATGGCAGAGAGAGAGAGAGAGAGAGAGAGAGAGATGCGATCGCCGATGATTATGCCAATCTGAACCGATTATCATGAGTGTAGGCTTTAGCCTTTCACACGGTACGTCGTACCTTGTTACGACATCTTGCTACGTCTTTTACGCTGCGAGGGAAAACATGCTCTCGTGAATGATAAAGACCCCAAAAGCACGCAAATCTCACGTCCTGGTGTACCCAACGGCCTTCAAAGGGTATACGTACAAATTAGCTGTTGTCGAACTCATAAGTTTGATATCTAGACCGTATCGAGTAAAGCCCCCCAAAAGAAAACCGCATCCTAACTCAATCGAGTGACAATTTTGGAAAAAAGATGTGATTTTTTAATCACTTAACAAGTCAAACAATTGAGCCATGTGAATTTTTTGATACATTGAAATTTGTAAAACCCTAATGCAATGCATCCTTGAGTGTCTCTCTATTAGCCCCTCAATCTCACTCTTTTATGAACTCTTCGTTTATAACTAAAAGTACAATATCAAAATGTCCCGATATTTTTTCTTTGAGCTCTATATGATATCAATAGTTTGATCGTTTAAAAATATTTATGAAACTCACATGGAAAAAAAAGTTATAATGGAAGATTATTAGATGACACTCTATTCAAGGCCCCTTTATCCTAGTAGGAGAAGTTTTTGTACATTTACATGTGGGATATAGAAAAACAGATAGAGAACAACATAGCACACAAGAGAGAGGCCCCACTAGAGAGAGAGAGAGAGAGAGAAGGGGGAATGTGTATATGTGTATGTATGTGTTACAACAAAATGATAGCATATATGCAATTCATTGACTCAAATTAGTAGGTATGTTCCTCTACATGTTTAAGAGTGAGTTTAAATTGGAGATCGTTCAAAAGCATCCTATGCACATTTAAACACAGTACATGAATGCAAAAAATCTTCACTATAACTATGTTTTTAAGTATGAGCGTAAAGATGCACATTTCAAAACATCCTCCCATCAATTTGAGAGAGAGAGAGAGAGAGAGAGAGAGAGAGAGAGAACTTGCAAAAGATATTCGATCTCAAACCCAAGGTACAAGAGCCTTCGTAGCACCAAAAGAATCCTCTTCTCAAAAGATTCAAGATATCCTTCATTTCCTATGTTTCAATAATCATGCTTATTGTTCTTAATTGTTGTTGTTTATGGTTTTTGTTTCTTGTTGTTTAGGCAATAGATATATGCCTTTTAGTATTGTTATAAATACAAAGTTGTACAATTTAAGCAAGTTCATAGGCATGAGTTTTTGCAGTTTAGACTTGTGGTATATCTACTGCTAATAGACTATCCTATGCAAAGGAGAGAAAAACTAGTAAGCTCTTCCTACCTTAACAAGATTGATTCTTGATTTTCAATAGAGTTTTTGACTTGTAACTATTGTTGCAATAAATGTATGGACATGTATGAAGTAAAATAGACGTGCTCTTCTTTCCATTTTACATGTGTACTCTCTAATTACTCTAATTACAGTATACTCTTGTAATATACTACTACTATTTCACTATTGCTAAAGCTCATGTAACATATTGTTGTTATTTCACTATTATTAAAACTCAAAGATCAACTCTCTTCAAAGAAATGACCATGATTTTTCGTAACACTAGTACTGGACATTGGTTCAAAGTATTGGATGCCTTATACTTTGTGTTAAGATTGTGGGAGAGAAGGAAGGAATCTCACTTGTAGCTTTCTTGCTTGCACAATGGGGGAATACACACAAAGGTGGAGGTTGAAAACAGTTTTTCTCTTCTTAGTTGTGTAAGCCAAAAGAACTCTAGTACATAGAAATAGAAGAACCCTATATATGGGTCTCAAACCAAACTCAACTAACTAAGGTGGCATAGTAACTGAGCCACGAACTGGAGTAGATAAGGATAGCTGTCATCTAGCTATTATTCATGGGCGGTGTACCAACCGCATCTGCAACTGACAAGTCGGTGACATAAATGCACAACGGTCACCCTGGTATATCACGAGTGGAGCTCGATATCTCAATACTCCCCCTCGAGCTCAATCCCAATTCCTGCACACCAAGCAGGTCTCTGAACTTGCGCAGCTTCTCTGCGCCCAATGCCTTCGTAAATATGTCAGCTACCTGATCCTCTGTGCTGACATAAACTAGATCAATAAGACCTAGTAAAACCCTCTCCCGCACATAGTGATAATGCACCTCAATGTGTTTTGTTCTAGCATGATAGACTGGGTTATTTGCCAAGTGTATACTACTCATGTTGTCACAATAAATGACAACTGGCCCATCTGTAGGCTGATGCATATCATAAAGTAGCTTATACAACCAAGCTACCTCACATGCAGCCATTGCTGCACCCCTGTACTCAGCCTCTGTGCTCGATAAGGCAACTGTAGGCTGTTTCTTGCTGCTCCAAGTGACTGCAGCACTCCCAAAAGAGAACACATATCCACTGGTAGAAATACTACCAGTCCAATCAGCATCAGTGTATCCATGCAACTGTATCTAGACCCTAGTCTCATAAAGTAGTCCATACTGCAATGTGCACTTCACATACCTGAGTATGCGTCTAGCTGCATCCAAATGCGGTTTCCTTGGAGCTTGCATAAACTGACTTACCAATCCAACAGCATAGCTCAAATCTGGCCTGGTAATAGTCATATAAATCAAACATCCTACTATGTGTCTGTACATAGTAGGGTCTTCCAGAAGCTCACCTGCATCTGTGCTCATCTTCACATTCTGCTCCAAAGGAACTGAAATAGGCTTACAGCCTGTCATCCCATATTTGGACAGCATGTCCAATCCATACTATCTCTGCAAGAGCCGTATCCCACTTGGTGATCTAATCACCTCAATGCCCAAGAAATAACGCAGCTCTTCCAAATCCTTCATCTCAAACTTCTGCTTCAATAGCATTTTCACATGAAGGATATCTTCATCACTGTCACCTGTCATAATCAAATCATCAACATAAATGACAAGTAGCATAATACCTTTCTCTGTTTTTCTCACATAAAGTGAGAAATCTGCCTTGGAAATCTGAAAGCCAATAGTGACAAGATACTGTCCTATCTTGTCAAACCATGCTCTAGGTGCTTACTTCAAGCCATACAATGCTTTCTTCAACCTGCAAACAAACTCAGGATGAACAGCATGCACATAACTTGGTGGTTGCTCCATATATACCTCTTCTTGCAAATCACCATGCAAGAAAGCATTCTTTACATCCATCTGATGTAAAGACCATTCCTTTGATGCAGCCATAGCAATGACTGCTCTTACGGTTGCCATCCTTGCAACCGGACTGAATGTTTCTTCATAATCGATGCCATATGTTTGTGCATACCCCTTGACTACTAATCTTGCCTTGTATCTATTCACAGAACCATCTACATTGTGTTTCACCTTATAAACCCACTTACAACCAATTGCATGCTTATCTTTAGGAAAAGGTACCAATTCCCATGTAGCATTTGCTTCCAAGTCATCCATTTCTTCATCCATGGCTTTCTCCCATTTTTCTTTTCCCATGGCTTACTCAAAAGAAGTGGGTTCTGGTTCCTGTATCACTTTGACCATATATGCATAGTGAATGGTTGTAAATCCATCACATTTTAGCCTATCCACAAGATACCTAGCTCTGGTAGACCTACGCAAAGTAGACTCACTTCCAGGTGCTCTCAAAACATCCCTGGTCTTCCTTACTCCAGGTGTAACAATAGAAGGGATACCCAACTCATCATCAATGCTCTGTTCTGAGCCACTGGATTCACCATCCACATAAGAGTGACCTGCATTTACATCAAACATGGGCTGATCTACCTTCTCTTTTCCTTTTCGTGATACTTGCATACCACTATTTGCATTGCTTTGAGAAGATTCTCCTGATCTCAATCTGCCTGTCCATGGCGAAGAATGTGAACCACTATTAGAGGACACTCCAGCTCCAGTAATATCTTGTGACTGCTGCTGTGAATTCTGTGCAGCATTACCATTTTGTGCATCTACATTATCAATCACATTTACTGGTTTATACCAACTACTCATCTCATCGAAAACAACATCTCTGCTCACTGTAAACTTACGAGTAGAAGGGTTATAGCATCTATACCCTTTCTGCTGCAAAGAGTAACCAATAAAGATGCACTTCTCAGCTTTTGGATCCAACTTGGATCTCAACTCATCTAGCACATGAACATAGGCAATGCAGCCAAAAATCTTCTAATGAGAAATATCTGGTTTCCTACCAGTATACCTCTCCTCTGGAGTCATCCCATGTATTGCTGCAGTGGGAGTCGTGTTCATTATGTAGACTGCTATAGCAACTGCCTCAGCCCAATCAAAATCTGGCAGGTCTTTTTCATTGAGCATGGCACAAGATACCTCTCCAATATGCATGTTTTTCCTTTCTGCAATTCCATTTTGTTGTGGGGTATGATTGCATCAATATTGCTGCTTTATGCCATGCTCCTACAGGAACCTTACAAACTCATTTGAGAGGTACTCTCCCCCTCCATCTGACCTTAGGCATTTTATTTGCAGGCCTGTTTCTTTTTCAACCATAGCTTTAAGAGTTTTGAAATGCCCCAAAACTTCACTTTTCTTTTTCATAAAATACACCCAAACTTTTCTGCTATAGTCATCAATAAAAGTGACAAAATAATGACAGCCTCCAAGAGATGCAGCTTTAGTAGTCCACACATCAGAGTGGATTAATTCCAATGGCTTCTTACTCTCTTGAACATGTCTAGGAAATGGTTTCCTTGCCTGTTTTCCAAATTGGCAGGCTTCACATACCTTATGCATTTCTACAACCTTGAATTTAGGCAATCCTGCAATAATATTTTAGGCCTGCATTGATTTAAGTCCCTGTACATTAACATGACCAATGCGTTTATGCCAGATATCAATATTTGCAACTACACCAGTCCCATGTGCAAACATTGTTGTACTCAATTCAGGCATGTCTGCATCCAACGTAAACATTCTTCCCTTCTTCTTTCCTTTTGCTATCAAGGGACCTTTATTTTCCATATCCTCAACAAAGCATCCATGAGGATTAAATCTGACCTGCAAGCCCTGCTCAACCATTTGACCAACAGAAACCAGATTCTTGGTGATATTCGGGACATGAAATACATCGGACAGGTATTTCTTTTTCCCATCCTGCATAGACAAATGAATTTTTCCAATCTGCATAAAAGGATGTGCAGTATCATCACCAATCTCCACAAATCCTGGTTTTTCCATTTTCCTTGCATCCTCCATCCATTCTGCATGACCTGTCATGTGGTTTGACGCACCTGAGTCAACATACCATACATCGTTGCTTTCTTCTACACTTGTCACAGAATTATTCATGTGCTGCACCATAAACAAATGCTCATTTTTGTCATCACCCTTTCGACTAGAAGATGCATAATTCCCTTGTTGCAGTTTTCCATTCATGATGTCATTCTGCTTTTTATAGCAGTCTTTAGCCATATGACCCATTTTACCACAGTACTAGAATTCAATATTACTGTTTGCATTTTGGCATCTTTTCCATCCACCAGGACCTCTTTAGCTCCCCCTGTCTCTAGAGTTACCACGTCCTCCTCCATAGGACTGGTTTTCTTGAGTTTGTTGCATATTCTGATTTCTACCACGACCTCCAAATCGGCCTCCTCTACCTCTGCTTCTACCTCTTCTAGCATTTGAGTAGAAGACAACTTCTTTTGAAGTTCCTCCTGAAGAAGATGCACCACCATTTCTCTGCTCCTCAGAAATTAGAAGAGCAATCAACTCCTCAAAATCAGGAAATCTTTCACGGACGGAAATGGATGTTCGGAACTGTCCATAATCCTTTCCTAGACCATTCAAGATCACTGAGACTAAATCATCATCTTCCACTGGCGACCCAATGGAAGCAAGTGCATCTACAATCTTCTTCACCTTCATGTGGTAGTCATTGATGCTCATACTTTCTCTTTGCACATTGTGCAACTCTTGCTTAAGCTGCATTTTCCTAGCTTGCGTATTTGTGCTATACATTTTTGACAAAGTATCCCATGCCTCCTTTGGCGTACTTGCATCCTGAATATGCACAATCATAGAGTTTGAAATGCTGATAGACAGCCAATACATAACTTTTCTGGCTCTCTCATGCCATGCTTTAAATGCCTGCATTTGCTGTTGATTGGGAACATCAAGAAGAACTGGTTCTTCTTCATTTCCTGCAACAAATTCCCAATATCCTTTTCCCATAAGGAAATTCGCCATTCTAAACTTCCATGCTTGGAAGTTGTTCTTGTCAAGCTTTTTAGTTACAATCAGTGAAAGAGAATCAGATGTCATTACAGAACACTGCAAAAAATTCTGTCACTGCAAAAAACACAGCTTCACCCTCACAAGGGCAAATCTGCAAAACTGGCGAAAATGGTATTTGACCACACAGTCACTTCCTAGTGACGATTTTGCATAACCAGGAACCAAGGATGATTTTGTAACTCCCAATGTCTCTGCACACAAGCATACGATGCAATTTCTGTGGTAATTTTTCACCGACCTGTAGAACATTGGTCGCACAGCATAAAACAGGGCATTTTCCTAAGTGCGTGCAGAGAACTTCCGCCTCCAAAACAGGCCTTGAAATGGCCTCAAATAAAAAAAACAGGGTCACCGAGGGCTAAAGCCCCTTCTCGCAACATATACTGCCCTCTTGCTTCACCGTGAAGGGCATCTCAACATGAGACAATGCACTCCTGCACTTTTCGGCTGTGCTACCTGCAGAGACTTGCTCCCAAAACAGAAGAATGAAAGCAACACTGTTCCTCTTGCTAGAACACCGCGAACTTGGCTTGCTTTCTTGAGCTCCTTACCACGAACAAGGCTCTGATACCATGTCAAGATTGTGGGAGAGAAGGAAGAAGTCTCACTTGTAGCTTTCTTCTTGCACAAAGGGGGAATACACACAAAGGTGGAGGCTGAAAACAGTTTTTCTCTTCTTAGTTGTATAAGCCAAAAGAACTCTAGTATATAGAAATAGAAGAACCCTATATATGGGTCTCAAACCAAACTCAACTAACTAAGGTGACATACTAACTGAGCCACGAACTGGAGTAGATAAGGATAGCTGTCATCTAGCTATTATTCATGGGCGGTGTACCAACCGCATCTACAACTGACAAGTTGGTGACATAAATGCACAACGGTCACCCTGGCATATCACGAGTGGAGCTCGATATCTCAACACTTTGTCCTTCCAAGATATGCTAGTATGTATATATCAATGAAAGATCTTCTAACAAGAGAAAAACCCTGGGAAGATATACACAAACCAATTTAAAAAACCCTCTCATATAAGAGGGTTTTTTAAATTGGTTCAAAGTATTGGATGCCTTATACTTTGTCCTTCCAAGATATGCTAGTATGTATATATCAATGAAAGATCTTCTAACAAGAGAAAAACCCTGGGAACACTACAAGATATAGACCTTATACCGACGTTTAAAGCGACGAAAATACAAACAATAAAATTTTCCCCCGTCGTCGCAAAAAGTGTTGTTATTGACGACGCCATAGAAATGTCGCTATTGGCGTTACTATATGCGTCACTATATGCGTCGCATATAGCGACGCAACCAGTAAATTTGCGATGCACATAGTCAGGCCAATAGCGATGCGAGCAGTAAATTTGCGACGCAAATAGCGACGGTAACAGGAAAAAAAAAATTGTGGCAGGGCAGCTTATAGCACTGTGTGCTGTATGAGAGCCATACAAAATAGTTTCTGCACTATTGCATACAAAGCACTTGCAAACAAAAAGAATGTATACTGAAATCGTAAAACTGATACATGAAATAAATACATGATCGCATAAAATGCGATTGGTACAATCATGAAAGGATATCACTAATACATAGAAAATGTCTACATAGATCAGGCAACTAAAAACTAAAGGTGTGTGAGCTCCAAGGATCCAAGGGCGAGCTATAAATCCTCGTCCCCCGAAAGCTCGTCCCGCCGCAAAGGAGCATCGAACGGATTCTGCAAAAAAAGAAACAACATATCAATCCACCATACAATAATGCATTCAAATATCTCATGGTAACTATGGACAAGAAAGATGAGTGACTTACAGGGCCGCCGCGTCTATACAATCGGTCAATCAATGCATTGAGACCGTGCCTCTCTGCATATCGAGTCTCAAGGCCTTGCGGATCGCGATTTGTAATGGAGTGCTGCAAAGAAAACAAAATGCTAACTGTTAGAAACATGATTGTCAGTACAAAGAATATTTCAAAAAAACAAACAAGCAAAACAAAAGAGAGAAACTCCTCGTGCAAGGATGCTACTATGTAGTCCTTGCTCCCCTCCAGTATGTTCTTCCAATGATCCAGGACGTTGTGCCGAAAAACTTGTTGGCACAACTCTCTCATGCGAGCCATCACCCTCCTCCCCTCATCATTCATGATGATGGCTCCTGACCTACTATCAACCAGGTATCCATAACCCCTAGGAGTGTGCCTAAGATGGGTCCTCTCCCATCTCCGTCCACGCTCCTGGGCATATGTAGGAGACCCCTCTACATCCGGTGTACCGACGGGGGTAGCCTCTCTCGGAGTGGCACTCAAAGGCGTGCCACCAAAAGGGGTGCCACCTGCTGATGGCTGCGCAAAAGGCGGAGTAACTGGAGTAGACGTCCCCACAGGTATGACAAATCCTGGAGGTGATGCAGCTCCAGCTGAACGACGAGACGGAGACACCACATCCGTGTCTCCACAGCAGCACCCCCTGATCCCAATGCAGTCCCTCCCTCTGGCCCAAGTCGTGAGTGTCGAGATCGTCTGCTCGAAGCTGAAGCATCTGATAGCGCTGAAGCAGATCTAGCAGAGCGCCCTGACGAAGAACGAGACAGCTCCTGGTCTGCCATCTCTCTGAATCTCGCGAGCTGGTCTGGAGACATGCGTTCCATCATGTCCTGAAACTCCTCATCGCTCATCCCTCGACTCATCTTGAAAATGTCACCTGCACAGATAAAAAATGGTGTTAGAATAATCAATTTAAACTATACAAAGCACAGTAATATAAATCATTTTTGAAAAATCCCTCTTAAAATGTATATCTTATATACCTTTATGGAAGATCTAAACAACAAATTGAGTAATACAATTCTCCAAGAATGAAGTATTCTATGGTCCCATGTTAATCTCCTGACACAACTCTGCATACACTGGAAGATCGATAAACATGTCACCACAAAAGAACGAGTCTACCTCGTTCTCAAAAAATTCTTGGACTACTGTATTTCCATCATTGTTAGCCGATGCAGGCTCCAAGCTTGCGGTGGCCTCCACCCCTTGTAATATCGACCCCTCTATTTGCATATTATCTTCATCTATGCCCGGAACATCGCTTTGATCATATACTCTCGCACTTCGAGCAGTTGAAGGTATAACATACCACCATCGAGGTTGTCGGGGGTTTGGATAGAAGATTACCTGTTCACAAACACGTACAAAGCGAGTTCAAACCATTGTGACATAAACCATGTCGTATTACAATTAGCAAGCATATGACTCTATGCACCTGTTCACAATGGGCTGGCAACACAAGGTGTCGCGCAAATCCGTCCATTTTTTTTCGGAATCTATTTCGAGAAATCCAGATGGACCTCGTCGAAATATTGCTCCAGCTCCTCCAAGTACCACTTTGAACCACTGCACATCGAATAGTATCATGGAGAAGCTACGGTAATCCACCGTAATAATACTTTGCAAGTTCCCAAAATACTCCATCTCATCCACAACCGTGTTCGGATCCGTTGCTCGTCACCGGCTCTCTTGCTCAAACCTTGCCATGACACCACAGTCCATTGTGGAGCGCATTTTGTCAATACGGTCCACGCGAAAATGCCATCCGCGTAACCATGCTGCACTATATATTTTGTACTGTACATTGAAACACTCAAATTAGATATCGCATATAAAATTTAGATACGACATATTCTAAACCCCTCATCACCTTTGGACTACATCCCCTCGAGAACTCCCACTCCTCCATTGAGACCTCTGTCACTTCACTGGATGCTGCGGTCAAGGCTCCATGCAACCATCGTGTTGACATAAACCGCGGCATCTCCTCCATGCCTTTGGGATATCAAATCGGTCAATGATGCGTGCTGCATCGGAATTCAGCTCGCGCTTCCTCTCGATCTTGCCTTGAAATCTGATACTTGGCGAGCCACATCTCCATGGAGCCATGGTGCAACATACAAAAGTGATTCACCTTATCTTCCATTGAGGCATCCATTCTTTTTTCCACCCCATTTCCAACCACCACATCTCCAGTCAGTCTATCATCATCCTTCAGCGTCCATAGCATTTCATTGTCTGGTTCCACCATTGGTAGCCATTGTAAGATATGCACTAACGCCTCTGACACCAACCAACCTTCCGCCATGCTACCTTCTGGACGAGCTCGTTGTCACACAAAGCCTTTCAGGGTTTTCATGAAGTGCTCCAGGAAGAACATCCATCGCGTATGGACAGGTCCAACAATCTCCACTTCTTCCACAAGATGCACAAGAAGGTGAACTTGTATCATGAGCATGCTAGTGGGAAGGTATTTCTCAAAGAGACAGACCGTCTCCACTGCTCCCCGCCTCGCGGATTCAATAGAGGACGTCTTAATCTCTTTCTGTGAGATCCATTGCACCAAAGTCGACAACTTGTAAATGGCCCCGCGAATTTCTAGAGTAAGGCATCCTGCGATCGCGATCGGTAGGACAAACTTCCACAAATGAGAAAGCATTATGAATAATGGCCACTTTTTAAATTGCAAAATGCCCACACTAATTACAATCCATTCTGTTCACAAACCTGACATATCTTATGCCAATCATGGGATTTTAGCCCCGACAATTGGTCATCTTTAGAAAATACGGACCTGAGAGAACGCATCATACCCGTCGGAGTGCGGATAGACTTGATTACTTGCTTCACAATGCACTCTTCTTTGGTGGACAAAACCCAAGGAGTGCGAGGAAGCTACACTCCCCCTTCAGCACTCGACTGCGGCCAAAGCGCCTCCATCTTACCTACCTCCTTCAAATCCATTCGTGACCCTATAGTGTCTCTCTTTCCTGTGATGTGGTCCCATAGCAAGCTGCCCACATTCTTGAAAATATGCATGGAATCCAACAAGTGGTTGACCTGTAAGTGGGTCCAATATGGCAACTCGTAGAAAACTGATAAGCGTTGCATTCCATTTGGATGTGATTCTGGGTTTACCATTTTCAGCTCGTACCAGCTTGCAACGTTCATACGTGTTGGAGGTCATCCAAGAAAACCTTCCTTGAGTTCATGATCCTCTAACAAGAAAGCTGGTGTCCTTGATATACCATCTTCTTCATGGTTCGTGACCTTCGGGAGTCTAATTGTGGCCCACACAATGGACATGCATGATAACCTGAGGTAACCAAACCTGTAAGACGAGCCACGACCTAGTGAATACTTGATTGAATGAAATAAAATATAGATATTACCAGCGAGAACGGAGGTCTACTCACCTGAGCACTCTCCCAATCCCGGAAAGTCATGCATCGTCCACATGAGAATGGCTCGAATGTTGGTGGACCGCCGACCATCGCGCCTACTCATATCTTACACAGTGACTCCCTCCTCCCACAAAATCTTAAGCTCATCGACTAATGGACGAAGATACACGTCCATATTTTTTACTTTGTAGCGGCCTGGGACGAGCAAGCTAAGGATGAGATGTCCTTTCTTCGTAGAACTCCATGGAGGGATGTTGTAGTTGACAAGCACTATAGGCCACACACTGTAAGAAGTCGAGCGCAGACCGAATGGGTTCACACCATCCATGGCGAGACCGAGCCGAAGATTTCTTGGCTCTTGCACAAAGCCTGGGAAGGTAGAGTCAATGTGGCTCCATGTGCGGAATCCGCTGATATTTGTTGAACTCCATCCGTGGACCTATTCTGCACATGCCACGTTGTCAAGCGGGTCAGATGTCTCAACATCCATGGGAATCAATGCATCGATCATTGCCTCCATCTCAGGCTCCAAGATTGTAGGTAGGTCGGGAAGGTTGTCTGTCTCCTCTGGCATTGACGATATAGATGGGCCTTGCGAGTGGTGGATTGGCTCCTGCAATCCATCCATCGCACGTCCACGAACTCTTCTAATTGGCCGCAAAGGGTGCACTCCCCCTTAGGTCGAGACATCACCCCCCTGAATAGAAAATTTGCCAACAAGACCCAATCTTATTTTGTATGGTTTTCAATTAGCTTGCAAGTACAATGCATGATTAATATTAACTTCAAATTACCGTTTGCTGAAAATCCGCAATCGCATAATCAATGTTTTCAGATTGAAACTCGCCAAATCGTCGTACGTGCTCTATAGACAATCGGCGTTTTCGTCTAATTGCCAACTTGCATTGAGAGCAAGGACATGGAACACGCTGATTAAGATACGTCTCGCGATCTTGAACAATAAGACCTTCTTCGTTTTCCATCTTATCTACATTACAGCAAACGAGGCTTAAATGGATAGCTTTATGGAGATGTATGTCAAGTTGCAAGTTGACCATAAATCTTGCATTGTACATAGTAGTTGAGAGATTTTTTGATGTTATATCTCGGCCTTGTATCATGCTCAAGGATTTGTTTGTCCCGGTAGATAATTATTCGTTATTGTAAAAAACTGCACTAGAGGGCTTTGAGTATAAGTAATCCATTTATGAGCATCATTGAGGATCTCTTAGTCTAATAATAAATCAGTCTCAACAAAAAGCATCTTAGAAATGTGGTTTTTTTGCCCTAGGATCGCGTATTAAAATTAATGCCATCTATGAAATTTATCAACTATAGTAATAAAATTTATTTCAATCAATTCTACTCATAGTCATAAGACCTTAAAGAAAATATCCTATACTCAATTTAAGGGATTCTTCTTCTATAACAATACTTTTGGGTTCATTTTGATGAAGTACCGTAGTGACCATTAGCTAGGGTATCATTTTCTTTTAGTCCTTCCATTGACTAGTTGGCATGATTTCTAATTTGTTATGCCTATAAAGTTAATACAAAAACAATGAATTATGCATATCACAATTAGATCCCCTACTTGGACATTATGAAGGACATGACCAATTTTAAGCCATCTTAAAGAGTCACCAATGTATGTGGCCCATGGCAAAGCACATTACATACCATTATTGATAAGTCTATTATCGTGCATCTTAAATCTCCTAATTAGACTTTATAAATGGTATGACTAATTTTTAGCCCCCTTAAGGAGTCAATGTAATGGTACCCATAAAAAAAGTAAAGTGGATATCATTACCATAATCATGGATATGCTATCATTCCAATATATGTTATCTTTCTCTTTCTCTCCCTCTCCCTCCCTCTCTTTCTCTTTCTCTCGTATTTCCTCTCCCTCTCACAATATATCTTAACACTCTCCAAAATCAAAAGGGAGAGGGAGAGAGAGAATGCACTCTCCCTCCCTCTCCCTCTCCCTCTCCCTCTTGCTCTCTTTCTCTTTCTCTCTCTCTCTCATTTCCTTCCCCTCCCTCTCCCTCTCTTTCTCTCCCTCTCTCTCCCTCTCCCTCTCTTTCTCTCTTTCTCTCTTTCTCTCTCATTTCCTCTCCTAAACAAGCAAAAAAGAAAGTGATTCAAACATTAAACAAGCAAGAGGGAGAGTGAGAGAGAGAATGCACTCTCCCTCCCTCTCCCTCTCCCTCTCCCTCTCCCTCTCCCTCTCTTTCTCTTTCTCTCCCTCTCTCATTTCCTTCCCCTCCCTCTCCCTCTCCCTCTCTTTCTCTCCCTCTCTTTCTCTCTTTCTCTCTCATTTTCTAAACAAGCAAAAAATAAAGTGATTTAAACATTAAACAAGCAAAAGGGAGAGGGAGAGAGACAATGCACTCTCCCTCTCTTTCTCTTTCTCTCCCTCTCTCATTTCCTTCCCCTCCCTCTCCCTCTCTCTCTCTTTCTCTCCCTCTCTTTCTCTCTCATTTCCTCTCCTAAACAAGCAAAAAATAAAGTGATTTAAACATTAAACAAGCAAAAGGGAGAGGGAGAGAGAGAATGCACTCTCCCTCCCTCTCCCTCTCTTTCTCTTTCTCTCCCTCTCTCATTTCCTCCCCCTCCCTCTCCCTCTTCCTCTCCCTCTCTTTCTCTTTCTCTTTCTCTTTCTCTCCCTCTCTCTCCCTCTCCCTCTCCCTCTCTTTCTCTCTTAATCTCTCGTTTCCTCTCCTAAACAAGCAAAAAAGAAAGTGATTTAAACATTAAACAAGCAAAAGGGAGAGGGAGAGAGAGAATGCTCCCTCTCTTTCTCTTTCTCTCCCTCTCTCATTTCCTCCCCCTCCCTCTCCCTCTCCCTCTCCCTCTCCCTCTCTTTCTCTTTCTCTTTCTCTCCCTCTCTCTCCCTCTCCCTCTCTTTCTCTCTCATTTCCTCTCCTAAACAAGCAAAAGAGAGTGATTTAAACCTTAAACAAGCAAAAGAAAGAGAGAGGGAGACTCACCGATGAGATATGGTGAGCGTGGGGTGGCTCCTCTTTGCGATGAAGGCTCCTCCTCTCCTTCGCGAACAACGGCGGCGGCGGTGGCGGTGGCGGCAAGTCTTCTTCCTCTCCTTCTCTCACGACGGTCGCTCTCTCCCTTGCTCTCGCTCTCAAAACGCACAAGCCGTAAACGCGAAATGAAAACCGTGCTCAGTTTCGGTCGCTTTTTTTCCCTGTGGAGTGTCGTTATTTGCGTCGCATTTGTGACGCAAATAGTGACGCTATTAGCGACGGCAATAGCGACGCCAATAGCGCCGCCGCTAATCGGCATCGCTACTAGCTCAAATCCTTTTAGTGGAAGATATACACAAACCAATTAAAAAAACCGTCTCATATAAGAGAAAAACCTATGATAGCTAGCATTATCTCTACCTCAATATTGTCGAGCCTAAGTTAACAATCTTGCTTGAGATAGCGATAAGCCAACAACAGTGTCACATCCTTCCTTAGATACTTATCAAACTAGCAATTGCACCTCAAGTTGTTTAGGAACATTCTCACCAATCTTAATTCTAAGGAAATCATGAAGGCTACCATTAAAAAAGTCATTTTCCACTATCGCTCTTATGACAAACTGCATAATATGGTGAGGAGTGAAAGATGCTATGTGAAGAAATTTACAAAAGTTTCAATTATAAGTATGAGACCTCCAAATTTCCTACATTTAGTGAGTAGCAAATATGCATAGACACTTGAATGTCTTGTACTTATAGTTGGGATATTTAAAATTTTCTTATGATAGCATCTTCCACTCCTTGCTATTGAGCAAGTATGCAAGATTCTGGTCAGTTGAGATATGGACAAGGTCAACAAACTTGTCCTCAATGATCTCACGAATGAAGTGATACCTCAGCTCAATGTGTTTCATCTTCGTACGAAAGACCAGATTCTTGGCTTGCTAGATAGCACTCATAGAATCCGTATGCAGTGTAGGGATAATATCTACAATATCGAGGTCAAAAACCAAACGACCCAACCAAATGGCCTCCTTGCAAGCCTCAATGGTGGCTGCAACATACTCAGCCTCTGTGTAGTAGAAAGGGTTGTGCATTTATGCACCATGGACATCCATAAAACAACACCTTCAACAAAAGTGAGCACATAGCCAGAAGTGGACCTCCTACTATCTACATGTCTTGCATAGTCAGAGTTGGTGTATCCCACGACTCCTATATCCTGGCTACCATAACATATGCACATATGAGAAGTGCCCTTCAAGTACCTAATGATACCCTTCATGACATCCCAATGCCTCTTGCTAGGTGTAGCCATATAACGTGCCACAACATCAGCTACAAATGCAATATCTAAATAGGTGGCTATCATCACATATATAAGAGTGCCCACTGCGGATGCATAGGGAATCTTGGCCATCTCGGCCCTTTGCTCATTTGTTTGTGGGCAATGGGCTTGTGATACCTTCACATGAGAAGGCAATGGACAACCAATAGGCTTCACATCCTGCATATGAATGTGCTCAAGGACTTTATGGATATACTCCTTCTGTGATAGATAGAGTAGTCCTGAGACCTATCACGCTGCGTAATGCACATATGGCAAGTATATGAGAGGCTTACCCTAGATCTTTCATCTCAAAGCTCTTTTTGAGCTGAGCCTTAAGATCATCTAGCTCATCTTGAGCTTTCCTTGCTAAAAGCATGTCATCCCTATAGAGTAACAAAATCAATAATGAACCATTAAGGGATTTCTTCATGTACAAGCAGGATCCATAGCACTATGGCTATAGCCCTGTGACTGCATCAAATTTGTGGTACCATTCCCTAGGTGCCTGCTTTAAGCCATAAAGACTCTTCCTCAATTTGCACACTAGGTGTTCCCTACTAGGCTTTGCAAAGCCCTTAGAATGCTCCATGTATATCTCATCATGCAAGTCCCTATGTAAGAAAGCCGTCTTGACATCCAACTGATACAATTCCAAGTCAAGTTGTGCAGCCAAAGGCAAGATAACGCTCCCCTCTTGTCCCATTATGGCTAATCTTGAGGGAAAACAAGCCTTTTGATTCAAATTTACTAATGACTAGATAAATAGGAGAATGCCATGCATGGTCAAATATAGCATTTGACTCTATTTATTCAATCAAACTTTATCCATTTCTAGCAAAACAGTGAATGGCCCTCTAAACTCATCTCCATGAGGTGGTTCCAACCAAAATATTTCTAGTTTTGACTTTTTGAAAGTGTGATTTGTTTTAAGTATCGTTTAAAAATCCCTTGATGTGACTTTTGAAAAGTGGAATTCCTTCAAGTTAGCTCAAAATGTTAAAAATTAAAAATATTTTGGTATGCATCATTTTGGCACCTGAGCTCCTCCAATCTCATTTTTAAATTACATTTGCTATATTTTTAATTCATTTCTTAATAATATCCCAAACTTGTATTGTAACATATCATGTTACAATACAAAGACAAGATGATATGTGATATCCAAGAATCTACAAGCTCTACAATAGATGGTGGGGATATTGATGGGATTTTTTGATGAAAATGCAAAAAAGAAAACATTTGGTATAGTTGTAGGTATTTTTTGTGTTATTATCATTGGAACAATAGTTGATATATGCATCAATAATATACAATTAGATATTTTAATGCAAATTGTTACCCAACTCCTAGTGTCTTTTCTAGTGCAATATATACCAACATATATTGTAGCACATATTTTGATGAAATTTTTTGCACCATTTAAATTTACTCTACAAGCAAAACATTTATTTTCTCTACATATTTTACATGAATACATGTACCCAATGTGAGCAAAAATGAAAGTAGTAAAAACACTATAGTAAGAGTTCATTCTCTCCATACTTTTCATCTTTTTTGGTTTCTTTGTTTACTTTTCTTCTAAACACTCTCTATCCTCCACACTATTGTGGATAAACGGCATGCCTTCAAGGTAGGATTTATTATTTTTACATATATAAATGAGAAACCTAGGATTTAAGACTTCTTATGATACATTTGAGTGGGAAAGTTTAGGTTTGTATATATGCAAACCCAAGACAAATAGAGAAAATGAAAATGTACTTTGATGTTGTCAAAATTTAGTTGCTTAATCATGAAATTTGTATACAATAGATGTAGAAAGAGAAAGATAGGAGATTTATAGGTTGGTTGCTTTAGGACATGAGAGAAAGAGATGAAATATTATAGTTTGGTTACATTTTTTGGCTTATTTGGTTTCTTAGAGAGAGAGAGAGAGAGAGAAGAAAAAAGATTAGAGGGAGAAGAAATCAAGAGAGAGATTAATAGATAAAGACATGCGAGGTCTTGTTAACTTAAATATAAATTGTCTCACAGACATATATGGTTAAAGGTAAGCTTCCTATGCGTAGATGTAGCCAAAGTGGAAGGCATTGGATATCGATGTCTTCATCGAGCATCCATTGAGGACACTAGTTAATTGGGAATAACATATAATTTTTTTTTGTATAGTTATTGGTTTGCTATAGAGAATATGATAAGGTAATCTTAATTTCTTTTTACATTGCATTGATTGAGATTCAATATGAAGAATTTTTTTATACTTAGAGATTATGCTTTATGTTTTAGGAGTCTTAAATACATACTTTAAGGTTCCTTGAAGTTCACTTATGGTTTGACTAAAAATATGGACAAATTATGCTCACATTTAACACCATAAGGAGAAATATGGACTAAAAAATGACATTTTAACTTATGAGTTAGCAACTTTTCTAATACAACATATTTTAGAAGGAATTAACTCGAGTTAACATTGTAGATTTCCTCATCTGTAACAAAAGAAATTGACAACCAACATGTGAGCATTGAAATTGGTAACTCATGTTTACAAGCTATAGTAGTTATTATCACTAGGATAATTGCGAAATCACATCTCTTATTCTTAACATAATCAATACTCTGCACCCTTTCTCTTGTCATAGTGTTAAGGATTCACCCCTTTTATTTAGAAAAGTAATATTCCTCGAGCTCTAATCAAAATATGAGGCTCTTTTTAAGTTTATATTCCTCCTAATGGCTTAGGCATTCAAGGAAAGTCTTTTTATTACTTCAAGAAATCAAATATACTTCGATTTTTTGTCACATGGGTAAACTCAGATGGAAACGTCTAGTTGTGGCTAGTCTAGATATATTATTAGGCTATAGTCCTAGAAAATTGGAAACATATTACTTAAGCAGGGGGGGAAGGGAGCGACTCTTAGGCTAGTCTAAGTAAGGGATAGATAAGATGCCGACAAAAGGGATTGGGAAAGTGAGAGGGGGAGTATAGGGGAGATACGAAGATAAAGAGGGAAAAAAATAAATATGTTAATTTATTTGTTTGCATAGCTTGCTACTACACTCATTAGCATGAGCCAGCACATGACAGATGAGGAGACACACCTCTTCATTGTTGGCATCATGAATCTCAAGACCATACGATGAATCCTTGACATAATGCAATAGTTCTTATAGCAATCGATATCATGTGCAGAATCCTAATCTCAGTTCACTTATAAATTGGGATATCATTGCTAATGGAATTATCCAAGAGATTCAAGTTAAAGGTTAGCAAATATATTTACAATTTTATAAAGATTAGGAGAATATCAAGGAGCATCAATTTATCTTAGTTTATCCCAATTCACATTTTTTAATAAATCTGTGTACTAACTTTCCTCTTTTTATTGTCATCCATAGCAATGCCGTTGTAATAAGGTCCCTTCTCAAGAAAGAAACAACTTCACTAGCACAAGTCAACCACTCATTATTTTTCTTTAGTTGCTTATGATGTAGAGCCCTTTTGATGATTACCCTATCTCCGTCAGGTTCTCCCTTCCCATATCGTGAGAAAAAAAAATCCAAGTCATTTCCATGTGACTAAGACCCCAATATCTAGTTGAAAAATAAAACAGTTACTTTGCTTTGAATTGTGAAGCTGCACCATCTAACCAAACCCAGTGTTTTGTAAAGCTAAGCCCTTGATCTCTTAGCCATTGAGCATGTAAGAGAAAATCATGTTGCACAAACAAGGTGTCATGATGTTTATCATCTAAGATTAAAATTTGAGTGCATGGCCTTCTTTATTGCACTTGATGTGATGCAAAAATAAGTAATTGTGACCAAATTAATGACCTACTCAGTATAACAATGCATTGACTAGATCTCATGATGTGCCATGCAAAAGTAATTTCCTCCAAATTTTATGATGGAGACCACCAATTCATTTGGAAACAAAGAAATGTAGTTCTTGAATTATTGTGCTTGCCAGCTGAATACAAAATTATGAATGATATATTTCTTCAAGTGGTCTCAATGCACTTGTAGAAGTTCTAAAGGCACCATTTTCTTCTAGAAAATATATTTCACAATGCTCTTCATGCCTTTGTTTTCTAATCCATCAGTACTCACAATATTTTGAAAGATCTTGATAGGTACTTGCTTATTCTAACCCATCAGTACTCACAATATTTTGAAAGATCTTGGCAGGTACTTGCTTATTCTAATCAAGATCTTCTCTTGGAAAGAATTGAATATTACTTATACCACATGTATTACATGTTTCCATTAAGCATTTGTGCTAATGGAAACCATGCTTAGAAGGAATAGGAGAGAGGATAGACTCCCATAGTAAACTTATACCATCACTTGTGTTCTTGGATACAAGACAACCATTGCTAACATCTCCATATTGAAAATCACATAAAAAGCAATTACATGTGTAACAAGAACCATGAAGATCAAAACTTTGAGTTTGCATGTGACTTACATCTTCGTTAAGGAAAATCATATATACATGTACAATATAGCAATACATATAGTGATCCCTCAATTTTTGAACAAAGGATAATTTTAGAGACTCAAAAGAATTACAATAAATGTGGATATCTATGTACTTTTCATTGAATCTACTACAGAGTTCACTTGCAATATATAGGACAATGTTGTTAGTAATAAAATTTGCTAGTCTATTTTGGATCACTAGTTGAAAGAAGTCAATACCACAAAGAACCACATTTAGTAGAAACGTTTAATCTATAAACTATGCAACATAAATTATGACACCAAAATAAGCATTAAAAAAAGGCACAAATATGTCTATGCATATATCATAAATTCATATTTTGTAAAGGGAACAATATTTACATTGTTGCAAAAGCACTAAAATACACCCTTACACATGAGGATGCCACATCCACATCCATCAAAATAAATGGTTACACTAAAGTGTACGTGCATGCACTTATAAAAAGTTAGAAATAATTGAAATGTAAAGGCTAAAGCCTTATGAATACAAATGTATAAAAAAAAATCCAATAATTAATAAAAATATGAAGGGTTGTGTGTCTTTTGGGGAAAAAGTGGGTTGGAGTGCATGGCTGATTATGTGCCTCTTTCTCTCCTTTCTTTCAAGGCTCACACATTCTCCTTTTGGATGGTGCGAATCTTTCTCTCTCCTCTCTCCTTTGCCTTTCGTGTAGAAATTCCTATTTTGCTCTTTCTTTTGTGCATAATGGTTGAAGGTATGGATGAAGATGATGAAGATGACAAATTTGTTTATTATTAAGAGAGAGATTTATGGGTTCTTTTCAATTTTGAGATCAATGGCAGAGCCATACACATAGATTTTATGTGCTTTGTCCTTGGTTTTGTGGTTTTTTCTATCCATGGGAGGGTTGCTTTACTTTTGGTGTGCAGCTTGGGGAAGAAGCTGATCTCATAGTCAAAGGAGTCTCAAGAAACTACATTACTTGGTAGTGCACGAAACTAAGCCCAAAGATACAAGAGGACCACAACAAATTAGGACATGGCTACTAGTTTACAATTCTGCAGAGAGAAGAGAGAAGCTTTTTGTGAATACCATTCACAGTCCATCTCCTTAGGGTTTACTTGCTCCTCGATTTGCATTATTGGATGCTTCTAGGTTTTGGGTAGACCTTTCACTTGAAGGGCTCTATTAGAATTGCTCATAGTCATCCTCATAGTCATCTCTAAAGAAACAACAAGTGAAGAAGAAAGAAGAAGAGGGAGAATGGGCAATTGCATGCTGCCTGCAAGTTGTAATTGGAGGCACCAAGAGGAGGAGGATGAGGTCCTTTCATCAAAGAGAGCTACACCAAACGGATAACAAATCGAAAGATGCATTTTGGAAAAGCTTCCTATAGTTGATGCAAGGGAGACTATGAGAAGGAGGAAGCAACCAATTTAACAAAAGTGTGTTGCACAAGTGCCCTATTTGTTAGAATATCAAGCTCATACTATTCTCTTGCTAGTATGTATGACTGACATTAGTCTTGTCCAGCTGTATCAGCAAGTGTGGGACATTAAATAAGTCAGTGGTCTTAGACCCAGTGTGAATGGTCCTACAGACCTTAGTACTATTGTATACACTTACTCTTTGTGTGTGGATAAGTGAGAATGAATGAATGAAGAAGTTGAAAGCATGCTTGCTTCTCACTCCGTCTCTGCCTCTCTCAATCTCAACATGGTATCAGAGCACCCATGACTGGGCTCTGTGGAGTGCATATGGAAAGAAGAAGACCTGAAGATTAAACTGTCAAGGTTGAAGAGAACAAAGGACTGACTGTCATTTTCCTCCATTGCTCTAACACAAGGTAGGAATTTGTTCATGTGAGACTCTATGCTTCATGGCAACAGTGAAGACTTGTCTGGGAGTCTTTGGGAGCATCCTTGAGCACATTTGAGTGTTCATCATCATCATTATCATCAATAGTAGCTACTGAAATCAGATCTACAGGCTACATCTTTGTCAATTTTTTTGTTCTTTCTTTCATGTGGTATGGGAGAAGAATGGATAGATTGATCACTTTGGAGGATATATGGGCTATGTGAGAGGTATCCATTGCGAAATCGGATGAATCACTTGAAACATAAGTGTTCTGTCAAGTCTAGCATAGTTAAGCTTGCGAAAACTCCAACTAATAAGGATATGATATCAATGGGAAATATGCTTAAGATTTTATATCATACAGCCAAAGCTACTGATGTCCCTACTTAGTGCATGAATTGGACCATGTTGAGCCAATTGATTCCTATAACAATTCAAAGAAAGTTTCTTAGACTCACCTCCAAATTAGTACCACTTATCTTGATCTACCTGCTCGTATGAAATCTTTGCTAGTATGTTGATCATTAAGTACCATGGCTACTCATTTAGCAAACGAATACAATTTCTTTGAAGTAGAATGGCTACTCCAAGTTGATGCCATATTCACTACTTATGCCAAGATGTTCACTATGATTGATTTGGGTCTTATTGACAACTAGATGATTCAATTTTTTTCTAAATGGCATCCCACTTGGGAAGAGAGTAAAGCCTCTTCTACAAAAGCCTCTTGGTTCAAGATGAACACGATAAGTGCCTTCCTTAGAAGCAATTTTTTTCTAAATGGCATCCCACTTGGGAAGAGAGTAAAGCCTCTTCTACAAAAGCCTCTTGGTTCAAGATGAATACGGTAAGTGCCTTCCTTAGAAGCAATTGGAGTCATGCCAACTTATTCCCTCTTATGCTTCTATGACCTAAATCAAAGATCAATCGATACTTGATGAGCTTGGCTATGTATAGTCAATACACTTTAGTTTTGACCCAACTTACTATGAGACTACGTCATTGAGCTCCATCATCCTATCTCAAAATCTGGACATGCCATCCAAAGTGAAATATCACCCATTGCTTGATAAGATTCTATTTGAAGAGGAATCACATTAGCCAGTTCCTTTACTGGCCCTTTCTTACTTTGATGATCTAATTACTTACCTATATGGACTTGCTACCAACCTAATTGACTTGGATGATTTTGTTGAATTGGAGTATAATCCAAATTTCTATACTTGGTAGATTCTTAAAACTATAAAACACTAACCCTTGTATATTACTACTCTCATTATTTTGTTTATATTTGTTTCTTTAGCTCATTGTGTTGCACTAACAAAAACTAAAGACTCTCTAACTTTTGGAACAATGCTACATCTTATGTAAGGGCAAGATCTAAGATATAATATCTAACTTAACTTTTGTTTTAGGTCTCTTACCCCCTCCAATATCCCTTATATTTACCCATGCACATCAAGTTCAGGACATACTAGGGAATCTCAGCTCACCTTGGTTAGACCTATCTCCTTGAGTCACTTTCACTTTTCCCATTTTGACTTCATGCTAATACTAGAAATTCAACTTTGAAATAAGAAGAAAAATATACTTCAAGTAGAAAGGGATCAATCATATCAACTACTATATGTGTTTGATCTAGTGGAGAATCATGTGCTTCAAGAGAGCTTATTGAATTGGACTCCACCTTTTTTCCATCTCCCCAACAATGTCTCTTCAACACCTTCATTAAAAACTCTCTTTTCCCTCAGTAGTGATAATTCTTTTCATCTTCATGAATCCAACACCCATAGAGGAGTCTTTTAACTAAGTAGTAGACTATGTATTCACATGCACTCACACAATATTTATAGTATAACCTATTCATGAAAATATATTATACTAACACATTTATCTAACACATTTCCATTTGACATATAAAGGTAACTTTGTTAATTGACCCCCATTAAAAAATATTCATTCACGTAAGTTAAGCATGGGTGTGAACATAAGAGAAAACAATCCTTTTGAAAACTAAAATATTTATCCAAACTTATTATCTTTATGCTTATTCCAATAATTATTTTAGTCAATATCATGGCTTTGTTGGAAATAAATCCACCAAGCCTACCCTTAGCTAGCATCAAGATCCCCTTAGGCTCTTAGGAGTAAGCTAGTCCTTACATGCTTGAGGAATGACATCCTTTGGCTCATTGGGACCACTTAGCATATGACAAGTACTTATGGAGTCTAGACCTCTCATGTTTAAAGCCAATCTAACCTTATAGGAGGTCAAAGTGCACATTTCCAAGAGTAAACCTATTTTGGACAAATTATTTCTTAGAATCTACAAACAATACAAACATTCATTTCAATGTAACAAGTAGCATGATGAGTGTACTTGTGCACATGTGTTTGTCTAAGCCTTGATCTTACAAGCATAGGTTTTGCTTGATTTAAGCCATGGATATTGTTCTTGGAACTTGGATTTTGTTAATGAGACCGCTTTTATTGGTCTATCTCATTCCAATCTAGATGGCACACATGTTTTGATCACATCAAAGGTTCCCTTTTTTAAAAAAAATCAAGGATTTAAGTACAATTAAATTACCTTTTTGTTTCAATTTCATCAAGGTACATTGCTATATAATTCTCTAGGAAAAGGGTTGATGTTTTCCTAATCCCTTGGTTGGTTTGGGAGATTAATCTCACCCTACTAACTGATTTTTATAGGATACTTAGGATATTTTCTAATCAATTTTCATGATTAACTTAACTTCCTTAAAAATTTCCTTTCAAAAATAGAAGTTAATTCTCATATTCGACAAATAAATCATTTTTTCATCACAGTTATAAACATCCAATAGTCTAGAAAGTTCTAAAACATAGAGTAGGTACCATAAAGGGAGGGATTATTCCTATTGAAAATTCCTCCTAAGCACCTACATTTTTCATCAATCTACTTGATTCTGAGGATATTCACAAGGATCCTAGACCTTAAGTAGTTTCAATCTATGTCACTACCATTATTCATCTAAGATTTCTACTATTATTCCATCAAAATATCTTCCAAAATTACAAGGAAAACACATGGGCTTGAGTTGGAATGATGAAAACATATGTTATATGCACTATCTCTTGTCTGGCTTCAATGTTCCTTTGCTGCTTTGGGTCCATCTTGCTATCAAGTTCCTCATTTCTCTTCTCCTTTGGTCTTTTTTGGGCTTCTACTTCCCCAAGTTAAGGCGCATTGAGATAGAGGGATAAGCTCAAAGGAAATATAAGGTTGGGTTGAGTAAGGAGAAGTTTTGGCTTATGAGAGGGGTAAGCTTTGGTAGAATATAAAGGGGAATTATGATGGATTTTGAAGGTTCTTAATGTATTTTTGGATAAACTTTAGATAGAGAATAAGAGATGCAACAAAAGAAAAGTAATGATGATAGGGAATGGAGAGCAGTTGGTATAGAAAGTTGGCATTGATTTTGGAGTAAGCAAATGGATAAGGGATGGAGCAAGGAGAGTGCTAGTGAAATCTACAAGGAGGAGGATGAGATTAAGCAGCTTGATGCTTGAATCTCGGACATGAACCTTCTTCTTTTCTAATCTCTCTCTCCATTCTCTTTTACTCTCTCTCCCCCTCTTTGCCTTCCCTTTTCCATTTTTCTCTCTCTTCCCTATTTTCTAACTTCTCTCTCTTCCTCTCTCTATCTCTCTCTTTATCTCCCTATCTTCTTTTACTCTCTGTCTCACTCACTCCCTCTCTCTCTATCTTCCTTGTCTCTCTTTCTCTCTCTCTAGCTTCTCACTCTCTCTCGCTCTTGATCCCTCTCTCAATCTCTCAATCTTCTAATTCTCTCTTGTTATCTTTCTCTCTACCCTTCTATCCTCTCTCTCTCTCTCTCTCTCAGCAAACATGAAGGAAGAATTAGAAGGGAATAAGGAGGGGTGGATTGAGGTAGTGAAGAAGAACATTAAGAAGGAGGTCCAGGAAGAAAATAAAAAGGAGGAGGTAGTCCGGGTTCAGGAGACCTTAGAGGAGGAGAGGCTCAGGAACGCGCGTAGATTGAATGTGCGTATTATCGGGCTCCCCGAAGGGGCCTCTCCGGAGGAGGACGCACGCGGGCTATGCACCCGACTAGGGTACACGAGCATGCCCTTTACTCAGGCATGGCATGCAGGACGAGATACTACCAGGGTCAGAGTTCTGATATTACATATGAGCACACCGGAGGACAGAGCCGCTTTCTTTCGGAAGCAGATTTCGCTCCGAGGGATGACTGGGGCTCCCATCTTCATGGATGAGGACCTGACTTAGATGCAGATTGCACACAGACGAGCATGCATGCCACAGATACTCCAAGCACGTAGAGAAGGCCGTAAGGCCTTCTATCGAGATGGCTGAATTTTTATCGATGGACACCCCACCAAATAGGGGGGCGTGGCCTATGAGACGGGGCAGAGGACTGTACAGGAGACCCCCATACATGTGGCAGTTTGGAACTACAATGGCTCCCTATGGTCACGACCGGACAGACTTGAGGAGATTTTACCTGACCATGATGTTATATGCCTCACAGAGACACATGAGAGCCCAGAGAGAGGGCTTCCACGCATTACAAGATTTGAGTGGGTATCTGCATACCGGGCTACTACTAGGCAGAGCACATCTAGGGGCTCAGGAGCGGTGGTAGTTCTATTCCGTCAGGGGATACAAAGACATATCCAGTTAGTGAGACGAGATGAGGAGGCCAGTTACATATGGATCAGAGTGCAGATATCAGATGAGAGATGGATCTATATGGCAGTATGCTACTTTTCACCACGTGGGTCTAGATATGCTACTACGCAGGGTGATATTCAGGCCAGAGATTCCCCCTCCCCTTATTCACAGCTCTCAGAGAACATTATTCTGTATTCTAGTTTGGGTGAGGTCTTCCTTATGGGGGACTTCAACGGGCGCACACAGAGCCGACAGTGTGAGAGTCTTGATATGGAGCAGCCAGAGATCATGAGAGCATTAGACCCTGAGGAGTTGGGGATCAGTAGGGAGTCAGCAGAGACTGGGCCAGACGCCACAGGGTATGGAGGGCATTTACTTGAGCTTGGTAGTAGACATCATCTCGTTATTTATAATGGGGCCATATTCAGGAGGTCTTACATGCTTCCCACATGGGGGGGGCAAGAGTACTGTATATTATCTGCTCAGACCGATCGATGGGATGCATACTATCGAGTCCTTCGGCCTTGGGAGACTTCCACTCGATGCCGATCACACCTTTCTCAGTTTCTCACTCCTCACCTCATTACCATCACCACCTGCAGATATCATAACCCACATGCATACTACCATACACTTCACTCATGAGCTCTCACATGTTTACTCACAGCATCTGGTGGAGCACATCACGTCACTTGATCCATACGCACCCCTTGATACACTGACCACTGATATCACACGCATTCTGCATGATTCTGCTACACTCAATTTTCCACATCACACATACACGCACCCCCCTCGGACCGGTACCATGCCACAGAACAGGTGGTATGATGATGAGTGCAGAGATCTACATCGACAGCTACGCGATTTGGAGGCCAGAGGAGAGATCACACACAGACAGGCGCAGAGACGCATGCACCGCTTGACCCGCCATAAAAAGTGGGAATGGGAGGAGGAGAGATATTGGGATATATACCACCTTCTTATGAGCAGAGATTGTGCAAAGGCATGGAGATATATTAGAGAACCACGCTCACCCACACCGATACATGACCCTGCAGTATGACATGGATACGCACTGAGTTTATATCATGTACCCGCACAGCCGCTGATACCCACACCATGTATACCGAGACCGGGTATTTCATCATTTTTCACCACTAGTATGGTGAAACATGCTATCTCACGGTTACAGCATGGCTGCGCTCAAGACCAGTTTGATCTTCAGGCAGAGCATATTATATATGGTAGAGACACATTGGCTCCACTCATTGCTCACCTCTTCAACCGTGCATTGTCTGAGGGGTTCCCTGACTCGTGGACAGAGCACACCATTGTACCTATCCACAAGTCAGGGGATCCTATGGATCCTAACACATATAGTGTTGAGAATCAGCAATCACACTCAAACAGCCTCTTTGTATGGAGTCTCAGGGTCAAGGACATGCAGGCTAACTTATCCCATATGCACAATGGTGCCTACTGGAGTTTCCTACTTTCCTATAAAGCATTGTACTTGCTTCCTTTCTTAATGCAATGATAGTACTCTTTTCATTTCAGTAAAGTGTCAATGTCATTGTCCACATACACAAGATTGTGTTTATGAGTCCAAGTCTCAATCTTGGAACCTAGTTCACTTGTGTAACAAACAGTGTCCTTTCCATCATGAGTCTACACTTATTTCTTCATCCTCCATAGCTTCCGTTTTTGCCATGCTCTAGATCCCGCATTTCTCACATGGTATCAGAGCCCAGTTGGGCATGGCACTGCTTGTCTAGCCTCTCTTGATTCCTTTCAACCTCAGTCTAGCTCAATGTCAGCTCATGACTTCATCTCCCAACTCTACTCTCACTGAAGCTTCCATGGCAGCCATAGCCAGCAGCACCCTGTCAGATTGAACTGCTTATATCTCACTCCACAGGTCAAATCTCCTGGAGCTTCCTTCTGGAAAATTATTCCCCAACTCATAAAGCTTCCCTGTATCACATCAATCTAGGACATTGGACCATCTGGAGCTCAGCATTGTGAAAATCCCCAATCTCTGCTCTGTGTCTGCCATAGCCAGACAGGACCTACCTTGCTTGGAGCTTCCATAACTCTTCAACCAGGCCATTTCAGTCCACGGTTTCTTCTGGAGAGTTGTTCCTCTGCTCAAGGCGCTTCATCGTGGCATGATAATGGATGACATTACTACTCCCTGGCTTCAGCATTGCGCAAATCGCGGATTCCTGCCAAAAATGCGCCTGCTGCTGTTCGACGTGTCTGCGTGCTGCATACTGACCACGATTTTGATCATCATGATAGGGCTTTTGTAGCCCATGAAATCAGCTTCCTAGGCATATAAAAAGTTTTGAAAATGATCCACTGTAGCTCCTGCAATCAGCAAAAAACCAGGCCCCTGTCTCAAAAACCCTAATTCCACCATAGCCAAAAGCTTCAAAATGTTGACATTTTTCACTGTTTCTCTCACTGAAGTTATCGACTGTGATTTTAATCACTGAGCAATACTCTCTGAAGTTTGTTAAAGTACTGTCACTTAGATCTGAAGGCATCAGCATCAAATCAAGAAGGGGAAGATTACTTGGAGTTACTTGGAGTAAAAAGACTTTTGCAGATTTGGTATTCATTGACACTCAGTTAGTGCTTTTTAGCACTTGTGTCTCTCAATCAATTCTTCTGTTGCTCAAATCTAATAAAGTCTGAAGTTGATTTGCTACTGTTCTTGTAAATCTAACATGGGCAAAGACTCTCCAAATGCTCGATTCAAAGGAGTCGGATTCCACACTTGGCAAACCCGCATCAAGCTCATCCTGATGAAGAAGGGTCTCTGGGCCATCACAAATGGCAAAGAGAAGAAACCTCGGGACACGGACCTTGCAACTACTTGGCAAAAGAATGATGACAGAGCTCAGGCCATTATTAAACTGGAGCTAGACGACAGTTATATTCATCATGTGGATAACTGTGAGACCTCACAGGATACATGGAAAAGACTTGACACCTTGTTCGGTGCACAATCTAAATCATCAAAGTATGGTCTCCTAATTGAGTTCTTCAGGCTTGAAATGAAGTCCAGCACATCACTTGCCACACATCTTAATTACATGGAAGGACTCCTAACCCAACTTGCAGGAATCAACATTAAAATGGATGAAGATGTTTGCATCGGTGTTCTACTTAAGAGCTTGCCTCCTGAATATAATAATGTATCAACAACTTTAATCAACATGCCAAATCCTGAACTTGTTGATATCCAGGCATCACTGTTAGAAGAAGAAAAGAAGCTAAAAACTAAAGAAGAACCAAGTACCTCTAGAGATGAGCATGCATTATATGTTGGCAACAGGTACAAAGGCAAGAAGGATCAGCTCTTCTGTGACTTCTGCAAAAGGACCGGACACACCGAGAAGTTCTGCCACGCAAGAAAGAGATCCCAAAAGGCCTATCTAGTCGCAGTCAAAGAAGAAGAAGAAAATGGAGCAAAGGAAGAAGAAGATGAAGATGAAGACCACCAGGATCGGAAGGACAAGACTCATCAGTCCTTGTACTCTCATAATTCTGATAGACTGTTTTAATAGCCTTGTATTTTCCTTGCCCTAATGCTTCTTGCCATAAGCTTTGTAAACTCCTTATGTAACTTGGCATTACAGTCCCTGTACACTTTGTGAGGCCCCTGTTACAGCCTCTGGATGTCCACCATGTTTATGGTACCCACACTTAGCTTTTTCTGCAACAGCCTCTGGTGTTTTGTCATGTCTGTGGTATGCCCACACTTTGCAGGTGGTTCTCATTACAGCCTCTACACACTTTGTGCCTTTCCTAGTTGTGATTGAGGAGGGGTGTTGAGAATCAGCAATCACACTCAAACAGCCTCTTTGTATGGAGTCTCAGGGTCAAGGACATGCAGGCTAACTTATCCCATATGCACAATGGTGCCTACTGCAGTTTCCTACTTTCCTATAAAGCATTGTACTTGCTTCCTTTCTTAATGCAATGATAGTACTCTTTTCATTTCAGTAAAGTGTCAATGTCATTGTCCACATACACAAGATTGTGTTTATGAGTCCAAGTCTCAATCTTGGAACCTAATTCACTTGTGTAACAAACAGTGTCCTTTCCATCATGAGTCTACACTTATTTCTTCATCCTCCATAGCTTCCGTTTTTTCCATGCTCTAGATCCCGCATTTCTCACATATAGGACCATCATGATTGGGCCATTTTTGTCCAAACTTTATGGCACGGTGATGGTGGGCATTTTCTACCATAGACCACATCTTCACTCTCCGTTGTCTGATCGACCAGACACGAGTGAAGAAATAGAGATTGTATTGTTGCTTTGTGGATTTCCGCAAAGCCTTTGACACGGTTTCGAGAGAGAGGCTTTTCAGACGCCTACTTGATCTGGGGGTGGATGATGACATGATGTGGGGTATTTATGCACTATATGAGTGGGTTACTGGCAGAGTCAGATGTCCGAGAGGTATATCAGATCCCCTTGTGAGCACCATTGGTGTGAAGCAAGGATGCCCACTCTCACCGACTCTATTTGGGCTATACATTGATGAGATAGCAGAGTTTATTCAACAGCGAGCTGGTGGAGGTATAGATCTCAATGGAGCCATAGTTCATATCTTACTATATGCAGATGACATTGTGTTGGTCTCAGACTCAGCTCAGGGATTACAGCAGCATTTATTAGCATTGGATGATTTTTGCATACAGAGAGGCATGACAGTGAACCTTGGTAAAACCAAGGTTCTTATATTCCATACATCAGCTCAGATACGCAGACAGAGTATTTTCATGGCAGCAGGAGGGAGTATTGAGGTCACTGGATCATATGTATATTTGGGAGTCACCTTTACAGTAGCTTCAGGGACTTTCTTGATGGCACAGGCAGCTCGTGACCGCCTCACTAGAGGATACTCAGCATTGGCTCTTATGGAGCAACAGTGTCATCAGGCACATTTCCAGGAGCCCCGCACCAAGGGGTGGCTCTTTGATACTCTAGTCACTCCAGCACTGATGTATGGAGCAGCTATATGGGGGCCAGGCCTTGCCGATTATGTATGGACATTGATGGAGAGACCTCAGGTGATCATGATATCTAGATTGATTCGCAGCAAGGCCTCAGTCCCACATGACGTTGTGCGAGCAGAGCTTGCCACACCGCCCATGCTAGTCAAGGCATTATTTCAGACAGTCTGCTTCCTACACAGATTCCAGGATATGGACAGAGATCGCATTGCATATAGAGCATATATGGCATCTCAGGAGATGGCTCGAGCGGGGGATACCACATCATGGTATGCACAGACTAGAGCTTGGTTTGACAGACATGGGCTGGACATTGATAGACTCCCACCTCTTCTATATGATACTCAGGCTCCCACTTACACCCTCTCTCTCTCTGAGAGGAACAGAGTCATCAGACAGGAGATATGGCATATTTATATACAGAGGACATGGGTCAGCCCTGCACAGCCACTGCCATCGAAGATGGCACATTATTATACACAGTTCTTGAGTATATCAGAGCAGGGATTCATAGAGATTCCGAGATATATGCAGATCTATATGCCACATCGATTGAGAGTTCTTATTGGGCAGCTCAGGGTATCATCACATCAGCTTATGATTGAGAGCAGCAGAGCCAGTGGCATCCCACGGGAGGAGAGGATATGCCCCCTTTGCAGATCAAAGGTGGAGAGTGAGGAGCATTTTGTTCTCAGATACCCGGCATACTCAGAGTTGAGATCTAGATACACATTGAGCAGCTCACTTCAGGGATGTATGACTAATATGGATCAGAGATCATTTGGCCGTTTTCTGGGAGAGGCATGGCACATCAGAGAGCAGAGCACACAGAGGGTCCCAGTCAGAGAGGGGCCCACCCAGACAACTATTACACAGTTTTTTCAGACAGACAGAGTGAGAGCTACTGTACCAGCCTCCAGTCAGACCTCCGAGCTCACACTACAGCAGGCTAAGGACCAGCGTACCCGACACCGCACGAGGATCCGTGGGTTTCGGACCCCACACCCTCACCGACAGGAGATCCAGAGGATTCTTGATCTACATCGATAGCAAACTGAGATCCGACGACACTCGACACATTGGATCTCAGATCTCTAGTTTGCTCTTTCTCCACCGCCGATGTACCACATCCTGCATCCAGGAGGGATCACCTGCTATTAGCGACTTCGACGACTGCTACTACATCCCAGGATAGTATATTTCCCTGCATCTGTTACATATACACATCGCACCACTTTATCACAGCCGACAGTTGTTCCCCTATCACAGCCGACATTTGTTCCCCTTTTGTAGCCATTATCTGGAGTACCAGAGCTACATACGCACATACACATACACAACACTTATCACACTCACAGCACCGTATTTTCAGTTTCCAATTTTTAGCTTTTCATTCAGCACTTTTATTTTGGATAGCTGGACCTCATCAGTTGTATCACAGTTTGTCTCATAGGCCAGTTTTGGTCTTTAGAAGACGTTAATATAACTTTCTTTCTTTCTTTCTTTTCTCTCTAGCAATGCTCCAACAATTCACAAATAGTTTTGTATAAGCCTTAAGAGTCTAAGGCTTTATAGCCATTGTAACCTCTATTTCTCACCATACTTTATTGAGATGCACTCTATCTTTGTGTGATCGCAATGGCTTTTGGGTATTATGAGCACTACTTTTGGAGCTACATAGATCATGATGATGATGTGGATGATTGTGCTGATAGAGACAATGCCATCAATGTTACAATGGATGTTGGTGGACTATTTGATGATTATTTGAAAGCTTAAAGGATTTTATTAATATTTTAGTTCTTTTTGGATTCATGTTATTACATATCATCTCCCTTAAAGAAATTGAGATGTCCTTATCTTGAGAAAAAATAGGGATATTCTTTAGATAGATCTTCCTCATCAATCCCAGTGGCATTCTCTTTAGGATAGTCCTTCAATTGGAAGAAGTATTCACTTAAAGTTCTACTTCTAATAGCTCTCTTCCTTACATCAAGTATTCTCTTAGGTTCGAGTTCAAGGACTTCGTGTCTCAACATTATAATGTGTTGATTATCTAGTGCACGATCAGGATTGGGTACATAAGCCTTTACTAAACTAGCATGAAAAACAATGTGGATCTTTAAAGATTCAAGAAGTTACAACTTGTATACATTTCTCGTTAGGCACTTGAGGATCTTTTCAGGTCCATCATATCTTGAGCTTAGTTTCTTGAATTCACCCAATGATAGTGAGCTCTTCTTTGGGTGGATATGGAGAACTACCAAAACATTCATGCAAATGAATTCCCACTTTATCTAAGGTGTTGAAGATTGCATGCACTTTCACGATTTGGCAGCTTAGAAAAGACTCAGTACCAACCAATCAATACTAAGAAATTTTGCACTTATTTTAGTGTCATTGGGGGTTGACATTCTTGTACATCCCTAACCTTGGTAGGATCCATTGCAATTCCTTCTTTTGACACTATAAACCCAAGGTACTCAATTTATCTTTTGAAAACACACCTTCTTTTTAGTATAAAGCTTGTGCACCCTCATTGTTTCCAAAACAATGAAAAGTTGGATGTTGTGGCTCATGTTTCTAGTCTTTCTTAGAGTTGGTCAAAATGCCATCAAACAAGACAAAAAAAAATCATTGAGATAAGGCCCAGAAGATAACTTGCCTTAATTTGTTGAAGGTTGTAAGATCATTGGTTAGTCCAAAAAGACATAACAATGAGCTCATAGTATCCATACCTTGGATTAAAAACAATTTTGGGGATATCATCTTCTTTTGTCCTTATTTGATAATATCAAGGCCTCAATTTGATCTTCGAAAAGATATTTGTTCCTTGGAGTTATTTAAGTAACTCATCAATCCTAAGGATTGGATACTTGTTCTTAACTATGACCTAGTTTAGCCCCTGATAGTCAATGCAAAGAAAAAGGGTTCCATATTTCTTTTTCTCAAACAAGATTAGGATCTCCATGGCAAATTGTTGGATCTAATCTATCCCTGATCCATTCTTCTTTCAACTGAATAGCCCCAAGGATGGATATTTTGTATGGCATTTTTGCAAATGGAGTAGCTTCTAGTACTAGCTCAATTTCATCATCAATTTCTCTTTGAGGTGGAAGTTTAGTTAACTCTTCTAGGAAAATGCTTGCATACTCTTTCATCACAAAGATTTCTCTTCTAATTACTTGTCTTGGCTAATTTTATTGAGTCTTGTTAAGTATACAAGCAATCCGAAAGGTGTAAAGGCCGAGAAAGAATGAGAGCATAATTAAAGGCAAGAAGCAAGAGCTATGGAGATTGGAGCAAGAAGAGAGAGAAAGTTTGTATATGGGAACTCTAGTAGCCACTATGTGTAACTTTACTTCCCTTATTCTATTGTCATAGTAACAATAAAGAATAAAATGGTAGTGATGGTTGAGTGCCACCTGCAATATACAAGGTTTTGGAGCTCATTGGAGCATGCATTCATACCTAACCATGCTTCGATGAGGTCACATGGTTATTGGATGGTTTATGGAAGGTTATGATCATTAAATGCTCAAATCTAAACTAGTTTTCTATTGTTATTGTAGTGGGCTAACTGTTGACAGTCTATGGCAAGCATAGATGGCATTATTGCTTGAAGAACTAGACAAGCATTGATGCCTATAGGATTATGTATTGGCTCCTAGAGACTGTGACACATGTTTGTTGTGGTTTGTGGTTGGTTTGAGCTAAGGATATCCTCATTCCAACAAACAATGTACTATTGGTTACTCACACAAACTGTTGGTTACAAACCATTGTTTGTCATTGAATGTTATGCATACCTACATGTCTATTTTATAGACAATGCTACTTGCTTGGAATACTATTACATCTAGATATTTGGCCACATGTTTGGAAATATATGACATGGTTTTGAACTAAAATCTACTTGTTCTTACAGAGTTCTTGATAGTTATTTGCTTTAGGACTAAAACTATCTTGCATAAACAATGACTAACAAAGACCTGATCAATGAAAGGTTGACTTGTTTGCAGGGAGTTAGGCAATGTCTGGTCAAAGACTCCATTGAATAACATCAGAAGATGGCAAATGCTAAGAGGGGTGACAACATTACACAAATAGTGGGTGAGAAGTAAGACAACAGTAAATATGTTATTTAAAAATTCAAAATAGAGAACTTTCTCATTGGCAAAGGTTATTGGGATTTACTCACAAGTGTGAAAGCTAAGCCTAAGCTTCCTGAAAAGTATGCAATAGCTGATCAACTTAGGGTACATCATGTATGGATGGAAAGAGCCCAAAGAGTGGTGTTGAGAGCGGAATTTAGGAGACGGGAAGTGCTTAAAAATAGCTAAAAATTATGAAGATCAAGGGAAAAATATTCACTGTCAAAGGCGGCGGCTCGATCTAGGACGATTTTAAGCGCCAAAGTGCTTTAACGGCGCCCGAGCGACACTTGGTGATTTTTCATAATTTTTCAGACAGTCATGCGGGTTGACACAAGCTACTGGCCAATGCGGGATGCTAAGTCGGACGCCCAGGATTTTTCAGAGCTCAATTCGGAGTCCGGACGGGGAAATGGCCAACAAACCGGTCAAGATTTGAAGAGGTGGACAAAATTTGGCCAAAATGGGCAAGTGACCCTTGGGGCCAAAATTTAAATGTCACATGAAAAGTTTGGGAGAGATGGCATGACAAAAAACGTGGAGGAAGCGTGGAGAAACTGCGCCCGAAATTTGCGCCATCATGTTGATCTTGCAATCTTCAGCCTGCACACAACCCCCCCGAGTGATCATTGGCAGTGAATCCCCTCCGTATGCTGATCATATCGCCGCCCTTCGCCCGTGGAATGATGGCCTGGTTTGAAATTTCTGAATCTAGTCTTTCTCTCTCCTCCCTCTCTCTCTTCTAAAGGCAAGATCATGTGGGAAGAAGGAGCAATGAAGAAAGAATGATGGAGGCTTGTCCGGCATGGACCGGATTGCTCCACGGGCTGAGAATGGTGATTTGTGATGTTGCTGGACATGAAGGGTTGCTGTTTTCCAAATCTACAGCCATGGACACAAAACCCGAAACACGCGTTTAAGCGGTAAACTAAAAATTACAAAGAAAATTTAGTGTTTTATGCTTTTGATTGATGGAATGCCGTTCATATGGACTAAGATTTGATTATGTTGCTGATTCTTCTGAGTTCTTACTGTTTATAACCAGAAATTATGAAAAACATGCATTTCATGGCTTGAAATAATGTCAAGAAACCCGAAAACCATGAAAAATGGGGAAAAACAAGGGTTTTGGGCGTATAAATGGGGAAAACCGTCGATACACATCAACTAATCTTTCAATTTTGTTGCAAATGAACTAAGGGCCACAGCCCACAAACTGGTTTCAATTTTCAGCAATTTAAAAATTACAAGAAAATGGAAAAATGGCGGGAAAATGATAAAAACACCATGAAAAATGGGGGAAAAATACATTTGGGGCTACGAAAAATACAGAAAAATAGGATTTATGTTTGTTGATGTATAGCAAGGCTGGGGCATGAAGTTATGCTTCAGTTCAGCCTTGTTTATATGTTTTAGTGCGTGTTTCCTTCCTTTCTCCACATAAAATGACAAGGAAACCCTAAAAGAAATGAATATAATGATGCACTATCAACGGGGAAGGGTAGAGTTGTGGAAAAAATGGTTAAATGCCGCTGAGCATGATGAATAATTTGCTGATTTTATATGTATTGCATCTAGGACGGAATAATAATGATAAAAATTAACACCTAGTAGCACGAAGATCACTTCGGTGCTAGGTGTTGCAGCGAAGCACAAAGCGGTTAGAAAGAAAAGCATGAAAGAGATGTTTTGCACTTGCACGCTGCTGGTTTTTAAAATGTTTGAGCACTAGGCATCCACCTCTTTGCATGATCCTTTAGAGGAAATTAAAAGTATCAGAGTTAGCTCCTGGATACGCATAGCAATTGTTTTCAGTAGGCCTGTGACCCACCGTTGAGAGTGTGAGGTTCCTATGCTGTAGGCTAGTCGTGGGATCCTAAAGGGGAAATTAAGTAAGGACAATGGTACATTCCTGGATACGTTTATTTGGTACCTTGAGTGACGTTTGTGCGAAATGTCTATATGTTGAGCGACGCATCGAGGGGCCAATCCCCAAGGTGTAGGAGAGTCGCAGAGGGTTGACGGCATTCAGCCGTGGGAGGAACCCCATGTGTATGTGATTCGAGCCTTTTGGCTATGTGAAAGGGACTCCCTCTGAGGAGTAATATTGGGTTAGGATCAGTTGGACTACAACGTATTACAAACGCAATGCTTAGGAAGGCAGAGATTTTGATAGACGCTCCTGGCCGCGAGGCCGAGGGGTTGTCTTGTGCGTAGTGACGAGGTCCGGCTAGTGCATGAGCCAGTGCCGGCCCGTTTTTAGGTCCATCAGTGGTGCGTCTGCCGGGAGCTGCTTAAAAGTGGCGGTTCTCGAATCCTGGTTGTTTAAGGACCAACTAGCAGTTTATGCCAGAGGATACTGAGCTTGACCCGTTATTTATTGATAAGCATCGTCTAGCAGAAATCCAAAAGCAAGAAAGAGACGAAAGAGCTAGGCGACGTGCTGAAATTTTTAGGAGATATTCCCCTAAGCGTAGCGGTGCTGAACCCTTACGAGGGAGTGGATCTAGTGGTCTTAGGACCACAAGCAGTAAGTTAGGAGAAGGTGGAAGCTCTAGTGCTCCCCTTCCTTCCATAAGCCAGTCCACGTCAATTGCGGGAGGTGTAACCCCACCGTTCCCTATTCCTAGTGCAAATCCAATCCTCGTCATGGCGCAGCCTATTGCAATTCCAGCAGGAACGACGGATTTGCCGGCTCTGGGTTACCCGCTACCCATTTTTAATGGGCTAGTTGAGGAAGATGCGGAACTCCACATTAGGGAGTTTCAAAAGCTGATGTTTAACTGTCGCATCCAAGAAGAAGGACATTTAATGATGTTCTTCAATATGACTCTCAAAGGAAGAGCCGCTACATGGTATCATGGTTTGGAAGCCGGAACCATATTGAACATTGATGCATTTTATGGAGCTTTTCGAAGGGAGTTTGCCCCTGAAAGGGGTGGGCAATATTGGTTGCGTGTACTCAACGTGACCCGCCAAGATCCACACGAGGATATTCGTGCTTATGCGAAGAAGATAAAAGAGGTCTTCCGTAAGTTGGACACCTCTATTCCTATCCCCGCAGCTGCCCAATTGCAATATTTCCTACATGGGTTGGACTTCAATATCCAATTGCAGTTGAGTAGTGTCCCCTTGGGGGATATAGATACTGCCATTACACGAGCACAAGAGGTGGAATCCCGACTACAAGCAGCCTATGCTTCTCGCGGCAATTCGAATATGGGTTTAGTATTGGGAAACAATGTGGCAATAGCCAATGGCAGTAGTGGCCAAGGGATAGCGATGGCTAATCCTAATGGGAGAGGGAACATGATGCAGAATGTCCCTTTACTACCAGCTCCCCCTAGCATGTCGATGCCTATGGGCAGTCAAATGGCTCCAAGTAGTGGAGGCCAGGCGGTCAATTCTAATACCATGCCTGCAGCTCAACAGCCTGTGCCTAATCGAATTGTTAGGCCGATTGAACGACATGGAAATGACCAAGGCTATGAGTCGAGTTCTTCCAATGTTCTTGGCGAGGTTAAGGACATGATGAAGCATTATACCGACATGATTACGGAGCAGTATCGACAAATAGCCGTTGATGTCAACTTCCTTAAAAAACAACAAAATTTGATAGGAAGTAGATACCCAGAAGAGGGTGCGCCTTCGAGGTTTAGTTGCAAATGGTGTGGTGGGCAGCACTATCCAAGAAATTGCCCAAATGTTAAGTGCGACATTTGTGGAAAATCTGGCCATTTAGCAGCTACTTGCTGGAGTAAGATTAGTTCCCTCCAGCGAGGAAGTCGGCAACCAGAGCCTGTTAATCATCGTGCCCAAGGAAATGATTCCCAGCGAGAGGATGGGCCTAAACAAATACTTCAACGATCAAAGACTACAGTGGAGGAGCTACCAAGTGGTAGTGGGGTTAGTTTGATTGAGGCTGTACGCGTTAATGATGCTGAAACCTCTAATCTACGAGCTGTCCTTACAAGAGGTAAAAAGGGTAGAGAAGTCGACATGGATAAGCCTGTCGATGGAAACCCTAAACAAGGCGACAAAGGAACGCAAGTTTTGGATCCTGCCCTAGAAGGGGGACCTTTGAAGCCCGTAGAGAGTAAAGCCGATAAGGAAGCACCAAAGAAGAAGGTGAAAGTTAAGAAAGAGGCAATAAAGCCAGCTCAGCGACCTAAAGAGCGGATGATTTGGCGTGAAAAGCGAGCTCTTTCGAACTATCATGAATTCGATTTGGCGGGCTCTCTTTGCGAAGTCAAGCCGGATGTGAACCTTTTGCAGCTTATTAAGCTTTCCCCAGGAGTACGCAAGGAATTTAGAAAGATCCTACGTACCGGGTATATCGTAGAACCTTTGGGTATTGCGCGAGTTGGTGATGACTGGTTTGAGCATGCTGAGAAGCATTGCCCAAGGGTTGCAGCCTATGTCGATGGGATATTAGTAGATTGTGCCATTGTCGACACGGGATCATCTATTAACATTATGAGTTCTGAACTGATGGAAAGGTTGGGTCTTGCGATTCAGAAAGATACCTCCACAATTCTCAGGATGGCAGATGACAGTTTGAGACAGCCGGAAGGCTGCATTACTAAGGTCCATGTCACTGTTGCAAATGTAGAATGCATGTTGGACTTTAGGGTGATTCGTTTTGCAGGGCGGCCAAGTTACCAAGTATTACTTGGACGACCTTGGATCTTGCAAGCGGATTGCCAAGTGGATATACCCGCCGGTCGATTAATATTCGGCAGAGGTGCCCAGCGTGTGGTGGTTGATGCTTATCTTGAGTCCCCGCAGAGTGAAAGAGCTCCTCTATCTTCTACAGAATTGGAGACATTAGAAGATTTATCTGGCAGTGAGACATCATCGAGTGATGAGTCCAAAGAGGGATCCACCACGGAGGACATCTATCAGATCACTTTGAACGAGCCGATAGAGGCCCAAGATCGTATAAGAGATGCAGATGTTATCGAGCTAGACCTTGGTACGCTTGATGGTTCGCGGCCAATCAAATTAGGGTCCATGCTCAGCACAGCAGAAAGGGAGGACTATGTGGCCTTGATCCAGGAATTCCGTGATATCTTTGCCTGGAGTTATGATGAGTTGAGAGCCATCCCTCCCAGTCTTGCTGTTCATACAATTCCGTTGAAAGAGGGCAGTCGTCCTGTACGGCAGAAAGTAAGGCGTATGCCTTTCGAATTGAGGGACGGGCTGTTTGAGGAGTTAGAGAAGCTTCGAAAAGCGGGTTTGATTTTTCCTGTGCAACACACGGAATGGTGTTCGCCAGTTGTGATTAGAAAGAAGAAGAATAATCAGATCCGTTTATGTGTAGACTTTAGAGAGCTGAATAAGCAGACAGTTAAGGACTACTACCCATTGCCATTTATTGACCAGATTTTGGATCAATTAGCGGGTAGGGAGATATATTCGTTTATGGATTGCTTTGCAGGATACAACCAAATGGCAATTGCAGAAGAGGACAAGTTGAAAACAACTTTTATCACTGTATTTGGCACTTTTGCTTACCACGTGATGGCTTTTGGTTTATGCAATGCGCCTGGTTCGTGGCAACGAACAGCCGATAAGACATTCGGTGACATATCCCCTGAAGAGTTGAGGGTGTTTATTGATGACTTAGGGGCCGCCACTGTGAGAGAAAGGCAGTTGATCATTTTGAGAAAATGCTTTGAGCGCTGTAGACAATTTTGCATCGCCCTAAACCCACGGAAGTGTGCTTTTGGAGTACCTTATGGGCTATTGCTAGGCCATGTGGTTAGTTCGGTAGGAATTGCGACAGACCCCGAGAAGGTGAAAGTTATAGTTGCCATGGGTCCACCACGCACTCCGAAAGAAGTTCATAGCTTTCTGTCTTCGGTTGGTTACTACCGTAGATTCATTAACGCCTTAGCAGAAAGAACGTTGCCGCTTACAAATTTATTGTCCTTTAGCTGTTCGTTTGTATGGGGTGACCCTTGTAAGGTAGCATTCGAGGATGTGAAACAAGAGCTAGCAAGAGCGCCCGTTTTAAAAGCACCTAAAAGAGGTGAGGTGTTCTATATATTCTCAGCAGCCACCATGTATAGTATCAGCTGCTGTTTAGCCCAAATTTGGGAAGAGAAGTGGTACCACCCGATTGCTTTTGCTAGTCGGAAGCTGGGGGTATCCGAAATTAATTACACCTACATGGAGAAGCTGTGTCTAGCGATGGTCTTTGGGACCAAGAAATTCAGGCATTACATTCTCTATGAGAAAGTCGTACTTTATACGAAGGCGGAGGGACTTCGACTATTGATGAATAAGTTACAGCCGCCTGATCGTTTAGCGAAGTGGTTGATCACTTTGCAGGAATTTGATTATGAAATCAAGAGTAAGCCACCAAGGTTGCAAGGCATCGTGGAATGTCTAGTGGACTTTGGGGAGCCGAAAGAATCTGTGGCTGAAGGTAGTGACATGGAGATGATATTTAAAATAGATACGGCATCTATTCCCTCCTGGTATGCTGCAATAACGCATTATTTATCAACAGGAGAGGCGGGATCCGAATTATCTAAGGCTGAGAAAAGGAAAATTAAGCAGCAAGCGTTAAAGTTTGCCTTGATCGCAGGTACATTATATCGGCAAGGGGTTGATGACATCTATCGCCGATGTGTGATGCCTGACGAGGTGCCATTCATTTTGGAAGAGTGCCATGATTCTGCTTGCGGTGGCCATTTTGCTGGACGGCTTACAGCACAAAAGGCTTTAAGAGCAGGTTATTGGTGGCCTGCCATCTTCCAGGATGCGTTTGCGTATGTTAAGCGGTGCGATATTTGCCAACGACATGATAGTCGAGAGAATAGGAAACGACCACTCACCCCTATTATGGCGATACTTCCATTCGAGAAGTGGGGAATAGACTTCGTGGGTCCTATTACTCCATCGTCGACTACGCAAAAGCGATACATCATTGTAGCAACTGACTACTTCACAAAGTGGTCAGAAGCACGGGCAACAAGGAAAGATGATGCTAAAGAAACTGCTAGTTTCCTTTTAGAGCAGATAATATGCCGGTTTGGTCCACCGAAAGAATTAGTGTCGGACCGCGGAACTCATTTCCTGAATAAGGTGATCAAAGGTTTGACAGAGATGTGGAACATCAAGCACAACAAGACAACCCCATATAACCCGCAAGCCAATGGGCAAGTTGAAAGTACCAATAAGCAGCTTGTGGGCATCCTGTCCAAAATTGTGTCGGAAAAGAAACGGGATTGGGATAAAAAGTTATACGTGGCAGTGTGGGCCTATAATACGACTTTCAAACGAGCCACTGGCCATACCCCGTTCAAGTTAGTATATGGGGAGGAGTGTGTCTTGCCTTTAGAGATTGAGCTGCCGACTATTCGGTTTGCCATCAATCATTCTTTGAGCGATGAAGACGCTCTTTTTGAGCGCTTGACGACACTGGCACATTTAGATGAGCTTAAGTTGCAGAGCTTATTGCACCAAGAAGTGGCGAAGCGCCGAATGAAGAAGCTACATGACCTTAAAGCCAAGAAGTACACCTTCAAGAAAGGACAGCTTGTTCTGTATTATGACGCACGACGTGAATTATTCCCAGGCAAGCTAGAACCCAAATGGGATGGGCCCTATAAGATCGTTAGGATAGGAAAGAATAAATCTACAGTGTTGTTAGCTGACCTTGAGGGGATAGAATTTAAAAATAAGGTTAATCTTAATAAGATTAAACCTTATTATTTTTGATTGCACTAATGCTATGACTGCCTTGCAGGTCTAGGCACGATTGATCAACCATCTGCAAGGAGATCGTGATAGAGGTTGATGGGTCGTCTGATCCCTTATTTAGAACACCCATATTTGGAACAGAGGTATCATCAGGGAAAGCTCATTTGGTGGAGCAAAGGATACAAGGTGATTGAGCAAGAAGGCGGGACATTTATTTGGGAAATCAAGGTCTTCTGCCATCACTGCCTACAAATTTTGACGAGCATCCCTATTGCATTCAATGATGATGGAGGGATGGAGCCTACAGTCCACCCGTTGAATATGCTGAATTTCGATTACCATAATTACGAGTAGAGTTCAGGATGGCAGAATATGTAAACCCTTTATGGACGTACACCTTGTACTTTGATGGGGCGTCCAGGGGTGCATGCAAAAAAGGAAGTGTAGGAGTTGTCATCCGCCACCCCCGACGACGCATTGTCATGAAGTTAACTACTTATCTCGGGGTGAATTTTACTAATAATATGGCCGAATACAAAGCCCTGATCATGGGTTTGAATATTGCGAAGAAGGGTGGTATCCGCCAGTTGTTGGTGAAAGGGGACTCTCAGTTGGTTTTAAATCAACTCAATGGGACGTACATGGTACGAAACCCCATCCTTTGTATGTACCATCACACTGCCATAGCCCTGCTAGACGAATTCGATCGAGTGTCTTTTCAGCTGATTCCACGGAATTGGAATCAGTTTGCCGATTCATTGGCTAATCTTGCGTATGAAGAGGACCTCTTCTTTAATTGTGGCCCTTGTCCCGATATATCTATTGATGGTGAGACAGGACCTGGTCGTTTGTGGGGTATGCTTTCTGAACATGCCCTCTTTGGCAGACGATGGTTGATTTGGGTGATGCAGAGGGTAAGCGAGACTCATCTGCCTTTATTATCTCGGACCCACAGACTGATTCGACGACATGTGATGCGAACACCTCTTGCGATATACGCAGGAGGGATAGGTCATAATTTAATGCACCTAGTTTAGGGCTACAAGCCCTGTTCCCCTGGGAATAGTATGCTTTGATGTCTATCATGGTTGTTTCCAGGTGGATGTTCTGCATAGTATTGGTTTATTTCCTTAGGCCAAGAGGGCCGATACAGTTTTGTAGCAAAGTCATGTCTGATTTCATTAGGCCAAGAGGGCCATTTTCCTGTCTAGTGCGGGTGCGTTTAATTGGGTTTTTGTTGAGTGTTGTGCTGGACAGGTTTTGCGGGTTGTGGAATTTTGTGGAGCCTGGAGGAGCCTTTGCTACGATGGAAGCTTCTTGTGGCCACTCCAGGTGATATTTCTCCTTTACAAGTACCTTTCTTTCCTGTTATATGTGTATTTGTACTTGTTGAGGGGATACTTTTTGTTGGGGACCGGCGATCAAGGCATGAAGTCCCAGGTTTAGGCTACGTATGTTTGCGGGAGGTCGGAGTAGTCATTGCCTCCTGTACAGACATTGTCAGACATTGAAAGATCTGTTTTAGAAGGAAGTCCTAGTGGCTCTGTTCTGCTAACCTGCTAGGCAGCCGTTCTAGGAGTTCTTGTTAGTAGTGAGGCAGTTAGAGAAGCCTGCTAGAAGATAATAATAATGATGCCAAGAAATCCTGAATATCCCAAAAGATGAATATAAATACGAAGGTGTGTAAAAAGGGGTTCTAACCCCTATCAAAGAAAAGAAATGAAAATATATAAGCAGTTGATCATTGCCTTGCGAAGGCCTGGTAGGTTCCTAGGGACGAGTCAGACCCGGGGCCGATACCTTGTCTTCCTAGGGGTGGCTTCTTGCTGGAAAGATAATATCAAACCAAGGAAGGTTGGAGCGAAAATAAAAGTGAGCGTTAGAAAAGGATTAAGTGTCGCCTTGCGAGGGCTTGGTAGGTTCTTGGGTGCCGAGACAAGTCCTGAGACCGATGCCCTGTTCTCCTTGGGTCACTACGCTCAGCTCCCTCCTTTTTACATGCCAAGTATGTTCATCCAATCAAAATCCTAAAAGAAGACATGTACTGAAAGAAACTATCCTTTACTCAGGCTATAGGAGTCCTCGCCTTGTAGGAGCTCCTAGTTGTGTTGTCTTTAGTTGGTCAGTAGTTCAGACTACCACTTAGGGCAACCTCTTTGGCAGTTCTTTTTAGTTTGGCTGTGTTGGAGCAGTTGGTTAGTGACTCACTTCGGATCTTCTATTAGATGATGCTAGGCCTACTCCTTGTGGATGTCATGCCTTGGTTCTGTCTAGGGGTAGGGGAAGCATTGTGCTGAGTTTTATGATGATAATTGTTTTGTATCAGTTTGATGCTTCTTTCGTTGTTTATGTGCAGATATGTTCGTGGATTCGACGGGCTGAGTCGCCCTATCTCGTGGTCGCCAATGAGAGCGGAATTTAGGAGACGGGAAGTGCTTAAAAATAGCTAAAAATTATGAAGATCAAGGGAAAAATATTCACTGTCAAAGGCGGCGGCTCGATCTAGGACGATTTTAAGCGCCAAAGTGCTTTAACGGCGCCCGAGCGACACTTGGTGATTTTTCATAATTTTTCAGACAGTCGTGCGGGTTGACACAAGCTACTGGCCAATGCGGGATGCTAAGTCGGACGCCCAGGATTTTTCAAAGCTCAATTCGGAGTCCGGACGGGGAAATGGCCAACAAACCGGTCAAGATTTGAAGAGGTGGACAAAATTTGGCCAAAATGGGCAAGTGACCCTTGGGGCCAAAATTTAAATGTCACATGAAAAGTTTGGGAGAGATGGCATGACAAAAAACGTGGAGGAAGCGTGGAGAAACTGCGCCCGAAATTTGCGCCATCATGTTGATCTTGCAATCTTCAGCCTGCACACAACCCCCCCGAGTGATCATTGGCAGTGAATCCCCTCCGTATGCTGATCATATCGCCGCCCTTCGCCCGTGGAATGATGGCCTGGTTTGAAATTTCTGAATCTAGTCTTTCTCTCTCCTCCCTCTCTCTCTTCTAAAGGCAAGATCATGTGGGAAGAAGGAGCAATGAAGAAAGAATGATGGAGGCTTGTCCGGCATGGACCGGATTGCTCCACGGGCTGAGAATGGTGATTTGTGATGTTGCTAGACATGAAGGGTTGCTGTTTTCCAAATCTACAGCCATGGACACAAAACCCGAAACACGCGTTTAAGCGGTAAACTAAAAATTACAAAGAAAATTTAGTGTTTTATGCTTTTGATTGATGGAATGCCGTTCATATGGACTAAGATTTGATTATGTTGCTGATTCTTCTGAGTTCTTACTGTTTATAACCAGAAATTATGAAAAACATGCATTTCATGGCTTGAAATAATGTCAAGAAACCCGAAAACCATGAAAAATGGGGAAAAACAAGGGTTTTGGGCGTATAAATGGGGAAAACCGTCGATACACATCAACTAATCTTTCAATTTTGTTGCAAATGAACTAAGGGCCACAGCCCACAAACTGGTTTCAATTTTCAGCAATTTAAAAATTACAAGAAAATGGAAAAATAGCGGGAAAATGATAAAAACACCATGAAAAATGGGGGAAAAATACATTTGGGGCTACGAAAAATACAGAAAAATAGGATTTATGTTTGTTGATGTATAGCAAGGCTGGGGCATGAAGTTATGCTTCAGTTCAGCCTTGTTTATATGTTTTAGTGCGTGTTTCCTTCCTTTCTCCACATAAAATGACAAGGAAACCCTAAAAGAAATGAATATAATGATGCACTATCAATGGGGAAGGGTAGAGTTGTGGAAAAAATGGTTAAATGCCGCTGAGCATGATGAATAATTTGCTGATTTTATATGTATTGCATCTAGGACGGAATAATAATGATAAAAATTAACACCTAGTAGCACGAAGATCACTTCGGTGCTAGGTGTTGCAGCGAAGCACAAAGCGGTTAGAAAGAAAAGCATGAAAGAGATGTTTTGCACTTGCACGCTGCTGGTTTTTAAAATGTTTGAGCACTAGGCATCCACCTCTTTGCATGATCCTTTAGAGGAAATTAAAAGTATCAGAGTTAGCTCCTGGATACGCATAGCAATTGTTTTCAGTAGGCCTGTGACCCACCGTTGAGAGTGTGAGGTTCCTATGCTGTACAGGCTAGTCGTGGGATCCTAAAGGGGAAATTAAGTAAGGACAATGGTACATTCCTGGATACGTTTATTTGGTACCTTGAGTGACGTTTGTGCGAAATGTCTATATGTTGAGCGACGCATCGAGGGGCCAATCCCCAAGGTGTAGGAGAGTCGCAGAGGGTTGACGGCATTCAGCCGTGGGAGGAACCCCATGTGTATGTGATTCGAGCCTTTTGGCTATGTGAAAGGGACTCCCTCTGAGGAGTAATATTGGGTTAGGATCAGTTGGACTACAACGTATTACAAACGCAATGCTTAGGAAGGCAGAGATTTTGATAGACGCTCCTGGCCGCGAGGCCGAGGGGTTGTCTTGTGCGTAGTGACGAGGTCCGGCTAGTGCATGAGCCAGTGCCGGCCCGTTTTTAGGTCCATCAGGTGTATTGGATTTCTTAATGTATCTCTAATGCAATGGTCATGCCGATAATGAATTGCAAGTCACCAGAGGATGCTTGGAGCATTTTAATGAGATACTATGGCATGATCACTAGTGCACACAATATCTAGTTAAAGTAGAAGTTTAACACAATGGATGGTCCATACAAGATTATGTGACCGAGATGAACACCATTGCAGATCAGTTAGTTGTAGTAGGAGTTGATACAAATGATGAGGATTTGGTAGCTATGACCTTGAATGGTCTGGGACATGAATACAAATCTTTTGACACATTTGTTTTAGTACGACTTGAGATGCCATATTTTAATGAGATTGTTTCATTGCTCATAAATGAAGAGGTCAAATTAGGATTAACTACTGGATCGAGTAGTTTGACAGGTAGGGATACCGTATTCTATTCAAATCAAAGGGGCCGTGGTACTCGTGGAAGAGGGTTTTCTTCTGGTAGTAGAGGAACTCAACAAAATGCATCTCAGAATTCCAATAATTAGCAGGGGCAAAATGCTAGAGGTGGTGGATAGTCACAGACGATACATGAGAATGCTAACAAAGATAAGCAGTATCATTACTATGACAAGTATGGCCACATTGAAGGTTTATGTTTTATTCATGAAAATTTCACAAATAAGGATATTTATAAATAGGCCTTCAACTCATGTGATGTAGAGGATATACATATAGCAACTTCCCAGAGTGGTGAGATAGGGCCTTTCAATATCCTTATTTTATAAGTTTTTAATTTTCTATTTGATTTTGATTGTAACGAGATACATTGAGTGAGAGTGGAGAGAAAAAGAAATAGAGAGAGAAAGGGAGGGAAAGAAAAAGAGAGAAGATAGGAGAGTGGGAGGGAAGATGGGAGAGAGAAAGAAACATTGAGAGAGAGAGGGAGAGAGGGAGAGAGAGAGAAACAAAGAAGGATGAAGGAATGAAAATAAAAAAGAGAAAGAGAGAGAGAAAGAGGGGTGGAGAGAGAAACAAAGACACATCTAACTTGTTAGATATACTCAATGCCCCACCCTCATAAGGTGCCACCAATGATCCATGGTGCTCTAAGTTGTATCTATAAATAACCCCTTTATATTACACCCTTCTATATGTAAAAAATGCATAAAAATGGTATTTAGAAAATACTTTGCCAAACTCAGTCCATTTGAGATTCGATCATATGCACTTTTGGGAAAGTGCAAGGTTGTAGTCTCTATCGATTCTAAAAGCATACCAATTATCTTTTATGTGTTACCAAATGTAAAGGATGGAGGTATAGAATCGTTGTTAGGACGTACATTTAAAAATCAGACACTTTATACCAGTCACAACACATTCATCTAGCCATTGGCAACGTACATATAGTCACGGCTTTCAGCAAGGGTAGCACGACTCCATCAAAGCCTGCAAATCCACCACTGATAAAGAAACCCATGGCCACATCTAAGGAGGGGGGTCGTGATTTATCACACCCTGCTCAGACAAAATAGCAACAACCCACCAAGAACACAACAAAGACCAGAGAGCCTACCCTCAAATGGGTGCCTAAGCACAAAGGCCCACCTCCTAGAAGTAGGCATACACAACCTTGCAATGCTAGAAACTCACACCCAAGAGCTAGGAGGCCGCAAAATATGCAATACACGTGAAGATGAATGGTCATAGCCGAATAGGTTCCCAAAACCTTGTTGCAAGTGAAGGGCTATTACGAGGGAAATGCCTCAATATGGGTGCCTAAAGCCAAAGCTATCAAGGGCATTACTCAAAAAGTGCCACCCTCAAACACATCTATGCAAGATCGAACAACAGTTAAGGAAGTAAGGTCCCAAGAGATACTCATACCCAAGCCTACAGATCCCAAAGCTACTAAAACCATAGATCGAACAACAGTTAAGGAAGTAAGGTCCCAAGAGATCCTCATACCCAAGCCTATAGAGCCCAAAGCTACTACAACCATAGATCGAACAACAGTTAAGGAAGTAAGGTCCCAAGAGATCCTCATATCCAAGCCTACAGAGCCCAAAGCTACTAAAACCATAGATCCCAAGATCACTAAGCTGCCGGCATTATAGCAAGTACATCGGCCAAAACTACAGTCGAATCTCATTGATTCAACCACCCCCAAGGAGCCTAGTGACCCAACTACTTCTCAAGCTGAATGTAGCACATCCTCTGAGCCGCAAGCCCAACCCATGGTCCCTAAGGATGCCATTACTCCTAAGGACCTACCTGAGGAGCTCCCTTGTGTAGCTCATTTTGACCCTATGCGCCAACATGTCTTAAAGGTCTTAAGCCATCATATGAGCAATGATTGATCCTCACGTTGGCTAAAGACCTTGCTGAAAACAAAGGCAATGACTTGGTCACCTACATAAAGCACTTATATACCACTTTCACCCTACTTGCTAAGAGCTATGAGCGCTTAGACCTAGGTCTACTTGATGCATCCTTAGATTCGGATATCTGTCCCTTGCCATGTGCAGCTAGGAGGAATAATAATTCGTGACAATAAAAACACCCATGTTCACGGAAGAATTGATCGCCAATGCCTAGATATCTTGAGACCAAGCCCTTAAACAACGGCTGATCACCTCCTATAGCAAGAGCAGAGTCACTGCCACAAGCCAAGAGTTAGACAAACTTTGCAAGCTAGCCGATAATGACACCCTTCTTACGCAAGTGGTATGCTCTATGACTCTAATGGGAACAAGAAGGCTACCAAATCATGAACAATCTTGAGCAATGACGTGCCGTTAAGACCTCCGAGTATGATCCCACTTACGTAGCTCCTACCTCTGTTAGGGTATTGGCCATCACTAGCAATTGATCATTGGAAGATCACTCATGAGCCACCCTTACCTAGATCAAGTCCTTACTGAAGAAGAGCTACACATTGCTAGCAGGAGTGACTCTAGTGATCTTATCACTTATGTCCTCACCTATATCACATGCATAGGAATCAGACCTCATAATATGGACTGTCATGCTTAGTTGGAATATAACAAACAATTCTATGCCTGGTTTCTGCAAGGTAATGTCCCGTTCACTCGCGCTAAATTCCCTTCACCCTTCTCTCTCCAATCCTAGGAAGGATTTAAATGATACTCAAGGAAGGGAGGGGTAAGGTGGAAAGGAAACAAGCATAAAAAGGAAACTGGAAAAGAAGAAAACAAACATGCCTTAAACGTCAATCAATGTTTAAATGACAAGACTCAGAATGTGGAAAAAATTATCATGGATATTTTTGAATCATGTGGATTTCTTGAAGCAAAAATTTTCCTCTATACTTAATCATTTCACATTCTTAAGAGCTTTCATGTATGTTTATCTATCTCCTTGTGGAAGTTTATTCAAGAAAACTAATGGTGAGCTATGATATTTGACAAGAACCTAAAATGGCAGGGCAAGATAAAGGTGGCAAGCTCCCGTTCAGGCAGGAAGAGCAAGCAAAGTATGGCTTGATGGTAGAAACAAGGGGTTTTAGCTAGTTCACGTTCAAACATACCCTAAACCTAGAAGACGCCATCATGGAGGAGCCAACTATAAAACAACTCATGGACCAGTGCAGTCTAGAGAAGTATGTAGAGCGGGCAGGATGTCGATTACAACAAGTGCACAAATTTCTAAGGAGCTTTGATGCCGAAAGAAATTGTGGAATGGTGATGGAAAGAAGAGGAGAAGAAGCCCGCCAAGTAGAGGTGGAGTTGAGCCGTATGATGGTGGAGAAGGTCCTAGGTTTAGCTAGTAGGATCGAGAAATGCCCAAGGAGGGATGTGTATAACATCGTGGGATGAGCAAGGCTACCGTGCACATAGTTGATGGAATAAGCTTGGCAGACATCCCAAACCTTGAAATTAAAATCCAAGCAAAGATGTTCATGCCCTCTTCTCCAGTCAAAGATACAACGTCCTTATGAGCAGAATCGGGGTACCATTGCTGGAAAGCATTGCAGTTGGATATCCAAATGAGATGGACTGGAACGCCTTTGTGCGCAATTCCATCAAAAACTTAGAAAAAGCCTTGGCCATAGGCACAGTAGTAATAGGTGGGGAGTCCCTGGCCTCCACAGGGAGGTCAGGTAGGAAAATGTCCTCCTCTCCAAGGGATTCACCATCAAGTTCAGTGGAGTACTAATGGCCATTATCCAAGAGGCCCTAAAGGACTCTGGAGGAGTTGAAGAGGAAGTAGGGGAGACCCTTGGCTGATTGCCACACCCCGAGTAGGAGCAAGCTAGTGAGAGGACTATAAGTGATAGGGAAGAGCAAGAGACACAGTCTGTGGCCAGAGAGAGCCCAAGACACCAAAGAAGAAAACCCCATCGAAGCCATATAATGAAACAAAAGAAAGAATGACCAAGGAGGAACGAGCCAAGCTGAAGAGGGTCCAAAGAGAGTCCAAGAGGGCCGAAGAGGAGAGAAAGGAGAAGGAAGCAGATGAGCTGAAGAGAGGGGAAGAGGAGTTGAGAAGGGCTAAAGAAGAGAGAAAAAGAAAAGCAGAGGAAGAGGTGAAAGAGTTGAGGAGAAAGGAAGATGAAGACATGGCCAAGGCCATGCACAGGTCAATGGAGGAGACTTTTGGCACAGAAGAGATTGCCACCATGAGGCCCTGGAGGAAAGGAGATCCAAGTAGCAGCACTAGGGCCTAAAAGGTTGAGGTAATTGTTGAGACCTAAAATGGGCCCGACACTGGCTCTTTGACCTCTAAGACACACAAGACAACCCCACACGACCTCGTGGCTAGGAGCATCTAAGGCTCACACTACACTGAAATCTAATATCGATTTTGTGTTTATAATAGGACATAGTCCAACATTTACCTTCCATTTCTCCCGAGAGGGAGATCCCATAACATATAGGTATAACACCTCGTATCACATACACAAGAGGCAACCCCTTGGTTAAAGCACTGTGGCCCCACTACAGCTCTCCTACATCAAGGGGATTGGCCCTAAGATGCACTTCTCAACATAAAGAACAAGCGTACAAGCTCCACTCTTTGATTTATCAAACGATCCAAGAGTTTATGTTTCCTTGCTGAACTTATCCCAAGGAACCACTCGTCTAACCTACAGCAAGGACTTCCTCACACTCTCAGCATTGGTCAATGTTCGGCATATAGGTGCTATCCATCCAGGAGATTATAGCATGTGGCATGCAAGATGCAAAAGTGAAGCTCATTGTGCACAAACATTTATCATTAAAAATTAGCACAATGGACTATAAAACAATCCTTCAATGCATTATTGCTGTGTTGCTGGAGACTAGCACCGAGTTACCTCGTCCTACTAGCCTCTTAAAACTTAAATTTTTATCATCCTATATGACATTCACAAACAAAATATCAGACTTTACTTCACTTTCCACACGTAGAAAAACTCCCACAACTCTTATTTTCCCCCTACCGTTTATATGTTGCATCGTTGCATAGGTGTAGGGTTTTATTTTTTGTCATTTTTAATGTATAAAGCAATAAAAATGCACTAAAACATACAAATAAGGGTGAACTTAGGCTATACCTTATGCCTCAACCTTGCCAAACATGCACACACATTGTCCATATTTTTTCACATTTTTATATCTCAAAACCCCTAAATTTTCCCTTTTTTTGCTATTTTTTCGTATTTATTTAATAAGAAAATAGAGCATTTACTAGTTTTTCTAATTATTACAATTGAGAACCACTCATTTTTCACATTTCATCCTTCATGCATCATTTTTATCAAACCCGAAATGACAAAATTCCCATTTTCTTTGTAAAATGCGTGTTTTTTGGGTTTTAAGTAATTAGTTATGACCATAGATTATTATGAGTTCTACATTTTCCCATGTGCAGTCCTCAAACATGATGCAAGCAAGGCTCAAACAAATTTCCAGCCCATGTGCACATTTTTTCCCACCCGAAACATGCAAAATTCCATTTTTCTTTGTAAAATGTGGTTTTTGGGTTTTAGAAAATTATTTTCAGCATTATGGCATTATGTGTTTTAATTTTTCTAATGTAGGATCATCAAACATATGGAAAAAAACATTCGTACCAATTTTCATCCAATATGAACATCATTTGGCCAACAAAACCTCAAAAAGAAGCATTTTTTTCCTTTATAAAATAGAATTACCAGTTTTTTTATGGTTGCAGGAATCTAAAACCAAATTTGGGACATCATAACAATCCACCATTAATGCTCAACCTATCTCCAATCATCCATATCTAGCCCCAAATCGACTTGGAAGCGATCCGGTGTACCATGCCGAACAAGCATTCACCACTCGTGCTTCATCTCCCTTCACACGTAGGAAATGCCCCTTGCAGGAGAGAGTGGGAGGAGAGAGAAAGACTAAAAAATTAGATTTCTCATTTCTCAATCATATGACGCATTCTTACAGCCAAAACGGAGAGCGCTCTATGTGGATCAATAATCCATCTTCATCTCTCTCACCTAGGGCCAACAACGGAGAGGCACCAATCATTCAAGCGTCATGAAAAAATGTGCATTCTTCTCTCTTGACAGTTTCATGATTTTCTTTCCTTTTTAATCCTTCATTAAGGTTTAAAGATTAAAATAACCGGTTCAACCTTTCCTATTCACACTACCCAACAAATGGATTTTTCAATTTTGAAGGCCCAAACGAACTTCAATTTACAATTCGATTGGACAAACGCCTTCATGGCGTCAAAATTCCATCAACTTGGCCTCTCCCACACACTTTACAGCTTTCTGATCTAGTAGCTGCTTTATAATGTTGAACCTTGCGGGGATTAAATGGAGGGAAAAATGACCTCCGATTGACGAATCAAGACTTCTGTTGGATTCCTGACGTTGAAATGCATCTAGGAAAAATCTAGCTCTGTCATCCACTATGGTTTGATATTTCATGAAAATTGGCACTTTAACACCTCTCGGGCACTTTTCGACTCCAAAATGAGCTCCAACACTCCAAGAACAGGTCCAAATCAAGTCCTAGAATCTAGCTCTCCTTGGCGATCATGGGATAGGGCGACTCAGCCCATTAAATCCCACGAACAGATCTGCACATAAACACAACCACAAAGAAAATCAAGCTAATATAGAAAATACACAACAAAACACATCACAGCTCTCACCCTACCCCCTATCAAAACCAAGGCATGAAATCCACAAGGAGTAGACCTAGCATAAGCTGACAGGAATCTCAAAGCTAGTCACTAATCAATTGCTCCAACACGGCTAAGCTAAAAAGAACGAGCAAAGAGGTCATCCTAAGTGGTGGTCTAAACTACCTATCTAACTGAGGACAACTCAACCACGAGCTCCTCCTAGACGAGGACTCCTATAGCCTGATCAAGAAATATAGTCTTTTATCACATTGTCCTTTTAGCCTTTTATTGTTCCACACTCGGGCGTGTAGAAAGGAGGGAGCTGAGCATAGTGACCCAAGGAGAACAAGGCATCGGTCTCAGGTCCTGTCTCAATACCCAAGAACCTATGAGCAATGGCAAGCCTCCTTAAGCGCAATGCTCCATATAATGCAAGTGGATAGCAAGGATTCTATGGAGAGGATGAGAAGGAAGTTAGAGATTCCCATGAGAGCCTTGAAGTATGGCCTACAAGAGTGTGCTCTTCCTACTAGCACCGACCTAATGAGAAAAGAATAATGCCAGTATTTGAGGCAAGTCGATATCTCCACCGATGAGCTCAAGGAGCTAGGTTTTGAAGAGCAGGAGCAGCCACATCCACCCCTAGCTGTGACCACCCACAAGAGCAACCGCCAAAGGAAGGGTCGAACTTTGAGCAAGTGCTAAAAGAAGAGCAATAGGCACGAGAGCTTAGCCCACCACTACTAGATGTGCCTTAGGAAGATCCCAAAGGCAGCTAAGTACCCGAACGCATCTTTGCAGCGAAGAGAAGAAGACTGGAATTGGTGGAGCAAGGATGGAAAAGAGCTAGAGCTCAACCCCAACAATTTCCTAGAGAGCCCATGCCACAACATGAGGATTGCTATCTCATCAACTGGCCCTAGAAACTGATTATTTGGGAGCAAGGAGAACTCTAAACCGAACCCTTCGAGCTATCATTCCTCTACCCATGGGCCCTAGACTGAGTCCGACCAATGGAAGTAGTGGATAGCATAATTCAAAGGGCCAACAACTTGGCAAATCAATGGGTCAAGAAGCAGAGCATAGTTATCACTCGATGGAGGTGAGAGGTCCCAGACTACTGGCAGGACAAGGTGTACTAGATTCCCAAGACTATCCAAGGCTACGAAGCACAACCCAAGTGTAATAAAGTAAATAAGGCCAATGATAGGCTAAAAGCCTTTGTAAAAATATTAGAGGTCTAGGGATTAGGGTTTGCTATAAATAGGCAGCCCTAGCCAAAGTTAGGGGCCTTTTGATATTTACACTAATTTTCTTAGAGATTTCTTATTTATCACCATCTTGGGGCGAGTACCAAGTTTTGTTTCTTGTATCTTAATTTCAGCTTCCATGGCTACATTCTACTATGGTATAATGAAAGTTGTCTATGGCATGGCCATGATTGAAGCATTTTCATATTATTTCCTGTTATTTGCTTAGTTTAGTTCATTAATTTTCTGTTAATTTTTATGGTAGAATAGACCTTCTTTACATTGGTATCAGAGCATTAGTTTAGATCCTTGTCAAGAGTCATTTTCTTGTACTTGATCCAGTTTTATAGACTAGGAAGTGAAAACCTTCCAACCACAATGGATACCATAGTTTGATTCTATGGATTGTAAGCTTTGTATAGAGTAGTGGTTTGGCACATTATGCCTCTTCCTTTGCTTCATAACTCAAAGAAGGCATCAGTGTGAAATGCACCTGCAGTCCATACTCAACTGTTCTACTACAAAACAAGCTCCATAGCTCAAGCAATCCATGCTTGAGACTTCAAACCTCATTGGCAAGTGGCCTTCTTCAATCTTGGGCAAAATATATTCCAATCTTGAACTTTTCTCTCTCCCATGAAACCCTAAGCAAGAAGGTTTTGGACAGTATCAAAGAATTTCAGAATTCTTGAAGCAAATGAAGGGGGTTTTGGTGGCAAATCACTCCTGGAGCTTGCTTACACACGTGGCTTCAATCTATTGTCGACATTGAAGCAACATTGAAGAATCTTTGGCATACCTTGGTCTAAGGAAGCTTTGGACAGCATGCATCTTCAATGTCACTAAAATCTTTGGTTCTCTTCTCAAATTTTGGAGTCTATAATCTACACTGGAGTTGTTCATTATCATCTTTCAAGCTCTACATCAAATGGAAGAAGAATTTACCTTCATCAACCATATTTGAAGCATTGGAGCAACAATGGAGTTCATAGGAGAAGAGTATGAAGCTGAGATCTTATTCCATATTGAAGCATGCTTAAATTGGGACTTTCTTGGATCATTCTATCTACATTTCTTAAAAGAATGCATAGAGTTCAAAGCTTCTATGAGAGGTCTTGGAGCTTTCTTGTCTCTTTTACATAATGGATAGCTTGTACTCAATAATTTCATTGAAGATTTGGTTCATCATCTAGTAATGAAGCACTTTTCAATAAGTGAATTAATCCTACAAGCATTCTTACCAAGATCTCATGAAGATTGAAGACCTACTGTTATCTACAAGCATTCTTAGCATTGTATCATGTTTGGAGCATGATAGAATGGGTATTTTGATATGGGCAGCATAAAGAGAATTGTATGGCAGCATGAGACAAATGTATGGGTAGCCTAATGCTCTTCAAGATATGTTTGTTTCATGTATGAATAGCATGTATGTACCTTGACATGCAGGGTATTTCCAATATCAATATCAACATTGTTCATGAGGTAAAACAGGGTGCAATCCACTATGGACAGATCTGGAAATCCTTTTATAGAGAGGGGTATTTCTACTCCTAAATTGAAACCAGACTCTCATTTGAAGCTAGACATCATAGGTTTCAAATAGAGCTATCATTTCTTCCATTTAGACTTGTATTGATCAAGTTATGGCCAAAACTGTGTCTACGGAAAGTTGGGACAGCATGCATTCAATTTGGCAAGTGTGGCAAGTGATATTAGGGAAATGAAGATGGGCATTGACAAACTCATTACTCTCCTTGATGTATGGCTACCGCCTATAGTAGTTACCAATGTCTCAAGTCCTTCCACTTGTGAGAACTATGATCAGCAATGTCATGATACTTCAGTGAATGAGTATGTATCTCATGGCAACTTAGAATATGAATCATATGGCACTTCTCCCTCATATGAGCAACATTTTGACAGATGTCTTGAACAAAATGGATGCTATACTTCATTTCATGATGAGCAAAATGGGTATCATTCAAACCATTTTGGTCAGTAAACAACAAGATGATGTTTCTTATGACAGATTTGATCAAGAATATCATGCATGTATTCCTTACCAAAGCAATGACTATCATGTCTACTTAATGTTTGATCTTAAACTTTTTCCTTTTGCAAAAAATACTCTCAAATGAGCTAACTATAAGCCATTGTGCCATAATAGGAACTCAAAATGGCAAGCCAACTTCTATTCTAAGAGGAAGAGCACAATACGTACTAACTAGCCACTAAAGCGCAAGTCTAAAACTAGCTGAAGTACCGTAATGTCAGCAATTTGGGAGAGTTGGTAAACACGGAAGGAGTGGTGAGACAAATAGTCGACCAATGCAACCTCCACAGATATGCAAAGAAGGTGGTCTAGAAGATTCACCACAATAGATGCACGAAATTTTTGAGAACCTTCATGCAAGGAAGAACAATGGCATGGTAATTGTCAAGAAGGTGTTGAAATATTTGCAATCACACCTACTTTAGTCCCTTTATGAGGAGCAGTGAGGACTCAGGACCAAAATCCCATATGCACAGTAGGAGAAAGTACCACCACTCAAATCCTATAAAGCATTGTACTTGCACTCTTTTTCTAATGCAATGATAGTACTCTTTCTTTCCAATAAAGTGTCATATCACTGTCAATACACAAGATTGTGTTTATGAGTCCAAGTCTCAATCTTGGAACCTAATTCACTTGTGTAACAATTTGTCCTTGTTAGGGTCAATGTCTTCATGAGTTTTATTTTCCTCTTTCAACATCCATAGCTTTTGCATTTGCCATGCTCTAGATCCCGTGTATTTTAACTCATTTGCCATGCTTAGCTCATTTTAGTAGATCTTCACCTCTGATCCATCTCTACTCAGCTTAGTCTTAGCCTATGAACTCACTTTCCATCTCCACCTTCAAGCTTGCCTTCATGGCTACCATAGCTAGTAACGCCCTGTCAGATTGAAGCTCTTGTATCTCACTCCACAGGCCAAATATTACCAAACTTCCTTCTAGAGAAGTGTTCCCTCGCTATTGAAAATTCTCTATATCATCTCAGAACTTGACATTGCCTCATCCACCACTCAGCATTGTCAATTTTCTCAGGTTTTGTTCTATAGCCTCCATAGCCAGACATGACCTGCTACACTTGGAGCTTTCATATCTCATCATAGAGCTCATATCTTTGGAATCCTCCTTCTAGAGAATTGTGCCTTTGCTCAAGGATAAGATTCCTATCACCTAACACCTTGACATTGGCCACTCCAAAGCCCAGCATTGACAAAATTTGTGGTCGATGTCTAGAATGCGCCTGCTACCATTCGTGCTACTGCTGCCATCGCTACAAGTCGCTATGTTGACAAGCACCAAAGGGCATTGATAGCTCATCATTCAAGCTTCATTTTGATAAAAAATAATTTTGAAAATGATCCACTGTAGCCAAAAAACCAGGGCTAGGTCAAGACCCTAATCCAAGAAGCCATAGCCAAACTTCAGTGAAGCTCAAAAATCTCATCATTTTCTCTCTTCTGCCCCCACTGGAACAACCCATTGCCACTCTGATCTACTGTCTCAGCATCAAAACAAGAAGGGGAAGATTCGGATTTGAAAGAACTTGAAGGATTTTGTAGATTTGGAAGACTCAAGGAAGAAACATAGTGTCCATTGACACTCATTTAGTGCTCTTAGCACTTGTGTCTTTTGACACATCTCAACCAACTCTTCTACTACTCAAATTTGATAAGTCTGAACTTGATTTGCTACTGTTCCCACAAGTCTAACATGGCCAAAGACTCTCCAACTGATCGCTTCAAAGGAGTCGGGTTTCACACCTGGCAGACCCGCATCAAACTCATCCTAATGAAGAAGGGCCTTTGTGCCATTACCACTAGAAAATAAAAGAAGCCTCGTGATGTGGATTTTGTTGTCACTTGGCACAAAAGAATGATGATAAGGCTCAGGCCATTATCAAATTGGAGCTAGATGATAGCTATATCCACCATGTGGATAACTGTGAGACCTCACAAGATACATGGAAGAGACTTAACACTTTATTCGGTGCACAGTCTAAATCATCAAAGTATGGTCTCCTAATTGAGTTTTTCAGGCTTGAAATGAAGTCCAGCACATCACTTGCCACGCATCTAAATTATATGGAAGGACTTCTAACCCAACTTGTAGGAATTAACATTAAAATGGAAGAAAATATTTGCATCAATGTTCTACTTAAGATCACTATTAGAGGAGGAAAAGAAGCTAAAAAGTAAGGAAGAACCAAGCACCTCTAGAGATGAACATGCATTATATGTTGGCAACACGTACAAAAGCAAGAAGGATCAACTCTTCTATGACTTTTGCAAAAGGACAAGACACACCGAGAAGTTCTGCCACACCAGAAAGAGATCCCAAAAAGGCCTATCTAGTTGCAGTCAAAGAAGAAGAAGAAAACGGAGCAAAGGAAGAAGAAGAAGAAGAAGAAGAAGAAGAAGCCCACCAGGAGAAGGACAAACCTCATCGGTCCTTCTATTCAGATAGAATTTTCTAGTTTTGTATTTCCTAGCCCTAATGCCTCAAATATAAACTTGTAAACTCCTCAGTTAGCCTTGCACTACAGCCTCTGTACACTTTATGAGGCCCCTGCTATAGCCTTTGGTGTTTTGCCATGTTTATGGTGTGCCCACACTTTGTAGGTGTTGCTTTCACTAAATCCTCTATATGCTTTGTAATTCTGGTTGTGATTGAGGAGGGGTGTTGAAATATTTGCAGTCACATCTACTTTAGTCCCTTTGTGAGGAGCAATGAGGGGTCAGGACTAGAATCCCATATGCACAGTAGGAAAAAGTCCCACCACTCAACTCCTATAAAGCATTGTACTTGCACTCTTTTTCTAATGCAATGATAGTACTCTTTCTTTCTAGTAAAGTGTCATGTCACTCTCAATACACAAGATTGTATTTATGAGTCCAAGTCTCAATCTTGGAACCTAATTCACTTGTGTAACAATTTGTCCTTGTCAAGGTCAATGTCTTCATTTCTTTCCTTTTCCTCTTTTAACCTCCATAGCTTCCACATCTGCCATGCTCTAGATCCCATGTATTTTAACAGAAGAAAGGCTCCCCTAAAAGGATAGAGGTTGTGCTTAGCTTGGAGATAGTGAAGAAGGCCATTAGAAAAAAAATGAACTCACAAATGGGCCCTTAAAAATAATATACCTTAAGATGTGGGCCTTTTGGATTGTCCAATAGGAAGGCTAGATGTTGGCATCCATAGAGGGTAAATCTTCTCTCTCCAAATCTTGGGTTTTCTATTAAATAAAGGGGTAGTGGGGGATTTAAAAAAAGGGAGAATGAATAGTACACAAAATTTGAGTTTATCTCACCTCATATTTCCCCACTTTTTTTGGAGAACTTTCAATTTCGGTTTTTTTCCTCTCATGAAATCTATTTGACCCAAAAGTTAAGCAACATACCACTTTCCCTCTCTTCTCTATACTCATGAATTTTCGTCTCCATTGAAGCTACTTGCTAAGAGTAATTAGGATTTTGAGTGTTCTGCTTACCTTTGTACTTTCTTCTCCATGCAACTCCAGATTTTGGGCAAAACGCAGGTGTCCATATCTCTTTGCATTTTCTCTTCTTTGCTATTTTTTCAATAGGGTTTGATGTTGTTTCTTACTGTTATTGTTATTTTATTTCATAGACTGTTTGGGGCAGGAGACAGAGGTGCTCATCTCTCTCTCTCTCTCTCTCTCTCTCTCTCTCTCTCTCTCTCTCTCTCTCTCTCTCTCTCTTTGTGTTGTTTCTCTTTTATGTTGTGTTTCAATAGAATTTGATGTTGGTTCTAATTGTTGTTTTCTTGCAGAGTTTATTTGGAGCAAGAGGTAAAGATGTTAATCTCTCTCTCTATTTGGTTTTTTTTTTTTTTGTGATATCTTTTCAATACAACATAATGTTAGTTCTAACCCTTATTGTTGTTTTATTTGCAGAGATCATTTTGGGTGACATCGCATAAGTGCTCATCTCTCTCTCCCTCTCTCTTTCACTCTGTGTTTTCTCTTTTCTACTATTTTTTTAGTATACCTTCATGTAAATACTAACTCTTGCTATCGTCTTTTACAGATATCAATTTGGGCAATATTGGATAGGTGCTCATTTCTTTCTCTCCCCCGCGTACTGACACACTCTCTTTCTTCCTCTCTACATTATCCCTTTTCTACTATATTTACAATAGGGTTTGATGCTAGTTCTAACTTAAAGATCAATTGTTATTGTAGCACTTAATACAAGGTACAAAGATTTTATAGCTCAATTTATAGGTAAATGTGCCATATTTTGTGGTGCCAAAATTTATTCATTTAATTAGTGACTTTTATGTTTTATGGGATTGATGTTTTCTTATGTTCATAATTTGCAATGGGTTTTGATTAGCAACAATTCAATCTTATCTTCAGTAGATCAACTTATAGGTAAATTGGCCATGTTTTGTATTGCTTCTATTTGTGCAGTTATCTAGATATTTTTTGCTAAAAGGGATTCATGCAAGTATTTTTGTTAAAAGAGATTCATGCATGTGTTTTTTTGTACATGCAGGTATTGTACAAGATTTAGGTGAAGCATATAATTCTCGATCGACTATTTTGATGTGGTGGTTTCTTGGTGCTAGATGATATGGATCTGTTGGTAGTCAATGGTTCAAAAATCCTCTCCTTTGTTGGTCTTATGTGTCCATTTGGATCTCCATGCCGATTGGCAATGATCCATGAAACTCTTGTATCATATCATCCATATAACACACAATGTGTTGAGTCTTAAAATATCTCAAGTGTCAATCCAATGTGCCTATTAAGATTTTCATGCCATGTGGTTGCTATCGATGTAACAATTACTCTATAATACCCACATTGTATACAATGTATTGAGTCAAATCAACTTGATGCCACTAAACAAAGAGCATTGGATATTGAGAAAGTTGAGATTTTCTTGCAAGTTGTAGATCCTGCTCTTCAGGAAGAATTAGAAGAGCTTCTTGAGGATCACACAAAGCCTATGGGTCTTAAAACAGATTGGCAGGACGCCCAAGATGCGGTCTCGACTTTGACCAAGAGGCGGATATGGAAGACCTGCCTACAGAATGGATCTATGACTCCGACGTCGTCTTTTGCTCCTATGTTTGCTTCTACCACTATCATTTCTTCTCTTCCTCAGCCAGTTACTTGGCCTATGCCAGTGCCTACTATTTCTAATTCTCCTGTTCCTCCTATTCCAAGACCGATGCCAGCTCCTTCTGCTCCGAAATCATCCGCTCCTTTGGTTCCTTCCTCTCTTGATGACATAATCAAAGGCATTGGAGTCAGTTAAAGAAAAATTAGTGGGAAAATTAAAAGAGCAGTTTGCCTCAACCGCGCCTACTATTTCTTCTAGTGCTCTTAGTGCACCTAGGAGTGCTCCTAGTGCACCTAGGAGAGATCAAAGATGTATTTGGTGTGATAGTACGGACCATCAGCATTGCAGGGATTGCAAATCTTTTCAAGATTCAAGGAGGAAGAACTTGGTATTTTGGGGACAAGATGGCAAGATCTGATTGAGTGAAACAGGAGCTCCGCTTGCTACCAATTTTGGGAAAGGCAAAATGAAGAAATTAGTAGATGACATGGCTGCGCATACTTCTAATGTGGCAACTAGAGGAGATGCCTCTGCATATGGAATCCAAATTGAGAAAAGTTCAAAGAGTCAGTCAGCATTATGGACCTATGCTATAGAGATGGCAAACAATGGGAAAATCCAACAGACTGTTTTGACTAGTGCAGGTTCTAGCATCAGATCTGAGACAGGTTGGGATTCGCCTGTTGACAAGTACACTATTTATGCCTACTTGGCTAAGTCTCAGGGAGTAGATGTACTTGTTGAGGAGAAGTGTAAGAGAGATGAAGAGAATCCAAATGCAGCTAAAAAGACTAGAGGGGGTGAGTTTGTTACTCCACCTACTGTAGGGCTGTCTTCGAGACCAGGGCCAGAATGACAAATGGAGGATGCTCAAAAGAAAGAAAAGAGGCAGGAACCTAGACAGAGAAAGCAGCCAGGATTTAGATTAATGTCTGATATTGAGACATCTACGGACATGAAGAAAATCTTTAATGAAAAGATATTTGGTAGTGAGGTGACTTTTACTATTTTTGAGGTTTTGGGCATCTCCAAAAGAGAGTTTCAAGATCAGTTCCAAGAAGTCCTTAAGAGAAAAAGACATACATTGCCTACTAGTAATACACAGGGAGTTTTGATTAGGGAGTTGGATGAGGATGAGGATGAGGTTATGGTCGAGAATGCTTCTATTTTTCTGCAGACAGAGAAGAGGGTTTAGCCTATGCATTATGCTAAAACTGATGAGCCTATCTTGGTACCGCGCAGTCACTTTTCGCAAAGTCATTGGGCTAAGGCAACTACAGAAACAATGTTAAAAATTGGAGAGAAACAAGTGCCTTATGTTTCTTTGGTGGATCATGGTTCAAAGATTAATCTCATAGTTCGTGGAGTTTATGAAAGTAATAGATGGCCTATGGATGCAGAGCATGGGTGGCATATGAGAGCCGCCAACAACACTGTAGGTGATTTGTATGCTTCCTGTCCTAGTGTCAGGATTTCTATTGGAGATGTAAAGGAGGATTTCCATTTCTTTGTGCAGGATTCATGCTCTTACCCCATAATCCTAGGACAGCCATTCATCACAGAGATGCACATGGAGACAAAAGTAATGGATGACAGATCTGCTTATGCATGGATTCACAGTAAAGATGATATGAGAGCAGTCCAGTTTATGACTGTGTGTGTAAATCATGCTAGAAATAGGGATACTCTTCGAGATGCACCTTTGCCCACTGTAAGGGATTCGGGTTTTCATTAGGTACCGCTATTCCACGAGACGACGTCGGTATAGAGCAGAGGAGATTGGAGTTCTCGCTTCCTGGTAGCAGTGTTTTCTCCTCCAATTTTGTTGGAATTTCAGCAAACAGCTCGATGAGTTATCAGAAGATTTCTAAGTTGCCTAGAGCTGCTAGACAGTACATATGCAAGAAGGAGAAAGATTTGAAAAATGCAGGTATTTTAGAGGATGATGAGCATATAGATGGGATGTATGATAGTATGGTTTGTGCAGATACGATGACAAAGATGGAAAATATGCTGAAAGCTGATATGCAGAGTTGTCTCAGTAATGTATCAGTGCACTCCATGGACATGTTTCATGAAATTTTAGATTTTGTGTCACAAATAGAGTTAGAGGCTGAGCTGACTCAGCAAAAAGTGTTGAGAGCTGAAGAAATTCAGCAAACAGAGTTTCCAGTTGATTATGATCAGCCTACAGAGACATAGAGGGCTGAAAACTTTCAGCCAACAGAGTTTACTACTGAAATATTTCAGCATCTAGAGTTTAGGGATATTCCTATGTAGTCCATAGAGCAGAGGGCTGAGGATATTCAGCCACCACCAGAGGGCAGAATTGCTGATTTACATCAATATTTGAGTAGTGCAAAGGATCGTAATGAAGCTAGGGTTGACACGAAATACAAGATTGTGGATAAGAAGGTGAAGCCGGTAAGCTAGACCGCTTCCACTTGACAGTGATCAGCAAATAGAGAGAGCTGCCAAGCAGCCAATTTTGAGGAACCCAGAGCATATAGGCCATAAATTTTCAGCAGATACTCTTGCTGAATTAAAAATTGGAAATGGTGATTTCTTGCTACCCTCAGAGAAGCAGTGCTTTCAGGATATGCTTGAGCACCATGGAAGGGGGTTTGCTTTCTTCTCGCATGAGATTGGATGTGTGAATCCAGATATTGTTGCCCCTATGGTGATCTTTACTATCCCTCATATTCCATGGAACCTCGACCTATTCCAGTGCCTAGGGCACACCTACCAAAGCTAGTTGACTTGTTGAATGAGAAAATCAGGATGGAAATCCTAGAGCCGTCATCTGCACCATACTCAAATAGGTGGTTTACGGTTCCAAAGAAGAATGGTACTCTCTGATTTATACAGGACATGCAGCCTGTAAATAGAGTTACTATCAGTAAATATGATCAGTTTCAGTTGGCCTTGGAAAGTAGGGACCTAAGCATTATGAGAACTCCTATTGGGCTTGTCAGGATGTGTACCTTGCCTCAAGGTGCCACTAATTTTGTTGCGCATATGATGAATGCCATGCATAAGGTCCTTCGTGAGTACATACCTCAGCTTACCATGCCTTTCTTGGATGATGTGCCCATTAAGGGGTGTGCAGAAGAAGAGAAGAATGAGAGTCTAAATGAGCAGGGATGCAGATACTTTGTGGCTGATCATATTATAGCTTGTGAAAATATTATGGCCAGGTTAGAAGAAGTGAACTTGACACTATTAGGGTAGAAATCTATTTTTGGAGAAAATGAACTCGTCATTGTTGGACATATGTGTGGGTATTATGGCAGGAAACCTTCACCTACGAAGGTGGATGCTATAGGAAAGATTACGGAGTATTGTTCTACCACTTTAGAGGTATGGAGATTCATTGGAGCTTGTGTGTTTTACATGATTTGGATACCCCATTTTGCACACATAGCAGATTGTTTATATCAACTGCTTCGAAAGGGCATAAATTTTATTGGGATGAGAGTCACACTAGAGCCATGCCGAAATTGAAGAAGTTATTGCACATTGCTCCTACTCTCAGGAAAGTGGATTATAATTGCGAAAGGCCTATTGTATTGACAGTTGACACTAGTCCAATTGGCATAGGTTGGGCTGTGGGTCAAGATGATGCAGATGGAAACATGTATGCTATTCGATTTGGGGTGAAAGTCCTAAACGAGAGACAGAGGAGGTATCCGCAAATCAAGAGGGAATTACTGGGAATTGTTACAGCTCTCAAATGCGACAAGGAGTATTTTATTGGAGCCCGAGTTGTGGTAGAGACAGATTGCTTGCCATTGATAGGTATGATTATGAGTTTCTCTACTCCGGATATAGCTATGCTAAGATGGATCGCATACATCAAGTCATTAAATCCAGAATTTAAACACATAGCAGGGAAGGATAATCCAGTGGCGGATATGCTATCTAGAGCCAGATATGATGATAAGGAGACACTACTTGCAGAAGAAGATGATGCAGAAATTTCAGCCGCTATGGTTGATCATGTTTGCCATGTCTATGATATTGTGGCTTTCATAGAAGAACACTATGTTGGAGATTGGTTGCAGATTGGCAAGTACCTTAGTACACTAAGAAAAAGAGATGAATGGACAGATGAAGAGTTCAAGAAGATCAAAAGAAAATTCTATGGTTATTTTCTCAAGGACGGATTTCTTTGGAAGCACCCGAAGAAAAGAGATGGATTACCCTTGCGGGTTGTCTGCAATAAAGAGACCCAGTTTACAGGTGATGAGAGAGTTTCATGAGAGTCCTTGGGCTGGTCATAGAGGAGTGTGGGCTACTTATGAGAAAATCAAGGAAAAATATTGGTGGAAATGCATGTATAGAGATGTTTCTTGCTTTGTAGAGACTTGCAGAGACTGTGAGATGTATTCCGTAGTGCGTCATCGAGACGAGCTTCACCCGGCCTATCCACTATGCATTCATTATAAGTGGGTAGTTGACTTGGTTACTATACTGATGAGTCTATGGAAGATGAGATATATTGTATTGGCTAGAGAAGATCTTACCAATCATGTTGAGGGTAGACCTTTGAGAACGAAGACCACTAGTGCAGTGTGTAAGTTCTTATTGGAAGAAATTTTCTGCAGTGGCTATGTGGGTAAGATCACTGCAGATCGCGGTGAATTAGATGCAGATGAAGCTAGGGAGTTTTTCTCTCAATTAGGAATCAAGTTGGCTCTAACCACAGCATAAAATCTAGAGGGAAATGGAAAGAGTGAAAGAGGGCATCTGCCGATAGTGAAAGCATTAGCCAAAGCATGCAGAGGACGGATTGGAGAATGGCCGAGACTTCTACCATTTTCTTTGTGGACTGATCGTACGACTCACAGTGTTACCACAGGATATATGCCCACAGAGTTGATGTATGGTCGAAAATTGGTTATGCCAATTGAGACTTGTGCTTTGACTTGGTCAGTTTTACCTTGGCAGGAGGATTTGACAAGAGAGGAGCTCTTAGCTCTTCGGATTCTGCAGTTGGAGAGAAGACCAGAGGATATTCAGCTAGCTATTGACAAGTTGAAGGTTGCTAGACTTAGAAATAGGGATAGATTTGACAGCAGGAATTGCTTGTAGCCTAGAGCAATAGAAGAGGGAGACTGGGTATTAATCTTTGATAGCACCCTTTAAAATCAACATTCTGCACTCCGGAAGATGGTGAAAAGATGGTTTGGGCCGTACATAGTTAGACATGTCTTTGACAATGCAACATATGAGCTGGCAGAATTGGATGGGACAGTGCTTAGAGTGCCCATTGCAGGAAAAAGAATCAAGATTTTCAAGAAAAGAGATGAGGAGGATTATGCATTGGAAGAATTTGCAAGAGAAGAGCAACGAGAAGAAACTCCAGTAGAAGAGACAGATGATATGACAGATAACCTTGCTGATATACTGGAAAAGGACAACGAAGAGGTTGATTTGTTTGTGGATCTTGACGATAGTGATCATGGGTAGTTGGCCCATCCAGAGGATCAAAGGGGGTGGATGTCGTGCTGCTGCACATCCGAGGTGTGGAATCCACCAAAAATTTTGTGTGTCTAACATTCGTTACTTTGTGCATACCTAGTCGTTGTGTTTGCATTTTATTCTATGTGTGGCTTGCGTGTTTGTGTGTGTATGAACCCTAGCTTTCTCGTAAGTGTGTTTCCATTTATCGTCTCAAACCCGTGTGTGTGTGCTGGCACTTCATTCCATTGTAAATAATATTATCTATGTGCATTTATCTTTGTGTGTGTGTGAATGAATGCTTGTGTGTGTGTGTGTGTGAAAGCGGTATAAGAAATCCTAGATCTAAGATAAGAAGAAATACAAGAATGCCCTACAAGTGGATGACTAGGAGACTTGATGAATGGGAGAAGCCGGATTAGTTGGAACTTGATTCTACCGAACATGAGGGAGATGAAAAAGTTGATGATCCAACTAGACAGATTCAAGACTTGAAAGTTCTTCTGAGGCAAGACATGACACGGTTAAATGCCTTGATTATAGAGTTGGAGTCCATCCTTGGAAACATAAATTCCTCTAAGGATAGCATTGAGCATTCAAGAACAGTTATTTTGAATCTTAAAGGAAGGCTTTTGCAAATTACTAATGAGTTCAAGGAAGTTTTGACTATTCCCTTTGAGAACCTCAAGATTCATGAGAATGAGAAGCTGTTTTTTTACAGCCTCGACTTCTTATGAAAGAGGAAATCCTTTTGCACAAATGTCTCCAATAAGGCATAGTCACACGGATGTAATTTCAAGCAATTCAGTTCCTCCTTGGGTCAACAATAGCAAGCCTGCCCAAATAGCTCATCCAAGTGATAAAGCAATCCTCCAAGTTGGAAGATCGCGACTTTTCTGGGCGAAGTGACAGGTCCTGGACAGTAAGATTGGCATCGTAGCATGGCTTCTTTTTTTTCTTCCGGGACTTGTTCATTCGTGAAGGGACAATAAAAGTCTGACAAGGACAGCACACTATGCAAGCATTAACACACACTTGGGAATAGAACAAAGTAGGCGGGATGATCTAGAGTCCCTTGGTTATGTGCTGATGTATTTTTTGCGAGGAAGTCTTCCATGGCAAGGTTTGAAAGCTGGAACCAAAAAGCAGAAATATGAGAGGATTTGTGAAAGGAAAACATCTACTCCTATTGAGTCACTGTGTAGGTCTTTTCCTTCAGAGTTTGCATCATATTTCCATTACTGCTGTGCATTACGCTTTGATGATAAGCCAGATTATGCCTATCTCAAGAGGATCTTCCTAGACATGAGCGTCCTCTCTTCTTCGTCTCCATCCTTGCTATTGTTATGCCTTGGACGAGGCCCGCTCATCAATGGATGAAACGCTTCTCAAGCTTGGCCACAATCATAGAGCTAATGCCGAATCATCTATAGCTTTTTCTTCTTCTTGTGGATTATCATCATTTTCTCCCGAGTCAGGCCAGCTTGAGTCTCATGGAAGGAAAGCTATGGCGGTGTTGATTGTCCGTCTCCTATAGCTCCAGCCGCGATCCTTCATCTGCTTCAAGTATCCTGGGTTGCCCCTTGCAGCTCTTTAAGAGAACTAGACACGTGTGGTGGCCGACTGCCACATGTGTTCCTTGTACCTTAATTTCCACGAAATCAGTGTTTCAAACATTAGAAATAAATAAGCATTCATCTTTATTGTCGACTTCTATGGAACTTATGTAACGTGTCCACTTGTATCTTCAGGACACGTCTTGGCAGTCCATCGGAAAGGATGTCTAGAAAGCTCCGCCCGGCTCTCCCATGGAATGTTATGGGGTTTGTGATCTAGGGTTTGTCCCTAAGAATCTTTCGCTAAAAGGATGGAACTTGGAACACTAGGACTGACAAAATTAGCCTAATGTAATTAGGAACAGATTGTTTCGTGACTCCATTTGATGAGTAGAATAGTCTCATAGTTTGATGCAACACTTGTGCAACAAGTATAGAGTCGTATGATCTTGTGATTGGATCACAAGGGAATGGTCAATTATGGGAATGAGGTTGGAAGATTCTTACGTAAGTTATCTTGCAAGAGGATGAATAATCATCCTAACGTAATATCTTTCTTGGGTAAAGATAATTGCTTGAAAGCAAAAGACCAACCAATAAATGAGAATAACATATGAACTTAAGGTATTGACTAAGTCGGGTTAATAGGGTACGGCCCTAATCCCAGGATGTAGGGGACCTTGCCATGTCGCAAGTAATCCCGCATCGAGTGCTGGATGCATTCAGAAGGAAGGATTCACTCCTTAGCAATTGGCCAACAATAAATGACCAATGGAAATGTTGTGCTTGTTATAGATTTAAGAGCACTGTTTTGCTTTGCTTGACCAATGAATTAAAGGATAAATGGATATATAATGCTTCAGATTGAAGGCCTGAAGGGAGAGGCAGCTTTAGTTACCCCTGACTGCCTGCCTGACCCTAACCAAGGGGGTTGTTAACCGCACCGGGAAGGTGGACCGAACCCGCCGCAAGAGATCTCTCTGTTAAGCGCTACTTGGAGCAGGAGGACGCTTGGGTGCTAGGGGGGATCTGGCCATAAATCCCTCGCCTTCCGGGCCCTACACAAGAGGCTAATGTGACTCGGGATTGGATCTCGAACCCCGCATACTAGTCTACGAGCGGAATCTTGGATTGGTAATCCCTGTGGATTGTTGGATAGCCTTCAGGCGGATTGTGGATAAGCCTACGGTCTGGACTTTATGTATTTCCAAGATAAATATGATAACCTGTTAACAAGGAACTTGTTTGATATTGCTTTTCTATGTCAAGTGATATGATTACGTGAAGAAACCAGTGCCGAACGGGCTAATTAAGGAAGCTGATTGATACATGTCCAACTAAATGTGTTAGGTAATTAAATAACTAGAACAACCTAAGGAAAGTGCGGTGGATGGGCCATAGGTCCGTCCTACGGATGGGTGGTCCTGGTTGGCCGGGAACTTTTCTCAATCAAGATGGACAGCGGGAAGATTGTTCAAGGAACACGAACAACAAGAGCGTTGACCTAGAGTTATAAGTTGATCCCGATTTACACTGTTTTAGGGAAACGGAATGGGACTATGCCTTATGGCAGATAGGTTGAGCTTGGCATCCCTCTCATTCCCCATTCTCCTTAAACCAAGTGCAGCGTGAATCCACTTCGGACATGGCGTTTCTGCATAAAGTAGTTTGCTTGGGTTTGACGCTAGTTGCCGTTAGGAAATGACCAATAAGAAAAACCCTAATTCAGGTCGGTCCTAAGTGGGAACGGCCAAAATACTTCCGCTACGTAGCAAACGTGGAAAGCCCTAGATCACAAACCCCATAACATTCCATGGGAGAGCCGGGCGGAGCTTTCTAGACATCCTTTTCGATGGACTACCAAGACGTGTCCTGAAGATATGAGTGGACACGTTACAACTTCAGCCTCCACTCATATCTTCGTCCTGAAGATATGAGTGGACACGTTACAACTTCAGCCTCCACCTTGGCAACCTTATCGGGCCATGAAGGCAAAACTGTTGGTAGAGGAATCAAAAAGCATGAGAGAGATTTGTGGATAAAGTTCAGCCAACCCTTGCAGTTGGAAAACTGCTACTCTACTAGATCAGTTTATTTGCATGCTTATTGTTTCATTTGGAGTATTGATGGCAGCATTTTCTCAACTCTTCGAAGGCTCTTTTAGCACAACTATATCTGGACAGAGAGATTTGTGCATCAAATGGTGTGAGATGTGACTTCATGTCTTAAGATTCCCTATCTACTGTTTGGATAATTATCTGACCTGAATGGATCTTGTTCCTAGCAATCAATGGGTGATTTCTTTCGACAAGTGGATATTTTGGACAGTTTCTATGTAGCAGGAGATGCAACTGCAGTTCCAAAATCATTATGTGAATGGAAAGACATTTTCCTTTTCAATTCACAAGGATCCAGTTTCTTTAGTTAATGAGCTTTCAGACAATTGTCAACAGCAGATATGGCTTCCTTCGAGGAGGAGAAGTATGCTTAAAATGTATTTACACAGATGGACATGTATCTTGAAATTGGAAAGCCTCTTGTCACAGCTCCTATATCAAAATCCTGTGTATTAGTCTTTTGTTACAGCCTTGTATCAAGCTTGTGCTTATCAGGAAAGCTTTAAATCCATTTTATTATTATCCTTTCAAAGGCGTTTCCTATGCAATCCAGAGGCTGCTTGGGTTTCTTCTTCTTGTACCTTGTATTTGTTATTGACAGAAATAAAACAGAGTCTTGGCATCATTTTCTCATCTTGCTTATTCACTTGATTGATCTTCTATCTTGAAATTCATCAAGGTCCTCCGTGGATGCGACTTTGTTTTTGAAAAACCCTTCGACATCGTGATATTTAGTATTATTTTGTTAATGATGCATGTGATTATAATTACTGAAAAAATGTAGACAATGTTAGAGAAGGTAATATTTTATAATTTTTTCCTGAAAGTGACTATCTCTATTTCATTTTGCTAATGATAAACAAATGCATATGGGTTTTATAATAATTTATAGAAATTCATTTAGATAATATCATAAAAAAATCAATGCATTAAATCAACAAAAAATTGTATAGGAAAATATATACTAGACACGCATAAAATAGGTGTGTAGTAATATAATTTAATGTCTTAAAGATGAAAGAAAAATTGCACTTATGATTTTTACATTGCTTAGAATAAAGTTTTCACAAAAACAATCAACATTGCACATATGCCATAGCTAAATGAAAATCGATCTTTCCAGATAACGTTGAAAGTTCGACAAATGGTCGACCATCATCGATTAAACCATAGAATGAGTAGAATAAAATAAAAATTATTTTCTTGTTGAAAGCACACGTAATGTTAATATTAATGGTTATATTAGTAACAGCGTCAATATCATGAGTTGACCCACGTATGAGTCAGCAAGAAAACCTAACCTAAAATATCAAGAATGTTGAAGCAAAAACAATTATGAAATACACAATAACCCTGAAACTTCAGTATCAGGAAATTAAATAAATATCGAAACTCTGTAAGACTTATTGGACAATTGATAAGAATTTGTCGATACATATTCTAAGAGTCTAAACAGACTTGGAAAAGCATTTGAAATCCTACTAAGCGTGGGTTAGGGCAAGGTAGTGCATAAACTACCTACCATAGGTATAAATGCCCATATTATCTTTTAGGGCAAAAATACCAAGTTTTCATAAGGATAATATAAACTTCAGATTCGTGAAATAACTTGCGGATCCGAAAAAAAGAGTTGCAAGTAGGAAGCAAAACCCTAAGAATAAGGTGGAACCTTAAAAGAGAAACCCTAGAATTGGGTGGGGCTGTTCCCATGCTAAAAACACTTACTGTTTCTTTTTTTAATTTATGCATGCATTGATGGTTACATAGGAAAGATTAATTGTGCTTTTAGCAAATAGATATGATTGTAGATATATAATCATGATAATAAGAGGAAAGATCGTGCTATGCCTTCCCCACGGCTAGACGCAGAACCCTGCTCCAAGGGGAATTTCTAAATATCTAGACATAGAACCCTATGCATTCTCGCAAGTGCCGATCAAAGCCGTCTAGGATAGTTCCCCGATTGATCAGTAAAATGTGCTACCAAGGAATTGTTCCGTAGGCACGTGACATGCTTCAACACTTGGATGGAGATGATGCTCCCACTCAAACTTTGATGTGTAGAGGGCTCGAATGTGTTGCCTCAGATTCCTTTGTTTCTCACTTAGGTGACTCAAGTGATTTTCCTTCATGCTCAGATTGCTTTCTCTCACACTCGAATGACACGAGTGGTTTGTCTTTGTGATTAGGTACTCGAGTCCTCCTTCCACTTGAACAACACATCAATTTCACCTCTTTCTTGATCTCTTCCCACTTGAAGTTGAATAGTGCTCTCGCCACCTCTTTCTTGATCTCTTCCCACTTGAAGTTAAATAGTGCTATTGCCACTTCTCACTTGAATAGTATTGCTCTCGTTCGAGCATATTTTTGCTTAAACCCCTTCACGCTCAACTCAAATGGCTTCACTCCGACTCAGACAGTTTCAGTCAAACTCGGATGCCTTCACTAGGGCTCGGCCGATGGCTTCTTTGTGGCTCAAACTCACCTCGTTTTGGTCATTCAAAGCTAAGGCCTAAGTGTCAAGAATCGCGTGGTGGGGGGACTTGCTCAAGATGCTGCACTGAACACACACAGAATGCACAAGGAGAAGCTCACTCAAGAGACAAGAAGAGAGATGGAGGCCAAAACGTTTTCTTGCTGGTTTTTTCTTCTTCTTTCACACACTTTACAATGTACAAAAAGTATAGATAAGATACAACATAAAGGAAAGTGACCTACTAAGTCAAACAATGTATAACCGACTACACTAGTCGACTAGCGCTATAACTATGCTAGCTGTAAATAGGTGTAATAACCTGAATATAATAAGTAATGAGTCAGTGGCCATGTGAGAGTCATAATGACCACCGCGTGCTAAGTGTAGATGTGTGGACCCATCTAACCAGGCGGTCCATCATTAATATCCGCATATGTTGAGCTTGTCATCTCAACACTAAAGTGACTTATGGTCAATCAAGTAAGCATCAATGCTAATCCTCAGGGTCTTTTGAAAGAATTTTAACTCGAATGGCCCCTTTAAACTCTTAAGGAATAAAGCCTTATGGTCACTTGGACAACTCGAATGCCAAGGCTTGAAGGCACCTTCTTATATTGAGGCTCATACCTGGGCATTTCTCAAACGACATTAAGGTTTGAGCCTTATGACTTGCGGCTCTTAAAAAATGACTCCTTGCCTCAAACATAAAATGCAAAGTCTCAAGGCCTTGGGATGTTAATCGGATGCCTCATCTCAAACTTTATGATGACCATCAAACGCCTTGCCTCCTCTCATAGGGTACTAAACATAAACTAAAACATTAGATTTTTAAATGTTTTTTCTTATCTAAGGTTTACTCTTAAGGTTGCAATAACTCTCTAGTCTAATTTATATTAAAAATTCTTCAAATTTCTCCTACTCCATCTATGCTACTCTATGTTAGACTCATTTTGAGCCCAACTCCTAGTATGTGTTTCACAGTTTGTGCTCCCATTCCAATTTGGAGGAGCTTCTATTCTGATGCATGATAAAGAGAATGTTTTTCATCATGGATGATTTTTTCGATCTCAACAATGGAACCAAAATGTCAAAGCTTTCACAAGATCGGCCATCAAACTTAATCGTGAACACTCATTGTTTCAAGCACTTCATTTGATTTTGCAATAGCTATCTCTCACATAGCATATGCATCCTCCAAACTAATTGACTATCCATCCTTCTCCCAAACCACATGAAAGTAAGAACAAAAAAATTGACAAGGTTGTAATGTACTCACCACTGTAATATTTCTGCCGAAAAATATTATGTGCGCGCATGAGTCTCATGCAATGACGATGCCGGCATTAAAGATACAGACGATGCGATCTTTTACTCGACGTATCCTAATCTTCATCGGTAGAAACGAGACCAAAGGTTTAAAGAAACCGGCATATCCTCATATGAACCTCCTCTTGGGAGGAGGTCATGAGGATAATATTGGAATTATGGCAAATTTTTTTACATTATCCCCTCTTTCCCCCAACTGACAGTCGTACTGGAGGAGAGGGAGAAAGGAGCTTGTGATTAGGCGTAGAGCTGGAAGGCATGGGGGAGAATGACCATGCGGGCCACCACGTGGGGGGGGAAGGGAGCCTTACCCCCTCTTATAAATACCCCCCTCTCTGGGGTAAGAGGGAGGAAGCTGGGGAGAGCCGTGACACTATCGTTGAGAGGGAGAGTAAAGCCGCTAGTTGCTGCTTCAGCGTCGCCGCCTGAAGCTGAGCCCGCCTCCAGCGCCATCCCACATTGCTACCGCCTGAAGATCGTGGCTCCATTGAGCTCCTATCTACACCACTGCCATTAACCCACCTCTTGTCGCCTACAAGCCATCGTAAATAGTCGTCTCCTCTTCCTCCACGTGGGATTTCCATGACTCCCAAAAGCTTCCTGGAAGCTTCTTGGGAATCTTCCAAGGTCCCTTAGGAAGCCCCCCTTCCTATGGGCTTTCTTAAGCCTTCCTCTTGTGGTTTTTATAACCCCCCCCTCGGGATTTAAGCTCCCATTTCCGTGAGAATTAAAACCTTTTTTCCACCCTTGGTTTCCCCAAAAGACACCCTAGCCGGGTTTTTCAAAGCTCTCCCCTTAGAACTTCCACAAAGCCATATGAAAAACCTTCTGTGAATCTTCCCCCTCACACGTTATCTTAAAAGCCCTTCCTAGGGACTTTTTATAAACCCTTTCCAAAGTGGTCTTTATAACCTGGAATTTAAGCAACCTTTCCCCCTTTGCATACTACAAAGCTATTTTTTTCCCCTTTTTGTGTAGACAAATTGCATCCTCGGAGCTTCTATGAAAGGAAGGGAAAATTCGTAAGTTCCATTTCTAAAGCCCGGTTCCAAAAGATGGTGAAATTGGTCAAGAAAGCTGAATCTCAAAAGGGATTGCGCATGCGAGGGAGACGGGCCAAGACCATAAGTCTGCGACCAAGGCAAGAAAGTTGAATATGCGATGGCTCCTAAAAAGGCACAAGGTGTAACCACAAGAGGATCATCTCCTAACATCCATGTGGATATTTCATCACAACTCCAGGTTTTCTTCCTCATTTTGATTTAGGTCGTAATATTTTAATTGTGCATGGATCATTTATGAAATTAGGATGCACTTTTTCGATTGAAATACTTTGGCTAAATTAAAGGAAATAGCTTACGATCAAAGAATCGGTCATTTGTATTTTTTTTAAAAATAATAAATGAACAAAAAAAGAGCATAAGATCTCTATGCATTCCTAGCAAGTGGTTTTTATGCATTGCAAAGTAATGAATTTAGATCAACTAATGACCATCTTTACAAGTCGAAAATATTGTGGTACACTTCGATTATGCATGGAAAGAATAAATCGCATGTTGCATTATTTGGCATCTTCCTTCGAAATGATTCATTAAAAGAAGGTTGCTAATAATCCATAGGAATTTGCAAGGCATGGAAATGATTCTAGGGCTGCATGAAGTAGATTAATCTCTAGGAAATTGACATAAATCTCGATCAATTACGTAAGTATTTACAAAAGGTTGTATAGATTCAACATACAAATAATTCATTCAAGAATGAAATTAGGAAAAGGCTGCATGGTTCACATAAAACCCTACACATAAAATAATAAAGCTTAGTTGCATGAATCTTGATTGCATGTTATAGAAGGATCATTAGGAATTATGCCATAACTTAGCATATGCTTTGAAAAATTAGGGTTTGTAAATCTATTCATACATAGGCAATGAATCATGTGATTACGAAAATAGTATCGTAAATATATTCAAGAATAGACAAGTAAATTGGTTAACCTATACACCTAAAATGCAAGGGACTCACTTAGGAATGGTTAAATCAATGCAAAACATCCCAAAGTGCTAACTAGGGTAGCACGTTGAGGACGTGACCTAGTCGCACTTATTGCCAAGTTGAAACTCTCATACCCTAAAAACCTGTCCACATTCATGGAATGCAAGGACAATAGGACATACTTGCGACAAACGATCTAGGGTTTCTACCCTAAGGATCACTCGCTAAAAAGACGAAACTCGGTTTGAATTGGAACCCTAGGACAGACAATGTCAGCCTAGTGTAATTAGGAACGGATTGGTTATGAAGACACCCTAACCTATTTCCTATCTAATCATGATTCCGTGATTAGAAGACACCGTTCGATGGGTAAATTAGTCCCATGGATTAGATGCGACACTCGCACAATAAGTTACAGAGTCGCATGATCTTGTGATTTGATCACAAGGGAATGGCCGAATTCCTCGGAATGAGATTGGCAGATTCTTACGCAAGTTTATCTTGCAAGAGGATGAGTAGTCATTCTGACATAGCACCTTTCTTGGGAAAAGTGACCAAGATAAGGGGATCAGATAATTGGTTGGAAGCAAAAGACCAATCAGTAAATTGGAATAACATATTTACTACTAATAGAACTTAAGTTATTAGTTAAGTTGGGTTAATAGGATACGGCCCTAACCCAAGGACATAATGGTTAACAAACAAACCATTAGGGATCATGCCAAGTCGTAATTGATCCCAGATCGAATGCTGGATACATTCGGAGAGAAGGATTCACTCCTTAGTAGTTGGCCAAAGTAAACGACCACTGGAAATGATTGTGCTTGTAACAGTTTAAATAGCACTATTTTGCTTTGTTTGCTCAAGGAATTAAAGAATGAAAAGATATCTAATGCTTTAGGTTGAAGGCCTGAAGGGAAAGGTAGCCTCAGTTACCCCCGACTATCTGCCTGACCCTAACCAAGGGGGTTGTTAACCGCGTCGGGAAGGTGGACCGAACCCACCACAAGAGGTCTCTCCGTTGAGCGCTACTTGGAGCAGGAGGACACTTGGGTGCCAGGGGGGCTCTGACTGTAAATCCCTCGCCTTCTGGGTCCTGCACAAGAGGCCAACGTGACTTGGGATTGGATCTCGAGGCCCACATACTAGTCTACGGGCGGAATCTTGGATTAGTAATCCTTATGGATTACTGGATAGCCTTCGGGTAGATTATGGATAAGCCTGCGGGCTGGACTTTATAAATGTATTTCAAAGATAAATATGATAACCTATTGAAAAGGAACTTGTTTGACACTACTTTTCTATGTCAAGTGCTATGATTACGTGAAGGAACCGATGCCTAACGGACTAATTAAGGAAGTTGTTTGATGCATGTCCAACTAAATGTGGTAGGTAATTAGACAACTAAAACAACTGAGGAAAGTGTGGTGGATGTGGCCATGGGTCCGTCCTACAGATGGGTGGTCCCGGTTGGCCGGGAACTTTTCTCAATCATGATGGACAGCAAGAAGATCATTTCAAAGGACACGAATAGCAAGGGCGCTGACCTAGAGTCAAAGTTACAATAATCTCAGTTTACGATGTTTTAGGGGAACGGAATGGGACTATGTCTTATGGCAGAGAGGTTGAGCCTTGCATCCCTCTCGTTTCCCATTCTCCTTGAACCAAGTGCAGCGTAAATCTGCTTCGGCCCTGGCGTTTCTACGTAAAGTAGTTCGCTCGAGGTTGGACGCTAGTTGCCGTTTGGAAAATGACTATTAGGAAAAACCCTGATTCAGGTTGGTCCTAAGTGGGAACGGCCAGAATACTTCTGCTACGTGGCAGACGCGGAAAGTACTAGATCGCAAACCTCGTAACATTCCATGGGAGTGCCGGGCGGAGCTGTCTAGACTCTCCCTACTTGTTGGATGGTGGGACGGGGATGATATGTGTAAAAAAGTCATGATTTTTGGCCTAGTTTTTCAAAAACGTTTTTTTCTTTCAAAACGACTTCATCTGGTGGTTTTTGGCAAAGTTACCTCATGACTTATCTAGTTTATAAAGTCATGCCATACTCTTTGATACTTAGCTTACTCAATATCATGCTCATTCTTTGTCTCCCGATTAAGGCTTTTGTGATTTGTCTTGCCATCATGAAATCAATGCAATCTTTGATGCATTAAATGGAATCAAGAACGCTAAATCAAATATAATGTGGAAAATATTATGATCAAGCTATCGTAATATTATTTACAAGGCATCTTTGGTTCTTGTTGATTGTTTTCATTGAGTCGTCTTCTCGTGTCAAATTGCAAAATTGATTTAATGGAAGACTCGATATTACGTGCGGTTACTTATGTGATAACTCAACGAGTACTTTTTTAAACATTTCAAGCCCAAATTTATTTCTTGATATGAAGCTTTATGGTGGGAATATTACAAAGCACCATTGATTGTTTGAGCCCATTTCCCCTCAAATGATCTATTCGAGTCATTGCTCAAGTGACCCAATTAGGCCTCCACACCCACTTGGATAGAGTCGAGTGTTATTGTGGCATCCAAGTGGATCCGTATGAGTGACTACTCCTAGAATACTATGGAGCCTATGGAAATTGAGTAAAGAGGAGCCACATTGCGGATTCACCACAAGGCCACTATGTCCAAAAAGCATAGCCATGCTACAAGACCACACATGGAAGCATAGTCAAGCTTCAATCGAGATAGGACTCAAAGATCCTAGTCGAGTGCTCTTAGTTTATGGTTTCATCCCGCTTTTAATTATAGGCTTTCCATCCAATCCCACACATGTTTTGATTTCCCGACACATTTTGACTACCTGACCCTTGATTTGAGTCTACACAATCCCACCCAATTACTCAACTTGATCGAATTTTCCTTCTTGACCAACTACTTACATTGACTGCCATTCCATCCTTTAGAAAACGTCATATAGTTAATTTGGATTTCTATTGGGAATTAGGATGCTATGTATGAACCTTAGGCTTTAGCCAAAGCTCCCATTACTCACAAATACACCGCTAAGGGTAAGAAACTTGTTTCACAAGTTGTTTTAGTAGAGCCTATACCTTCTAGTCATCACATATAACTATTCGGGTTCCCAACGCATCCTATGAGCCGCTCACATAGTCCCTTAAATCAAACTTGATTCTCTTTAGGCTAGTTTTCCAACCTTAAACTAAGCTAGGACCAAGCCAAATAAGAGTAAGTGGGAATTTGGATACCAAAACTCTTTGGAAGGAACCCATGTATATAGTTGTTGTGATATGACATGCCACACGTTACATTGAAAGTGGGATTGCCTATGCACCAAGAAATTGCATGATACGACAGTGGATAAGAAAAGTCAAAAACTTGATTGTGCACTAGGCACAAATAGTTGCATTAGTAAGAAAGGCTACTTGACCATAAAGGGAACATGATAAGAGAGAGAGATCAAGTGCACAAAACAAAATAGACCAAATGACAAGCACACTTTTAGCCATCCCTTGAGTTGTAGGGAAACTACTTTGTTAAAAGCTAAGAAACATCAAGAAGAGCAAGTGGTGATCTAGACCCAACATTTCAACCATTCCAAACCCTAGACATGCAAGGTGTCTTAATCAAGAGTAGCCATCCCCTTACTTGACCTCATTTTTCTTATCGAGACCCTTGTTGCACAAGGAGAAGATATAAACATGTCCACCCCAAACATGGATAGATATGACCTATGCAAATTGGCCTAGCATAGATCTTGTAGAGAAGTGAGACCAAAGGGAAAGTAGAATCTACATTGTCATTAACAAGAGAAATCCCACCAAGACAGGTGAGAAGAGTGATTAAAGAAAACAAGCCGAGAAAGGCAACACTAAGGGTTTAGAAAGTAGACAACTTGGTTAAATATCACGAGCATAAGGAAAGTCACATCACATTATGTTATTGATGGGAAAATCCAAAGCTTGATTGAGCACAAGAAGCACATGAGTTATATGAATCCTAATACAACACACTGCCTAGAGAACATGAACATAAAATTGCATATATAATCATCTCAAATTCTTTGAAAAACAAGTGCATGCATTGCTAATTCGACAAGAAAACACACTTAGCCAAGAGCTCAAAAAGAAACAAAGAGGAAAAAAAACAAACTTTGACTATATCTAGCAAGTAAATAAGAAACATTAGAATTACACATGTGAAATTATGTGAGAGCTTCTTGCTTGATCACCAAGACCCATGGACCGCTTATTGCTTCAAATGTTTCAAGCCAAGTGCAATGGCTACCTCTCACATAGGCATACGTGCTCTCACACCTATGAGTGTAGTGATCTTACCTCCATGCTCGATTGATTTGCCTCCTCCCTGAAGCACTTCGATAGCTCCATGATCCAAGGTGCAAGCTCAAGATTCTCAAGCTCCAAGCTCCATGCTCCATTGCCATGTGTGAGACAATATAAGTGAAGAGAAGAAGAAGAAGAGAGGAGAAGATGGAGCGCTTCTCCACCACGGTCCCTCATCCTCACACACTCACTCCCTCACTCCTTCACACTCCCTCTCTCAAGCACAAGCTCAAGCAAGCAAGAACAAGAAGAAGAAGAGAAGAAGAGAGCTAGTTTTGGCCACACACAAGAATGAAATTATTCATTCACTTTTTGCCTTTTATACAAAACCCTAATCACCTTTGGGTGCCCATCCCTTTTTTTACATGACCGGTCATTTTAGCCTAGGTCCTCCTTTCCTATTCCCTTCCTATTTACGTTGTTCCTTCACCCATCACTGATCCTCTCTACGCCCTGATTCTGGTATCGAGACAACATTATGACCATTTGCTTTTACTCCTTCCTAATTTTGAGCATTTCCTCTTTCTACTATTTGAGGTGGTTTAGCTGCTCTGCTAGTTGTTCTCGTTCTAAGTGGTCCACCTGATTTGATTTTCCATCTGTATTAGTTTTTCTGGATGCCACTTCATCTCTTTATGCCTTGGCCTCATGAAATTCCTTGAGTAGTTTTTCTTTCATTGTTTCTCCTTTATGCACTTCATGTAGACTTGGGTTCTAACCCTTTCTAGCTCCTTAGTGAGCTTGGCTCTGATTCTCTTTAGCTGGTTGAGGTACTCTTGCATTTGCTTGTTCTATTGTGTAGGAGGATCAAAAAATTCTCCTCCAGCATCACCGATTCTCTGCTTCCCTCACCATGGGGTTCCTTTGTGACTTTCTCCTTAGCTTTCCCTTCTATTGCCTATTTGGCTTCCAATTCTTTCCTCAAGTCACTTATTTGCCTTTGCTAGATGGCTATGTGGCATGTTTTTTCAAGTTGGTAGGATGAGAATGTTTCCTTTTCAATTTCTAGCTCTACTACTGCTGCCTTCCTCTCCTCTTTTATTCTTTCCAGCTGGCCTAGCAGCTCCTTGACGTGCTCAACGTCCTGCGCAGACCCTAGTATGACTGATGATACAGACATGATCGAGGCTTCCACCATGGCCTTCTTGGGGTCCTTCTTGGACTGAGCATCCATAGCAATAGGCCTCTTTGTTCTTGATACAGGGGCTCCTTCACTAGGTGCTGGTCCAAGTTGTTGCATCTGTTGACTAGGCATTGCACCCAATCCATCACATTGCTTTGGTCTATTATGGCATCCATGGTTTCTTGGTTGGTAGTAGTGGTAGCAACCATGAGGGGTAGGGGCAATTCCAATGGGGCCTTCCCTTTGTCTTTCACCACGTATCCTTTGGCCGCTTTTGCTGCTATGGAGTTGGTTTTAGGTGCATCATCTAGGCTCCTTCTGACAGCTTGCTCTTCGGTGCATGAGGGTTTCTCGTGACTGACAACGTGATGGCAAGAGCCATTTTCTCATCCTCTTCTCTCCTTAGCATTTCCTTCTCCTCTTGTTGCTTATTTCTTCGTTATTCCTCTATCCTTCCGGATTCTTCTTCTGCCTTCCACAAGTGTTCCTCCTCTTCTTCTTGCTTAGAATTTTTTGCAAGATTTTCTTCTGCTCCCCCTAGCTTGATGGGTCCAAACCCTCCCCACCTTGCTCACTCACGATCCTTTAACTAGACTCCTCTTGTTGATGCTGAGCAGCTTGGGGTTGAACTCCCTTCTTTCTTGAGGCATGCTCTGCCTTCTCTTTTTGTGGCCTACTCACTTATTTGTTTCCCACCTTTCTTGCTTTTTGGAGATGTTGATGGGCTTTGCGAGACTGGGGAGAGGTGGTGCTCTTGCATGGGAGATCTCTCTGGAGTCTCCCCTACATTCTCTTCCCTTTCCCTCTCTCCCACAACTTCTTGATTGATGGCAGCCAAATACCTCTCTTCAAATTCTCGTATCAATTCTAAAGCAGCTAGACCTTTGTTTGGCATGTAGACCCACTCTCAGAATGACCGCCGTGTAGCCATCCCAAAGTCCTCAAGAAAATAATCCTCTTTCAGGGCCTTCTTAAAATCTTGCCAATGCGAATTTTGAAGGAAAAGATCAGTCACTTTTACCCTCAAGGCGGGTATGACAAGGCAAAAATATTTACTCATAAGTCCTGTCAGTACTCCAAAAAATCCCATCTTAATCTCATACGTCTTCAAATAAGCCGATACGTTATGGCCATCAAATAGCTTCTTTTTATTTTCAACTGCTTTAATCGCCTTAGTCGTGCTGATTGCATTCTCTTGCTCCGAATATAGTTGCCTTTGCTGAGATATCTGTTGTTGATGTAATTGTTGATGCTGCTGCATATACAATTGTGTCTGCTGATTTTGAAGTTGCATGTACATAGATATATTCTGCAAAATCTACTTTAAATCATCCATAGAAGTACTTGAAGAAGAAGTTGATGACGGAGTCGAAGTAGAGGCCAAAGTAGGAATCGTAGAAGGGGATGAAATTGATGCTAAAGTATCTCCCATCTTGAAATTTTTTTAAATGTGATGCTTTCACGTCGGGTTCACCAAAGATGTCGAAGGGTTTTTCAAAAACAAAGTCGTGTCCACTAAGAACCTTGACGAATTTCAAGATAGAAGATCAATCAAGTGAATAAGCGAGATGAGAAAATGATGCCAAGACTCTGTTTTATTTCTGCCAATAACAAATACAAGGTACAAGAAGAAGAAACCCAAGCAACCTCTGGATTGCATAGGAAACGCCTTTGAAAGGATAATAATAAAACGGATTTAAAGCTTTCCTGATAAGTACAAGCTTGATACAAGGCCATAACAAAAGACTAATACACAGGATTTTGATATAGGAGCTGTGACAAGAGGCTTTCCGATTTCAGGATACATGTCCATCTGTGTAAATAAATTTTAAGCATACTTCTTCTCCTCGAAGGAAGCCATATGTGCTGTTGATAATTGTCTGAAAGCTCATTAACTAAAGAAACTGGATCCTTGTGAATTGAAAAGGAAAATGTCTTTCCATTCACATAATGATTTTGGAACTGCAGTTGCATCTCCCGCTACATAGAAACTGTCCAAAACATCCACTTGTCGAAAGAAATCACCCATTGATTGCTAGGAACAAGATCCATTCAGGTCAGATAATTATCCAAATAGTAGATAGGGAATCTTAAGATAGGAAGTCACATCTCACACCATCTGATGCACAAATCTCTATGTCCAGATATAGTTAGGCTAAAAGAGCCTTCGAAGAGTTGAGAAAATGTTGCCATCAATACTCCAAGTGACACAATAAGCATGCAAATAAACTGATCTAGTAGAGTAGCAGTTTTCCAACTACAAGGGTTGGCTGAACTTTATCCACAAATCTCTCTTATGCTTTTTGATTCCTCTGCCAATAGTTTTGCCTTCATGGCCCGATAAGGTTGCCAAGGTAGAGGCTGAAGTTCCATAGAAGTCGACAATAAAGCTGAATGCTTATTTATTTCTAATGTTTGAAATACTGACTTTGTGGGAATTAAGCGATGGACTACTAAGACGTGTCCTGAAGGGAATAGGTGGATATGTTACAGTTGATATCATAGCAAACCAACGAAGGATTTGTTTTTAAGAAATCTTAATAAGAAAAAGTAAAGCAAATGTTGCTGTTCGGAACATTTCCTTACTTCAATGCTATCTTGCAGAATTATGAAGCATGGAACAAATTCTTAGTGTTCCGAGTCATGTTTATGACTGTGATGCATTCCCCGGATTATCGACAAAGGGTTGAAATGATGAACATCCTAGATGGTATCTATAATCCATCGCCTTTGTACGTGGAACGAAGATGGACGGGTGCCTCAGGAATCTACTATATAGTTGCCCACTGGTTTGTATACCTTCAAACCAACCTAAAGAGGATCAAGTGGTTGAAAGACCTGAAGATCGTGAAGCTGTTCATTTTTGTGGAGGCTCACGTAAACTCAACTTTACATATTCGAGGTCGGAAGGTTGAGTTGAACTCATATGTATATGAGGAAGTGACCCATGTAATCCCTGCCGACAGGATCAAGGTGTCGAGGTGCTATGAGAAGAATGGGTTCCAAAGGAAAGGATACCTTGATCTTCCAATGACTTACCGATTCTTGAAGATCCATGACCCGAAACCATACTATTATCTAGTTCGCGTAGATAAATGTAATACAACATTATTCTCCCCAGACTAAATGTAAACAGTTGCTCTATCACCTCTGGAAATGTTGTACTTCAAAATGCAATAAGACTTCTTTTTATCAATGTCTGTTTATTGATAAGAATTGATAAAAAGTTAAGTGGCTAGGATTCTTGATTGATAGCTGAATTGGAGATGAAATATAAATCATAAAAATTATCGTGTAATAACGTTAAGAAACCGTTATCTAGGCACAACCCCAGGTACAGATTCCCGGTTCACCTCCTACATCAAGTACTGCCGTAATCCAGGAGAAGAAGTTTCTTCTCAAGCACATTAAGCCGCCTAAATTTGACGGGAAAGGCAGATCCATCCAAGGGGATGCTGAAATTTGGATTGAATCCATGGAGGATTACTTTGAAGCAGTCGGTACTGCACCCGCCAATCAGGCTATGCTCGCCAAGCTGAAGCTCACCAGCAGAGCCAGGCTTTGGTGGAAGCAATGGTGCAGAGATCAAGGGATCGCAGAAGGATCCGTTACCTAGGAAAAACTGAAGAAAGCCGTGCAAGGAAGATACTTACCACATGCGTATCGCACGCAGAAAATGAATGAGTTCTACGAGCTGAAACAACTAGGACTCACTCTTGACGCATACTACTCTAAATTCGTCTCACTTCTTAAGTATGCACCACAGATGGACATGACATAGCAGGTGTCAAAATTTTGTGCTGGTTTAAACCCACCAGTGAATACCCATTTCGAATCTATGCATCCATCAGATCTTCAGGATGCACTCATTCGAGCTGCACCTATAATTCAGGAGGTGCAGGCTAGACCAAGAGGTAACAAAACTTGGTCTTATAATGATCCAAATAGAGGAGCATATAGACCTCAAACGAAGAGAGTTCAAGGCTAGAATCGAGGACAAAGAAAGAAAGAAAGGACTAATAATGTCAACAACTTTGTCCCTACCCAAAGCAATGGCTGAAACCTCTGTTGTTTCCACTGCAACGAGCTCGGCCATTTCAAGAGGCAATGTCCCAAGCTTGAAGGATGACATCGCCAGGCACCTTTCCAAGGAACGGGCCGTGGCCAAGGATCCATTATCCGAGACGAAGGAAGAACCGCCTATGTTGCCAATAGGGAAATGTGCAAAGAAGAAGATTCGACCATGGAAGCAGAGTTTGAAAGGGCGACAGTCCATGCCACTCTACACAAGAAAGGCCCGAATCACCAGTTCTCAGTGATTCAGACACCATCAGATTATCAAGGTAAAGGTTTCAAAACATTGATTGATTGTGGCAATACACATTCCTTTATCTCACTAGCTTGTGCAAGAAGATTAGGAATAGCCATAGTAGAAGCATCTATCTTGCTTGTGGAATTGGCAAATGGTCGTGAGGTCACTTGTACCAGGCAAACTGCTAAGGTGGAATTCTTTTTGGGAGGAAAGATGACTTCGGTCAAATTCAGAGTCATGAACTTAGGTATCCATGAGGGTCTACTCGGAATGGATTGACTTAAACCTAATGATGTCCACATTCATTGTGGAAAGGGCCAAATTTCCTTTCGGAACTCTGAAGGGGAATTGGTCACAACTCAAGGTGAGGCAGGAAAGCCAAAAATTCAATTGGCCAAAGCATCTCAGATTATAAAGGGAGTTAGAAAGGGACTACTTGTCTACTTGATTAAGCTCAACAAGTTAGATCAGAAGCAGGAGTCTAGTGAAGGACCTTCATGGCTAAAGGAATACATGGGCGTATTTCTTGAAGAGTTGACAGAACTCCCGCCTCAAAGAGAAGTGGATCATGAGATCAAGCTAGTGCCAGGAGCTGCACCACATACGACTGAAAGTGCAACTTCCCTTGGTTTCTTCTCTTAACCACTTGTGATTGACCACAAACCTTTCTTCTCACTAGGATTAGTTTGATCCTAGTTTGCCATGTATGGAATCCAACACCATTGAATCAGGGATGTTGGTGAATCCTTGCACATGTTGAGATTGCAAGATTAGTAGCAAATCAGCTCCAAACAATTCTAATTTCAGTTGAATGCAAGTGCCAAGAATCACTAGGTGATTAGTATCAAGAGATACTAGGTGACTTGGTGTGACTGTTATGCCCTTGAACTTGGAATCTTCAAGATCTTGCAAGTTCGAGTCTTCCCCCCTTGATTTGATGCTGGAGTTGCAAAAAAAACTAAGAGTAGTCCAGCAAAAGTGTTGCATTTGAGTGTGTCAAAAGACACAAGAGGATTAGTGCTAATCAACACTAGTATTAAGAGATACAATTTAGTTGACACTTAATGTTGAGTCTTCTTCTTACTGATTCAAAGTGGTAACTTAGCTAGGAAATCAATATTGTAGTAGGTCAGAGAGTTAGTGTCATTATTGAGCCAAAGGAAGTAGAAAAATGAAGAAAAAATAAAGCATTGAGATTAATGACTATGGAGTCTACATTAGGGTTTTTGGGGGCAGCCTGGTTTTTTAGCTCCTATGAACTAAATAGTTGATCATTTTCAAAACTTTCTTTATAGAAATGAAGCTTAAGAGATAGGCTATCAAAGCCCTATGATGCTTGTCAACATCGCAAGGTATGCAAGCAGACTGAGCAATACGAATGACAGAGGCGCAATGTTGGATAGTAGAACCACCAATGTCGGGTTTTGAAGTGATGGGCAGGAGTGCCCTGAGTCAGGAAAGAGTTATTCAAGAGATTGCAAGAGTTGATAATGCTAGGAAAGAGAGAATCAAGTACTCCAATGAAGGTGGGTGGCTATGGAGGTAGATGAGAGATTCATGGAAAACTGGAAGGAGCCGAAAATTCAAACTGGAATGACCCAATCAATGGCCTAATGGCTCATTAACTTGAAACCCGCTCTGATACCATGTTAAAATATTGAGAATGCATGCTATAGAGGATCACTCATGAGCAAATAAACAATCATAATGAGACAGAAGCATTGACAAAGAAGAATAACTAATATTATCCAAGCATAATGCAAGTACAACTGACTGATAATGACTTATGGAATGAGTGTGGGATGAGTGCCTTTTATAGGCTTACAGTAGTTGGTATTAGTAGGTGGAAAAAAGTGGAAAGGGACCATGGTAATCACCAACCATGGTTTTAATAAACCATGCATACATTACCTAGTCTAAGGCTTTATTTGCAGTCTATTTGTTTGCCTTGTTTGTTCCAAACAAAGAGGCTATGGTGGATGTGATTGCATATTTCTCAACATGCACACCATAAGAATGAGCTTATCCATTCATTTTTTAATGTTTATACATGAGGTTTTGAGTTTGGGCTTCCACTTAAGTTGGGCACTTGTGTCTCCTATTTGGCTCTTGGCTGGCCTTTCCTGATTTATGTATATATATTCAATATCACTAACCATCATAAAAGTGAATGAAAGCTGGTGTCTACACTCTTGATGAGCTACAAGTCTTTTTACCCAATGAAAAATATTAGAACTTGAATGGGTGCTACTCATGACTTTCAAAATAATCATACAATTAACTATATGATTGTGGGCTTTCATCGGAAAATTATAAGCCTTGTGTCCTTGGCTTCATTTGTACTTCTCTTTGCTTTTTTCACCTTTGCACATCTTTGTCAATTTGCTTTGCTCTCCTGCTACCTTCCATCCTCCTATAGTTAACAATGTCACTCTACTACACGTCAATTACTAAAGATTCATTTTTTGTGGTAGTAAACGCAAAGAAAATATGAGATTTTGTGTCACTTAGCCTTGAAATAAGCCATTTAAATAAATTAGCATTGTATTGAAGAGAAGCATAGGCATTAAGAGTTTGTGGGTCTCGAGTGAGGAAAAATATATATCTAATCACATTAACAATTATGTTGCCTTTTCCTAATCAACTCACAACATGTAGCTCCTCCTCTGAAAGAATTTTGTCACACAAGGGATCTTTCTAGGCAAGTTTAGAAAGATTGAAACCACTGATAGTGGCAAGCACTCTCAAGTATATAGGGGCTACATATGCCCAAAGAGCCGTTCTTTACTTGGCAATATTCATGAGGCGGCTACCAAATCTGCTAGTTAGACCCCAACTAAAATAACACTTTTGTTCAAATGCATTACGTCCATCTCCTTTGTTCAAAGATGGGAGAGAGAGACAGGGAATACTCCATATCCATGAGCCTTCAGGCTCTCATTGTGTTTTTTTCATTATTCAAGAACTAACTGAGAAGTACACAATACAGTGTAAAAGTAAAACAGACTAGGTGTAGACCTAACTAACTAACTCTAGCCAGGTCACTGACTAACACACATCCGACTTATTCAATGTAGTCACATGGAGACAGCTGTACACACACACTAGCTGTCACAGATGTCGGTCACTCATAAAGACGAACTGAAGTGAGCTTGACTTCTAACATTCCCCCTCAAGCTCAAAACAAAACTCAAATCATCTGCATCATTCCAAGTAGCTGTCTAAAGTGAATGAACTTATCTTTACCGAGTTATTTGGTAAAGATGTCTGCTACCTTGTCTTCAGTCTTCACATGCTCCAAGTCAATCTAATCAGCTAAAACCATTTCCCTGATGAAATGGTAGTGAACCTCAATGTGTCTCAATCTTGCATGATAAACAGGATTGCTTGCTAACATGACACTGCTTAAATTGTCACATTACAGCCTTACTTTGCTGTCCAAGTGTACTCCCAAGTCATTCAGCAACTTCTGTAACCACATAGCTTCACAGGCCGCTAAGGCCGCACCACGATACTCTGCTTCCATACTGGACAGTGCAACTGTAGGCTATTTCTTACTCTGCCAACTGATCATGCTACTACCCAATCCAAATGCATAGCTGCTGGTTGACCTCCTGTCATAAGTGCAACCAGCCCAGTTAGCATCAGTATACCCCATCAAGTCAAGGGGTTTCCCATATGCATAAAATAGCCCATGATCTTTGGTACTCTTTACATATCTCAGAATTCTCCTGACTGCATCCAAGTGTGGTTTGCGAGGCTTCTGCATGAATTGACTAATCAGCCCCACAACATAACTCAAGTCAGGTCTAGTGATCGTGAGATAGATCAAGCTACCTACCATCTATCTGTACATGGTAACATTCTCAATCTCTGTCCCAACATCAATCTGCAAATTGACATTCTGCTCTAAAGGTGTATCCATAGGCTTGCAATCAGCCATACCATATTTCTGTAACATGTCCTAAGCATACTGCTTCTGTAGCAGCCATATGCCTTGAGGTGTAGAGACAACCTCAAACCCCAAAAAATATTTCAGCTCTCCTAGGTCCTTGACCTTAAACTCAGCCTGTAAACATGTCTTTACTTTAGCAATCCCGCTTTCATCATCTCCTGTAATGATCAAGTCATCAACATAGACAACTAGGAATACATAGCCATGATCTGTCTTCTTCACAAACAAACTATGATCAGCATCACCCAATCCAAAACCATGTTGCTACAAATAACTGCTGATGCAAGCATTCCATGCTCTGCGTGCTTGTTTCAGCCCATATAATGCATTTTTCAGCTAGCATACATGTGCTGGAAATTCTAGATGCACATAGCCTTCAGGCTATTCCATGTAAACTTCTTCCTGTAACTCTCCATTAAGAAAGGCATTATTTACGTCCATCTGCCATAGTTTCCAGCCTCTAGATGCTACCAAAGCAATCACAGTTCTAACTGTAGCCATCTTTGCTACATGGCTGAAAGTCTCCTCATAATCAAGACCATACTGCTGCGCATACCCTTTTGCAACCAGCCTGGCCTTGTATCTTTTCAATGATCCATCTGATTTACATTTTACCTTATACACCCTCTTGCAGCCAATAGGTGTTTTGCCCTCAGGCAATTGTACCAAATCCCATGTGCCATTTTCAGCCAAAGCTGAATATTCCTCATCCATAGCAGCACGCCAATCCTCATCTGCAACTGCCTCATCAAACTTACTTGGTTCTCTAAAACCTGTTACTTTCGTCATATAAGCATAATGATGGGCTGAATATCCAGTGTAAGTGTACCTATCAATAGGTCGTCTGACCCTCTCTGATCTCCTGAGCTATGGCTCATTGTGAGCTTGCCTCTCATGAGGTGGCACATAATGGCTCTACCTAGCACCTGGCGTCATAATAGATGGAATCCCCAATTCACTATCTAAGCTATCACTGCTAGATGAGTCATAACTTGCAAGTAGTGGACCTGTTACATCTTCAAAAACCTTTTCTTTTCCCTTATCTGTTCTCCCCCTCACTGACATATCCGTGTCAGTGGATGTAGTAGTGTGACTACGCAATCGTCCTATCCAAGGACTCACTATAGATGATACATCACCTATTTGACCACTCATGGAAGTACTCTCTGCAGGAGTATTTTCAACACGACTCATACTGGGTGAGCCATCAGTAGACACTGCAATAGGATTCCCATACCAGGATGCTAACTCATCAAATACCACATCTCTGCTTATGAGTGTCTCATGCGTAGAAGGTACATAACACTTATAAGCTTTCCGTTCCTGTGCATATCCCACAAACACACTCTTGACTGCCTTAGGGTCCAGTTTCTTCCTCTTCTCATATGGTATATGCACATATGCAATGCTGCCAAATACCTTCAAGTGCGAAATATTAGGTTTATGACTATATAGCCTCTCATATGGAGTGACATCATGAATCCCTACTGTACATGTGAGCTGTCTTCTGATCCCATATTTAGCAAGATATCTGTCAAAGTAATTAGAGACATATTCACCTCCTCCATCTGATCTCAAACAGGATATGTAGTAGCCTACCTCATTTTCTGCATGCTTCTTGAAGTCTTTGAATGCATCAAACACATCATCTTTATGATTCAAAATATAAAGCCAAGTGTACCTGCTGAAATCATCAATAAATGATACATAATACCGTGCACCTCCAAAAGAAGCATTATGTGAAGGACCCCAGACATCAGAGTGCACCAACTATAAAGGCCTAGTGCTGTTTTTTTACATGTCTCATGAAAGGAAACCATGCTTGCTTCCCAAACTGACATGCAGGGCATACATGACCAAAGTCATAATACTTGAATTTGGGTAATCCAAGTACTACTTCCTTCTGCATAGATTTCAGCTTTTGTACAATGACATGTCCAATCCACTTGTGCCAAATCTCTACATCCTGAATGTCACTCTCATCATGAGCAAACATGGCTGCCTTAAGTCCCGGAATGGTCGCATCCAATGTAAACATCCTGCCATCCCTTCTCCCCTTGGCAATTAACTTGCAACCATTTCCATACTCCTCAATGAAACATCCATCTTTGTTAAATCTCACTTGCAGATTCTGTTCTACCATTTGACCCATAGACAAAAGATTCTTTGTTATGGTCGGTACATGTAATACATCATGCAGACCTTTCTTCTTGCCATCAGGCATCATGAGAGGAACAATCCCTTTATGCTTTATGTCATGTTGGGTGTCATCCCCAGTACATACATGACCATGTGTACCTGCAACCATCTCATCAAACCTCTCTCCATGCGGTGTCATGTGGTTTGATGCTCTAGAGTCAATGTACCATTTATCATCTCTATTATGTCTCGATGCATTTTTGGATACATGTTGCATGGCAAAGAGTCTATCAACTTGCTCATCATGAGCACCACTGGAAGATGCATAGTGCCCATGTTGTCTGCCCTTTGCCTTCATATCTCCCTGCTTCTTGTAACAGTCTTTTGCAATGTGCCCATACCTGCCGCAATAATGGCAATCCTTGTCCCTGTTGGATTAATCATATGACTGCCATGAACCAGATCCACCACCTCTACCATGGGGTGATCTCCCCCTGCCTCTAAACCCACCAGATCCACGTTGGCCTTATGTATTTGCACCATGCCAATTACCCTGCTGTTGCTGCTGTCCATAAGCATTACGAGTGTTATCACGACCTCGAAATGAACCATGACCTCTAAATCCTATGCCACGCTGGCTAGATTATAACACAGTGTCTCTACTCTGAGATGCATTGGAACCTGTATTCAAATCAAGTTTGACCTCCTCATGTGGCAACAAAGCAACTAGCTCTTCCTAGGTAGGAGGCTCTTCTCTAACAGAAATAGATGTGTCAAAAGCTTTGTACTCTTTCCCTAATCCATTCAAGGCAACAACAATCATATCATCTTCTAATACACTTGAGCCAATGGTAGCAAGTTGATCAGCTATGGTCTTAATCTCCGTGGTATACACATAGATGCTCCTGCCATTCTTAGACATGTTGTTGAACTGCTGTTTCAATTGGATCTTTCATGCATGTGTCATGGTTCCATAATTTTTCATCAATATGTCCCAAGCATCCTTCAGAGTCTCACATCCAGTGATTTGAATTACCATTGCATTAGATGTGCATTAGCCATGATGCAATAAACTGTTTGTCAGATGTTTAACTACCTGCAAACCAATGAGTATGACTGACCAAGTTCATGTCAAGATTGTGGGAGAGAAGGAAGAAGTCTCACTTGTAGCTTTCTTGCTTGCACAATGGGGAAATACACACAAAGGTGGAGGCTAAAAATAGTTTTCCTCTTCTTAGTTGTGTAAGCCAAAAGAACTCAAGTACAAAGAAATAGAAGAACCCTATATATGGGTCTCAAACCAAACTCAACTAACTAAGGTGGCATACTAACTGAGCCACGAACTAGAGTAGATCAGGATAGCTGTCATGTAGCTATTATTCATGGGCAGTGTACCAACCGCATCTGCAACTGACACATCGGTGACATAAATGCACAACGGTCACCCTGGCATATCACGAGTGGAGCTCGATATCTCAACACTCCCCCTCGAGCTCAATCCCAATTCATGCACACCAAGCAGGTCTTTGAACTTGCGTAGCTTCTCTGCGTCCAATGCCTTCGTGAATATGTCAGCTACTTGGTCCTCTGTGTTGACATAAACTAGATCAATAAGACCTAGTAAAACCCTCTCCCGCACATAGTGATAATGCACCTCAATGTGCTTTGTTCTAGCATGATAGACTGGGTTATTTGCCAAGTGTATACTACTCATGTTGTCACAATAAATGACAACTGGCCCATCTGTAGGCTGATGCACATCATAAAGTAGCATATGCAACCAAGCTACCTCACATGCAGCCATTGCTGCACCCCTGTACTCAGCCTCTGTGCTCGACAAGGCAACTGTAGGCTGTTTCTTGCTGCTCCAAGTGACTGCAACACTCCCAAAAGAGAACACATATCCACTGGTAGATCGTCTATCAAAAATACTACCAGCCCAATCAGCATCAGTGTATCCATGCAACTGTATCTGAACCCCAGTCTCATAAAATAGTCCATACTGCAATGTGGATTTCACATACCTGAGTATGCGTCTAGTGGCATCTAAATGTGATTTCCTTGGAGCCTGCATAAACAGACTTACCAATCCAACAGCATAGCTCAAATCTTGGCCTGGTAATAGTTATATAAGTCAAACTTCCTACTATGCGTCTGTACATAGTAGGTTCCAGAAGCTCACCTGCATCTGCGCTCAGCTTCACATTCTGCTCCAAAGGAACTGAAATAGGCTTACAGCCTGTCATCCCATATTTGGACAGCATGTCCAATCCATACTGCCTCTGCAAGAGCTGTATCCCACTTGGTGATCTAATCACCTCAATGCCCAAGAAATAACACAGCTCTCCCAAATCCTTCATCTCAAACTTTTGCTTCAATAGCATTTTCACATGAAGGATATCTTCATCACTGTCACCTGTCATAATCAAATCATCAACATAAGTGACAAGTAGCATAATATCTTTCTCTGTTTTTCTCACATAAAGTGAGAAATCTGCCTTGGAAATCTGAAAGCCAATAGATACAAGATACTGTCCTATCTTGTCAGACCATGCTCTAGGTGCTTGCTTCAAGCCATACAAGGCTTTCTTCAACCTGCAAACAAACTCAAGATGAACAACATGCACATAACCTGGTGGCTACTCCATATAGACCTCTTCTTGCAAATCACCATGCACGAAGGCATTCTTTACATCCATCTGATGTAAAGACCATCCCTTTGATGCAGCCATAGCAATGACTGCTCTTACGATTGCCATCCTTGCAACCGGACTGAATGTTTCTTCATAGTCAATGCCATATGTTTGTGCATACCCCTTGACTACTAATCTTGCCTTGTATCTATTCACAGAACCATCTGCATTGTGCTTCACCTTATAAACCCACTTACAGCCAATTGCATTTTTACCTTTAGGAAAAGATACCAACTCCCATGTAGCATTTGCTTCCAAGGCATCCATTTCTTCATCCATGGATTTCTCCCATTTTTCTTTTCCCATGGCTTGCTCAAAAGAAGTGGGTTCTGGTTCCTGTATCACTTTGACCATATATGCATAGTGAATGGCTGTAAATCCATCATATTTCAGCCTATCCACAGGATACCTAGCTCCGGTAGACCTGCGCAAAGTAGGTTCACTCCCAGGTGCTCTCAAAACATCCCTGGTCTTCCTTACTCCAGGTGTAACAATAGAAGGAATACCCAACTCATCATCAATGCTCTGTTCTGAGCCACTGGATTCACCATCCACATAAGAGTGACCTGCATTCACATCAAACATGGGCTGATCTACCTTCTCTTTTCCTTTTCGTGAAACCTGCATACCACTATCTGCATTGCTTTGAGAAGATTCTCCTGATCTCAATCTGCCTGTCCATGGCGAAGAATGTGAACCACTGCTAGAGGATGCTCCAAGTCCACTAATATCTTGTGACTGCTGCTGTGAGTTCTGTGCAGCATTACCATTTTGTGCATCTACATTATCAATCACATTTACTGGTTTATACTAGCTACTCATCTCATCAAAAACAACATCTCTGCTCACTGTAAACTTACGAGTAGAAGGGTTATAGCATCTATACCCTTTTTGCTGCAGAGAATAACCAATAAAGATGCACTTCTCAGCTTTTGGATCCAACTTGGATCTCAACTCATCTGGCACATGAACATAGGCAATGCAACCAAAAATTTCCACATGAGAAATATCTGGTTTCCTACCAGTATACCTCTCCTCTAGAGTCATCCCATGTATTGCTTATGTAGACTGCCTATTTTTCCTTTCTGCAATTCCATTTTGTTGTGGGGTATGACTACATGAATATTGCTGCTTTATGCCATGCTCCTGCAAGAACCTTGCAAACTCATTTGAGAGGTACTCTCCCCCTCCATTTGACCTTAGGCATTTTATTTGCAGGCATGTTTCTTTTTCAACCATAGCTTTAAGAGTTTTGAAATGCCCAAAAACTTCACTTTTCTTTTTCATAAAATACACCCAAACTTTTCTGCTATAGTCATCAATAAAAGTGACAAAATAATGACAGCCTCCAAGAGATGCAGCTTTAGTAGTCCACACATCGGAGTGGATTAATTCCAATGGCTTCTCACTCTCTTGAACATGTCTAGGAAATGGTTTCCTTGCCTGTTTTCCAAATTGGCAGGCTTCACATACCTTATGCATTTCTGCAACCTTGAATTTAGGCAATTCTACAACAATATTTTGGGCCTGCATTGATTTAAGTCGCTGTACATTAACATGACCAATGCGTTTATACCAGATATCAATGTCTGCAACTACACCGGTCCCATGTGCAAACATTGCTGCACTCAATTCAGACATGTTTGCATCCAACGTAAACATTCTGCCCTTCTTCTTTCCTTTTGCTATCAAGCGACCTTTATTTTTCATATCCTGAACAAAGCATCCATGAGGATTAAATCTAACCTGCAAGCCCTGCTCAACCATTTGACCAACAAAATCCAGATTCTTGGTGATATTCGGGACATGAAATACATTGGACAGGTATTTCTTTTTCCCATCCTGCATAGACAAAGGAAATTTTCCAATCTACATAATAGGATGTGCAGTATCATCACCAGTCTCCACAAATCCTGGTTTTTCCATTTTCCTTGCATCCTCCATCCATTCTGCATGATCTGTCATGTGGTTTGATACACCTGAGTCAACATACCACACATCATTGCTTTCTTCTGCACTTGTCACAGAATTGTTCATGTGCTGCACCATAAACAAATGCTCAATTCTGTCATCACCCTGTCTACTAGAAGATGCATAATTCCCTTGTTGCAATTTCCCATTCATGATGTCATTCTGCTTTTTATAGCAGACTTTAGCCATATGACCCATTTTACCACAGTAGTAGCATTTAACATTGATGTTTGCATGTTGGCCTCTTTGCCATCCACCATGAGCTCTTTGGCTCTCCTTGCCTCTAGAGTTACCACGTCCTCCTCCATAGGACTGGTTTTCTTGAGTTTGCTGCATATTATGGTTTCTACCACGGCCTCCAGATCGGCCTCCTCTACCTCTGCCTCTACCTCTTCTAGCATTTGAGTAGAAGACAGCTTCTTTTGAAGTTCCTTCTGAAGAAGATGCACCACCATTTCTCTGCTCCTCAGAAATTAGAAGAGCAATCAACTCCTCAAAATCAGGAAATCTTTCACGGACGGAAATGGATGTTCGGAACTGTGCATAATCCTTTCCTAGACCATTCAAGGTCACAGAAACTAAATCATCATCTTCCACTGGCGACCTAATGGAAGCAAGTGCATCTGCAATCTTCTTCACCTTCATGTGGTAGTCATTGATGCTCATATTTTCTCTTTGCACATTGTGCAACTCTTGCTTGAGCTACATTTTCCTGGCTTGCGTATTTGTGCTATACATTTTTGACAAAGTATCCCATGCCTCCTTTGGCGTGCTTGCATCTTGAATATGCACAATCATAGAGTGTGAAATGCTGATAGACAGCCAGTACATAACTTTCCTGGCTCTCTCATGCCATGCTTTAAATGCCTGCATTTGCTGTTGATTGGGAACATCAGGAAGAACTGGTTCTTCTTCATTTCCTGTAACAAATTCCCAATATCCTTTTCCCATAAGGAAATTCGTCATTCTAAACTTCCATGCTTGGAAGTTGTTCTTGTCAAGCTTTTCAGTGACAATCTGTGAAAGAGAATCAGACGCCATTACAGAACACTGCAAAAAATTCTATCACTGCAAAGAACACAGCTTCAGCCTCACAAGGGCAAATTTGCAAAACTGACAAAAGTGGTATTTGACCACACAGTCACTTCCTAGTGATGATTTTGCATCAATAGGCAACAAGGATGATTTTGTAACTCCCAATGTCTCTGCGCACAGGCATACGATGCAATTTCTACAGTAACTTTTCACCGACCTGTAGAACAGTGGTTGCACAGCATAAAACTTGGCCTTTTCCTGAGTGCGTGCAGAAAACTTCCACCTTCAAAATAGGCCCCGAAATGGACTCAAATTAAAAAAACAGGGTCATCGAGGGCTAAAGCGCTCGCCCGCAGCATATACTGCCCTCTTGCTTCACCGCGAAGGGCGTCTCAACCTGAGACAATGCACTCTTGCAATTTCCGGCTGTGCTACCTGCAGAGATCTGCTCCCAAAACAGAAAATGAAAGCAATATTGCTCCTCTTACCAGAACACCGCGAGCTTGGCTTGCTTTCTTGAGCTCCTTACCATGAACAAGGCTCTGATACCATGTCGAGATTGCGGGAGAGAAGGAAGGAGTCTCACTTGTAGCTTTCTTGCTTGCACAATGGGGAAATACACACAAAGGTGGAGGCTGAAAACGGTTTTCCTCTTCTTAGTTGTGTAAGCCAAAAGAACTCAAGTACAAAGAAATAGAAGAACCCTATATATGGGTCTCAAACCAAACTCAACTAACTAAGGTGGCATACTAACTGAGCCACGAACTAGAGTAGATAAGGATAGTTGTCATGTAGCTATTATTCATGGGCGGCGTACCAACCGCATCTGCAACTGACACATCGGTGACATAAATGCACAACGGTCACCCTGGCATATCATGAGTGGAGCTCGATATCTCAACAGTTCAGTCCACAATAGTTTATGACAGTTTTCTGCAACTAATTGCAGTAAAAAACCAGGGTATTTCAGCCCACTGATAACCGAAAACAGTCCTAAAACAAATGGTCTAACCCGTAGGTAAAACAATCAATACATATGCTATGTATTTGCTTCAGTTTAAACTCCTGCAACCTCACTGCCAGGGACCAAAGATGCAGTCTGAAAATTGTAGACTGTGTATAACCAGCAACAAATTCAAGTCCAAAAACAACATGCATACATGTCCCAGAATTTCCCAGATACCTGCTAGTACATATGTCACTCCAAATATGTCTTTAGCAGTGCATAAATAGCAAGTACAAGTGTCAACTAATTTGGTTCACATTGCAATCAACCAAAAATCAGCATAGCAAGCTTTAAGCAGCTCCAAAATGTCTTCAAATCATGTCATACATTTGCTCCAGTGTGACAGAGTCAATACATGACTATGCGGGTAACTCTAGGCTTCCTGCCTTTCATACATTGCATTTACAGTCTATATTCAGCCATGAAGATGAAATTGCATTTGCTTCAGCTCCAAAACTTCAGCATTCAGTAATATCCAAAGCTCTCTTTGATCCTCTAAGAACTCAGCATACATATGTCACCTCATGTAGATGACGGGTGCCCAAGGTAGCATGTAATGCTTCAGTGGAAGGTGATGCTTGTTGTCCACTATTTAATGAGAGTTTTTAGCCATTAAAACATGCCAGATCTAAATTCTTTTTTGTGCCAAACTTCAGTCCATAAGCATGAGAGATGATACATAAGCCTTCCTAGACATATCAATGCTTTAATAGAAGCCAAAATACATTTCATGTAGCTTCAATGTATCAAACAAGACCTCATACATACTGTCTTGTCACAGATTCTAGCATGTTTGCTTCAGATTCATATCTGTGTATCACTCCAGCACCTCATAACAGAGTTCACAGTCACATATTAGGCTTCAAAGTCATCAACAACTCTTGCAAAGTGTGTATCTAAGCTGCCTATCAACTGTAGTATGCACTATACCCTGCATCCCAGCCATGGAGGGCCTTTATGGCAGCAGAGGCAACCACGCAAACATGTCCAGAACTTGTTGCAGTATGTTTTGATGATTATGTTGATGATGAGGCACTAATTAGTGCTTAATACTCCCTTCTCAAGACTCTAAGCAAGCCACAGACAGTAGCTTGAACCATAGAATGAGCAATCCCACAATGCCTACCTTCCCATTGACAATGGCAGCCTACCTGCTTTGAAAAGACCTTAGGCTTCAGCTTCTGCAGGTCATCTTCACTACCTCCTACTCCAAGAAGTCCACCAAGTCTTGCTCTGATACCATGTTCAAAGATGGGAGAGAGAGACAGGGAATACTCCATATCCATGAGCCTTCAGGCTCTCATTGTGTTTTTTTCATTATTCAAGAACTAACTGAGAAGTACACAATACAGTGTAAAAGTAAAACAGACTAGGTATAGACCTAACTGACTAACTCTAGTTAGCTCACTGACTAACACACACCCGACTTATTCAATGTAGTCGCATGGAGACAGCTGTACACACACACTAGCTGTCACAGATGTCGGTCACTCATAAAGACGAACTGAAGTGAGCTTGACTTCTAACATCCTTTCCATGATAATGTTACAACTTTCTCCTTGCTTGCCTTATAATCCCCTATGTGGAACATGGGAATCAAGTGATGCTTCTCCTAACCAACCTTGGTTATTTGCTTTATAAATTTTCCCATGTTTATTGGATAGCACTAACAATTTTGTACTTGCTTTGACCATGTCAAAGGTCTTCCTAACAGCTTCTCATGCTTGCAATGTGAAATCTAATGTTTGTATGAACATATGTATAAGGGAGTGATAACATTATGTCCTCTAATTCCTTTTTATGTTCAACCTCTACTTAATCTTCTTGCTGCATTGGCTTTGAGGTCCCACCAACTTGTATCAAGGGAGCCCTGAGCACAAACAACAAGAAAACGAGCATTAGCTTTGTTAGATAGCAACATGTAATTGCTTGATGGGCTCACAAACTTTTCTTTGGACCAAATTTTATTTGTTAACCCTATAGGCATTCCACTAAGACATTGATTTTCCCCAAGGCAGCTCTTGGGGTTTTTGCACTAAAACCCCACTCACCCCATAGTCACTTGGTGCAACCTGACCGGATAGTGGGGGCAGCAATCTCAATAGGGTTTCCCTTACCCTACAAACATTGGGTGTGATTAGCTTCAAGGGAGGGGGGCGGCAATGGAAGGGAATCAGGGGCCACAACATTATTGGCCCCTTTACTCTAATTCTTTGTCCAAAGTAGAAGTCAAGCTAGGGGCATTGATGGAAATGGTGAAAAATGGGATAGCAAAGGAGATAAGAAAACAAGTTGAAGAGCATGCCAAAGATGAAAAAAGAGAGAGATGTGTTGTGGAATATGCAATAGTCCTCATGAAGCCCATATATGTATGATAGTTAGCAGAGCATCAAGAATACATGATTAGAATGAAGAGGGTTATGTGCTAAATTATGGCGGTGAAACAAATGCCTTCAAGGTAGACTATAATGTAGAAATGTGAAGGGATCTCAGTAGCTCAACCCCCGAGACTCCCTAGGGACCGCTTACTAGTCAAGCATTTCAAGCCGAGCGGCCATGGCTACCTCTTACATAGCTGACGTGTTATCCCTACCCATGGGGTGTAGTGAGCTTACCTTGATGCTCGATTGAGTACCTTCCTCTCTCTTTTGCATGCCGATAGCTCCACGATCCTTGAGGCAAGTTCAAGCAATCTCAATCCCTCTCCATCAAGCTCCATTCTCCATAGCCGCGAGAGAGAAGAGAAGAGAAGAATATAAAGAGAGGATATTGGGGAGCTTCTTCTTCTCGATCCCTCACTCTCACACACTCGCTCCCTCATTCTCTCACACTTCCTTACTCCGGCACTCAAGCACAAGCAATAAGACAAGAGAAGAGAAGAAGAAGAAGAAGCTTTTTGCCACACGCCAAGAATGAGCTTCTCATTCTCTTTTCAACTTTATATACAAAACCCTAAATCCCTTTTGGATTCCTCTTTTCTTACATTGCCAGCCATGGTCTACTAGGCCCTTTTTTCCATTGTCCTCCTCTCCTCCTAGCTTAGTCCTACCGCCCATTCATGATTACAAATTGCATAGGAGGGAGGCTGGTGCTCTTTTACAGAGGTTTTGACTGTACCTTTATATTTAAAGGTGCGCCTTCTTACTTTTGGCTTCATGCAGCTTTCATGGTTGTGTCTTGTACTCATGGTAACTATTCCCATGCTTTTAGATTTCTTTTGGGCGGCCCACTCTCTTGTAGGGCATCTTTTCCTTTTTTTGCCTTGCGCTTTTCCTCTTGATGCCTCGTTTTTTGCTTCCTTTGCTTTGTAGTAAACATTACCCCCCTCCTATTTGAGTGCCAATCCCATGGCACTGCTGGGTGGTGAGTCAAACGGTGTTGCTAGGGTAACCAAGTGGCTTTTTGAGTTTGTATACGAGCCCTGTTGGAAGGTGTGTTGGAGGGATTTATGGTTCTGGAGGGCCCTTGAGTTGGATATGAGCCCTGGTGTTGGAGGGATCTATGGTTCTGGAAGGCCCTTGAGTTGGATATGGGCCTTGGTATTGGAGGGATTTATGGTTTTGGAAGGCCCTTCAGTTGGATATAAGCCCTGGTGTTGGAGGGATTTATGGTTCTGGAAGGCCTTGATATGAGCCTTGGTGGAAGGTGTGTTGGAGGGATTTATGCCTTTGAAATTGAAGATAAAGTGGACGAATCCTTTTCCGCCAACACACCTTATCTTCAATTTCAAATCCTCCTCCACCACTATTAACCCTCAGACGAACAAGGTGGAAAAGTGGAAAATCCAAAAAATCTAAAACAAAATACAAGGCCAAGGAAAAAGTGGAATAGAAGACAAAGGTGCATCAAGAAAGAATCGGGAAATACAAGAAGTGTGAAAAAATCCTAAATCAAGGAGAGAGGTGCACAAGAAAAAGCACAAGTCAATACTTTTGTAAAATAGCACAAGGCGCACCATGATTTATTCTAAGAGCGCTGGGCTCTCACTCGTGCAAATTGTAAACGTAGATGGGCGGTAGGAAGAAAGCTAGGAAGATAGGAGGACAATGGGAAAAAGGGCCTAAGCCATAGCCGGCCATGTAAAAAAGAGGATAAGGGGATGACCGCCCAAAAGGGATTTAGGGTTTTGTATGTATAGTACTCCTCTTAACCACCGTCTTGAGGCAATGCATCCAACAGACTTGCAAGATGCATTACTTTGAGCAAAACCAATCGTCCAATAACTTAATTTGGACAATTGTGACAAAGATGATTCCCGAGATCCATACAAGAAATGACACACGTGCAGTGAGATAGGGCACATCCGTAGGAGGTGTCCCCACTGTCAATGCTTCCATTGCAATGATCTAGGACACATCCAAGCAGATTGCCCTGACCTAAGTCTAGAGGACATCGAGCCTCCAAGAAAATGAAGCTACACAGGAGCAATCTATGGATAAATAGAGCAATCAAATGAAGATGAAGACCAAGAGCCTACTATACCTCTTCCGGTTGATTAGAAATCCTAGAAGTTCTATCGACATGTAACCCAACTTGTATTGAAATAAACTTTACTCTTGTAACCACAATTAACCCGAGTAATATGAGTTGCATATATTTGGGGCCTATAACTTGCAAATGATTAGAGATACTCTAGCAAGGAATGATAGTTATAACTTGCAATGAATTTTCCTTAAGTGTTCTTCCCAACTAATATAGATTGGGTCTTGCCAGAATGTCAAAGTTTAGGAGTATTCTTTAATATTACAAGCAAATTTGATTAACCATGGACCTCAGTCCAGATCTAAAAAGAGGAAATTTTGAAAATAAAGTTTTCGTGATAAAGGACCACTTCAGTCTACTGAAAGGATCCTAGGAAAATTTGGTTTAAAGAAGAAAATCCTGCCAAGGATGACCAAGAATCTTGTGACTCCAAGTGATACCTCATCTAGATCTAAAAAGAGGACAATTCAGAAACAAAGTTTTCGTGATAAAGGACCACTTCAGTCTACTGAAAGGATCCTAGGACAATTGGTTTAAAGAAGAAAATCCTACCAAGGACGACCAGGAATCTTGTGACTCCAAGTGATAAAGCTTCGCAATGTTTCTATTGCAAAGAGCTAGGTCATTTCAAAAGGGAATGTCCAAAGCACCCTAAGCATCAATGCTCCAAGTGCCACAACATTGGACATATCCACGTCCATTGTCCCAACAAGACTCTAAGAGAACTCGAGCTTACAACAAATGAAGTTGCACAAGCTTCAGTGATCTAGAGCCTATAGGAAATTATCCGATACTAAGAAAAAACCTAGAAGATATTCATGATATGTAACTACAATAAAATTTTCTTTGGTAATCCAAACTCGGATAAATCAAATACAATAAGTTGTTATTCTAAAAGACCGCATGCTTATGAGTGGTCAGAGTGTTGCAACGAATGCATGATGGGTCCTACCCCATAGGTTCTAGAATGAAACCCCAGTTTCTCTTTAGATGAGAACATCTCGATCTCATTAAGGGGAGGATGATGTAATATTTCCATGCAATTAAAAAGTTAGTTGGTTAGTTCAAAAGTTAGTTAGTCAATTAACAAGTTAGTAAGATTACTAACTAAAGACTAACTAAAGTAAAAACTAACTAACGTTAATAATTAATGATTTTTATTTAATTAAATATATATATATATATATATATTAAAAAATGGAGGGTTGTAATCCGATAATTTTCTCAGATTAACAAGGATCGTAACCACCCTTCATGGAAGTTACAACGTGATCGAGAGTTATGAGCCATATTAATCACTAGTATTAATGTGTATAGTATGGAGGATGGTCCAAAAATATTAGATTTTTGGGAAAAAAAATAGATATTTTAGATATTATTCTAAAAAGATATGGAGATTTCTAGAACTCGAGATTTTATAAAAAGAAAAAAAAAGAGAGATTGGCAAAATCGTGTATGTTGGGATCGCAGTTTGCATGTAATAGACAACACTTCGAATAGGGAGAAAAAGAAGGAGTGATATGAAAGATTTCTAGTCAAGCGTCTTGGGGTTTTACCCCCCTTTTGGAGCCAATGGAACCATTAGATTTATGATTTGAGCATCAGATCACTGATTTTGCCAAGATCCCCTCCACCAAGAGCTCTGTTTCTAAGCCACATGCAGTCTTCTCTAATTCACTATAAATATGAGGCATGGGGAGGCACCATAAAGCACAAGGAGACCCCGAGAGGCTGCGAGAGAGAGGTAGGATACTCCTCCAAGAGATTATGAGAAGGATCTTGAGAGAGAGAGAGAGAGAGAGAGAGAGAGAGAGAGAGAGAGAGAGGAGTTAACCCGAGAGGCTACAAGGGAGAGAGTTAGCTCAATTCCCCCTATCTCACAATCTTCGATTGAGCCATATTCTCTTACGCTCTTCCATCTTAAAATCCATTTCTTCCTTATCTCTCGAATCTACTTGCGCATGATGGCCCCCAAGCGAAGAATGTCGCATGCGGATGGCAATCCTACAACCAGCAAAGCTTTGGGCGAAGGCATCACTGTCAATCCAACTGCGGTACTGGTCATAAGTAAAGTATTTTCAAATTGATAGATGCTTACTTTGATTCTCGCATGAGATACACTAGACTTTGTACTTTGTTGTGCTAGAATAGGTCATTGAAAAGGATAAATCACATCGCAAATATTCAAAGATGAAGTTTGCGAAGTGCTTGTATAAAGAGAAGTTAATTGCACCTAGTTGCTATGCGAGGAATCCATGCATAGCATAAGCAACATATGGGACTCTAAATTATTAAGCATCAATGAGTCTTCAATTAATCTTTACCTAGGACAATACTGTTTAAGGTTTGCAAATGCATATAGATGGTACATATATGGGAGATATTATGTGAACTTTACATCAATGACACACGACTCCTTGCCTTAGGAGAAAGGAAGATAAAGCCAATATAAAATGTTGCATAGCAGGGAAAGGCTAAAAGATAAATGTCACTTAGAGAAGGGGCATAAATCCTCTTGCTAGATTGATTAATTTGCATTGAAATGATAGGACTTACATCGTGTGTAGTATTTGTAACCTTAGCATATTCCTTAGTCGAAAGCAGGGAATGTTAGGTAAATTTTACTCTTTGGTCCCAAAGGGGAGAGCAAATATGGAATGGAATTCTTATCGCATCTATTTTTGCAATGTTTGAAAAAGAATACCATTGTTTTGTTGGATAATCAAACAACACACTAAATGCTTTTACAATCAATTGATTGTTGGATTGTGGTTTGGATGATTATTCCAAGTGCTTGTGTTTGATGGTAAATGTATGGCAGGGGTCTATAATGACAAGTTGCCATGGGAATAAAAGAATGTTTTCCTGGAAGATGATATTAGGGTTGATTGCCTTGATTTTACTTGATTCTTAATTGGATTAATTAAGGAATGATATTTTACGTAGGTGGACCATCTCCAAGGTCACGCTGCATTTCAACCCGAGAGGGCATTGCTCGATTCATGGGCCGAAAGTCGAGTGGTGAAAAGGCCATCCACAGAAATGGTGTCTCACTCCTAGATCACTTGGGGTTAGTGGAGCTCTAGACACCCTTTGCCGAGTTTGGGACGGCAGAGCTGGAGAGACTGCCATGAGCCCAACGTCTGTGGTGTTGGAAGATCCTATTCTAGATAAATGATAGAATTTGTAGTGCCATGTGATTTAGACCAGTTACTTCTACAGGGCAGAAGGGGTACTTCTGTTAGACAGAAGGGGATATATAATTCCTTTGTATGGGCAGGAGACAAAGATTAACTTGAGATAAGTTAAGGAACTTGTTTGTCAAAGGACTACTTGCTCTATATTTGTGTCTGTGACATAAATTACGCGAACGAACCCTATTCCCTAAAAGGCTTGATTAAGAAAGCTGATTTTAAGTGTCACACATAGATGTGGTAGGAACTAATTAGAAAACTAAAGCTATTAAGGGAAGTGGGTGGACGAAATCCCTGATGGGTGTCAAGAATTGCGTGGTGGGGGGACTTGCTCAAGATGCTACACCGAACACACACAGAATGCACAAGGAGAAGCTCACTCAAGAGACAAGAAGAGAGATGGAGGCCAAAACATCTTCTTGCTGGTTTTTTCTTCTTCTTTCACACACTTTACAATGTACACAAAGTATAGATAAGATACAACATAAAGGAAAGTGGCCTACTAAGTCAAACAATGCATAACCGACTACACTAGTCGACTGGCGCTATAACTATGCCAGCTAAATAGGTGTAACAACCTGTATATAATAAGTAATGAGTCAGTGGCCATGTGAGAGTCATAATGACCACCAACGTGCTAAGTGTAGACGTGTGGACCCATCTAACCAAGTGATCCATCATCAATGTCCGCATGTGTCAAGCTTGTCATCTCAACACTCCCCCTCAAGCTCAACTGCATCTCTACAACTCCAAGTAAGCTTCGAAACTTTTGAAGCTTCTCTGTACCCAATGCCTTCATGAAGATGTCAGCTATCTGATCTTGTGTGCTGACATACACCAAGTCAATCTCACCTGCTAGTACCTTCTCTCTCACAAAGTGATAGTGTACCTCAATATATTTTGTATTGGCATGGAACACAAGGTTCCTAACCAACTGTATACTGCTCATGTTGTCACAATAAATGACAACTGGACCTACCACCTGCACATCTAAATTAGCCAATAACTTTTGTAGCCATACTACCTTACATGCTACTATAGCAGCACCTCTATACTCAGCCTCTGTACTCGACAAAGCAACTGTAGGTTGCTTTTTGCTACTCCAAGTAACTGGTGCACTACCAAGAGAGAACATGTATCCACTGGTAGATCTTCTATCAGACATACTACCAGCCCAATCTGCATCTGTGTATCCAAACACCTATACATCTGTACCTACCTCATAGAAAAGTCCATAATATAATGTGGACTTCACATATCTCAATATGTGTCTGACTGCATCCAAATGTGGCTTTCTAGGTACTTGCATAAACTGACTCACAAGACCAACAGTGTAGCTCAAGTATGGCCTTGTAATGGTCATGTAGATCAAACTCCCCACTATCCTCCTGAACATGGTAGGGTCTTCTATCTCATCCCTAACATCAGCACTCAACTTTACATTCTGCTCCAATGGGACTGAAAGTGGTTTGCATGCTGTCATACCATACTTGGACAACATATCCAAGCCATACTGTCTTTGGGACATCCATATACCATCATCACATCTGATCACCTCAATGCCAAGGAAGTACCTTAGCTCACCTAAATCCTTCATCTCAAACTTCTTCTTCAAAAAATCCTTGACTTCAAAAATCCCACTATCACTATAACCTGTAATAATCAAGTCATCCACATAGATGACTATGATGACCAAACCTGCATCTCCCTTTCTCACATAAAGTGAGTGATCAGCATCAGAAACATAAAAGCCAATATTGACAAGATACTCTATGATCTTGTCGGACCATGCTCTAGGTGCTTGCTTGAGCCCATAGAGCATCTTCTTCAACTTGCACACATATGTGGGATGCTCTAAATCTTCATAACCTACTGGTTGATCCATATACACTTCTTCCTACAAATCACCATGCAAGAAGGCATTCTTCACATCCATTTGTTGCAACCTCCAAGCTTTGGCTACTACCAAAGAAATCACACATCTGACAGTTGCCATCCTAGCAACTGGACTAAAGGTTTCTTCATAATCTATGCCATATGTCTGGGCATAGCCTTTTGCAACCAACCTAGCTTTGTACCTACTAATAGAACCATCTGTATTGTGCTTAATCTTATAAACCCACTTACATCCAATAGCTTTCTTGCCCTTTGGCAATGATACTAGATCCCAAGTCTTATTGGCCTCTAATGCAGCCATCTCCTCATCCATTGCTACATCCCAATGAGTATGACCAAGCAACAGCATCCTCAAAGCAAGTGGGCTCAACATCCTCAACTAGTTTCACCATATAAGCATAATGGTGAGCTGCATAACCTTCAAAACCAAATCTTTTAACAGGGTATCTGACCCTACTAGATCTGTGTATCACCGGATCACTCAATGGAGCCTTTACATTATTATGATCTCTCTATACACCTGGTGTCCTGATAGAAGGAATACCAAGCTCATCATCTAAGCTCTCTGAGCCACTAGAGTCTCCATCAAGAATTGCATCAATTCCATCTAACACTTTATTCTTTCCTTTGTCTTTACCTGTAGTGCTACTAGATGCACCTGAAGATGTAGAGCTACTCCTTAGTCTCCCAGACCATGGACTACCAAATGATGTCTCTAGTCCACTAAGAGTCCGTGATTCTTGCTTTTTAGCTTGCATATGAGTGTCATGATCATCATCATCATCATCCAATGCATCACCACTAGATGCATACCAACTGCTCATTTCATCAAAGATGACATTCCTGCTCACTCTTAACTTACATGTGACATGGTTATAACAGTGATACCCTTTCTGCTCTAAAGAGTATCCAATAAAGGCACATTTTTCTGCCTTTGGATGAAGATTCTTCCATAGCTCATCTGGCACATGAACATATGCAACACAACCAAATACCTTCAAGTGCGATACATCAGGCTTCTTGCCAGTAAAGCATTCTTTAGGAGTCATTCCATGAACTGCAGCTGTGGGAGTTCTGTTCATAATATAAACAGCAGTATGAACAGCCTCAGACCAAAAATGCTTAGGCATATTCTTTTCAGCCATCGAGGTGTGTGTAACTTTTGCAATATGCTTGTTTTTCCTTTCTGCAACACCATTTTTCTGTGGGGTATACTTGCATGTGAACTGTCTCTTTATCCCATGAGACCTCAGAAAATCATTGTACTCATTCGAGAGGTACTCTCCCCCTCCATGTGACCTCAAGCACTTTACTTTCAAGCCTATTTCTCTTTCAAGTGTAGCCTTGAAAGTTCTAAAGTGCTCAAACGTTTCACTCTTTTCCTTCATAAAATATACCCACAACTTTTTAGAACAATCATCAATGAATGTGACAAAGTATGAACTGCCTCCAAGAGATACATTTTGTGTAGGACCCCAAATATCTATATGCACAACATCAAGGATATTTCTGCTTACATCTCTGTCATGTGAAAAGGGTTTTCTTACCTGCTTACCAAACTGACATACTTCACATACCTTATGAAATTCTGCAACTCTAAATATAGGCAAACCTGTAACCAACCCTTTGGACTGCATTAATTTCAACCTTTGTACATTTGCATATCCAATGCTTTGTGCCAAATTTCAATATCTGTAACAACACCTTTTCCTTTAGCATACATAGCAGCATTCATAGTAGGAATTCCATTATCCAGAGTAAACATACGTCCAACTGTACTTCCCTTTGCTACCAACCTGCACTTGTCATTGAAGTCTTCTACAAAGTAGCCCTTTGCATTAAATCTGACTTGCAGCCCTTGCTCTACCATTTGACCGACTGACACCAAGTTCTTTGTAATAGATGGCACATGCAATACATATGAAAGACTCTTTTTCTTACCATCATGCAAGGACAAGGGAAATTTTCCAATGTGTGAAATTGGGTGGCATGAATCATCACCCGTCTGCACATAACTTGCATTTTGCAAATCCTGCATCTCTCCAAACCATTCTGCATGGCTGGTCATATGATTGGATGCACCTGAATCAATATACCAAACATCATCATGTGTTTCCTTTTCTGTAACAGCATTTAGCATATGCTGCATAACAAACAGACGTTCATTTTTGTCTTCATTCTATCGTGAAGATGATGCATAGTTTCCTTGCTACAACTTACCACTGCGAATATCATCTTTCTTAGCATAACATTGGGCTGCAATATGACCTGTTTTGCCACAGTAGTGACACACAATATCAGAGTTGTTAGAACCTCTGTTCTGCCATCCACCTCTTCCTCTAAAGCTCCCCCTGCCTCTAAAGTTACCATGACCTCCTGAAACCTGCATATCGCCAAATTGCTGATTCAATATGTTTTGCTGATTGTCACTACCAAGTCCTGTACCACGGCCTCTTGAAGAGAACCTTCCACGTCTCCTTCCTGAACTGGAGTAGAAAGCTTGGACCTGTTCACCACTTCTTTCAGATGTCTCGCTCTGCATGTTAATCTCTTCAGTGATCATAAGGGAGACCAACTCATCGAAATTTGGAAATAGCTTTTTGACATATACGGAAGTTACAAAAGACTTTCAAGCCTTTTCATTGTTAAGTCCACCCAAGGTAGACAACACCAAGTCATCATCATCGACCATTGCATCAATCGATGCCAAGGCATCTGCAATGCTCCTTACCTTCAGTGCATACTCATTGATAGACATCTTCCCTTTCTTCAATGTATTCAACTCTTGCTTGAGTTGAATCTTTCGTGCCCTATATTTACGAAAAATATACTTTCAAGTATGGTCCAAGTTGCATATGAATTCCCTGCATTTCTAATATGTCCTAGCATATTATTGTCAATTACTACAGATAGCCAATATATGACCTTTTTGTCTTTTGCATTCCATTCGTTTTGTGCCTTTGTCTCTTCTGCAGTTGGAGAATCACTCACCTCCAGCTCCTTTTCTTCACCTGAAACAAACTCTAGAGGCCTTTTCCAATACGGAAGTTCGTGACACGGAACTTCCATGAAGGGTAGTTATTCTTGTCAAGCTTCTCAATGATGGGGTTTCCACTATTCTCTGCCATTATCACAAAACTAATACCAAACAGCAAGCAAATCTTCTGCAACCCTCGACCTGTAGTGCACAACAATACACCAGACAGCCTTTTTCACTGTCTACTCAACAATACGTGCAATTTGCAACCAGTTTGCAGATAAACCTTGTGTTTATTAGCTGGTAAACACCTTTGAACTTACAAATCTGAAATTTGTAACCTATGCACCTATATATGGCAGACACAACTGAAATTGTAGGGTATCTCGAACTGTTGTCCGTAACCTTGTGGCTCTAAAACGGGGCCTGAAACGGCCTCAGATGCCCAAAATAACTGCGGGCGAACCCTAAAGGGCTTTTCTACTTAAAAAGCAGTGCTCTTTGCGCACACCAAACCTCACTGCAATCTGAGATTTTTGCTCTGCCCTACTTCTGGTGCCTCCATAGGCACTATCCAAGAGAGAGAGTGGAAGGATGGGAGATCTTCTTACCCATGGCTTGCTTGCTCAAACCTTGCTTCTTCTCCTTCACTTCAGCCTTTGAAATTAGCCTCCCTCAGTGGCGTGGCTCTGATACCATGTCAAGAGTCACGTGGTGGGGGAACTTGCTCAAGATGCTGCACCGAACACACACATAATGCACAAGGAGAAGCTCACTCAAGAGACAAGAAGAGAGATGGAGGCCAAAAGGTTTTCTTGCTGGTTTTTTCTTCTTCTTCCACACACTTTACAATGTACACAAAGTATAGATAAGATAAAACATAAAGGAAAGTGGCCTACTAAGTCAAACAATGCATAACCGACTACACTAATCGGCTGGCGCTATAACTATGCCAGTTGTAAATAGATGTAACAACCTGAATATAATAAGTAATGAGTCAGTGGCCATGTGAGAGTCATAATGACCACCATCGACGTGCTAAGTGTAGATGTGTGGACCCATCTAACCAGGCAGTCCGTCATCAATGTCCACATGTTTTGAGCTTGTCATCTCAACAATGGGTCTACGTCCTATGGCAAGGTGAGGTCCTAGAGAACTGGGAGGCTTCTCACAAGTTTTTACCATCTCGACCCTTAGGTATTGTTAACTTAGAATTAGATTCATGCCCTTTTAGGGGACCAGAATGGGACTATGCCCTACAGGCAGAGAGGTTGAGCAGCACATCCCTCTTGTTTCCCATTCTCTTTGAACCAAGTGCGGCATGGGTCCGCTTGGGCTCAAGTATCTCTACTTAAAGTAGGATGTCTAGAACCCGACACTAGAATACTGTCAAGAGACCTTGACCACTAGGAACCCAAATTTCAAGTCAATCCTAGTGGGTTTTTCCGCGAATGTTTCGTTGCGATGAGTACTCGAGAAACCCTAGGCGAAAACCCTCGGAACATTCCATGGGAGTGCCGATCAGCAATGCTTAGATTCGTTTCTTGATGGACTACTAAAATGTGCTTGGACAGCCGATAGGGGGTCACATTACAATAAACCACAACTTCCATCTCTCTACCTGGCTAATAAGTGTGATAGAGACCTTGATAGGCTACAAAATATCCAAACACAATGCTTGAGACAAGCTTAAACATTAGGATTCTAGGATTTGATTCCAAAATTTCTTGATAGATATCCAATAGCTCATTACACAATATGATTGATGCATGAGAATAGAGCATGTAGGGAGGCTAGTGGAGGGCACACTAGCAGACATGGCAACAAAAAGAAAATTGACTAGAGATCTTTTGTAACAATTAGCTAGGTTCATGCGAATGCAAAGGCTTGATAAGCTTAGAAAGAAAGAGTTTGTAAAAATCCAACCAATCCTAGACCTAGCAAGAGGACCCACATCTAAGGAAGATATGGAGGGGGATAGACCATCAAATGCAGAACTTGAAACATCCAAACTCCTAACCACCAAGAAACTACTTAGCATGACATCAATGGAAAGAGACAGTGATAGTCTCGGAGTGTTGATCTTAATTAGAGTAAGACTAAAACTGGCTCCAAAGGCCATTCTAAAATCCCAATTGTCATAATACATGTGAAAAATTAAAAGCAAGCAATGATTCATACAATTTTATTGAATAGTTTAGTAAAGTTTGCAAGGATAATAATCTCAAAGATGTTGATAATAGAGCACATTCCTTTAAACTATGCCTAGGAGAAAAAGGCATGCCTTGGTTTAAACTATGTATGGGAGAAAAAGGTAAGACTTGGTCTATGAGTCTTGATGATACCAAACAGCTTTAATGTACTTAGAGATCTTTTTATGAAGAGGTTTTCCACACTAGAATATATGGATAACCTTGTCATGCGCCAAAAAGATCATGAAGAAATCAAAGACTACACCACTCATGTGTATGGTCTCGATAGGAGAATCCTTGAAGATGAAGTTAGAAGGCTATAGCAACTGTCTTCATTAATGGAATCAAGAATGAGAAACTGTAAAAATCACTTGCAAGTAATTTGAGCTAAGATGCGACACATTGGAAGATATATGTAAAGACACCATAAGAGTTAGTGACCTGAAGTAAAGGAACATCAAGGCCATTCAACCAACATGCATCATCATAATCCACAGCGAAAAAGCAACTATTTGTAGTGAATAATTGTCTTTGAATAGCAAGGGAAGGGAAATGGATAGATCTCTTCCAAAGAAATATCAAATCTCACGTTGGAGCTTTCCAAGTTCCAATAAGACTTGAACGGATGGCTGGAAAAGCTTAATGTTTAGTGCATACATTGCAGAGGAAACCACATTCTAGCAAAAATGTTGTGAGCTTGGATTGAGATCATGCATGAATTTTGGAAGATTTTGGCATGATGTAGCCAACTAATGATTGCCAACGAGACTACCATATCCTTAGCCTTACCATCAACATTCCTATCTTATGAATGAACAATTTCACTATCCTAGAGGAGCTCCATTATCTGTACTTGTGCCTAATGATCCAAGATAAGCTATGTACCAAGGGAAGATATTAACTTGACAGGAATATCAAGGTCTCTTGTAGATCTTGCTTTCCACAATGCAACTCTAGTCCACTATGTCGGGGCGGGGGAGCTAATGGATAAATAACTATACATAAATCCTTATGCCTCATATGATGACCAGGGCAATGAAGTTCTTATGGACTATAAACTAGTTCTAGTGATGACATTGGGCAGAGGAAGGGGCCAAGGGTTTGGTGGCATGTAAGCTAAAGATTTGGCAACCTACTAGAATTGTGGCCACTCTTCTCAACACTTCTCATCTTCATTAGGGGAGGTTTGGACTCAAGTTTGGCCCATGTGATTCCACCTTAATATAGAGAGAGATAATTAAAAAATCATTGAAAATAGCACAATACTTAGTTTAATAGCACGAAGCTTTTAAGTTGTCAATTACCATTGATTAAGAGTTTAAAGGTTAGTATGAGCAAAATAGACAAGTCAATGCTTAGAATTTGATGGATCGTATATCTAGATCAATTTGAAATAATAGTGCACTTCCTTTTCATCAAAATTTGAGCCAAAATACCTTACCAATGCTCGAGCTATCTTTTAATATGTTATGTTTGACACATTCTCATTTGAGGTATTCTCATTGCTTCAAAGCAAATCTAGATAATACTTAAAAGCTTGTGAGGATGGCTTCGGTTGAATCAACACCATAGAGAGATGGATGGAGTCTAAACATCATCAAAGAGATAGAAGAGAGATGTTTATCATCTCCAGAGCAATCTTGATATATAAAATGTTCGAGGAGATGGTTGGATCTATATTAGAGAGGCATAGTGAGATATACACTATGTTCATAATGACGATCTTAATCATGAGTATGGATCCTTAAGTAAGAAAAATAAATTATAACTTTTGTATTTTGTTTCTAAAGAAACATTAGGATTCTGTAATGTACAAAAAGCTTTGAGATATGCAAGATATTGGAGCTGCAATAGGGTGGTATAAAGAAAAGGATACATGCAAATGAAGTAAGATATTTTCTAAACCTCTTTTGATGCTCATTATTTCTATATTTCAAATCGTTTTCATTTTCTTGAGTAAAATTGACCATGGATATTGAGAACATGTTTATCCATTCAATCAAAAACATCCAAATGTATATATCAAAATGTTATTTGTATCTATCAAAGTAACAAATCCTTTGAGGTAGAAATCTTATACATTGGAGTTTTTTTTGTAAAAAATATTTACTTTTATCAAACAAATAGTGTCATATTCTTAACTAGTTTAACCTTGGGCTTCAAAGTGATTTACTAATTTAAAATGTATTGAATTATTTGATAGCACAACATATACAATCATATATCTGGCTTCCAAATGAATATAGTAGTATATCAATTTGGTCAACTCAAGAGATGGAGAAACCATTATATCAAGCTAATTCATATTACTCGGCCATACAAAATGCAATGAAGCTATATTGTTGGAATGGAATATCTGTACTTAAACCTCCTTTCTATTTTTCAATTCCATTTCCAATAAATCTATCATCATATACCACACGCTTTAAAATCTCTCAATACAATTCATTGTATCATAAACATTTCTTAAGTTCTCATAAGCTTCATGGTGGATAATAAAACATTTACAACTAATTACATGATGGATACCAAAATCGCAAGATATAATTCATTATTCCAAAACATTTTGATTCTTCTCAAGTACAAGCAAAACATCACTCCATGTTGGAATACTTTGTTCCTTAACCTTGATGGATGAAGGATTCAAAGGATCTCGTCATCTTCCCTCTCTATCCATATGAAAAATATTCAATTTATACTAGATAATTTCAAACTCTATCTTAGTGAAAAGGTTGATCTCATAATAGGATACACTATGATATTTCTATCTTATGGCCCTTATATTAGAATAAAAATTGATATAATCTATCATCATTCTATACCAAGACGCCTATGGATGGCTAGTTTTATACTACTTGATAAAAGAAATGGAATAAACTCATAGATCATTGAGATAGTTTCCTCTATCTTAATAATATCCATCTAAAATGCACATGGAGAATCATATATCAATCAACCCCCCTTATTTTTTGACACTTGTTAAAAGATATAAGGAACATACCCATGATACAAAGAAACATACAAAGATATGAAGAAATAAGGAAGGTATCAAAGATGAATAGCACAATCCAAGGGGAGCTATTGGTAACATAATGTAAGAAGCAGTCCTCAAGGCTATTGGGGGGTTTGGGGGGGGGGGGGGGGGACTTGAGATTTTTAAGTTTGCTCTCCTTGCATTGTGTGGGTTGTCCAAAGAAAGGGGAGGTAGGGGAGGAGCTTGAGATTTTCAAGTCACCCCTTGTGTTGTGGAGGTCCAATTGCGAGCATGGACCCACATAATTTGATTGGGGCCCCTAGGAGCACACAATATGAAGGGGGAAGGGGGGCTTAAGATTTTCAAGTCACCTCTCCTCGCATTGTGTGGGTCTAACATAAGCATGGATCTACACAAACCAAGAGGGGCCCTCAATATTTTCTAGTGCCCCCTCCTTGTTTTTTGCAAGCCTATTGCCAACACAATGCAAGGGGGGAGTCCACTATTGGATTTGGAAAGGCCTTATCACATTGTGTGGATCATTATCACCTAGCTTCTTTATAGATTAGTCTAGTAGTGTTCATTTTGAATAATTTTTAACATCCCACAAGGCTTTTAGACCATTCAAGATACACCTACATTTGGGATTTAAAAATACTCAAAATGGATCACAAGATAGTTGGTACATGTGTCGAGGCTCCCCAATAAATGACAATGGAAGAACAATGTGCTTTCCTATTTTTCTCCCAGAAAAAACATTCTAACCATCATTACTTGTAATCATATCTATAAGGCATGGATAAAATTCAAAATGCAAGTGGATTTATTTAAGTGGCACTAGTTTAATCTAATCTCTACACTACCCTATACTACAATATGCATCTACCACATGAACTATTGAAGAAGCCTTCCACCTTGCAAGCAAGTATGCAATAATGTCATCCCAAACTTGAAGATGAAATGCATAGTACTCCATTTATGTGATGCAATCTTTGTTGGGCACATGCTCTCCAAGTATATCCTCATCCATAGTACTATAAGAGATCTTCACATGTCAACCATCTTCTCCATTAGGAAATAAAAAAACATACAATAAAGGCATATGCCTTTAGTGTGCAAGTTAGAAAAAGAAACACAAACACTTGTTGTCGTCAGCCTCGTGGGAAAAACCCCCAAGACCCATGGACCGCTTATTGCTTCAAGTGTTTAAAGCCAAGAGCTATGGTTACCTCTCACATAGCCATGTGTACTCTTTTACACGCCAATGTAGTGAGCTTACCTTTGAATCTGATCTAGTACCTCCTCTAGAAAATTTGCCAATGGCTCCACGATTCAATATGCAACCTCAAGCAAACTCCATCTCCAAGCTTTGAGCTTTGACCTCCATAGCTCCACACATAAGAAGGGAGAAGAGAAGAAGATGAAGATGACGAGAGGAGAAGAAGATCTTCTCCATGGTCCCTCACTCCCTCACTCACACACACACACACACACACACACACACACACATGTTAAGAGAGACAGATAGAGGAAAATACAAGAGAGACCTTAGTCAGGCTCTCATCGTTCTATTCATTATTTCATTACTCAAGTGTATGTCATACACAAGGTTTTAACTAACCATGACTAACTCTAATTAGGTCACACTGACCAACCCGACTTATTAAATGTCCCACACATATTGATACAGCTGGACACAGCTAAGACACTATTGGTCACACACAAGAGCTTGAAGTCTTAGCACTCCCCCTCAAGCTCATTATAAAATCTGTACACCAAGTGACTGTCAAAACCAATTGATTACCCAAAGACTTGGTAAAGATATGTGCAACTTGTTCATTAGTCTTCATATGCATAAGATCAACTTTCCGTGCAAAAGAACCATCTCTCTAATGAAATGGTAGTGTACCTCAATGTGTTTAGTCCTAGCATGGTATACTGGATTTGTTGTCAGGAGTACACTACTGAGATTGTCGCATAACAAGGTCACTAGAGCATCCACCTATATGTCCAAATCAATCATAAGCTTGTGTAGCCATGATATCTCACATGGTGACAATGTAGCACCCCTGTACTCTGCCTCAGTGCTAGACAATGCAACTGTAGGTTGCTTCTTGTTGCTCCAACTGATCATCCCACTTCCAAATCCAAAAGTATAACCACTTGTAGATCTATGATCATATAAGCATCCTACCCAATGTGCATCTGTGTATCCAACCAATGTTAAGGGCTTATCTTTCACATAAAATATCCCATAATCTACAGTGGACTTTACATATCTCATAATTCGCCTAACAACATCCAAGTGTGGCTTTTTGGTCTTGTGCATGAACTGACTTATGAGCCCGACAACATAACTCAAGTCAGGCCTAGTAATGGTCAAGTAGATTAAACTTCCAACCATCCGCATGTACATAGTCACATCATCAATTTCAGCTCTAGTGCTAATGTCCAACTTGACATTCTATATCCAGTGGTTTATATTCAGCCATGCCATATTTCATTAGCATTTCCATGGCATAGTAATTCTACATCAGCCATAAATAATTTTCAACCTTAATCACCTCAATACCCAAGAAATACTTCAATTCACCTAAGTCTTTCATACCAGATTCTGATTTCAGCATTCACATAACATGCTGTATCCCCAAGTCATCATCACCTATGATTATCAAACCATTAATATAGAAAACCAGTACTACCAAACCTTTTTCTTTATTTTTCGTAAACAGGATATGATTAGCCCTACCAATAGTGAATCTCAAACTCTGCAAGTAACTACTGATCCTTACATGCCAGGCTCTCGAAGCCCGCTTCAGCCCATACAATGCTTTTTTCAATTTGCATAATGCTGAAAATCAAGGTGTACATACGCTTCAAGCTGATCCATATAAACATCCTCTGCTAAATCACCATTGATAAACACATTCTTAACATCCATTTGCTACAAATTCCAGCCTTTAGCAGCAACCAATGCGATCACTATTTGTATGGTTGCCATCTTGGCAACATGGTTGAATGTTTCCTCATAATCTAACCCATACTTCTGAGCATATCCTTTAGCAACCATCCTAGCTTTGTACCTCTCTACACTACCATTTGACTTGCATTTAATCTTGTAGACCTATTTGCAGCCAATGGTCTTCTTTCCTTCTGGTAGTGGCACAAGATCCCATGTTCTATTTTTAGCCAAGGCAGATATTTCCTCATCCATAGCCGTGCACCAATTTTGATCCATCACTGCTTTAACATATGTAGTTGGTTCTTTGAGCTCCATCACTTTTGTCATGTAAGTATAATGCTTCGTAGAATAACCACTGTAAGTCAGCCTATCCACAGGGTACCTAACTCTCTGCAAGCGTCTAAGCTATGGTGTACTACTTGATTCCCCTCTCTCATGAGGCATAATATACATGTTCTACGTAGTGCCAAACTGTCAGCTGAGTCATAGCCTGAAGTCATCATGCCAAGTGTCATCATACCAAATGCATCCTCAAGGACTTTTTCTTTCCTTTTGTTGTCCATCACATCATATCTCCCCCTCATTGACATAGTGGTGTCAATGGACGATGAGCAAGAGCTCCGCAATCTCCTTGTCCATGGAGATACCGTCATGCCACTAGGGCCTATCAATGTAGTACTCTGCTGCAAGTCAACTATAGAAACATGTGTAGAAGGCATATCTGATGGCACTGTAGTCTCAATGATGTATACCAAGAGGCCATCTCATAAAAAATAACATCTCTACTGACTAGTGTCTCTTAAGTAGAGGGATCATAGCATTTATATGTCTTCTTCTCTTGTGAATAACCAATAAAGACACAGTTATGTGCTTTTGGATCTAGCTTCTTCCTCTTCTCATCATAGATGTGCATATAAACAAGATAGCTAAATACTTTCATGTGACTAATATCAGGCTTGTAGCCATATAGCTTCTCAAATGGTGTCATATCATGAATACTTGTAGTGGGAGTCCTATTCAAGACATACATGGCTTTCAAAAGAACCTCAGCCTAATACTAGAGCTGCATCTTCTTCTCATTCATCATTGCACGCGTAGCTTCCATTAAGACCCTGTTCTTCTGTTTAGCTATCCCATTCTATTATGGAGTGTAGTTGCATGTAAGCTACCTACGTATGCCATGTTTGGCCAAACTCATTTGACACATACTCCCCACCACCGTTAGATCTCAAACAAGAGATATAGCAATCAAATTCCTTTTCAACCTACTGCTTAAATCGCAAAAAAAAATTAAACAACTTATCTTTTTTTTTCAGTATATAAACCCAAGTATAGCAACTGAAGTCATAAATAAAAGCCACATAATACTTAGAGAGCCTCCCATAGATGCATTATGGGTTGGCCCAACTGCAACGGCCGTGTACTATTTCTTAGATGCTTGAAAAATGGCAATCTTGATTGTTTACTAAATGGACAAGCATCGTAGACATGACCAATATCTGTGTAAGCAAACTTGGGTAGACCTGTAACAAGTTGTTTCTTCTGCATCATTTGTAGCTGTTGAAGATTAACATGCCCCACTCATTTATGCTAGATTTCTAAATCTCTAACTGTGCCAGAGCCATGGAAAAACATGGCTAATTTCAACTGTGGCAAGGTAGTATCAAGAGTAAACATCCTACCATTCCTATGACCATGAGCACTCAATTTGCAGCCATTACAAAACTCCTCAATGAAGCAGCCATGCTTATTAAACCTAACCTACAAATTTTGGTCAATCATCTAGCCCACATAATAATTTTTTACTAATTTATGGGACATGCAAGACATCATGTAAGTTCTTCTTCTTGCCATCATGGATTACCAAAGGAACTTTGCCTTTATACTCAATGCTATGCTGCGTGTCATCCCCTATGCATACATAGCCATTCCTCTCACACACCATGTTAATAAACCAGTCACCATGAGGGGTCATATGATTCGATGACCCCGAACAAATATACCAAACAATATTCTCAGAAGACTTCTTACCAACCATGTCTTTCACATATTTCATGGCAAACAACCTATCCCCAGAAGTATCATTTGTCTGATTGGACGATGCATAATGTCCATGCTGCTTGCCCTTTTGATTACCCTACTTCTTCTAGCAGTCATTGGCAATATGATTGTATTTTCCACAGTAGTGAAAATACTTATCCTTATTAGGATTGTCAGATCGACGCTAGATCTCCCCCTGCCTCTAAAATTTCCACCTCCTCTTGCTTTTGAACCCTATTGGTTATTATTGCCATAAGATACATTTTGTTGGCCTCCTCTGTCTGAACCATAACCTCTACCATGGATGCCATGGTCGCATTGATGCAAATAAAAGATAGAATCCTTGCTCTTGGAGCTGCTAGAGCTTGTGGCCAAGCCAAGTTTAACTTCCTCATGAATAAGCAATGCAGCTAGCTCATTGAGATTTGGCATTTCAGCTTGCATAGATATGAAAGTATCAAATGACTTATATTCGGATCCCAAACCATTTAATGTCACTACAACCATGTCTTCATCCTCAACCTGTGTGCCAATGGATGCCAGCTGATCTGCAATAGTCTTAATATATGTGACATAATCCAATATAGATCTGCCTTTTCTCTCCATGTTGTTAAATTTTTGCTTTAACTGTATCTTCCTAGCACTAGTAGTTATGCCATAATACCTTATCAATATGTCCCATGCATTTGCTGGTGACTTGCAGTTCATGATCTGCATTACCATAATATCCAAGATATACAAAGATAACCAATGTAGCACCATGCGAGCTCTTTCCAACCAAGCTCGGTGCGCTAGTCTTTGATTAGCTGTAGGATTCCTCTCTGGGATTTCAGGTTCAGCTTCAACACTTGTCACCAAGTCCCAATATCCTTTACCTATCAAGAAGTTTTCCATGCAAAACTTCCATAAGGCATAATTATTGATGTCAAGCTTTTTCCCCCACTATCTGGGTAATGTTGTTGATCATGTTTGCATTTTCCATATTGTAATCGACAATGGCTAGTCTGTGCCCTCCAACTTCCTACAAGCCAACAAGTGTGACTGACCTACTATAGTCTTTGACTATTTATGACAATTTTTTGCAATTAACTGTCTGTTATAATCAAGATATTTCAGCCCAATAACATCTCAAAACCATCGACAAACATGTGGCATAACATGTAGATACATCAGTCACAACACATAGACCATGTAGTTGTTGTAACTCTATATCATGCAACCTTACTACAATCAACCAAACATGCAATCTAAAATCTATAGATTGTCGATGACCAACAGCTCTTTCAAGGCCAAAACTAAGATGTATACATGCCATACATGCTCCAAAAACTCTCAGACATCTTCTAGTACATGTAGGAGTCCATACATGATCATGCCGGCATAGTTTAGTACACATACATCAAGTACAAGTGTTAAATACCTTGCTTGCAGGTTGCAGTCAGTCAATACTCAATCAAACCAGGTTTAAGGGCATTTTTTGCAAGGCTCTCTAGCAATGGTATGCCTATTCTATTCATGAGAGCATTATATCTCTAGCTTGAGAAGAGGGTTTTAATCATTTTTACCTGCAGTCATAGATGGTGGGGTTAGGAATGTCAGCCCCAGGATGATCATATCATTTGTGTAGACTGTTTTTTTCTCCATCCCTAGCATCCCATATACATCCCTTTTTGGGCTCTTCTCTGGCTTCTCTACTAATCCCAAGGCATTCTTCACAATCTCTGGATTAAGGTTAACTTCCACCCTTCTAGAAGTTTCTCCTTACTTGATGGTTACCATGTTGTTGTTTCTTTGGACACCAAAAGTTCTTAGGAATTTGGTCCATTTTCTATGGTCGATGTCTTGCCCCACCTTTTCCAAGTACTTGGAAATATTACATCGTTCTATCATCTGTGCCACTACCTCTTCAGATGTCATCACTCCTTCCAAATTATGGATACTATGATATTTTAATTGATTAAATGCTCAGATTTCCAAGGCTAATCCATATCTTCTATGCTCCTCCTTCCAGAAGGGGAGCATGTTAGCTTTATCATATTAACCTGCCATTTAGGCTCTTGTCGTCACACAATAGCCCCCAATTAGTTCTCTTTAAAGGGAATCTCTTGCAAGAAGGTAAAATGACTAGAAAGATTAGTGTCTGATGATAAATGATATAACCAATAAAATGAGAATTCTCACAATAACTAATCCTCACATTTTTACACATTTGTTCTTCCCTTTAAAATTTGATTCCTATTTTGAGTTTTCATCCATTTTTCACTTTTACCCCCTCCCCCTTGGAAAGGATGAAAATCCTTGTAAGGATTGTGGGAGTTAGGGTGTATGAACATTTGATGCATTAGTGGTGTGCCTCAAATATCAGTCAAGAGGTCACCAGAGTTCAACCATCTTGCAATGTGGAGTTCCTCCTCTGTTAGAACCTTATCCAAGTATGGGCGGAGCATGATATTGTCTTCTAATTATGACCAATTCCTTGTTATGGCTAACATCCTAAATGAAGTTGGGGCTACATAGGTCCGGTCATACTCAAAAGTCTTGATGCCATATCATTGCTCTGCATTGGTCATGATTTGGTAAACCCTCTTGAGCTCATGAAAGGCACAAATTATACCACTTTTGTGTAAGAAATTGGACTCAAACTCAACTAGTTGTTGGAGTTCAGAAAGTTCCTGTGGTGGCGTGGGAATGTTGCTTTTCTTGTAGGAGGCGATAAAGCATTGTCTTATGGCCTCTTCTCATGAAATTTCATTTCCAATCATTTCATTTGTAAGAGTGGAAGCCTTAGTAAAAATGAATTCGTATTCTTCCCAAGAACATGGTAAGGAATGTACCTCATTTTTGCTATGGACTCATTAAGTAGGCCTAGGTCTAAACGTTAGTAACTTCTAGCAAACAACATGAAAGTTGAATCTCATCGTCGGATGCACATTATGAAGTCATCCCCAGTGTCCATGGCCATGTTGGAAGCTACTTCAAGAATGGATCGTTGTGTTTGCAATGGCCTTAGGTCTGCTTGGGTGGTTTGGGTTTAGTTGAATATGACAAGTTGATGAGTGGTACTTCCACTTGAGGATTCTCAGAGGGTGTGGTAAGCTTGCTTTGAGAGTTTTGGAGTTCAATTAATGCTATGTGGTCGTGTTTTGCAGTGATGATTACCTTAGAGTCATTAATCAAGAACTTCCTCAAGAGTAGTTTCTCACAAAATCTTAGTTGAGCTTTGAGTCGATAGACCATTTGTGCACCCTAGGATTGAGCACTCTTACTTTTGGTCTTTCTCCTCCCCTTTTTCAATTGAGGTTTTTGGGCCTTGGTTTTTGGGGCAACATGAGATTGAGGATCATGCATAGCACTTGAGAGTTTAGACAACCAGAGCAAGGTGTTATCCCCATAATATCATTGGGCTCATAGGCAGGGATTTTGGAACCCAGTGCTACTTAGGCACATCTGAACAACTCCACCATTTAGGCCTAGAGTTTGAGACATGGAAACTATGCATTCCCAATAATTGATGTTTGTAAGACTATGGTCTATGCTTAGGGACCCACTTGAGTGTTTGGACCATAGCTTTGGCTGTGGTTCCCAAATGTGGCTGTGAAGGTACTATGGGAGTACATTGTGATGTACTACCCCCCTCCATAGGGTTGATACTAGGTTTATCTACTAGTGGAACTATAGGTTTTGGGACAACCATGGTGCCCTTACTGAAATACATTACTATTTTAACATTATTGATGGCAAGGTGGATGCATTGCAAGTCACAGTCAACAGTACAATGAACTTGTTTTTTGAACATGCGCCCTACCTCCTTGAGTTTAGTGATGGTTGCAGCCCTCACATTTGTCACACTAGTTCTATCATCAAAGGTACATGAAGTGGATGTGATAGAGGGTAATACTTTCTAATGTGACTTCTGTTGAAGAAACCTATGCTCTCTCCTTCTAGGGTTTCAAGTTCCACATTCTCTATTCTACTGATATTGCAAACCTTGAAAGGTCCCAATCCCCTGAACTCCATTTTCTCTTGTGTCCCTTGACAGAGTATATCAAGACTAGGTCTCATCATCCAAAGTCTTCTTGTTTAACGTGTTTATCAAACCAACTCTTGCGTCATGCCTTTTCATAGAGATTAGAGCATGGATTGCAATGAGATGAGTCTTAGTTAGATGTTCCAGCTCTACTAATCGATTTGTCCATGCTTCTTGGTTCTCCCATCTCTCTTGGGCTGCTATTCTCAAGCTTGGAACAAATAACTCCACTAGTAAAATAACATTGATTTCGTAGGTTGATTTGAATGGAGTCTAGCCTATGGCTGTCTTGTAGGTTGTCCTATATGCTCACAAAGTTGCCATGAGCTTGTTGTCCTAGTCGCTGCTACGTGGTGTGGCAGAGACTACTTTTGTTAGAACACCCACCAAGATCTTGTTCCTAGATTTGGCTTGACCATTGGATTGAGATAATATGGAGAGGATTTTCTGTGGATTATTAAGAAGGTGGATAACAAGTGAGCAATCACTTCATTGATGAAGTGTATACATTGGTCACTAACCAACTCTATGGGGCAACCAAACAATGAGATTACTTGCCCCTACAAAAAAACTTGGACATGGTCTCAGTATCATTTTTGTGAGTTGCTTGAGCTTCTGCCCACTTGATGAGGTAGTCTATGGCAACAATGATGTACTTGACTTGGGAGTATTATGCTGCTATAGGGTTGATTGGACCAATGAAGTTGATTCCCCACTTCTCAAATGGTTGGCGCATAATCACCAAGGTCAACTCCATTTTGTCCTTATACGAGCAAGAACTTTGGTCCATTGGCACTCATCACAATACTTCACAAACTAAGCTGCATTGTGAAATAGTGTTGGCTACCATAATTGAGACTTGAGCACCTTGCATGATGTAGTGTCTCTATTGAAGTACCCTCCAACAATCCCACCAAGTGATTCCTTGAGCATATCATACATTTCATATTTGTACACACATCTTGTTCGTCTTTTGGACTCTAAAAAGATATGCATTTGGTAGGTCATCACATTGATTCCTTGCCCAATGGCTTCCTTGTGGGTATGCGGGACATATGATTTGCCATATAATACTGTTTGCCCTTGCGTATGACTACAAAAAAGTAAAATTCCAAAAGCAGAAGTAACCATTGAGCAATGTGTCCTATTGTGCAAGGTTTATTCACAAGATAAAGCAATGGTTGATGATCCACAAAGAAGGTAAAGGGTGTTGATAGAAGATAGTATCTAAACTTCTTTATGATGAATACTATGGCTTACCCTTCCCTCTTTGTTGTGGAGTAATTCATTTCTATCTCAGTGAGTTGTCTGCTAACAAGCAAAGCTCACTAGATAGTCCAGGTTATGTTTTCCACATTGGCACAACATTGTCCCCATGGCAAATTTTGATGCATCAATGTGCACATGAAAGGTAATTGACCAATCAAGGGCTGTTAAGATAGGATGGGTAGAATGTAGTAATAAACATAAACCGCAATTCTTTTTTGCCAAAGTGCAAAGTTTTGCCTAAGAAATTCTCCTAATAATGAAAATGTCACATGATTTGTTATTAACGTGGTTAGCAATTTTCCACATGTCTTTTCCTCTCAGCTTCATGGGCTGTCTACCAATGCTCTTGAGCCATTTGCTTAGTAATGACCCTCTCATTTTGCCCATGCAACTGTTCACATGGTGGTCTTGTCTCTCCTACTCTTAGATATGTGGGAGAGATTGGTGGGTTCATAGTTGAGAGTTCGCTAATCTTGTCCTCAACAATAGGTTTGGCCTCTTGAAGATGAGCTTGCACTTTTCATCATTTTCTTGACTTTATCCATAGCCTCCTTTAGTTGCTAGTTGGGGTCAAGGTACTCTCCAACCTTAGTACTTCCCTTCTCTCTCATCTTAGGAGTAGATATTTCTGCTTAAGTATCAGTGGCCTATTTTCCCTTGGTTAATGTGGTCTCACTCTCAGTCTTGAGCATTATTTTTCCCCTCGGTCCTCTTTTTCCTCCATCGTCAACTCTTCTTCCCTATAGAGGATGCATCTAGGTTACTAGGTCTAGGTAATGAGATATTGACTTGATTTATTTGAGCTCATGTCATGACATTTATGGGGATAGATGTGGCATCATTGTCAAGTGACTCCACATAAAAGAGTCTAAGCAGCACAAATGGTACAATTGCTAAGCTATTGGAGGGTTTCCACCTAGGGAAATTGAAGTACAGGTGTGTGACTTTGCATTAGGGGCATCTCAAGTCAGCCTTCTCTCTATTTTCTTGTTTATTTTTAGGGCAAAGAGATGAGATATGCCCTGCATGGCCAACCTGCTATGGGTTCTTGGTTGTTCTAAGCTTCTCCTAGGCCTTTACCTCTTCCTCTGCCTAAGGCCATGATCGACACCATAGGCCTATACTCCATCAATATCAGATTACCCTCTTTGTTATAAGAGGCATAAGGGTTCAAGTAAGAATATTCCTCTACTAGTTTCTCCACAAAGTGCACTGGAGCATCAGTTCGTGGATGGGTCATGATAGGTCCTAGCAGTCTAGGGATTCCCATTGGATTGATGTCTATCCTCGTATAGGATGGTTGAGTGTAAGGTTGCTTGTAAGGCAACCACCTTGGCAACTAGTAGTGCATGGTATCATGCCCAAATCTTTCACAATTGGCAAAGGTGTTGATCTAGGGTCACGACATTTAGATGGTAGGTGGTTCCCTTTGTAGTGCACACACTGTACATGAGGTCATATTGGCCTTGTATTGACTCTTGCAATTTGACTAGCTCCAATTTTAGGTATGGGTCTGGTCAACAATCTTTTCTTTTTTTTTGGTTCACTAAGGGCTACTCATTCGCTAGTTACTACAGCTATCTCGGTGTTCATAAATGCATTTGCTACCTTGCTGCGTAGCCCAAGAGCTTCTCTCCCTAAGAAAGTCATATGCCTGTATAGTGTAAAAATTACACGGCGCAATGAACAAAATCTGAGAAAGAGAGAGAGTACACAATAGATAAGAGGAGAATTAAAAAAATATTTAACTCCAAATAACTTATACAAAGATGGCTCTGCCCACCCATGTGCTTCCGCAGTGAAGCTTAGATGGCGATCTAGATAAAAGATAGGTGAAGAGCTCAAGGCTAGCTGGAACAACTCAAAATGGGTGAAAGATAGATAATCGATGGCTATGAAGGGGTTTAGCTTTTATATCCCCTGGGCCCCAAAATGGGGCCCCTAATAACTCCCTTACCCCACAACTCGATGCAATGTGGCTTGAGTTGCTACCAGCTTAACTACTCCATCTAACCCAAAGATTAGACCCATAAGTCACCTTTTTGCCATCCGATCACATAGACCTCATCTGACATACAAGTCAGGACTCAACCAATATCCAGGCTCACATATGACTTCTTCTCATAATGGGGGCCTTAAAACTTTAAGCATCATGGATCATTCGTGGCACCTTATGAGTGTGGAGCATTGAGCATATCTAACATATAGCCTCCTCAAAGACTCTTGCAAGCACATCCCTTATGAGTGTGGATCATTGGTGGCACCTTATGAGTGTGGAGCATTAAGCATATCTAACATATAGCCTCCTCAAAGACTCTTGCAAGCACATCCCTTTTCATGTTTGAGTTGCTTGCAAGGGCCTTATAGAGTTCTTCATTGCAGATCCCATTAATGAATCTGGTAGAGACTGCTCTCTCATTGGGTCATCGGCCACATGTATCCTCTTATAGAGACTCCTCACATGTGTGATGTAGTCTCGTATGTCCTCCTTGTCTTTGTGGATAACATTCATTAGCTTAACAATGAGGTTATTGGATTCTAAGAATCTCTTTACGAAGAGATCCTTCAACTGAGTGAAGTTATTGCATTCAACGTTGTCTAAACTAGTTAAGCAAGTCTCGTCCCTTGTCTCCGTAGTAAAGGCCAAATGCTTATTCTCATTGACCATGGTCCATGAGGTTGTTAGCCTCCCATGCCTACTCAAACTACTTGAAGAAGCTATAGGGATCATTGCTTGCCTAATATTGATCAAGTTGCTTTGAACCTATGGGTATTTTCGTTTGGCTCTTGGCATTTGGGGTAACTCCCATCAGCCCTCGGCTACAATGATACTGCCAATGTTGCCCCACTTTCCTTAGTGATGGTATTGTCTAGCAATCTTTTCATGAGTAGCTCACTTAGTGTAAGGTCAACTTCTAGGGCTCTCTCCCTATTGGCATTGCCTCCCATTCTATTCCTACTTGAGATGGCTAGGATTCTATGAACCTCACTAAGCTCTCTCTCCTGACACAACCTTTGAGCCCTTTGCTCCTGGCTATAGCTTGTAGCACATTGCAATGATGTCCTTGCCACTCTTCACTCCTCCTCAAGGTCAACTATAACATTGGCTACTAGTCTTCCATGGTGCGCTACTCGTTTCTACTAGCGGGTCATACTATGTGACAAATCGCTGGACATCATCCAGGTACTTTGCCACATTAAGGTTAAGGTCAAGGTCAAGATTACTCTTATTCGAGCTAGTGTCTACTGTAATGATTGCCTCCTAACCCACCACTGCATTTATGAGGTCAACTAAGCTGGCTAAAGATATATCCCTAATCTTGGCTAGCCTTTCCTTCCCTCAATGGTTTGATGGGTACATCTCCTCTAGGTCTTTGTTCCCCAGTGTCTTGGATCACTCGTCTAACTCTCAGGGTTGCATTCCTACTAGTGGGTTCATTTTTAGCTTAATCCCCCTTGGTGTGTTCCTTGTTAGTCCAATAGTTTGAAAGTGTGAAAAAATCATACACTAGCAGTGTGACTCAATGTGCGCTATGTGAAATCAGGCTTTCTAGCCTTCACATGTGCTAAGTTGTCTACAATGCCGAGTGTGGCCTATGATAAAGTCAATTGCATCCAATTAGTTTCTTGTTCTTACTACTTTTGTGGGGGGTTTTGATTACTCCTAATAGTTGACATTCTGTCCTCTGTGGGCCATGGCATATGGTTTGATGCCCATTTAGACAAGTGGGTCAACTAAGGTCTCTATCCATGGTAGGGGCCAATGCTCGGCTCTTTCAATCACCCCTGGACTGCTAGGTCCAGGTTTTCAAGTGTAAACAATATTGGTCTTCGGACTTCACCTTGGTTGCTAGTCAGCTAGTAACATGCTCTAATAGGTTCCAAAATGGTAAAAAGTAATTCAAAATAGGGTTCTTGACAACTTATATGAGTCCCAAACTTAGCTGTATGAGTCATAGATTCGGCCGTTCGAGTAGACTCAAGGTATCTGACCGTCCGAGTGACCAAACTCGAGCGAGAGGTGCCCATCTGAGCATCTGAATGGCCATCTGAGGTCCAAGTTTTAGCCATTTGAGGTCGAATAGTTAGGCCCTCGTCGAAATTGGATGTCCAAGTGGGTCAACCTTAAGTGGCTTGATCATCAAAGGCTTACGATTGCTGTCCAAGTGATGGTACTTGAAAATCCATCGAATGGCACAAATGACCTTTTTAATGACTTAATGCTCACTACTAAATGCACCAAGATTCCAAAACAATGCAAAAATCAACAAAAAGGATTCAAAGCATACTTGGAAGGGCTGAATGTGTCAATGGCAAGGATCATAGGTGTTGTAGCCTATAGATCTGTCACTCCCTATCTCTCTCTCATAGCTCTCTCTCTCAATCTCACTGAATGCAAATGATCTCTCTCTTCCCTTTTTTCGCCTTTTGTGTTCTCTCTTTCTTCCCTCACACTTTGTTTTTCTTCTTGGGCATAAAAAAGATCTTTTCTTTCTTTCCATGTTTCCCTGTTTCTTGGTTATCTAGAGAGTTATCTTTTTCTTCTTTTTCCTTACTGCCCACACTTAATGCGTCAAATTTGATCATACACAACTCCTACTCTAACCAATGCAAATAAAGCTTCCTAAACCTAAAATAATCCACAAAAGAGATCAAATGGTCTCCGACTCCCTTGCTTTCCTACCTAAAACCAAGTGCCATTTCAGATATGAACTCTTACTTTGTCACTCAATTTGGAGCATTCAAGCACTCAAACTTGAATCCGCCGATCTCAACAACTAAACAAAAATGTCATCCCCCTCGCAGGAAAACCACCAAGATCCACATACCACTTATTTCTTCAAGCATTTCAACCTACGAGCTATGGCTACCTCTCAATAATTGTGCACTCTCTTCCATACACGAATGTAGTGAGCTTACCTTCAAATCAAATTGACTACCTCCTTCCACCATGAATCTGCCGATGGCTCCATGATTCAAGATGCGACCTCAAGAAAGCTCCATCTCCAACCTCCTCTGAGCTTCAACCTCTATAGTCTTGCATGCAAGAAGGGAGAAGAGAAGAAGATGATGATGAAGTGAGGAGAAAAAGAGCTTCTCCATGGTCTCTCACTCTCTCTCACACACTCTCCCTCTCTACACTCCCTCTCTCTCTCTCTCTCATGTACAAGAAGGAAGCAAGAGTAAGAAACAAGAAGGGAGTAAGTTTGTTCACACACAAGAATGAGCTTCTTCATTAATTTCTTGACTTTTAAACATGCCCTTATCCCTTCCTTGGGCAGCCATCCCCCTTTTTGGTCTAGCCTTCGTCCCTTCCTCTACTCTCTTCTCTTTTCCTCCTATTAGGGTAGGCCTCAACATGTGCCTCTCATTATTTACAATTTGAACGGGAGAGAGCCCTTCACTCTTTCAAAAAATGAATTATAATACGCGTGATGATTTTCTTGCTAACATATTATGGTGCACTTTTTATTTTGTGTTTCCTTTTACATTCAAGACTTTTTCTTGTACTTCATGTCTTCAATTTTTTTTTTGGCTGTGCCTTTCTCTTTTTCTTTTTTCACCTTGGGACTCTCTTTTATTTTTTATTTTTTTGTTGTTCGGTATTAGACTTCCAAGGAGGGTGTAACACTAGTCTGTGTATGTCATGGTGCTATAGGGAGTCATCATCTCCTTGTCATCATGGCTGCAGCCTCGTTATCAATGGGCATAGAGTATTGTTTAGATGTTGTATGGTCTTTTGCAATAATCATTCGTATCTTTGCTATAGGATTGTCTACCATTCTCTCAGCAACTATCTAGAAGGCATGAGCATATACATTGTGAGAATCCATCATTACTTCAAGGAGGAAAAGATCTCACGATCAAGATTTGGCATGATACACATCTTGTTTTCAAGTTCACGATAAGTATCATATATATACAACTATGAGAAATGTGATGGAGGAAGAGAGCAAGAGAGAGAAGAACTGTGTATGGAAAATCCAAGAGAGAGAAGAATTGTGTATGGAAAATCCAATAGTCACAATGTGTTATCAACCACCTTCCCTTATTCAATAGTTATTGAAAAAAAAGAGTAAAGTATCACAATGGGAACTCAACACTCGCAGTATATAGATGTGTCATCACGGTGTGTGATGTAAATACAGGATAGTGTAGGCACATGCACATTTACCCCCAACAAACTCCCACTTAAAGGTGAGCGTGTCTCTGGTGAAGAGAGAATAAGAAAAAGTGATAAAGTATCAATGTACATATAGTACGATAAGGAATAGATGTCATCTTATCCTATGCACATCATGTTTCTAAGAAAGGAAAAATGTTCTGTTAAGAGACTTTTAGTGAGAAGATCTATAGGATTCTTGTTAGTCAAGAATTTGACAAGCTCAATGGACTTGTCCTCTCCACCTCCCTAATGAAGTGATATTGCACCTCAATGTGGTTTTTTTTCACATGGAAGATTGAATTATTGGCCAATTGAGTAGCACTCATGAAATCCAAATGCAGTGTAGAAGTAACTGTAATACTAAGGTCTACCACCAAACAACCTAACCATAGGGCCTCCTTGCAAGCCTCAAAGGGCTAAAATATACTCTATCTCAATAGTAAATAAAGATGTGCATTTCTACAACCCTAGTGTCAAGAATCGCATGGTGGGGGAACTTCCTTGAGCTGTTGCACTAAACACACATTGTATACACAAGAGGAAGCTCACTCAAGAACAGAAGAAGAGAGATGGAGGCCAAAAACGTTTTCTTGCTGATTTCTTCTTCTTCTTCCATACACTATACAATGTACACAAAGTATACATAAGATATAACATAAAGGAAAGTGGCCTACTAAGTGAAACAATGCATAACAGATTACACTAATCAACTGGCGCTATATCTTTGCCAGCTGTAGGTAGGTGTAACAAACTAAATATAATAAGTGATAAGTCAGTGGCCATGAGAGTATCATAATGACCACCAGCATTCTAAGTGTAGACGTGTGGACCCATCTAGCCAGCAAGCGGTCCATCATCAATGTCTACACGTGTTGAGGTTTCCATCTCAACACTCCCCCTCAAGCTCAACTGTATCTCTGCAACTCCAAGTAAGCTTCGGAACTTTCAAAGCTTCTCTACACCCAATGCCTTTGTGAAAATGTCAGTTATTTGATCTTTTGTGCTGACATATACCAAGTCAATCTCTCCTACAAGTACCTTCTCTCTCACAAAGTGATGGTGTACCTCAATGTGTTTTTTCCTAGCATGGAACACTGGATTCCTAGCTATATGTATGTTGCTCATATTGTCAAAATGAATGAAAATTGGACTATAATATCTCCCCGCCTACATGGGAACAGTCCCTCCCCTTTAATAATTAACCTTAGTTCAAAATAAAAATCATTTTTTCCCCCTGTCCTCGTCGGATAGGTGGCAAGGGGGGAAAGAAAGGAGAGGTACGGTGTGAAGATGATCATGAGGGAAGGAAGCCATCAATGATGATTGCAAGGGGAGGAAGGAGGGGGTAATGACAAGGAAGATGGAGACGATGATGCCCCCACCATTATCTCTTTCTTTCCCTCCTCCCCCCCAAACTGCCGACTGCATGATGGTAGTGTGTGTCAAGATTGTGGGAGAGAAGGAAGGAGTCTCACTTGTAGCTTTCTTGCTTGCACAATGGGGGAAGACACACAGAGGTGGAGGCTGAAAACAGTTTTCCTCTTCTTAGTTGTGTAAGCAAAAAGAACTCACTTACAAAGAAAATAGGAGAACCCTATATATGGGTCTCAAACCAAACTCAACTAACTAAGGTGGCATACTAACTGAGCCACAAACTAGAGTAGATAAGGATAGCTATCATGTAGCTATTATTCATGGGCGGTGTACCAATCGCGTCTGCAACTGACAAGTCGGTGACATAAATACACAACGGTCACCCTGGCGTATCACGAGTGGAGCTCGATATCTCAACACTCCCCCTCGAGCTCAATCCCAATTCCTACACACCAAGCAGGTCTCTGAACTTGCGCAGCTTCTCTGCGCCCAATGCCTTCGTGAATATGTCAGCTACCTGATCCTCTGTGCTGACATAAACTAGATCAATAAGACCTAGTAAAACCCTCTCTCGCACATAGTGATAATACACCTCAATGTGCTTTGTTCTAGCATGATAGACTGGGTTATTTGCCAAGTGTATACTACTCATGTTGTCACAATAAATGACAACTGGCCCATCTGTAGACTGATGCATATCATAAAGTAGCTTATGTAACCAAGCTACCTCACATGCAGCCATTGTTGCACCCCTGTACTCAGCCTCTGTGCTCGACAAGGCAACTGTAGGCTGTTTCTTGCTGCTCCAAGTGACTGCAGCACTCCCAAAAGAGAACACATATTCACTGGTAGATCGTCTATCAGAAATACTACCAGCCCAATCAGCATCAGTGTATCCATGCAACTGTATCTGAACCCCAGTCTCATAAAATAGTCCATACTGCAATGTGGACTTCACATACCTGAGTATGCGTCTACCTGCATCCAAATGCGGTTTCCTTGGAGCCTGCATAAACTGACTTACCAATCCAACAGCATAGCTCAAATCTGGCCTGGTAATAGTCATATAAATCAAGCTTCCTACTATGCGTCTGTACATAGTAGGGTCTTCCAGAAGCTCACCTGCATCTCCGCTTAGCTTCACATTCTGCTCCAAAGGAACTGAAATAGGCTTACAGCCTGTCATCCCATATTTGGACAGCATGTCCAATCCATACTGCCTCTGCAAGAGCTGTATCCCACTTGGTGATCTAATCACCTCAATGCCCAAGAAATAACACAGCTCTCCCAAATCCTTCATCTCAAACTTCTGCTTCAATAGCATTTTCACATGAAGGATATCTTCATCACTGTCACCTGTCATAATCAAATCATCAACATAAATGACAAGTAGCATAATACCTTTCTCTATTTTTCTCACATAAAGTGAGAAATCTGCCTTGGAAATCTGAAAGCCAATAGTGACAAGATACTGTCCTATCTTGTCAAACCATGCTCTAGGTGCTTGCTTCAAGCCATACAAGGCTTTCTTCAACCTGCAAACAAACTCAGGATAAGCAGTATGCACATAACCTGGTGGCTGCTCCATATAGACCTCTTCTTGCAAATCACCATGCAAGAAGGCATTCTTTACATCCATCTGATATAAAGACCATCCCTTTGATGCAGCCATAGCAATGACTGCTCTTACGGTTGCCATCCTTGCAACCGGACTGAATGTTTCTTCATAGTCAATGCCATATGTTTGTGCATACCCCTTGACTACTAATCTTGCCTTGTATCTGTTCACAGAACCATCTGCATTGTGCTTCACCTTATAAACCCACTTACAGCCAATTGCATTCTTACCTTTAGGCAAAGGTATCAATTCCCATGTAGCATTTGCTTCCAAGGCATCCATTTCTTCATCCATGGCTTTCTCCCATTTTTATTTTCCCATGGCTTGCTCAAAAGAAGTGGGTTCTGGTTCCTGTATCACTTTGACCATATATGCATAGTGAATGGCTGTAAATCCATCATATTTCAGCCTATCCACAGGATACCTAGCTCTCGTAGACCTGCGCAAAGTAGGTTCATTCCCAGGTGCTCTCAAAACATCCCTGGTCTTCCTTACTCTAGGTGTAACAATAGAAGGAATACCCAACTCATCATCAATGCTCTGTTCTGAGCCACTGGATTCACCATCCACATAAGAGTGACCTGCATTCACATCAAACATGGGCTAATCAACCTTCTCTTTTCCTTTTCGTGATACCTGCATACCACTATCTGCATTACTTTGAGAAGATTCTCCTGATCTCAATCTGCCTCTCCATGGCGAAGAATGTGAACCATTGCTAGAGGACGCTCCAGGTCCACTAATATTTTGTGACTGCTGCTGTGAATTCTGTGCAGCATTACCATTTTGTGCATCTACATCATCAATCACATTTACTGGTTTATACCAACTACTCATCTCATCAAAAACAACATCTCTGGTCACTGTAAACTTACGAGTAGAAGGGTTATAGCATCTATACCCTTTTTGCTGCAGAGAGTAACCAATAAAGATACACTTCTCAGCTTTTGGATCCAACTTGGATCTCAACTCATCTGGCACATGTACATAGGCAATGCAACCAAAAATTTTCAAATGAGAAATATTTGGTTTCCTACCAGTATACCTCTCCTCTGGAGTCATTCCATGTATTGCTGCAGTGGGAGTCCTGTTCATTATGTAGACTGTTGTAGCAACTGCTTCAGCCCAATAAAAATCTGGCAAGTCTTTTTCATTGAGCATGGCACGAGATACCTCTCCAATATGCCTATTTTTCATTTCTACAATTCCATTTTGTTGTGGTGTATGACTGCATGAATATTGCTGCTTTATGCCATGCTCCTGTAGGAACCTTGCAAACTCATTTGAGAGGTACTCTCCCCCTCCATCTGACCTTAGGCATTTTATCTGCATACCTGTTTCTTTTTCAACCATCGCTTTAAGAGTTTTGAAATGCCCAAAAACTTCACTTTTCTTTTTCATAAAATACACCCAAACTTTTCTGCTATAGTCATCAATAAAACTGACAAAATAATGACAGCCTCCAAGAGATGCAGCTTTAGTTGTCCACACATCAGAGTGGATTAATTCCAATGGCTTCTTACTCTCTTGAACATGTCTAGGAAATGGTTTCCTTGCCTGTTTTCCAAACTGACAGGCTTCACATACCTTATGCATTTCTGTAACCTTGAATTTTGGCAAACCTGCAACAATATTTTGGGCCTGCATTGATTTAAGTCGCTGTACATTAACATGACCAATGCGTTTATGCCAGATATCAATATCTGCAACTACACCGGTCCCATGTGCAAACATTGCTGCACTCAATTCAGACATGTTTGCATCCAACGTAAACATTCTTCCCTTCTTCTTTCCTTTTGCTATCAAGCGACCTTTATTTTTCATATCCTCAACAAAGCATCCATGAGGATTAAATCTGACATGCAAGCCCTGCTCAACCATTTGACCAACAGAAACCAGATTCTTGGTGATATTCGGGACATGAAATACATCGAACAGGTATTTCTTTTTCCCATCCTGCATAGACAAAGGAATTTTTCCAATCTGCACAATAGGATGTGCAGTATCATCACCAGTCTCCACAAATCCTGGTTTTTCCATTTTCCTTGCATCCTCCATCCATTCTGCATGACCTGTCATGTGGTTTGATGCACCTGAGTCAACATACCATACATCATTGCTTTCTTCTACACTTGTCACAAAATTGTTCATGTGCTGCACCATGAACAAATGCTCATTTCTGTCATCACCCTGTCTACTAGAAGATGCATAATTCCCTTGTTGCAGTTTTCCATTCATGATGTCATTCTGCTTTTTATAGCAGTCTTTAGCCATATGACCCATTTTACCACAGTAGTAGCATTCAACATTACTGTTTGCATTTTGGCCTCTTTGCCATCCACCATGACCTCTTTGGCTCCCCCTGCCTCTAGAGTTACCATGTCCTCCTCCATAGGACTGGTTTTCTTGAGTTTGCTGCATATTCCGATTTCTGCCACGGCCTCCAAATCAGCCTCCTTTACCTCTGCCTCTACCTCTTCCAACATTTGAGTAGAAGACAGCTTCTTTTGAAGTTCCTCCTGAAGAAGATGCACCACCATTTCTCTGCTCCTCAGAAATTAGAAGAGCAATCAACTCCTCAAAATCAGGAAATCTTTCACGGACGGAAATGGATGTTCGGAACTATGCATAATCCTTTCCTAGACCATTCAAGGTCACGGAAACTAAATCATCATCTTCCACTGGCGACCCAATGGAAGCAAGTGCATCTGCAATCTTCTTCACCTTCATGTGGTAGTCGTTGATGCTCATACTTTCTCTTTGCACATTATGCAACTCTTTCTTGAGCTGCATTTTCCTGGCTTGCGTATTTGTGCTATACATTTTTGACAAAGTATCCCATGCCTCCTTTGGCGTACTTGCATCCTGAATATGCACAATCATAGAGTCTGAAATACTGATAAACAGCCAATACATAACTTTCCTAGCTCTCTCATGCCATGTTTTGAATGCCTACATTTGCTGTTGATTGGGAACATCAGGAAGAACTGGTTCTTCTTCATTTCCTGCAACAAATTCCCAATATCCTTTTCCCATAAGGAAATTTGTCATTCTAAACTTCCATACTTGGAAGTTGTTCTTGTCAAGCTTTTCAATGACAATCTGTGAAGGAGAATCAGACGCCATTACAGAACACTGCAAAAAATTCTATCACTGCAAAGAACACAGCTTCAGCCTCACAAGGGCAAATCTGCAAAACTGACGAAAGTGGTATTTGACCACACAGTCACTTCCTAGTGACGATTTTGCATCAACAGGCAACAGGGATGATTCTGTAACTCCCAATGTCTCTGCGCACAGGCATACAATGCAATTTCTACAGTAACTTTTCACCGACCTGTAGAACAGTGGTCGCACAGCATAAAACTGGGCCTTTTCTTGAGTGCGTGCAGAAAACTTCCACCTCCAAAACAGGCCCCGAAATGGCCTCAAATCAGAAAAACAAGGTCGTCTCAACCTGAGACAATGCACTCCTGCACTTTCCGGCTGTGCTACCTGTAGATATCTGCTCCCAAAACAGAAAATGAAAGCAACACTGCTCCTCTTACCAGAACACCGCGAGCTTGGCTTGCTTTCTTGAGCTCCTTACCATGAACAAGGCTCTGATACCATGTCAAGATTGTGGGAGAGAAGGAAGGAGTCTCACTTGTAGCTTTCTTGCTTGCACAATGGGGGAAGACACACAGAGGTGGAGGCTGAAAATAGTTTTCCTCTTCTTAGTTGTGTAAGCAAAAAGAACTCACTTACAAAGAAAATAGGAGAACCCTATATATGGGTCTCAAACCAAACTCAACTAACTAAGGTGGCATACTAACTGAGCCACGAACTAGAGTAGATAAGGATAGCTATCATGTAGCTATTATTCATGGGCGGTGTACCAACCGCGTTTGCAACTGACAAGTCGGTGACATAAATACACAACGGTCACCCTGGCGTATCACGAGTGGAGCTCGATATCTCAACAGTGTGTTCCTAGCCGTCCCTAGTGAAGGTGAAGAGAAGTCCAATAATTCTCATTTTCCCCTATAAAACACCCCCCATCTAAAAGGGACACCACCTCTTGCCACTATTGCTATCGTGAGAGAGAGAGAGAGAGGGAGAGAGAGAGGAGAGAAGAAGAGAAGAAGAAGAAGAAGGAGAAAAAGAGGAGGAGAAAAAGAAGAAGAAGATGGAGAGAGAGAGAGGAGAAGAAGAGGAGGAGAAAAAGAAGAAGAAGAGAGGGAGAGAGAGAGGAGGAGAAGAGGAGGAGAAGAAGAAGACAAAAAGAAGAGGGAGAGAGAGAGGGGAGAAGAAGAAGAGGAGGAAAATAAGGAGGGGGAGAGAGAGAGAGAGGAGAAGAAGACAAGGATAAGAAGAAGATAAGAAGAAGATAAGAAGAAGAGGGAGAGAGGGGAGAAGAAGAAGAGGAGGAAAATAAGAAGAAGAGAGAGAGAGAGAGAGAGAGAGAGAGAGAGAGAGAGAGAGAGAGAGAGAGAGAGAGAGAGAGAGAGAGAGGAGAAGAAGAGAAGGATAAGAAGAAGAGGGAGAGAGAGAAAGGAGAAGAAGAGGAGGAGAAAAAGAAGAAGAAGAGGGGGAGAGAGAGAGGAGAAGAGGAGGAGGGGAAGAAGAGGAGGGAGAGAGAGAGGGGAGAAGAAGAGGAGGAGCAAAAGAAGAAGAAGAGGGAGAGAGAGAGGAGAAGAAGAGGAGGAGAAGAAGAAGAGAAGAAGAGGAGGAAGAGAGCGAGGGGAGAAGAAGAGGAGGAGAAAAAGAAGAAGAAGAGTGAAAGAGAGAGAGGAGGAGGAGGAGGAGGAGGAGGAGGAGGAGGAGGAGGAGGAGGAGGAGGAGAAGAAGAAGAAGAAGAAGAAGAAGAAGAAGAAGAAGAGGAGGAAGAGAGAGATTCATAAGCCAGAAGTATGGCCCCAAAACGGTGGGAGACGTGCATCAACAGTAATCCTACATCCAACAATGGAGCCATTGGCCAAGGCACTTTTGTGAATACAATAAAATGTCAAGGTATGGATAATTCATATGCAATTGTCCAGGTACTAAATTGTCATCTCCGCTATTCGTTGAGACAAAGGGTATATCACTTTGGCATGCGTGTGAGTTCATTTAAATAGGTAGCCTAAATTTATTCTTCCGATAGTTAGCGAACTCATAAGGGATCATAGGTAAATTCCTTTTGCAACCATCGATGATCTTACATAGATTTATTTTCGTGATGCATTGAGGTTCACACAAACCCTTGTATCCAAATACAAACATTAGGATTAAAACTACAATACCTTGAGATTAGTCCGATAGAGACTATGTTCATCAAACCTATTCGGGGGTTGGGCTAGATGCAACAACAACTCTAACTCTAGGGCAAGCAAAGAGCTCAAGGATTAGGAAAACCTAAGTTGAAGGAAAGACTGATGCTTTTGTACTTGTAGGAAAGAAGGCTGGGTTATCAATCGATGTAAGTGTTCAATAGAACTTATGTCTTGTATAATGTTTGAAACCCTAGCATATGCTTTAGCCTAATGAAGGGTGTGTTAAGTAAATTTTATGTAAAACCACTCCTGATCCCAAGGGGGAGAGTAAATACGCGATGGAAAGGTTATCGCAACTATTCCTGCAATGTTGGAAAAGGATACCATTGTTTTTGTTGAATGATCAAATAACGTCATAAATGCTTTTGCATTAAACTGATTGTTGGATGTGATTAGGATAAATATTACAAGTGCTTCTATTTGAGGATAAAAGCATGGCAAGGGTTAATAATGACAAGTAGCCATGGGAAATAAAGGAATGTTTCACTGGAATATGATATTAGGCTGATTGCCTTGATCGTGCTTGATTCCTAAATGGATTAATTAAGGAAGGATATTTCGCACGGGTGGATCATCTCCAAGATCGCACCATAGATTACCCCGAGAGGGCACTACTCGATTCATGGTCTGAAGGTTGACGAGTGGTGAAAAGGCCAACCATGGAAATTGTGTTTCACTCCTAGGATGCTTGGGCTTAGGTGGAGCTCTGGACACCCCTTGCGTAGTGCGAAACAAAGGTGAAGACTGACGTGAGCCCAACGTCTGGAGGCGTTGGAAGATCCTATTCTAGATAATGGATGGAAATTATGGTGCCATGTGATTTGGACCAGGTACTTTTGTTGGACATAAGGGATACATAATTTCTCTTGTATGGGCAGGAGACAAAGATTAACTTGAAGATAAGTTAAGGAACTTGTTTGTCAAAAGGACTTCTTGTTTTTTTTTTTGTCAGTGCTGTAAATTACATGAACCAGCCTTGTTCCCTAAAGAGCCTAATTAAGGAAGCTAATTTTGAATGTCACACATAAATGTGATAATACCTAATTAGAAAATTAAAGCTATCAAGGGAAGCGGGTGGGTAGAACCCCGACGGCTCTATCCTATGGCAGGGTGGTCCCAAAGTATTGGGAGTCTTCTCACAAGGTTTTACTATCGTTCGACTTTAGGTATTGTTAAGTTAGAACCTGACTCATGTCGTTTTAGGGGATCGGAATGGGGCTATGCTCTACCGATAGAGAGGTTGATCAATGCATCCCTCTAGTTTCCCATTTTATTTGAACCAAGTGCGGCATGGATCTACTTTAGAGAATGTCCAAAACCTGACGCTAGAATAGTGTCAGGAGACCTTGACCCCTAGGAGCCCAGATTTTAGATCTATCCTGGTAGGTTTGGCCGCGAACGTTCCATTGCAAAGTGGACTCGAGAAACCCTAGGTGACAAACCTTGGAAGATTTCATGGGAGTGTCGACCGCTAGAACTTGCTTCAACAACCAATAGGCAGGCACGCTACAATCAAGCACGTTCTAGCGGTCCATCGAGAAATGAATCTAAGCATTGCTTCCCGGCACTCCCATGGAATGTTCTGGGGTTTGTCACCTAGGGTTTCCCAATTCCACCTCGTAACAGAACGTTCACGGCCAAACCCACTAGGAGCGGCCTAAAATCTGAGCTCTTAGGGGTCAAGGTCTCCTAACAGTATTCTAGCATCGGGTTTTGGACATCCTACTTTACGCAGAGATACCCAATCCAAAGCAAATCTATGCTGCACTTGGTTCAAAGAGAATGGAAAACAAGAGGGATGCACTACTCAACCTCTATGCCCGTAGGGCATAGCCCCATTTCGATCCCCTAAAACGGCATGATTCGGGTTCAAACTTAACAATACCTAAAGTTGAACGACAATAAAACCTTGTGAGAAGCCTCCCAATTCTTTGGGAACCACCCTTCCATAGGACAGACCCGTCAGGGTTCTGCCCACCTGCTTCCATTGATAGCTTTATTTTTCTAATTAGATCCTATCACATTTATGCGTGACATGTAAAATCAGATTCCTTAATTAGGCCTTTTAGAGAATATGGTTCATTCGCATAATTTACAATACTGACACGAAAAAAAAACAAGCAGCCCTTTTGACAAAGAAGTTCCTTAACTTATTTTCAAGTTAATATTTGTATCTTGCCCATACAAGAGAAACTATGTATCCTTTCTATCCAATACAAGTACCTGGTCCAAATCACATGGCACCAAAATTTCCTTCCATTATCTAGAATAGGATCTTCTAATGCCTCCATACGATGTTGGGCTCATGGAAATCTTCACCTCCATTCTGGACTAGGCAAGAGGTGTCTAGAGCTCCACATGACCCCAAGCGGCCTAGGAGTGAAACACAATTTTTGTGGTTGGCCTTTTCACCACTCAACCTTCGGCCTACGAATTGAGGAGTGCCCTCTCAGGGTAATCCGTGATGCAATCTTGAAGATGATCCACCCATGCAAAATATTCTTCCTGAATTAATCCATTTAGGAATCAAGCATGATCAAGGCAATCACACTAATATGATCTTCTAGTGAAACATTCCTTTAGTTCCCATGGCTACTTGTCATTACTGACCCTTGCCATGCTTTTACCCTCAAACACAAGCACTGGGAATATTTATCCAAATCACATCCAACAATCAGTTTAATGCAAAGGCACTTAAGACATTATTTGATCATTCAACAAAAACAATGGTATCCTTTTCCAACGTTGTAGGAATAGTCGTGATAACCTTTCCATCGCATATTTACTCTCCCCCTTGGGATCAAGAGCAGTTTTACATAAAATTTACTTAACAAACCCTTCATTTGGCTAAGGCATATGTTAGGGTTTCAAACACTGTACAAGACAGAAGTTCTACTGAACACTTACATCGATTGATAACCTAGCCTTCTTCCCTACAAGTACAAAAGCATTGATCTTTCCTTCGACTTAGGGTTTCCTAATCCTTGAGCTCTTCGCTTTCCCTTGACTTGTTGTTGCATCTAGCCCAACCCTTGAATAGGTTTGATAAACATAGTTGCTATCGGATGGATCTCAAGGTATCGTAGTTTTAATCCTAATGTTTGTATTCAAATATAAGGGTTTGTGCGAACCTCAATATATCGTAAACATAAATCTATGCAAGGTCATTTATGGTTGCGGAAGGAATTTACCTATGATCCCTTATGAGTTAGTTAACTATCAGAAGAATAAATTCAAGCTACCTGTTGAAATGAACTCACACACATGCCAAAGTGATATACCCTTTGTCTCAAGGAATAGCGGAGATGACAATTTAGTACATGGACAATCGCATATGAATTATCCATACCCTGACATTGTATTCGTATTCACAAAAATGCCCTGGCCGATGGCTCCATTGTTGGATGCGGGATTACCGTTGATGCATGTCTCCTGCCATTTTGGGGCCATACTTTCGGCTTATGAATCTCTCTCTCTCCCTCTTCTTCTTTTTTTTCTCCTCATCTTCTTCTCGTCTCTGTCTTTTCCTCTTCTTCTTCTTTTTCTCCTCCTCTTCTCTTTCTCTTCTCGTCCTCTTCTTCTTCTCTCTCTCTCTCTCTCTCTTCTTCTTCTTTTTCTCCTCCTCTTCTTCTCCCCTTTCTCTCCCCCTCTTCTTCTTCTCCTCCTCTTCTTCTCCTCTCTCTCTCCATTGTTGAGATGGCAAGCTCAACACGTGCGGACATTGATGATGGACCACCTGGCTAGATGGGTCTGCACATCTACACTTAGCACGTTGGTGGTAATTATGATACTCACATGGCCACTAACTTATCACTTATTATATTTAGTTTGTTACACCTACTTATAGCTGGCAAAGACATAGCGCTAGTCAATTAGTGTAGTCGGTTATGCACTGTTTGACTTAGTAGGCCACTTTCCTTTATATTGTATCTTATCTATACTTTGTGTACATTGTATAGCATGTGGAAGAAGAAGAAAAAACCAGCAAGAAAACGTTTTAGCCTCCATCTTTCTTCTTGTGTTCTTGAGTGAGATTCCTCTTGTATATACAGTGTGTGTTTGGCGCAGCAACTCAAGCAAGTCCCCCCACCACGCGATTCTTGACATGATATCAGAGCCATGCCACTGAGAGAGATTGATTTCGAAGGCTAAAATGAAGGAGAACAAGCAAGGTTTGAGCAAGCTAGCAACGGGTAATAAGCTCTCTTATTCTTCCACTCTCTCTCTTGAATAGTGACTGTGGAGGCACGGAAAGTAGGATCGAGTAAAAATCTCAAATTGCTGTGAGATTTGGTGTGCGAGCACATAACTGTATATTCTGCAAAAAAACACTTTAGGGATTGCCCGCAGTTGTTTTGGGTGTCTGAGGCCATTTCAGGCCCCGTTTTAGAGCCATAAGGTTGTGGACAACAGTTTCAGGGTACACTGTGATTTCGCTGTATTGACCGAAAGTGGGTGCACGGGTTACAGATTGCGAATCTGAAAATTTTTAGGTGTTTGCAGGAAGCAAACATAAGGTTTATCTGCAAACAAGTTGCAGATTACATGTACTATTGAGCAATCAGTGAAAAAGGTTGCTTAGTGTAGTGCTGTGCACTTGTTGTGAAAGATTGCAGAAGACTAGCTTGCTGTGCTGTATCCTTGCTTGTGATAATGGCAAAGAATAGTGGAAATCCCATTATTCAGAAGCTCAACAAGAACAACTACCCTTCATGGAAGTTTCGTGTGACGAACTTCCTCATCGGAAAGGGCCTTTATGAGTTTGTCTCATGTGAAGAAAAGGAGCCAGAGCTGGGTATCCCTTCGACTACAGATGAATTAAAAGCATGGAAAAAGTGGAATGTGAAAGATAAAAATGTGATATACTGGCTATCTGCAGTCATTGATAATACTATGCTGGGACATATCAGGAATGCAGAAACTTCACATGCAGCTTGGAAAATTTTTGAGAGCATGTTTTCAGTAAATACAAAGGCATGAAATATTCAACTCAAGCAAGAGTTGAATGCCTTGAAGAAATGAAAAATGTCTATCAATGAGTATGTGTTGAAGGTGAGGAGCATTGCAGATGCTTTAGCAGCAATTGATGCAATGCCGAATGATGATGATTTGTTTCATCCACTCTGAGTGGCCTTAACAATGAGAAGGCATGGAAATCATTTGTTACTTTGGTATATGTACAGAAGCTATTTCCAGATTTTGATGAGCTGATCTCTCTCATGATTACCGAAGAGATCAATATGCAGGGTGATTCGTTTGAAAGAAATGGTAAACAGGTCCAAGCATTTTACTCGAGTTCAAGAAAGGGACGTGGTAGATCCTCTTTGAGAGGCTGTGGTATGGGACGTGCTGGCGATAACCAGCAAAATAGGTTCAATCAACAGTTTGATGAAATATAGGTTTTTGGAGGCAGAGGAAACTTTAGAGGTAGGGGGAGCTCTAGAGAAAGAGGTGGATGGAAGAATAGAGGTTCTAGAAATTCTGCTATTGTTTGCCATTCTTGTGGCAAAACAGGCCATATTGCAATCCATTGCTATGCAAAGAAGGATGATATTCGCAGTGTTAAATTGTAGCAAGGAAACTATGCATCATCTTCACAACAGAATGAAGACAAAAATCAGCGTCTATTTGTTATGTAGCATATGATGAATGCAGCTACAGGAAAGGGGACACATGATGATGTATGGTATGTCAATTCAGGTGCATCTAATCATATGACTAGTCATGTTGAATGGTTTGGAGAGATGCAGGACTTACAAAACCTAGGTTATGTGTAGATGGGTGATGATTCATGCCACCCAATTTCACACATTGGAAAGGTTCCCTTGTTCTTGTATGATGGCCAGACAAAGAGCCAGACAGATGTATTACATGTGCATCAATTACAAAGAATCTAGTATCTGTTGGCAAAATGATAGAGCAGGGGTTGAAGGTCCGATTCAATGCAAAAGGTTGTTTTGTAGAAGACTTTAATGATAAGTGCAGGTTGGTTGCAAAAGGAAGTAGAGTTGGCCGAATGTTCACTTTAGATTCAGGAATTCCTGCAATGGATGTTATTATGTATGCTAAAGGAAAAGGAGTAGTTGCAGATATTGAAATATGGCATAAATGTATTAGACACGCAAATGTGCAAAGGCTGAAATTAATGCAGTCCAGAGGATTGGTTACAGGGTTGCCTTCATTTAGAGTTGCAAAATTGCATAAAGTCTGTGAAGCATGCCAGTTTGGTAAGCATGCAAGACAACCCTTCATGCATGATAGAGAAGTGAGTAGAAAAATACTTAATATAGTGCATACAGATGTTTGGAGGCCTACACAGAATGTATCTCTTGATGGTAGCAAATACTTTGTCACATTTATTGATGACTATTCAAGGAAGTTATGGGTATACTTTATGAAGGAAAAAAGTGATGTGTTTGAGCACTTTAAATCTTTTAAGGCAACTGTTGAAATAGAAACAAGCTTAAAAATAAAGTGCTTGAGAGCAGATGGAGGGGGAGAGTACCTCTCTAATGAGTTAAGTGGCTTCTTGAGGACTCATGGGATAAAGAGGAAATTTACTTGCAGGTATACCCCACAGCAAAATGGTATTGCAGAAAGAAAAAAGAGGCATATTGCAGAAGTTGCACGGGCTTTAATGGCTGAAAAGAATATGCCCAAACATTTTTCATCTAAGGTTTTCCATACTGATGTCTACATTATGAACAGAACTCCCACAGCTGTAGTTCATGGGATGACTCCTAAAGAATGCTTTACTGGCAAGAAGCCTGATGCATCATACTTGAAGGTATTTGGCTATGCTGCATACGTTCATGTGCCAGATGAGCTACGAAAGAAGCTTGACCCAAAGGCAAAAAAATGTGTTTTTATTGGATACTCTTTAGAGCAGAAAGGGTATCGCTATTATAACCCTGTCACAGGTGAGTTCAGAGTGAGCAGGGATGTTATCTTTGATGAGATGGGAAGTTGGTATACACCTATTGGTGATGTTTTGGATGATGATAATGATCAGGACAGCTATGTGTAGAATGATAAACAAGAATCATGGAGCCTTAGTGGACCAAAAACATCATCTGGTACTACACCTACATTGAGCCCTTGGTTTGGGAGACTAAGAAGTAGCCCCACATCTTCAGGTGGATCTATAAGTGTTGCAAGGAAGGACAAAGGAAAGAAGAAAGAGCTGGATGGTAATGATGCATCTACCATTCATTTGGGATTTGACAGAGATTCCAGTGGTTCAGAGAGTTTGGATGATGAGCTTGGTATTCCTTCAGTCAGGACACTAGGTGTACAGAGAGCTCATAGTAATGTAAAGACTCCATTGAGTGATCCGGTGGTATGCAGATCTAGCAGGGTCAAACACCCTATTAAAAGATTTGGTTTTGAAGGTTATGAAGCTCACCATTATACTTATATGGTGAAACTAGTTGAGAATGTTGAGCCCACTTGTTTTGAGGATGCTATTGGTCATACTCATTGGGATGCAACAATGGATGAGGAGATGGCTACATTAGAAGCCAATAAGACTTGGGATTTGGTACCCTTACCTAAGGGTAAGAAATCTATTGGCTGTAAGTGGGTTTACAAAGTCAAGCATAATGAAAATGGTTCAATTAGTAGGTATAAATCTAGGCTGGTTGCAAAAGGCTATGCTCAAACATATGGCATAGATTATGAAGAGACATTCAGTCTAGTTGCTAGGATGGCAACTGTTAGGTGTGTGATTGCCTTGACAGTAGCCAAAGGTTGGAGATTGCAGCAAATGGATGTTAAGAATGCCTTCTTGCATGGTGAATTGCAAGAAGAAGTGTACATGGAGCAGCCAGCAAGTTATGAGGATTTAGAGCATCCCACATATGTGTGCAAGTTAAAGAAGGCACTCTATGGACTGAAGCAAGCACCTAGAGCATGGTCTGACAAGATTGGAGAGTATCTTGTCAATATTGGATTTTGTATTTTTGATGCTGATCACTCACTTTATGTGAGAAAGGGAGATGTAGGGTTGGTCATCATAGTCATCTATGTGGATGACTTGATTATTACATGTGATAATGACAATGGGATTGCTCAAGTTAAGGAATTCTTGAAGAAGAAGTTTGAGATGAAAGATTTGGGTGAGCTGAGATACTTTCTTGGTATTGAGGTGATTAGATGTAATGATGGTATATGATTGTCCCAAAGGCAGTATGGCTTGCATATGTTATCCAAGTATGGTATGACAGCATGTAAGCCTCTTTCACTACCATTGGAGCAAAATGTGAAGTTGAGTACTGATGTTGGAGATGAGATAGAAGACCCTACTATGTTCAGGAGGATAGTAGGGAGTTTGATGTACATGACTATCACAAGGTTAGACTTGAGCTATGTTGTTGGCCTTGTCAATCAGTTTATGCAGATGCCTAGAAATCCTCATTTGAATGCAGTTAGACGTATATTGAGGTATATGAAGTCCACTTTACATTATGGACTTTTTTATGAGGTAGGTAAGGACGTACATGTCCTTGGATACACAGATGCAAATTGGACTAGTAGCATGTCAGACAGAAGATCTACAAGTGGATTCATGTTTTCCCTTGGTAGTGCAGCAATTACATGGAGTAGCAAAAAGCAACCTACAGTTGCTTTATTGAGTACAGAGGCTGAGTATAGAGGTGTTGCTATGGCAGCATGTGAGGTGGTATGGCTGCAAAAGTTATTAGGTGATTTGGACGTGCAGGGAGATGGTCCAGTTGTCATTCATTGTGACAACATGAGCAGCATACAACTAGCTAGGAATCCAATATTCCATGCTAGAACAAAACACATTGAGGTGCACTACCACTTTGTGAGAGAGAAGGTACTTGTAGGAGAGATTGACTTGGTATATGTCAGCACATAGAATCAAATAGTTAACATTTTCACAAAGGCATTGGGTGCAGAGAAGCTTCGAAAGTTTCGAAGCTTACTTGGAGTTGCAGAGATAGAGTTGAGCTTGAGGGGGAGTGTTGAGATGGCAAGCTCAACACGTGCGGGCATTGATGATGGACCACCTGGCTAGATGGGTCCGCATATCTACACTTAGCACGTTGGTGGTCATTATGATACTCACATGGCCACTAACTTATCACTTATTATATTTAGTTTGTTACACCTACCTACAGCTAGCAAAGACATAGCGCGAGTCAATTAGTGTAGTCGGTTATGCACTGTTTGACTTAGTAGGCCACTTTCCTTTATGTTGTATCTTATCTATACTTTGTGTACATTGTATAGCGTGTGGAAGAAGAAGAAAAAACCAGCAAGAAAACATTTTAGCCTCCATCTCTCTTCTTGTGTTCTTGAGTGAGCTTCTCTTGTGTATATAGTGTGTGTTTGGTACAATAGCTTGAGCAAGTCCCCCCACCACGCGATTCTTGACATCTCTCTCTCTTTCTCTCTCTCTCTCTCTCTCCCTCTTCTTCTTCTTTTTCTCCTCCTCTTCTTCTCCCCTCTCACCGTACTTTTAGTTTCCAGTTTTTAGCTTTTCATTCAGCACTTTTATTTTGGATAGCTGGACCTCATCAGTTGTATCACAGTTTGTCTCATAGGCCATTTTTGGTCTTTAGAAGACGTTAATATAACTTTCTTTCTTTCTTTCTTTCTCTCTCCCTCTTCTTCTTCTCCTCCTCCTCTTCCCCTCTCTCTCTCTCTCTCTCTCTCTCTCTCTCTCTCTCTCTCTCTCTCTCTCCCCCCCACCCCTCTTCTTCTTCTTTTTCTCCTCCTCTTCTTCTCCTTCTTCTTCTCTTCCTCTCTCCTCTCTCTCACCCTCAGCCTCTCCCTTCAACTGCTATTTCATGTGTTAAGCCTCCCTCTTCCTCTCCTTTAGTGTATCTAGGTATCAAGGCTCTCTCTCTCTCTCATGACAAAAAAGGGCTCTCTCTCTCTCTCCCTCTCTCTCTCTCTCTCTCTCTCTCTCTCTCTCTCTCTCTCTCTCTCTCTCTCTCTCTCTCTCTCTCAGGGTATCAACAATGACAATAGGTGGTCTCTCTTTTCAATGGGGGGGATGTTTTATAGGGGGAAAGGAGTATTATTGGGCTTCTCTTCATCACCTCCACCTAGACGGTCAGGAATGCCCTGTTGTCATGCAGTTGGCAGTTTGGGGGGGTGGGGAAGAAAGAGATAGTGGTGGGGGTGTCATCATCTCCATCATCCTTGTCATTACTGCCTCCTTCCTCCCTTTGTGATCATCACTGACGGCTTCCTCCCCTTGCAATCATCTTCACGCCATCCTTCTTTCTTTTCCCCCCTCGCCACCTCTTGTGACGACAGGGGGAAAAAAAAGATTTTTTTTAAAACTAAGGTTAATTATTAAGGGGGGCATTGTTCCCATGTGCAAGCGGGGAGATATTATATCCTCTCCCCCTTATAGAACTCTAGATGTCCTCATCTCAAAAGAACTGGGGAAGACAAAACATTAATGGGGCTTAAGGCCTATGGGTTAGGACCCACCATGTCTGTGCTGTGCTACTTTGATCACTGCAATATTTTGAAACAACAACTTATTGCATTAGATTTATCCAAGTTTGGATTACAAGTGAAAAGTTTATTGTAGTTACATCCCATGGATATCTTCTAGGGTTTTTCCTAAGTATCTAGTATATTCTGGATCATTGGGGCTTGTACAAGTTCATTCCTTGTAAGTTCAAGTTCTCCTTGAGTCTTGTTGGGACAATTGACATGGTTATGTCCAATATTGTGGCACTCGGAGTGTCAGTGTTTAGGGTTCTTTGGATATTCCCTTTTGAAATGACCTAACTCCCTGCAATAAAAACAATGCGGAGCTTTGTTAGCGGTGGTCACAAGATTCCTGGTTGTCCTTGGTAGGATTTTCTTCTTTAGGCTACATTGCCTTAGGATCCTTTTAGCGGATCAAAGTGTTCCTTTATCTTAGAAACTCTATTCCCAAATTTTCCCTTCCTTAGTTTAGGACTGAGCTCCATGGACAATCCGCTTTGCTTGTAATTCTAAAGAATACTTCCAAGCTTCGACATTCTAGTAAGACCCAATCTATATTAGTTGAAAAGAAACGACTTAAGAGAAATTCATTGCAAGATCTATGCTCAAAATAGATGCAACTCATATTACTCAGGTTAACTGTAGTTAAAAGAGTAAAGTTTATTCCAATAAAAGTTGTATTTCATGTCGATAAAATTTCTAGGATTTCTAATTATCCACCAATGGAATGTTCCGGGGTTTGTCGCCTAGGGTTTCCCAAGTCCACCTCGCAACGGAACGTTCGCGGCCACATTTGCGGCTGAACCCACCAGGATCAACCTAAAATCTGAGTTCCTAGGGGTCAAGGTCTCCTGGCAGTATTCTAGCATCGGGTTTTGGACATCCTACTTTACGAAGAGATACCCAATCTGAAGCGGATCCATGCTGCACTTGGTTCAAAGAGAATGGGAAACAAGAGGGATGCACTGCTCAACCTCTATGCCTGTAGGGTATAGCCCCATTCTGATCCCCTAAAACGGCATGAGTCGAGTTCTAACTTAATAATACCTAAAGTCCGAACGATAGTAAAACCTTGTGAGAAGCCTCCCAGTCCTCTGGGAACCACCCTTCCATAGGACAGACCCATCCGGGTTCTGCCCACCCGCTTCCCTTGATAGCTTTATTTTTCTAATTAGGTCTATCAAATTTATGCGTGACATGTAAAATCAGCTTCCTTAATTAAGCATTTTAGAGAATATGGTTCGTTTGTGTAATTTACAATACTGACATGAAAAAAAAACAAGCAGTCCTTTTGGCAAACAAGTTTCTTAACTTATCTTCAAGTTAGTCTTTGTGTCCTGCCCATACAGGAGAAATTATGTATCCCTTTTGTCCAACAAAAGTACCTGGTCCAAATCACATGGTATAAAAATTTCCATCCATTATCTAGAATAGGATCTTCTAACGCCTCCAAACGTTGGGCTCATGGCAATCTTCACCTCCGTTTTGGACTAGACAAGGGGTGTTCAAAGCTCCACCTGACCCCAAGCGGCCTAGGAGTGAAACACAATTTTTGTGGTTGGACTTTTCACCACTCAACCTTCACCCTATGAATTGAGTAGTACCCTCTCGGGGTAATCCGCGGTGCGATCTTGGAGATGATCCACTGAAAAATATCCTTCCTTAATTAATCCATTTAGGAATCAAGCACTATCAAGGCAATCAGCCTAATATCATCTTCTAGTGAAACATTCATTTATCTCCCATGGCTACTTGTCATTACTGACCCTTGTTGTACTTGCACATTCTAGTAGTCCATCCTCGATGCAACACTTAGATTCGTCAACGGCAATCCAGCCTTGATACCCAGATAGGTTGAAGGAGGGAAAGAGGGAGACTTGACACGCAGAATAGCACGTTGAAGAGAGAGGGAGAGGGTGAGAGAGAGGGAGAGAGAGAGGAGAGAAGAAGAGAAGAAGAAGAAGGAGAGAAAGAGGAGGAGAAAAAGAAGAAGAAGAGGGAGAGGGAGAGAGAGAGAGGAGAAGATGAGGAGAAAAAGAAGAAGAGGAGAGAGAGAGAGGAGAAGAGGAGGAGGAGAAGAAGAAGAGGGAGAGAGAGAGGGGAGAAGAAGAGGAGGAGAAAAAGAAGAAGAAGAGGGAGGCACGTTCTAGCTATCCATCGAGAAACGAATCTAAGCATCACATCGAGAAACAAATCTAAGAGATAGATTCATTTCTTGATGGACTGCTAGAACATGCAAGCATGGCATGGGTCTACTATGTCAAGTAGCCATGGGACATAAAGGAATGTTTCACTGGAAGATGATATTTGGCTAATTGTCTTGATCGTGCTTGATTCCTAAATGGATTAATTAAGGAAGGATATTTTGCACGGGTGGATCATCTCCAAGATCACATTATAGATTACCCAAAGATGGTATTGCTCAATTCACAAGCCGAAGATTGAGTGGTGAAAAGGCTAACCACAAAAATTGTGTTTCACTCCTAGGCCGCTTGGGCTCAGGTGGAGCTCTGGACATCCCTTGCTTAGTCCAAAACAGAGGTGAAGACTGACGTGAGCCCAACGTCTAGAGGCATTGGAAGATCCTATTCTAGATAATGGATGGAAATTATGGTGCCATGTGATTTGGACTAGGTACTTTTTTTTGGACATAAGAGATACATAATTTCTCTTGTATAGGTAGGAGACAAAGATTAACTTGAAGTTAAGTTAAGGAACTTGTTTGTCAAAAGGACTTCTTGTTTTGTTTTTGTGTCAGTGCTGTAAATTATGTGAACCAACCATGTTCCCTAAAGGGCCTAGTTAAGGAAGCTGATTTTGACTATCACACATAAATGTGATAGGACCTAATTAGAAAATTAAACCTATCAAGGGAAGTGGGTGGGAAAAACCCCGACGGGTCTAATGGCAGGGTGGTCCCAGAGTATTGGGAGGCTTCTCACAAAGTTTTACTATCGTTCGACTTTAGGTATTATTAAGTTAGAACCCGACTCATGTCGTTTTAGGGGACCTGAATGGGGCTATGCCCTACGGGTAGAGAGGTTGATGAGTGCTTCCCTCTCATTTCCCATTCTCTTTGAACCAAGTGCAGCATGGATCTACTTTGGATTGGGTATCTAAGCATTGCTGCCCACACTCCCATGGAATGTTCCGGGGTTTGTCGCCTAGGGTTTCCCAAGTCCCCCCTCGCAACGGAACGTTCGTGGCTAAACCCACTAGGATCGACCTAGAATTTGGGCTTCTAGGGGTCAAGGTCCCCTGACAACATTCTAGCATCAGGTTTTGTGTGAAAATGTGTGGGATATAGGACATGGCAAGGAACTATGGTGGATGGAAGATGAAGACCAAAATCATGATGACATAGATAAGTAGAGACAAACTGTTACACAAGTGAATTAGGTTCCAAGATGGTAGCTTGGACTCATAAACACAATCTTGTGCATTGGACTGACAAGTACAAGACTGACACTAACTGATAAAGAAAAGCATAATCATGTATTCATTCATATGTGTGTGTCAAAGTGGTAGTCAAGTACAATGCTTTATAGTTGGATGGGTAGTAGTTTTCCCTCTCTGTGCATATGGGATTCCTGCAACCTACACATCCTAAGCCTAGAACTACCTCATACAAAGAGGCTACAATAGGTGTGATTGCAAATATCTCAACACCCCTCAATCACAACCAAAAAGTACAGTGTGTAGAGGCTTTAGTGAGAGCAACACCTACAAAGTGTGGGCACACCATAAACATGGAAAAACACCCAAGGCTATCGCAAAAAAGGATAAGTGTGGGCACCACAAACATGATGGACATCCAGAGGCTATAACAAGGGCCTCACAAAGTGTACAGAGGTTGTAGTATAAGGCTACATGAGGAGTTTACAAGCTTATGTCAGAATCATTAGAGCTAGACATTACAAGGCTAAAAATTTCTAGTAAAAAATTGGGTCAAGGAACGTCAGGCCCTTGCAGTTTTGAGCATTTCTTTTATTCAATTTATTATAGGTCTTCTTGTCAATGTAGTCCATCTTTATCTTTTTGATCTTGTACTTCTCCTTCACTTTGCTTGCATTGTTCTTTTGATCATTTTCTTCATGGTCTTCTTTGCTTGCACTAGTATTCATGTCCCCCTCAAGCAAGGATATCATTATCTTTGAGGCAATAGAAATGACTGCAAACTTTTGCACTTTCATGTTGTCAAGGTCTTAAAATGGGTACATTGATGGCATTTGGATATAGGCAGCTCCATGTCTTCCTGTAGGTATGTAGTATAAATGTGCCATAAGATACATGTTACTGAGAAGCACCACCTTAAAAATCTTCATGTTTGGCATTGAAACTCAACTTCAAATCCTTGAATTTTTTACCAACAAAAAAAAGTTGAAGCCTAATGTGTCAAAGGACACAAGAAGGTGGTGTGAAAGACACACTATGCTTAGTGCTAACAAGCACTATCTTGAAGGTTATGCTTCTTGTGTGCCAGCTTGCAAATACCTTTCAATCTTTCCTTGAACTCTTCCAGATCTTCAGCAATCTCCAAGGAATGTAACTTAGTGATTAAAACTACTTATGATACCTCCAATGAGAAGAAATAGTGAGAAGATGAAGTACAAGAGGAGCTTGAGATCTTCCAATCTTCACAGAGAAAAACTTCAAAGAACTCCAAGAAGTTCCCCTTCTTGATGTTAGGATTTGCTAGAAACTTCAGTGTTAGGATTGTTATGGTTTGGCTTGGTTGGCAGGAGAGAGAAATTGGGAGAAGAATGAGCTTGAAGCTTGAGTGGCTATGGAGTCCAAAATAGGGTTTCAGACAGGGGTCTAATTTTTTTGATGTAGCAGCTCACAGAAGCCATCATTTCAAGAGATCTCTGAGTTGAAGAAGGCTTTAATATAGAGCTTCCAAAGCCCCATAACCAACATGCAGATTGTGAACTACAGATGCGGTAGTAGTAGTATGACCTCTCACAGGCGCAATTCTAGCAGTGATGACGAAATCACGCAATGCTGGCTTGAATGATCACCAATGTCTAATTGTGATGTACTAGGGATATTTTCCAGAGTAAAGGAACATTTCTCTATAAGGAATTGTGAGCTGAAATAGCCTTTATGAAGAGATCCAAGGGCTCAAAGGAAACAGGGTGCAGACTGGCTATGGCTGCCACAAGGTACACTAAAGATGAAGTTGAAAAAATGAAGTCATACACTAATCCTGATCTAGGCATAGATTAAGAGGAACCAAGAGAGGTTGGAGAGGCACTGCCATGCCCGACTGGGCTCTGATATCATGTGAAAATGTGCGAGATCTAGGACATGGCAAGGAGCTATGGCAGATGGAAGATGAAGACCAAACTCATGATGACATAGACAAGTAGAGACAAACTATTACACAAGTGAATTAGGTTCCAAGATGGCATCTTGGACTTATAAACACAATCTTGTGTATTGGACTGACAAGTACAAGACGGACACTAACTAATAAAGAAAAGCATCATCATGTATTCATTCATATGTGTGTGTCAAAGTTGTAGTCAAGTACAATGCTTTATAGTTGTTGGATGGGTAGTAGTTTTCCTTCTCTGTGCATATGGGATTCCTGCAGCCTGCATGTCCTAAGCCCAGAATTGCCTCATACAAAGAGGTTGCAATAGTTGTGATTGCAAATATCTCAACATTTTGAACATCCTACTTTATGCAGAGATATCCAATCTGAAGTAGATCCATGCCGCACTTGGTTCAAAGAGAATGGGAAATGAGAGGGATGCACTGCTCAACCTCTTTACCCGTAGGGCATAACCCCATTCCGGTCCCCTAAAACGGCATGAGTAGGGTTCTAACTTAACAATACCTAAAGTCAAATGTTCTAGCAATTCATCAAGAAACGAATCTAAGTATCGCTTCTAGCACTCTGATGGAATGTTTCGGGGTTTGTTGCCTAAGTTTTCCTGAGTCCTGCCTTGCAAAGGAATGTTCATAGTCAAACCCACTAGGATCGACCTAAAATTTGGGCTCCTAGGGGTCAAGGTCTCATGACAATATTCTAGTGTCGGGTTTTGGATATCCTACTTGTTGAGATATCGAGCTCCACTCGTGATATGCCAGGGTAACCGTTGTGCATTTATGTCACCCACTTGTCAGTTGCAGATGCGGTTGGTACACCGCCCATGAATAATAGCTAGATGATAGCTATCCTTATCTACTCTAGTTCGTGGCTCAGTTAGTATGCCACCTTAGTTAGTTGAGTTTGGTTTGAGACCCATATATAGGGTTATTCTATTTCTTTGTATGAGAGTTCTTTTTGGCTTACACAACTAAGAAGAGGAAAACTGTTTTCAGCCTCCACCTTTGTGTGTATTCCCCCATTGTGCAAGTAAGAAAGCTATAAGTGAGACTCCTTCCTTCTCTCCCATAATCTTGACATGGTATCAGAGCCTTGTTCTTGGTAAGGAGCTCAAGAAAGCAAGCCAAGCTCGCGGTGTTCTGGTAAGAGGAGCAGTGTTGCTTTCATTTTCTGTTTTGGGAGCAGATCTCTGCAGGTAGCACATCCGGAAATTGCAAGAGTGCATTGTCTCGGGTTGAGACGCCCTTCGCGGTGAAGCAAGAGGGCAATATATGCTGCGGGAGAGGGATTTAGCCCTTGTCGACCCTGTCTTTTTGATTTGAGGCCATTTCGGGGCCTGTTTTGGAGGCGGAAGTTTTCTGCACGCACTCAGGAAAGGCCCAGTTTTATGCTGTGCAACCACTGTTCTACAGGTCGGTGAAAAGTTACTATAGAAATTGCATCGTATGCTTGTGTGCAGAGACATTGGGAGTTACAGAATCATCCTTGTTGCCTGTTGATGCAAAATCGTCACTAGAAAGTGACTATGTGGTCAGATATCACTTTTGTCAGTTTTGCAGATTAGCCCTTGTGAGACTGAAGCTGTGTTTGCAGTGACAGAACTTTTTGCAGTGTTCTGTAATGGCGTCTGATTCTCTCTCACAAATTGTCACTGAAAAGCTTGGCAAGAACAACTTCCAAGCATGGAAGTTTAGAATGACGAATTTCCTTATGGGAAAAGGATATTGGGAATTTGTTGCAGGAAATGAAGAAAAACCAGTTCTTCCTGATGTTCCCAATCAACAGCAAATGCAGGCATTTAAAGCATGGCATGAGAGAGCCAGGAAAGTTATGTACTGGCTGTCTATCAGTATTTCAGACTCTATGATTGTGCATATTCAGGATGCAAGTATGCCAAAGGAGGCATGGGATACTTTGTCAAAAATGTATAGCACAAATACTCAAGCCAGGAAAATGCAGCTCAAGCAAGAGTTGCATAATGTGCAAAGAGAAAATATGAGCATCAATGACTACCACATGAAGGTGAAGAAGATTGCAGATGCACTTGCTTCCATTGGGTCGCCAGTGGAAGATGATGATTTAGTTTCTGTGACCTTGAATGGTCTAGGAAAGGATTATGCACAGTTTCGGACATCCATTTCAGTTCGTGAAAGATTTCCTGATTTTGAGGAGTTGATTGCTCTTCTAATTTCTGAGGAGTAGAGAAATGGTGGTGCATCTTCTTCAGGAGGAACTTCAAAAGAAACTAGTTGTCTTCTAGTCAAATGCTGGAAGAGGTAGAGGCAAAGGTAGAGGAGGCCGATTTGGAGGCCGTGGTAGAAATCAGAATATGCACCAAACTCAAGAAAACCAGTCCTATGGAGGAAGACGTGGTAACTCTAGAGGCAGGGGGAGCCAAAGAGGTCGTGGTGGATGGCAAAGAGGCCAAAATGCAAACAGTAATGTTGAATGCTACTACTGTGGTAAAATGGGTCACATGGCTAAACACTGCTATAAAAAGCAGAATGACATCATGAATGGAAAACTGCAACAAGGGAATTATGCATCTTCTAGTAGACATGGTGATGACAGAAATGAGCATTTATTTATGGTGCAGCACATGAATAATTCTGTGACAAGTGCAGAAGAAAGCAACGATGTATGGTATATTGACTCAGGTGCATCAAACCACATGAAAGGTCATGCAAAATGGATGGAGGATGCAAGGAAAATGGAAAAACCAGGATTTATGGAGACTGGTGATGATACTGCACATCCTATTGTGTAGATTGGAAAAATTCCTTTGTCTATGCAGGATGGGAAAAAGAAATACCTGTCCAATGTATTTCATGTCCTGAATATCACCAAGAATCTGGTTTTTGTTGGTCAAATGGTTGAGTAGGGCTTGCAGGTTAATCCTCATGGATGCTTTGTTCAGGATATAAAAAATAAAGGTCGCTTGATAGCAAAAGGAAAGAAGAAGGGCAGAATGTTTACGTTGGATGCAGACATGTCTGAATTGAGTGCAGCAATGTTTGCACATGGGACCGATGTAGTTGCAGATATTGATATCTGGCATAAACGCATTGGTCATGTTAATGTACAGTGACTTAAATCAATGCAGGCCCAAAATATTGTTGCAGGATTGCCTAAATTCAAGGTTACAGAAATGCATAAGGTATGTGAAGCCTGTCAATTTGAAAAACAGGCAAGGAAACCATTTCCTAGACATGTTCAAGAGAGTAAGAAGCCATTGGAATTAATCCACTCTGATGTGTGGACTACTAAAGCTGCATCTCTTGGAAGCTGTCATTATTTTGTCACTTTTATTGATGACTATAGCAGAAAAGTTTGGGTGTATTTTATGAAAAAGAAAAGTGAAGTTTTTGGGCATTTCAAAACTCTTAAAGCTATGGTTGAAAAAGAAACAGGCCTGCAAATAAAATGCCTATTGTCAAATGGAGAAGGAGAGTACCTCTCAAATGAGTTTGCAAGGTTCTTGCAGGAGCATGGCATAAAGCAGCAATATTCATGCAGTCATACCCCATAGCAAAATGGAATTGCAGAAAGAAAAAACAGGCATATTGGAGAGGTATCTCGTGCCATGCTCAATGAAAAAGACCTGCCAAATTTTTATTGGACTGAAGCAGTTGCTACAGCAGTCTACATAATGAACAAGACTCCCACTGCAGCAATACATGGAATGACTCTCCAGAGGAGAGGTATACTGGTAGAAAACCAGATATTTCTCATTTGAAAATCTTTAGTTGCATTGCCTATGTTCATGTGCCAGATGAGTTGAGATCCAAGTTGGATCCAAAAGCTGAGAAGTGCATCTTTATTGGTTACTCTCTGCAGCAGAAAGGGTATAGATGCTATAACCCTTCTACTCGTAAGTTTACATTGAGCAGAGATGTTGTTTTTTATGAGATGAGTAGTTGGTATAAACCAGTAAATGTGATTGATGATGTAGATGCACAAAATGGTAATACTGCACAGAATTCACACCAGCAGTCACAAAATATTAGTGGACCTGGAGTGTCCTCTAGCAGTGGTTCACATTCTTCGCCATGGACAGGCAGATTGAGATCAAGAGAATCTTCTCAAAGCAATGCAGATAGTGGTATGCAGGTTTCACGAAAAGGAAAAGAGAAGGTAGATCAGCCCATGTTTGATGTGAATGCAAGTCACTCTTATGTGGATGGTGAATCCAGTGGCTTAGAACAGAGCATTGATGATGAGTTGGGTATCCCCTCTATTGTTACACCTGGAGTAAGGAAGACCAGGGATGTTTTGAGAGCACCTGGAAGTGAGCCTACTTTGTGTAGGTCTACCAGAGCTAGGTATCCTGTGGATAGGCTGAAATATGATGGATTTACAGCCATCCACTATGCATATATGGTCAAAGTGATACAGGAACCAGAACCCACTTCTTTTGAGCACAAACATGTTGAGATATCGAGCTCCACTCGTGATACGCCAGGGTGACCGTTGTATATTTATGTCACCGACTTGTCAGTTGTAGATGCGGTTGGTACACCGCCCATGAATAATAGCTACATGATAGCTATCCTTATCTACTCTAGTTCGTGGCTCAGTTAGTATGCCACCTTAGTTAGTTGAGTTTGGTTTGAGACCCATATATAGGGTTCTTCTATTTCTTTGTACTTGAGTTCTTTTGGCTTACACAACTAAGAAGAGAAAAACTGTTTTCAGCCTCCACCCTTGTGTGTCTTCCCCCATTGTGCAAGCAAGAAAGCTTCAAGCGAGACTCCTTCCTTCTCTCCCACAATCGTGACATGGTATCAGAGCCTTGTTCGTGGTAAGGAGCTCAAGAAAGCAAGCCAAGCTCGCGGTGGTCTGGTAAGAGGAGCAGTGTTGCTTTCATTTCCTGTTTTGGGAGCAGATCTCTGCAGGTAGCACAGCCGGAAATTGCAGGAGTGCATTGTCTCAGGTTGAGACGACCTTGTTTTTTTGATTTGAGGCCATTTCGGGGCCTGTTTTGCAGACGGAAGTTTTCTGCACGCACTCAAGAAAAGGCTCAGTTTTATGCTGTGCGACCACTGTTCTACAGGTCGGTGAAAAGTTACTGTAGAAATTGCATCGTATGCTTGTGCGCAGAGACATTGGGAGTTTCAGAATCATCCTTGGTTCCTGTTTATGCAAAATCGTCACTAGGAAGTGACTGTGTGGTCAAATACCACTTTCGCTAGTTTTGCAGATTTGCCCTTGTGAGGGTGAAGCTGTGTTTTTTGCAGTGACAGAATTTCTTGCAGTATTCTGTAATGGCGTCTGATTCTCTTTCACAGATTGTCACTGAAAAGCTTGACAAGAACAACTTCCAGGCATGGAAGTTTAGAATGACGAATTTCCTTATGGGAAAAGGATATTGGGAATTTGTTGCAGGAAATGAAGAAGAACCAGTTCTTCCTGATGTTCCCAATCAACAACAAATGCAGGCATTTAAAACATGGCATGAGAGAGCCAGGAAAGTTATGTATTGGCTGTCTATCAGTATTTCAGACTCTATGATTGTGCATATTCAGGATGCAAGTACGCCAAAGGAGGCATGGGATACTTTGTCAAAAATGTATAGCACAAATACGCAAGCCAGGAAAATGCAGCTCAAGCAAGAGTTGCATAATGTGCAAAGAGAAAGTATGAGCATCAACGACTACCACATGAAGGTGAAGAAGATTGCAGATGCACTTGCTTCCATTGGGTCGCCAGTGGAAGATGATGATTTAGTTTCCGTGACCTTGAATGGTCTAGGAAAGGATTATGCACAGTTTCGGACATCCATTTCAGTTCGTGAAAGATTTCCTGATTTTGAGGAGTTGATTGCTCTTCTAATTTCTGAGGAACAGAGAAATGGTGGTGCATCTTCTTCAGGAGGAACTTCAAAAGAAGCTGTCTTCTACTCAAATGCTGGAAGAGGTAGAGGCAGAGGTAGAGGAGGCCGATTTGGAGGCCGTGGCAGAAATCAGAATATGCAGCAAACTCAAGAAAACCAGTCCTATGGAGGAGGACGTGGTAACTCTAGAGGCAGGGGGAGCCAAAGAGGTCGTGGTGGATGGCAAAGAGGCCAAAATGCAAACAGTAATGTTGAATGCTACTACTGTGGTAAAATGGGTCATATGGCTAAAGACTGCTATAAAAAGCAGAATGACATCATGAATGGAAAACTGCAACAAGGGAATTATGCATCTTCTAGTAGACAGGGTGATGACAGAAATGAGCATTTGTTCATGGTGCAGCACATGAACAATTCTATGACAAGTGCAGAAGAAAGCAATGATGTATGGTATGTTGACTCAGGTGCATCAAACCACATGACAGGTCATGCAGAATGGATGGAGGATGCAAGGAAAATGGAAAAACCAGGATTTGTGGAGACTGGTGATGATACTGCACATCCTATTGTGCAGATTGGAAAAATTCCCTTGTCTATGCAGGGTGGGAAAAAGAAATACCTGTCCGATGTATTTCATGTCCCGAATATTACCAAGAATCTGGTTTCAGTTGGTCAAATGGTTGAACAGGGCTTGCAGGTCAGATTTAATCCTCATGGATGCTTTGTTGAGGATATGAAAAATAAAGGTCGCTTGATAGCAAAAGGAAAGAAGAAGGGCAGAATGTTTACATTGGATGCAGACATGTCTGAATTGAGTGCAGCAATGTTTGCACATGGGACCGGTGTAGTTGCAGATATTGATATCTGGCATAAACGCATTGGTCATGTTAATGTACAGCGACTTAAATCAATGCAGGCCCAAAATATTGTTGCAGGATTGCCCAAATTCAAGGTTGCAGAAATGCATAAGGTATGTGAAGCCTGTCAGTTTGGAAAACAGGCAAGGAAACCATTTCCTAGACATGTTCAAGAGAGTGAGAAGCCATTGGAATTAATTCACTCTGATGTGTGGACAACTAAAGCTGCATCTCTTGGAGGCTGTCATTATTTTGTCAGTTTTATTGATGACTATAGCAGAAAAGTTTGGGTGTATTTTATGAAAAAGAAAAGTGAAGTTTTTGGGCATTTCAAAACTCTTAAAGCTATGGTTGAAAAAGAAACAGGCTTGCAGATAAAATGCCTAAGATCAGATGGAGGGGGAGAGTACCTCTCAAATGAGTTTGCAAAGTTCTTGCAGGAGCATGGCATAAAGCAGCAATATTCATGCAGTTATACCCCACAACAAAATGGAATTGCAGAAAGGAAAAACAGGCATATTGGAGAGGTATCTCGTGCCATGCTCAATGAAAAAGACTTGCCAGATTTTTATTGGGCTGAAGCAGTTGCTACAGCAGTCTACATAATGAACAGGACTCCCACTGCAGCAATACATGGAATGACTCCAGAGGAGAGGTATACTGGTAGGAAACCAGATATTTCTCATTTGAAAATTTTTGGTTGCATTGCCTATGTACATGTGCCAGATGAGCTGAGATCCAAGTTGGATCCAAAAGCTGAGAAGTGCATCTTTATTGGTTACTCTCTGCAGCAAAAAGGGTATAGATGCTATAACCCTTCTACTCGTAAGTTTACAGTGAGCAGAGATGTTGTTTTTGATGAGATGAGTAGCTGGTATAAACCAGTAAATGTGATTGATGATGAAGATGCACAAAATGGTAATGCTACACAGAATTCACAGCAGCAGTCACAAAATATTAGTGGACCTGGAGCGTCCTCTAGCAGTGGTTCACATTCTTCGCCATGGACAGGCAGATTGAGATCAGGAGAATCTTCTCAAAGCAATGCAGATAGTGGTATGCAGGTATCACGAAAAGGAAAAGAGAAGGTTGATCAGCCCATGTTTGATGTGAATGCAGGTCACTCTTATGTGGATGGTGAATCCAGTGGCTCAGAACAGAGCATTGATGATGAGTTGGGTATTCCTTCTATTGTTACACCTGGAGTAAGGAAGACTAGGGATGTTTTGAGAGCACCTGGGAGTGAACCTACTTTGCGCAGGTCTACAAGAGCTAGGTATCCTGTGGATAGGCTGAAATATGATGGATTTACAGCCATTCACTATGCATATATGGTCAAAGTGATACAGGAACCAGAACCCACATCTTTTGAGCAAGCCATGGGAAAAGAAAAATGGGAGAAAGCCATGGATGAAGAAATGGATGCCTTGGAAGCAAATGCTACATGGGAGTTAGTACCTTTGCCTAAAGGTAAGAATGCAATTGGCTGTAAGTGGGTTTATAAGGTGAAGCACAATGCTGATGGTTCTGTGAACAGATACAAGGCAAGATTAGTAGTCAAGGGGTATGCACAAACATATGGCATTGACTATGAAGAAACATTTAGTCCGGTTGCAAGGATGGCAACCGTAAGAGCAGTCATTGCTATGGCTGCATCAAAGGGATGGTCTTTACATCAGATGGATGTAAAGAATGCCTTCTTGCATGGTGATTTGCAAGAAGAGGTCTATATGGAGCAGCCACCAGGTTATGTGCATGCTGTTCATCCTGAGTTTGTTTGCAGGTTGAAGAAAGCCTTGTATGGCTTGAAGCAAGCACCTAGAGCATGGTCTGACAAGATAGGACAGTATCTTGTCACTATTGGCTTTCAGATTTCCAAGGCAGATTTCTCACTTTATGTGAGAAAAACAGAGAAAGGTATTATGCTGCTTGTCATTTATGTTGATGATTTGATTATGACAGGTGACAGTGATGAAGATATCCTTCATGTGAAAATGCTATTGAAGCAGAAGTTTGAGATGAAGGATTTGGGAGAGCTGCGTTATTTCTTGGGCATTGAGGTGATTAGATCACCAAGTGGGATACAGCTCTTGCAGAGGCAGTATGGATTGGACATGCTGTCCAAATATGGGATGACAGGCTGTAAGCCTATTTCAGTTCCTTTGGAGCAGAATGTGAAGCTGAGCGCAGATGCAGGTGAGCTTCTGGAAGACCCTACTATGTACAGACGCATAGTAGGAAGCTTGATTTATATGACTATCACCAGGCCAGATTTGAGCTATGCTGTTGGATTGGTAAGTCAGTTTATGCAGGCTCCAAGGAAATCGCATTTGGATGCGGCTAGACGCATACTCAGGTATGTGAAGTCCACATTGCAGTATGGACTATTTTATGAGACTGGGGTTCAGATACAGTTGCATGGATACACTGATGCTGATTGGGCTGGTAGTATTTCTGATAGACGATCTACCAGTGGATATGTGTTCTCTTTTGGGAGTGCTGCAGTCACTTGGAGCAGTAAGAAACAGCCTACAGTTGCCTTGTCGAGCACAGAGGCTGAGTACAGGGGTGCAGCAATGGCTGCATGTGAGGTAGCTTGGTTGCATAAGCTACTTTATGATATGCATCAGTCTACAGATGGGCCAGTTGTCATTTATTGTGACAACATGAGTAGTATACACTTGGCAAATAACCCAGTCTATCATGCTAGAACAAAGCACATTGAGGTGCATTATCACTATGTGCGAGAGAGGGTTTTACTAGGTCTTATTGATCTAGTTTATGTCAGCACAGAGGATCAGGTAGCTGACATATTCACGAAGGCATTGGGCGCAGAGAAGCTGCGCAAGTTCAGAGACCTGCTTGGTGTGCAGGAATTGGGATTGAGCTCGAGGGGGAGTGTTGAGATATCGAGCTCCACTCGTGATACGCCAGGGTGACCGTTGTATATTTATGTCACCGACTTGTCAGTTGTAGATGCGGTTGGTACACCGCCCATGAATAATAGCTACATGATAGCTATCCTTATCTACTCTAGTTCGTGGCTCAGTTAGTATGCCACCTTAGTTAGTTGAGTTTGGTTTGAGACCCATATATAGGGTTCTTCTATTTCTTTGTACTTGAGTTCTTTTGGCTTACACAACTAAGAAGAGAAAAACTGTTTTCAGCCTCCACCCTTGTGTGTCTTCCCCCATTGTGCAAGCAAGAAAGCTTCAAGCGAGACTCCTTCCTTCTCTCCCACAATCGTGACAAAACATATGGCATTGATTATGAAGAAACATTCAGCCCGGTTGCAAGGATGGCAACCGTAAGAGCAATCATTGCTATGGCTGCATCAAAAGGATGGTCTTTACATCAGATGGATGTAAAGAATGCCTTCTTGCATGGTGATTTACAAGAAGAGGTCTATATGGAGCAGCCACTAGATTATGTGCATGCTGTTCATCCTGAGTTTGTTTGCAGGTTGAAGAAAACCTTGTATGGCTTGAAGCAAGCACCTAGAGCATGGTCTGACAAGATAGGACAGTATCTTGTCACTATTGGCTTTCAGATTTCCAAGGCACATTTCTCACTTTATGTGAGAAAAACAGAGAACGGTATTATGCTGCTTGTCATTTATGTTGATGATTTGATTATGACAGGTGACAGTGATGAAGATATCCTTCATGTAAAAATGCTATTGAAGCAAAAGTTTGAGATGAAGGATTTGGGAGAGCTGCGTTACTTCTTGGGCATTGAGGTGATTAGATCACCAAGTGGGATACAGCTCTTGCAGAGGCAGTATGGATTGGACATGCTGTCCAAATATGGGATGACAGGGTGTAAGCCTATTTCAGTTCCTTTGGAGCACAATGTGAAGCTGAGCGCAGATACAGGTGAGCTTCTGGAAGACCCTACTATGTACAGACGCATAGTAGGAAGCTTGATTTATATGACCATTACCAGACCAGATTTGAGCTATATTGTTGGATTGGTAAGTCAGTTTATGCAAGCTCCAAGGAAACCACATTTGGATGCGGCTAGACGCATACTCAGGTATGTGAAGTCCACATTGCAGTATGGACTATTTTATGAGATTGGGGTTCAGAAACAGTTGCATGGATACACTGATGCTAATTGGGCTGGTAGTATTTCTGATAGACGATCTACCAATGGATATGTGTTCTCTTTTGGGAGTGCTGCAGTCACTTGGAGCAGCAAGAAATAGCCTACAGTTGCCTTGTCGAGCACAGAGGCTGAGTACAGGGGTGCAGCAATGGTTGCATGTGAGGTAGCTTGGTTGCATAAGCTACTTTATGATATGCATTAGTCTACAGATGGGCCAGTTGTCATTTATTGTGACAACATGAGTAGTATACACTTGGCAAATAACCCAGTCTATCATGCTAGAACAAAGCACATTGAGGTGCATTATCACTATGTGCAGGAGAGGGTTTTACTAGGTCTTATTGATCTAGTTTATGTCAGCACAGAGGATCAGGTAGCTGACATATTCATGAAGGCATTGGACACAGAGAAGTTGCGCAGACCTGCTTGGTGTGCAGGAATGGGGATTGAGCTCGAGGGGGAGTGTTGAGATATCGAGCTCCACTCGTGATATGCCAGGGTGACCGTTGTGCATGTCACCGACTTGTCAGTTGCAGATGCGGTTGGTACACCGCCCATGAATAATAGCTAGATGACAGCTATCCTTATCTACTCTAGTTCGTGGCTCAGTTAGTATGCCACCTTAGTTAGTTGAGTTTGGTTTGAGACCCATATATAGGGTTCTTCTATTTCTTTGTATGAGAGTTCTTTTTGGCTTACACAACTAAGAAGAGGAAAACTATTTTCAGCCTCCACCTTTGTGCGTATTCCCCCATTGTGCAAGCAAGAAAGCTACAAGTGAGACTCCTTCCTTTTCTCCCACAATCTTGACACTACTTTATGCAGAGATACCCAATCTGAAGCAGATCTATGTCGTACTTGGTTCAAAGAGAATGGGAAATGAGAAGGATGCATTGCTCAACCTCTCTGCCCATAGGGCATAGCCCCATTCCAGTCCCCTAAAACGGCATGAGTCAGGTTCCAACTTAACAATACTCAAAGGTCATACGACTATAGAACCTTGTGAGAAGCCTCCCAATTTTCTGGGACCACCCTTCCATAGGACGGACCCATTAGGGGTTCCGCCCACCCGCTTCCCTCAATAGGCGTTCTTTAGTTATCTAATTAGGTTCTATCACATTTACGTATGACATGTAAAATTAGCTTCCTTAAGTAGCCTTTTAAGGAATAGGGTTTGTTCACGTAACTTACGGCACTGATACGAAAACAATTCAAAAAGGTTCCTTGGAAGCAAACTTTATATTAGCATTTTAATTGAGATACAATTATTGTCCAAAAAATACGTTTCCCACAATCCATGAGGATGAGCCTTATTTCTTCCAAGTTTCCACCCTTGCACTAGTAACAGGGCCTCAAGAATCTATCACGAGTAACGTAGATCATTTGAGTAGGACCCTAGGCAAAGAATTTATAGCTAGAGTCCCCCTGGCATCCAAGTGTCCTCCTATGTTCAAACTAACCCACGAAGAGACCTCTCATGGAGGGTTTGGTCCACGTTCCTGTCACGGTTATTTGGAACCCCCTTGGCTAGGGTTGGTAGCCAGGTAGGGGAAGCTTGGTATACCCTCCATGAATTCAACCTAATTCATTATTCGAATTTCTTTTATGAGCTTGGGTTGTACATTCCTTTCACAGACATTGAATCTAGATTTACAAGCACAAACAACAATGAAAGTGAGTGCTCAAGACATCTGCTAAGGTGGAGCTCCCATCTTTAAATGCTTAGCGATGCCCCTCTTAGGTCTTTCTTGCTCGTCAATTTCCATTATCTTTTGAGAGATAGATAATACCCTATTCTCGACCTCACTAGTTTTCAGATGGTAGCTTCCCTAAGTTGCGAACCTTTGGTCCTCATCTTAAGGTCAAGATCTACATGATTAAAAATAGGATTTCAATTGGTCAGTTGGTAACCATTTTTCCCATCTGAGAATTTTATCGGGGTTTTAAGTTTACTCTAGTGTTTCCTTCCCTCAAGATAGCAGGAACTTGTGTTCACTCCTCTCACAAGTCAAGCGGAAACTAAGTCTATTTACCATTCCGAAATAGTTGTGAGCATCGAATGTAACTTGGCGAATAGTTATTCTTCTTTTGTTAGCTTCGAGATGTATCATATTTTGAAAATGATATATCCAAGAGTGTTTTGGACCCATCACGGTTGGTTATTGGGATAGAGACCAAAGAGCATATTGACTCTAAGTCAGAATATGGTCGTAAGGACAACTTGACCTATTTGCGACTAAAGTCCTAGTTGAGTAGCCAAAACGATGGGGACAGCAGTCAGACGGTGGTAGGTAGGTCCTCACAGCGGGCAGTAGCAGCACGTTCAATCAATCCCCCCCTCAAGCTTGGGGAGGGTGGGTTCATATAGGGTGAAGATGGGGGAGGGGGGTGGCCACAAAAGTGGCACGGTGCATGCTTCCCCTCCCCATGCCCTTCCACCACTCAAGCTCATACTCCCTCTCCCCCCTCCATGCAACAGCTAAAGGGGAGGGAGTTTTTTTAAAAAAATTGCAAATAATCCTTTATCCTTTTCCCTTGGAGGGGTGTTCCTGCGGTGAACTACGGCTTTTGAGCCACGGCTTCCTATACATGACACGGGGCTGGTGTTTGTTGATGCACGCAGAGGGGGCGCTTAGCCCAAGGTTTTTCTGTTGTGGGAGGTCACTCGCAATTGCTTATGCACGGGATCAAGAGTCGTTAATATTTCGTTGCAAAAATATTACAAAGATGAAGAGCCACAAAATTGGCTTCTTCACTTTGAGGATAAAGGGTGAAGTACAATTCAAGCTTGTTAATCCATTCCTCCCACTCCTAAGGTGAAGCGTTATCCCCTTTGAAGTTAGTGATATTGATCTTTTTCTTATACTCCTTTTCATTTGTAAGATGTCTATTCATAAGAATGTTGCTTCCATGAATCTTTTCCAAGAGTGTTGCCTAAAAGTAGGCAGCCCAAAACCATAACGTGAGGGTTGACCATTTAAAGCATGCTCTTTATTTGAGAGATCATGGGCTGATATTCTCTCATCATTTCTTGCACCTTCATAAAGTTGATTGTCAATTGCATTTTCTTTTTGCACATTAGAGGGCTGATGGTAAAAAAACTTATAGAAGGGGTCACATCCATGATAATAATCATCCCATCAATTGTTATCTTATTCCCCTTTATGTCTAAGACTATCTTTTGGGCTACTAAACTGAGGCCTTGTGGTATGAATGCCATGGATTTGTGAAGGGTGATCGTTTCCCCTCACTCTTGACGGTTCTCCTCTTTCAAAAGTATGCACAGTTGGCTAAGAACTTTCCTTGTTTGGATGGGAAAATTTTTCAAAAAGAGGGGTTGCATGTGGGTCTTCAATAGTTTGAGGTTCCCTTTGTGTCTTGCTACCAATTTCTTTTATGGTTGAAATGAGTTGTTGAAATAAAGATTTGTTGCTTTGCTACTGTAGATCAATGATACCCCTATTTACTTGTGCTATCCCTTCTTACAAAACAAACCTTGATTCATATGCATTAAGCCTTCATTAAAAGTCTTCAAAACTTTGGAAATGCCTTCATTCACATGTCCCAACTCTTTTGACAGTAATAAGTAATCATTCACTACATGTACTTTATGTGTGACATCCCTTTCTTAGTGCGTGTTGTAAGCAATTCCAATGCTTAGGTCCTCATCTATTTGCTCAAAATTATTTGCTTCATCTTTATAATTTTGATCCTCTTGGAAATTCTTGACAACTTCATTCAATGCTTCAGTAATAGGGTCTTTCTTCTTATTCTTGGCCATTAGAAGACAATGTTGTAGTAGTAGACAATTTGTCAATAAATCCCTTATTTCTATCAGAATATAGCACCAATCCCAATTCTTAATACCTCAATGGGAATCTTACTATATGGCTATATAGCTATTTCAAAATATATCAACTTGCGTTGGAGACTTAAGGTGAAACAATGATAAATAGTGTCCCCCCTATATGATTTATGGGTGTTGTCTCAGTGTACCTACTGACAATAAATTAGCAATAGCTTGAGCTCCTAATATTGGATCAAATTTTTTTAATTTAAATTGAAGCTTAGATTTCTTCTTCAAATGGAGCTATCAAGTTCTCAATATGGATTAAGATGGAATTTTCTGTAATAGGATCTTTAGTTCTGAACAAAAGTTTCATGCACCCCATCCACAACCTGTAAGTGCCTTGTTTGACCGTGTGGGAGTACCTTGAGTGAAAATAACCCTTGTAAACATATGTAACAATGTGAAGAGGGTTATTGGGCACCTATAGGGCTCAAGCATGACCTATAGATTGGTAGGTACTTGTTGTATAGACCTCTATCACTGTAACCACCTGTAGTAGTAGGTATCAAGAGAATAAGAGATGCCCTGCATCTCTTCCAATATTGTTCCAATGGGACCTCAACCACCTATAGCACTCTAAATAGGGCTGATCACAAATGTGGTACTGCCAAAATTTGACAATGGGATTGTACTTGCACCTAAGCTTGAAAATTACATGGGCTCCAAGACTTGAGGGGTGCGCATGTTGTCAAGAATCGCGTGGTGGGGGGATTTGCTCAAGATGCTGCACCGAACACACACAGAATGCATAAGGAGAAGCTCACTCAAGAGACAAGAAGAGAGATGGATGCCAAAACGTTTTCTTGCTGATTTTTTTCTTCTTCTTCTTCCACACACTTTACAATGTACACAAAGTATAGATAAGATACAACATAAAGGAAAGTGGCCTACTAAGTCAAACAATGCATAACCGACTAGACTAGTCGACTGGAGCTATAACTATGCCAGCTGTAAATAGGTGTAACAACCTGAATATAATAAGTAATGATTCAGTGGCCATATGAGAGTCATAATGACCACCGACGTGCTAAGTGTAGATGTGTGGACCCATCTAACCAGGCGGTCCATCATTAATGTCTACATGTGTTGAGCTTGTAATCTCAACACTCCCCCTCAAGCTCAACTGCATCTTTGCAAGTCCAAGTAAGCTTTGAAACTTTTGAAGCTTCTCTGTACCCAATGCCTTCGTGAAGATGTTAGCTATCTGATCGTGTGTGCTGACATACACCAAGTCAATCTCACCTGCTAGTACCTTCTCTCTCACAAAGTGGTAGTGTACCTCAATATGTTTTGTCCTGGCATGGAACATAGGGTTCCTAGCCAACTGTAAACTACTCATGTTGTCACAATAAATGACAACTGGACCTTCCACCTGCACATCTAAATCAGCCAATAACTTTTGCAGCCATACTACCTCACATGCTGCAACAGTAGTATCTCTATACTCAACCTCTGTACTCGATAAAGCAACTCTGGATTGCTTTTTGCTGCTCCAAGTAACTATTGCACTACCAAGAGAGAACATGTATCCGCTCATAGATCTTCTATCAGACATACTACCAGCCCAATCTGCATTTATGTATCCAAACATATGTACATCTATACCTGCCTCATAGAAAAGTCCATAATGTAATGTAGACTTCACATATCTCAATATGCATCTAACTGCATCCAAATGTGGCTTTCTAGGTACTTGCATAAACTAACTCACAAGACCAACATCGTAGCTCAAGTCTGGCCTTGTAATGGTCATGTAGATCAAGCTCCCCACTATCCTCCTGAACATAGTAGGGTCTTCTATCTCATCCCCAACATCAGTACTTAACTTTATATTCTGCTCCAACGAGACTGAAAGTGGTTTGCATGCTGTCATACCATACTTGGACAACATATCCAAGCCATAGTGTCTTTGGGACAACCATATACCATCATCACATCTGATCACCTCAATGCCAAGGAAGTACCTTAGCTCACCTAAATCCTTCATCTCAAACTTCTTCTTCAAAAAGTCCTTGACTTCAGCAATCCCACTATCACTATCACTTGTAATAATCAAGTCATCCACATAGATGACTATGATGACCAAACCTGCATCTCCCTTTCTCACATAAAGTGAGTGATCAACATCAGAAACATAAAAGCCAATATTGACAAGATACTCTCTGATCTTGTCAGACCATGCTCTAGGTGCTTGCTTGAGCCCATAGGGCGCCTTCTTCAACCTGCACACATACGTGGGATGCTCTAAATCTTCATAACCTGCTAGCTGATCCATATACACTTCTTCCTGCAAATCACCATACAAGAAGGCATTCTTCACATCCATTTTCTGCAACCTCCAACCTTTGGTTGCTACAAGAGCAATCACACATCTGACAGTTGCCTCCTAGCAACTGGACTAAAGGTTTCTTCATAGTCTATGCCATATGTCTGGGTATAGCCTTAACGCATGAACACTAGACTACCATGGGTCAACCCAATTGCAACCAACCAATGTGAAGCTTAGCTCATTTAGGGGGCAGTCCTATCCACACTTGGGAAAATGAAAACTCATGGTTTCTATCAAGACTGAGAGCTTATCCATTGCCTTGTATGTGCTGCCTAGCAGGTAAAGTGTTGGTAAGGAATCACTACTAGGACACATGTTCAAAAAAAAAGTTCATTGTAATGTTGACTATAACTCGCAACGCATCCACCTTACCATCGGCAATGTTAAAATAGTTATGACTTTCAGTAAGGGCACCACGGTTGTCCCAAAGCCTGTAGTGCTACTAGTAGCTAAACCTAGTGTCAAGCATAAGGTTTGGCCATCATAGTCATCTATGTGGATGACTTGATTATTACAAGTGATAGTAACAATGGTATTGCTGAAGTTAAGGAATTCTTGAAGAAGAAGTTTGAGATGAAGGATTTGGGTGAGCTGAGATATTTTCTTGGTATTGAGGTGATCAAATGTGATGATGGTATATGACTATACCAAATGTAGTATGTCTTGGATATGTTATTCAAGTATGGAATGACAGCATGTAAGCCTCTTTTAGTACCATTGGAGTAAAATGTGAAGTTGAGTGATGACATTGGGGATGAATAGAATACCCTACTATTTTTAGGAGGATAGTAGGGAGTTTTATTTACATGACTATCACAAGGCCAAACTTGAGCTATGCTATTGGCCTTGTCAGTCAGTTTATGTAGATGCCTAGAAAGCCTCATTTGGATACAGTCAGATACATATTGAGGTATGTGAAGTCCACATTACATAATGGACTTTTTTATGAGGAAAATAAGGATATATATGTATTTGGATACATAGATGCAAATTGGGCTAGTAGCATGTCAGATAGAAGGTCTACCAGTGGATTCATGTTTTCTCTTAGTAGTGTAGCAATTACATGGAGTAGTAAAAATAAACCTATAGTTGCTTTATTGAGTATATAGGCTGAGTATAGAGGTGGTGCTATAGCAGCATGTTAGGTGGTATGACTACAAAAGTTATTAGGTGATTTGGATGTGCAGGGAGATGGTCCAGTTGTCATTCACTATCAAAACATGAGTACCATACACCTAGCTAGGAACCTAGTGTTCCATGCGAGGACAAAACACATTGAGATGCACTACCACTTTGTGAGAGAGAAGGCACTTGTAGGAGAGATTGATTTGGTATATGTCAGCACATAAGATCAAATAGCTGACCTTTTCACAAAAGCATTGGGTGTAGAGAAGCTTCAAAAATTGCGAAGCTTACTTGGATTTGCAAAGATAGAGTTGATCTTGAGAGGGAGTGTTGAGATAGCAAGCTCAACATGTGCGGATATTGATGATGGACCACCTGGCTAGATGAGTCCGCATGTCTAAACTTAGCGCATCAATGGTCATTATGATTCTCACATGCCTAGCGACTAATCACTTATTATATTTAGTTTGTTACACCTACCTACAATTGGCATAGATATAGCACCAATAGTCGATTAGTATGGTCAATTATGCACTGTTTGACTTAATAAATGTAGAGGCAAGTACATGCTCAACCGCGAAGACCCATAGACCACTTATTCTTTCAAGCATTTCAAGAAAACACCTACGGCTATCTCTCACCTAGCTGACACACTTTTGGTCCTACCAATGTGTAGTGAGCTTACCTTGATGCCCAAGTGAGTTTCCTCCTCCCTCAAGCACACCAATAGCTCCATGATTTGTGATGCAAGCTCCAGCAACCTCAAGCCTCCACCTTCAAGCTCCATCCTCCATAGCCACGCATAAGAGAAGAGAAGAGAAGAGAAGAGAGGCGATGATGGAGAGCTTCTTCTCCTTGATCCCTCACCCTCATACACTCACTCCCTCACACTCTCACACTCCCTCTCTCAAGCACACACAAGCAAAACAAGAAGGAGAAAAGAAGAGAAGAAGCTAAGTCCACTTTGCCACACACCAAAGAATGAGTTCTTCATTCACTTTTTAACTTTATATACAAAACCCTAAATCCCTTTTGGGTGGTCATCCCCTTTTTCCATAGTCAACCAAGCTCTCTTTCCCATTGTCCTCCTATCTTCCTAGCTTACTTCCTATCTGTAATATCCCCGTGCCTCCCCATAGGAACTCCCCCCCCCCTTAATTGAAATTTTTTTAAAGTTTAGTTTAATTTTTTTTATCCCCCCCACTCTCTCTCCCCATCGACAGCACGTCGGGGAGAGAGAGAGAGAGAGGGAGTGATGTGGATGTTAAGGGGGCATGCAGCCCCCATGTGGGAGGGGTGGTGGCCATGCCACCCACCTCCTCCCCCTCCTATAAAAGGGGAGGCTCTCCCCCCTCCCTATGTTGAACAGCAGCGCCCCCCTGTGCTTTCGTCAATACGCCTCCCCCCTCCTCATTCGTCAGGCAGCCAGCAGTGCCCCCTCCTAGGGCTTTCGATTGAAACCTCCCCCTCTCTTCGTTCGTTAGGTAGCCAGCAGCGCCCCCCCTAGGCCTTTCGATTGAAACCTCCCCCCTCCTTGTCGCCAGGTAGCTGCGCCCCCCTCCCCGTGAACAGAATAAGAGAAGGAGAGGGAGAGAGAGAGAAGAGAGAAGAATAAGGAGAAGAAGAAGAAGAGGTAGGAGAGAAGAGGGAAGAAGAAGAAGAATAAGAAGAGGTAGAAGGAGAGAAGAGAGAAGAAGAAGAAGAAGAAGAAGAAGAAGAAGAAGAGGTAGAAGGGGAGAAGAGAAGAAGAAGAAGAGAGAGAGAGAAGAAGAAGAGGAGAGAGAGAAGAGAGGAGAAGGTGAGAAGAGAGAAGGAGAAGAAGAAGAAGAAGAAGAAGAAGAAGAGGGAGAATAGGAAGAGGAGAGGGAGAGAAGAAGAAGAAGAAAGAGAGAGAGAGAGAGAGAGAGAAGAGAAGGAGAGAGAGAAGAGAGAAGGAGAAGGTGAGAAGAGAGAGAGAAGGAGAAGGAGAAGAAGAGAAGAAGAAGAGGAAGAAGAAGAAGGAGAAGAAGAGAGAGAGAGAGAGAGAAGAGGGAGAGAAGAGAGAGAAGGAGAAGAAGAGAAGAAGAGAAGAAGAAGAAGATAAATAAGGAAAAAATTTTGGAAAAAGGGTGAAAGAAGAAGAAAAGTTATGCATGTTTAAGTCACATTGTTTGGCCTTAGATTCCTTGTGAACCCGCATACCACTTCCTTCTGCCAAGGCAAGAGTGGTCGATTCACCTCAAGGGTTGCAAGACCGGGAACGCACAAGAATGGCACCCAAGAGGTGAGTTACAAGGAGCACAAGTGCTGAAGTTGCAAACGGGGCTAGGAACATATCCAATGAAAGCGAAGACATGAATACCACCAATCCTCTAGCAACTATAGCTCATATCCAGGTTGTACCAAGATTTAGATTCTTCTCATGCATCTTGAATTCTTAAATAGAGGTAGAATTGCATGTATTCGCCATTAAAGGGCTTAGGATGGGTTGATCTTGTTACCATGGGTACCAGTAATGCGGGAGAGGCGAGCGGAGTGACCAATGCCACAAATGCCCCTACGATCACGAATCAAACCTAGGTTCTTTAAGCTTTATAATTAATTATGTTGTATTTCTCGTGGAAGAAATGAAGGGGTTAGCTACATGCATGGAACAAGAATGAGTCTAGGATTTTGTTTACTCTAAGCGCTAGGTTGCATGCGTGAAATGGTAGAGTATGGAGTTCGCATAAGTTTATATGCGTGAAATGGTAGAGCATGGAGTTCGCATAAGTTTATATGAGTGAAATGGTAGAGTTTGGGGTTCACATAAGTTTATATGCATGAAATGATAGCTTTTACACACATAGAATGATAAGGTTTTTGCATTATTTCACATAAAATAATAGCTTTTAAACCAGTTCAGTGCGTGAATAGTCATTTAGAATTCATGCTTCGCAATCATGATTAAAAGAAATGCATGAAATGTTAGTTTTCGTTCATAAGATACATTTGCACCATTGGATAGAAACCTAGACTTTCATATACGCAAGTCACATGTGATCTGGTGCATTAGGAATAAGTATTCGTTGCCAGGTATAAGGAGAGTTAAAAGTCGTTTAGGATGTATAAATACACTAAACGCACCATGTGCATGATGGGTAAGGATGATTGGAAAAATCCGCATAGTACCACACTAAGAGAGAACGGATGGGACGCATGCATCTAGACTGTATCCTGAAGGCCTAGATGAAGAATCCTATGTTGCCAAGTGTGTTAACAGAACTTGGTTAGAAATAGAAGAATAAAATGTTAGAATATCAAGCTCATAGTATGTATGACTGACATTAGTCTTGTCCAGCTGTATCAGCAAGTGTGGGACATTAAATAAGTCGGTGATCTTAGACCCAGTGTGAATGGTCCTATGGACCTTAGTACTATTGTAACAAGACATTGTTACATGTGACATCCCCTTTAATAATGTAATGAGAAACCCAATATTCTAGGATTCTTTGATGTGCACAACTAATATATGACCTAATTTAGAGTAAGAGAAGCACCCAAAATGCCAAATATTTGATTTTGTGCCTTGGTATGGATGCAGGATTGCATTGGATTATTAGACAAACAATAGTCTTTTTGGAAGCCAACAGTACATCTAAAAACAAAACAATTGCTCACTTCATAGAAAATATTTATATTCTATCCTTTACAAATTTAGGAGTTCTGAAGAATGTCAATGCCATCAAATTGAATAATGCTTCCTTGTGTAGCCCAGACTCTTAACTTGTTACAAAAAGCTATTGTTCATCCAACCTATGTTGGTGAACGTTATCCATGTCATGAAGTTTATTTATCTCATCCTGAGTAGATTGAAGGAGGTGGGGGACACACTTCAAGAGACGTTTGCAAGTAGATTCTCACAAAATTGGCTTTATAGGAAGTTGAAAAGGTCATCAATTTTGATGAAAAAAAAACCTATTAGCATTTCCTTGAGGCATTTAAAAAGAATAGAATAGCTTACCTATTTGAATTCACGTGATAGGATAACTATTTCAAGGATTGTAGAGCCTTGCTTAATGTAAATGCATACTCAATTGTATGGTGCATGAGTAAAGCATATATGAAGTTTTTACTAGTACTCAATTCTACCCTTATTTTTCTTTACATTAAGTTATAATAAGTATACAATGTATATTAGTACAATGGATGCTCGCTTGGTCTTAGCCATTGGCCTTTATCCCATTAACCTCCTAGTTAAAGGTCAATGCACTTTAAAGAGAATAAACAGTGAAGATGCTATCTAATACCCATCAACACTTTGCATTGTAGAATTTGTAAGAAAAACTCTTCATGAAAGATATGTGTTGTCATATGTATGAATCTCGCGAAGCTCAATCCTCTTGTCCTCAAGCATCTCCCTAGTGAAGTGATACTTCACCTCAATGTGTTTTATTCCATGCCAACTAGATTGCACTCTGACTAAGACAATGCAAAATGATAATAGCAATGCCTAGATCTCCCACTAGATTAGAAAGCCATATGGCTTCCTCGTATGCCTTAGTAGTGGCTACAACATATTTGGCCTCAACAATGGATAAGGCTATACATGGTTACAATCAAGAGATCCACTGTGAGTTTGCACCTCTTGTGAGTGTGAATACAAAACCTGTTATACATTTCCTATTGTCCACATTTCATGCAAAATCAATATTTGCATATCCAAGGACAAATGTGTCCTTTCTTCCAAAGCAAATATGCATAGCTCTAGTGCCATTGAAGTATCTCATGATACTCTTTACTACATCCCAATACTTCTTGCCATGGTTTTACATAAACTTGCTAACCACTCCCACTCCATAAGCAATGTTTGGATGTGTTGCTAACATAGCATACATCAAGCTTGACATATGATTTTTAATGCCGAGAACTGCTTAAAAATAGCCAAAAATTACGAATATCAAGGGAAAAATAGACTTCGTCGAAGGCGGTGGTGGCAATCAGGACGATTTTAAGCGGCAAGTCCCGAAAGCGCCAATGCTTATTTTCATGGAAATCAAACGATGGCGGATGGTCGATGTTAACCCCAACACGAAGAAAGCAAAAGGAAGTGGAAAAGACGCAGGGCAAAGGCAGAAAAAAGGTAGCCCGACTGAAGAAAGAAAAGGAGAAAAGGCCAAAAGCGCAAGGGCAACCTTAAAAGGCAAAAGGGGAAAGGCGCATTTTAAAATAAAAGGGCGCACCTTGAAACCTTGTAAAAGAGCGCCGGGCTCTCACCCGTGCAATTTGTAAATGTAGACGGGTGGTGGACAGGAAGTTAGGAAGATAGAAGGACAATGGGAAAAAGGGCCTAGGCTATGGCTGGCCATGTAAAAAGGGGAAAAGGGGATGACCGCCCAAAAGGGATTTAGGGTTTTGTATATAAAGTTGAAAAGTGAATGAGAAGATCATTCTTGTGTGTGGCCAAAAGTAGCTCTCCTCTTCTTCTTCTTCTCCTTGTTCTTGCTTGCTTGAGCTTGTGCTTGAGAGAGGGAGTGTGAGAGTGTGAGGGAGTGAGTGTGTGAGGGTGAGGGACAGAGGAGGAGAAGCTCTCCATCTTCTCCTCTCTTCTTCTCTTCTCTTCTCTTCTCTTGTCTTGCTCGCGGCAATGGAGCTTGGAGCTTGGAGCGGGAGGATTGAGCTTGCTTGAAGCTTGCACTTGGATCGTGGAGCTACCGGAGTGCGCGGGAGAGGAGGTAACTCGAACGGCATCAAGGTAAGCTCACTACACCCGTAGATATGGATGGCGCGTCGGCTATGTGAGAGGTAGCCATTAGTGCTCGGCTTGGAACGCTTGAAACAATAAGCGGTCCGTGGGTCTTGACGGTTGAGTGAAAGCTCCCATATTTTGGTTCCGTTGCCAGGACCAACGGATTCAAGCCTTGAGCGCTTGCGCACTTCGAATCGAGCATCAAAGTAAGGGGTTTCCCCCGAACCGGTGCTTGAGGTAGATAGGTAGGAAGCGAGGGGGTTGAAGATGGTATTCGATCTCCTTGGCAAGTAGGGTTGTTGCTTTCTTGAGATTTATGTTGAGGAATGAAGTAGTGTAGGTATTTACTTTATGAATTGGCTGCATTAGGGTAGGAAAAAACAAAGAAAAAGAAGAAAAAACAAGCAAACAGTAGGGTATTTTGTTGCTGTATAACAGGCTAAAATAGGGAAACAGGGGACCAGATTCAAGCTTCTGGGTGAGACAGGGACATGGAACTAGCTGTAAGGTTTTGTAGTGCTGGGAAAGGACCTTAAGAGGCTTGGGAGGCCAGGACAGACCTCAGTTCCTTGGTTTGCTTTGTGTGAGAGAGAGAGAGAGAGAACTTTTGGGTCACAGGACGAGAAAGCGCTGCCTCGATTCCTAGGCATCGGTGATTCGTGCTACTCCAAGTGAGTCTGGTGTTTTTCAACAAGTGCCCTGATCAGATCTAGAAAGTTTGTGGTGATTGTGTACACCAGACAGCGAGGAGGGGTCAAACGCGCGGGAATCGCGCCCGCCGTCGATGCACTCGGACCAACTTGCTGTGGTCCGATTCCCAGAATCGGACCACCCGAGTTCGGGAGTCAGACCGTCCGATTCCCAGAATCGGACCAGCCCGATCGGACGTGCCACGTGGCACTCGGACCAACCCGTCCGATTTTGAGAATCGGATGCTCGGACCAATCTGTCTAACTCGGACACTCGGACCACTCGCAATCCGACCAGGCCGTTCGAGTCCCAGACTCGGACCACCCAAAATCGGACCAGCCTGAATCGGACCAGCCTGAATCGGACCACTTTGTCCGATCCGATTCCCAGAATCAGACCACTTGAAAATCGGACCACTTTTTCGATTCGAGTCCTAGAATCCGACGTGACCAAAATCGGACCGTTGGGCCGATCGGACCAACCCAAAATCGGATGTCCGGTTCTGATAATCGGACTCCTGAAAATCGGACATCTGAGAATCGGACAGAAAATTATCAAAATTTGACAGGTACCTAGAACACAAATTTTGACACATCTAAACCCCGGGATTGACCCCAAAGGCTACCTAGAGCTAAAGGCACATGATAGATCCATCACTGGGCTAAAATTTAGAGCACTTGGTTCAAAATTTGGCTATAAACGGTCCTCCAAATTGTGTATGGCTTTTACCGTAACGGCCCTGCGGGCCGGGGGGGACTGCCCCCCCCGGACCCCCGCAGAGGGGGCTCTGCCCCCTCCGCACCTCCCCCGAGCGGGTTGGAGAGAAAATGCGCGCCGTGACAGGCCTCCCAAATTGGACCCTAGTGAAGTAATGGCTCCATACCAGCATGGAGTCTCACTTGCAATAGAGCAACCAAAAGCCCATACCCGAACAGAGAGAAACAGAGACCCTAGAACATCAATGGGCCAATCTAGCCATCAAGGGCAAAAAGGCCACATCACAAGTACACACGTACATTGTGATCAAACCGTGTCTAGTCAGAGCAAAATGCAACTTCAGCAAGCTACAAATGCGAAGATGACTAGACATGACACTCTTGACGAGAGATGTACCTTGAGCAACACTGTAGAGACAATCCAAGACATTGGTGGAGAATCCACATCTGGTCTTGCATGTGGGGACTCAAGGGCATCTGTCAGAAGGCTTAAATTTACAAGCCAGGACCCGGAAGATGAAGACATAGTACCACCTGCCTATCTTAGGGTCAAACTCACCGCAAAAAGAGAGCATACTATTGATGCTCTAATTGATGAAGGAGCAGATTTCAATATCTTGACCTATGAATCATGGACCCTACTGGGCCAACCAGAGCTCACACCGACTGGTGCAACTCTTAGCCCTTATGGGGGACACCCACAAGCACTCATAGGGAAGTGCAAAATCCTTGCGACAATTGAAACGGAAAGCTTGCCTATCCTATTTCATGTTCCTCCAAAAGGTGCTAGAAAGCTGTAGGAAAGAAACCCTCCTAGGAATACCCTTCAAGAGGGCGACCAAATGTGAGGCTTACTATGTAGCACAGAGGATACACCTAACACTACCGGGTGTGAGGATAGTCACCACCTTTAGCAAGGGTGACCTCATCGAACCTCAAGGGAAAGGCAAGGAAGGTGATGACATAACAGCCACGCCTACAAATGAGGGCAAGGACTTATTGGAAGAGTTGATACAAGCACAGGTCGAACAACGAGAACGAGTGAGTGAGACCATGCCGGAAACAAGAAGGTCAGGAGACAATGCCAAGGACGGGCTTTGGACTTACAAATATCATAGAAGACCCCAGAAGAAGCCCAAGCCTTATAGACGGAGACATCGATGGAGAGTCAGTGCAACACCGCGATGGATATCCAAGGCGTTGCTTCGTGCTCAAGGGTATTATGTAGGCAATCATTGGATTTGGGTGCCCAAACACCCTGCTAGGCCACCTCTATTAGAAGCCCAAACTATGTCCAAAGCAAAGAGGCATAGGAGGAAAACCAAACGAAAGGCCAAGTTTCAAACCAAAAATATTGGAGTGATTGAGCCCATCACTACTGAAATCAAGAAACCAAACATGGCCTATCAAAAAGTAGATTCTCAGCCTAGTGTGCTTGACAAGCGGACATCAAATGCAGCCATTGAGCGTGCACAAAAATCATTAGTGCCCAATGAGCCTGTGATTTCCCAAGGGGAGAACAAACATCATAGGCACAACATTGCTCATGGCAAGGCTACTCGCTCAATAAAGCAAATGGCACAATCATCTAATAGCCTTGAGAAAATCATTCAGCTAGTGCCACATCCACCTAGGAGTCCTAGATCTCCTACGCCCTCTTCTCCCAAACAGACACAGGAAGCACTACAACAGTTGTCAAGGGCGATTGCTCAATTCCAATCTCTATCTCCATCTAAGCTTCCAACCGTCAAAGAGGTGGGACATGATGCCATCTGTAGCTCTCGACCCAAGGATATGCCTGAGCCACCTAATGTGACCAGATCAACTCATGCTCGATCTACACAGATGAGTGCTCAAAGGCCAACAAAAGACACAACCACTTCTGATCGCCCTAGGGACTTGACACCGCAATCCACCAAGGGTAGCCAGCCCACTAAACTAGCTGCTACTACTTCCAATCAGGGACCACAGCAGTCACAGCCCTTGGCTGTGACAATGCCCCTTGTGGAACGTGTCCTTAGAAATTTACCTGTAGAGGAGGTGTCACAACCAACTTCCTCGACAACTCCAGCACTTTCAAAGTGTGTAAAGCCTAGGCTGGAGGAGTCAAACGCAAGGGAGTTGGTTGAAAAGCTAGACTCTCCGAAAAGAGCAGTAGTTGTGCCCTCACAACCGGGCAAGGCTATTCAGCAAACCACGGCTATGTCCCATAAGGACACACTAGAGAAGGGAAATGCTGAGGCCCGACCAAGCACATCAACGATCGATATAGCCCAAGATCCTGAACAAAACCACTTGGCCAAGAGTGTGAATGCAAAAATATGAACTACATAAGTTGGGTATTTGGTTTAAAGCTCTAACTAAAAGAGCTTAAGGCCTAAAAGGTCATGATTTGAAACGAGGGGGAGGGGGGGAGGGGAGGCGTCAGTTTTTTGCGCCCCCTCTTTTCTCCCAAGATGGTGATTTGTTGATCAGAGGAATCAAGGGGAACCCTCCTGGGCTTGGAATGCATCTATCCTTCATCCTCCATCGCCACAAATAGATCAGGAAATGATGCATTTAGTGAAGAGAAAAAAAACCAGTATTTCTCTCTCCTCCCTCTCTCTCCTGCATAGAGGCAATTCGTGTGCAAGAAGTCAAGAAGAGGAGGGGCTGAAGAATGCTTGTCCGGCTGTGATCGGATTGCTTCAAGGTGAAGAGAAGGCTGAGGAAAGAGATTCAGCACTGAAGAATGGTTGTTGATTGGTCTGTGGGCTGCTCAGAAGAGTGATTAAAAAACCCGCAACACGCAAGACACGTGGTATGCTTCAATTTTACAAAGAAATTTGATTGTTTTTGTTGTTTCATGGTCCAAATGTTGTTCATATGCAATGAAATTTTGTTTGAACCTTGTTTACAACATGATTGAGGCCTAGAATTACAAAAACACAAAATCTATAATGATTTAGAGTCGTTATTAATCTGAAATTAGTGGTTTTTTCTATTTTGAGTTGGAGAAAAGGGATGAAAATGGAATAAAACCAGAGAACATGTTAAGTCTCAGTCAAAACAATGAGTCAATACAAATAAACAAAAAAATATCTACTTTTTATGAATAACAAATAGAGAAAAATAGCAAAAAATGAGAAAAATTGGGTTTTTTACCCTAAAAATTTATAGAAAAATAAGATTCATGTGTGTGAATGTGTGGCAAGGTTAAAGCATGAGGTCAAGCCTCAGTTTGGCCTTGTCTTTTATGTTATAGTCCGTTCTTATCGCTTTTTACATACAAAAATGATACAAAACAACCATTTACACCTATGCACCGCAGCAACACCTAAACGGTGGGGGGGGGGAATGAAGGTTGTGTGATGAGTTAATTGCTAAAAAGATATAAATTTTGATTTTCCTCTTTTTGCATAGTATTTAGGGATCATTCCATAATTAAATAGAGGTGACTAGTAGCACGAAAGTTCTGGTGCTAGCCCCTAAAGCAGCGCAGCATGTAAAGCTTAGTTAAGATTCATGAAAGGGCTGTTTTTCGCACCTCACATGGTTGTTTTTAATCATAAAATGGTTGTGCACAATTGGCATACACCTTGCATCAAGCATGCCATGTGGTATCTCCTGGAATGCATTGCACTTGTTTGATAAACTTTGACCAACATTGAGAGGACAGGAAACCTAAGCTATAGGTTAGACGGGTGTTTCCGTTGGGGGGAGTTTTGTGAGGTAAATAAAAATCTCCTAGAACACTGAGTTATGAAAGAGTGGAGTGTGTACGAATGTTTTATGTGTTAGCGACGCATCTTGGGGCTAATCCCTGAGGTGTAGGAGAGTTGTAGTGGAGCCACAACAATCAGTCGAGAGGTGCTTCCCTATGTGTGTATTATGAGGCATTATGCCTATATGTTATGGGATCCCCCTCTAAGGAGAAGGGAAGGTGAACGTTGGACTACATATTGGATACAAAAGAAAAATTGTCATAAGCATTTAGTGCAAAGTGAGTCTTAGATGCTCCTGGCGGCCCGCGAGGCCGTGTGGTGGGTTGTCTGTCATATGCATGAGATCCAACTAGTGCCATAGCCAGTGCTGGCCCATTTTAGGTCCCATCAATGGTGCGTTTGCTGGGAGCCACCAACAAGTGGTGGTTCTCGAATTGAGGGTTTTTAGGGACCAAATATTTGGTTTATGTTCTCTGACAAGGATCGTCAAGCCGAAAAGCAGAACATGTTGAGAGGGCTAGACCGCGGTTGGAGATTGTAAGACGATATTCTCCTCAAAGGAGCAGCCTGTTACGCATAAATGGCAGTGGTTTTGGTAACCTAGTTGTTACGAGTAGCCACTAGGGAAGAATAATCCCTACTGATCAATGGAACATATTGAACAGGAGGAGGAGCTTGAGGCACCATTCAAATGGAATATACACACACCACACACATAGACAATCATAGTGAATACTTGCAAAACAACAGAATATCTATAAAAAAGAAATTGACCAAAATAAACACACACAGACGTGACTAACCGACTGACCACCCCAAACAATCCACAATCTAGAAAAAATTCGGCATGACCTCTACACATTTGCGATCGAAAGCTTCATGCTATGCAACAAAGATGCACCCGAGACCCCGTATCAGGTAGAAAAGAAAACTACAGACCACACCCATAATCGTATCATACAATCAAACCTTAGTACCTCAATAACCCTCTCAAGACATAACCAGAACTATGGTAAGAAGTGATGACAACTTGAAAGACTACACGTGCCCATTCCACGAAACGTATTTATTGAAAAGGGAAAAAAGTGCAGTGAGGGGAATGATTTTAATGAAGGGTTCGTTTTAATAAATTATTAACAATGGTTAAAATTTTATTATGTTATAAACCTTAATAAGAAAACAAAGGTTCATTTTTAAATTATTAGTTGCAATTTATTAATGTGAAACAATGCTTTTAATGAATCCCAGACTTCGATACCCAGACTCAGGTCTCTAAATGCATATTCATTGATTAAAATTTTGATGTATCTGAAGCGCTCTTCTTTTTTAGTATGTGCATTTTTGTGACGGCTAGTTCATTTTTAGTTAAAATTAAGGTGCCTCTAAAGCGCACGTAGCGCGTGCAAAGTGAACAACAGTTTTATATTAATTTATTAGAAAAAAGTGTGTTTGGCACGAGCGCGCATGCCATGGTGGTGTTTAGGATTCATTTTAAGAATTTAATCGTGAATTTTGGGGTAGCAAAAAATACAAAATAGGAAGGAAAAAAGAAAAATATCTAGAAGTGGATATGTGTGTATGCAATGAAATGGAATACGCACGCCTCAATCCCAAGATGTAAGTCAGTAGTCCAAAAAGGAAAAAAACCATGAACTGAAAATGATGTGACACGGTAAGGCAAGGTTAGTGGAAGTATATGTGTTTGTTATGCACAATTTTTTTTGTTTTTATTTTTTATTGATTGTATTGTTAGATTTTTTTTAAAAAAATATATTTTTAAAAGTGATATCCGATATTTGTTTGTTTCTTTTTTTAAAAATGATTAAAATGGGATAAATGAGACACATGAATATGTTGGAAATATTTATGGTGAGATTTCAGTAGTCCGCCATGAGTGAAAACTAGATCATAAAGTTTCAACAATGTTTTTGGACTTATCCAGTATTTTTCAGCTTATTTTTTTAATTGAAAATGAGTTTTCCATGAATTTAGGTATTGAATTTAGCATTTTTACCTTAAAATAATAGTTAGACCATCTAGCAAGGCATTTTCAACATATGGAACATTTTAAAAATATTCAAATGAGTTTGTGGAATTTTTTGATTTTTTTTGAAATTATTTCCTATTTATTGATTTTTTAAATGAATTTTGTTCAATTTTCAAGGGATTTTGAAGAATTTTTCATATTTTTTATTTTTTTGGTAATTTATTTGTGCATTTTAACCAAGAAAATAAACCAAAAAAATTTCCAATTTGGTAAAGGATTTTTCAGCTACTTCTTTGTTTTTTAATTGGTTTTTTAATGATTTTTAAGGAATTTTTAGGATTTTAGGTGTTTTCTTAGGTTTTTAATCGGGGTTTGAAATTAAAAATAGGTACCGAGGCTGCGTGTGAACAGGTGTATGGAAACGACTGAGCACACACCACAGCACAAAGAAGACCAAACGCGCGTCCTCTCATGTGAACATCGCACGAACAGTCGATCACGCCACAATGCCCGCGCGTGACGATCCCACACGTCGCGTGTAGATCTCGTGAATGGAGTAGGGTGGGAATGGGGGCAAAGGGGCCGCAGTGGAAGAAGGTGGGGGGGCTTAGGAAGGGCATGGGAATAGGAGGTGAGAAGGGGGGTTAGGAGGGGGAGCTTAGAAAGGGGGGTAGGAACATGGGTGAAATGAGGGGGGGGGTCAAATTTGGTGGGGGGCAAATTTGGTGGGGGGGTTCAAATTGGGTGGGAGGGCCAAATTTGGTGGGGGGTCAAAAAGACAGGCGGGCGATCAAAAGGGAGGGAAGGAGAGGAGGGGGAGGCCAAAGGCGGGGGAGGAGAGGTGGGGAACGCCAGAGGCGAGCCACAGAGGGGCAGGCGAGGAGAAGTGGGGGAGGCCAGAGGTTAAAGGGAGGGGGCGGCGACGAGGAGGAGGCGGAGGCCGCACAAAGGGGAGTCATCGACGAGGAGGTGGGGGCAGCCACGAAGGAGGGCGCCGACGAGGAGGAGGGGGCGGTCGTGAAAAGCGAGGCGCGAGGAGAGGAGGTAGAGAAGAGGCGAGGATGGAGGAGGGAGGAGGAGGGTTGAGGCCACGAAGGAGAGAAAGGTCGCAGGCGCAAAGGGGAGGGACGGCAAGCAGGCGAGGACGATCGAAGAAGACAAAGAACCGTTTGTGTTAAAAAAAAGAAGGAATATTTTCATTGTTTTTTTTGTTGTTGTTTAAAAAAATTAATGGGGGATTGTAATATTTTGTTGTTGGATTGTTGTTGTGTGTGTGTTTGATTGTGGTGTTGTTTTTGTGGTTGTTGTTTTTTTTTGTGGTTTTTTTTGTTATTATTATTATTTTTGTGTTTTGTTGTTGTTGTTGTTTTTTTTTTCAATTGATTGTTTTGTTTATATATATATTAATGGGTTATTTTGAGGGATTTTTAAAAAAATATATGATTTTATGTGTGTTTTTTTGTTTCTTTTTTTGTTAATATTGTTTTTTAATTTGTTTTTGTTTTTGTTTTTTTTTGTTTGATTGTTGTTTTTTTGTTTTTTGTTTCGTTTTGTTTTTTTGTGTGTTTTTTTTGTGTGTTTTTTCTTGTTTATTAAAAAAAAGAAAATGAAAATTTTGTGTGTTTTGGCGAGGCCGTGTGGTGGGGTTGTCTGTCATATGCATGAGGTCCGGCTAGTGCCATAGCCAATGCCGGCCCATTTTAGGTCCTATCAGTGGTGCGTTTGCTGGGAGCCGCCAACAAGTGGTGGTTCTCGAATCGAGGGTTTTTAGGGACCAAATAGTTGGTTTATGTCCTCTAACAAGGACCGTCAAGTCAAAATACAAAAAGCTGAACATGCTGAGAGGGCTAGACGGTGATTGGAGATTGTAAGACGGTATTCTCCTCAAAGTAGCAACCCGTTATGCATAAGTGGCAGTGGTTCTAGTAACCTAGGTGTTACGAGTAGCCCTTCGAGTGCAAGTGGAAGTCTTGGTACTTCCCAATTTCCAGTTAATCAACCCACAACAAGTGGGGGTGTAGTGTTGCCTACACAAACTCCTGTTGTCAATCCTATTGTAGCCATGGCACAACCTATCGCAATTCCAGCACAGGTACACCGGATTTACCGGCATTAGGAGCACCGTTGCCCATTTTCCATGGGTTAGCAGAAGAAGATGGAGAACTCCACATTAAGGAGTTTCAAATGCTCATGTTCAACTATCGAATCTAAGATGAAGGACACCTAATGATGTTCTTCGATATGACGTTAAAAGGAAGAGCGGTAGTGTGGTATCACGATCTAGAAGTCAGAACCATAACTAGCAGTGCCCAATTCTTTACGGCTTTCCATAGAGAGTTTGCCCCTGAGAAGGGTGGGCAGTATTGGTTGCATGTTCTGAATGTAATACTCCAAGAGCCAAATGAGAATGTCCACGCATATGCCAAGAAACTAAAGCAAGTTCTTCGCAAACTTAACGCTTATATTCCCATTCCAGTGGCTACACAGTTGCAATATTTCCTACATGGATTGGATTTCAATATCCAGGTGCAGCTGAGTAGTGTTGCTTTGGCCGATATTGACACTGCCATTACCCAAGCAGAAGGAGTAGAGTCGCGCTTGCAAGTGGCTTATGCAACAATGCTAAATTGGAATGGTAATAATTTGGCCTTGACCAATGGGAGCCAAGGGGACCCCATGTTAAATACGGGTGGTAGAGGGAATATTATGTCGAATCTGCCTATGTTACCAGCTCCCCCTAGCATGACTATGCCTATGGCTAGTCAGGTGGCCTCACTAAATAGTGGCGGAAACCAAACAATGAATCCTAATGTTGTCCCAGTTGGTCAACGGCTAATTCCTAATCAAGTGGTTAGGCCCATGGGGCGACAAAGTAATGATCACGGCTATGAGTCGAGTGCTTCTAATGTCCTTGGTGAAGTTAAGGATATGATGAAGCACTACACTGATATGATCTCTGAACAATATTGACAAATAGCTATGGATGTGAACTTCCTTAAGAAGCAACAGAATTTGATAGGGAGCCCATGCCCTGAAGAGGATGGCCCCTCAAGATTCAGTTGTAAGTGGTGTGGGGGCCAACATTTCCCTAGGAATTGTCTGAATGTCAAATGTGATATTTGTGAGAAGTTTGGCCACTTAGCCGCTACCTCTTGGAGTAAGATCAGTTCTCTCCAACAAGGGAGTAAACGACTAGGTCTAGTTAACCATCGCGCACAAGGAAACAATCTCCAGCAAGACGATGGACCAAGGCAAATACTACAAAGAGGAAGGTTGTTGTAGAGGAGTTACCTCATGGTAGTGGAGTCAGCCTTATTGAGGCTGTACGTGTCAATGATACTAAAACTTCTAATCTACGAGCCGTAACAAGAGGCCAAAAGGCTAAAGAAGGTGAAAAAGATAATGCAAAACCTATAGAGGGAAGCCCTAAACAAGATGCTAGGGAAAAGCGAGTCCTGAATCCAAATAAGGAGGGTGGACCGTTAAGACCTGTTGGTAGTAAAGTCGATCCTGAGGAGGATAAAGGATTGCCAAGAAAGAAGGTGAAGGCTAAAAAAGAGACACCAAAGCCGATGGAAAGACCAAAGGGGAGAATGGTTTAGCGCGAGAAGAGAACTTTGGCTAATTACCACAACTTTGATCTAGCAAGTTCCCTTTGTGAAGTCAAACCAGACTTGAATCTCCTACAATTGATTAAACTTTCTCCACGAGTACGCAAGGAATTCAAGAAAATCCTGCATATAGGGCATATAGTAGAACCTTTGGGCATAGCTAGAGTGGGGGAAGATTGGTTCGATCATGCTGAAAAGCATTGCCCTAGGGTTCCAGCATATGTGGATGGAATATTAGTGGAGCACACTATCGTGGACATTGGATCCTCCGTCAATATCATAAGTTCAGACTTGATGGAGAGGTTAGGTCTAGAGATCCAAAAAGACGGCTCCACACTTCTTAGGATAGCTGATGATAGTCTAAGACAACCGAAAGGTTGCATTACTAAGGTCCACATTACAGTTGTGAGCATGGAATGCTATCTGGACTTTAGGGTGATAAGGTTTGTAGGACATCCTAGCTATCGAGTTTTGCTAGGGAGGCCATGGATTCTACGGATAGACTGCCAAGTCGATATACCCACTAGTCGAGTGATTCTAGGTTGGGGTGCCCATCGTGTAATAGTGGATGCTTACCTTGAGTCTCCTCAGAGTGAGAGAGCTCCACTATCCTCCACCGAACTAGAAACAGTAGATGATCCATCTGGTAGTGAGACGTCATCGAGCGATGGATCTAAGGAAGGGTCCACTATAGAGGATATTTATCAAATAACCTTGAATGAGCCGATAGAGCCTCATGATCGAATAAGAGACGCGGACGTTATTGAGCTGGATCTTGGTATGCTAAATGATTCGCGGCCAATTAAATTAGGGTCCATGCTCAGTGCGGAAGAAAGAGAGGATTATGTGTCCTTAATTTGAGAGTTCCGCGATATCTTTCCTTGGAGCTCTGATGAACTTCGGGGTATTCCTCGCAGTCTAGCTATGCATACTATTCCTGTAAAGAAAGGTACCCGCCCTGTATGTTAGAAAGTAAGGCGTATGCCTTTTGAATTAAGGGACGGGTTGTACGAGGAACTACAGAAGTTGTGGAAAGTGGGTTTGATCTTCCCTATTCAATATATTGAATGGTGCTCACCAGTTGTGATCAGGAAGAAGAATAATAATCAAATCCGTCTTTGTGTAGACTTTAGAGAGCTGAATAAGCAGACTGTTAAAGATTACTACCCATTTCCGTTTATTGACCAAATTTTGGATCAACTAGCAGGTAGGGAAATCTATTCATTTATGGACTACTTTGCAAGGTATAACCAAATGGAGATTGCTAAGCTAAAAACAACATTTATTACAGTCTTTGGTACCTTTGCGTACCATGTGATGGCATTTGGGTTATGTAATGCACCTGGTTCGTGGCAAAGAACAGCCGACAAGACCTTTGGTGACATCTCCCTAGAGGAACTAAAAGTATTCATTGATGATGTGGGGGCAGCCACCGTAAGGGATAGATAGTTGATCATTTTGCAGAAGTGCTTTGAGCATTGCAGACAATTTTGTATAGCTCTTAACCCACGGAAGTGTGTCTTTAGAGTCCCTTATGGGTTCTTGTTAGGCCATGTGGTCAGTTCCATAGGGATTGCGACTGATCTTGAAAAGATCAAGGTCATAGTCGCCATGAGTTTGCCACGTACTCCAAAGGAAGTGCATAGCTTTCTGTCATCAGTAGGGTATTATCGGAGGTTTATCAATGCCTTGGCAGAAAGAACGTTGCCGTTGACCAACCTATTGTCCTTTAACTGTCAGTTTACATGGAGTGATGCTTGCAAAATATTTTTTGACGATGTGAAGCAGGAGCTTGCCAAAGCACTTGTTTTAAAAGCACAAAAAAGGGGTGAAATACTCTATATATTTTCAGCAGCAACCATGTATACTATCAGCTGCTGCTGTTTAGCCCAAATTTGGGAGGAAAAGTGGTACCATTCGATAGCTTTTGCTAGTCGAAAGTTGGGCATATAAAAAATTAACTACACCTATATGGAGAAATTGTGCCTTTCGATGGTATTTGAGACCAAAAAGTTTAGGCACTACATTCTTTATGTGAGGGTGGTTTTTTATACGAAGGTGGAAGGGCTTCGATTGTTGTTGAATAAGTTACAGCCACCTGACCATTTAGCAAAGTGGTTAATCACTTTGCAAGAATTTGAGTATGAGATTAAGAGCAAGCCGCCGAAGCTTCAGGGCATTGTAGAGTGTCTTGTGGATTTCGGAGAGCCAAAAGAGGTTGTGGTTGAAGAAAGTGACAAGGAGACTTTGTTCAAGATTGATATGGCATCTATTCCCTCTTGGTATGCTGTTATAACGCACTATCTTTCTACAGGAGAGACTGGAGCTACTTTATCAAAATCGGAGAAGAGGAAGATTAAACAGTAGGCATTGAAATTTTCCTTGATCGTAGGCAAATTATATCGGCAGGGTATTGATGATATCTATCGCCGATGTGTGATGCATGACGAGGTTCCTTTCATTTTGGAAGAGTGCTATGACTCCACTTGTGGAGGGCACTTTGCTGGGTGGTTAACGGCACAGAAGGCTTTAAGAGCTGGATATTGGTGGCCATCCATCTTCCAAGATTCCTTTGACTATGTCAAGAGATGTGATACCTGTCAAAGGCATGACAATAGAGAGAATAGAAAGACCCCATTTATGCCTATCATGGCTATCCTTCCATTTGAGAAGTGGGGCATTGACTTTGTGAGTCCTATTACCCTGTCATCTACTACTCAGAAGAGATACATTATAGTAGCAACTGATTATTTTACAAAATGGTCAGAAGCACGGGTGTTGAGGCAGGACAATGCAAAAGAAGGAAATAAGAAAGTGTTGGATGGTATTGATGTATCTACTAGTCATTTGGGATTTGAAGGAGATTCTAGTGGTTTAGAAAGTTTGGATGATGAGCTTGCTATTCCTTTAGTCAAGGCACTAGGTGTACAGAGAGCACATAGGAATGTAAAGGCTCCATAGAGTGATCCAATGGTATGCAGGTCTAGCAAGGTTAGATATCCTATTAAAATATTTAGTTTTGAAGGTTATGAAGCTCACCATTATGCTTATATGGTGAAGGTAGTTGAGGTTGTTGAGCCCACTTTTTTTGAGGATGCTGTTGGTCATGCTCATTGGGATGCAACAATGGATGAGGAGATGGCTGCATTAGAAGCCAATAAGACTTGGGATTTGGTACCCTTGCATAAGGGCAAGAAAGCTATTGGCTATAAGTGCATTTACAAAGTTAAGCATAATTCAGATGGTTCAGTTTTAGTAGGTATAAGGCTAGGCTAGTTGCAAAAGGCTATGCTCAAACATATGGTATAGATTATGAAGAGACATTCAATCCAGTTGCTAGGATGGCAATTGTTAGATATGTGATTGCCTTGGCAACAACCAAAGGTTGGAGTTTGCAGAAAATAGATGTTTAGAATGCCTTCTTGCATGGTGAATTGCAAGAAGAGATGTATATGGAGCATCTAGCAGGTTATGAGGATTTAGAGCATCCCACATATGTGTGCAGGTTAAAGAAGACACTCCATGGCCTAAAGTAAGCACCTAGAGCATGGTTTGACAAGATCAGAGAATATCTTGTCAATATTGGATTTTATATTTCCAATGATGATCACTCACTTTATGTGAGAAGGGGAAAGAAGACAAGACTGTTACACAAGTGAATTAGGTTTCAAGATTAAGACTTGAACTCATAAACACATTCTTATGTATTAGACAGACAATGACAATGACACTAACTAAAAGAGGAAAGCATCATGATATTGTATTCATCTCATATGAAAGTGATAGTTAAGTATAATGTTATATAGAACTGGATAGTAGCATTCTGCACCACTGTGCTTATGGGATTTAGGACCTCATTTGTCTTTACCAGCAACACTTGTAGATCCACCTGAAGGTGTGGAGCTACTTCCTAGTCTCCCAGACCAGAGGCTAATTGTAGGTATAGTACTAGATGATGTTTTTGGTCCACTAAGGCTCCGTGATTCTTGCTTTTCATTCAATACATAGCTATCATGATCATTATCATCATCTAATACATCACCAATAGGTGCATACCAACTCCTCATCTCATAAAAAATAACACCCTTGCTCACTCTGAACTCACCTGTGATAAGGTTATGTTGAGAAGGGTGGTACATCACAATGTACTCCCATAGTACCTTCACAGCCAAAGCTATGATCCAAGTACTCAAGTGGGTCCCTAAGCATAGACCATCATCTCACAAATGTCAATAACTGGAAATGAATAGTTTGTGTGCCTCAAAATCTAGGCCTAAATGGTAAAGTTGGAGCTCTTATAGCTCACACGTGACTGAGCAATAGTGGTTCCAAAAGCCTTGTTGCGAGCCCAAGGATATTATGGGGGTAACACCCTGATGTGGTTGCCTAAACTCTCAAGTGCTATGTATGATCCTCAATCTCATGCCCCAAAAAATAAGGGTAAAAAACATCAACCAAAATAGGGGAGGAGAAAGAGCAAAAGAAAGAGTGCTCAATCATGGGGTTCTCAAATGGTCCATCGACCCAAAGCTCAACCAAAGGTCCATGAGCAAATGCTCTTGAGTAAGTTCCAGCCTAATGACTCTAAGGTGATCACCACTACAAAGCATGACAATATAGCATCAATCAAACTCCAAAACTCTCAAAACAAGCTTGCCATGCCCACATAGAATCCCTAAGTGGAAGTACCATGCATCAACTTGTCATGTTTGGCAAGCCTTAGATTGCGACCACAATGATCCATTCTTGAAGTCGCTTATGGCCATGGACATAGGGGATAACTTGGTAATGTGCATTCGATGATTGGACTCAACTTTCATGTTTTTTGCTAGAAGTTACGAATGCCCCTAGGCTTACTTAACAAGCCCATAGCAAATGAGGTATGTTCCTTGCCATGTTCTTGGAAAGAATACGAATTCATTTTTACTAAGGTGTCTACTATTACAAATAAAATGATTAGCAATGAAATTTTATGAGATGAGGCCGTAAGCCAACACTTAATCACCTCCTAGTAGAAGAAAAGTAAAACTCCCATGCCACCATAGGGACTTTCTGAACTCCAATGACTAGATGAGTCTAAGTCCAATTTCTTATGCAAGTGGTATAATTTTCTCCTTTCATGGGCTTAAGAAGGTTACCAACTTATGACCAATGCGAAGCAAAGACATGCCATCAAGACTTCTGAGTATAACTAGACCTATGTGGCCCCAACCTCATTTAGATTATTATCCATAATAAATAGAAATCATCCATTAGAAGACAATATCATGCTTCACCCATACTTGGATAAGATTCTAATGGAGGAGGAAGTCCACATTGCAAGTGGACTTAACTTTGGTGACCTCTTGACTAATGCGTTAACTTATATCACGCAAGTAGGCATTCACCCACATGATATGGAATGTTATGTGACTTTAGAGTATAACCCCAAGTTTTATGACTGGCTCTTGAGAAACTGAGGCACACCACCACAGGATGCACTAAATGCCCATATACCTTGATTACCACAATCCTAGGAAGGATTTTCATCTTTTCCAAGGGGAAGGGGATAAAAGTGAAAAATGGATGAAAACTTAAAATAGAAATTAAATTTTAAAGGAAAGAACGAACTGTGGATTGATTGGTGTGAGAATTCTCATTTTGTGGGTTATGTCCTTCATCGTCAGTAGACACTAATCTTTCTAGTCATTTTACCTTCCATGCAAGAGATACCCTTCAAAGAGAACTAATTGTGGGCTAGTGTTTAGCGACAATAATCTAAATGGTAGGTCAATAGGATAAAGCCAATAGGCTCCCTTTCTCGGAGGAGGAGCATAGAAGATATGGATTAGCAATAGAAACTCGAGCATCTAATCAATTAAAATATTGCAGCATCCATAATCTAGTAGGAGTGGTGACATCCGAAGAGGTAGTGGCACAGATGATAAAACAATGTAACCTTGCCAAGTACCTGGAAAAGGTGGGGCAAGATATCGACCACAACAAATGTACAGAAATCCTGAGAACTTTTGATGTCCAAAGGAACAATGGCATGGTAAACATCAGGCAAGGAGAAACCTTTAGAAGGGTGAATTTGGCCTTAATCTAGAAATTGTGAAGAAGGCCCTGGGACTATTAGAGAAGCTGGAGTAGAGTCCAAACAAAGAGGGATGTATATGGTATGCTGGGGATGGTGTTGAGAGTGGAAAAAGACTGAATTTTTGGCTGTTTTTTGTTGTTTTTGAGGTCTGAATGGTTGATTTTGATGGATTTTGAGTGATGATTGGTTGTTTTTGGAAGTGTTTGAGAGTTTTTTGGATGATATTGATTATTTTTTGGAAGCTCTTGATGATTCTTAGTGGAAATATGAAGCTTGTGATATTCTGATAGGTTTTGTTGAGGTTCTGATTAGTTCTGATACCTTCTGTGTTTAGCTTCTGTTTTGTTCTGATTTTCTTCTGTATGAAGCATGGATTGATGATTGATGAAGGTTGAGATCTTTTGAAATCTTATTGAATAGTGTTTGATAGTTTGGAATGGTTTTAGTATGAGTTATGAGGATTTGTTGTTCTCTGATGACCTTCTGTAACCCTCTGTAGACCTTCTGTAGAGCCTCTGTCTCTACTCTGTTCCTGTTCTGTTCTGTTATGTAGATCTTCTGTAAGTGTTCTATAGAATGTATGTGTGACTTTGGAAAAGTTTTCTAAATTTTGGAAAGGATGAATCTAAGTTCAAAAGAGCTAAAACAAATGGAAGAAGCAGCTGTTGAAGACTGAAGTGACAATGACAGTAGTGAGCTATGAAGAGACACTGTAGTGGCTCTGGTGCCCTTTCATACCTCCCATACCTCTTGGGAGGTGCATACATGACCTAAGAAAGATTATTAAGTACCATTATTAAGTATTTTAGTGAGGAGATGATGTACTATTGATAGAAAGAGAGAGAGAGAGAGTCAGAGATAGTCAATTCTATCAAAACAATGTATCTTTCTATGAGAGATTGAGAGAGAAAACTATGAAGATATTGAAGATGAATACTATGTGATTGATTTCCATTCAAAAGTGGTGTATTCTTTTATGTTCCTTGTTCTATTGATGGATTTTTTGAAAATATTGAAGATTATGGTTGATTCTATCAAATCTGTGGGAGATATTTACTCTATTACTGCATGAAGATTTGTTATTTTCCTTGTTTTGGTCATCAAAAGAATGAAATAAAAAGCTTGTTGATGTTACAAGATAGATTTTCTTGCAGTAGAAGCTATCAAGAATCGTGTGGTGGGGGGACTTGCTTGAGTTGCTGTGCCAAACACACACTGTATACACAAGAGGAAGCCCACTCAAGAACACAAGGAGAGAGATGGAGGCCAAAGCGTTTTCTTGCTAGTTTCTTCTTCTTCTTCCACACACTATACAATGTACACAAAGTATAGATAAGATACAACATAAATGAAAGTGGCCTTCTAAGTCAAACAGTGCATAACCAACTACACTAATCGACTAGTGCTATATCTTTGCCAGCTGTAGATAGGTACAAACTAAATATAATAAGTGATAAGTCAGTGGCCATGTGAGTATCATAATGACAACCAATGTGCTAAGTGTAGACGTGTAGACTCATCTAGCCAGGCAGTCCATCATCAATGTCTGCACATGTTGAGCTTGCCATTTCAACACTCCCCCTCAAGCTCAACTCTATCTCTACAACTCCAAGTAAGCTTCGGAACTTTTGAAGCTTCTCTGCACCCAATGCCTTTGTGAAAATGTCAGCTATCTAATCCTGTGTGGTGCTGACATATACCAAGTCAATCTCTCTTGCGAGTACCTTCTCTCTCGCAAAGTGATAGTGCACCTCAATGTGTTTTGTCCTAGCATGGAACACTAGATTCCTAGCTAGCTGTATGCTGCTCATGTTGTCACAATGAATGACAACTGGACCATCTCCCTGCACGTCCAAATCACCTAATGACTTTTGCAGCCATACCACCTCACATGCTGCCATAGTAGCACCTCTATACTCGCCTCTATACTGGATAAAGCAACTGTAGGTTGCTTTTTTTTGCTCCATGTAACTGCTGCACTACCAAGGGAAAACATGAATCCATTTGTAGATCTTCTGTCTGACATGCTACCAGCCCAATCTGCATCTGTGTATCACAAGACCTCTATGTCCATACTTGCCTCATAAAAAAGTCCATAATGTAAAGTGGACTTCACATACCTCAATATATATCTAGCTGCATCCAAATGAGGCTTTCTAGGCATCTGCATAAACTAATTGACAAGGCCAACAACATAGCTCAAGTCTAGTCTTACAATAGTCATGTAAATCAAACTCCCTACTATTCTCCTGAACATAGTAGGGTCTTCTATCTCATCCCCAACATCAGCACTCAGCTTCACATTTTTCTCCAATGGTACTGAAAGAGGCTTACATGCTGTCATACCATACTTGGATAACATATCCAAGCCATACTCCCTTTGGGATAGCCATATACCATCATCACATCTGATCACCTCAATACCAAGAAAGTATCTCAGCTCACCCAAATCTTTCATCTCAAACTTCTTCTTCAAGAAGTCCTTAACTTTAGCAATTCCATTGTCACTGTCACCTGTAATAATCAAGTCATCCACATAGATGACTATGATGACCAAACCTGCATCTTCCTTTCTCACATAAAGTGAGTGATCAACATTAGAAATACAAAATCCAATATTGAAAAGATACTCTCCAATCTTGTTAGACCATGCTCTAGGTGCTTGCTTGAGCCCATAGAGCGCCTTCTTTAACATGCACACATATGTGGGATGCTCTAAATCCTCATAACTTTCTAGTTGCTCCATATACACTTCTTCTTGCAATTCACCATGCAAGAAGGCATTCATAACATCCATTTGCAGCAAACTCTAGTCTTTGTCTACTGCCAAGGCAATCACACACCTAACAGTTGCCATCCTAGCAACTGGATTGAATGTCTCTTCATAATCTATGCCATATGTTTGAGCATAGCCTTTTGCAACCAGCCTAGCCTTATACTTGCTAATTGAACCATCTGCATTATGCTTGACTTTGTAAACCCACTTACAGCCAATAGCTTTCTTACCCTTAGGTAATGGTACCAAATCCCAAGTCTTATAGGCTTCTAATGCAGCCATCTCCTCATCCATTGCTGCATCCCTATGAGCATGACCAACAACATTCTCAAAACAAGTGGGCTCAACATCCTCAACTAGTTTCACCATATAAGCATAATGGTGAGTTGCATAAACTTCAAAACCAAATCTTTTAACAGGGTATCTGACCCGCTAGATTTGCGTACCACATGGGATCACTCAATGGAGCCTTTACATTACTATGAGCTCTCTGTACACCTGGTGTCTTGACTAAGGGAATGCCAAGCTCATCATCCAAACTCTCCAAACCACTAGAATCTCCATTCAATCCCAAATGACTAGTAGATGATCATTACCATCCAACACTTTCTTCTTTCCTTTGTCCTTCTCTGCAACACTTATAGATCCACCTGAAGATGTGGGGCTACTCCTTAGTCTCCCAGACCAAGGGCACACTATAGGTGTAGTACCAGATGATTTTTATGGTCCACTAAGACTCCGTGATTCTTGTTTATCTTTTTGCACATAGCTTTCCTGATCATTATCATCATCCAAAACATCACCAGCAGGTGTATCCCAACTTTCCATCTCATCAAAGGTAACATCCCTACTCACTTTGAACTCACCTGTGATAGGGTTATAATAGCGATATCCTTTCTGCTCTAAAGAGTATCCAACAAAAACACAGTTTTCCACCTTTGGATCAAGCTTCTTCCATAGCTCATCTGGCACATGAACGTATGCAACACATCCAAATACCTTCAAGTGCGATACATCAGACTTCTTGGTAGTAAAGCATTCTTCAAGAGTCATCCCATGAACTGCAGCTGTGGGAGTTTTTTTCATGATGTAGATAGTAGTATGAACAGCCTCAGACCAAAAATGTTTGGGCATATTCTTTTCAGCCATTAATGGCTGTGCAACTTCTGTTAGAATATCAAGCTCATTCTGGGTGTGTTGACCGACATGAGTTGGACACAGCTAGTCTAGCCATAGTAGTTAGATACATTAAATAAGTCGGTGCCTTTGGTGTGAATGGTCTTATGACCATAGGTTGTATCTTTCACTATTGAGTGTGGTATGAATATAGAGTGTGAGAGAGGAAGCTTGTTGCTTCACTCTGTCTTTCATCAATCTGCCTCTTTGAATTTGAACATGGTATCAGAGCCATGAATGGGCTCACTGGTGGAATGCACTCAATAAGAAGACTTGAAGAGTGAACTGAAGAGCTGGAAAAAGAAGAGGACTGACTGCCATTTCCATCAAAGGTCACACTAGAGGTATGCACTGTGAAGCATTGGAGTCTCATGGCTTGAAGCAGGGTTGTGGCTTGCTGAGAAGTCTTCCAAGGACTGATTGAGCATTAGTGAGTGCATCATTGTCATGGTAATGAGCAAGATGTGCAGCAGCACAGATCTGCCCAGCCAGCGTGTTTGCGTATGTTTCCAGGCTGAACTCCATGGCTGAGATTCAGCACATGGACTGCTTACCAAGGCTCTATTGAGCATCACCAGGAGTGTGGTTTGTCTGGAGATTCACCAAAGCTTCTTTGAGCATCAACAAGTAGGTAAATCTAATCTGAATGTACTCTGAACAGTCTGTGTGGACTGTGCCTATGAACAGGCTGCTCTCCTTGGCTGAGATTCAAGAAGTATAGCACTTGTCAGGTGGCATAGAGCTTGGATGCATACCAAGGAAGGTTCTTGAAGGGTATACCTTACTATTTCTCCTGTGGGAGCTCATGTGGGAGCTATAATAGAGGTGTACAGATCTGAATACACAGGGCTGAACTGTCATTGAACTTACAGTGACATTATACACTTGGGAAGTCTGCATTTGTGGATACTCTTTGGCATGTACATTGAACTTGGATGTAGCACTTGATGCTTGGTAGAAGACATGTCATATTTCTTGGGTATTTTGACATAAACTTGGAGCTTTAAATGGCCTGATCTGAGAGCCTGTGATAGGCTGAAAACTAAAAAAAAATTTGCAGACATAAAGCACAAATTGGGTATTTCTGAAGAACTAGTTGGCTGGGTTTGTTCCACAGGTACTTGAAGACTTGGTCTATGACTGTTGAATGCTTGAGCATTGGAAACGGAAGTGATACAAATGGTTTATGGTTTTTTGGGACTGAAATTAATCCCTGTTGCCAGTGCATTGGCTGTTTGAAATCTGGGAATTTATTTACAATGTTCATATATGCTGGTTATATATTGTTTTGAGGTTCTATGCCTATGCATGGCTTGACACATGTACTAGCAGCAATCTATGGAAGTTTGGGACATGTATGACATGTATACTACTCAGTTTTGGGTTTGAGATCACTGCTGGTCACTCACAGAAGTACAATTTTCAGACTGCCTATATGTACCCTGGCAGTGAGGTTGCAGGAGTTCAAACCGAAGTGGATACATAGTATTTGCATTGACTGCTTTACTCACAGGTTAAGCCACTTGGTGTGAGCTGTTTTGGACTGTTAGTGGGCTGAAATACCCTGTTTTTTTACTGCAATTAATTACAGAAAACTGTCATAAACAGTTCCGGGCTGAAGTTGAACTGTTAAGAAGATCTTGGTTTGCAGGTAGTCAGGCAAGGTCTGCAACATGGAAAATGCTGATAGAACTGATAATGTAACCCAGATTGTGGGAGAAAAGCTTGATAGTAACAATTATGCAATATGGAAGTTCCGCATGGAGAACTTTCTGATAGGCAAAGGATACTGGGACTTAGTGACAGGTATTGAGGCTGAACCTGAAGTTCCAGATAGGAATCCTACCGCTGATCAAAGACGAGCGCATCGAGCCTGGACGGAAAGAGCTCGCAGAGTGTTACATTGGCTATCATTATGTATCTCGGATGCTATGGTGATGCACATCATGAACTGTAAATCCCCAGCAGATGCATGGAACATATTGGTCAGGTACTATGGCACAACTACGAGTGCCAAGAAAATACAACTGAAGCAAAAATTCAACAACATAGAGAGGAAGAACAGATCCATACAGGACTATGTCACGGAGATTAAAACCTTAGCAGATCAGCTTGCATCTGTTGGCTCACAGGTAGAAGATGAGGATATGGTTACAGTGACCTTAAATGGCTTGGGTCAGGAGTACAAGTCTTTTGACACTTCAGTATCTGTGCGAGCTGAGATGCCTGATTTTAATGAGCTGGTTGCATTATTGATTCATGAAGAGGTAAAGCTTGGCTTAGCTACAGGGTCAAGCAGCTCAAAGAATAAGGATGCAGTTTTTATTCGAATCAGCGTGGTTGTGGTAGCCGTGGTAGAGGCTATGGATCTGGCAGAGGAGGCCAGTAGAATGCATCCTATAGTAATAGCAATCAGCAGTCATCAAATGCAAGAGGTAGTGGCAACTTTCGAGGTAGGGGGAGATCGAACTCCCGTGGCAGAGGCTCATGGCAGCAGCAGCGTCAGTCAGACAATCCAAATAAAGATAAGGATTGTCACTACTGCGGAAAGTATGGGCATATTGCAAAGGATTGCTGGAAAAAGCAGGGAAATCAGAAGGGCAAGCAGCATGGACATTATGCTACGTCCAGTCAGGCAGATGACTCTGGTGATAGACTGTTTGCCATGCAATATGTCAAAGATAAGGCTGCTGAAAAATCATCTGATGATGTAGTGTGGTACATTGACTCGGGGGCGTCGAATCACATGACCCCTCATGGTGATTGGTTCACAGATATGGTGGCTGAAAAGCATGGCTATGTATGCACAGGTGATGACATGCAACATAGCATTGAGCATAAAGGCAAAGTGCCTCTGGTTGTACATGATGGCAGGAAGAAGAATCTTCATGATGTTTTGCATGTTCCTTCGATTACGAAGAACCTATTGTCTGTGGGCCAAATGACAGAGCAGAACTTGCAGGTTCGCTTCAATAAGCATGGCTGCTTTATTGAAGAGTTTGGCAATGGATGCAAGTTGATTGCGAAAGGCCACAGAAATGGAAGAATGTTCACTCTTGATGCTACACTGCCAGAGCTGAATTCCGCTATGTTTGCCCAGGGTTCTGGCACTATCAGGGACTTAGAGATTTGGCACAAGAGAGTGGGGCATGTCAATTTGCAGAGGCTGCAGACCATGCAGAAGAAGCAGCTAGTAACAGGGCTACCTAGATTCCAATATTCAGATATTGGTCATGTATGCGAGGCTTGCCAGTTTGGTAAGCAGTCACGATTGCCGTTTGTCAGGCATGTAAGACAGAGTACACGACCACTACAGTTAGTGCACTCTGATGTTTGGGGACCAGCTCATAATGCATCTATGGGGGGTTCCAGATACTATGTATCTTTCATTGATGACTACAGTCGATATACCTGGCTTTACATATTGAAAACAAAAGATGATTTCTTTGTTGTTTTTCAGAAATTTAAGGCACAGGTTGAGAAGGAATTTGAGTGTTACATCTCTTGCTTGAGATCTGATAGCGGTGGGGAGTATGTCTCCAATGAATTTGCTGATTTTTTGGCTGAAAATGGCATTCGTAGGCAGCTAACCTGCAGCTACACTCCGCAGCAAAACGGAGTAGCTGAAAGGAAGAACAGGGTTCTGATGGAAGCTGCTAGGTCCATGATGAATGAGAAGCATATGCCGCTTTACTATTGGGCAGAGGCTGTTGTGACAGCCGCATATATTCTGAACAGGACTCCCACTGTAGGCATTCATGATGTGACTTCGTTTGAGAGGCTCTATGGCTATAAGCCGGATGTAAGACACATGAAGGTCTTTGGCTGTCTTGCTTATGTGCACATTCTAGATGAGAAAAGGAAAAAAATGGATCCCAAAGCGCATAAGAGTGTGTTCATTGGATACTCGCAGGAGAAGAAGGCATACAAATGTTATGATCCCTCTACCAGGGAGACTTTGGTAAGCAGGGATGTCATCTTTGATGAGCTGGGCTCTTGGTATGTCTCACCAGTTGCAGTGCCATCCGATCTGCCTTCCACTCATGTCTCTACAGTTGATATGCAGCAGAGCACTGCTATGACAGGACCTATCAGTCAGACAGTATCCCCATGGACAGGGAGATTGAGGAGCTCACCGTCCACTGACACGGGCATGTCAGTGAGGGGGAGACATGATGTCTTGGACAGCAAAGGAAAAGAGAAAGTTATTGAGGATGGTATGATGACACCTGGCAGAATGACTTCGGGCTATGAGTCTAGTGATACTTTAGACAGTGAACTTGGTATTCTGACTGTCTATACGCCTGGCACGAGGCAGAACATGTACATTCCGCCTCATGAGAGAGGTGAATCGAGTAGTGCACCACAGCCTAGACGATTGCAGAGGGTCAGATACCCTGTTGACAGGTTGACGTACTCTGGTTATTCTGCAAAGCATTATGCATACATGACAAAAGTGATGGAGATCAAAGAACCAGGTACTTATGTTGAAGCAGCAAAGGATGAAAATTGGTGCATGGCTATGGACAAAGAGATGAAAGCCTTGGCTGAAAATCAGACTTGGGATTTGGTACCACTGCCTGAAGGGAAAAAGCCTGTTGGCTGCAAATGGGTTTATAAAATCAAATGTAAGTCTGATGGTAGTGTGGAAAGGTACAAAACAAGGCTGGTCGCTAAAGGATATGCTCAGTAGTATGGCTTGGATTATGATGAAACATTCAGCCCGGTTGCAAAAATGGCAACCATACGAACTGTTATTGCCTTGGCTGCTGCAAAAGGCTGGAAATTGCAGCAGATGGATGTTAAGAATGCATTCCTCAATGGTGATTTAGCAGAGGATGTATACATGGTTCAACCGAAAGGGTATGAGCACCCTGATTTTCAGCATTATATGTGCACGCTGAAAAAGGCATTGTATGGGCTGAAGCAGGCTCCGAGAGCCTGGCATGCTAGGATCAGCAGTTACTTGCAGAGTCTTGGATTTGTTGTTGGCAGGGCTGATCACAGGCTGTTTACAAAGAAGACTGACAAAGACAGTGGCTTGGTAGTGCTGGTCATATATGTTGATGACCTGATAATCACTGGAGATGATGACATGGGAATTCAGCATGCTATGAAGATGCTGAAATCTGAATTTGACATGAAAGATCTGGGAGATCTGAAGTACTTCTTGGGTATTGAGGTTGTACCAGCTGAAAATGGCTTATGGCTGATGCAGAAGCACTATGCCATGGAAATGCTTAAGAAGTATGGCATGGCTGAATGCAAACCACTGGATACACCTCTGGACCAGAATGTAAAGCTAGACATGAACACTGGGGCTGAAGTAGAAGATGTGACTATGTACAGGCAGATGGTCGGCAGTCTGATTTACTTGACCATCACTAGGCCTGACTTGAGCTATGCAGTAGGGCTGATAAGCCAATTTATGTAGAAGCCGAGAAAGCCGCACTTGGATGCAGTTAGACGCATCATGAGGTATGTTAAGTCCACTGTAGACTATGGGCTGTTCTATGTCAGAGATAAGCCCTTGATACTGATTGGATACACAGATGCAGATTGGGCAGGATGCTCAACTGACAGACGATCTACGAGTGGCTATGCCTTTGGCTTTGGTAGTGGCATGATCAGTTGGAGCAGCAAGAAGCAGCCTACGATTGCTTTATCTAGTACTAAGGCAGAGTACAGGGGGGCTGCATTGGCAGCATGTGAGATTGCTTGGCTGCTCAAGCTTATGGCTGATTTGGATATTCAGGTTGATGCTCCAGTGAAACTGTTATGTGATAATCTGAGTAGTGTACTCCTGGCCATGAATCCAGTTTACCATGCCAGGACAAAACACATAGAGGTACACTACCACTTTATTCGTGAGATGGTCCTTGCAGGAAAGGTTGATCTTATGCATGTGAGGACTGATGAGTAGGTAGCAGATATCTTTACCAAGTCTCTGGGTAAAGATAAGTTCTGTGGTTTTAGACAGGTACTTGGAGTACATATGCTGTCTTGAGCTTGAGGGGGAGTGTTAGAATATCAAGCTCATTCTGGGTGTGTTGACCGACATGAGCTGGACACAGCTAGTCTAGCCATAGTAGTTAGATACATTAAATAAGTCGGTGCCTTTGGTGTGAATGGTCTTATGACCGTAGGTTGTATCTTTCACTATTGAGTGTGGTATGAATATAGAGTGTGAGAGAGGAAGCTTGTTGCTTCACTCTGTCTTTCATCAATCTGCCTCTTTGAATTTGAACAACTTCTGCAATATGCCTGTTTTTTCTTTTTGCAATACCATTTTGCTGTGGGATATACCTACAAGTAAATTGCCTCTTTATTCCATGAGTCCTCAAGAAGCCAGTAAACTCATTAGAGAGGTACTCTCCCCCTCCATATGATCTCAAGCACTTCACTTTCAAGCCTATTTTCATTTCAACAGTTGCCTTGAAATATTTAAAGTGCTAAAATACATTACTCTTTTCCTTCATAAAATATACCTGTAGCTTCCTTGAACATTCATCAATAAATGTGACAAAGTATTTGCTGCCACCAAGAGATACATTCTGTGTAGGCCCCCAAACATATGTATGTACTACATCAAGCATTTTTCTACTTACTTCTCTATCATGCGAGAAGGGTTGTCTTGCTTGATTATCAAATTGGCATGCTTCATAAACTTTATGTGATTCTACAACTCTAAAAGAAGGAAACCCTGTAACCAATCCTCTGGACTGCATTAATTTCAGTCTTTGCACATTTGCATGTCCAATATGTTTATGCCATATTTCAATATTTGCAACTACTCCTTTTCCTTTACCATACATAGCAGCATCCATTGCAAGAATTCCAACATCTAAAGTGAACATTCGGCCAACTATACTTCCTTTTGCGACCAACCTACACTTATCATTAAAGTCTTCTATAAAACAACCTTTTGCATTGAATCGGACCTGCAACCCCTGCTCTACCATTTGGCCAATAGACACTAGATTCTTTGTAATTGACGGCACATGTAATACATCTATCAGACTCTTTGTCTTGCCATCATACAAGGACAAGGGAACCTTTCCAATGTGTGAAATTGGGTGGCATGAATCATTACCCGTTTGCACATAACCTGGGTTTTGTAAGTCTTGCATCTCTCCAAACCATTCAACATGACTGGTCATATGATTAGATGCACTTGAATTGGTATACCATGCATCATCATGTGTCCCCTTTCCTGTAATTGCAATTATGATATGCTGCATAACAAACATACACTCATTTTTGTCTTCATTCTGTCGTGAAGATGATGTATAGTTTCCTTGCTACAATTTACCACTCCGAATATCATCCTTCTTAGCATAAAAATTGGCTACAATATGGTCTACTTTGTCACAATAATGGAAAACAATAGCAAAATTTCCAAAACCTCTATTCTGCCATCCACCTTCCTTACCAGGCTCTGCAAAACCCTTAGGCTGCTCCATGTATATCTCATCATGCAAGTCCCCATGTAAGAAAGTTGTCTTGACATCCAATTGATAAAGATCAAAGTCAAGTTGGGCAACCAAAGCCAAGACTAAGCACAGGGTAGTCCTCTTGACCACAAGAGAGAAGACTTTATCAAATTCAACACTATGTTCCTATTTAAATCCTTAGCAACCAATATAGCCTTGTATGCCCCCTTGGGATGGCCAGGGGTACTTTTTAACTTGTACACCCACACTTGCAAGGCAAAGACTTCTTGGCACTGGGCAAGGAAACTAGGTTCCACTTATAATTTTTATGCAATGAGTCAATCTCAAATTGCATAGCCCTCTCCTAGGAGTGACATTCACCCTTGTGTGGGAGCTCACACTCAACCGCCAAGACCCATAGACCGCTTATTGTTTCAAGCATTCCAAGCCGAGCACTAATGGCTACCTCTCACATAGCCGATGCGCCATCCATATCTATGGGTGTAGTGAGCTTACATCCATGCCGATCGAGTTACCTCCTCTCTTGCGCACTCCAGTAGCTCCACGATCCAAGTGCAAGATTACCATCCTCAAGCTCCATGCTCCAAGCTCCATAGCCGCGAGCAAGAGAAGAGAAGAGAAGAGAAGAGAAGAGAAGAGAAGGGAAGGGAAGGGAAGGGAAGGGAAGGGAAGGGAAGGGAAGACAAGAGAAGACAAGAAGAGAGGGGAAGATGTGGAGAGCTTCTCCTCCCCGGTCCCTCACCCTCACACACTCACTCCCTCACACTCTCACCCTCCCTCTCTCAAGCACAAGCTCAAGCAAGCAAGAAGAAGAAGAAAAAGAAGAAGAGGAGACCCCCTTTTGGCCACACACAAGAATGAGCTTCTCATTCACTTTTCAACTTTATATACAAAACCCTAAATCCCTTTTGGGCGATCATCCCCTTATCCCCTTTTTTACATGGCCGGATGTGGCTTAGGCCCTTTTTCCCCATTGTCCTCCTATCTTCCTAGCTTCCTTCCTACCACCCATCTACCTTTACAAATTGCACGGGTGAGAGCCTGATGCTCTTTAAATTAAACCATGATGCGCTTGCGCTCTTTTACAAAAGTATTGACTTGCACTTTTTCTTGTGCGCCTTTTTCCTTATTTAGGACTTTTTTGCGCTTCTTGTGTTTCCATATTTTTCTTGGTGCGCCTTCATCTTCTATTTCACTTTGCCTTGGCCATGTCTTCTGCTTTAGATTTTCCAACTTTTTCACCTTGTTCGTTTGAGGGTTAACATTACCCCCCTCCTAGACGAGTGCCAGTCCCATGGCACTCATAGTCATAGGTAGCAGGCTTTAGCATGCACCGAAGACATGGGTGACAAGGATGCCTGTGGTTGCCATGGAGGAGTGTTGGTGGTGGTATGGAGGAAGGTCGTTGGGGGTACGTTGGTGCCCTAGGTGGCTGGTGGAAGGGTTGTTGGAGTTGGTGGTAGGGCTGTTCTCTGTTGGGGATTTCACTGATGGCTAACACAAGTGTTGGTTTGTTGGGGATTCTACACATGATGATTCTTGGCGAGCTTGCAGGATGATAAAGGATAACAATTCAGAGGTGAGTGTCGATGAAGAGTGAACGACACTTTCGTTGGAGTCTTCAATACCTGCAATTGAAAACCTCTCATATGGGGCCTCTCCCTAGGGGTAGTGCTAGTCTTTTTGTCATGCACAAGACGTAATTCAATTAGTTTGGGAGACAGGTCAAATTCTAAGTAAGCTGAGAGTATTGTACTGCACTTGAGGACCCAAACTATGTATATATTTCGATGCAGATATTGTGTGAGTGCTCGTGTATACTTAGATATTACGCAGTTAGAAGATCGTGGGCTGGTTTCTCGTAACAATGTGTGGGTGAAGAAAAGTTGTCCATGTTGAGAAGAAGTACACGTGAAGGTGTATAAGACATTCTTTGCTTTGTGACTGCACGACATAGCATAATTGAACACAAGGACACTCCACTTTCGATATAGCTGGTAGCTATTGGACCTGCGTGATGAGGACAGTGTACTTTTCATGGCCATTCGTACGATGCTTACCACGATTGGTTGCAATGGTATTAAGGCAAAGTGCAAGAGGGAATCGTGCGAATGGGTCAAGGTGACAGGTCTAAGCATAGGTGAGACAAGCTCCCTAGGTATGTCCTGCTCTTGATGTGCCCTGAACAATTCTGGGTGATGTTAAAGGGCTAGGGACTAGGGACAGAGCCAGCCAGCCAAGGTCATTGGATGTACTTAGTTTAGGTGTTGTGCTGTGATCATGGGTGCTTCTTATTTTTTCATTCCTTTCTTTTCTTTTTTCCTTTTTCTTTTTTCTTTTTCTTTTCTTTTTCTTGTTCTTTTTTATTTATTTATTTCTTTCTTTCTTTCCTCTTTTTTTTTTGGACTTGTCTGAGTATAACCATTGCAATATGTTGAGGCTATCAGCCTTTCAATGGGTTAGGAAATGTCAAGCTTCGAAGGCTCAGGAAATGGATATTATAGTGATGATTGTGTCTTAGCCTCGTTGTTGGAGAAGTAGTTGTTGAGATGGGGAGATACACTTGAGATTTTGCAACCCTCTTTGGAATGTGCAATGTTGGTACAATTGAGGTAAGAGCTACCATGAGTGCCCAGTGTAGAGTGTAACCCAGAAAGAGAAAGTGGTTATGACCATGCTTTGGGCCATGCGTTGTGGGTGATTGGCCAGGGTGATTTTTGCTTTCGTCAACAGTGTGGCTTTGTCGCGGCTCTTCGTGGGGTTGGCAGTCTTGTGGTGTCTTGGGTATTGAACACTTTCACACAAAGACCTGTGTCATCCTACATCCACTTGTTCAGCCATCCAACAACTAGTGAAGCAATGCAGGCTGCAAAAGTACATAGAGAAGGTGAGACAAGCCATTGACTATGAGAAGTGCACCGAGTTCCATTGGACCTTCAACAAAAATGGGGGCACTGTCACGGTGCACCTAGAGAATAAAGCTTGCCAAGTAGAAATTGAGCTGAGCCCTAAGCTGGTACAGAAAGCACTGCCTACCAAACAAAGTGGAGAGATGGCCAAAATAAGATGTGTACAACATGCTAGGGATGGACAAAGTGATAGTTCACAACAACGATGGCATCAGCCTAGCCGACATCCCCGATCTCGAAGTGCAAATATAGGCCAAAATGGTGCATGCTCTATTCTCCAGTCAGCGGAATAACACAAACATGAATAGAATTAACATACCAAAGCTAGAGAGCATTGCCACCTGGTCCTTTGATGAGGTAAACCTCAATGGCTTTGTGATGAGGAAGACGATAGAGACGTTGACAAAATCCTTAGCCACTGGTGGAAGACCCATGGGGGAAGAATCCCTAGCCTCCAAAGCCAGGAAATCATCGTCCTCAAAGGCCTCCATCATTGGCTTCAAAGGAATCTTGGCAGCCATCATAAGAGAAGCACTAGGGAATGCACAAGATGATGAGGCAATTGGACAGGTCCCTTCTGCATCAAGGATAGGATCAGTCCAGTGAAAGGACCATGAGTGAGGACAAAGGAGAGCAAGAAGCACAATCTTTGGCCAAGGAAGGGCCACGAGGTCAAAGAAAGAGACTTCACAGAAGAAGAAGGCCAAAGAAGAGAGGGAGGAGAAGGAGAAAACAGACCTACAACAACCACAAAGTGAGTCCAAAAGCATGCAAGAATGATAAAGGGAGTAGAAAGGGACAAGGCAAAGAGAATAAAAGAGGAATCCAGAAGAGCTGAGGATGAAAGAAAGAGAAGAGCTACAGAGGAAGAGGCGGAGCTCAAGAAGAAGGAGGAAGAAGACATATCTCTTGCTATCTGCCTCTCAGTGGAGCAACTTTCAACGAAAGAAGAGCTGGCGGCCACCCCAACACGAAGTTCATTGAGAAATAAACCTAAGCGTCACCGCCTAACACTCCTAGGGAATGTTTTGGGGTTTGTCGCCTAGGGTTTTTCAAGTTTTCCTCGTAAAGGAACGTCTACGGCCAAACCCACTAGGATCGACCTAAAATCTAGGTTTCTAGGGCCAAGGTCTTGTAACATCATTCTAGCATCGGGTCTTGGATATCCTAGTTTATGCAGAGATACCCAATCCGAAGTAGATCCATACCACACTTGGTTCAAAGAGAATGGGAAACAAGAGGGAAGCGCTGACACCAACATTTCCATCCTTTATCTAGAATAGGATCTTCCAACACCCTAGATGTTGGGCTCACGATAGTCTACAGCTTTGTTCCAGACTCAACAAGGCATGTCTAGAGTCCACTGACCCTAAGCGACCTAGAAGTGAGACACAACTTCCGTGGTTGGCTTGCACTTTTCGGCTATGCTACTGCAGAGACTTGCTCCCAAAATAGAAAAATGAAAGCAACACTGGTCCTCTTACCAGAACACCGCGAACTTGGTTTGCTTTCTTGAGCTCCTTACCACGAACAAGGCTCTGATACCATGTCAAGATTGTGGGAGAGAAGGAAGGAGTCTCACTTGTAGCTTTCTTGCTTGCATAATGGGGGAATACACACAAAGGTGGAGACTGAAAACAGTTTTCCTCTTCTTAGTTGTGTAAGCCAAAAAAGAACTCTAGTACATAGAAATAGAAAAACCCTATATATGGGTCTCAAACCAAACTCAACTAACTAAGGTGGCATACTAACTGAGCCACGAACTAGAGTAGATAAGGATAGCTGTCATCTAGCTATTATTCATGGGCGGTGTACCAACCGCATCTGCAACTGACAAGTCGGTGACATAAATACACAACAGTCACCCTGGCATATCATGAGTGGAGCTCGATATCTCAAGATCCATATCTCTGCCTTTACTACGACGTCTATTCCTTCTCCATCAAACTCGGGTACCTTAATTTTCTTGAGAAGAAATTTCTTCTCTTGCATGTCAGCATTTGTGGGTGCAGGAGGTGCATGACAATCAAGCCATACCACTCAAGTTATTTCTATTTAGGATATGTCTACGAACCAAATATTAATCAATCATGCATCATCATGAAGTTTTTCTCTTATATCAACCATAACGTGCCTACCTATTAGCCGTCCAAGCATGTTTTAGTGGTCCATCGAGAAACAAATCTAAGCGTCGCCGCCCAACACTCCCAGGGAATGTTCCGGGGTTTTTTGCCTTGCGTTTCCCGAGTCCGCCTCGCAATGGAACGTAGGATTGACTTGAAATCTAGGTTCCTAGGGCTAAGGTCTCTTAACAGAATTCTAGCATCGGGTCTTGGACATCCTACTTTATGCAGAGATACCCAATCCAAAGCAGATCCATACCACACTTGGTTCAAAGAGAATGGAAAATTAGAGGGATGCGCTGCTCAACCTCTCTCCTTGTAGAGCATAGTCCCATTCTGTTCCCCTAAAATGGCATGAATCGGGTTCTAACTTAACAATACCTAAAGTCGAACAGTGATAAATCCTTGTGAGAAGCCTCCCATTTCTCTGGAACCACCCTACCGTAGGACAAACTCGTGGGGGATTCCGCCCACCCGCTTCCCTTGATAGCTTTAGTTTTCTAATTAGGTCCTATCACATTTCTATGCAACATTTAAAATCAGCTTCATTAATTAAGCCTTTTAGGAAACATGGTTTGTTCGTGTAATTTACAGTATAGACACAAAAGCAAAACAAGTAGTCCTTTTGACAAACAAGTTCCTTAACTTATCTTCAAGTTAATCTTTGTCTCCTGCCCATGCAGGAGAATTATGTATCCCTTCTGTCCAACAGAAGTACCTGGTCCAAATCACATGGCACCAACATTTCCATCTTTTATCTAGAATAGGATCTTTCAATGCCCTCGATGTTGGGCTGACGACAGTCTATAGCTCGTTCCGGACTCGGCAAGGGGTGTCCAGAGCTCCACTGACCCCAAGAGACCTAGGAGTGAGACACAACTTCCGTGGTTGGCCTTTTCACCACTTGACCTTTGGCTCATGAATCGAGCAATGCCCTCTTGGGGTAATCCGTGGTGCAATCTTAGAGATGATCCACGTGCTCAAAATATCCTACCTTAATTAATCTTGTTAAGAATCAAGCATAATCAAGGCAATCAACCCTAATATCATCTTCTAGGAAAACATTCCTTTATTCCCATGGCAACTTATCATTACAAACCCCTGCCATGCATTTGTGATCAACACAAGCCTTGGAATATTTATCCAAATCACAATACAACAATTAGTTGATTGTAAAAATCATTTAGGGTGTTGTTCAATCAATCCAACAAACTAATTGTATTTTTCCCAAACAATACAAGAATGGACATGATAATAATTCCATCGCATATTTGCTCTCCCCCTTGGGGTCAAAGAGTGATTATGTGCAAAGTTTTCTTACTACTTATATGCACAATTCTTAATGTCATTCTTTTTATGATTATGCTATTCATAATCCTTAATCGATTCCTCTATCAATGAATAAGCCATACGCAACTAAGTGCAATTAACTTTCCTTGATACATGCATTTTGCGAATTCCATCTTTCAAATATGTGAGAAGAGACATATCCCTTCCCATGACCTATTCTTGTCCATCATAGTATGGAGCCAATGTATCTCATGCAAGAATCAAAACAAGCATCTATCAATTTGAAAATATATTACTTACGACTAGTACCGCAAGTGGATTGATAGTGATGCCTTCGCCCGAAGCTTCGTTACTGGTTGTAGGATTGCCATTCGCATGTAACATTCTTCACTTGGAAGCCATCGTCCGGAAGTAGACTCAAGAGATTAAGAAGGCCGAATGGATTCGAGATGGGAGAGGGTAAGAGAAGATGGCTAAGTCGAGGATCGAGTTGGAGGGAATTGAGCTAACTCTCCCCCTTGCAGCCTCTCGAGGTAACTCTTCTCTCTCTCTCTCTCTCTCTCTCTCTCTCTCTCTCTCACTCACTCACTCACTCACTCTCTCTCTCTGTCACACACACACACACACTCTCTCTCTCTCTCTCTCTCACATACACACTCTCTCTCAATCTCCCTCACACAATCTCTTAGAGGGGTATCCTTCTCTCTATCTTTCTCTTGCAGCCTATGGGGGTCTCCTTATGCCCCCTTGTGCTTCCCCATGCCTTATATTTATAATGAATTAGAGATAAGGGGATAAGGCTAAGAACAAGAGTGGAGAGGCTCTTGGAAGACTCAGTGTTGCATTGGCTCCAAAAGGGGGGTAAAACCCCAAGACACTTGCAGTAAAACCCCAAGACACTTGGTTAGAAATCTCTCAGTTCACTCCTTCCTCTTTTCTTTGTTCGAAGTGTTGTCTACTGCCTATAGATTGCAATCGCAACGCGCGCAATTTTGCCAGTCATTTTTTTACTTTTTTCTTTTTATAAAATCTCCAAAACTAACTAAAACATCACTTGTCTTTTCTTTTAAATGACATTCAGCTCTATCTTTTTAGGATAATATCTAAAATATCTAGAATATGCTAGTTTTTTCTAAAATCTAATATTTTTTTGACCATCTAAACTCTACACGTTAATACTAGTGATTAATATATCTCATAAGTCTCGTTCACGTTGTAGCTTCCATGAAGGGTGGCTATGATCCTTGTTAATTCGAGAAAAATGTCAGATTACGACTCTCGATTTTTCTTTTAATATATATTTTTAATTAAATAAAAATTATTAGCTATTATTGTTAGTTTTTACCTAAGTTAGTCTTTAGTTAGTAATCTTACTAGCTTATTAATTGACTAACTAACTTTCGAACTAATCAACTAACTTTTATTGCGTGGAAATATTACACGAAGGTCCAAGCACCAGCTCCAAGGCACCTAAAAACCTGCCACCCCCAAATGACTGAGGGAAGGGTAAGGGTTTGATCCACCCTATCCCAACCATCCTACTACCTGCCACCCCAATCATTGCACCCACCCAAGACTCCTCTATCACTATAGATGCTAGAAATCTTGTGGCATGGGTGCAGTTCCAAGTCAACAAAGAGTCAACTCAAGGTGTGAGTATAGGAACTCATGTGATTATGAGCACAAGAAGACATGAAGCTACTACACATGCAGAATCTAGACAGGATCTCAAATGGCCGAAGATAGAGGCATCTACAACCACGAGTCCCTCTACACTGTCGTTGTCTACAACCTACGATGCCCATGTGCAAGAACTCCTGTCACAGTTAGAATGGGCAAAAGAAGATACGAAGATAGCCATATCTAAGTTTGAGGCTGAAAGGGAGACAATGGTAACCTCTCAATTAGAGAGAACTCGTCAAATGGCCATCAATCAAAAAGAGATCAAGGATCTAAAAGTGAAGCTTGAGGCCAAAGGAGGAGAAGACAAGAGATGGCAAGCAAAACTCACTACAGAAACACACAACCTCATGAGCCTACAACACAATTTTGATGAGCTGGTGGTGCTGTACTAGGATCTGCAAAAAGAAAATGAAAAAATCCAAGATGCCGCAGAGTAGCTAGCAGTATTAGAATAAAGGAGAAGTCAATGGCACCAAAAGCGTATAGTGAATCTAGAACAAAGGCTAGCCTGAGAGAGCTTGAAGAACAACAATGCTTGGAAAGAGAAATTGAAGAACATGAGAAATGGCTAAGGGCATTAGCCTGTAGGCACAACAAAAGTCTGCAAGACATGAGGAAAAAAGCAGATGAATGAGTGAATAGAAGCAAACAAAGAGTGAGCATCTTAGAGCACCAACTAGCCCTTGTAGAAGGCGAAAAAGTGCTAGCAGAGAACAAGGCAGAGGCTACATAGGTGACCTTGGAAGCCCAACAATGTGCCTTCCTCCACACTCTCTTAGATGCCACACAATATGAGGAGGAGGAGACTGTTGAGTCCTTAAAGAAAAATCTAGAGATCACCCACAGGGCTCTAAGGCATGGGCTACACATTCAAACACAAATTGCAAGGCCCACAAAAGTAGAGCCACCATAGCATGATAGAAGAGAGGCGAGGGTTGACCGAAAATGCAGAACCAGGTTTTGAAAGGGTGTCAGCAAGCAACAGCTCCCTAGAGGGAGGTTTTTACAATAAGGATTCCCCCACCACTCTTGTTGACCTCTAATGCTGACCAAGATATCTATTCTATGGCTCGATCAATGTGGCAAAAAAAAGAAGCACACAAAGATCACAGTCACTATACCTAAGGATTCTCAAGCTAGGCGCGTACGATGGATTTGGTTAGTTGGATCTGTCTCTAACCCCCTAGCCCATTTTGATTTCCCACATCACGTTTAGGGCACATCTAGGGCAAGACATACCAACGAGGTCACACTCGATTAGACATGTCTCCCTTAACCATGCACCACATCTCCAATGATGCACAAACTAGGTTCTCAAGTGTGGGACACCACCCATGCTTGTGACCCAACTCCCAGTTTCACTCACACGAGCACTATGCATCACACGGTAAGGTAGACACACCCTCAGGTAGTGCACCTTATTTTCTTTTTAGGTAAAAACAAATGCTACAATCCACCTATATCGAAGGCCCATCACCCATGTAATACACTCTTGGACCCCACCACCTCAATTGGTTAATCAATCCCTCCCCAATACAATCCCCACGAGACCCCATCATCGTCAACTTGTCAAGAATCGCGTGGTAGGGGGACTTGCTTGAGTTGCGGTGCCAAACGCACACTGTATACACAAGAGGAAGCTCACTCAAGAATACAAGAAGAGAGATGGAGGCCAAAAACGTTTTCTTGCTGGTTTCTTCTTCTTCTTTCACACACTATACAATGTACACAAAGTATATATAAGATACAACATAGAGGAAAGTGGCCTACTAAGTCAAACAGTGCATAACCGACTACACTAATCGACTGGTGCTATGTCTTTGCCAGCTGTAGGTAGGTGTAACAAACTAAATATAATAAGTGATAAGTCAGTGGCCATGTGAGTATCATAATGACCACCAACGTACTAAGTGTAGATGTACGGACCCATCTAACCAGGCGGTCCATCATCAATGTCCACATGTGTTGAGCTTGCCATCTCAACACTCCCCCTCAAGCTCAACTCTATCTCTACAACTCCAAGTAAGCTTCGAAACTTTTGAAGCTTCTCTGGACCCAATGCCTTTGTGAAAATGTCAGCTATCTGATCCTGTGTGCTGACATATATCAAGTCAATCTCTCCTGCAAGTACCTTCTCTCTCACAAAGTGGTAGTGCACCTCAATATGTTTTGTCCTAGCATGGAACACTAAATTCCTAGCTAGTTGTATGTTGCTCATGTTGTCACAATGAATGACAACTAAACCATCTCCCTGCACATCCAAATCACCTAATAACTTTTGCAGCCATACCACCTCACATGCTGCCATAGCAGCACCTCTATACTCAGCCTCCATACTTGATAAAGCAACTGTAGGTTGCTTTTTGCTGCTCCATGTAACGGCTACACTACCAAGGGAAAACATGAATCCACTTGTAGATCTTCTATCTGACATGCTACCAGCCCAATCTGCATCTGTGTATCCAAAGACCTGTATGTCCTTACCTGCCTCATAAAAAATTCCATAATGTAAAGTGGACTTCACATACCTCAATATACGTCTAACTGCATCCAAATGAGGCTTTCTAGGCATCTACATAAACTGACTAACAAGGCCAATAACATAGCTCAAGTATGGCCTTGTGATAGTCATGTAAATCAAACTCCCTACTATCCTCCTGAACATAGTAAGGTCTTCTATCTCATCCCCAACATCAGCACTCAACTTCACATTTTGCTCGAGTGGTACTGAAAGAGGCTTACAGGCTGTCATACCATACTTGGATAACATATACAAGCCATAATGCCTTTGGGATAGCCATATACCATCATCACATCTGATCACTTCAATACCAAGAAAGTATCTCAGCACACCCAAATCTTTCATCGCAAACTTCTTCTTCAAGAAGTCCTTAACTTCAGCAATCCCATTGTCATTGTGACCTGTAATAATCAAATCATCCACATAGATGACTATGATGACCAAACCTGCATCTCCCTTTCTCACATAAAGTGAGTGATCAACATCAGAAATACAAAATCCAATATTTACAAGATACTCTCCAATCTTGTCAGACCATGCTCTAGGTGCTTGCTTGAGCCCATAGAGTGCCTTCTTTAACCTGCACACATGTGGGATGCTCTAAATCCTCATAACTTGCTGGCTACTCCGTATACACTTCTTCTTGTAATTCACCATGCAAGAAGGCATTTTTAACATCCATTTGCTGCAAACTCCAACCTTTGGTTGCTGCCAAGGCAATCACACACCTAACAGTTGCCATCCTAGCAATTGGACTAAATGTCTCGTCATAATCTATGCCATATGTTTGAGCATAGCCTTTTGCAACCAGTCTAGCCTTATACCTACTAACTGAACCATTTGCATTATGCTTGACTTTGTAAACCCACTTACAGCCAATAGCTTTCTTACCCTTAGGTAAGGGTACCAAATCCCAAGTCTTATTGGATTCTAATGCAGCCATCTCCTCATCCATTACTGCATCCCAATGAGCATGACCAACAGCATCCTCAAAACAAGTGGGCTCAACATCTTCAACTAGTTTTACCATACAAGCATAATGGTGAGCTGCATAACCTTCAAAACCAAATCTTTTAACAGGGTATCTGACCCTGCTAGATCTGCATACCATCGGATCACTTAATGGAGCCTTTACATTACTATGAGCTCTCTGTACACCTAGTGTCCTGACTGAAGGAATACCAAGCTCATCATCTAAGCTCTCCGAACCACTAGAATCTCCATCCAATCCCAAATGATTGATAGATGCATCATTACCATCCATCAGTTTCTTCTTTCCTTTGTCCTTCCCTGCAACACTTATAGATCCACCTGAAGATGTGGGGCTACTCCTTAGTCTCCCAGACCAAGGGCTCACTATAGGTGTAGTACCAGATGATGTTTCTGGTCCACTAAGACTCTGTGATTCTTGTTTATCTTTTTGCACATAACTATTCTGATCATTATCATCATACAAAACATCACCAACAGGTGTATACCAACTTCCCATCTCATCAAAGATAACATCCCTGCTCACTCTAAACTCACATGTGACAGGGTTATAACAGCGATACCCTTTCTGCTCTAAAGAGTATCCAATAAAAACACATTTTTTTTCCTTTGGATTAAGCTTCTTCCATAGTTCATTCGGCACATGAACGTATACAACACAGCCAAATACCTTCAAGTGCGATACATCAGGCTTCTTGCCAGTAAAGCATTCTTCAGGAGTCATCCCATGAACTATAGCTGTGGGAGTTCTATTTATAATGTAAATAGCAGTATGGATAGACTCAGACCAAAAATGTTTGGGCATATTCTTTTCAGCCATTAATGCCCATGCAACTTCTGCAATATGCCTGTTTTTTCTTTCTGCAATACCATTTTGCTGTGGGGTATACCTGTAAGTAAATTGCCTCTTTATCCCATGAGTCCTCAAGAAGCCATTGAACTCATTAGAGAGGTACTCTCCCCCTCCATCTGATCTCAAGCACTTCACTTTTAAGCCTGTTCCTATTTCAACAGTTGCCTTAAAAGATTAGAAGTACTCAAATACATTACTTTTTCCTTCATAAAGTATACCCATAACTTCCTTGAACAGTCATCAATAAATGTGACAAAGTATTTGCTGCCACCAAGAGATACATTCTGCGTAGGCCCCCGAACATCTCTATGCACTACATCAAGTATTTTTCTACTCACTTCTCTGTCATGCGTGAAGGGTTGTCTTGCCTGCTTACCAAACTGGCATGCTTCACAGACTTTATGCAATTTTGCAACTCTAAATGAAGGCAACCCTGTAATAACCAATCCTCTAGACTGCATTAATTTCAACCTTTGCACATTTGGGTGTCCAATACGTTTATGCCATATTTCAATATCTGCAACTACTCCTTTTCCTTTAGCATACAGAGTAGCATCCATTGTAGGAATTCCAACATCTAAAGTGAACATTCGGCCAACTCTACTTCCTTTTGCGACCAACCTACAATTATCATTAAAGTCTTCTATAAAACAACCTTTTGCATTGAATCGGACCTGCAACCCTTGCTCTACCATTTGGCCAACAGACACTAGATTCTTTGTAATTGAAGGCGCATGCAATACATATGTCAGACTCTTTGTCTGGCCATCATACAAGGACAAGGGAACCTGTCCAATGTGTGAAATTGGGTGTCATGAATCATCACCCATCTACACATAACATGGGTTTTGTAAGTCTTGCATCTCTCCAAACCATTCAACATGACTGTTCATATGATTAGATGCACCTGAATTGACATACCATACATCATCATGTGTCCCCTTTCCTGTAATTGCATTCATCATATGCTGCATAACAAACAGACGCTCATTTTTGTATTCATTCTGTCATGAAGACGATGCATAATTTCCTTACTGCAATTTATCACTGCGAATATTATCTTTCTTTGCATAGCAATGGGCTGCAATATGGCCTGTTTTGCCACAATAATGGCAAACAATAGCAGAATTTACAGAACCTCTATTTTGCCATCCACCTTTTCCTCTAGAGCTCCCCCTACGTCTAAAGTTTCCTACCTCTAGAAACCTGCATTTCACCAAACTGTTGATTGAACTTGATTTGCTGGTTATCGCCAGCACGTCCCATACCACGGCCTCTCGAAGAGGATCTACCACGTCCCCTTCTTGAACTTGAGTAAAATTCTTAGACCTGTTCACCATTTCTTTCAGACAAATCACCCTGCATATTGATCTCTTTAGTAATCATGAGAGAGATCAGCTCATCAAGATCTGGAAATGGCTTTCGTACAATTACTGAAGTAACAAATGATTTCCATGCCTTCTCATTGTTAAGGCCACTCAGAGTAGATGAAACCAAATCATCATCATCTGGTATCGCATCAATTGCTGCTAAAGCATCTGCAGTGCTCCTTACCTTCAACACATACTCATTGATAGATATTTTCCCTTTCTTCAAGGCATTCAACTCTTGCTTAAGTTGAATCTTTCCTGCCTTTGTATTTACTGAAAACATGCTCTCAAAATTTGTCCACGCTGCATGTGAATTTTTTGCATTCCTGATATGTCCCAACATAGTATTATCAATGACTGTAGATAGCCAGTACATCACCTTTTTATCTTTCGCATTCCACTCTTTCCTTACTTTTAATTCATATGCAGTCGGAGGGATACCTAGCTCTGGCTCCTTTTCTTCACTTGAGACAAACTCATAAAGGCCCTTTCCGATGAGGAAGTTTGTCACACGGAACTTCTATGAAGGGTATTTGTTCTTGTTGAGTTTCTCAATAATGGGATTTGCACTATTCTCTACCATTATCACAAGCAAGGATACATCACAGCAAGCCAGTCTTCTGCAATCTTTCACAACACGTGCACAGCACTACATCAAGCAACCTTTTTCACTGATTCCTCAATAGTACATGTAATCTGCAACCTTTTTGTAGATAAACCTTATGTTTGCTTCCTGCAAACACCTCAAAAATTATAGATTCGTAATTTGTAACCTGCGCACCCACTTTCGATCAATACAGTCAAAATCACAGTGTACCCTAAAACTGTTGTCTGCAACCTTGCGGCTCTAAAACGGGGCCTGAAATCTCCTCAGACGCCCAAAATAACTGCGAGTAAGCCCTAAACGGCTTGTTTGCAAAATATACAATGATCTACTTGCACACCAAATCTCATAGCAATCTGAGATTTTTGCTCGACCCTACTTCCGGTGCCTCCACAAGCACTATTCAAGAGAGAGAGTGGAAGAATGGGAGAGCTTCTTACCCGTTGCTTGCTTGCTCGAACCTTGCTTCTTTTCCTTCACTTCAGCCTTTGAAATCAGTCTCTCTCAGTGGTGTGGCTCTGATACCATGTCAAGAATCGTGTGGTGGGAGGACTTGCTTGAGCTATGGCGCTAAACACATACTGTATACACAAGAGGAAGCTCACTCAAGAACATAAGAAGAGAGATGGAGGCCAAAAACGTTTTCTTGTTGGTTTCTTCTTCTTCTTTCACATACTATACAATGTACACAACATATAGATAAGATACAACATAGAGGAAAGTGGCCTACTAAGTCAAACAGTGCATAACCGACTACACTAATCGACTGGTACTATGTCTTTGCCAGTTGTAGGTAGGTGTAACAAACTAAATATAATAAGTGATAAGTCAGTGGCCATGTGAGTATCATAATGACCACCAATGTGCTAAGTGTAGACGTGCGGACCCATCTAGCCAGGCATTTCATCAATGTCTGCATGTGTTGAGCTTGCCATCTCAACACAACTCACACAATCACTCTTTTTTTATCACGGAATCTTCATCAACTCAACACCGCAAGTGTCAAGGAACTAGCTCTTATCTAGGAGGGGGTAATGTCCCACAAGAGGTCACCATTAAGCCAAAACAAAGCTAAGGATGACCAAGGAAGACCATGTCAAAAAGTGAATGAAGAAGCTCTTTCTGCTCAAGTTGTAACGTACCCGCTTGTCCGCTTGCGGGACACGTCTTAGCAGCCCATCGGGAGGAGGGTCTAGAAGGCTCTGCCTAGCACTTGCAGGGAATGACATAGGGTTTGTGATCTAGGTCTTCCTGAGTTTGCCTCGAGCAAAAGTGTCCAGCCGTTTCCACTTGGGATCAACCTGCAATCAGGGTTTCTTTCCTATCAGCAAAGTCTCTAGGAAGAAGCTAGCGTTGAGCTCCAGTTGTACCACCTTTTGTAGGAACAACAGAATCGGAGTGGTTTCAAGCTGCACTTGGTTCATGGAGAATGGGAAACGAGAGGGATGCAAAGCTCAACCTCTCTGCCGTACGGCATAGTCCCATTCCTTTCCCCTAAAACAGAATAAACTAGAAATTCTACATCTACTGACACTAGGTCTTCATTGTCTTATTATCTCATCATTTGAGAAAAGTTCCCAGCTAACTGGGACCTCCCTTCCATAGGACGGACCTAAATCACGTCCATTGCACCTTCCTCAGTTTGCTTTAGTTATCTAATTACCTAACACATTACCTTTTGACATACAAAAATCAACTTAATTAAACAAATTAATCACAGGTTCCTTCACGTAACTTAGGCACTAACACAAAAACAATGCCAAGCAAGTTCCTTTTTCTCCAATAACTGCTTTTTATTTATCAAAATCTTGAAGTACATCCAATATCACACCCGAAGGCTATCCCAGCAATCTACAGGATTGCTACATCAAGTTCCGCCCGTTGACCAGTACACGGGCCTCGAGATCCCATCTCGAGTCATGTCGGCCTCTTGCGTGGGATTCGGAGGCAAGGGATTTACAGCCAGAGCCTGCTCTGGAACCCAAGCGTCCTCTTGCTCCAAGTAGTACCCACGAAGAGACCTCTCGCGGCGGGTTAGGTCCATATACCCGGCGCGGCCAACAACCCCCTTGGATAGGGCCAGGAAGTCAGTCGGACGTAACTGTTCCTGCCTCTCCCTCCAGGCTTTCAACCTGAAGTATTAAGTGTTTTTCTTGAATTAGTTCTTTGAGCAAAGAGATCAAATAATGTACCTAAGTACAAGCACGAACATTTCAGAAGTCGTTTGTACGATCGATTGCTAAGGTGTGACTCCTTTTTTCCCGGATGCTCCTAGCATCCGATCTTGGGACTTTTGCAACTTGGTGAGATCCCAATAATTTCAAACAAGATACACAAGAAAATGGTTCTGGTAAGTTGACTTATACTTGCCCTTTTCCCTTGGGTTTTACCTTAGGGTATCTTAGTCCCTAACTCAAGCATTAGCTGGTCAATGAAGGCAACAGACATGCCTTATTCGCAACCCAACCAAGGTTCTTTTAATCTCTAATTCCAACCAAGCTCAGTTAACATACATGGCAACACACTATTCTTCATTTAGACTTCCAAGATGCAGTCTAGATTCATGAGATCCTTCCAATTCCCTTAGTGTGGTTCTATGCAGGATTTCCCAATCAATCCTTAACCATCATGCACATTGTGCATTTAGTATAGTTGTACCTCCTAAACGACTTTTATCTCTCTTTGTTCCTGGCAACGAGTACTTATTTTTAATGCACCGGATCACACGTGACTTGCGTCTATGAAAGTCTAGGGTTTTGTCCAACGATACAAGTATATCTCATGAACAGAAATTAACATTTCATTTGTTTCTTTCAACCATATTGCGAAACGTGACTTCTGAATGACTATTCATGCACCGAACTGGTTAAAAAGCTATCATTTTATGTGAAGTAAGGCAATAACCCTATCATTTTATGTGAGTAAAAGCTATCATTTCATGCTTAAAATCTTATGTGAATTCCAAACTCTACCATTTCACGCATGCATCTTAGTACTTAGAGTAAACAGAACCCTAAGACTCGTTCTTGTTCCATGCACGTCATCAATCCTTTCATCCCTTCCATGAGAAATAATTCCTAATTAATTTTAAAGATTAGAACCTAGGCTTGATTCGTATGTGTGGCGTTGGTCGCTCTGCTCGCCTCTCAAACCAGGATTTTGATAAATAAAAAACATTTATTGAAGAAAAAGGAACTTGCTTGGCATTGTTTTTGTGTGAGTGCCTAAGTTACGTGAAGAAACTCGTGATTAATTTGTTTAATTAAGAAAGCTGATTTTTGTATGTCAAAACGTAATGTGTTAGGTAATTAGATAACTAAAACAAACTGACGAAAGTGCGGTGGACGTGATTTAGGTCCGTCCTATGGAAGGGTGGTCCCCGGTTAGCTGGGAACTTTTCTCAAATGATGAGATAATAAGACAATGAAGACCTAGTGTTAGTAGATGTAGAATTTCTGGCTTATTCTGTTTTAGGGGAAAGGAATGGGACTATGCCGTACAGCAAAGAGGTTGAGCTTCGCATCCCTCTCATTTCCCATTCTCCATGAACCAAGTGCAGCTTGAAATGACTTCGACTCTGTTGTTTCTACGAAAGGTGGTACAACTGGAGCTCGGCGCTAGGTTCTTCCTAGAGACTTTGCTGATAGGAAAGGAACCCTGACCGTAGTATCCCAAGTGGGAACGGTTGGACACTTCTGCTCGGGGCAGACTCGGGAAGACCTAAATCGCAAACCCTGTGTCATTCCCTGCAAGTGCCAGGCGGAGCCTTCTAGACCCTCCTCCGATGGGCTACTAAGACGTGTCCTGCAGCGGATAAGCGGGCACATTACAGTTGGTATCAGAGCGAACCAACGGGATCTAAGATTTACAAAGGAACTTAATGGAGGAAAGTAAAGGGAATAAGGGGACAGCCAGGGGAAGGTGAGTGGAATAGAGTAGTATTTTTTGTTGAAAACATTTCCTTACTCACTTACGGATGCTGGGTTGTAGAGTCATGATGCATAGAACAAATTCTTGTTGTTCCATTTTATGTTTATGACTGCAATGCATGCTTCGGATTATCAAGGAGGCTAGGCATGATGAATATTCTAGACCGCATCTACAATCCTTCACCCCTGTATGCAGAACGGAGGTGGACGGGAGAATCAGGAATATACTACATAGCAGCCCACCGACTTGCGTACCTTCAGACCAAATTGAAGAGAATCAAGTGGATGGAGGATTTGAAGATCGTGAAGCTTTTCATCTTTGTCGAGGCTGACGCAAACTAACCCTACATGTTGGCAATCGGCAAGTTAAGCAGAACAAGTATGTGTATGAAGAAGTGACTCAGGTGATCCCTACCGACAGAATCAAAGTGCTAGGGCGCTATGAGAAGAACGGGTATCAAAGGAAGGGATATCCCAAGCTTCCTATGACTTATCGTTTCCTGAAAATCCATGACCCCACTCCATATTATTACTCAATCCTTGTACCTGATTGTAACACAATTCTATTTTTGCTAAACTGATGTACTAATCAACTTGTTCTACTTTCCCAAAATAAATGTACTTAAAGGGCTATGCCCTCATGAATGAATAAGACTTTTTACTATTGTCTATCCTGATTGTAAATGTTGGCAAAGGTGTTAAGTGACTTAGTCACTTGGCTAAATGCTGTGCAAGTTATAATAATGTGATATGAGGAACGTGATAAGTTGTTAACATAAAGAATCTTATTGCCCAGACGCAACCCCAAGTGGAGGTTCCAAGTCCGACTCCTGCACTAAGTACAACTGTGATTCAAGAGAAGAAGTTTCTTCTCAAAAAAATCAAGCCACCCGAGTTTGATGGCAAGGGAAGGACTCTTCAAACTGATGCCGAGATCTGGATCGAGTCCATGGAGGACTATTTTGAGGCAGCAGGAATTGCACCTGCTAACCAAGCTATGCTCGCCAAACTTAAGCTTACAGGCAAATCAAGACTTTGGTGGAAACAATGGTGTAAAGACCAAATGATCTTAGAAGGGATAGTCACTTGGGAGAAGCTTAAGCAAGCTGTGCGAGGGAGGTATTTACCACCTACCTACCACATACAAAAGATGAACGAATTCTATGAATTGAAGCAACTTGGACTATCCCTTGATGCATATTATTCAAAGTTCGTCTCTCTCTTAAAGTACGCGCCACCAATGGATATGACACAACAGGTGTCAAAGTTTTGTGCTGGGTTAAATCCACCCATAAACACCCACTTGGAATCAATGCGCCCAACGGACCTACAAGACACACTCATTCAAGCTACACCAATAATACAGGAGGTGTAGACCAAGCCAAGGAACAACAGGACTTGGCCTTACAAGGATCAGAACAAGGGAATGTATAGGGCTCACACTAAGAGAGTGTAGGGTCAGAATCAGGGACAAAGGAAGAAATCTAGGACCAATGCTGTCAACAACTTTGTTCCTATATGAGGTAATGACCGCAATCTACGTTTCTTCCATTACAACAAACCTGGACACTTCAAGAGGTAGTGTCCCAAGCTTAGCAGGGGACATCGCCAAGGGCCATTCCAAGGAGCCATCCAAGGCCAAGGAGCCACCATCATGGCTAGAGGGAGAACCTCCAGTGTTGCCAACAAAGAGCTAGGCAATGAGGAAGATCCATCCATGGATGTTGGCATTAAGAGGGCAACGGTTCACGCCGCTCTTCACAAGAAGGGTCCGAATTGCCAATTCTCGGTGATCCAAACTCCATCGGATTATGAAGGTAAAATATTCAAAACCCTAATAACACCATATTGGGAAATATGGGAATTTCCCACAAGTTTGGGACACGTGGTCAAACCTTTGGATTTGTCATAACTTGAACACTATAACTACAAATCAAGCGCTCTATAGCTCAAAAGATTCCATTTTTCAAGCGCTTTCCAATAATAGGTAATATCATATGGTTTTGAGAAACTTACGAGCTTGTTATCTGGGTGCCACCTTTTTAGTATTCAAAAAATGGGAATTGGGAGATTCCCAAACTCACTAATATTGTGTTTAATCGGTTGTGGCAGTACACATTCCTTCATTTCACCGATTTGTGCAAAAAGGCTAGGGATAGCCACAATAGACACACCTACTTTACTTCTGGAATTGGCAAATGGTCGTGAGGTCTCTTGTACTAGGCAAATTGCTAAGGTGAAATTCCTACTAGGTGAGAAGCCGACTTCGGTGAGATTCAGGGTAATGAACCTAGGTGTCCATGAATGTTTGCTCGGAATGGATTGGCTAATACCCAATGATGTCCACATCCACTGTGGAAAGGGCCAAGTCTCCTTCCGAAATTCTGAAGGGGAACTAGATACAATTCAAGGAGAGGCTAGTAAGCCAATAATTCAGCTGGCAAAAGCAACACGGATAATAAAAGGAGTTAGAAAGGGCCTACTTGTCTATCTGATTAAACTGAATAAGCTAGATTAGAATGAGGAATCTAGGGAAGAACCTTCATGGTTAAAAGAATACACATACGTATTTCCAGAAGAGCTGACAGAACTTCCTCCCCAAAGGGAAGTCGACCATGAAATCAAGCTGGCGCCAAGAGCTGCACCATTCACAAAGAGACCATATAGGATGTCCATCCTGGAAGCTATTGAATTGAAAGAGGAACACAAACAACTGTTAGACCAAGGCTACATCCATCCTAGCAATTCATCATGGGGAGCTCCAGTATTGTTCCAAAGGAAGAAAGATGGAACGCTTCGGTTATGCATTGACTACAGAGGGTTGAATCAATCAACCATTAAAAACAAATACCCCATTCCAAGAATAGATGAACTACTTGACCGTCTTCAAGGTGCAAAGATTTTATCTAAGATAGATCTCAGATCTAGATATTATTAGATAAGGATCAAGGAAGAAGATATCCCGAAGACTACATTCAGCACAAGGTATTGACACTTTGAATTCCTAGTGATGTCATTCGGGCTGACAAATGCTCCTGCTACCTTCAACAAGTTAATGCAGGATATCTTTAGGCCCTATCTTGATGACTTCGTACTTGTCTTTTTTGATGATACCATAGTCTACTCTAAACAGGAAAAAGATCATGAACCCCAGCTTCGCATTGTTCTTGAAACAATGAGAGCACACAAGCTTTATGCCAAGAAGAAGAAGTGTGCATTTTTCAAGCGACAGATTGAATATCTAGGATTCATTGTATCAGTAGAAGGAATTTTAGTAGATCTAACCAATTTCAGAGACGTTCTAGAATGGCCAACACGTCACAGAAATACGTAGCTTTCTTGGATTGACAGGATGGTACAGGATCTTATCAAAGATTATGCTTTGATTGCATCGCCTCTGACTGATCTACTAAAGAAGGAAGTAGCAATTGTATGGTCACCTGCCAAACAGACCAGCTTTGACAAGCTAAAGCAAAGCTTAGTATCAGCACCCATCCTGAAACTTTCTAATCTTAGTAAGGAGTTTGAAGTGGTAACTGATGCTAGTACAGTTGCTGTGCTTATGCAAGAAGGTCATCCCGTAGCATATTCTTCAAGGAAATTGAAAAGCCGTGAAAGGAATTATGCTACCCACGATCTGGAGCTATTGGCTGTCATCCATGCTCTCAAAATTTGGAGACATTACTTGCTAGGTAAAAAATTTTCCTTAGTGACAGACCACAAGAGTCTTAAATGGATCTTCACCCAGAATGAGCTCAACATGAGGCAACGTCGATGGATCGAAGTATTGGAAGAATATGACTTTGAAATCAAATACAGGCCTGGAAAAGAGAATGTAGTTGCCGATGCACTCAGTCGCAAGGCATTTCTAAACTCTCTTATTTTGCAAGATCCATCAACAGCAAGGTTACTAGCCACAAAGGTATCAATGCCAAACAACCCAATTCTTGAGCTAGCTAGAGAAGAGGCATGCCATGACCCAGTCTACCAGAAATTGCTAAGGGAGATCCCCGTCAAGGATCAAGATCCGAAGCTAAAGACGAAGTATCAAGAATTCTCTGTCAGTAGTGGACTTGTCTACTTTAGGATAAGATTATGATCCCTGCAAACCAATCTCTCAAGTAGAAGATACTTTGGGAAGCCCAGGACTCCCCTTTCTCAGGATATCCTAGCTATGCCAAGACCCTTAATGTGGTAAGGAAGAGCTATTATTGGGATAGGCTCAAAGGTGGCATTCTCAAATATGTCACAGAATGTTTGTCTTGTTAACACATTAAGGTGGAACATGTCAAAATGCCTGGGAAATTGCAACCACTTGACATTCTCCAAATGAAGTGGAAATTCATTAGTATGGACTTCGTTGTTGGCCTACCCCAAGTTCAGGGACGATACAACTCCATTATGGTTGTAGTAGATATGCTCACCAAGGTTGCACATCTCATTCCTATCAAGACAAGCTATAAAGCCTCAAACATCGCAAGATTATTCATCAAGGAAATATTCAAACTGCATGGGTTACCCAGAAGAATTATTAGTGATCGTGACTCTCTCTTCACATCACACTTCTGGAGGGCTATCTTTGAGGCCATTGGGACTCAAATCTATTTCAGTACAGCTTACCATCCCCAAACTGATGGTCAAACGGAATGAGTCAACCAAGTTTGAAGATATGCTTAGGGCATACTGCTATCGTGAACCCAAAAAGTGGATTCAATATTTGCCACTGGTTGAGTTTTCCTACAATGCTTCTTACCAAGAAAGTATTTAGATGACCCCTTTTCAAGCATTGTATGGGCACAATTATCAAACTCCTTTGAGCTTCTCGGATAAATTGAGGGTAGAAGATTCGAGGCAGATGCTGGAAGACATGGATGACCAAATCAAATCAATAAGAGAAGACATCCAAGCCGCCAAGGATAGACAAAAGGCTTACGCGGGGGACTTGAAACGGCAAGACAGATCCTTCGTTGAAGGTGATATGGTCTTCATCCACGTACACCCTAAAAAGAGTTCATTGTCCTTGGGAGAGTACAAGAAGCTAAGTCCAAGGTATTGTGGACCTTATAAGATCACTAAGTGCCTAGGACCTAATGCTTACAGAATACAACTGCCCGCAACCCTAAAGGTTAATAATGTATTCCACGTTAGCCTATTGAAAAAGTATCTACCTAATCCGAATCATGTACTTGATGATCAACAAATTGTAATGCCTAGCCAAGGAGTCCTTGAGCTACGGCCTAATAGAGTCCTAGATGTCAGGGAGAGGCGTTTGAGGTCAAGGACCTTGAGAGAATACCTCGTCCAAGTGGAAAGATTATCCCGAAGAGGATGCCACTTGGATAGACGAAGATACTCTCAACCAACAATACCCCCAGGTCCTCTCGAGATGAGGACATCTCGATTCCTCTAGGGGGGAGAGAATGTAATGGGCCATAGGAACCCTCCCCTAAAATTTGAAAGGAAAAAGGTTTTTTTTCATTAGTTCAAATATTTTTACTCCCCCCCTCTCTCCCCGCCGACAGCACGTCAGGGAGAGAGAGAGAAGGAGTGATGGTGCTGGGGGGGCATGTAGCCCCCCAGGTGGGAGGGGTGGCCATGCCACCTACCTCCTCCCCTCCCCTATATAAGGGGAGGCTTCTCCCCTCCCCTGGCAGAGACAGGAGGCTACGCAGTCCATACATTGCCACCTTCCCCCCGTCAGTAGTTGTGCAGGGCCTTGGGCCTCTGTGAAGGTCGTCTCTCTCCATCCGCAGTGACTGCAGTTTTCCCCCCCTTGGGGCTCTCGGCTGTAGCCACCCACCGTCAGGCGCAATCACACCCCTCCCCTAGGGCTCTTTTCCCCCCCTTCGTCCTGCTGAACGGGCACTGGGCCTTGACCATAGTCCCCCCTGTTGACTGATGTTGCGGGACCCTCCCGGGCCCCTCCAAACAAACCGCCTCCCTCCCTGGTTGCCGTCCAGTTCGGGCCGTGAGGAGAGAAGGAGAAGGAGAGGGAGAGAGAAGAGGAGAAGAGGAAGAGAAGGAGGGGGAGAGAGAGAGGAGGAGGAAGAGGGAGAGAGGAAAAGAAGAAGTGGGAGAGGGAAGTAGAGGGAGAGAAGTAGAAGAAGAGAAGGAGTAGGAGAGAGGTAGAGGAAGAGGAAGAAGAGGGAGAGAAGGAGAAGGGGAGAAGAAGAAGGAGTGAGGAGAGAAAAGAAGGGGGAGATAAGGAGAAGGAGAGAGAAAAGGAGTGGAAGAGAGAAGAGAAGAAGAGGGAGTGAAGGGGAAGGGGAGAAGGAGAAGGAGAGAAGAAGAAGGAGAGTGTGAAGAAGGGAAGTAGAGGGAGAGAAGTAGAAGAAGAGAAGGAGTAGGAGGGAGGTAGAGGAAGATGAAGAAGAGGGAGAGAAGGAGAAGGAGAGAAGAAAAAGGAGGGAGGAGAGAAAAGGAGTGGAAGAGAGAAGAGAAGAAGAGGGAGAGAAGGGGAAGGAGAGAAAGAGAAGAAGAAGGAGTGAGGAGAGAAAAGGAGTGGAAGAGAGAAGAGAAGAAGAGGGAGAGAAGGGGAAGAAGAGAAGGAGAAGGAGAGAAGAAGAAGGAGTGGGAAAGAGAAGAGAAGAAGGGGAGAGAAGTAGAAGGAGAAGAAGAGAAGGAGAGAGAGAGGTGGAAGGAAGAGGGGGAAAAAAAGGGGATAGAAGGGAGGAGAGGAGAAGAAGAAGGAGAAGGAGAGAAGGAGTGGGAGAGAGAAGGGAAGTAGTGGGAGAGGAGTGAGGAGAGAGAAGGAGTGAGGAGAGAGAAGGAGTGGGGGAAGAGAAGGGAAGAAGAGGAAGAGGAGTGAGGAGAGAGAAGAAGGAGTGGGGGAAGAGAAGAGAAGAAGAGGGAGAGAAGGAGAAGGAGAGAAGAGAAAGAAGGAGGTAGAGAGAGGTAGAGAGAAGAGAGGAGAGAAGTAGTAGAAGAAGAGAAGACGAGAAAGAGAGGGAAGGAGGAGAAAAGAAGTGGGAGAGGGAGAAGAAGAAGAGAGGGAGAGAGAGAGAGAGAGAGAGAGAGAAAGTAGGAGAATAAGTGAAAAGAAGAAGAAGAGAGAGAGGGAGAAAGAAAGAAGGAGAGGGAGTGAGAGTTGGTAACCGCAATAAGCCACACCCAAACCACTCCCTCGGCGAAGGATCCCATCTAGCGGTCTTTCCTACCAAACCTGTCAACCTGAAACCTGTTAAGGTTCGGACTGCCCAATCTCCGCGAGGCGAATGGATCCCAAGAAGAAAGTCGTGGGAAGCGTAGGTGCCCAAGCTACCAGTAATGTTGGAGAGGCGAGCGGAGTGACCAATGCCACACATACGAATTAAGCCCAGGTTCTAAGATTTAAAATTAATTAGGAATTATTTCTCGTGGAAGGGATGAAAGGATTGATGACGTGCATGGAACAAGAAGCAGTCTTAGGGATCTGTTTACTCTAAGTACTAAGATGCATGCGCGAAACGGTAGAGTTTGGAATTCGCATAAGATTTTAAGCATGAAATGATAGCTTTTACTCACATAAAATGATAGGGTTATCGCCTTACTTCACATAAAATGATAGCTTTTTAACCAGTTCGGTGCATGAATAGTCATTTAGAATTCACGTTTCGCAATCATGGTTAAAAGAAACACATGAAATGTTAATTTCTGTTCATGAGATACACTCGCATTGTTAGACAAATTTAGGAGGTACAACTATACTAAACGCACAATGTGCACGATGGTTAAGGATTGATTGGGAAATCTTGCATAGAACTGCACTAAGGGAATTGGAAGGATCCCATGAATCTAGACTGCATCTTGGAAGTCTAAATGAAGAATAGTGTGTTGCCATGTATGTTAACCGAGCTCTGTTGGAATTAGATATTAAAAGAACCTTGGTTGGGTTGCGAATAAGGCATGTCTGTTGCCTTGACTGACCAGCTAATGCTTGAGTTAGGGACTAAGGTACCCTAAGGTAAAACCCAAGGGAAAAGGGCAAGTATAAGTCAACTTACCAGGACCATTTGCTTGCGTATCTTGTTTGAAATTATTGGGATCTCACCAAGTTGCGAAAGACCCAAGATCGAATGCTGGGGGCATCCGAGAAAAAAGGAGTCACACCTTAGCAGTCAGTCGTACAAACGACTTCCGAAATGTTCGTGCTTGTACTTAGGTACATTATTTGATCTCTTTGCTCAAAGAACTAATTCAAGGAAAACACTTAATGCTTCAGGTTGAAATCCTGGAGGGAGAGGCAGGAACAGTTACCTCTGACTGTCTGCTTGGCCCTATCCAAGGGGGTTGTTAGCCATGCCAGGTATATGGACCTGACCCGTCGCGAGAGGTCTCTCCGTGGGTACTGCTTGGAGAGGGAGGACGCTTGGGTGCCAGGGGAGGCTCTGGCCGTAAATCCCTTGCCTGTGGATCCCGCACAAGAGGCCGATGTGACTCGATATGGAATCTCAAGGCCCGTGCTAATGAATAGGCGAAACTTGGGGCAGCAATCCTGTAGATTGCTGGGATAGCCTTCGGACATGATATTGGATGTATTCCAGGATTTTGATAAATAAAAAGCAATTGTTGCAGAAAAAGGAACTTTCTTGGCATTGTTTTTGTGTCAGTGCCTAAGTTACGTGAAGGAACCCTGATTAATTTGTTTAATTAAGAAAGCTAATTTTTGTATGTCAAAACGTAATGTGTTAGGTAATTAGATAACTAAAGCAAACTGAGGAAAGTGCGGTGGACGTGATTTAGGTCCGTCCTATGGAAGGGTGGTCCCGGTTAGCTTGGAACTTTTCTCAAATGATGAGATAATAAGACAATGAAGACCTAGTGTCAGTAGATGTAGAATTTCCGATTTATTCTGTTTTAGGGGAAAGGAATGGGACTATGCCGTACAACAAAGAGGTTGAGCTTCGCATCCCTCTCATTTCCCATTCTCCATGACCCAAGTGCAGCTTGAAACCGCTCTGACTCTGTTGTTCCTATGAAAGGTGGTACAACTAGAGCTCAATGCTAGCTTCTTCCTAGAGACTTTGCTGATAGGAAAGGAACCCTGACCGCAAGTCAATCCCAAGTGGGAACGGCTGGACACTTCCACTTAGGGCAGACTCGGGAAGACCTAGATCGCAAACCCTATGTAATTCCCTACGAGTGCCAGGCGGAGCCTTCTAGACCCTCCTCCCGATGGGCTGCTAAGACGTGTCCTGCAAGCGGACAAGCGGGCACGTTACACAAGTAGACACAGTGAAGGAGAAGGCAAGATCACAAAATGTGGGAGAGCTCGAATAATTTTGACAAGGTCATGTCAAGGATGAAGGATGATCTGTCAAGGATGAACGAGAACCCCCAAGGGCTCTCACAAGGAAAGAATAGGATACAATGTAATTCATTTTAGGAGAATGCCAGGCACCATCTTGAGCAAGTCTTAAAGTCTAATAGGCATAGGTAAAGGGATAAGGCAACTTGAAGGGAATAGACAAAGAGAGTCTTGTCAAGATGCTTGGTCATGTAAAAAAGGTGATGGGTATCCAAGGGATTTAGGGATCCATCCAACATAATCTTTGTTGATATATTTGCAATCACACCTACTTTAGTCCCTTTGTGAGGAGCAGTGAGGGCTCAGGACCAAAATCCCATATGCACAGTAGTAGAAAGTACCACCGCTCAATTCCTATAAAGCAGTGTACTTGCACTCTTTTTCTAGGATAATGATACTACTCTTTTCTTTCCAGTAAAGTGTCATGTCACTATCAATACACAAGATTGTGTTTGTGAGTCCAAGTCTCAATCTTGGAACCTAATTCACTTGTGTAACAATTTGTTCTTGTCAAGTTCAATGTCTTCATGAGTTCCTTTTTTCTCTTTCAACCTCCATAGCTTCCGCATCTGCGCCATGCTCTAGATCCTGCACATTTCCACATGGTATCAGAGCCCAGTCGGACATGGCACTGCTTCTCTAGCCTCTCTTGGTTCCTCTCAATCTCTGCCCAGCTCACATCTAGCTCAAGATCAATGTATGACTTCAGTTCTTTAACTTCATATTTAATGCACCTTGTGGCAGCCATGGCTAGTCTGCACCCTCTCTACTTTGAACTCCAGGATCTCTCTCCACACGTCATATCTCGCTGTGATTCCTTCTATGAACTTCTTCTCCTACTCATAAAGCTTCTCTATGGCACCTCAGTGCCTAACATTGGTAGCCAATAGCTTTAGCATTGCTCAAACTCTCAGTCACTGCCATAGCCTAAATCTGTGACCTGCAGGACATACCTTGATTGGAGTCCCTGGATCTCCCAATATAAAGCATATCTCCTCTTGCCCTCTTCTAGAGGATCATTCCTCTAGTCAAGACACTTAATCCTAGCACCAACAACCATGACATTGGTCACTCTTTGCTTCGACATTACGAAATTTCATCATTACTGTCCGAAATTTTGCTTGTTGCCGTCGTCTACCCTATGCGCCTGAAACCGCCAATGATCTGATCGATTAATTAATCACTGAGCAATACTCTCGAAAGTTCATTACAGTTTTGGAAGTTCCCGAGGAAACTCAAAAGTTATTCACAAAGCTTATGAGAGAAAGCAGATCAATATCTATCAAGTGTCATTTGACACTAATCTTCTTTTTTACTTCATCTACTCACTAATTCCAACACACTGAAAGTCTTGTCACTCAGATTTGAAGGTATCAACATCAAATCAAGAAGGGGAAGATTAGATTTGGATTTTAAAAGAGTAAAGGATTTTGCATATTTGGAAAGGCTCAAACATAGTGTTCATTGACACTCATTTAGTGATTTTTTAGCACTTGTGTCTTTCAACTAACTCTTCTGCTGCTCAAATCTAATAATTCTAAAGTTGATTTGCTACTGTTCTCACAAGTCTAACATGGGCAAAGACTCTCCAACTGCTTGCTTCAAAGGAGTTAGGTTTCACACCTGGCAGACCTACGCATCAAACTCATCCTGATGAAGAAGGGCCTCTGTGCCATTACCACTGGAAAAGAAAAGAATCCTCATGATGCTGTCACTTGGCAAACGAATGATGATAAGGCTCGGGCCATTATCAAATTGGAGCTAAATGACAGCTATATCCACCATGTGGATAACTGTGAGACCTCACAGGATACATGGAAGAGACTTGACACCTTGTTCGGTGCACAGTCTAAATCATCTAAGTATGGTCTCTTGATTGAGTTTTTTAGGCTTGAAATGAAGTCCAGCACATCACTTGCCACACATCTAAATTACATGGAAGGACTTCTAACCCAGCTTGCAAGAATCAACATTAAAATGGAAGAAGATGTTTGCATTGGTGTTCTACTTAAGAGTTTGCCTCCTGAATACAATAATGTATCAACAACCCTAATTAACATGCCAAACCCTGAACTTCTTGATATCCAGGCATCACTGTTAGAAGAGGAAAAGAAGCTAAAAACTAAGGAAGAACCAAGTACCTCTAGAGATGAGCATGCATTATATGTTGGTAACAGGTACAAAGGCAAGAAGGATCAGCTCTTCTGTGACTTATGCAAAAGGACTGGACACATCGAGAAGTTTTGCCACACCAGGAAGAGGTCCCAAAAGGCCTATCTAGTTGTAGTCAAAGAAGAAGAAGAAAATGGAGCAAAGGAAGAAGAAGAAAAAGAAGACCACCAGGAGAAGGACAAACCTCATCAGTCCTTCTATTCAAATATTCTTTTTTAGTTTTGTATTTCCTAGCCCTAATGCCTCAAACATAAACTTGTAAACTCCTCAGTTATCCTTGTACTACAGTCTATGTACACTTTGTGAGGTCCCTGCTACAGCCTCTAGATGTCCATCATGTTTGTGGTACCCACACATAGCCTTTTTGGCAACAACCTCTGGTGTTTTGCCATGTTTATGGTGTGCCCACACTTTGCAGGTGTTGCTTTCACTAAAGCCTCTACACATTTTGTACTTTTGGTTGTGATTGAGGAGGGGTGTTGAGATATTTGCAATCACACCTACTTCAGTCCCTTTGTGATGTAATATTTCCACACGAAATATTAAAGAACTTTGATCACTACATGCCCCATGCAAAAGTTGTGCTAAGTCACTTCTCGCAATGGAATAATGATAGTGACAAAGTCCTTACCCCGCACGCACAATAATAAACCCCATCCACGTTGTGCAAGAAAGGCCGAGGTTAAAACCCGCAAGCCGCACAAGAACACCCCTTACGGAAAGGCAAATGGATAAATGATTAAAGTAGTGCAAATTTTTTTAATATCCCCTCCCCCCTCAACCGATGCATGGCGGGGGGAGAGAAGTGTGAGAGGGAGGGTGAGTAGTCCATAAGTGGTGTGGGGAAGCATGAGGGGGGAGGCATGCACACAAGCCATGTGTGTGGCTACCTCTCCCCCCCTTAGCCTATATGACCCCCCCTCCCCTTGAGCTTGGGAAGAGGAAGGGAGGACGATTGCACTGCTGTCGTGTCATGCTGCCCAGGTTGTCGCAAATTCTGCCACACAGTCCGTCTGCAATCGTGCTGCTGCCGCCCACTCCATCGCCATCATCATCACCTTCATAATCAGCAACTTCGTTGTCATCTTTCCTCCTCCCCAATCACTCCCCTCCACATCACGTTCTGTCATAGAGTATAAGAAGCTTCTTAAGTTAAGGCTTCCATAAGCCTTGTCCACACGCTTATCCCCAGTTTTGTAAAATCCTCATCCCATAAAGGGATTCTTGCGTGAGGGAGAAGTAGGCAGGTTTTTGAGGCTGAGTTGCCAAGCTTGGAGGGAGTTTGGAGATTGCGTAAAGGCAAGGAAAAATCGCGGAGTTCAAGTCCACTACATCAACGATGGCTCCAAAGCCAAAGATGCAAGCGCACCGGCAGGAGCCTCGAACCCAAGCTTACACGTAGACATCACTGCAAGTCCTCATACCCAGGTTCTTAGAAGTTAAATTCCACATTGGGGCACACTTAAAATTCATGGGAAAGTTATGAATGTAAATTACTTATTCGTCTTACGAGCTTAGTTGCATGTTGCCCTTTGTGTACATTTCCAAAGTTATGAGCCTAAATGCATATTGCATAGGTTAAAAGGATGAAAACTTTGTTTAAATTCACCCTTGTCTTCCTTGCAAGAAAGAACAAGCGTATATTGCATTTAGGCGATAACTTCCTTGTTGTGATTTGCATGAGAAAATCGTTAACATCCGTTAGATGTTGTCCAAAGAATTGCATGGCATGAAAAGGAAACCATGTACTTGCCTGCTGCATGCAAAGATGCTGGCAATTTAAGACGGATTAAGTTTTGTAGAACGGATTAAGTCAACATTAGTCTTATAATATTCATCATGCATGAACTTCATTTATCGAAGTTGTATCTAGAAAAAATGTCACATATTCGTCATGCATGAACTTCATTTATCGAAGTTGCATCTAGAAAAAGTTGCATGTCATATTAAAGCCTGAAATTCAATTGCATTAAACGAAAGGTTGTAGGCAAAACTCTTGATGTAAATCTATGTAGGATTTATGCAAGTTGTTCCCCAAATTGCCAATCATCATGATTTTAGTAAGGAAAAGAAATGGTATTTGCAAACCTTATAGTTGCATAGAAGTAATGAATCACATATTTGCACGTAATGTGATGTCTTGCAACTATTTACGCCTTTAAAACAAATTTAGCATCTCTAAGAGAATATCGTTTCTTGTCGCAAGACAAGTAGACCAATTAGCTAAATCATTTGTATTGACATAACCCACATGGGATTCTTAAAAGCACAAGTAGTTAGTACAATGAGCACCTCAAAGTGCTAGCTAGGGCTTAGCACGTTAGAAATTCTGCCTAGTATCGCACTTGGGATGCCAAGTCGAGACCTTCAAACCCAAAGGTCCTACCCACATTCACGGGATGTTTGGGTTAATTGGACGCCCATACAACAACGATCTAGGGATTTACCCTAAGGATCGATCGACCTAATACTAGAACTCTGATTGAGTTTAGAAACCCAAGGGCCAAACATTGTTGGCCTAGTAAGGTTAGGGTTGGGTTGGGTCAAGAGGACTCCCAAACCCTACATCTTGACCAAACATATTTCTTGACCAAGAAACGCTATTGATGGGAGACTGAACCCACAAGTTAGATGCAACTCCTATGCAACAAGTTGCAATGCCACATGGTTTTGTGTTAAACCACAAGATAGATTTGCCACTCCTTGGAGCAAGGTTGGTAGGTTCCAAATACAAGCTTAATTTGCAAGAGGATGAGTAGTCATCCTGCTACTAAGTTGCCAAGTTAGGGTAACGAGCAATCGACAAATCAAGTTAGAGCGACAAAGTTGCCAGGATTTACTGTCTTAATTTAAGGAACCTAAGGTGTTTGCTAATTTGGGTTGAAAGGGTATAAACCCTAACCCAAGGATAAAAGGGTAAACAAACAAACCCTTGGGGACCTTTCCAAGTTGCAATTGATCCCGGATCGAATGCTGGATGCATTCGGAGTGAAGGATTCACTCCTTAGCAGTTGGCCAAATAAACGACCACTAGATTGATTGTGTTTGTATAGTTTAGAAGGACTGTTTGTATTGCTTGCTCAAAGAACTAAAGATGAAAAAATAATAAATGCTTCAGGTTGAAGGCCTGGAGGGAGAGGTAGCATCAATTACCCTCGACTATCTACCTGACCCTAACCAAGGGGGTCGTTAGCCGCGCCAAGAACATGGACCAAACCCGCCGCAAGAGGTCTCTCCATTGGATGCTACTTGGAGCAGTAGGACGCTTGGGTGCCAGGGGGGCTCTGGCCATAAATCCCTTGCCTTTCGAGTCCTGCACAAGAGGCCGACGTGACTCGGGATTGGATCTCAAGGCCCGCATACTAGTCTATGGGCGAAAACTTAGATTAGTAATCCCTGAGGATTGCTGGATTGCCTTCGGGCGGATTATGGATTAGCCGACGAGCTGGATTATTATGATGTATTCCAAAGACTGATTAATAAGATAACTTGTTGAAAAGGAACTTGTTTGACACTATTTTTCTATGTCAAGTACTAAGATTACGTGAAGGAACCAGTGATTAACTGGCTAATTAAGAAAGCTATTTTTGCATGTCAAATGAAATGTGGTAGGTAATTAGACAACTAAAGCAACCTTGAGGAAAGTGCGGTGGATGTGGCCATGGGTCTGTCCTATGGATGGGTGGTCCCGGTTGGCCAGGAACTTTTCTTGAAGGAAATGAACAGCAAGGAACGTTGACCTAGAGTCTAGGTTACTAGAATCCTGATTTATGATGTTTTAGGGGAATGGAATGGGACTATGCCTTATGGGCAGAGAGGTCAAGCTTTGCATCCCTCTCATTTCCCATTCTCCTTGAACCAAGTGAGCATGAATCCGCTTCAACCCTGACGTTTCTGCGTAAAGTAGTTCGCCTGGGGTTTGACGCTAGCTACCATTCCAGGAAATTGACCACTAGGAAAACCCCGATTCAGGTCGGTTCTAAGTGGGAACGGCCGGAATGCTTCTGCTTCGTGGCAGACTCGGGAGGACCTAGATCACAAACCCCATGACATTCCGTGGGAGTGTCGAGTGGCGCTTTCTAGACTCTCTTCCCGATGGGCTGCTAAGACGTGTCCTGTAAAGTGAGCAGGTGGACGCGTTACATGTGAGGAGTAGTGAGGGCTCAGGACTAGAATCCCATATGCATAGTAGAAGAAAGTACCACCACTCAATTCCTATAAAGCACTGTACTTGCACTCTTTTTCTAGGGTAAAGTGTCATGTCACTGTCAATACAGAGATTTTGTTTATGAGTCCAAGTCTCAATCTTGAAACCTAATTCACTTGTGTAACAATTTGTCCTTGTCAAGTTCAATGTCTTCATGAGTTCCTTTTTTCTCTTTCAACCTCCATAGCTTCCGCATCTACCATGCTCTAGATCCTGCACATTTTCACAATCTTCAATTTCAAGGAAAGATCTGCCCATCCCCATTCTCCAGGCAAAATCCGTCCAACACCATCGTCAATTTCAAAGGACAGATCCCCCTAATGTAGCATTAGCAAAGGACCAGGCCCAACACCATCTTCAATTTCAAGGACCAATCCATCCAACACCATCTCCCACAAGGGCTTGTATATAAACTCAAAAAGGCATCTGGCTACACCCATCCCACCTTACAACTACTACCCATCAGCGCCATGGGACTAGCACTAGGCTAGGAGGGGGGTAATGTTAACCGCAACACAAGAAAAAGTCAAAAAAGTAAAAAAGCACAAGTCGAGACCTAAAAGAGGTTGCCCAAAAGGAAATCAGACACAACAGAAGAAGTAGAAAGAGAAACGACTAAAAGCACAAGGGCGGCCTCAAAAGCAAGTCAAAGACAAAAGCACATTTTCAAATGCAAGGTGTCCCCAAAAATGTTTGTAAAAGAGTGCCAGGCTCTCTCTTATATAAATTGTAAAGGTCGATGGGCGATAGTGTAACATGCCCACCCGTCTGCTAAAGGGACACGTCTTAGCAGCCCATTCGGAAGAGAGTCTAGAAAGCGTCGCTGACACTCACAAGAAATGTCATAGGGTTTACGATCTAGGTCTTTTCAACTCTGCCCCGAGTGGACCGTTCCCACTTAGGATCGACCTGAAGTCCAGGTTCCTAGTAGTCGAGTCTTCCTAACAGCCTTCTAGCGTCGGCGGTCGATAGTCGCTCCACTTTGCGTAGATACAATTGGACCCAAGCAGAATCATACCGCACTTGGTTCAAAGAGAATGGGTAAGGAGAGGGATGCATCGCTCGACCTCTCTGCCTGTAGGGAATAGTCCCATTCCGGTCCCCTTAAATGGCATGAATCAGGGACTCTAAACCTACTGATGCTAGGTCTTCATAGTCTCATTATCTCATCTTTTGAGAAAAGTTTCCAGCTAACCGGGACCACTCTTTTGTAGGACGGACCTAAGTCACGTCACCGCACTTTGCTCAGTTTTCTTTAGTTATCTAATTACCTACCACATTACGTTCTGACATGCAAAAGCAGCTTCCTTAATTAATCAACTTAACCACTGGTTCCTTCACGTAACTTAGGCATTGACACAAAAACAATGTCAAGCAAGTTCTTTTTTCTCAAATATCTATTCTTTATTTATCATGATTTCAGAATACATCCAATATTATGCCCAAAGGCTATCCCAGCAATCTACAGGATTGCTGCTCCAAGTTCTGCCCGTTGGCTAGTACACGGGCCTCGAGATCCCATCTCGAGTCATGTCGGCCTCTTGTGCGGGATCCAGAGCTAAGGGATTTATAGTCAGAGCCTCCCCTAGCACACAAGCATCCTCCCGCTTCAAGCAGCACCCACTGAGAGACTTCTCGCAGCGGGTTAGGTCCATATACCTGGTGTGGCTAACAATCCCCTTGGACACGACCAGGCAGACAGTCAGAGGTAACTATTCTTGCCTCTCCCTCCACGCTTTTAACCTAAAGTATTAAATGTTTTTCCTTGAATTAGTTCCTTGAACAAAGGAGATCAAATAATGTACCTAAGTGTACAATCACAAACATTTCAGAGGCCGTTTGTATGACCAACTGCTAAGATGTGATTCCTTTTTTTCAGATGCTCCCAACATCCGATCCTAGATCTTTTTCTCGGATGCTCCCAACATCCAATCTTGGATCATTTGCGACTTGGTGAGATGCTAATAATCTCAAACAAGATTATGCAAGAAAATGTTCTTGGTAAGTTAACTTATTTTGACTTGCCATTTCCCTTGGGTTTTACCTTATGGTATCTTAACCTAACCCAAGCATTAATTGTTCAATCAAGGCAACAGACATGCCCTATTCGCAACCCAACCAAGGGTCTTTTATTCTTCTAGTTCTAACCAAGTTCAGTTAACACACTTGGCAACACAGGATTCTTCATCTAGGCCTTCAGGATACAGTCTAGATGCATGCGTCCCATCCATCTCTCTCTTAGTGTGGTACTATGCAGAGTTTTCCAATCATCCTTACCCATCATGCACATGGTGCATTTAGTGTATTTGTACATCCTAAATGACCTTTAACTCTCCTTATACCTGGCAATGAATACTTATTCCTAATGCACCGGATCACATGTGACTTGCGTAAATGAAAGTCTAGGTTTCTATCCAACAGCGCAAAACGGAAACTAACATTTCATGCATTTCTTTTAATCATGATTGCAAAGCATGAATTCTAAATGACTATTCACGCACTAAACTGGTGTAAAAGCTATTATTTTATGTGAAATAATGCAAAAACCTTATCATTTTATGTGTGTAAAAGCTATCATTTCATGCATATAAACTTATGCGAACTCCATACTCTACCATTTCATGCATATAAACTTATGGGAACTCCATGCTCTACCATTTCACACATATAAACTTATGCAAACTCCATACTCTACCATTTCACGTATGCAACCTAGCGCTTAGAGTAAACAAAATCCTAGACTTGTTCTTGTTCCATGCATGTAGCTAACCCCTTCATTTCTTTAACGAGAAATAATACATAATTAATAGTCTGTAAGCATTAGGCCCTAGGCACTTAGTGATCTTATAAGGTCCACGATACCTCGGACTTAGCTTCTTGTATTCTCCCAAGGACAATGAACTCTTTTTAGGGCATATGTGGATGAAGACCATATCACCTTCGACAAAGGATCTGTCTTGCCGTTTCAAGTCAGTGTAAGCCTTCTATCTATCCTTGGCAGCTTGGATGTCTTGTCTTATTGATTTGATTTGATCATCCATGTCTTCCAGCTTTTGCCTTGAAGCTTCTACCCTCAAATTTGGATCTGAGAAGCTCAAAGGGGTACCAAAATCATGCCCATACAATGCTTGAAAAGGGGTCATCTGAATACTATGCTAGTAAGAAGCATTGTAGGCAAACTCAACCAGTGGCAAATATTGAATTCACTTTTTGGGTTCGCGACAACAGTATGCCCTAAGCATATATTCAATGAATTGATTGACTCGTTCTGTTTGACCATTAGTTTGGGGATGGTAAGCTGTAGTGAAACAGAGTTGAGTCCCAATAGCCTCAAAGATAGCCCTCCAGAAGTGTGATGCGAATAGAGAGTCACGATAACTAATGATTCTCCTGGGTAACCCATGCAGTTGGAATATTTCCTTGATGAATAATCTTGCGATGTCTAAAGCTTTATAGTTTGTCTTGACAAGGATGAGATGTGCAACCTTGGTGAGTATATCTACTACAACCATAATAGAGTTGTATCCTCCCTGAACTTGGGGTAGGCCAACAATGAAGTCCATGCTAATGAATTCCCATTTCATTTGGGGAATGTCAAGTGATTGCAATTTCCCAGGCATTTTGACATGTTTTGCCTTAATGCGTTGACAAGACAAACATTCCTGACATATTTGAGAATGTCACCCTTGAGCCTATCCCAATAATAGCTCTTTCTAACTGCATTAAGGGTCTTGGCATAGCCAGGATGTCCTAAGAAAGGGGAGTCATGGGCTTCCCAAAGTATCTTCTGCTTGAGAGTTTGGCTTGCAGGGATACATAATCTTGTCCTGAAGTAGACAAGTCCACTACTGATAGAGAATTCTTGATACTTCGTCTTTAGCTTCGGGTCTTGATCCTTGATGGGGATCTCCCTTAGCATTTTCTGATAGACTGAGTCATGATATGCCTCTTCTTTAGCTAGCTCAAGAATCAGGTTTTTTGGCAATGATAACATGAACGAAAACATAGAAATGAGGGTAAACCGAGGCCAACCTCGTGCTTTACCTTCATTATACGCTGCACAAACACACATGTAATTTTTTGGAATTTTTCCTTTTACCATTTTCAAATTTTCTCCCATTTAAAACCCATTTTTCCATCATTTTTTGGTATTTTTCCTCTATTTTCTTCAATAAAAAATGACTAGAAATTAAGATTGATTGTGGGCTATGGCCTTTAGGTTCCTTGACAGCAAAATTTCATGGTTTTGTAGGCATTATGTCTCATATTTCCCATTTATTTTGCAAAAACTCATTTTTACCTTAAACGCATGTTTTTCGAGTTTTATAACATTAATTGCAGCCATATTGCTTATGATTTTCTGATTTTTAGATTATAAACTGTTGAGACTCATAGAAAACAACATCATAATGCATAATCAGCCCATGGGAACAATGTTTCATCAATCAAATAGCATAAAAACTCATTTTTCTTCATAAAAATTGAATTACCGCTTAGGCTTCATGTTTCGGGATCTCGGTTTTGGTGCGGGACTACGGGTCAGCCCACATTCAATGTCAAGCATCTTCACAATTAGTAATCTTCATGTCTACAACAATCCGGAAGCAATCCGGTCCCAGCCGGACAAGCTTTCCTTCACCATTCTTCATTTTCCTCTTGCACACAAGAACAGCCCCTTAGGGGAGAGAGAGAGAGGAGAGAGAAAGACTAGATTTCCATCTCTTCATTCCCACAGCCATTTCACGAGCGAAGACAGGCGATAGGACCAGCAAAGGGAGAGAAGATCAGGGGTATCATCGATTGGATAGGGTCTTCACAACCCCACATCTCCATCTCCATCATGAGAGGGCGCATTTTTCGCACGGCTGCAGACGTCATGCTCCTCCATTTCCTCACAATTTTTCCATTCATGTTGGTTAAAATTTTTTGGGGCAGGGGGAGAGGGGGGGGGGGGGGGGGGGGGGGGGTCAAGCTCCCAAAAGGCATGCCCAATTTTGACCTCTCAAGTGTCCACCCTTTCATATCTTGACCGATTCTTGGCTCCTTCTTCGTCCGGCTCCAAATCGAGCTCTGAAAAATCCTGGGCGTCAAGCTTGACATCCCGCATTGACTAGAAAATCCTGACAACCTGCATGGTAGTCTGAATAATTATAAAAAATCCACAAGTATCACTCGGGCTCCTTTTAAAAGTCGTCTTTCACTTGGTGCTTAAAATCGTCCTAGTAGCTAGAGCTGCCGCTTTCGATGTTAAATATTTTTCCCCTAAATTTTAGATTTTTTGGCAAATTTTAGGCATATCCCGGGCTCAAAACTCTACTCTCATTGGTGACCATGGGATAGGGCAACTCAGCCCGTCGAATCCCACAACAGATCTGCACAAAACAACCAAAGGAAGCATCAAGCTGATACAAAATAGATACATACTAAAACACAGCACAATGCTCACCCTACCCCCTGACAAAACCAAGGCATGAAATCCACAAGGAGTAGGCCTAGCATCATCTGATAGAAGGTCTGAAGCTAGTCACTAACCAACTACTCCAACACAGCCAAACTAAAAGAACTATCAAAGAGGTCGCCCTAAGTGGAGGTCTGAACTACCTACCTAACTAAGGACAACACAACCAGGAGCTCCTACCAGGCGAGGACTCCTATAACCTGATCAAGAAGTATTGTCTTTTAGCACATTTCCTCTTTTAGGTTATTTATTCTTCCATACTCGGGCATGTAAAAAGGAGGGAGCTGAGCGTAGTGACCCAAGGAGAACAGGGCATCGGCCTCAGGTCATGTCTCGATACCCAAGAACCTACCAAGCCCTCGCAAGGCGACACTTAATCCTTTTCTAATGCTCACTTTTTTTTTTCACTCCAACCTTCCTTACTTTCTTCTTTTCCAGCAAGACGATGTTCAAAGATGAGAGAGAGAGAGACAAGGAAACTGAGTCTCCATGAACCTTCAGGTTCCCATAGCTTTCTTCATTATTCCACACTAACTGAGAGGCGCTCAAATACAATGTAAAGTAACCTAGTCTTAGTGTTGACTAGACTGACTAACTCTAGTCAGGTCACCTACTAACACAAACCCGACTTATTCAATGTAGTCACATGGAGACAGCACACACCTAGCTGTCACAGATGTCGATCACACATAAGGACGTACGTACTGAGCTTGACTTCTAACAGACACTACCCCTAGGAAGACAAGGCATCGGCCCCGGATCTGACTCATCCCCAGGAACCTACCAGGCCTTCGCAAGGCGATGATCAATTGCTTATAAATTTTCATTTCTTTCTTTTTCTATTTTTATAAGGGTTAGAACCCATTTTTACACACCTTTGTATAGATTTATTGTCTTTAAGATATTTAGGGTTTCTTTTCCTCTCTATCATTATTTTTTCTTCTGGCAGGCTTCTCTAACAGCCTCACAACTAACAAGAACTCCTAGAATGGCTGCTTAGCAAGCTAGCAAAATAGGGTCACTAGAACCACTTTCTAAAACAGGTCTTTCGATGTCTGGCAATGTCTTTACAGGAGGCAACGACTACTCAGGCCTCCCTCAGACATATCTAACCTAACCCTGGGACTTCATGCCTTGGACACTAGTCCCCAACAAGAAAAGAAAATCCCCTACAAGTACACAGACACATATAGCATAAAAACACGGTACACATAAAGGAAAGATATCACCTGGATAGGGCCACAAGAAGCTCCCATGCAACAAAAGGCTCCTTCCAAGCTCATTGTTAAACCTGTCTAGTACAGAACTAAAACAAGAAACCATTAACCACACCTGTACTAAACAAACGACTGGCCCTCTTGGCCTAATGAAATAAAACACTTCCTCTAAAGAAATTGAGCTGCCCTCTTGGGCTAACGAAATCTGGATGTAATATCCAAAGCAGCTAGCCTTCCTAGCTTAAAACCTAGATAGGTCATTTTAGTCCACGTAATACTGATGTCCTTGGCATATACATCACACCCTATCAGACTACCCAGGGTGCCAAGGATAGCATATCATAGGTCGACTAACTCCATGCTACTCATGCAAGTTAGCTAAAAACTTGATCTTGTATTTTTTTATCTTAGGATTTTTTTAGAGCTACAAGCCCAAGCCTTTCCACAAATAACTCATCAATAAGACCGATCCCTTCTTGGGCACTATGAGCTGAATGAATGGCCTCAGTGGGCTTGCATGTCCTACATTTATTGTAATCTGAATAAATTGGCCGTTCAAGTGAATGAGTGGCTCCTTTGTGAGAAAGAATCATAGCTTTGTACTCATTCGAACCTCCCCTATTTGGGTTTTCACATAAATCAGTGCTGCGACCCAAACTAGGTAGAGCTTCAAGCCTAGGCACATCACATGGGTGTATCCCAAGGCAGTGTATATTGTCAGATGTATATCCAGTCTTAGCCTCTTGGGGGTTTGACAAAATATATCCAGATGGGATCCTTGGCCTTGCATCCGACACTCCTGCCATACTTTTGGAGATTTTGGGTCTCCAAACCCATCTCACATTTCCCTTAATATTCTTGCATTCCCTCAATTTGCTGCATTGGTCTAACGAACTCAATGCAGACTTATCCCTATGGCCAAATGGCCTCACATCCTTATGACCTTTGTGAAGCACAGGTGGACTTTTAGCATTTTGCATCCTCTTTACAAAAGATTTCTTTACTTGTTTACATCCATAGTGCAAATTTTTTTCCATAAGAACGATGCTTTCACTGAAGGGAACAACATCCACTCGAAAGCATGATTTCGACACCAAAGGTCTCTCAAGAGCCTTACTAGCAACAAAATTAGAACCACACATAGAATGCTTATCAACACTCATAGGCCCATTGGTTCGATCCATGTTGCCATCACAACTACCTCTCGTGGAAGTGTTGCAAGCCTTAATGGGACTTACATGGCTTGGAACCTTTTCACTGAGAGGCATGTCATTACTACTCATAGGATGGCCATTTTCTACTTTGAGATTTTGGTCACCAAGGTTCCCCTCATAGGCTGCCTTGGTATCAACAAGTGAGCTGTCTTCTTGCAGAAATGGTTGGAAGCTAGGATGCACTTGTACTGAGCGGGGAAAACTCCAAAAATTTTCCCAACATCTCTGAATATGACCCTCATAATCAATGGCATGCATTTTTGCTTCCCTTAATGACTTAGGGTTCCGCAGTTCCACTTGGATTTGCGTATTAATCTCTAATCCATTCAGAAAGAGCTCACATAGCACATCCTCTGGTAGTGCACTGGCTCTTCTTGGCCAAAGCCTAAGAGTACTATCAAAGGCTCTACCATACTCTTTAACAGAAAGATAAGACTCCTGTCTAAACTGCATAAGCTGCCCTAAGACTTGAATCATAGGGAGCTTCTTTTCATACTCATCTAGAAATTTATCACAAGACTCCTCAAATGATTTGAGCGACCCTCTTGGGAGGCTCCAGTACCATTTTCTTGCCCCTCCCTTTAGGGTACTTGGGAATACGAGCATTCGATGTATATCGTCGAACCCACTTGCAATGCAAGTTAGGCCATATGCTCTTAAATGAATCATTGGATCCTCATTTGGCAACCCATAAAACAAGGGGAGATCCCTATAAAGAGGAGGACATGTAGTCCTCCCCTTTGGGATCAACATTGGGTCATTGAAATCTTCATATTCATCATGATTTGGGTCCATCCTCTTAGGATCTTTAACCTCTTCCATCCCCACCCTTTTCGGTGTAGGGAGGTTAATATCCTCAGTGACATCCCTTTCTGCTAACTCACTGAGTGGTCTAGGAAGTCCTATAAGTTTCAACATGTCATTTTGATCCCCTCTTAGAGGATCTTCCATACCTTTCCCTTTAAAAGGAAAGTCCATAATGGGTTTATATAAGAGATTTTGGTCCTTATCCAAAGCAGATTTATCATTACCACTTCTTAAAAATTGGGAACCGTGCCTTTTAAGCAACGGTTTTCCCTTGACAGCTAGGGCTTCTAACATCCTTGTGATGCCTACTATGTCGTCATGGTGGCCCATTACATGGGATGTTTCATTTTTCCTTATACCATTTCCTAATTTTCTCCCATTTAAAACCCATTTTCCACCATTTTTTGGTATTTTTCCTCTATTTTCTTCAATAAAAAATGACTAGAAATTAAGATTGATTGTGGGATGTGGCCCTTAAGTTCCTTGATAGAAAAATTTCATGGTTTTGCAGGCATTATGTCTCATATTTCCCATTTATTTTGCAAAAACCCCATTTTTACCCCTTAAACGTATGTTTTTCGGGTTTTATAACATTAATTGCAACCATATCGCTTATGATTTTCTGATTTTCTGATTATAAACTATTGAAACTCATAGAAAACAACATCATAATGCATAATCAGCCCATGGGAACAATGTTTCATCAATCAAATAGCATAAAAACTCATTTTTCTTCATAAAAATTGAATTACCGCTTAGGCTTCATGTTTCACGATCTCGGTTTTGGTGCAGGACTGCGGGCCAGCCCACATTCAATGTCCAGCATCTTCACAATCAGCAATCTTCATGTCTACAATGATCTGGAAGCAATCCGGTCCCAGTCGGACAAGCTTTCCTTCACCATTCTTCATTTTCCTCTTGCACACAAGAATAGCCCCTTAGGGGAGAGAGGGAGGAGAGAGAAATACTAGATTTCCATCTCTTCATTCCCACAGCCATTTCATGGGCGAAGACAAGCAATATGACCAGCAAAGGGAGAGAAGATCAGGGGTATCATCGATTGGATAAGGTCTTCACAGCCCCACATCTCCATATCCATCATGAGAGGGCACATTTTTCGCGCGGCTGCAGACATCATGCTTGTCCATTTCCTCATGATTTTTCCATTCATGTTGGTTAAATTTTTGGGGGGTGGGGGGTCAAGCTCCCAAAAGGCATGCCCAATTTTGACCTCTCAAGTGTCCACCCTTTCATATCTTGACCGATTCTTGGCTCCTTCTTTGTCTGGCATCCAAATCGAGCTCTGAAAAATCTTGGACATCCGACTTGACATCCCGCATTGAGTGGAAACTCCTGACAACTCACACAGCAGTCTGAATAATTATGAAAAATCCATAAGTATCGCTCCCGTGCCTTTTAAAAGTCGTCTTTCACTTGGTGCTTAAAATCGTCCTAGCTGGAGCCGTCGCCTTCAATGTTAGAAAATTTTAGGCACATCCCGGGCTCAAAACTCCACTCTCAGGAAGTTTCAAGATGGGTGCTGATACTAAGCTTTGCTTTAGTTTGTCAAAGCTGGTCTGTTTGGCAGGTGACCATACAATTGCTACTTGCTTCTTTAGTAGATCAGTCAGAGATGCTGCAATCAAAGCATAATCTTTGATGAAAATCCTGTACCATCCTATCAATCCAAGAAAACTACGTATTTCTTTGACAGAAATTGGTGTTGGCCATTCCAGAACGTCTCTGACCTTAGCTGGATCTACTGAAATTCCTTCCGCTGATACAATGAATCCCAGATATTCAATCTGTCGCTTGAAAAATGTGCACTTCTTCTTCTTGGCATAAAGCTTGTGTATAGACTAGGGTATCATCAAAGAAGACGAGTACGAACTCATCAAGATAGGGCCTAAAGATATCCTGCATTAACCTGTTGAAGGTAGCCAGAGCATTTGTCAGCCCGAATGACATCACTAAGAATTCAAAGTGTCCATACCTTGTTTTGAATGCAGTCTTCGAAATATCTTCTTCCTTGATCCTAATATGATAATATCCAGATCTGAGATCTATCTTAGAGAAGATCTTCGCTCCTTGAAGACGGTCAAGTAATTCATCTATTCTTGGAATGGGGTATTGATTTTTGATGGTTGATTGATTAAACCCTTTATAGTCAATGCATAGATGAAGCATTCCATCTTTCTTCTTTTGGAACAGCACTAGAGCTCCCCATGGTGAACTGCTAGGACGGATGTAGCCTTGGTCTAACAGTTGCTTGAGTTGCTCTTTCAGTTTGATAGCTTTTGGAATGGACATCTTATATGGCCTCTTTGCGACCGGTGCAGCTCTTGGCGCCAGTTTGATTTCGTGGTCGACTTCCCTTTGAGGAGGAAGTTCTGTCAGATCTTCAGGAAATACATCTGCGTATTCCTTTAACCATGAAGGTTCTTCCCCAGATTCCTGATTCTGATCTAGCTTATTCAGTTTAATCCAATAGACAAGTAGGCCCTTTCTAACACCTTTTATTATCTGTGATGCTTTTGCCACTGTATTTTTGGCTTACCAGCCTCTCCTTGAGTCATGATTAGTTCCCCTTCAGAATTTCAAAAGGAGACTTGGCCCTTCCCACAGTGGATGTGGGCATCATTGGCTATTAGCCAATCCATTCCGAGTAAACATTGGTGGACACCTAGGTTCATTACCCTAAATGTCACCGAAGTTGTCTTCCCACCCAGTAGGAATTTCACCTTAGCAGTTTGCCTAGTACAAGTGACCTCACGACCATTTTCTAATTCCATAAGTAAAGTAGGTGCGTCTACTGTGGGTATCCCTAATCTTTTTGCACAGATTGGTGAAATAAAGGAATGTGTACTGCCACAATCAATCAGGGTTTTGAAGCTTTTACCTTCATAATCTGATGGAGTTTGAATCACCGAGAATTGGCGATTCGGATACTTCTTGTGAAGAGTGGCGTGAATCGTTGCCCTCTCAATGTCAGCATCCATGGATGGATCTTCTTCATTGTTCAGCTCCTTGTTGGAAACACTGGAGGTTCTCCCTCTACTCATGATGGTGGTTCCTTGGCCATGAGCGGCTCTATTTTGACCTTCGAATTGCCCTTGGCGATGTCCTCTGCTAAGCTTGGGACACTACCTCTTGAAGTGTCTGGGCTCGTTGCAATGGAAGCAACATGGATTGCAGTCATTACTTTGTGTAGAAACAAAGTTGTTGACAGCATTGGCCCTAGCTTTCTTTCTTTGGCCCTGATTTTGACCCTGCGCTCTCTTAGTCTGAGCCCTAGGCATACCCCTATTCTGATCCTTATAAGGCCAAGACTTGTTATTCCTTGGTTTAGTCTGCACCTCCTGTATTATTGGAGCAGCTCGAATGAGTGCATCTTGTAGGTCCTTTGGATGCATTGATTCCAATCGGGTGTTTATGGGTGGATTCAACCCAGCACAGAATTTTGACACCTGTTGTGTCATATCCATTGGAGGCGCGTACTTTAGGAGTGAAACAAACTTTGAATAATATGCATCAAGGAATAATCCTAGCTGCTTCAAGTCATAGAATTCATTCATCTTGTGTGTGCGGTAGGTAGGTGATAGATACCTCCCTCGCACAGCTTCCTTAAGCTTCTCCCAAGTGACTGTCCCCTCCAAGATCACTTGATCTCTGCACCATTGTTTCCACCAAAGTCTCGCTTCACTTGTAAGCTTAAGTTTGGTGAGCATGGCTTAGTTAGCAGGTGCAGTTTCTGTTGCCTCAAAATAGTCCTCCATGGACTCAATCCAGATCTCGGCGTCAGCTTGAACAGTCCTTCCCTTGCCATCAAACTTGGGTGGCTTAATTTGTTTGAGGAGGAACTTCTTCTCTTGAACCACAGCTGTACTTAGTGTAGGAGTCGGACTTGGAACCTGCGCTTGGGGTTGCATCTGGACAATAAGATTCTTTATGTTAACATCTTATCAATCGTTCCCCATATTACATTAATACGACTATCTCAGCTTTTAGCCAAGTGATTTAATCACTTAACACCTTAGCTAACATTTACAATCAAGATAGACAATAGTAAAAAGTCTTATTTATTCATGAGGGCATAACCCTTTGTGTACATTTTATTTTGGAAACGTAGGACAGCTGATTGATACATTAGTTCAGGGAAAATAGGATTGTGTTACAATCGTCTATAGGGACGGAATAATAATATGGAGTGGGGTCATGGATTTTCAAGAAATGATAAGTCATAGGAAGCTTGGGGTATCCCTTCCTTTGATACCCATTCTTCTCAAAGCACCCTAACACTTTGATCCTGTCAGCAGCAGAGATCACTCGGGTCACTTCTTCATAGACATACTTGTTCTGCTTGACTTGCTAACTGCTAACATGAAAAGTTACATTTGCGTAAGCTTCGACAAAGATGAACAGCTTCACGATCTTTAAATCCTCCATCCACTTGATTCTCTTCAAGTTAGTCTGAAGGTACGTGAGTCGGTGGGTTGCTATGTAGTATATTCCTGAATCTCCCATCCATCTCCGTTCCACATACAGGGGTGAAGGATTATAGATGCGGTCCAAAATATTCATCATGCCTAGCCTCTGACGATAATCCAAAGCACGCATTACAGTCATGAACATGACCTGGAACACCAAGAACTTGCTCCATGCTTTGCGACTCTACAACCCAGCATTCATAAGTGAGTAAATAAACGTTTTCAACAGCAAACACTACTCTATTTCACTTACCTTCCCCTAGCTGTCCCCTTATTCCCTTTATTTTTGTCCATTAAGTTCCCTTGTAATCTTAGATCCCGTTGGTTCCTTGCTCTGATACCAACTGTAATGTGCCCGCCCATCTGCTTAAGGGACACGTCTTAGCAGCCCATTGGGAAGAGAATCTAGAAAGTGGCGCCTGGCACTCGCAAGGAATGTCACAGGGTTTGTGATCTAGGTCTTCCTGAGTCTACCCCGAGCAGAAGTGTCTGGCCTTTCCCACTTAGGATCGACCTAAAGTCTAGGTTTCTAGCAGTGTTGAGATATCGAGCTCCACTCGTGATATGCCAGGGTGACTGTTGTGCATTTATGTCACCGACGTGTCAGTTGCAGATGCAGTTGGTACACCGCCCATGAATAATAGCTAGATGATAGCTATCCTTATCTACTCTAGTTCGTGGCTCAGTTAGTATGCCACCTTAGTTAGTTGAGTTTGGTTTGAGACCCATATATAGGGTTCTTCTATTTCTTTGTATAAGAGTTCTTTTTTGGCTTACACAACTAAGAAGAGGAAAACTGTTTTCAGCCTCCACCCTTGTGTATATTCCCCCAGTGCAAGCAAGAAAGCTACAAGTGAGACTCCTTCCTTCTCTCCCACAATCTTGACATGGTATCAGAGCCTTGTTCGTGGTAAGGAGCTCAAGAAAGCAAGCCAAGCTTGCGGTGTTCTGGTAAGAGGAGCAGTGTTGCTTTCATTTTCTGTTTTGGGAGCAGATCTCTGCAGGTAGCACAGCCGGAAATTGCAAGAGTGCATTGTCTCAGGTTGAGACGCCCTTCGCGGTGAAGCAAGAGGGCAGTATATGCTGCAGTGACCCTGTTTTTTTATTTGAGGCCATTTCGGGGCCTGTTTTGGAGGTGGAAGTTTTCTGCACGCACTCAGGAAAAGGCCCAGTTTTATGCTGTGCAGCCACTGTTCTACAGGTCGGTGAAAAGTTACTGTAGAAATTGCATCGTATGCCTATGCGTAGAGACATTGGGAGTTACAAAATCATCCTTGTTGCCTGTTGATGCAAAATCGTCACTAGGAAGTGACTGTGTGGTCAAATACCACTTTCGACAGTTTTGCAGATTTGCCCTTGTGAGGCTGAAGCTGTGTTCTTTGCAGTGACAGAATTTTTTGCAGTGTTCTGTAATGGCATCTGATTCTCTCTCACAGATTGTCACTGAAAAGCTTGACAAGAACAACTTCCAAGCATGGAAGTTTAGAATGACGAATTTCCTTATGGGAAAAGGATATTGGGAATTTGTTGCAGGAAATGAAGAAGAACCAGTTCTTCCTGATGTTCCCAATCAACAACAAATGCAGGCATTTAAAGCATGGCATGAGAGAGCCAAGAAAGTTATGTATTGGCTGTCTATCAGCATTTTAGACTCTATGATTGTGCATATTCAAGATGCAAGTACGCCAAAGGAGGCATGGGATACTTTGTCAAAAATGTATAGCACAAATAGACAAGCCAAGAAAATGCAGCTCAAGCAAGAGTTGCATAATGTGCAAAGAGAAAATATGAGCATCAATGACTACCACATGAAGGTGAAGAAGATTGTAGATGCACTTGCTTCCGTTGGGTCGCCAGTGGAGGATGATGATTTAGTTTCTATGACCTTGAATGGTTTAGGAAAGGATTATGCACAGTTCCGAACATCCATTTCCGTCCGTGAAAGATTTCCTGATTTTGAGGAGTTAATTGCTCTTCTAATTTCTGAGGAGCAGAGAAATGGTGGTGCATCTTCTTTAGGAGGAACTTCAAAAGAAGCTGTCTTCTACTCAAATGCTGGAAGAGGTAGAGGCAGAGGTAGAGGAGGCCGATCTGGAGGCTATGGTAGAAATCAGAATATGCAGCAAACTCAAGAAAACCAGTCCTATGGAGGAGGACGTGGTAACTCTAGAGGCAGGGAGAGCCAAAGAGGTCGTGGTGGATTGCAAAGAGGCCAAAATGCAAACAGCAATGTTGAATGCTACTACTGTGGTAAAATGGGTCATATGGCTAAAGACTGCTATAAAAAGCAAAATGACATCATGAATGAGAAATTGCAACAAGGAAATTATGCATCTTCTAGTAGACAGGGTGATGACAGAAATGAGCATTTGTTTATGGTGCAACACATGAACAATTCTGTGACAAGTGCAGAAGAAAGCAACGATGTGTGGTATGTTGACTCAGGTGCATCAAACCACATGATAGGTCATGCAGAATGGATGGAGGATGCAAGAAAATGGAAAAACCAGGATTTGTGGAGACTGGTGATGATACTACACATCCTATTGTGCAGATTGGAAAAATTCATTTGTCTATGCAGGATGGGAAAAAGAAATACCTGTCTGATGTATTTCATGTCTCGAATATCACCAAGAATCTAGATTATGTTGGTCAAATGGTTGAGCAGGGCTTGCAGGTCAGATTTAATCCTCATGGATGCTTTGTTCAGGATATGAAAAATAAAGCTTGATAGCAAAAGGAAAGAAGAAGGGCAGAATGTTTATGTTGGATGCAGACATGTCTGAATTGAGTGCAGCAATGTTTGCACATGGGAACGATGTAGTTGCAGATATTGATATATGGCATAAACTCATTGGTCATGTTAATGTACAGCGACTTAAATCAATGCAGACCCAAAATATTATTGCAGGATTGCCTAAATTCAAGGTTGCAGAAATGCATAAGGTATGTGAAGCTTGCCAATTTGGAAAACAGGCAAGGAAACCATTTCCTAGACATGTTCAAGAGAGTGAGAAGCCATTGGAATTAATCCACTCTGATGTGTGGACTACTAAAGCTGCATCTCTTGGAGGCTATCATTATTTTGTCACTTTTATTGATGACTATAGCAGAAAAGTTTGGATGTATTTTATGAAAAAGAAAAGTGAAGTTTTTGGGCATTTCAAAACTCTTAAAGCTATGGTTGAAAAAGAAACAGGCCTGCAAATAAAATGCCTAAGGTCAGATGGAGGGGGAGAGTACCTCTCAAATGAGTTTGCAAGGTTCTTGCAGGAGCATGGCATAAAGCAGCAATATTCATGTAGTCATACCCCACAACAAAATGGAATTGCAGAAAGGAAAAATAGGCATATTGGAGAGGTATCTTGTGCCATGCTCAATGAAAAAGACTTGCCAGATTTTTACTGGGCTGAAGCAGTTGCTACAGCAGTCTACATAATGAACAGGACTCCCACTGCAGCAATACATGGGATGACTCCAGAGGAGAGGTATACCGGTAGGAAACCAGATATTTCTCATTTGAAGATTTTTTATTGCATTGCCTATGTTCATGTGCCAGATGAGTTGAGATCCAAGTTGGATCCAAAAGCTGAGAAGTGCATCTTTATTGGTTACTCTCTCCCAGCAGAAAGGGTATAGATGCTATAACCCTTCTACTCGTAAGTTTACAGTGAGCAGAGATGTTTTTTTTAATGAGATGAGTAGCTAGTATAAACTAGTAAATGTGATTGATGATGTAGATGCACAAAATGGTAATGCTGCATAGAATTCACAGTAGCAGTCACAAAATATTGGTGGACCTGGAGTGTCCTCTAGCAGTGGTTCATATTCTTCGCCATGGACAGGCAGATTGAGATTAGGAGAGTCTCCTCAAAACAATGCAGATAGTGGTATGCAGGTTTCACGAAAAGGAAAAGAGAAGGTAGATCAGCCCATGTTTGATGTGAATGCAGGTCATTCTTATGTGGATGGTGAATCCAGTGGCTCAGAACAGAGCATTGATGATGAGTTGGGTATCCCTTCTATTGTTACACCTGGAGTAAGAAAGACCAGGGATGTTTTGAGAGCACCTGGTAGTGAACCTACTTTGCGCAGGTCTACCAGAGCTAGGTATCCTGTGGATAGGCTGAAATATGGTGGATTTACAGCCATTCACTATGCATATATGGTCAAAGTGATACAGGAACCAGACTTCTTTTGAGCAAGCCATGGGAAAAGAAAAATGGGAGAAATCCATGGATGAAGAAATGGATGCCTTGGAAGCAAATGCTACATGGGATTTGGTATCTTTGCCTAAAGGTAAAAATGCAATTGGCTGTAAGTGGGTTTATAAGGTGAAGCACAATGCAGATGGTTCTGTGAACAGATACAAGGCAAGATTAGTAGTCAAGGGGTATGCCCAAACATATGGCATTGACTATGAAGAAACATTCAGTCCGGTTGCAAGGATGGCAACCGTAAGAGAAGTCATGCTATGGTTGCATCAAGGGGATGGTCTTTACATCGGATGGATGTAAAGAATGCCTTCTTGCATGGTGATTTGCAAGAAGAGGTCTATATGGAGCAGCCACCAGGTTATATGCATGTTGTTCATCCTGAGTTTGTTTGCAGGTTGAGGAAAGCCTTGTATGGCTTGAAGCAAGTACCTAGAGCATGGTCTGACAAGATAGGACAGTACCTTGTCACTATTGGCTTTCAGATTTCCAAGGCAGATTTCTCACTTTATGTGAGAAAAACAGAGAAAGGTATTATGCTACTTGTCATTTATGTTGATGATTTGATTATGACAGGTGACAGTGATGAAGATATCCTTCATGTGAAAATGCTATTGAAGCAAAAGTTTGAGATGAAGGATTTGGGAGAGCTGCGTTATTTCTTGGGCATTGAGGTGATTAGATCACCAAGTGGGATACAGCTCTTGCAGAGGCAATATGGATTGGACATGCTGTCCAAATATGGGATGACAAGCTATAAGCCTATTTCAATTCCTTTGGAGCAGAATGTGAAGCTGAGTGCAGATGCTGGTGAGCTTTTGGAAGATCCTACTATGTACAGATGCATAGTAGTAAGCTTGATTTATATGACTATTACCACGCCAGATTTAAGCTATGCTGTTGGATTGGTAAGTCAGTTTATGCAGGCTCCACGGAAACCACATTTGTATGCGGCTAGATGCATACTCAAGTATGTGAAGTCCACATTGCAGTATGGACTATTTTATGTGACTGGGGTTCAAATACAGTTGCATGGATACACTGATGCTGATTGGGCTGGTAGCATTTCTGATAGACGATCTACCAGTGGATATGTGTTCTCTTTTGGGAGTGTTGCAGTCACTTGGAGCAGCAAGAAACAGCCTATAGTTGCCTTGTCGAGCACAGAGGCTGAGTACAGGGGTGCAGCAATGGCTGCATGTGAGGTAGCTTGGTTGCATAAGCTACTTTATGATATGCATCAGCCTACAGATGGGCTAGTTGTCATTTATTGTGACAACATGAGTAGTATACACTTGGCAAATAACCCAGTCTATCATGCTAGAACAAAGCACATTGAGGTGCATTATCACTATGTGCGGGAGAGGATTTTACTAGGTCTTATTGATCTAGTTTATGTCAGCACAGAGGATCAGGTAGCTGACATATTTACAAAGGCATTGGACGCAGAGAAGCTGCGCAAGTTCAGAGACCTGCTTGGTGTGCAGGAATTGGGATTGAGCTCGAGGGGGAGTGTTGAGATATCGAGCTCCACTCGTGATATGCCAGGGTGACCGTTGTGCATTTATGTCACCGACGTGTCAGTTGCAGATGCGGTTGGTACACTGCCCATGAATAATAGCTAGATGACAGCTATCCTTATCTACTCTAGTTCGTGGCTCAGTTAGTATGCCACCTTAGTTAGTTGAGTTTGGTTTGAGACCCATCTATAGGGTTCTTCTATTTCTTTGTATAAGAGTTCTTTTTGGCTTACACAACTAAGAAGAGAAAAACTTTTTTCAGCCTCCACCCTTGTGTGCATTCCTCCATTGTGCAAGCAAGAAAGCTACAAGTGAGACTCCTTCTCTCCCACAATCTTGACAAGCAGTCGAGTCTTCCTAACAGCCTTCTAGCGTCGGTCGACAGCCGCTCCACTTTGCGTAGATACAACTGGACCGAAGCAGACTCATACCGCACTTGATTCAAAGAGAATGGGAAACGAGAGGGATGCATCGCTTGACCTCTCTGCCCGTAGGGCATTGTCCCATTCCGGTCCCCTAAAACGGTATGAATCAGGGACTCTAACCCTACTGATGCTAGGTCTTCATGTCTCATTATCTCATGTTTTGAGAAAAGTTCCTAGCTAACCAGGACTACCTTTTTGTAGGACGGACCTAAGTCACATCCACCACACTTTCCTCAGTTTGCTTTAGTTATCTAATTACCTACCACATTATGTTCTGACATGCAAAAGCAGCTTCCTTAATTAATCAATTTAACCACTGGTTCCTTCACATAACTTAGACATTGACACAAAAACAATGTCAAGCAAGTTCCTTTTTCTCAAATATCTGTTCTTTATTTATCATAATTTTGGAGTACATCCAATATCATGCCTGCAGGCTATCCGAGCAATCTATAGGATTACTGCTCCAAGTTCCGCCTGTTGACTAGTACATGGGCCTTGAGATCCCATCATGAGTCAGGTCGGCCTCTTGTGCAGGATCCGAAGGCAAGGGATTTACTGCCAGAGCCTCCCCTGGCACCCAAGCATCCTCTCACTCCAAGCAACACCCACGAAGAGACCTCTCGTGGCGGGTTAGGTCCATATACCCAGCGCAGCTAACAATCCCCTTGGATAGGACTAGGTAGACAGTCGGAGGTAACTGTTCTTGCCTCTCCCTCCACGCTTTTAACCTGAAGCATTAAATTTTTTTCTTTGAATTAGTTCCTTGAACAAAGGAGATCAAATAATGTACCTAAGTGTACAATCATAAACATTTGGGAGGCCGTTTGTACGACCAACTGCTAAGGTGTGATTCCTTTTTTTCGGATGCTCCCAACATCCGATCGTGGGTCTTTTTCCCCGATGCTCCCAACATTCGATCCTGGATCATTCACGACTTGGCGATATCCCAATAATCTCAAACAAGATTATGCAAGAAAATGTTCTTGGTAAGTTAACTTATTTTGACTTGCCCTTTCCCTCGGGCTTTACCTTATGGTATCTTAACCTAACCCAAGCATTAACTAGTCAATCAAGACAACAGACATGCCCTATTCGCAACCCAACCAAGGGTCTTTTATGTTGGAAGAGAGAGGGAGAGAGACAATGTAATGGAGCAGCAACCTGACCTTCAGGTCGTTCATCATCTTCCATTATTTCATAGACTACTAACATAACATAAGTGTATACAATAGTACTAAGGTCCGTAGGACCATTCACACTGGGTCTAAGACTGCCGACTTATTTAATGTCCCACACTTGCTGATACAACTGGACAAGACTAATGTCGGTCATAAATACTATGAGCTTGATATTCTAACACTCCTCCTCAAGCTCAAATCATCTGATGAACTCCAAGTAGCTGTCTAAAACTACTGAACTTATCTTTACCCAAAGACTTGGTAAAGATATCTGCAACCTGTTCATCAGTCTTCACATGCATAAGATCTACTCTCCCTGCAAGAACCATCTCTTTGATAAAATGGTAGTGTACCTCTATGTGTTTTGTCCTAGCATGGTATACTGGATTCGTTGCCAAGAGTACACTACTATGATTGTCACATAATAAGGTCACTCAAGCATCCACCTGAATATCCAAATCAGCCCCATAAGCTTGAGCAGCCATGAAATCTCACATGCTGACAATGCAACACCCCTGTACTCTGCCTCAGTGCTAGACAATGCAACGATTCGTTGCTTCTTGCTGCTTGCAATCATATGAGCATCCTGCCCCATCCGCATCTGTGTATCCAACTAGTTTCAAGGGCTTATCTCTCATATAGAACAACCCATAATCTACAGTGGACTTAACATATCTCATAATCCACCTAACAGCATCCAAATGTGGCTTCCTGGGCTTCTGCATAAACTGAATTATGAGCCCAACTGCATAACTCAAATCGGCCTAGTGATGGTCAAGTAGATCAGACTTCCAACCATCTGCCTGTACATAGTCACATCCTGAATTTCAGCTCCAGTGCTAATGTCCAGCTTGACATTCTGATCAAGGGGTGTATCCAATGGTTTGCATTCAACCATGCCATACTTCTTCAGCATTTCCATGGCATTATGTTTCTGCATCAGCCATAAACCATTTTCAGCCTTGATTACCTCAATACCCAAAAAGTATTTCAATTCACCTAGATCTTTCATGTCAAATTCAGATTTCAGCATCTTCATTACATGCTATATGCCCAAGTCATCATCACCAGTGATTATCAAATCATCAACATATATGACCAGCACTACCAAGCCACTGTCGATCTTCTTTGTAAATAGGCTGTGATCAGCCCTAGCAATAGTAAAACCCAACCTCTGCAAGTAGTTACTGATCCTAGCATGCCAAGCTCTCGGAGCCTGCTTCAGCCCATACAATGCCTTTTTCAGCTTGCATACATAATGCTGAAAATCAGGGTGAACATACCCTTCTGGTTGAACCATATAGACATCCTCTACTAAGTCACCATTAAGAAATGCATTCTTAACGTCCATTTGCTGTAATTTCCATCCTCTAGCAGCAGCCAAAGCAATCACAGTGCGTATGGTTGCCATTTTGGCAACAGGGCTAAATGTTTCCTCATAATCAAGTCCATACTGTCGGGCATACCCCTTAGCAACCAGCCTGGCTTTGTACCTTTCCACACTGCCATCTAACTTGCATTTGATTTTGTAGACCTATTTGCAGCCAATGGTCTTTTTTCTTTCAGGCAGTGGCACAAGATCCCATATCTTATTTTCAGCCAAGGCATTCATTTCTTCATCCATAGCTGCACACCAGTTCTCATTTTCCACTGCTTCAGCATATGCACCTGGTTCTTTGATCTCCATCACTTTTGTCATGTAAGCATAATGCTTTGCGGTGTAGCCACTATATGTCAACCTGTCAACAAGGTATCTAACCCTCTGTGAGAGTCTAAGCTGTGGTGCACTACTCGATTCCCCTCTCCCATGAGGCGGAATGTACCTGCTCTGCCTTGCGCTAAGCATATAGACAGTCGAAATACCAAGTTCACTGTCTAAAGTGTCAGTAGACTCATATCCAGAAGTCATCCTACCAGGTGTCATCATCCCAAATACATCCTCAATAACTTTCACTTTTCCTTTGTCCGCGACATCATATCTCCCCCTCACTGACATACTGGTGTCAGTGGACGGTGAGTTCCTCAATCTCCCTATCCATGGAGATACTGTCTGACTACTAGGTCATGTCATAGCAGTGCTCTGCTACATATCAACTGTAGATACATGAGTGGAAGGCATATCCGATGGAACTGTTGCCGGTGATACATACTAAGAACCCATCTCATAAAAAATAACATCCCTGCTCACCAAGGTCTCCCTGGTAGAGGGATCATAGCATTTGTATGCCTTCTTATCTTGTGAATATCTAATGAAGAAACATTTATGCGCTTTTGGATCCAGCTTCTTCCTTTTTTCATCTGGAATATGCACATAAGCAAGACAGCCAAAGACTTTCATGTGATTTACATCCGTCTTATAGCCATATAGCTTCTCAAACTGTGTCATCTCATGAATACCTGCAGTGGGAGTCCGATTCAAGATATACATGGCCGTCATAACACCCTCAGCCGAATAATAGAATGGCATCTTCTTCTCATCCATCATGGCACAAGAAGCTTCCATCAAGACCTTGTTCTTCCTTTCAGCTACCCCATTTTGCTGAGGAGTGTAGCTGCAGGTAAGCTGCCTACATATGCCATTTTCAGCCAGAAAGTTGTCAAACTCATTTGAAAAACCAAGCCAAATCAAGCTTAACCTCTTCATGGATAAGGAATGCAACCAACTCATTGAAATCAGGCATTTCAGCCCGTACAGAGACAGAAGTGTCAAAAGACTTATATTCAGGCCCCAAGCCGTTCAAGGTCACAGCAACCATGTCTTCATCTTCAACCTATGAACCAACAGATGCCAACTGATCATAGCATTTGTATGCCTTCTTCTCTTGTGAATATCCAATGAAGACACATTTATGTGCTTTTGGATCCAAGTTCTTCCTTTTTTCATCTGGAATATGCACATAAGCAAGACAGCCAAAGACTTTCATGTGACTTACATCCGGCTTATAGCCATATAGCTTCTCAAACAGTGTCATCTCATGAATACCTACAGTGGGAGTCCACTTTAGGTGCAATATTAAGTAGTCATACTTTTCTACACTCTCCTTTAATGTTTACAATTGTAAGCTTTGACTTGCATGAGAGGATCTTGCACCACTTTCATCTTATGAGGGTTGCATTGATGGGCCTATTACTTGAGAGTAACTTGCACCTCTAGCATCTTGAACATGTGGAGCACATTTTCTCATCAATCTCCTCAAATTGTGCACATGGGTGCTAATTATGCTCCTTCATAATCTGTGTTGATTCTACTTCTTCAAGGTAGTCCGTGCATGGTCTTTTGGCTACTTTAGGTCTATTTTTTTTTCTTTGAATACTTATAACACAAGATTTTTGTATTAGATGGATGGTGGATTGGTACAAACTAACACATTCCTTTGATATTTTAGAATATATATTCTTATTATACAAATCATGAACTCTAATATCATACCCATATTGAACACACTCCATATGTGGGTTAGTTAGATCTCAATGTAACTCCTTCATATATTTCTGTTATTTCCATGCATTGTCATTTCTTGGTATGTTTGGTTTTTAGCTTCATCCTCAATTCCTTGTGATCATCTTGCTACCTTTATATGTTTGACAACTTTATTCGATTACTATTTCAATCAAACATTTGTATGTTTTCGTTGCACATAGAAAAGAATTGAAGCAAGTATGTAAAGAAAGACTAATCTAACAATGGAAATGAACAAGAAATCAAAGTATTCTAAGCTATACATAACAAGAAATATACCAAACTAAGATCCAAGCATGGACATGCCATGGAACATTTTCTATTACCATAGCATAATGTAGCCATGAGCTACGAACCAAGTACAAGAAGATGAAGGACAAGAAGATGTAGCATAATGTAGCCATGAGCTACAAACCAAGTACAAGAAGATGAAGGACAAGAAGATTTGGAAAATTAGTGATAGTGCCAAATAATAATATGCTACATTAGCACTTCTTGCCTTTTATACTAAACCCTAAGCTCTCCTCTCTCTTGGCTCAAGTATTTACAAGGTTTTAATTTGGAGTAGGCTGCAACTCTCATGTTGATAATTTGCTTCATTACAGATCATCCCCTCCTAGAGATGTTTTGTCCTCAAAACTAAAGATAATGAGGTAACAGGCAAGTTGTTAATGAAGCAAATTATGTCGATGAAGATCCATAAGCATGTGGAAGCGCTTTGTGTGAAGAAACATCACAATGAACCTAAAACAGTGAATTGACTGCTTGTTGTCCAAACAGGGCTGCATCAGTAAAGTTGCCATAACTTTTGACTGAAGTGTCCAAATTCAATGTTTGAGGCGTAGAAATGAAGTACACAACTTGAGGCATCATCCCATACCATCAAAACCACTTTTTTTAATATTAGTAATACAATGTAATTAATAATAGTATTTTAAAACAACAAGCTATCCCTACACATACAGTCATCATTCATCTTGCAAAAGCCATGGAAAAGTGTCCAAATAAGAAGAGGGTTCCCAACTGGACTCTTCCATAGGTAGCCCCTTCCATTTGATCAAAAAATCAGTGAGAGTTCGATTCCTATGAACCTTTTCACACTTCCCAATAATCTTCTTAGGTTCATAGACAATTAGCCTATCTTCATCAAGTGGTTGAATCTCTTCAATAACTTGTATATCCTGCCCAATATACTTCTTCAATTGTGATACATGAAAAACATTATGTATGCAAGTAGTTGAAGGCAATTGGAGCTTATATGCAAGCTCTTCCATCTTTTCCAACACCAAATGTGGGCCATAAAATCTGTGAGCCAACTTGTTATTTCCACCCTTAAGGGATGCATAATGAAACTTGGGCACCTTCAAGACAACACAACCTCCAACATCAAACTTCATGTGCCTCCTTCTATCATCAGCATAGGACTTCATGACATCTTGTACCTTTTGTATGTTTTCTTTACATTTCTTCATAAGCATCTCCATTCTTTCTAACTCATCCTTCGCTTGTGGATTCATGTCTTCATGAAACATGGCTGAAGGAATTTGAACCTTGTATCCATAGAGTGCTTCAAAAGGAGCCATCCCAATGCTCATATGGTATGTATTGTTGTAACAAAATTCAACAAGGTGTAGCCAATTATCCCAAGATGATTGCATGTCATGACAAAAATGTCTTAAGTATACTTCCACACATCGGTTAACACTTCCGGTTTGACCATCGATTTGAGGGTGGTAAGTAGTACTTGGAGCAATATTAGTACCCATGGAAGTAAAAAAACCCTTCCAAAAATTTTCCATGAATCTAGTGTCTCTATCCAACACGATCCTCAAGGGCATACCATGTCGCTTGAACACTCCTTCCATGAATTGGTTGGCTACTTGCTTGGCTGAAAATTGTGTCTTGGTTGGAATAAAATGGGCTGATTTGGTAAGTGTGTGTCCACCACAACAAAAATGCTATTCTAATCATGCCTTGTGGTAGGGAGGCCCATAATGAAGTCCATTGAAATGTCGGTCCATTTTCCTTGCGGGACAGGAAAGGGTTGAAGGAGACCAGCTAGTAATAAAGAAGAATCTTTATTTTGTTGACATTCCAAGCAATGAGAGACATACTCCTTCACATCCCGGCACCACAGGCCTTTTCAATAAAAACACTTGTGCACTTTGTCAAACGTCTTAAAGAGACCAAGATGACTAGCCAAGGGTGAAGAGTGAATTTGTTAAAGGACTTTCACCCTAAAGTTGCTTTGAGGGATCCAGTAGACCTTCCCCTTGTACCATAAAAGTCCATTATGCCATTTGAAGTTTGGATATTCTTCATTTATCCCTTGCTATAATTTTTGCATTATTGAGCAACATGCTCCTCCATCATATATTTCTCTTGTATGTCATTTATCCAATCTTTATATATAGTGGAGACGGTAGATACATTACATGCCCACATCCTAGAGAGCGCATCCGCCACTACATTGTCTTTTCCAGCCATGTATGCTATCTCAAAATCATATTAATGAAGATTTGCCAACCACCTTCTTTGCTTAGGAAACAAGTTGGGCTGAGAGAGGAAGTACTTCAACACCCTATGATCACTTTTCACTTTAAAGGGACTTCCATAGAGGTAATGATGCCATTTTTTGACTGCATGTAGTATAGCTAGCATCTCTTGCTCATATACATGCATTTGCCTCTCTTTTTCATCAAATTTTCCTCTTTCATATGCAATGACACCATGTTCTTGGGCTAAGACAGCCCCCAATCCTCTCTCACTAGCATTTGCAGATCACAAAGACCTTAGAAAAGTCGGGACAAACCAATATAGGTGCTGAAATGAGGAGTTGCTTCAGCTCATTGAAGATTTTTTTGGCTATTTCATCCCAAAAAAAAACTTCTTTCTTTAATCTATTGATCAATGGTACAGCCACATGAGCATAATTCTTGATAAATCTTTGGTAGAAAGAAGACAAACCAAGAAAACCCCTCAATGAAGTAGTATTTATTGGAGTAGGCCAATATTTCACACATTGGACCTTTTTCGGGTCAACCTTGATGCCATTTTCTCCAACAATATGTCCCAAGTATTCTACTTCTTTAGCTATGAATGTACATTTGGTTGCTTTAGCAAAAAACTTGTGACTCCTCAATATGTCAAAAACTTCTCTAACATGTTGTAAATGCTCTTCTTTGTCCTTGCTATATATCAATATGTCGTCAAAGAACACCAAAACTGTCTTGAACAAAAGTGGCTGTAGTATTTTGTTTATTAAATCTTGGAATGTGGCTAGAGCGTTTGAAAGACCAAAGGGCATAACCATGAAATGATACAATCCCCTCTTGGTCCTAAATGCAATCTTGTATTCATCCCCCTCCTTCATGCATATTTGGTGGTATCCTGTTCGCAAATCAATCTTTGAAAAGACCTTGGCATCCTTCAATTCATCTAAGAGATCATCAATCCTTAGTATTGGATACCTATTCTTGATATAGAGGCCTTGTTCAAGTCCTGATAATCTATGCACATGAGGAATGAACCATCCTTCTTCTTGACTAAGAGAACAAGAGAAGCAAAGGGAGATTGACTTAGTTGTATAAGACCCATTTCAAGTAGCTCCTTTACTTGGGTCTCAACTTCTTCTCTTTCCACCTTTGAAAGGCGATATGGAGGCTTATTGATAGGCTTGGTATTTGGAAGGAAGTCGATGGGTGATCCACTTCACGCTTTGGAAGAAGAGAGGAAGGTAGCTAAAATAAATCTTCACACTCTTCCAATAATTTGCAAAGACAAGGATCCATATCTTTTGAAGGAGTAGAGGACTGATTTGAAGAGGGTTGATCCTCATCAATCTTTGACAAGAGAAGGGTAAATATACATGCCTTTGCATTGATCTCTCTCTTAATCTTCTTGGGGCTGATCACCTCTAGCTTCTTCTTCTCAATCCCTTGAAGAGTCAATTGCTGTCCATGCCATTGAAATTCCATTTGCAACCTATTCAAATCCATGGTAAACCTACCAATACTTTCAGCCAATGCAGTCAAGTATAACATCAATGGGGCCCATCTCCAAGGCAATAAGACTCATCGAAGTGGTACAAGATGACGACAAAGTGATGGAAAAATTAGAAAAAATATTATTACTACTCTCATAAGCTCCATTTGCCACTTGGATTCTTAATGATGAAGGCATTTCTTGAGTGTACAACTTCAGCCCATCAAGAGATCATGTATTAACAAAGCTATGTGTACTCCTAGTGCCGATAAAAATATGATCAATTCTTCCATTAATGTAGCCTTTAAGGTGTAATGTATTGTCCCCTTTGGAACCATTCCATGGATCATAGGAGATAGAACAAAGCTTCAATGAATCCAAATTGTCCAAGGGTCATCCATGTTGTACCACCCAGGTCGAATGGAAAACCATCCATAGGGTCATAAAATTATTCATGGCAATCATCATCATGGTCATGCGTCTCCTCAAGAGTAGGTAAGCACTCAAGTTGAGATAGATTGCTTTCATTTTCCTTAACATCCAATTCCTCTTCAAAGATCATGCTCACTTTGACATTCTTGGCTTTGCATTTTGTATTGTGGTTGGGAGACCATTTCTCCCCACATTTGAAGCATAGACCTTTCACATACAAGTCCTTCAGCTTGTCATTAGACACATGCTTTCCTTGCACCATAGGAGCTGAGTTTTTGCCACCTATTTCAGTCCTCTTTCCATCTTATCTATTTTCATCATTAAATCTAAAATTATTGCCCTATTTTAATCCATAAATAGTAGAAAATGTAGGAATCTTGCTATAGGTATTTGTTGGCTTCCCTCCTTGCTGAAATTCAGTCTTTGTTTGCCCATAATTTGTAGCTGTTCTAGTGGACTAGTTTGGTTGAAAATGTTGCTCTATTCTTTGCTAAAAACTCTTGTATTTTTTACCATATTTTTTAGCCAATTGTATGGCAGCTTGTAAAGAGGATGGTTTCATAGCTCCCACTTCCAAAGATGGAGAAGAATCACACCCAAATAAAGACGTACATGAATCCCCAAGAGCCAACAATGCGCATACATAGATTGACTCTTGATCAGCTAAGAGGCATCACATGAAGAGGATGCTAAGATGTAGTCACCATGGGACTCCTCAAGCTGCATGACATTTATCTCCTCAATCTTTATGCTGGACTTTGCAGGTGTAATGTTACAATCATTGGATTTCTCTTGCACTTTTTCTTTCCCCTTTTCTTTGTGCTTGTCATCGCACATCTTATGGCACTACGACCATATGTGCCCTGCTTTCCCAAAATAATGACATGTAAGATTAGACTTACGTCCACGAGACTTGTTGCACCCACATGATTTAGACCGGGACAGATACTCCATCTACATGCATGGAAAGGTTAAGGAATTTGTTAGAATAATCTCCAACCAATAATCCCCTTTGCTCAAGAGTATACTACTTCTTCTCTAACTTCTCTGTTTCAATAGGAGACATGAAAAATTCAATCATTGCCTTCTTTACTGCATCCCATGTCAAGAATTCATTACCAATCCTTGACACATACCGCCACCAAGTGTGTGCATATCCCTCCGAATATGTAGGGCTACAAATTTAATATTGGCATTATCCGGTCTAGGATACAAAGAAAAACACATCTCAAGCTTATCAAACCATTCTTCTAATTCGATAGGGGATGGATTTTCACCCTTGAAATTAGAAATGGTTATTTTATCCTTGTATTCCTGCTCATATTGATGAGATTGGCCATTATTGTGTTGTTGTCCATAAAATTTTGGACCAAAATAATTTTTCCTTTGAACATCGTTACTCCATCTTCCATGAGCATATGGTTATTGTTGTCCATGAATATTTGCAAACCCATTTGGCTGATTAAATTGTCCTTGTGGCGGAAAGAAAGAGTTACCAACAACATGAGGTTGTCCATAGACTTGATGACCATACATTGGAGAGTGTATATTTGTTGTGGCATTCATTGGTGGTTGTTGTCCACTCTTTTGATGAGGCCAAAACTGATTTGAATGAGAGCCTTGTTTAGAGGGCTGATTATATGCATGATTATTGTTGACATGATGTTGCTGCCCATAAGAATTTGGAGTTGAATATACATGACCATGTCCATTGTAAGGGTGTTGTCCATGAGAATTATCATCTCCACTTGCTTGACCATGATAAGACCTTTGTTCTTCAACTTTTTCTTCATGTGTAGATTTAAGGATAGTAGATGGCTGTCCATTAAAAGACTTATAAAATGGATGGCATCCATGTGTGTCATCATCAAGCCTTGAGTTATCATGAGTCTTATCTTCCAAATCCTATCCATGAGGGCTCGTGTAGGTCTTGGGTTGATTCAGGGGCTGAAATTGAGGCTTAAAATGAGAGGGATGAGCTCTTGATGACTCTCCAACTTCATAATGTCCAACAACCTTAGGAGTTGTGGTCTTTGGCTGCTCTTCAATAATGGGAGGACTTGGAGCATTTTGAATTGTTGTAGGTAATATCCTCTCACTCAAGAGAGCCACAAGCTTGTCAAAGCCCGACTTCATCTCCTTTATGTCATTGGAGAGTTGTTAAAAACATAGATGATTTTAGTGGCTATATGTCGCCAAATGGCTATACTTTTATCTTTTCAGATTTTTTTTTCGAAACTCGAGTAGGTTGAGTTTTAACTCCAAAATTTTTTATTCGCCAACATTTCTAAGGTATATTGAGATCTTGAAGGCTCTTTTTCCATTCATGTGAAAAAAATATTGAAAGAAATATATTAATTCGCCACAGTATTTATAAGTTATGAGATATATATAAAACATTCTCCACATGTACGTATGTACTCATATACATAGTACATACATAGACACATGTCACATACTACTTATCCTTGCTCTTTCGTTACATACTCATACACATGACACACACACACCCCTCCGCACACACACATTACTCAACATTACATCTACTCTCGTATTCATACACATATATATACAATTCTTAGAACCAAAAGGTTTGAGGTACTCATGGTCCTAGGGAGTCCACCTTATAGAACATGTAAGATACCATGTGTGTTCAAAAGAAAGGGTATATTTATTATGTTGACGTACAGTTTTCTAAAAACAGAAGGGATTTATAAATGTGCTTAATGTAAATTCACATTATGGGTGTTTTTATTTGAAAATTCTCAGAGGCACAATGGGGGGAAATTGGGGGGAGGGGTGATGTGCCTAAGATGTGTCTATTTGAGAGCCCCAAATAAAAGTCATGTCTCCTTTACCACCACTTTCTCTCTTGGTATACAAAGTGTTGGTTTATTTTCAAATCACTAGCCTGTTTGCTTGGGATCTCCCTACTTCTTAAGGAGTCTATGCCTCTTTCAACATCCACTGTTAGCTATTAGTTTGTACCTTTCTCATTCAAACCAAAAGCATCTGGTCTATAAGAAAAAAACTAATGCTTTCTCTTTGTAAACTCCTCAATGGCAACCCTCAAAAAGCATTGTACCTTCCCTCCACAAAAAGACACCACAAAAAGACAAAAGAAATAGCTATGCCTACAAAATTGTACCATACGATTTTGTTGAAATAGACCTCACTTTTACCAATGGGTGGGTGCTTTCTCTTCTAATCACCTTATCATCCTCTACATGCTAAGACCACTTGCTTCAACCTATGAGGATACACCCTCCTCCATGATCTCTACAAGGATCAATTTGAAGACTGAGACCCAATATCCTCCTCATAGCTAGACTTAGGAGGGCTACAATTGCTATACTTGGGAGGACTTTGGGGTTTTGATCTTAAAGCATTCAAATAGTGAATTAATCACATAAAACGGTGCATCATTTCATGTACATGTTTATTCTAGATACAAATGAGCAACAAAAGAATTTCATGTCTTAGATTCATACTAATTTTACATAGTGCCTTGTTTTTTTTTTGGGGGGGGGGGGGGGGGCACGGGGGCATAGGGTACCTTTGTGTTAGACCCTGTAGAGGCATTTCATGGTAGGATCTAGTTCATTTGGATGTTTGTTTTTTATGCAAATGTGTAGTTGAAGAGAAAAAATCTTTGATTGTTACAAATTTGACATGGTGCCATGGTATATTGATTTGGTATATTTCAATTAACTAGCAAAGTTTTCCATCATGGCAATGCAGGATTGTGATGCACATTTGAACAATAAAGGACCAATGGCAGTCTACTTGGAAGCATGTGGTTGAAGAGAAAATTGCATAATTTAGTTCAATTGCTTGGCATTATAGCTCTATGGATTATTCATGAAATGCATTTGAGAAAATGATTGGAATTCTTAACCATTTAATCTCTCCCTTTTGAATCCTATTGCTGATGTAGATACCTCTCACAAAGATGACTTGTCTTCAATTTCTAATAATCCAAGAAAGTCCCAATTCAAGCATGCTTCAAGATGGAATAAGTTATCAACTTCATACTCTTCTCCTATGAACTCCATTGTTGCTTCAATGCTTCAAATATGGTTGATGAAGGTAAAGCCTTCTTCCATTTGATGTAGAGCTTGAAGGATGATAATGAACAGCTCCAATGTAGATTGTAGACTCCAAAATTTGAGAAGAGAACCAAAGATTTTAGTGACATTCTACAAGATGATGAAGAAAAAAAATAGGCTAAGTGAGCCAGATCACTACTCTATAGAGAGCTCAAGAGGTGAAGAGCAAGGTTATGAAGTCCATTGGCATAATAGAGATCATGGGAAGGAGATTAGATCAGTCTTTGACCATGGATTCTTGAGGACAGCTTGAAAAGGAAGATAAGAAACCCCTATTCTTGAAAATTAACTCAAGTTTAGCACATACTAAGTAATGTAACCCTCAATTTGTCCAACTTACCCCAATTTTTGGTCCAGAACTTGGTCACAAGCTGCCAAATTGGTTGAAGCTTGCCATTTTCCACAGGGTAATGCCAAGAATCACCATCTTTGTCACTCTTTGTAGCAAACCTTCAAGTATAACCCCAATTATGAAGAAACTAAGTCTTGTAACTCAAATCTAACTACGGTTTCCACTCTCTAGTTTGTGAAACTGGATCAAGTACAAGAAAATGACTCCTGACAAGGATCTAGACTAATGCTTTGTTACCAATGTAAAGAAAGACTAATCTAACAATGGAAATGAATAAGAAATCAAAGTATTCTAAGCTACACATAGCAAGAAATATACCAAACTGAGATCCAAGCATGGCCATGCCATGGAACATCTTCTATTACCGTAGCACAATGTAGCCATGAGCTGCAAACCAAGTACAAGAAGATTAGGAAAATTAGTGATAGTGCCAAAGAATAATATGCTACATTAGCACTTCTTGCCTTTTATATTAAACCCTAATCCCTCCTCTCTCTTGGCTCAAGTATTTACAAGGTCTTTATTTGGAGTAGGCTTCAACTCTCATGTTGATAATTTGCTTCATTACAAAGTAGATGTTAACCCTCAGAATACCAAGATAGAAAAATTCAAAAAATTAGCAATGGAAGACAGTCCGAAAGGAAAGAGGAAGACAGAGTACAAAGGTGCACTTAGAAAAATTTGAAGACATGAAGCAGAGGAAAAATTATAAAATGTAGAAGGAAGTACACATGAATAAGCACACCTTAATATTTTAACAAGAAGAGTGCCAAGTGAATTGTAATTCATTTTGTACAATACTGATAGGAAGGAGGAAAGAGAGTAGAGGAATGGACACCGGGACCAAAATGGGGATGGCCACCTAAGGAGGGATAGGGCATGTATAAAAGTCAAGAAATGAATAAAGAAGCTGATTCTTGTGTGTGTCCAAACTTATTCTCTTCTTACTCCTTGCTCTTGCTTCCTTGTTTTGCATGAAAGAGGGAGTGAGAGAGGGAGAGTGTGTGTGTGTGAGAGTGAGGGACTGTGGAGAAGCTCTTCTTCTCCTCTCTTCATAATTTTCTTCTTCTCTTCTCCTTTCTTGCGCACATGGCTATGGAGGTTGAAGCTCTGAGCTTGGGGATGGAGTTTGTTTAAGAGCACATCTTGAATTGTGGAGCTATTGGTGGATTCATGGAATGAGGCACTTGATCAAATTCAAAGGTAAGTTCACTACATTTGTGTGTGGAAGAGTACACATAATAGATCTCAATTTGAAACACTTGAAGAAATAAGCAGTCCATGGGTCTTGACAGTTGCCTGTGAGAGCGGTGACATTTTGGTTCTGTTATTATTACCAAGAACAGTAGACTCAAGCTTGAGTGCTTGCGTGCTCCAAATCGAGTGATGAAGTAGGAGTTTGTCTTTGAAATGGCACTTGGTGCTAGGTGGGAAGCAAGAGAGTCCAAGACCATTTGATCTCTCTTATGGACTAATTTAGATTTAGAAAGCTTTTCGTGCATTGGTTAGAGGAGGATAAGTGTATTTTGATCAAATTTGAGACATTAAGGTTTGGGAAATAAGAAAAAAGAAGGAAAATGCAAGTCTATGTATAACCAAGAACATGGGAACTGAGAAAGAAAGGAAAAAGAATTTTCATTTTTAGGAAGGAAAATAGAGTGTGATGGGAGAAAGAGAGATGACAAAAGGTGAAAAGGGGGGAGAGAGAGCTCATTTGCATGCTGTGAGATTGAGATAGAGCTATTGAGATAGAGACAAAGAGTTATAGGTCCAGAGGTGGCAACAGCAGCAATCCTTGGCATTATCACATTCGGACACTCCAAGTATACCCTAAGTCTTCATTGATGATTGTTGCATTGAATCAAAACCCTGGGTGCATTAGAGGTTGTTCATTAAGTCAGTAAAATCAAATTAGCAGTACCCTTCACGTACTGCATAATCCTCCTAACTACATCTAAGTGTGGCTTACGACGTTTCTACATAAATTGTCTAATCAACCCCACTGCATAGCTCAAGTCAGGATGAGTAATAGTAAGGTAAATCAAAGTACCCACCATCTGTGTGTACACAGTGACATTCTCAATCTCAGTGCCAACATCAGCTGCAAGTTTGACATTTTGATCCAATGGTGTTTCCATGGCTTTACACTCCATCATGCCATATTTCAGCTACATATCATGAGAATATTGTTTTTTCAATAGACATATGCCTTGAGGTGTAAACACAACCTCAATCCTAAGAAAGTACTTCACCACACTAAGATCCAAGACTTTGAATTCAACAAAAAAAAAAACCTTTAATTTCAGCAATCCCATGATCATCATCTCCAGTGATGATCAAATCATTGACATAAACCACCAGAAAAAACATAACCATGCTTTGTCCTCTTTGTAAATAGGCTATGATCTGCATGACCTATCTGAAAATCAAGCTGTTGCAAATAAGTACTTATGCAAGCATTCCATGCTCTCGGTGCTTGTTTCAACCCATACAAGGCCTTTATCATCTTACACACATATGTCAGATAATCAAGGTGTACATAACCCTCACATTGCTCCATATACACCTCTTCAAGAAAGTCACCATTCAAGAATGCATTTTGGACATCCATCTGCCATAATTTCTAGCCCTTAGAAGTTGCTAATGCAATGAATGTTCTCACCATTTCCATCTTGGCAACCAAGCTGAAAGTCTCCTCATAATCTAGGTCATACTGTTGTGCATATCCCTTTGCAACCAGTCGGACTTTATACCTTTCTAACAAACCATCTGACTTGCATTTCACTTTATAAACCCATTTGTAGCCAATGGGTACTTTGCCTAGGCAAAGTACGCCTTCAGGCAAACAGACCAATTCCCATCTCTCATTTTAAGCCAATGCTATGTATTCCTCATCCATGGCAGCACACCAATTCTCATCTGTAATTGCCTCACTAAACTTCGTAGGCGCTTTGTAGCCTGACACTTTAGTCATATATGCAGAGTGTCTGGCTGAATACCCACTGTATGTTAGCCTATCAACTAGTTTTTTGACCCTTTCAGACCTTCTCAACTGTAATGCACTTTGGGCTTGCCTCATGAGGCGGCACATACCTGCTTTGCCTTGTACCAGGCATCATAACTAATGGAATGCCCAATTCACTGTCAAGACTATCACTGCCAGGTGACTCATATCCAGATGTAAGCATGCCAGTCACATCATCAAACATCTTTTATTTGCCTTTATCCAATCTCCCTCTCATTGACATATCTATGTCAGTGGATGCAATAGCACGACTGCAGAGTCGTCTTGTCCAAGGACTAATAGTAGATGAACCATCACCTATTGGGCCATTCATAGACGTACTAGCTGAAGGATAATTTTCAGCATAAGTAGGGTTAGTTGTTCCATCAAAGACCATTGCATTCGGACTACCATACCATGAGGCCAACTCATCAAAAGCTACATTCCTATTGATCACGGTTTCCCGAGTGGATGTTATTTCTTGGGCATTGAAGTGATTAGATCACCAAGTGGGATACGGCTCTTGCAGAGGCAGTATGGATTGGACATGTTGTCCAAATATGGGATGACAGGCTGTAAGCCTATTTTAGTTCCTTTGGAGCAGAATGTGAAGCTGAGTGCAGATGCAGGTGAGCTTCTGGAAGACCCTACTATGTACAGACGCATAGTAGGAAGTTTGATTTATATGACTATTACCAAGCCAGATTTGAGCTATGCTGTTGGATTGGTAAGTCAGTTTATGTAGGCTCCAAGGAAACCGCATTTGGATGTGGCTAGACACATACTCAGGTATGTGAAGTCCACATTGCAGTATGGACTATTTTATGAGACTGGGGTTTAGATACAGTTGCATGGATACAGTGATGCTGATTGGGCTGGTAGTATTTCTGATAGACGATCTACCAGTGGATATGTGTTCTCTTTTGGGAGTGCTGCAGTCACTTGGAGCAGCAAGAAACAGCCTACAGTTGCCTTGTCGAGCACAGAGGCTGAGTACAGGGGTGCAGCAATGGCTGCATGTGAGGTAGCTTGGTTGCATAAGCTACTTTATGATATGCATCAGCCTATAGATGGGCCAGTTGTCATTTATTGTGACAACGTGAGTAGTATACACTTAGTAAATAACCCAGTCTATCATGCTAGAACAAAGCACATTGAGGTGCATTATCACTATGTGCGGGAGAGGATTTTACTAGGTCTTATTGATGTAGTTTATGTCAACACAGAGGATCAGGTAGCTGACATATTTACGAAGGCATTGGGTGCAAAGAAGCTGCGCAAGTTCAGAGACCTGCTTGGTGTGTAGGAATTGGGATTGAGCTCAAGGGGGAGTGTTGAGATATCGAGCTTCACTCGTGATATGCCAGGGTGACCGTTGTGCATTTATGTCACCGACTTGTTAGCTGCAGATGCGGTTGGTACACCCACCATGAATAATAGCTAGATGATAACTATCCTTATCTACTCTAGTTCTGGCTCAGTTAGTATGCCACCTTAGTTAGTTGAGTTTGGTTTGAGACCCATATATAGGGTTCTTCTATTTCTCTATACTAGAGTTATTTTTGGCTTACACAACTAAGAAGAGGAAAACTATTTTCAGCCTCCACCTGTGTGTGTATTCCCCCATTGTGTAAGTGAGAAAGCTACAAGTGAGACTCCTTCCTTCTCTCCCACAATCTTGACACACTCTCGTATTGAAGGAACAATAATTCTCATATTCATCGTTAGAGCTATCTTCGTTCGACTGCTCGTCATCTCCTAAGTCTTGATATATCTTGTCCTTCTCACGCTGATGACTAAGACCAATTTTATATCAAGTTTAAGTCATGCACTTTGGTCCATTGCTACTTAGGTTCGTTCAAGAGATCTTCGAGTGGATTAAGGTTTGCTAATGGGTTACTAGCTAACTTATCGGTTAGGTTCTCTAGAATCTCATGGAGCCCTCACTTTTTGTTCGGTACTTGGAGTATGATAGGATTGGGTCTTCTCTATGTGCTCCTAGCCATCATGCAGATTGGCACTGAGGGCTCTCCTCGTGTCTTGCCAATTGCCTTAGCAGCTTGCTCTCATTCTTCGTTTTTCGAGAAAGGCAGGTTGATCGTAGCAAGGACATGCATCCAGTCATGCTTGTCCGCATCAGGACAAGGGATATACTTAGTCAATGGCTCGTAAGATTTTCTATTCTGGTCGTCACCCTTTAGCATAGTGGAGATAACATCTAGGTCATCTGGTGTGGTCTTCTAGGTGTCCATCTCTACTCTTATGGCTTCTGTTCGATTGCCTAGGAAGATTAGACCGTTGCCCTAGTCTTCTATTACTCTTGCATTACGCATAGCAGGATGTTATAGTCCACTCCCTTCATGACTATAAAATCAACTGAGAATTGAAATCCTGCAATCTTTATTATTGGCCAATTCTTTAATACACCAAATAACACAATATTAGTGAGTTTGGGAATCTCCCAATTCCCATTTTTTGAATGCTAAAAAGGTGGCACCCAGATAACATGCTCATAAGTTTCTCAAAACCATATGATGTGACCTATCATTTGAAAGTGCTTGAAAAAAGGAACCTATTAAGCTATAGAGCGCTTGATTTGGAGTTATAGTATTCAAGTTATGATAAATCCAAAGATTTGACCACGTGTCCCAAACTTATGGTAAATTCCCATATTTTCCAATATGGTGTTAAATGGCTTCACTTTCATCCCGTTAGCCAGTGTGACGTTAAACCTTGGCATCTTGATGGGTTACCCTAGGTCTGGAGCATTACATGGCTCAACACACTGGCTCTTACTCTTGTGTCTACAATTCCTTTCCTTGTGGTATCGGCTAGATCGAAGACCGATTGAAGACCGGCAAGATAGCATGCATTTCATTGCCCCCCCAAAAAGCATTATGTAAGGATTTTGGAACTGAGTGCAGTGTCAAAGACTTGGTATCTGCATTTCTGTGTCATGTTCGTACGAGTTGGTGTTAACTTGCTCCATTGACCCTTCAACCCACTGTTTCAGCTCTTGCTACAATGACAGATGTTGTCTAAGTAGATCTCCTAGGCTTAGCATCACGGGGGTGGTTACCAGTGTGGTGAGGAGGTTGCTAGCTACTTTCCACTCTCCTATCCCTGCATTTCCTGGCCAATGGCCTTGAGTGATTTGCTGGCCCGTAGTGTTTAGGCTTTGTCTAAGTGGCACTACTTGTGGTGTGGTCACATCTCTTGATTTTGGTCGTGGAGGTGACACTGGTGTGCTCATGCTTGAGAGACGATCTCATCTTCCAAAGGGGTAGTGAGCTTGCCTTGATGCCCAAATGAGTTGCCTCCTCCCTCAAGCACTCTAATAGCTCCACAATTTGTGATGCAAGTTCAAGCATCCTCAAGCCTTCTCCTCCAAGCTCCATACTCCATAGCTACGCATGAGATGAGAGAAGAGAAGATATGAGAAAAAGAAGAGAGGAGATGATGGATAGCTTCACTTCCAAGATCCCTCACCCTCATACACTCACTCCCTCACTCACTCACACTCCCTCCCTCAAGCACTCACTGTTGAGATGACAAGCTCAACACGTGCAGGCATTGATGATGGAAGGTCTAGCTAGATGGGTCCGCATCTACACTCAACATGTTGGTGGTCATTATGATACTCACATGGCTACTGCCTTATCACTTATTATATTTAGTTTGTTACACCTACCTACAACTGGAAAAGATATAGTGCCAATCGATTAGTGTAGTCTGTTATTCACTGTTTGACTTAGTAGGCCACTTTCCTTTATGTTGTATCTTATCTATACTTTGTGTACATTGTATAGTGTGTGGAACAAGAAGAAGAAACCATGAAGAAAACGTTTTGGCGTCCATCTCTCTTCTTGTGTTCTTGAGTGAGCTTTCTCTGGTGTATACAATGTGTGTTTGAAGCAACAGCTTGAGCAAGTTCATCTGGTGTATACAGTGTGCCTTTGTATCAGGAATGCAAAAACTTCACATGCAGCTTGGATAGTTTTTGAGGAAGTTTTTGCATGCAAAAATACACTATATACACCAGAGGAAGTTTCTGCATTCCTGATACAAAGACATTCCTAATACAAAGGCACAACAGCTCAAGCAGAAACTTCACATGTAGCTTGGACCTTGAAGAAAGGAAAAATGTCTGTCAATGAGTATGTTTTGAAGGTGAGAAGCATTGCAGATGCTTTAGCAATGATTGATGAAATGCCTGACGATGATGATTTGGTTTCATCCACTTTGAGTGGCCTTAATAATAAGAAGGCATGGAAATCATTTGTTACTTCAGTATACATACGGAAGCCATTTCCAAATTTTGATGAGCTGATCTCTCTCATGATTACCGAAGAGATCAATATGCAGGGTGACTCATCTGAAAAAAATGGTAAACGGGTCCAAGCATTTTACTCAAGTTTAGGAAGGGGACATAGTAGATTCTCTTCGAGAGGCCGTGGTATGGGACGTGCTGGCGATAATCAGCAAAACAGGTTCAATTAGCAATTTGGTGAAATGCAGGTTTTAGGAGGCTGAGGAAACTTTAGAGGCAGGGGGAGCTCTAGAGGAAGAGGTGGATGGCAGAATAGAGGTTCTGGAAATTTTGCTATTGTTTGCCATTATTATGGCAAGACGGGTCATACTGTAGCCCATTGTTATTCTAAGAAGGATGATATTCACAGTGGTAAATTGCAGCAAGGAAACTATGCATCATCTTCACAACAGAATGAAGACAAAAATGAGCGTCTGTTTGTTATGCAACATATGATGAATGCAATTACAGGAAAGGGGACACATGATGATGTCTGGTATGTTGATTCAGGTGCATCTAATCATATGACTAGTCATGTTGAATGGTTTGGAGAGATGCATGACTTACAAAATCCAAATTATGTGCAGACGCGTAATGAATCATGCCACCCAATTTCACATATTGAAAAGGTTCCCTTGTCCTTGTATGGTGGCCAGACAAAGAGTCTGATAGATGTATTACATGTGCCATCAATCACAAGGAATCTAGTGTCTGTTGGCCAAATGGTAGAGCAAGGGTTGCAGGTTCGATTCAATGCAAAAGGTTGTTTTGTAGAAGACTTTAATGATAAGTGCAGGTTGGTCGTAAAAGAAAGTAGAGTTGGCTGCATGTTCAATTTAGATGCTAGAATTCCTGCAATGGATGCTACTATGTATGCTAAAGGAAAAGGAGTGGTTGCAGGCATTGAAATATGGCATAAACGTATTGGACATGCAAATGTGCAAATGCTGAAATTAATGCAGTCCAGAGGATTCGTTATAGGTTTTCCTTCTTTTAGAATTGCAAAATTTCATAAAGTCTGTGAAGCATGCTATTTTGGTAAGCATGAAAGAAAACCATTCTCGCATGACAGAGAAGTGAGCAAAAATATGCTTGATGTAGTGCATACAGATGTTTGGGGGTCTACACAGAATGTATCTCTTGGTGGTAGCAAATACTTTGTCACATTTATTGATGACTGTTGGGAGCTATGGGTATATTTTATGAAGGAAAAGAGTGATGTATTTGAGCACTTCAAATATTTCAAGGCAGTTGTTGAAACAAAAATAGGCTTGAAAATGAAGTGCTTGAGATCAGATGGAGGGGGAGAGTATCTCTCTAATGAGTTTAGTGGCTTCTTGAGGACTCATGGGATAAAGAGGCAATTTACTTGCAGGTATACCCCACAACAAAATGGGGTTGCAGAAAGAAAAAATAGGCATATTGCAGAAGTTGCACGGGCATTAATGGCTGAAAAGAAATATGCCAAAATATTTTTGGTTTGAAGTTGTTCATATTGCTGTCTATATTATGAAGAGAACCCCCACAGCTACAGTTCATGGGATGACTCCTGAAGAATGCTTTACTGGCGAGAAGCCTGATATATCACACTTGAAGGTATTTAGATGTGTTGCATATGTTCATGTGCTAGATGAGCTATGGAAGAAGCTTGACCCAAAGGCTGAAAAATGCATTTTTATTGGATATTCTTTAGAGCAAAAAGGGTATCGTTGTTATAACCCTATCACAGGTAAGTTCAGAGTGAGCATGGATGTTATTTTTAATGAGATGAACAGTTGGTATGCACTTGCTAGTGATGTATTAGATGATGATAATGATCATGATAGTTATGTCACGGCGTCTTAGTGGACCAGAAACATCATCTAGTACTACACCTATAGTGAGCCCTTGGTCTGGGAGACTAAGGAGTAGCCCCATATCTTCTTGTGTATCTATAAGTGTTGTAGGCAAAGACAAAGGAAAGAAGAAAGTGCTGGATGGTTATGATGCATCTACTAGTCATTTAGGATTTGATGGAGATTCTAGTGGCTCAAAGAGTTTGGATGATGAGCTTGGCATTCCTTTAGTTAGGACACCGGGTGTACAGAGAGCTCATAGTAATGTAAAGGCTCCACTGAGTGATCCAGTGGTACACAGGTCTAGCAAGGTCAGATACCCTATTAAAAGATTTTAGCTTTGAAGGTTATGCAGCTCACCATTATGCTTATATGGTGAAACTAGTTGAGGATGTTGAGCCCACTTGTTTTGAGGATACTATTGGTCATGCTCATTGGGATGTAAAAACGGATGAGGAGATGGTTGCACTAGAAGCCAATAAGACTTGGGATTTGGTACCCTTGCCTAAGGGTAAGAAAGCTATTGGCTGTAAGTGGGTTTACAAATTCAAGCGTAATGCAGATGGTTCAGTTAGCATGTATAAGGCTAGGCTGGTTGCAAAAGGCTATGCTCAAATTTATGGCATAGATTATGAAGAGACATTCAATCCAGTTGTTAGGGTGGCAACTGTTAGGTGTGTGATTGCCTTGGCAGTAGTCAAAGGTTGGAGTTTGCAGAAAATGGATGTTAAGAATGCCTTCTTTCATGGTGAATTGCAAGAAGAAGTGTATATGGAGCAGCCAGCAGGTTATGAGGATTAAAAACATCCCACATATGTGTGCAGGTTAAAGAAGGTACTCTATGGGCTAAAGCAAGCACCTAGAGCATGGTTTGACAATATTGGAGAGTATCTTGTCAATATTGGATTTCATATTTCTAATGTTGATCACTCATTTTATGTGAGAAAGGGAAATGTAGGTTTGGTTATTATACTCATCTATGTGGATGACTTGATTATTACAGGTGACAGTGACAATGGGATTGCTGAAGTTAAGGACTTCTTGAAGAAGAAGTTTGAGATGAAGGATTTGGGTGAGCTGAGATACTTCCTTGGTATTGAGGTGATCAGATGTGATGATGGTATATGGCTATCCCAAAGGCAATATGGCTTGAATATATTATCCAAGTATGGTATGATAGCATGTAAGCCTCTTTCAAAACCATTGGAGCAAAATGTGAAGTTGAGTGCTGACATTGGGATGAGATAGAAGACCCTAATATGTTTAGGAGGATAGTAGGGAGTTTGATTCACATGACTATCACAAGGCCAGACTTGAGCTATGCTATTGGCCTTGTCAGTCAGTTGATGCAGATGCCTAGAAAGCCTTATTTGGATGTAGTTAGACGTATATTGAGGTATGTGAAGTCCAATTTACATTATGGAATTTTTTATGAGGCAGGTAAGGATGTACAAGTCTTTGGATACATAGATGTAGATTGGGCTGGTAGCATGTCAGACAAAAGATCTACTAGTGGATTCATGTTTTCCCTTGGTAGTGCAGCAGTTACATGGAGCAGCAAAAGGCAACCTACAGTTGCTTTATTGAGTATGAAGGCTGAGTATAGAGGTGTTGCTATGGCAGCATGTGAGGTGGTATGGTTGCAAAAGTTATTAGGTGATTTGGATGTGCAGGGAGATGGTCTAGTTGTCATTCATTGTGACAACATGAGCAGCATACAGTTAGCTAGGAATCCAGTGTTCCATGCTAGGACAAAACACATTGAGGTGCACTACCACTTTGTGAGAGAGAAGGTACTTGCAAGAGAGATTGACTTGGTATATGTTAGCACACAATATCAGATAGCTAACATTTTTACAAAGGAATTGGGTATAGAGAAGCTTCAAAAGTTCCCAAGCTTACTTGGAGTTTCAGAGATAGAGTTGAGATTGAGGGGGAGTGTTGAGATGGCAAGCTTAACACGTGCGGACATTGATGATGGACCGCGCCTGGCTAGATGGGTCCGCACATCTACACTTAGCATGTTGGTGGTCATTGTGATACTCACATGGCCACTAACTTATGACTTATTATATCCAGTTTGTTACACCTACCTACAGTTGGAAAAGATATAGTGCCAATCGATTAGTGTAGTCTGTTATGCACTGTTTGACTTAGTAGGCCACTTTTGTTTATGTTGTATCTTATCTATACTTTGTGTACATTGTATAGTGTGTAGAACAAGAAGAAGAAATCAGCAAGAAAACGTTTTGGCCTCCATCTCTCTTCTTGTGTTCTTGAGTGAGCTTCCTCTGGTGTATACAGTGTGTGTTTGGTGCATCAGCTCAAGCAAGTTCCCCCACCACACGATTCTTGACACTCACAAGCAAGCAAAGAGAAGAGGAGAGAAGAAGACGAGTCCACTTTTGCCACACACTAAAGAATGAGCTCTCCATTTACTTTTTGTCTTTTATACATAACCCTAAACCCTTTTTGGGTGGTCATCCCTTTTTTACATGACCAGCCATTGTTGCAAGGTCCTTTTTCCGTTTCCTTCTATGTGCATTCTATTTGCCTTCTCTCTTACCTATGCCCATCTACCTTTTACAATTTGCACGGGAGGGAGCATGGCGCTCTTTTACAATAGTTTTAGGGGCACCTTGCATTTAAAAATGTGATTTTGCCTTTGACTTGATTTTCGAGGCCACCCTCATGCTTTTAGTCGTTCTCCATTTTTTCTTCTTCCGTTGTATCCGATGTCCTCCTGGGTCACCTCTTTTAGGTCCTGACTTGCACTTTTTGACTTTTTTCACTTTGTTATTGTGTTGAGGTTAACATCGTCAAACCCTAGCAAGGTGAGTTCTTATGTAGTTAATCCAGCTGAGATTAGATAGACTCGTTGCTCCTTTACTCCTAAGCTGGTGCTAGTAGGTTTGGATTCCTTGGCATGGATTCCATGTTGCAACGCTCTCCTTGCTAGCTCCGATTTCCTTTTGACTACCTCAAGGGTCTCTTCTTCTCTTGACTGTGTTGTGTTTAGCACTATGCTTAAAAAAGCTCTTTATTGCTTCAACATCCTTGTCTCTAATCCTGTGGCTTTGCTCTCTGCCATCATGAGATATTCACTCTCTGAATGGGCCAACTGGTAAGATAAGTTTTTGATTTTGTCCTCATTCTTAGTTGCCCATTCCTTTGCTTTCTCTTTCATTTACTCCAACCCTTGATTCTAGTACCAGGCCAAAGTGGTGATTACCTGCTCCTGCTCCCACCACAATACATGCATTTGTTCTTTTTCCTGGTTCCTTGTCTTGGTATGATTGTTGGGGTGACCATGACAAGTAGGATCGCATGTAGAGGAGCCTCTCCCTTACCTTCTGCCACCACTAGCCTTTGTCCTGCCTCTTATGTGTAGCACTCATGCTTGGCACATCCTTCTGCATGGGGCTAATCATTTCTAATTCTTGAGATTGGGAGGATTGCTCCACTAATCTCCTAATAGCCAATGATATTTGTTCCTCCTCTTGTTGCCTCAATCTTTCTTCCTCTTCCTCTTGTTTCTTTCTATGCTCCTCCTCAAGCCTCCTAGATTCTTCTTCCATCCTCTACAGTTCTCTATTTTCTTCTAAGGTGGATTGGGTTCTCTTGATGGGGATTTTCAATGTGATCTTCCTTCTTCCTCCTTGGCTTGATAGCTCTAAGCCTTGCTACTCCTAATTGTCCTTTCACTTGAGGTTCCTTGCTCTGTTGAATGGGTCGGCCTCTTTCTCATTAGCACCTCGTTTTGTTGTGTGCTCCTGATCCCTATTGAATTTGTCTTTCTCTTGCTCTTCTACTACTGAGAATGAAATAATCGGGCTCGCTAGAGTGGGGGAGCGATACTCCTCTTGGATCAATTATGGTTTTGGGGCTTCCTCTACTAATTCTTCTCTTTCCACCTCCCTTAGGGCTTCCTAGATTATAGCTATTAGTACCCCTACAAACCCTATGGTTGATGCCTTGGAAGCTAGTTTTTTCCTTTCTAACTCTAATGTGGTAGCCGAAGACTCCCCCTTGCTGCCCTTGGCACTATTTCTAGTGCCTTTGCTAAAGCTTGGATTTCTTTTTGGATGTACGCATTTTCCAATTACCTTGTCTAGTGCATTTTTTTTGCAAGGCTCTCAAGCAATGGCACTCCTATTCTATTCTCATGAGAGTATTGTACCTTTGGCTTGAGAAGAGGTTATGGACCATCTTTGCTTGCAGTTGGATGGTGGGATCGGGGATGTCAGCCAAGTTGATTCCATCATTTTTGTACAATTTCTTTTTGTCCATTTCCAACATCCTTCTTGGGCATTTTCTCTAGCTTGTCCACTAGTCTTAGGGCCATGGTTTTTGGGCTAAGTGCAACTTCCACCCTTCTGGTGGCATCTCCTTGTCTAATTCTGACAATTTTGGATGCATCAATATACACATGGAAGGTAATGGACCAATCTAGGGCTCTCTTGTACAAAGGTCTAGCAATCAATGCATAGTTCAACATGAATCAGACGTAGTATACTATATGGCCTAAGAAACATTAAACTTCCTTGAAGTTGTTCGTAGGGGGAAATTCTACAATGACTCTGTCTTTCAAGGAGTCTGTGGCTATCCCATTCCTTGACAAAAAATGTGCCCTAAAGTATAACCATGTTGCACCCAAAACTAGCACTTTAAGGGGTTTAGTGAGAGACCATATTGTTGACACCATTCAATGAATATTTGTAGATTTTCGAAGTACTCTTCCCAGTTGGTGTGGATACACAAGTCATTGATGAATACTTCTAACCATTTTTTGAGCATGTCCTTGAAGATGGCACACATGAGGTGCCAAAAGATAGCAAGGGCATTGGTAAGCCCAAATGGCATGACTATATAGGCAAACACCTCCCATTCAGTGTCAAATGCCATCTTGTGCTTGTCCTTCGAATGGACTTGCACTTGGTTATAGCCTAAGAAGCCATCTAGAAAACTATAGTAGGCTTCCTTTCCTACCACTCTCTCTAGCATGTGCTCAGCATATGGTAATGGGTAGTTGTCTCTCTTTGTAGTTGTGTTGACTTTCTATAGTGTATGCACACTCGAATCTTTCCATTATTTTTCATGACTATGACTATGGGTGATACCTAGTCCTTATGCTCCATTTCATAAATGAATATTGCCTTCAGTAGCTTATCAATCTCTTCTCTCACTGCATGTGCATGCTTAGGATTCATTGCATATGGTCATTGCTTCATTGATACTACATCAGGGGTCATAGGAATCTTATGAGTCATGATACTCAGATCTATTCCTTTCAATTTGTTTAAGGACCATGCAAACATGTCGGAGAATTCCCTTAAGATATTTATGAGATCATTCTCCTTCTCCTTAGTTAGGTCATCCATGATGTACATGGGTTAAGGCTTTGTCAAGAATCACGTGGTGGGGGGACTTGCTCAAGATGTTGCGTCGAACATACACATAATGCACAAGGAGAAGCTCACTCAAGAGACAAGAAGAGAGATGGAGGTCAAACAATGCATAACCGACTACACTAGTCAACTGGCGCTATAACTATGCTAGTTGTAAATAGGTGTAACAACCTAAATATAATAAGTAATGAGTCAGTGGCCATGTGAGATTCATAATGATCACCGACGTGCTAAGTGTAGATGTGTGGACCTATCTAACCAAGTGGTCCATCATTAATGTCCGCATGTGTTGAGCTTGTCATCTCAACACTCCCCCTCAAGCTCAACTGCATCTTTGCAACTCCAAGTAAGCTTCGAAACTTTTAAAGCTTCTCTGTACCCAATGCCTTCGTGAAGATGTCAGCTATCTGATCCTGTGTGCTGATATACACCAAGTCAATCTCACCTGCTAGTACCTTCTCTCTCACAAAGTGGTAGTGTACCTCAATATGTTTTGTCCTGGCATGGAACACAGGGTTCCTAGACAACTGTATACTGCTCATGTTGTCACAATAAATGACAACTGGACCTTCCACCTGCACATCCAAATCAGCCATTAACTTTTGTAGCCATACTACCTCACATGCTGCAACAACAGCACCTCTATACTCAGCCTTTGTACTCGACAAAGCAACTGTAGATTGCTTTTTGCTACTCCAAGCAACTGTTGTACTACCAAGAGAGAACATGTATCCGTTGGCAGATCTTCTATCAGACATACTACCAGCCCAATTTGCATCTGTGTATCCAAACACCTGTACATCTATACCTGCCTCATAGAAAAGTCCATAATGTAATGTGGACTTCACATATCTCAATATGCGTCTGACTGCATCCAAATGTGGCTTTCTAGGTACTTGCATAAACTGACTCACAAGAACAACATCGTAGCTCAAGTCTGGCCTTGTAATGGTCATGTAGATCAAAGTCCCCACTAACCTCCTGAACATAGTAGGGTCTTCTATCTCATCCCCAACATCAGCACTCAACTTTGCATTCTGCTCCAATGGGACTGAAAGTGGTTTGCATGCTGTCATACCATACTTGGACAACATATCCAAGCCATATTGTCTTTGGGACAGCCATATACCATCATCACATGTGATCACCTCAATGCCAAGGAAGTACCTTAGCTCACCTAAATCCTTCATCTCAAACTTCTTCTTAAAAAAATCCTTGACTTCAACAATCCCACTATCACTATTACCTGTAATAATCAAATCATCCACATAGATGACTATGATGACCAAACTTGCATCTCCCTTTCTCACATAAAGTGAGTGATCAGCATCAGAAACATAAAAGCCAATATTGACAAGATACTCTCTGATCTTGTCAGACCATGCTCTAGGTGCTTGCTTGAGCCCATAGAGCGCCTTCTTCAACCTGCACACATACGTGGGATTCTCTAAATCTTCATAACCTGCTGGCTGATCCATATACACTTCTTTCTGCAAATCACCATGCAAGAAGGCATTCTTCACATCCATTTGCTGCAACCTCCAACCTTTGGCTGCTGCCAAAGAAATCACACATCTGATAGTTGCCATCCTAGCAACTAGACTGAAGGTTTCTTCATAATCTATGCCATATGTCTGGGCATAGCCTTTTGCAACCAGCCTAGCTTTGTACCTACTAATAGAGCCATCTGCATTGTGCTTAATCTTATAAACCCACTTACATCCAATAGCTTTCTTGCCCTTCGGCAATGATACTAGATCCCAAGTCTTATTGGCCTCTAATGCAGCCATCTCCTCATCCATTGCTACATCCCAATAAGCATGACCAACATCCTCCTCAAAACATGTGGGCTCAACATCCTCAACTAGTTTCACCATATAAGCATAATGGTGAGCTGCATAACCTTCAAAACCAAATCTTTTAATAGGGTATCTGACCCTGCTAGATCTACGTACCATTGGATCACTCAATGGAGCCTTTACATTACTATGAGCTCTCTGTACACCTGGTGTCCTGACAGAAGGAATACCAAGCTCATCATCCAAGCTCTCTGAGCCACTGGAGTCTCCATCAAGAACTACATCAATGCCATCTGACACTTTATTCTTTCCTTTGTCTTTACCTGTAGTGCTACTGGATGCACGTGAAGATGTAGAGGTACTCCTTAGTCTCCCAGACCAAGGACTACCAGATGATGTCTTTGGTCCACTAAGAGTCTGTGATTCTTGCTTTTCAGCCTACACATGAGTGTCATGATCATCATCATCATCCAATGCATCACCACTAGATGCATACCAACTGGTCATTTCATCAAAGATGGCATCCCTGCTCACTCTGAACTTACATGTGACAGGGTTATAACAGCGATACCCTTTCTGCTCTAAAGAGTATCCAATAAAAACACATTTTTTTGCCTTTGGATCAAGCTTTTTCCATAGCTCATCTGGCACATGAACGTATGCAACACAGCCAAATACCTTCAAGTGAGATACATCAAGCTTCTTGCAAGTAAAGCATTCTTCAAGAGTCATCCCATGAACTGCAGCTGTGGGAGTTCTGTTCATAATATAAATAGCAGTATGAACAGCCTCAGACCAAAAATGCTTAGGCATATTATTTTCAGCCATCAAGGCGCGTGCAACTTCTGCAATATGCTTGTTTTTCCTTTCTACAACCCCATTTTGCTGTGTGGTATATCTGCATGTGAACTGTCTCTTTATCCCATGAGACCTTAGAAAATCACTGAACTCATTCAAGAGGTACTCTCCCCCTCCATCTGACCTCAAGCACTTTACTTTCAAGCATGTTTCTCTTTCAACTGCAGCCTTGAAAGTTCTAAAGTGCTCAAACGCTTCACTCTTTTTCTTCATAAAATATACCCACAGCTTTCTAGAACAATCATCAATGAATGTGACAAAGTATGAACTGCCTCCGAGAGATACATTTTGTGTACGCCCCCAAATGTCTGTATGCACAACACCAAGGATATTTTTGCTTACATCTCTGTCATGTGAAAAGGATTGTCTTGCCTGCTTACCAAACTGACATGCTTCGCATACCTTATGAAATTCTGCAACTCTAAATGTAACCCTTTGGACTGCATTAATTTCAGCCTTTGTACATTTGCATGTCCAATGCGTTTGTACCAAATTTCAATATCTGCAACAACACCTTTTCCTTTAGCATACATAGTAGCATTCATAGTAGGAATTCCAGCATCTAGAGTAAACATACGTCCAACTCTACTTTCCTTTGCTACCAACCTGCACTTGTCATTGAAGTCTTCTACAAAGCAGCCCTTTGCATTAAATCTGACTTGCAGCCCTTGCTCTACTATTTGATCGACTGACACCAAGTTCTTTGTAATAGATGGCACATGTAATACATCTGAAAGACTCTTTGTCTTACCATCATGCAAGGACAAGGGAACTTTTCCAATGTGTGAAATTGGGTGGCATGAATCATCACCCGTCTACACATAACCTGCATTTTGCAAATCCTGCATCTCTCCAAACCATTCTGCATGGCTGGTCATATGATTGGATGCACCTAAATCAACATACCAAATATCATCATGTGTTCCCTTTCCTGTAACAGCATTCAACATATGCTGCATAACAAACATGCGTTCATTTTTGTCTTCATTCTGTCGTGAAGACGATGCATAGTTTTCTTGCTACAACTTACCACTGCGAATATCATCTTTCTTAGCATAACATTGGGCTGCAATATGACCTGTTTTGCCACGGTAGTGACACACAATACCAGAGTTGTTAGAACCTCTGTTCTGCCATCCACCTCTTCCTCTAAAGCCCCCCCTGCCTCTAAAGTTACCATGACCTCCTGAAACCTGCATATTGCCAAATTGTTGATTCAATCTGTTTTGCTGGTTGTCACTACCACATCCTGTACCACGACCTCTTGAAGAGAACCTGCCACATCCCCTTCCTGAACTGGAGTAGAAAGCTTGGACTTGTTCACCATTTCTTTAGATGTCTCAGTCTGCATGTTGATCTCTTCAGTGATCATAAGGGCGACCAACTCATCGAAATCTGGAAATGGCTTTCTGACATATACGAAAGTTACAAAAGACTTCCAACCCTTTTCATTGTTAAGTCCACCCAAGGTAGACGACACCAAATCATCATCATCGGGCATTGCATCAATCGATGCCAATGCATTTGCAATGCTCCTTACCTTTAGTGCATACTCATTGATAGACATCTTCCCTTTCTTCAATGTATTCAACTCTTGCTTGAGTTGAATCTTTCGTGCCTTTGTATTTACGGAAAATATACTTTCAAGTATGGTCCAAGCTGCATATGAATTCTCTGCATTTCTCATATGTCCTAGCATATTATTATCAATTACTGCAGACAGCCAATATATGACCTTCTGGTCTAGTCGACACTCTTTTCTTTGTCTTGCTTGATAGAGGCTACTTGTTTGTTGAGTGCTGCAATTCTCTTGGAGTTTCTAAACATGCTGCTCCCTTGCTATGTAGCTCTAGAGCTTCTATCTCTGAGTAGGTCATCCACTCACATGGCCTCCTCAAAGACTCTTGTAAGCACATCCCTTTGAAAGTTTGAGTTTCTTGCTAAGGCCTTATAGAGCTCTTTGTTGCGGATCTCGTTAATGAATATGATGGAGGCCACTCTCTCATTCGGTCACTCATTTCTACGTGTATTCTCTTGTAGAGAGACTCCTCGCATATGTGACGTAGTCCAGTATGTCCTCTTTGTCTTTTTGGCTAACATTTGTCAACTTAACAATGAGCTTATTGAAATATCTTGCCTCTGAGAATCTCTTAATTGAAGAGATTCTTAGATGGGTGAAGTTATTGCATTGGGCATTATCTAGATAGGTAAACCAAGTCGATCCCTTGTCTCCAAGCAAAGACCAAATGCTTATGCTCATTGGGCAAGGTCCATGAGGTCGTTAGCCTTGCATATTTGCTCAAACTACTCGACAAAGCTGTAGGGGTCATTGCCTGCTTAATATTTATCCAGTTTCTTGGCAACTATGGGTATTCTCATTTGGCTCTTAGTAATTGGGGTGAATCCCAACCCAGCTAGCAATGATGCTGCCAAGGCTGCCCCACTTTGCTCAGTGCTGGTATTGTCTAGCAATCATTTTGTGAGTAGCTTACTCATTGTAAGGCTGGCTTCTAAGGCTCTCTTCCTATCGGCATTGCCTCGCATTCTATTTCTCCTTGAGATGGCTAGGATCCTATGAACCTCATTGAGCTCTCTCTCTTGGCACAACCTTTGAGCCCTTTGCTCCTAGCTAAAGCTTGTTATGCACTGTAGTGCGATCTACCCTAGCCTCCTCTTCTCCTCAAGGTCGACTATGATATTGGTTGTTGGTCTTCCATGATGCGCTATCCTTACCTGTTGGTCATACTATGTGATAAGTCATTGGATGGCATCCGAGTACCCGGCCACATTAAGGTCAAGGTCAAGGTCGAGGTCATTCTCATTGAAGCTAGTTCTTGCCATGGTGGTTGTCTACCCACTAGTGCTTCTATGAGCTCAACTAGGTCCATCGGCTAAAGATGTGTCTCTAATCTTGGTTTGTCCTTCCTTTCCTTAGTGGTCAAATGGTTCTATCTTTCCTAGATGTTTGTTAAAGGTGTCTCATGTTAAGAATCAAGCTCGTGATTAGTATCATCGACATGATTGATCTTATCTAGACAGCTATCATATTAGTTGTCACTCTACATGTGTGTTGTAATAATTGAGTCAATCAGACTCAACCACAGTTAGTGGTATAGCCAGTTAGTGACCTAGTGTGTTTATCAGTTATGTGTGATTAGAATTTAGTAAGCATTATGGAAGAATTAGAAGAAGAGAACAAAGAGAGTTTACCACTCTCTATTACAGTTCCATGTCTTTGTCTCTCTCTCTCTCTCTCTCTCAATCTTGAACATGCTATCAGAGCCTGAACACCTGAAGCTTGAAGGCTTGGCAGTGGCCATTTGACATCAAGACATCATATATGAAGAAAACGTCATCAAAGGAGATTGTGCCAGCCTGGTTTTTTGTAGAAGCTATATCTTGCTATAGAAATGGATTTTAGAGAAACAACCCATGATTCTTGACCGTTTCGACATGGTCTGCAACTTTGTAGAGAAGAAAGTTTTTTCAAATTCTTCACATATTTTGAGATGTTTAGCATAGACATGGTACCGAATCATTCCCGGTTTGGTGGAGGGCTAGAGGTTGCTACTCGGAGGTGGAATAAGCATTGAATGAGGGCTGATCTGTGGTCCCGCATCAGATTTTGAAACCTGCAAAGAAGGAAAAAAAGTCGGTAATTCTATTTTACAAAGGAAAATTGCTTGTTTTTCATAATTGATTGAGCCAATGTTGTTCTTATGGAGTGAAAATTGGTAGGAATGCTATTCACTATTTGTTCTATGCTCCCATGATGAAAAAATAAGAAAACATAAAGTTAAAATGCTGGGAATAATTTTTAGAAACCCGTAAAACATGGTTTTTATGAGGAAAATGGGGTTTTTGGTGTTTTTGGGTGGGATAAACCAATACACATGGGGTAAAATGCTAATAAAATCTATATTTTTGTTGTTCTAAGAATCAAGAGCCACAACTCTGAAAATATATCAATTTTTAATTGGAAAAATAAAGGAAAATAGAGAAAATTGGGGAAAAATAAGAGGAAAAATAGGAATATGGCTTAGAAAAAATACGAAAAAATATGATAAGTGGTTGTGGATGTATGGTGGGGCAAAGCATGAGGTTTGGCCTCAGTTTTCCCTGTCTTTTTGTTATAGTATGTGATTTATTGCTCTTTATACACTAAATCATAACAAAACAATCTCTATAAACCTATGCAACGAAGCAAAACTTAAACAGTGAGGGGGAGTAGAATTTTGTGCAATAGTTTGAGGGATGAAATAGTACAAATTTGAATTTTTTTCTATGCATATCATTTAGAAAACAATTTATTTGGAAATTAGAGATCTAATAGTACAAGGTTTGCCTTGGTGCTAGATTCTTGCAATGAAGCATATACGCGTATTAGTTGAAATTAATGGAAAGATTGTTTGCATACTAGCACATAGACTGATTTCGAAACATAATTGTTTATGCACGATGAGGCATCCACTATTGCATTGATCATACATATGGTATCAACTCCTGGAAACGCATAGCAATTGGTTGAATTATAGTTGACCCATTCTTGAGAGGGTGAAATTCCCCTTGCCGTAGCTTAGTCATTCGTTTCTTGGGAAAAATTATTGATAAGAAACATGGTATCTCCTGGATCTCGCTGAAAAGAGAGGAGGTTTGTTCGAATGTATTTATATGTAAAAGCAACACATCTAGGGGCCAATCCCCAAGATGTAGGAGAGCTGTAGTGGGGCCACAGTAATCAGTCGGTGGGGTGACTCCTTCGTGTGTGATACATGGCACTTATTGGCAATATGTGTGGGATACCCCCTTTGAGGGGTTTTGGGAAAGGTGCCGTTGGACTCTTATCCAGCTACAAACACAATATTACAAGTATCTAATGTGAATTAGTTATTACAGATGCTCTTGGACCGCGAGGTCAGGTGGTGGTGGAGGTATCTGTTGTATGCATGAGGTCCGGCTAGTGCTGGCCCATTTTTGGTCCCATCAGTTGTTTACTATTGTAAACAACAGGTGGTTCCAGGACATCGGTGGCTTTCATCCTAAGAATGTATATGCCCTTTTTCTCATGCATTTGAACATGGTTCTGGAGTGTTAAATACTCAGTTTTGGAGCTTATTTGTAGACTGGAAATAGTGAACTAGTTGTTGTCCTGAATTTGAAAATAGTATACATACAGGGTTAAAGTATCTGCGACACTTATTTGCTACTGTGACAAATACTTGGATCATACCATTTGAGTGGTAGATGGTTTTTGGGATATTATGAGTGCTAAAAGCCCAAAGTCTAGATTGATTTGTTCCTGGTTGTACCAAGGTATTGATTGGTTATTGTCTACGGGAAGGATACCTATCATCTTCACTTGATATACATGCAATCTATTCTGACCGGTTGGACATGGATCAAATCTTGCATAGAAAGGAACTGAATGAGATGTTTTGGGGATGTTTTGAGGTCTAAATAATCTTGTTTTAGCATATAAAATATTGCTGGTTATAGCAGTGAACTGGTTGTAAACAACCTATGGTTTGAGTATTTGGTACTACTACTTGCATACAGTATAAACATTGATGCTTGTTTGGTCACATATTGAATCCCCAATGTATTGGGACATTCCTATGGTGGTTTAGGGATATTATTGAGCTGAGAATACCATGAATATTGTAGATTTTATGCTTTTGGTCATAAGAGGATTTCTATCATAGACTGTGGAAAAGTCTAGTGAATGTCTGGGGTATGACTGCATGAATATTGCTGCTTTATGCCATGCTCCTGCAGGAACCTTGCAAACTCATTTGAGAGGTACTCTCCCCCTCCATTTGACCTTAGGCATTTTATTTGCAGACCTGTTTCTTTTTCAACCATAGCTTTAAGAGTTTTGAAATGCCCAAACACTTCACTTTTCTTTTTCATAAAATACACCCAAAATTTTCTGCTATAGTCATCAATAAAAGTGACAAAATAATGATAGCCTCCAATAGATGCAGCTTTAGTAGTCCACACATCAGAGTGGATTAATTACAATGGCTTCTTACTCTCTTGAACATGTCTAGGAAATGGTTTCCTTGCCTGTTTTCCAAATTGACAGGCTTCACATATCTTATGCATTTCTGCAACCTTGAATTTAGGCAATCCTGCAACAATATTTTGGGTCTGCATTGATTTAAGTCGTTGTACATTAACATGACCAATGCGTTTATGCCAGATATCAATATCTGCAACTACACCGATCCCATGTGCAAACATTGCTACACTCAATTCAGGCATGTTTGCATCCAACGTAAACATTCTGCCCTTCTTCTTTCCTTTTGCTATTAAGCGACCTTTATTTTTCATATCCTCAACAAAGCATCCATGAGGATTAAATCTGAACTACAAGCCCTGCTCAACCATTTGACCAATGAAAACCAGATTCTTGGTGATATTCGGGACATGAAATACATCTGACATGTATTTCTTTTTCCCATCCTGCATAGACAAAGGAATTTTTCCAATCTGCACAATAGGATGTGCAGTATCATCACCAGTCTCCACAAATCCTAGTTTTTCCATTTTCCTTGCATCCTATATCCATTCTGCATGACCTATCATATGGTTTGACGCACCTGAGTCAAGATACCACACTTCATTGCTTTCTTCTGCACTTGTTACAGAATTGTTCATGTGCTGCACCATAAACAAATGCTCATTTCTATCATCAACCTGTCTACTAGAAGATGCATAATTCCCTTGTTGCAATTTTCCATTCATGATGTCATTTTGCTTTTTATAGCAGTCTTTAGCCATATGACCCATTTTATCACAGTAGTTGCATTCAACATTGATGTTTGCATTTTGGCCTCTTTGCCATCCACCATGACCTCTTTGGCTCCCCCTACCTCTAGAGTTACCATGTCCTTCTCCATAGGACTGGTTTTCTTGAGTTCGCTGCATATTCTGATTTCTACCACGGCCTCCAGATCAGCCTCCTCTACCTCTGCCTCTACCTCTTCTAGTATTTGAGTAGAAGACAGCTTCTTTTGAAGTTCCTCCTGAAGAAGATGCACCACCATTTCTCTGCTCCTCAGAAATTAGAAGAGCAATCAACTCCTCAAAATCAGGAAATCTTTCACGGACGGAAATGGATGTTCGGAATTGTGCATAATCCTTTCCTAGACCATTCAAGGTCATAGAAACTAAATCATCATCTTCCACTGGCGACCCAATGGAAGCAAGTGCATCTGCAATCTTCTTCACCTGCATGTGGTAGTCATTGATGCTCATAATTTCTCTTTGCACATTGTGCAACTCTTGCTTGAGCTGCATTTTCCTGGCTTGCGTATTTGTGCTATACATTTTTGACAAAGTATCCCATGCCTCCTTTGGCGTACTTGCATCCTGAATATGCACAATCATAGAGTCTGAAATACTGATAGATAGCCAGTACATAACTTTTCTAGCTCTCTCATGCCATCCTTTAAATGCCTGCATTTGCTGTTGATTGGGAACATCAGGAAGAACTGGTTCTTCTTCATTTCTTGTAACAAATTTCCAATATCCTTTTCCCATAAGGAAATTCGTCATTCTAAACTTCCATGCTTGGAAGTTGTTCTTGTCAAGCTTTTCAGTGACAATCTGTGAAAGAGAATCAGACGCCATTACACAACACTGCAAAAAAATTCTGTCACTACAAAAAACACAACTTCAGCCTCACAAGGGCAAATCTGCAAAATTGACGAAAGTGGTATTTGACCACACAGCCACTTCTTAGTGACGATTTTGCATCAACAGGCAACAAGGATGATTCTGTAACTCCTAATGTCTCTGCGCACAGACATACGATGCAATTTCTACGGTAAATTTTCACCGACCTGTAGAACAGTGGTCGCACAGCAAAAAACAGGGCCTTTTCCTAAGTGCGTGCGGAAAACTTCCGCCTCCAACACAGGTCCCCCAAATGGCCTCAAATAAAAAAAACAGGGCAACCAAGGGCTAAAGCCTACTCCCGCAGCATATACTGCCCTCTTGCTACACCATGAAGGGTGTCTCAATCTGAGACAATGCACTCTTGCACTTTTCGGCTGTGCTACCTATAGAGACTTGCTCCCAAACTCGAAAAATGAAAGCAACACTGGTCCTCTTACCAGAACACGGTGAACTTGGTTTGCTTTCTTGAGCTCCTTACTATGAACCAGGCTCTGATACCATGTTAAGATTGTGGGAGAGAAGGAAGGAGTCTCACTTGTAGCTTTCTCACTTACACAATGGCGGAATACACACACACACAGGTGGAGGCTGAAAACAGTTTTCCTCTTCTTAGTTGTGTAAGCCAAAAAGAACTCTGGTACAGAGAAATAGAAGAACCCTATATAAGGGTCTCAAACCAAACTCAATTAACTAAGGTGGCATACTAACTGAGCCACGAACTAGAGTAGATAAGGATAGCTATCATCTAGCTATTATTCATGGGCAGTGTACCAACTGCATCTGCATCTAACAAGTCGGTGACATAAATGCACAACGGTCACCCTGGCATATCACGAGTGGAGCTCGATATCTCAACAGAGTGAGGGGAAAATTGACATGATAGAATATGACACTGAGGGATGGGTGATAGAGTAAATATAAGCAGACTCCAAACCACACAAGGGAAATTCCTTTAGAATCAAAAGAGAAGTCATGTGCATGGATTGTGATTGCACCTAGTTGGAGCACATAGGTGCAATAGACTTTCAGCAAGTAGGCCTAGTCCAACCAAGTGCCACACCATTGCTTAGGATGGATTCACCATTGGAGCTATGACCATTGGGAGAGACTCCCTCCTCTAGCAAAGATGGAGATTTTGATTCCGAACCAAAGTAAGCTCAAATTTCAACTCACAATATACCCATGACACCTGATGCAATGTTGGTTAAGCAGTGATCGTATCCCATGAATCTAAAGCATGCTCGTGCTATCAAGAAAGAATTTGATAAGCTAATGAGAGTAGGATTCATCTATGAGATTGAGCACATTGACTAGGTTTTACCCACAGTTATCATACTAAAGAAGAAGCGCATCAACTACAAAAGGTAAACGCTGCTATGAAGAGAGATAATTATCCATTGCCATACACCAAGCACATGCTCAAGAGAGTGGCTGGTAAAGAGGTCTATAGTTTCTTGTATGACTTATCGGGGTACAATTAGGTGCAAGTGCACTCTAACAATAGGCACAAGATCGCCTTTGCCACTGAGTGGGGAGTCTTTGCCTACATAGTCATGCCCTTTGGGTTGACTAACACACCAACTACCTTCCAAAGGCTCATGTGTGCTATATTCAAGGATATGCTTAGGAAAGAGTTAGAGTTTTTCATCGATGATCTGTGTGTTCACTCTACTTGGAAGGAACACTTAGACAACATTTTTGAACGGTGTCAATTATATTGTCTCTCATTGAATCCCTTAAAGTGCCAGTTCTGGGTGAAGCATGGATGCATCCTAGGGCATGTAGTATCAAAGAATGGCATTGGCACCAACTTCTCAAAAGTTAGGATTATTGTCAATCTTCCACCACCACAACTGATTATTAGAAGGGAGCTCAGTGCTTCCTAGGCCATAGAGGGTAGTATCGACAATTTGTGTTGAACTACGCATTAATTGCCAAACCTCTATACAAGTTGTTGATTATATTCAAGTGGACCGAGGAATGCCAATGCACATATGAGGAGTTGAAAAAGGCTCTCACCACTGCACCAATTCTACAATCCCCAGACTGGAAAATCACTTTTCATGTTCACATTGACGCTTCTAAATTCGTTGTGTTATCGGAGCTGTATTGTGCCAACCTAGTGAACACAACTTAGACTATCCTATAAGCTTTGCTAGTAGACAACTCACAGATACAGAAATGAACTACTCAACAACGAAGAGTTTGCCGGTAGCAGTTTTGGCATTACCTTTTGGCTACACCCTTTACCTTCTTTGTTGACCATCACGCCTTGCTTTACCTTGTTCATAAACCGTGTGCTACAGGAGGCATAGCTTGATGGTTAATTCTACTTTTAGAATTTGACTTCTTTGTGGTTGTGCATAAAGGAAAGAAGCATTATATGATTGACCATATGTCTTGCATCCCCATGGGAGAAGCCGCTGACAATAAGACATTGCAATGACGAACTACCTGATGCCCATCTATTCAGCCTATCCAATGAAAGAGATTTATTTAGAGTTGATTTGATGCCTTATTGGGTAGATGACATAGTCTAAGTACTTGAGCACAGACTCCCTAAACAATCAATAGAAAAAGTCCCTGACTTAGGTGACTCATTCTCAAAATCCAATCTTATCAATTGATAGCAGGCCAACTCTATCGGCTAGGGCAAGAAGGATTGCTACACAGATGTGTGTGTGAGTATGAAATGCACGACGCACTTGTAGAGGCACACGGTGGAATAGCAAGAGGGCATTTCAGCAGAGACACAATAGCCCGTAAGGTGTTGTAGTCTCAACTATGGTGGCCTACTCTTTTCTGAGATATAGCACGATTTGTAAAGCTCTATGATGAGTGCCAAAGGACCAAGATACGAGTTCGCAATTGACAAAATGAAGTTGAGTCCAATCACTGCAAGGCAACCATTCAAGACATGGGGAATTGACTTCATTGGGCCAATCAGTCCCGCAACACAATACTCACAAGCAAAATACATCATTGTTGCCACAGGCTATCTCATGAAGTGGGCGGAAGCATGAGATATGAGAAAAAATGATGCTAGGACCACTACCAAGTTCCTTTAGGAGCAGGAAATCTTAAGATTTGGCTACCCCATCGAACTCGTTAGTGACCAAGGCACACACTTCATCAATGAAGTGATCGGTCATCTGCTATCCACCTTTCTAATCATCCATTGGAAGTCCTCACCATACTATCCTCAACCTAATGGCCAACCTGAGTCTACGAATAAAATTCTAGTAAATGTCCTGACCAAGGTAGTCTCTACTTCGTGTAGCGACGACTAAGATAACAAACTCATGGCAGCCTTATGGGTCTATAGCATAGCTTATAAAACTGCTGTGGGACAAGCTCCCTTCACATTGACCTACGAGACTGAAGCAATTCTACCTGTAGAGTTCTTTGTTCCTAGCCTAAAAATCGCTCATCAAGAGAGATGGGATGGAAAGGAGGCATGGACAAATCATCTAATTGAGCTAGAATATCTATCAAAAACTTGACTTCTAACCAGCCACGCACTAATATGCAAGAAGGCAATATGCAAAAGCTAGTTTGACAAGCACATTAAGCAGTGCAATTTTGAATAGGGAGACTTGGTACTGTTGTACTTACTCAAGGGACATAAGCTAAAATTAATTTTAGAGGGCTAGGGCCTTTCTGAGTTCTCACCATTAGTCGAATAAGAAATGTGGAACTCAAAACCCTAGAGGGTAAGGGCATATGGTTCTTCAATAGCAATCAAATGAAGAAGTACCACCCTCACGCACACCCACTTCATGACCACCAATGCTAGAATCCCCTATCAATGTGTGAATGGCTATTATCACAAAGATTGACGATGAGGATGAGGAAGCAGTAGAACCAGCCTACCTAAGCATAACAGTCACTGCCAAACACACACCTTCAATACATTGATCAATGAGGGAGCTAACTTTAATGTCTTAACTCACAATCATTGGACTCACATTGGCAGACCACAATTTGGAGCCTACCAACACCAAACTCAGCCCATATGGGGGCCGATCATATGCACTCTTAGGCAAGTACAAGGTTATAGTCTCTATTGAGTCTGAAAGCATACCAATGATCTTTTATGTGTTGCAAAACACCAAAGATGCTAGTATTGAATCATTGTTATTTTTAGGATGACGCACATTTAAAAAGCAAGCTCATTGCAATGTTGACTACGAGTCCCAATTTATTCACCTCACCATAGAGGAAACGTACATATAGTCACCCCTTTCAGCAAGGGTTGCTCGACTCCTTCAAAGTCCTCAAAGCCACCGGTAGAGAAACCCACCGCCAAGTCTAAGGAGGGGGGTTATGATTTGCCACCACCTGCCAAACCTAAAGACTTGTAAACTGTTGAAGCCAAAACTATGACCCTTGAACCAAGGCTTCAATGGATACCTCAACATCAAAACCCATCACCTAGAAGCACATATCCCCCGCCCCACAAAGCTAAAGACCCACACTCAAAACCCAGGAGGCCAAGATGAAACCATAAGCATCAATGTCCGATCAAGCTATGATGGGTCCCCAAGACCTTATTGCAAGTGCAAGGCTATTATGTGGGTACCTTGATCTGGGTACCTAAAGCCAAAATGGCCAAAGTCCCTACTTAAATGCCGCCCTCAAGCTTGACCACACAAAACATTAGGACAAATTAGGCACTCATGCCACAACAGACTAAGGCTGCTAAATCCAAAGAACCTTTGAAGCCCAGCCCCACAGAATCTAAAACAATCTATATGCCAAAACAACAGTCCGCTACTAGCAAAGTATCTCAACCTGGGCCTACTAGTGGCCCTCAAACCTCAAAAGCACCATTAGAAGCAAGAGGCCAAGCCACAACCTCAAAAGAAACTAGAGCCGCAACAATCAGCTGTTGAACTCTCTAATTGGCCAGCCACCTACAGGCCTTAGACTCTCTTATGAGTGGAGATCAATTCTAACCTTGGCTGAGGACTTTGTTGAGAACATGGGGGATGACTTGATTGCTTGTTTTAAATGCTTAGATGCCACCTTCCAGTTGCTTGCTAAAATCTGTGACCACATGGACTTAGACCTTTTCAAAGAGCCTTTAGCAACGGAGCCTTTAGCAATGGAGGTGCATACGCTACCTTGCTCATGGGAAGAATCCGAATTTGTACTCGTTAAGGCTGCCGAAGCAGTTGAGGAGTTAATTGCCATTGAGATTTCCCGTGAGTAAGCACAGAAATGATGCCTCATCACATCTTATGGCAAGCATAGTGCATATGCCACCAACCAAGAAATTGAAGAATTGAAGCAGCTTGCTAACAACAACTCTTCCTTCTTGAGGAAATGGTACGCTCTCTAACTTCAATGGGAATTTGAGGGCTGTCAAATCATGACTAATGCTAAACAGAGACGTGCTATCAAAACCATGAATTATGACCCTACTTATGTAGCTCCAACCTCCTAAGGGTTTTGACAAAAATTCGTAACAGACCCCTAGAAGATCACCTCCTGACCCATCTTTAGATCATATTCTAACTAAGGAGGAGTTACTAGCTGAATCAATTCTGATGACTTCCTAATGGATGTCCTTACCTAGATCACTCACGTAGGCATTCGACCTATCGACATGGGCTACTATGCTAAAATGGAATATAATTAAAACTTCTATGCTTGACTCATGTGTAGGTGAAGCATCGTGCATAGCCGCCACTGAATGCCCTTAACCCTTTAACCTCTAATCCTAGGAAGGATCTTTCTCATTCTCAAGGGGGGAGGGGGTAAGGTGGAATCAAAATGTAAAATCAAATAGGTAATGTGAATAAAACACGCAAGGAAAACTAAAAAGCCTCAGTCAATGTCCAAAATACATGAAAAATTAATTTGTGAATTGAGAAAAAATGTCATTAAATCTTGGAATGAAGGGACTGCTTGAAGGAAAAGTCTACTAATGTGCTTAAGCATCTCAAATTAGCAAGCATGGGGTCTTTCCTTCTACTAGTAGTTCTTTTAAAAATCACTAATGGTGAATATGGCTTCATGACAAGAAACCATCATGGCATGCCAAGAAAAGATTGGCAAATTTCCTTTCTTAGAAGAAGAACAGGCAAAATACGGCCTCTCGGTGGAGACGAGGGCTTTCAACTAGTTTAAATTTCGGCATATCTTCAATCTAGAAGATGTAGCCATCAAAAAATGGCCTCTCGGTGGAGACGAGGGCTTAGTTTAAATTTCGGCATATCTTCAACCTAGAAGATGTAGCCATCAAAGAATGGGCCATGATGTAGATTATTGAGCAATGCAATCTGCAGAAATACACAGAAGCACTAGGCCAAGGGCTTGATTGCATCCTTTGCACAAATTTCTTACAAACTTTTCACAAGAATCGCAGCACCGTGACTGTGCGGGAGGGAGAAGAAACTTGTCAGGTGCAAATTGAATTGACCCCAAAGTTGGTAGAAAGAGCATTGGGCCTGGCAAACAAAGTGGAGAGAAAGTCAAAGAGAGATGTATATGCCATGCTAGGGATGGACAAGGTGAAGGTCCACACCAACAATGGCATCAGCATGGCGGATATTTCAGATCCTAAAATCCAACTCTAGACCAAGATGGTGCACTCGTTGTTCTCTAGTCAAAGGTATAATACAATCATGAGCCGCATTAATGTCCCCTTGCTAGAGAGCATTGCAGCACAATCACTGGATAAGGTGAACCTTAATGGCTTTGTGAGAAATACCATTGAGACCTCAAAAAAGGCTCTGGCAATAGGAGGACAACCACCAGAGGGGAGTCCCCTGCCACCAAGGCTAAAATGAAAGCTTCATCTTTACTGCCATCATAAGAGAAGCCTTGGGGAAAGGGCAGGGAGAAGGAGGAGTTGATGAAACACCGATCAAGTCACCACCTCACCAAGAATAAGAGGCACAATCTAGTTGAAAGGATGATGAGTGAGGATGAAAAGGAAGAGTAGTCTAGTTGGAGAGGCTAAGAAGACAAAGAAGAAAATTGCACAGGAAAAGCAATAAGAGGAGAGGAGGAAAAAAGAAAAAGTGGACTACAAAAAGGCTCGTAGTGATTCCAAGAAGGTCGAGGAGGAAAGAAAGAGAAAGGCAAAAGAAGAGGAGGAGGAGTTAAAAGAAAGGTGGAGGAAGATATATCTCCTGCAACACATAGATCCATTGAGCAACAGTCTAGGCAGGATGAGCTGGAGCCCATGAGCCCACTTAGAGATGAAGGGAGAGGCTCAAGTGCCCATGTTCCGGAACTCATACCACTTGTAGTGCAAGAAGGTAAGGGCAAGGCCCCAATCACCCCCATTCCTACTCTCCTGGAGGCCACCACTACCACCACCATATCCACACCTAGCTCTACGGCCCAAGTGAATGCCAACAACCTAATAGCATGGGTCCAATACTTTGTGAACAAGGAAATGGGCCAAGGAGCAAGAGAAGGGACCCCTCTAGTAGGAACCAAAAGACCGAAAGCAGCAGAAGCAAGTCTCATGTCTAGACAACACCCGAAGAAGCAAAAGGTGGCGACCTCTACAACTCCATCCCTGCAATAGAGATGCTACCTGTGGAGTACGATGAACATGTCAAGGAGCTTCTCTCTCAACTAAAGAAAGCCAAGGAAGAGAAAAAGAAAGCACGAGTAGAGCTAGAAGAAAAAAAAGAGGCCATGGATGCACTTCAATTGGAGAAAACCCGCCAAATAACCATGGCCCAAAGGGAGATTAGTGAGCTCAAAGAACAACTCTACATGCTAAAGAAGAAGCAGAAGCCGAATGGCAGGCAAGATTAGACGAAGAGACTGAAGCCATAGTGCACTTACAAAGACACAATGAAGAGATCGTTGCACTTTATGAGGACTTAAAAGCAGAGATGGAGAAGATCAGTAAAGCCACAGAGGAATTAGAGGCACTAAGGGAGGAAAGAGCACACAGATACGAAAAAGAAGTGGAGAAATTGACACAAGAGGCAGCCTCAGCATAAGAAGAGCATCAGAGATTGAAAAGAGAAATGGAAGATCAAGAACAGAGGCTAACAGTCCTAACTCAGAGAGGCAGAGGGAAAGCCTCAAGGATGACGAAAAAAAGAGGAGATGAATGAGCAGCACATAATGAAAGACGAGTCAAAGCCTTGGAGCGCCATCTGGCTCAGGGTGAAAAAGATAAGGTACTAGCTGAAAGTCGAGAAGTAGAGGCTGCCCAAGTGGGCTTTGAAACCCAGCAACATGCCTTCCTTAATACACTGCTCGAGGTCACCTAGACAGAGGAAAGGGACGTTGTTGAAACCATCAAGAAGAAGCTACAGATTGCATGCAGGGCCCTGAGACAAGGTCTGCATATGTCACTGCAACCTGTGGGAGATAGCTTGAACCTTGAAGAGCATCGAAGATATCTATTGTTGGCAAGCTTTATCCCATAGGAAATAGATGCAGTAGGGTTTGCAGAAGGAAACTCAGCAAGGAGATGAGGCTGGCCCAAGCTTTGAGATGGGGCCCCATGAAGAAGAGCTAGCCCCACAACTTCCTTCCCACCACGGCCGAAAGACCAACAACAAGTGAACACATCCGAAGAAAGAAGGGCCGCACTTAAGGGACAGAGAAAACAAATGGTAGAGGAAGTAAGGAGAAGATTGAATGCTAGACATGTATAAGTGCAACCCGCGCCTATTCCACCGAGCCAAGATAATTTCCCAACAAGCTTCCATGCTGATTTGGTAATCTAGAAATAATAGAAAACCTCCAAAAACCCCTTCGATCTGAACTTCCGATTCCCTACCAATTTGCGCAGGGTTCTTTTGATCAAGGTGGGTGGAAGAAGTGATCAACATTGGAAGCAGGCTCGGGGAGAAATGGCTGGCTGAGAAAGAACAAAACCCCACCCTCTGGGGCACAGAGGATGCAGAATTGTGGCAAAAATTTGAGATCCTGAGATCAATGCCGAGCTATGAGTACCAGCCTACATGGAGAAGGCGTATCTGTGACATAAATATGGACACTTGGGTGGCTTTATGCAACACCCTCCCATTCAAATGCAACAACCCAACATTCATCCCATACTCGTGAAGAATGCAAGTGGATTTTGACCCCAATGTCCACAACCGGTACACTATGACTTCTCGGTAATCTACAATGTGAATTGTACTAAGCCTGAAGAGGCCCTTATCTTCACCCCAGAAAATCTGTATGACTCTATATTCCGTTTGGTAGATAAATTATCCTCATGCCTTGACCCTGCATTCATTACTACATGTAATTATCTTAGACTACTTAGAATACTAATTAGGCAAAATCCCACTCCATAAGAATGCAACCTTCCACCCCTCTATTTTGATCACCACATGGTAAGGTAGACACACCCCCAAGTAGTACAACATCATCCATGCAATACATTCTTAGACCCCACCATCTCAATCGGTTAATCAACTTCCCCCCAAAACCAATCCCCCACAAGACCCCATCATCATCGACTCGCACAGCCGCCCTTTTCAATCACCAAATCTTCATCAACTCAAAATTGCCAATGTCATGGAACTTGCAATCCTCTAGGAGGGGGGTAATGTTACATGATATATCACCATACAATCCACAAAACGTAGAGGAAAACCAAGGAACCCCCCATCAAAAAGTGATTGAAGAAGCTCATTCTACTTAGGCAAAAATTAGTGCAGGAGATGGCAACCCCAAAAAAAATATGGGGGAGCTCCAACTACTTTGGCAAGGTCCTCTCAAGGATGAGGGAGGCCCTGTCAAGGATGAAGCATGCTCTCTCAAGGATGACAAAAAGCACCAAAGATTCTAGCAAGGTGCTCAAAAAGGATGGAGCTAAGCACTGAATATTCTAGCAAGGCTCTCTCAAGGATGAGGGAGAACCTCTGAAGGCTCTTGCAAGGAAAGTGCGAGGTGTAATGCTATTCATTTTATCAGCATACCACACCAACATGGGCAAAGGGATAAGGCACCTTGAAGAAAATAGGGAAAAGCCATGGTAAGATTATAGTGTAGCAACCGCAAAATGTAAGAGCAAGAACCTACCTCAACTACATCTTCAATTTCAAGGGACATATCCACTCAAGGTCAGCGTCCCACCCCAACTACATCTTTCATTTCAAGGGCCAACCCATCCAACACCATCCTCCACAAGGGCTTGTATACAAACTCAAAAAATCCATCTCGCTACACCCATCCCACCTTCCAACTACTACCCATCAGTGCCATAGGATTGGCACTAGGCTAGAAGGGGGGTAATATTAACCTCAGCACAAGAAGAAAGTGAAAAAAGTGGAAAAACACAAGTCAGGACCTAAAAAAGGTGGCCTTAGGAGGAAATCGGTCACAATGGAAGAAGCAAGAATGGATAATGATTGAAAGAACAAGGGCGGCCTTGAAAATCAAGTCAAAGAAAATAGCACGTTTCTAAATGCAAGGTGCCCCTAAAACTATTGTAAAAGAGTTCCAGGCTCCCTCCCGTGCAAATTGTAAAAGGTAGATGGGCATAGGTAAGAGAGAAGGCATGCATGTCGCACTTAATGTGCATATCAAGAATGTGAGAGGCTTCTCCCAAATCCTTCATCTCAAAGCTCTTCTTCAACTAAGATTTAAGAGCATCCAGCTCATCATGTGCTTTCCCTGCTATCATCATATCATCCACATAAAGTACCAAAATAAGCAAGGAGCCATCACGGGCTTTCTTCGTGTAAAGACACAGATCCATAGCATTCCTGTTGTGGCCCTATAACTGCATAAAGGCATCAAACTTATGATACCACTCCCTAGGTGCTTACTTCAAGCCATAAAGACTTTTCTTCAATTTGCACACTAGGTGCTCCTTGCTAGGTTCTACAAAGCCCTTAGACTGCTCCATGTATATCTCATCATACAAATCCCCATGCAAGAATGCAGTCTTGGCATCCATCTGATACATGTCCAAGTCAAGCTATGCAACTAAGGCCAAAACCAAGTGTAGGATAGTCATCTTGACCGTAGGAGAAAAGACTTCATCAAAGTCAACTCCATGCTCCTATTTAAATCCCTTAGCGATAAGTCTTGCCTTATAAGCCGGCTTGGGGTTTCCAGGGGTACCTTTCAAGGGCACTTTCCAGGGGTACTTTTAAAGCCCTTAGCGACAAGTCTTGCCTTATAAGCCAGCTTGGGTTTCCAAGGGTACTTTTCAGCTTGTACACCCATTTGCATGGCAAAGCCTTCTTACCCTGAGGCAATGCAACCAAATCCCAATTCATATTCTTATGCAAGGATTCTATCTCAGATTACATAGCCCTCTCCTAGGAGTGACTGTCACCCCTGCGCATAGCCTCATCATAGGTGAGAGGCTCTCCTACATCTGTAACCAAGACATAATGCATCGAGGGCTAAAATCTATCAGGTGGATGTCTATCTCTAGTAGACCAATCTCATGGCAGGCTTTGCGACCGGTCCAACACCTTGGCCATGTGTACCAACTGCTATTGCAGGCTGTCCAACTGGCTGTGCAGGAGCACGTGGCTCCTCCTGGAATAAAACCCTACATATCTCTACCACCTTCTCAGGTTGCCGATGCATCTTGTCTTCATGGAAGACTATATCATGACTGCGGGTGACTTTCCACGCTTGCAGATCCCAAAGGTGATAACCCATCTCGCCTACATCCCCATAGGCAAGGAAAATGCATTTGACACTCTTAGGATCCAACTTAGTACACTTTTCTTTGGGCACATGGTAGAATGCCTCACATCCAAAGACACGTAGATGTGCATAAGACGAAGGTTTCCTAGTCCATACCTCCTGTGCAACCTAGAAATCCAAACCACTAGAAGGTGATCTATTTATGACATGCACAGTTGTAGTGATTGCCTCAGTCGAAAAGCTCTATCGTAAGCCTGCATGGCTAAGCATACTGCGTACATGCTCCTAGATGGTTCTATTCATCTGTTCAGCCAAACCATTCTGGGGTGGGGGCAGTCAATTGACGCTTAATATCTCTCTCGTCACATAGTTGCTCAAAAGCATGTGACACATATTCTCTCCCATTGTCAGTCTCCTAAGGCATTTCAGCCTATGCCCAGTCTAGTTTTCAACAAATGCAAGCCATCTCTGAAATACATCCAAGACATCTGACTTAAGCTTAATGGGGTAAGCCCAGACTTTACACAAAAAATTGTCAATGAATGCCACAAAATACTTTGCATCACCCATAGACTGAGAGGGTATGGGCCCACAAACATCCGAATGTACCAATGTCAAGGGCTCACTCATGTGTGTCCTACCAGACTTCTTATGCGTATTCCTAGTCTGTCTGCCATAAAGACAATGTTCACATGAATCAACACATGTGTAGTCAAGGGGTAGTAAGTACTGCAAACCAAAAAACATTTTCATTACCTTCAAGGACATATAGCCCAAACGGGCATGCCAAAGAGATACATGTGGGATGGAACCCACTAACAAAACATGGTCAACAGAGGACCCATCAACTACAAGAGGATAGAGGCTGCCAACTTTGGCACCTCTAGCAAGCACAAGTCTGCCATGGGTGATCTTCCCAGCAGAATCCCCAAATGAAACATGAAACCCCGCATCATCAAGCTGCCCTGCAGACATAATACTACGTATAAGGTTAGGTACATGACGTACATTCTGTAACACAGAAAAGTACTGCTAGTAGAGAACTACAGCCATACATCCCCAATGCCAACAATAGCAAGTAACCTATCATCACCCAAGCGAACTAAACCAGAGACAATGTGGTAGGAGTGGAACCACTCATGGCATGGTGTAACATGAAATGAAGCACCAGAATCCAAAAGCTAGCACTACACATACATATAGTGAGCATCGGTCAACGACATAGCATCACAAGAACTAGGTGCAAGTATGTACTCCCCATCGGAGTCATTAGTCTGCATAACATTTATCTCCTCGATTTTCACACTAGATTTCGCAAGCATAATGTTGCAATCTGAGGACTTTTCCTATACTTTGTCTTTCCCCTTCTCTTTGCATCTCTCATTACGCTGTTACGCGAGCGGTGATCGAGAACAAGCCTCACTCACAACCTGATAATGAGACGTTAAGGAGTGCCGGTTGGGATAATTGACTTTGTCGAATGCACAACACAACTTAAAAATTCAATTATTCGATCATATACCACAAGCCACACAAAAACAAAACAAAGCCTTTTATAGCTAAAAAAAAGTAAAAACCCGAATGTGGGTAGAGCATCACACAACCACAACATAATGAAAATACAAATACTTCGAAAACAAACCAAGTGAGATATATTTTCGTACCTTAACAACCTTGAGCCGATGCTCGACGCTTTGACACCCAAAAGCTCCAACTTCCAAATTAGCATGACAAGAGCTCACTCTAGCATGTGACCCTCCACTCTCCTCTCACATAATACAATTGCAAGCAAGGGGGAAGCCCCTTAACTCTTCAATCTCCTCTCCTTATATAGTTTTTAATCCACACTCACACACATTGGGCTTTTTACTTTTAGGTTTTGGCTTTTGCTTTTCTACTGCTTTTCACTATTTTCGTTTTTTCTGATTTATGCTTGTTTGCGGCTTGTTTGGATCATAACTTCATCATTTGAACTCCGAATATAGTTGTTTGGGTACTCAAAACGATTGGAACGTATCTGATCGATAAGCATACGCGAGCAGAATTACAAAAATCCATCAAAATCGGGCAAAAATACTGATTTTCGTAAATCACATTATTTTTTCTCCATCTTTTATCTTGGATGACTTATTCCCTTCCTTGGCCTATTGTTCTTGTAATTGCACACACTTTCAACACACATGTCCTCTTTTCCTTCAAGAAATACTCGCGCTAACGATGTAAAACGTACGATCCTTTCCTTTGATCCTTGAGTCTTCAAAATAAGCATTCTCTGGATATGAACCTGTTTTTTATGCAATGTGCCCTAGCAGGAATATGATTTTTTGAAATGAACTCTGTGCCCAATCATTAATGATTTGAAAAAATATGCAATGTTGGATCCATGATATGCAATCAATCAATCCATGCTCACACAAAAATAATGTATGCATTTGAAGAATTGTGCCTAGTCTATCTAGATGTGATCGTGCATCATGCAAAATGCAAACAAAATTTCTTGATTAATTTACAATTCCTTATCCTCACCTCTCAACTCTCATAAAGAAGATATGATATACTCCGCTCCACCCATCCATAATCTCACAATCTCTCAAGAAAATGATGGTCCTCAAGATGTTGACCAAATATGAACAACCCTTCTCACAATTGGTGGCGTCCTTCACGACCCTCTAAACTCACCCAACCTCCTTACACACTCAACTAGAGGTTCCTAACTTTGTGATGAAATTCCCAAATATCGTGCGTGCAAGAAATGTGCATGCTCAATGACAGGTGCTCTCTCATGTGCGCGTGCAACTAAGATTTACTACATATAGTTGCACCGGACCTCATACCGTGCAAGTGCTCAATGATGGTGCAAAATGTGCTTAATCCCAACCCATGGCATGGAAATATTTGATAAGGATAGGAGAAGACCCCCGAGTGCAGTGCATCAATAAGTGCAGCATGAAGTGCTCGTGAACCCATTATCCCCTGTGATATGCAAGAGTCGCAATAAGAATACATACCTAGCTCTTCAATGTTCGGTAGCTAATAGCAAACTCTAACTTTATCCTGTTCAAAAAAATACCAAACTCGACCAAGGCTATCAAGTTTCACACTCAAAAAATCCAACAAAAAGACAGAAATAAATCCTAAGCTAGATAAACACAATAAATCGAATTACAAAACAACAAAACAAACTGTCACACAACAACTAAACTAGCAAAAAATCAAACCTAACTACAATTTGACTAGGGCTTTTCAGTTTTCAGAAAAACACTTGACATATTTAGCCCTTCCCCTAGTCTGCAAACATTCATGTGCAGTAGTTGCTTTCATAAAATGATGCAACATTTGTAAGCCAATCAAAAATCAAATCCAATGATCTATCCAGAATCTTCTCAACAAACACAAATGGCACATTTCTCTCAAACAACTCCTTTATAGGTAGACAAAACTCATCCATGAAATTCTCATCAAAATCCTTGAGACAATCCTCTCCATCTAAGGAAAATACATCATCCTCTAAATTCTTCAAATCCCAACCATAATCTAAAATCTTCAAACCCCACCCATCCTCCCTAGGAAAAAACATGGTACTTCTAGAGTCTTTAAATAAATTTTTGACCCTTTCTTTGTTGCCAATCTCAAATTCATCCACTGATTCGTTTACAACTTCTCCTAAAGATACTATGTAAGGATCTCCCAAGTCAATATCCAATTGAAACACAATATCAAAAGGAGTCAACTCCGGACTCATAACACCACAAGAACCAATAACATCCACAAATGGGATCACTTCATCATCAACAATACAAGACTCCATCGAGTCTTTCACACACAAAGAGTGGTAAACACCTTCCATAGTATCCTTACAAGAAACCTCATAAGAAACTGAAGAAACTTTCACATCTTCATCATCACAAATAACATCTTCACAATACAACAATTTTGGGTCTAAAACCTAAACCAAAGACTCCTTAACTACCAAATCCCCAACTACCTCCTCACAAATCTCTTCCAACTATATTTTCTTGATTTTAAACCGCTCTTCCCTCAAATTCTCAATCCTTTTTAAAGCCTTACTCAAATTCTCTCTCACATCGTCATCAATGTCACTCTCAGGATCCTTAAAACCCCAATCAGAATCATCACAAACTTCATCAAAAACTTCTGGAGAATTCAAAGAAACTACAAGACTATCAAATGAAGTTTTCTCTTCGACATTGTTGCCTAAATCAACCAAACAATTATCTACACAACTATCAAGAAGCATGAGGTTAGGTCTACTCAAAACAACATCATCAACATCACAAACAAAAGCCTCTCCAGGGCTACTCAAACCATCAACAACTAACTCACAAGACTCAACTGAGTCAACAACACCAATACCAAAATCACAACAAGAGTCAGAACCTAAAACCTCCATACTCTCTTGATCAACAAACTCACAACCAATCTCAACAAACTCATCAGGCAACAAATTCGAACCCTTAACTTCATCTTGAAAACTTACCGTTTCTAAGCCCTCCCCCTCATGGTCTTCTAACAAACTCAAAAATTCATCCTCTATTCTCTCTTCATCTTTCAAGCAATCAGATCCACCTATACTATCACCAAGGCAAACAAACTCACTCTTTAAATTGTCTTTACTCTCTGCAACATTGCCATGACTATCAGAATTTTCATCACCCCTTCCTTCATCAGAAATATTAAAACTTTCTTGACTCTCATCCTCTCCCAAAGAACATGAGAACTCTTGGTCCTTTAAAAAATCTGGTCTCTCATTTTCTTCTTTACAACTCAGATCCAACTCTAGCTCATATTTATAGTCCTCAAGCTCCAAAGTATCATCAGTCGATCCCTCTTCTTTAGTTAAATCACTAATCACTGGACTAGAAGTATCCGTGGTCAATGGGTATAAATTCACACTCCTAGACTCTTCACTCCAATCAGTCAAACAAGTATTTTTCTCCTCAACCACCCTAGGGAGTTTCTCCTCATATGCTTCAATTGATTTCTCACAAGTCAACTCATCTCTCCTAAATAGATAATATGGTATAACTCTCTCAGGATAGGCATAACTAACTCTCTTCTCCTCAAAAACTTTTCTCTCAACTCGCCTTGAACTCAACCTTTCCCTTGGTTCATCAAACCCTAACTCTTTTTTTCTTTTGGTCTTCCTCTCTTGATATTGAGCTATCTTCACCGCTTCCTCAAAAGTCTTAGGGTTTTTTACTTCTAATTTCACTCTCCAATCTTCTAATTTTAACCCATTTACAAAATACATTATCTTCAACATAACTGGGGCTATCTCACCTTCTAACAATGTTAAAATCCATCGATTCCACAATCTTTCAAACTCCTAGCAAAATCCTCAACACATTGATCATCTTTTTGTACACAAATTTCTATTTTCGCCCATATCTCACATTGACTTTCTCTTTTTTTAAACCTAGATAAAAATGCATTTTTAATGGTCTCATAGTCCAAATTTTGTCTCCTAAATTTTAAGCTACTCTCAAAGTCAAGCAACCAATTTCATGCTTCTCCCTGCAATTGATATCTAAGAATTTGGAGTTTATCCTCAAGATTAGTTACTCTCTCTATCAAACAACACAGCTCTATTTTTTCTAAAAATCTTTCGGGATCTTCAGTATGATTACCATGGAACTCAGGAAAATTGTCAATCATTTTCAACAATCACAAGAAATCAAAACAAACTCACATTCAAAATAACAACAATGTTAATTTCTGCACTCCTCTGTGGAGGCACCAAAAAAGAGATATTACGCGAGCGGTGATCGAGAAAAGCCTCACTCACAACCCGATAACGAGACGTTAAGGAGTGCCGGTTGGGATAATTGACTTTGTCGAATGCACAACACAACTTAAAAATTCAATTATTCGATCATATACCACAAGCCACACAAAAACAAAACAAAGCCTCTTATAGCTCAAAAAAAGTAAAAACCTGAATGTGGGTAGAGCATCACACAACCACAACACAATGAAAATACAAATACTTCAAAAACAAACCAAGTAAGATATATTTTCGTACCTTAACAACCTTGAGCCGATGCTCGACGCTTTGACACCCAAAAGCTCCAACTTCCAAATTAGCATGACAAGAGCTCACTCTAGTATGCGACCCTCCACTCTCCTCTCACATAATACAATTGCAAGCAAGGGGGAAGCCCCTTAACTCTTCAATCTCCTCTCCTTATATAGTTTTTAAACCACACTCACACACATTAGGTTTTTTGCTTTCAGCTTTTGGCTTTTGCTTTTCTACAGCTTTTCACTATTTTCGTTTTTTCTGATTTATGCCTGTTTGCAACTTGTTTGGATCATAACTTCGTCATTTGAACTCCGAATATAGTTGTTCGGGTACTCAAAATGATTGGAACGTATCTGATCGATAAGCCAGCGCGAGCAGAATTACAAAAAATCCATCAAAATTGGGCAAAAATACTGATTTTCGTAAACCACATCATTTTTTATCCATCTTTTATCTTGGACGACTTATTCCCTTCCTTGGCCTATTGTTCTTGTAATTGCACACACTTTCAGCACACATGTCCTCTTTTCCTTCAAGAAATACTCACGCTGACGATGTAAAACGTACGATCCTTTCCTTTGATCCTTGAGTCTTCAAAATAAGCATTCTCTGGATATGAACTTGTTTTTTATGCAATGTGCCCTAGCAGGAATATGATTTTTTGAAATGAACTCCGTGCCCAATTATTAATGATTTGAAAAAATATGCAATGTTGGATCCATGATATGCAATCAATCAATCCATGCTCACACAAAAATAATGTATGCATTTGAAGAATTATGCCTAGCCTATCTAGATGTGATCGTGCATCATGCAAAATGCAAACAAAATTTCTTGATTAATTTACAATTCCTTATCCTCACCTCTCAACTCTCATAAAGAAGATATGATATACTCCGCTCCACCCATCCATAATCTCACAATCTCTCAAGAAAATGATGGTTCTCAAGATGTTGACCAAATATGAACAACCCTTCTCACAATTGGTGGCGTCCTTCACGACCCTCTAAACTCACCCAACCTCCTTACACACTCAACTAGAGGTACCTAACTTTGTGATGAAATTCCCAAATATCGTGCGTGCAAGAAATGTGCATGCTCAATGACAGGTGCTCTCTCATGTGCGCGTGCAACTAAGATTTACTGCATATAGTTGCACCGGACCTCACCCCGTGCAAGTGCTCAATGATGGTGCAAAATGTGCTTAATCCCAACCCATGGCATGGAAATATTTGATAAGGACAGGAGACGACCCCCGAGTGCAGTGCATCAATAAGTGCAGCATGAAGTGCTCGTGAACCCATTATCCCCTGTGATGTGCAAGAGTCACAATAAGAATACATACCTAGCTCTTCAATGTTCGGTAGCTAATAGAAAACTCTAACTTTATCCTGTTCAAAAAATACCAAACTCGACCAAGGCTATCAAGTTTCACACTCAACAAATCCAACAAAAAGACATAAATAAATCCTAAGCTAGACAAACACAATAAATCAAATTACAAAACAACAAAACAAACTGTCACACAACAACTAAACTAGCAAAAAATCAAACCTAACTACAATTTGACTAGGGCTTTTTAGTTTTCAAAAAAACACTTGACAACGCAACTCATGACACTATGGGTGTATATGACCCTTCTTGCTGCAATGATGACATGTCACATTAGCATTTCTCCCACAAGATCTGTTGCGTGACTTACCACGCAACTTATACCTAGACTTCTGCGAGTCTCTGCCATAGCCATTCCCAGAGTCATTCTTGACATTACCATCCCTGCATCTAATAGTCAAAGGATGTGACACACGAGAGGCATCCAAGTTCTTACGGTTGATCTCTTTCTACTGCAGAAGAGCACTCTCTACATCATGCAAGTTCAAAATAGTAGCAGGAGCACATAAGGTAGTGCGGAATACATCCCATGACTCACTTAGAGTCCCAAGAAAAAACAATGGAGTAACCTCATCATTAAAGGTAATACCCTGCGAAGTCAAGTTCTTGAGAATAGCATGGAACTGGCTCGAATGAGCAGACATTGTCATATTCTCCTTCATGCGCATGTCCATAAGCTGCTTCAGCCAATACATTTGACTTGTTGGATTTTTCTTTTCATAGAGGTTCTTAATTTTATCCCAAAGCTGCCAAGCACTCTGTGTTTCCTCGACCATATTTTAGTGCACCTGTTCAGTGAGAGACAAGATGAGGGTGGACTTGCATAACTCATCAAGCTCATCCCATTCGTTATCAATCATAGTTTCGGGCTGCTCGCCATGCATCCTTAGTGGCTTTATCTGCAATTTTTGCACCAATACCTACCAAACTTGGATCTTCCAATAGACATTATTTGTACCACCAAGCTTAGTGATGTTGAAGATAGCACTGTCAGTGGAAGAAGAACCCATAATGCAGTCCAAAATAGTGCAAACAGTTCAAAATTACTTGTTTTTTTCTACTATAAATAGCCAAAATACCACCAAAACCAAGGCAAAATTACGACGAACTGATAGCTAATGATGCTGTCCACCAAGTACCATCAAAAGTACATTAAATCAGGATGATTCAACATGAAAATTCCACATCATCCCATGCATAACTGCTTGCTATAATAAATTACAACTAGGTACAATGAGAGCAAACTGTAGGCAACAAACTGTAGGAAAAATCAATGCACCAAGTCAACCACTAACTGTCAAAGCATAATCAGCATCAAACAGGCATAAGTCAGCATATGACAGTCATACGAACATTGAGCAAACACCCAAGCATGTCAAACGAATCTGTTAGTAAGTCGGTACACCCCCTATGCAATAGGGCAAAGTGTACACAACACTGGCAAGACCTGACACAAAGAGGTGTATGCTCAGGGAGTGCAAAGCCCAAATTAGCCCAAGTACATGTATGCGGACCACGGCATATCAACCATGCAACATCCAAGTAAAAAAGATCCTAGTCTCAAAAGACTCAAAGCTCAATAGCATAAACCACTTGCTCAATGTCTGTCAAACATCCAACGATGCTCCCACTAGCACAAAATCAGTATGGATCAAGCCAAGAAGCTCAAGAAAGGCATATGAGAGCACCAATGATGAAAGATCCAAGACCAGACATCCATAAGATATCATGAGCATATAGACTCTATAGCTTCCAATTAGAGTATCCATAGACATCAACTATATCCCAAATACAACTCTGACAAGTCAAGAAATATCCCAAGTAAGTTATGGGAAGTCAGATGCAAGCCAAGTCAAGACACAATTAGCTCCGAACAATGTAACTAGCATGTAGTAGTGGCATAGGTCAAGCATGTCAAGACCGGTCAAACATAGGTAACATATATACAATATGTACATCCAAGACAGAGCATCAAATGCATTTCAAAGCTGAGATCAAGCTCAAATGAAGATCTGGAACCAAAGACAAGCTCGATGTCGTACCTCGAAGGTCAATACTTCATTGCATATCCCAAAGACATAGCTCGAAAAACCAATAGGCATAACCAAACATAAAGTAATAGGCTTCAGCCCACTGTTGTATAGCAGTGATTTACTATTCAAAACTGAGTATTTTTAGCAAGAAATTTGGTCCAAAATGATGCCATAATGTGTGCCTTGTATCCCCAGACAATCGGGCATCAATAGGTACCAAACCGGTTAAGTAGAAGTGCCCAAACAAGTAGAGCATTAGATGCCAATGTTACTTTTGCATAACATGACTATGGGACTATTGGAAATAGTCCTGGGAATGTACAAATTAGACCCAAATCTGATGCCAATGATCAAGGAGGCTTCAACACATGTTAGAGACCATTGCCACATGCATTGCCAAGCCCAAAGAAGCATGACATATACATCAATGAGGAGTAGGTGTGCTGTTGTGGTATGCTATCCAAATCAGCCAAAAAAATGGTGCAAATTTCTTATGTATGCTTCTACTACTATGCATCCATGTGGCCTCAATGGTAATGGTTAGAGGCTCCAGGGGGTGCCCAGGGAGGCACACAACAAGCCTCAAGTGCCCAAATGCAAGAGGGAGCAATATATAAGCTCCAAGGGTTTGAGCTATGGCTTCCCTGATTGACTACAACCCTGAGAACTAAATAAAATCATTGAAAGAACACTTCAATACCTCTACAGCAATGCCCTAAGGGTGCCTCAATAGGTCGGGAAGGTGCTCGGGGAAGCTTAGGAGTGACGGGAGCTTAGGAAGGTCGGCTATGGGCTGTCGAGAAGGAGACCCAATGCTATAGGTATTTGAATGGAAGCTAAGAATGCCACAAACCAAGCTCGAGAAGTTGGAAAGCCTTGCTTTGATACCAATTGAAAGGTGAGAAGGATCAAAGCTTGCTTGGAAGTGAGCTATGGCGAAGAGTAAGAGCAAGAAGAGAGAGAGACACAAATGGGAACTCCAATAGCCACAATGTGTGACCGGACCTTCCTTTATTCAAACTGTCACTAAAAGAATAAAGAATAAAGTGACAGTGATAGGCGCCCACCACCTGCAGTGTGCAGTGGTGAGTACTATCAGTATAGTAATACACGGGCGGCTAGGCAAAGGTGCCTTTACACCCAATAAAGCCTTTCACATAAGTCATCCTAGTGGTGGTCTAAACTACCTACCTAACTTAGACAACAGGACTAGGACCTCTCTATTACTAAGCAAGGACTCCTATAGCCTGGTCATCATATTTTTCTTGAAACACATTTTCTTTCAAGGTTTCATACTCAGGCATGTAAAAAGGAGGGAGCTAAGCATAGAGTGGCCCAAGGAGGACAAGGCATCGACCTCAGGTCCTGTGTTGGTACCCAAGAACCTACCAAGCTCTTGCGATGCAACACTTAATCCTTTTCTTTCACTCACTTTTATTTTTGCTCCAACCTTCCTTTTCTTTTCTTTTCTTGGCTAGCTACTACCCCTAGGAAGACATGGCTAACTCGTCCCCACAAACCTACCAGGCATCCATAAGGCGATAATCAACTACTTGTAGGAATTTTCTTTTTTTTCCTTTTTTTCCATTTTCTTATTGAGGGGTGAGAACCCCTTTTTACACACCTCTGTAATTTTTAGCTTTAGTTATATTCAGCACTTGCTCTTCTTTAATATTTTGGTAGGCCTCTCTAACTACCTCACACTAGCAGGGACTCCTAGGACAGCTGCCTAGCAAGCAGGAAGGACAGGGTCCCAAGGACTCTACCCTCTATCATAGGTCTTTAATGCATACCAATGTTTTAGCATGAGGTAGACAACTACTCAAATCTCCCTAGGATATACCTAACCAAACCCTAGGACTTCATGCCTTGAGTGTCACTCTCCACAAACGAAAGGAAAATTTCCCCCACATTCACATATAATACTATTAGCTTAAGGGAAAATTTCAGAAAAGCAACGACACCACTAGAATGGCCACAAGAAGCTCTTGCGTAGCAGAGGCTCCCTCTAGGCACTTCGTTCGACCTGTGTAATGCAATCACTAAACAAAAAACCATTAAACATACCTGCACCAAACATACGTATGGCCCTCTTGGCCTAAAGAGATATAACAGAAAACCATTAAACGTACCTGCACCAAATATACGTATGGCCCTCTTGGCCTAAAGAGATATAACAGAAAACCATTAAATGTACCTACACCAGACATATGTATGGCCCTCTTCGCCTAAAGAGATATAACATTTCACAAAATAAGCGGCCCTCTTGGCCAAACGAGATATAACATTTCACAACCAACGAACCCTCTTGGCCTAACATAAATCATTTTATTCTAACCAAATATGGTCTACTTGGCATGTAAATTATATCTTTTCAAACTAACCAAGCTAAACCAAAGTCACAAGTCCAAGCCTTCCTACTAATATAACCTCAGTATGGGCTATTCTTCTTTGTGTGCTATTAGCTAAACAAATGACCTCCTTAGGTTCAAATGTATTACCTTTCGAATAGAATGGTTGTTCTATATTTCCAAAGGCCTCTCCTATAGAGAGAGATTCGTGGATTCTGGCTCATTTGACCCTTCCCTGTTTGGATTATTGAACTTGGGAATTAACCATAGTATATCCACCTAGAACTCGTTGCTTGTGATCCAGCACACTAGCCACACTTTTAGAGATTTTGGGACTCCGAACCCATATCTTTCTAATCTTTGCATGGCTTGATTAGCTGCCACCAAGTCTCCTATTTTGATATTCTTTCATGTTTACCGATCCATCTTGGCTCACTTGCTGTATATCATTTCCCCTGAATTGGATTCTCAATGGTTGAGACAACCTCCACACGGTACCACATATCAGCTATGTTGCGGAGCATCATCTCATTGACATGATTTTGTTTCAAACTTAGACTAGTGATGGGTTTCTTAACCACTCCACTTCCCCTATTAGGTCTACACCGATTTCCATCTAGCTCATGGATTTGGAATGTGGGATTGGCTACATTAGGATGCCAGGGTTCTTGGACCTCAAGATCATTATAGTAAATGCCAGGATTCTCCCTAGTATACCTCTCATTTGCACCTCCAACATGAATAACATTCAATAAATGTTGCCAATCCTTATGGATTTCAAGGGTGCAGGGAAAAATCCAATAGTTCTCCCAACACCTCTGAATACATCTCTCATAATCTTCTGCTTGAACCTTTGCCTCCTTCAGTGACTTAGGGTTTCTCAGCCTAACTTGGAAATGTGTATTTATATCCAAGCCACTGACAAAGAGTTAACCAAGCATGTCTTCTAGTAATTACTGACTTTCCTTGGCCAAAGCTTTAGAATGTCATCAAAGGCTCTCGTATACTTTTTGACGGAGGTATACAACTCTTGCCAAGTCTGCATAAGCTGTCCCAAGACATGAGTCATGGGAACCTTCTTCTCATATTCATCCAAAAATTTATCACATTATTCCTCAAATGATTTGATTGACCCTCTTGGGAGGCTCCAATACCATTTACTGGCCTCTCCCTTTAGGATACTCGAGAACACAAGCATCCGATGTAGATCATCAAACCCACTGGCAAGGTAAGTCAAGCCATACTCCTTCAAATGTAGCATCAGAACCTCATCTAGTAGCCCATGAAACACTGGGAGATCAATATAAGGAGGAGGGCATTTAGTCCTCTTCTTTGGGATCAAGATGGGGTCATCAAAATCTTCGTATTCATCTTAACTTAATGCCCACATGTTAGGGTCTCTAATCTCTTCCATTTCCACCTTTATCAGTGTAGGAGAGTCGCTAGTTCCTTGGGCTTCCCTTTCTGCCAACTCACAAAGTGGTTTAGGGAGTCCAACGCGATGTAATAGGGAATCTACCCCATCACTGACTAGTGGTACTTTAGCAAGGCTATTCTCATCTACCACCACTTTGCTAGAACCTGGGATAGGTCCCAATAGAACCTTCCATGCCAACAATGGCTTTCCACACACATAGACATCATCCAATGCTTTATGGATCTTTGAAATTGCACTATAGTACCCAACTAGTTCAACCACTAACACGGGATGTATTCTCGGATCGGATTCATGTATTATTGTGTGCATATTAACCATTGTTATCACAATCTTTTCATCTAAAAAATCATCATCCTTAATGGATGGCTGTGCCCTTTTAGCCTCACTTTTTCTTTCTAATGTATTTTCTAACTCCCATGGCCTATTAATCTCAAAAGTCACTCCATGGGTATTTCCCCAAAGTGGCCCAAACTCGAGCATGGTGTCACTTTCACAGAAAAGGATAAAATAATCAATCACATGACTAACCAAAGCTCCCATTAAACCATTTAGGATGTAGACAAAGTATATTTCCAGTTATGGGGATTCCTTGGATTAAGTGTTGATAAATATGACATATCCTAAGTCATATCCTATGGATGTATGTATCTATAGTAGAAGCATATGCAAAGTGTCCTTAAGTTGAGGGTATCTATCACTTTGAGGATACCACTTGTAGTAGACTATGAGAATGGTAGAATGAGAAAGAAGATGAACATGAAAAATGGTTGAGCCTCCATATCCCATGACGTCCACTCTCTGTTGCGCATCTCTCCCCCTCTCTTTTCAATTGGTATCAGAGCATGAGTGCGAGAGCTCAAGATTGGAGCGAGGAGCACATCAAATCAAGGTCTACATCAAGGTTCCAGCTTGTTGTCTGCCATTGAAATCAGGTACTAGTCTTGATCTAAGCCACCCAAAGCAGGTACCGGGCTTGAGAGAGCCATTGAGGCTCGGATTTTGAGCCATTGAGCTCATTTCGAATGCATAAGGGAAAAGAAAGCATGCTGGAAATCATGTATGACAGCAATGAATCAGTGGGTTTTTGGTTTGAAATCGGTTCATGGATTGATGTCGGAAGCTAAGGGGCTTAGAGGAGATTGATTATGCTTGTTTAGAAGAGCTTTAAGCCCCATATCTCATCATTGAGTATCCGAGTATGTTGATGGATCAATCGGCGTCCTTGTCGGCATACTTTGAGATGGCGTGGAGAGAGGGTGCCATTGACGACCGCCAACAATCGTCATTATTCTCTTCTTTCTTAAGGCTTTATTAAAGCCTTAATACTAAGGCTAAAATACAACTTAAATTGTTTACACTGGACACTATTGGAAATGGTTATATTGAAGACTTTGCTTTCACACTAGGGTTGAAATTGAACTGGTTATTGCCCAAACGGGTTCACAGTCAATCAGTTCATACTGTAGAGAAGAAGAACTAGTTGGTTTGAAGACTGAAAAAGGGCAATTTTTATGCAACTTACGAGAGGCTATGTGGAGGCCAATTTTTGCTCAAATTATGGGAAATTTTATGTATCTTTAGCTTGATATGTACTTCCAACTTAGCACAAAAAACTATAGAAAAATTACATGAAAAATAGTTAATTTTAGACCCGTGTTTTGATGCATTTTGGGTAATACGGACATCATTTGGGATCCGATTTGGATGTTTCTTGTTGGGAACTGAATGTATGACATGTTGACATCATGGATGGATTCATATGATAGTTTTTAGACACATGTATGACAGTCATATTGTTGGAAGCTATTTTTACATGCATTTTTGGGCTATTTTTTATGCTTTTTGGCCTCGGATTGGACCATTGATGTTCCAGATTGGGGCATGCTGGTGAATATCATTTGTGGATAGTTTGTATTTCTAGTTTTTTTGAATTTGCAGCAGCCATAATTTCTGACACGGCACAGATCACTCAGATTGTGGGAGACAAATTGACCAAAGACCATTATAGTGTTTGGTCTTACAGGATGGAGAATTTTTTGATGGTGGGTAGAGGTCTATGGGACCTCATAATAGGTGATGATAAATGTCCAGAAGTTTTTGAACATCCAACTAAAGAGAAAAAGAAAGCGTACAAGGATTGGACACGGAAGAACAAGAAGGTTTTACATTAGATCTCCATATGTATTTCAGAAACCTTGATTCCTCATATAAAAAAGGCGAGTACTTGTAAGGAGGCATGGGAAATCATAGAAAAAATGTATGGAACATGTACAAAGGCTTGTAAGATACAACTCAAGTAGAGATTACATGGTGCATGGAGAGGCAATCGCAATAACAGTGACTATGTGGCAGAAATCAAGCAAATTGCAGAAGACCTTACATCCATTAATGCACCTGTTGATGATGATGATTTAGTGTTAGTGACACTAGATGGACTTGGACTAGCTTTCAAATCTTTGGATACCTCTATTTTAGTTAGAGGAGGCTATGCCTGAGGAGCTTATTGGATTGCTACTTACAGAAGAAATCAAGTTGGAATTGAATGCATCTAGTAGTGGCAAAAATGCAGGGGGAGACAGTGTTTTCTATCACCAGAGAGGTCGTGGCAGCTCATCTAGAGCTAGAGGCTCTTCACTTGGTCGTGGCAATGATGGTTTTTCTTGTGGAAGAGGTAACTTTGGTCGTGGTGACTTCATGCATAGAGGCAGGGGGAGATCTTTCCCTAGAGGTAGAGGACAACCTAGTCCTTCATAGAGAGATGACACTTGTCATTATTGTGGGCAGTTTGGTCATTTTGAGAGGGATTGTTATCACAAACAAAATGCCATGTCTAGGGGTCATGGAAGGACCCAATATGGCCACTATGCAGGCACTTATGGTGGTACAGGTTATGGACCTAGAGTTGGATCGCCTAGAGGTCACCTATTTGCTATGGAGCATGTGCTTGGGAGCATGACTCGCTCTCCTCGTGAGAATGACTGGTTTTTGGATTTAGGATCTACAAACCACATGACTCATCATGTTGAGTGGTTTGATAACAAGGAGCAGATGCAGAATGAGGAATATGTTGCCACGGGTGATGATACTTTACATAAAATTACTCATATTGGTAGTGTGCCACTTGTTACTAAAGATGGGATTGAGAATAAGCTTGGTAATGTACTTTATGTGCCCACAATAACTAAGAACTTAGCATTGGTTGGTCAAATGAAAGATCAAGGATTGCAGGTGAAATTCAATAAGTTTGGATGTTTCATTGAGGAGGTCCATAGTGGAAGACCTGGTAGGGTGATTGCTCGTGGTAGAAAGAAAGGGAGATTATTTGCTTTGGATGCAGGTACTCCAGTGATTCAAAACTCTATGTATGTTGAGAGAGGACATGGACAAGATAAGGATGTGGAATTATGGCATAGAAGGATTGGTCATGTCAATTTGTAAAGATTGAAGCAAATGCAATCAAGACAGATAGTCCATGGTCTACCGCATTTTGGATATGTGAATTTTGATCATGTATGTGAGGCTTGCCAATTTGGCAAGCAATCCAGATTTCCATTTCCAAAGAGGGGGGGAATAAGCAGCTATCCTTTGGAAATGGTACACTCAGATATTTTGAGCCCATGTCAGAATGTTTCCATGAGCGGAAGATGTAGATTCTATATCACTTTCATTGATGATTTTAGCAAAATGACTAGGGTGTACTTTATGCAACATAAAAGTGAAGCATTTGAAATTTTTTTGGAATTTAAATGTATGGCTGAAAAGCAATTTGGATGCTACATAAAATGTTTGAGGTTAGATAATGGTGGAGAGTACATGTCATATGAGTTTTGTGACTTCTTGAGAGAGATCATGGTGTCAAAAGGCAATTGACATGCAAGTACACACCTCAACAAAATGGTGTGGCTGAAAGAAAGAATCGGATCATTACAAAGGTTGCAAGGGCAATGATTAACCAAATGAACATGTCATTGTCATATTGGGCAGAAGCAGTGCATACTGCAGTTCACATTATGAATAGAACACCTACAACCTTGACTCATAATATGTCACCATATGAGAAAATGTATGGTAGGGCACCCACTATTGCATACTTTAGAGTCTTTGGATGTGTTTGTTATGTTCATGTTCCAAATGATTGAGAAAGAAGATGGAACCAAAGGCTATAAAATGCATTTTCCTTGGATATCCTAATGAGAAGGGATACAAATGCTATGATCTAGTGAGTAAGGAAGTATACATAAGCAAGGATGTCAGATTCAGTGAATATGAATCATGGTACAAGCCCAAAATTGCAGTGGATATTGATTCCTATGAAAGCAGTGATGATGATGATGGCTATGGAAGGAAAATTTTAGCAAACAACAAGGCTAAAAATCAACATGTGGAAGATGCTTTAGGACCTCAAGAGAATGTGGAAAGCAGTGACAGTTATAGTCCATGGAGTGGTAGGTTGAGAAGTGCACAAAGGAGTGTAGAAGTTGCGAAAGGAAAGAGACATATGGTTGAAAGTTCAGAAGATGAATCTATAGATGATGAGTATGGCATTCCACATGTTAAAACACCTGGCACTAGAAGTGCAGGAAAGTATGTTCCACCACACGCTAGATCAGTTGAGACACATGGTAGTGCACCTCAATTGAGAAGGTTAGAAAGGGTAAGGTATCTAGTTGATAGATTGACTTATAATGGGTTCATGAAGATGCATTATGCATACATGGTTTCTTATGTACAACATGTGGAGCCTACTTGGTTTGAAGAAGTAGTAGAGAGCAAAGAGTGGAGACAAGCAATGGATGAAGAGATGGATGCACTAAGGAAAAACAAGACTTAGGATTTGGTGAAATTACCTCATGGCAAGAAATCCATTGGATGTAAATGGGTTTATAAGGTCAAGGATGGTTCCCTTGAGAGGTATAAAGCAAGGCTGGTTACAAAAGGATATGCACAAACTTATGGTTTGGACTATGAAGAAACATTTAATCCAGTAGGTAAAATGACGACAGTGATATCGGTGATTGCCTTGGCTTCTATCTATGGCTGGAAGCTTTGTCAAATGGATGTGAAAAATGCATTTTTGAGTGGCAACTTAGAAGAGGAAGTGTACCCACATTAGGGCTATGTAGATCCAAAATACCCACATTATGTATGTAGGTTGAAGAAGGCTTTATATGGACTGAAGCAAGCACTAAGAGCATGGTGTGATAAAATTAGCAAATTCTTATGCAGTATGGGATTTTAGCAGAGCAAAGCTGATTATTCACTTGATGTGAGGCATACAAAAGATGGTATGGTTGTTGTTGTCATCTATGTTGATGATCTCATTATTACAAGTACACTTGAGAAGGAGATTGCTGAAGTCAAGCATGGTTTACATAAAGAGTTTGATATAAAGGACCTTAGTTTGTTGAGATACTTCTTGGGTATTGAGGTTACTGACACACCTCCTAGTATATGGTTGATACAAAGGCAATATGCATTGGAGATGTTAGAAAAATATGGCATGACAAGATGCAAACCGGATGGTGCACCATCGGATCAAAATGTTAAGTTGATGGATGATGGACCTTATATTGAGGATGTCGCTATGTTTAGAAAGATGGTTGGTAATCTTATCTACTTGACCATTACAAGACCAGACTTGAGTTATGATGTTGGATTGATAAGTCAATTTATGCAGAAACCATGCAAATCACATTTGGATGTAGTGAGAAGAGTTCTTAGGTATGTGAAGAAGACGGTTGGCTATGGCTTGTTTTATGAAAAAGGAATCAAGCCTACATTGTTTGGATACTCAGATGCAGACTGGGCAAGTAGCTCTATGGATAGAAGATCTACTAGTGGCTATGCATTCTCATTTGGATCAGCCATGGTAAGTTGGAGAAGTAAGAAACAACCTAGAGTTGCTCTATCAAGCATTGAAACAGAGTATAGAGGCATTGCATTGGCAACATGTGAGAAGACATGGCTAAGATTGATTTTATATGACACGGGGATAGAGATTGATGGTGGAGTCATTATGTATTGTGACAATGCGAGCAACATTATGTTGGCAAAGAACCCAGTCTACCATGCAATGACAAAACACATAGAAGTGCACTATCACTTCATTACAGAAAAAGTCATTGATGGAGAGATTGACTTGGTCCATGTGAAAACGAATGACCAAGTTGTTGATATCTTTACTAAAGCATTAGGTAAATATAAGTTTGAGTACTTTAGGAGTGCACTTGGAGTCTTATGTGTGCAAGCTCATTCTGAGCTTGAGGGGGAGTGTTGATAAATATGACATATCCTAAGTCATATCCTATAGATGTATGTATCTAAAGTAGAAGCATATGTAAAGTGTCCTTAAGTTGAGGGTATCTATCACTTTGAGGATACCACTTGTAGTAGACAGCGAGAATGGTAGAATGAAGAGAAAGAAGAAGATGAACATGAAAAATGGTTGAGCCTCCATATCCCATGCTGTCCACTCTCTATTGCGCATCTCTCCCCCTCTCTTTTCATTAAGTGTCATGCTGATGAACAAAATATTAATCAACATGTATTTAATATCCACGGCTTCAAGGAGGCTCCCAATTAGAAACTAAGAAAAATAATGGGTCCCTTATAGCCAAGATTCAAAAACCACCACTTATTAGTGGCTCCCGGCAAACGCACCACCTTTCGGGACCTAAAACGAGCGCGACACTGGCTATAAGTACTAATTGGGCCTCTTTATACTCAAGAAACCACACCCCCTCGGCCTTGCAGCTAGGAGCGTATAAGGGTCACACTTCCCTAACTGCTATCTCGTGAATCTTGCATTTGTTTTGAGTTGTAGTCCAACAATAAAACCCCACACTCCTCAAAGGAAGTCCCTACACAGATCGGTATAGAATACATCGTAAAATCACAAACAAAAGGAGACACCCCTCTGGCTGAATGTTATGCCCCCATTGCAGCTCTCCTACACCAGGGGCATTGGCCCCTTGATGCACCGCTAACATAGACGTACCAAACTCCACTCTTATTTTAGAACAATCCAAGAGATAGATATTTCCTCAAAGAACCCTATGCCTAAACCTACAGCTTAGGTGCCTAACCACTCAACGTGGGTCATAAGTATAGGAAACCAATTCCAATGCATCTAGGAATTACACCATGCGATATGTGCAATGCAACTGTGAATGCCATCGTGCTCAAACAATTTATGATTTAAATCAGCATTGTGCAGTGCAACAAACATTTCTTTCCATGATTTCAACCTAAATGTCGTGCTTCGTTGCTAAGGGTCAGCGCCCTGAGCATCCTCGTGTTGCTTAACCCCTTTTAACTTAATTTATAAACGTCTTGTATGGTATGCACAAACAAATAGATCAAAATTTCCAATGTTCTCATCAACTAGTCGGCATCAAAACCCCTCTTCCCCCCTAACATTTAGGTTGTGCATCGTTTTTTATAGGTGTAAGTAAAAAGCAAAATTTCCATGTACTTTTCTTGTAAAAAGTGACAAGAACGGACTTTAACATGAAGATATAGCTGAATTGAGGCTTATCCATTGTGCTACAACCATGCCATATATTCACAGATATAAACCATATTTTTTCTTAATTTTCTAGCGCAAAAAACTAAAATGTTCCAATTTTTCCACTATTTTTCTTCATTTATTTAGATAAAAATTCTAATATTTCTTATTTATGAGTTGAAACTTATCACAATTGCTAAACATGATTTAATATTCATTTCTACTCCATATGCACCCGAAAATCACAACAAAACCCCCAAAATTTATCATTTTCATGAAAACCGCTTCATTGCGGGTTTGGTTTTAAATTGTTGAATGACTCAATTTTCTGGTTTTCTTCAAGATTTCTGATCAAATTCAGCATTTCCAATCAAATGAATTCATTTACAAGTAATTTCATCAAACATCTTTCATAAAACGAATAAAATGAGCACTTGTGCATAGAAACCCAGATGGAGGCCGCTGACGCTTATTTTCTGCCGTTGATGCTCTCTCCAACTCTGATCTATGATCTTCTCTGTCCTGGGACCATTATTCCATCAGCATCTCGCATCCGCTTCCTTCTCTTTCTTGCATATACTCATGCACATGAACAACTTCCAAGAGGAGAGAGGGGGGAGGAGAGCGAAAGACTAGATTTGTGGCTTCACCATCAAGCAGCCATTGCATGAACCTCTGGCGATAAGGAGCAAAAAAATGAAGAAATCCATGGCCAATCTTTGTTGTGGGGGTTCTTTGGAGCCTGACAATGGCCTCTCCATAAAAAACATCACCATATGGGGGGGCAACACGTCTTGGATGGCACCATTTCAAATGCCAAACCCCCCCCCCCCCCCCCCCCACAAATCATGTTTTTTTTTCCTTTTAATTAGGGGGCCAATGGCCCCCCCAAAAGGCCCATGCCCAAACTTTTAAAAGTCTTGGCCATTTTGGCCTTTTGGCCTCCCGCATTTCTCCCATTCGACTTCTAAATCGAGTTCTTTGCTCTCATAATGTTAACCCTCGAAAGACCAAGATGGAAAATTTGAAAAATTAGTAGTGGAAGATAGTCCTCTAAGGAAAGAGGAAGATAAGGGCAAAGGCACACTCAGAAAAAATATGAAGACACAAAGCACATAAAAAATTCTAAAATGTAGACGGAGGCGCACAAGAATAAGTGCACTGTAATATTTTAACAAGAAGAGCACTAGGCACATTGTAATTTATTTTGTAAAAGAGCACTGGGTTCTCTCTTGTGCAAGTTGTAAAGAATGTGAGGCATGAGCTAAGACCGATGCTAATAGGAAGGAGGAGGAAAGAGAGTAGAGGAATGGAGGCCGAACCAAAAAGGGGATGGCTGCCCAAGGAGGGGATAGGGCATGTATAAAAGTCAAGAAATGAATGAAGAAGCTAATTCTTGTGTGTGGCCAAACTTATTCTCTTCTTACTTCTTGCTCTTGCTTCCTTCTTGTGCATGAGAGGGAGAGAGGGATTGTGAAAGAGGGAGAGCGTGTGTGTGAGAGAGTGAGGGACCGTGGAGAAGCTCTTCTTCTCCTCTCTTCATCATCATCTTCTTCTCTTCTCCTTTCTTGTGGACATGGCTATGGAGGTCGAAGCTCAAAGCTTGGAGATGAAACTTGTTTGAGAGTGCATCTTGAATCGTGGAGCTATTGGCAGATTCTTGGAAGAATGCACTCAATTGGATTCAGAGACAAGTTCACTAAATTTGTGTGTAGAAGAGTGTGCATGACTCTGTGAGAGGTAGCCATAGCTCTCAACTTGAAACGCTTGAAGCAATAAGCACTCTGTGGGTCTTGGCAGGTTGCCCATGAGAGCAGCGACAATAGATTTTTCCCAAAGCATCTACAAATCAATCCCACTCTCCACTTTAGGAGAATAGACTTGACCCCAAGATATTGAAAGCTATCTCTTTTATCCCATCATAAGATTAAATAGATTTTTTTTAACAAGCAAAATTTTTTGTGCAAGAGTGACCTAGTAAAAGGGAAAACAATAACAAATATATCATAAGGAATAGAGAACCAACTTAACAACAACAAGTTTACTTACTAGACTTAGTGAATTGTCTATCCACTTGGAAATTTTACCTTTGACTTCTCCCAAGCTAGTACCTAAAAATAGCTCACCATTAGTAAGACCCTTAGTATGGTAGCCATTGATACTTACGATGGTTGCAACATTAGAGAATAAGCATGTTGCAACACACTAAGAACAAAATACAACAGAGCCCCCCCCCCCCCCCCCGGCCCTTTTCCCAATGTACTCTTAGATTGGTTGGAAGGTGAGGAGTGCTTATGCTTAAGTCTTTGAGGTAGTTTTGTATGTTCCCAAATCTAGTAATGTGTTTTTTGATGATGACGAAGGGAATGTATTATATATAAGTGTATGCTTGAATGCCAAACAAATACTTCGGTTGCTCACTAAACTTTGTGTATAGTACTCGCATATCGGTGTTGGTTATTCAGTGATGATTGTAGATTAAGACACTTGTGTCATATAAGCTAAAGTTCTACAAATTAAATATGACAATCAAGACTAGAAAAATATGATACAAGCCAAGAATGATTGACCCTTGAGTATTGTCAATAGACAACCAAAATTGATCTCTATGTTGATCAACCTACTAGTTTCTACTTTAAGTAGAGATGGATTCAATATCAAGAGTAGAGAGAAAAATCAAAGTAGTTCAAGCCATTCCAAGTTTGCAACCTCATGTTCCTACTTGAAGTGTGTCGGCTCAAGGTCAAGAGTAGAGAGGAAATTACTAGTAGCTAAGGTCTTTTTAAGCTCCTCTTGTATTAGAAATTAGTGAATCCCCATAGCTTGCAAACTTGACATGCATTACACAAACAATATTATGAAGAAAAATCGTTTCATATTATTTCCAATAGCATCGGATCTTATTTTGTAATTTTGCAATATGTTCATATATTTATTTCAAGTTGTAATTTCAACATTTATCAAGCATTGAAGATAAAGTGAACTTAAGATTTAGGTTTAAAGTTCTTCTAATTCGACCCAATTCATATGGGCCCATTCATATCTTTGTTCCTTATCTTGCTCTCCGATGAAGTCATCCAACCATTCTCTCTATCCAAATGAAGTGATGGAGAAAAAAGATCATGTTGTTTGAATTACCTCCAAAGTAGTTTCATACTTTAATATGCTTATGATTCCCATTTCAAGGGCCACTCTTAAAGGCTACTTCAAATGTTACATTACAACAAAAGAGAATTTGGAAAACATGATTTTTCTAATGGACCATATTTAGAAACCATTGATAGCATATTGTAGACATACTAGCAACTAATACCATTAATACCACATTACAAACAACATATTGTGTAAAGTTTTTAAGTTACAAATAAACCTTGATGCCATATGATTATTCACTTTGATAGACATAGACAATATTTAATTGAATCATGACTTAAAAATGTAATGCATGTGATAGAACAAATAGAAAAGTGCAAACTTTATACACCCTACACAATTTTTAACTTATAATACATTTCTACCACGTATTGTTTAGTTATCTTCACTAGACTAGGGTAGTCTTTTCTCCTCTTTGCCACCATGCTCTTCATCTTTGTTAGTGCCCTAAGTGGAATGTGTTGCGCTCTCTTTGGCACATGGTGTGAACACTTTGATGAGATGTTTGGCTAAGGACCCTACATTAAGATCACAAATAGATTATCATTGTTATATTTAAAAAAAAAACTAAGTTTAAGATGTAGAGAATCATATGGTTGTTATTACCATCTTGTGGTCCACTAACATAGATTCCCTCTATTTGAAGATGATCCAATAGTGCATCGATTCCTTCTTTGGGAGCCTCATCTTTATCTTCTCTTGTTAAAGACCATCTAATGGTCCATTTCTATATTGACATACAACCAACATGCATTCGTAACAAAAAAAGCCATAAAGAAAGATGCATCACAAGCATACATGCTTGTCTTGCTATGCACTTAACCATGAGGTTTATGTTAGCCATGGATGACATTGTAATGATTGGGGAGTTGTGAGTGCTCTCCAACATAGTCTAGTAATCTTGTGAATACTATGTCTTGGGGAAACAAGGGTGTGTGTGTGTAATAGATGATAGAATATTAGGTGTATAGATTCTTATATGTGTTAGTTATGTGTGTGTGGAACAATAAAAATTTGAGTCTTGGGGAAATCAATGTCTTGTTGTAGCCATTGTATTCTATGACCGTCAAGCTCAATGCTTAGCCACTCCATGTTAGCATATTATACAGTATATAGAGTATACTTTCCGATATTCACGAAAAGATGAGGTCTAATGTAAAACAAAACGCAAACTTTCCGAACTTCAACGAAAAGAAAAAAGGTTTGAAACTTCAAAGTTTCGCCCTAAAATCGTACAGTGAAAGTTGAAAACATGTTTCGTGAGGACGGGTGCAAGAGTGGCATGCAAGTTAGTTGCAAGGCCACAAGGTAAAGAAACAACAAGGGATGGCCTTTTGTGTTGGAATGAATGAAATGGCATGCAAAGTGAGAAAGTAAAAGGGAGGACAACAAAGTGTGCGCGACCTTTCTGTTTGCAAGGCAAAATGTAAATTGACCCTTTGCTGATAGGAAGGAGGGAGGAGTCCCGTAGAAACCTGGATCTTTTCCCCATCTTTTATTATTTGCATCGAGTCGGTGATACATTTCTATTTTATTTACTGGTATATTATTCGGGAAATGTAAGGCTCGCGAGAGCTTATATGCTTTTGTGGCTCGGAGGGGGAGGATTTGTACGATTCGGTCCAGGTGGGCGTCTCTGCTTCTGTGGGCTCTCTCTCTCTCTAAAGATTTTCCCACGACGTTGTTTGTTTTTCCACCTGCCTTCATCTGCTTCTCTCTCTCTCTCACTCTCACTCACAGAGTATTGTCTTAGCTTCTCTCTCTCTCTCTCTCTCTCTCTCTCTCCCTCTGTCTGATCCTTGTACAGAGTATTGTCTTAGCTTCTCTCTCTCTCTCTCTCTCTCTCTCTCTCTCTCTGAGTCTGATCCTTGTACAGAGTATCGTCTTAGCTTCCGGAGAGAGAATACACACCCTAACAAACGCAAGCCCACCCAAGAGGCTCTCCCCCCCTTCGTTTTGTCCCATTTGGGCTCTCACAGGAAGCTCACCATTCCAATTCCCTAATCGGCGCCCCGGTCTCCATACCAGAGGACAGAGCACGCTCAGTTTTCAGGGTTGCTGCGGATTAATTTTGTTTTATCACCTGATTAAATATTATCTGATCGAGCTTGGGTCCATGGAATTGCCCTTCGCATTGCCACAGTATTGCTCTGGGTGCTCTGTCCCGTTCTGGGCATCCATGTTGTTTGGCCTCTTGTTGGGCTGGGCTTGGAAGCCCAAGTGGGTCTGTGAATTATCGATGGGGATTAAGAACTTCATCAGTCGGCAATTGATGGGAGCTCGAGACATAGACGCACTTCTATTGCGCTGGAGGGACAACCTTAGAGCAAGAAGGCCATCGGCTCGCACCCAGCTTGTTGCGCCGTCGGAGCAAAGGTAAGCCTTTTTAGTTCTCTCCCCTCCCCCCCCCCCACCGCTCTGCTAATGACATAGAGTTAGCAGATAATGGGAACTCAAGCAGGCCATTGGCATGCACCGTGCGTTACATAGTTATACTTTCGACCTTTTCATAAATCAGATACTTCAATGAAATTTGAAAATTGGGAGATTTTGATTTAGGTAGCATCATTTGTACAAGATGATACTGCGTACGGCTTTAATCCTTCGACTTTCAGTTTCAGTCTGTGTATGCTTATTAGCTGTAAGAGCCAGGGCCTACATGCTAATTGTTGTACAAAACTGTAGAGTTTTATCATGGTGTTGTTGAAACAGGAGAGCTTGTCTGGGAGCTCCTAAGATATCACCCTCTCTTTAGTCTTTGGACTTGCCACTAATGAACATAGCTTCTATTATACACATGCATATTAGTCGAAGTTCATTGCAAAGGCTGTAGTTTCGATGGGATTAATTTGCGGGTATGTTAAATTTATGCATGTCAATGTTGGTCTACTTTTAAACGTTGTCTTATTCTGTTTTTATTGCTCTCTGTCCTAGTGATGAATGCCAGTCCAAACAGCTGATTGTGCAACCAAGGTTCGGTTCTGCCAGTTCAGGTCCTGTTAAAAAAGCTGAAGACGTAAAGGCCCCAAGCCAAATTGTGGCCAAAGTTGAACCAAGTCTTTCTATCTTGGCACAGTCTGCCATCAGTGAGGAGGATTTGAGGGACCTTCAACGAAGGCTTCTTTACAAAGATGGAGGACTGCATTGGGACTTGTTGATGGAAAGGGCAGCTTCTGGAATAAGCTATCAAGCATGGCGCAGAGATCCTGAGGTATGTAGCTTCTTATGAACTCAGTGGATAATATTAGTAGCCCAATTCTAGTAACTTGCAAGTTTTATACCACAAATTGAGAATAACTTGAGCCCCTGAAAACTGTATTGTGGTTCCCTATATGTACCCCTGGTTGAGTGAATGTGAGAAACTTTCTGTGTGGAGGATTACGTATGCCCTGAAAACGTATCTGGTACCTCACTGTTGCCTTTATCATGCATGTGTTAACATTTTTCATGCCTGAATTAATGTCTCAGTCTATTGAAAGAAAGGCGTGTAACAGATTAACAACAGATTACATCAGTGGAGAAGAAATCTCAGTTAACGGAGGTGGCTGTAAAAATGACTCCGAAGATTTTGTACTTGGCTTGTTCCTTATGGAGGACAATGACTCTGGAGATTATGTACTTGTCTTGTTCCTTATGGAGGATTCCTGGTGGGTGTAGAGATGAGAGCATACTATCTCCTACAATTAAGTTACGGCTACATCCTCCTTGTTTTGTAAATGTCAGAACTCAACCTGTAGGGTAAACTTCAGAGTCCCAACTTAATGCAGAAAGTGTATGGAATCCCACATAACATTTCCTAAATTACTTACTGAACTTGATGCAAGCTGTCTAAGTGATGATGACAGGCGTTGACTGCTGTGACTGTCTTTATGTTGTATGGGAAAACTGAATTATTGGTTGCAATATATGAGCTAGGCAAGTGGTGGCTGTAGCTGGTTTCACTTGTCAAAATTTTACACATGGACGCGCGACCACTTTGCCTAAGTGCATCTTCTCTGAATTGTTTTCATGGTCATTATACTACAAGCTTCTGCCTCATCGCTGCAGCAGCATTGACAATGACCTGCAGCAGATATTGGCACATGCACGATTATACTCATAGTATTGCTCAATAAACCTAATGCTCCATCTTGATTTGAGAATCTTAGTATGACTGGAAAGGCAGTTTTTTAAAATCTATGGATTCAGTTTTTGTCCTCTCAGAATGATGAAGTTGCAGTTTAGATGTATTATATGCCATGTTTTCAGTTGAATGGTCATTGTGATTTCACAACATGCAGAGAGGGCCTACTGAGTACAGAAGCCGTACGGTGTTTGAGGATGCTTCCCCAGAAATAGTAAGGGACTTTTATTGGGACGATGAGTTTAGGGCAGTATGGGATGACATGCTCATATATGCAAAGCCTTTAGAAGTATGTACTCAGACGGGAGCAGAAATTGCCCATTGGATCAGAAAGGTATTTGATATAATTCAATTGTTATTAAAACATAGTTGCTACTATTTGAGTAACTGTAGGTCTGTCTAATTGACAATATGTGGTGTTGATGCAGTTCCCATTTTTCTGCAGTGATAGAGAATATCTTATCGGGCGCAGAATATATAAACTCAGGGATACATATTTCTGCATAACAAAGGTACCTGTCTAGTTATCTTTTCAAGACATACTATGGTTCCTCAATGTTGTGCTTTGTCATTTATTCTGTCTGTGATGGCAGGGTGTTCCTTATCCTGCTGTTCCACGGAGGAACAAGCCACGCCGAGTTGATGTTTACTATTCAAGCTGGTGTGTCCGGGCAGGTTGGTACTCTCCTCCAGGTCATAAGCAATTGCATGTTTTGTCCAACAATGTCGTGTGAGAGTGAACCTACAATCCTTTGGCATCCATTTTTGCATATGAAGATATCACAAGTTCTGAGTCTTCCCCCCCCCCCCAATATTTTTGCAGTTGAATCAAAGAAGAGTGGCCAACTGACAGCATGTGAAGTGACCTTTTTTCACTCTGAGGACATGGGCATTCCAAAGGAAATTGCCAAGTTTGGTGTTAAACAAGGCATGTGGGGCTGTGTGAAGAAGATGGAGCCAGGGTTGCGGAAGTACCAAACATTTCGGAAGTCACAGAGAGCTCTTTCTCACAGTGCTTGCATGGCTCAACTAGTGACCAATGTACCGGCCACTTTCTTCGAGGATTCTGATATACAAACAGAAGATGAAGCAACAACCCATTCGGACTCTGGGAAGGCCCAGCTCGATCAGCCTGTTAATGGATGGAAGTGGCTTATTGTTGGTGGGGCTGTTGTTCTTGCTTGTGGACTGGACAGGGGAATCTTAGGGAGAGCCGTCGTTTTTGGTGTGGCAAGGCGGCTGAGCAAGTTGACAAGAAGGCTGTAAGGTCTTGTAGGACTCAAAAGGTGAAGGATTGACTGTGCCAGAGAAAACATCAGAGCTGTTGTTCCTCTCATCAGAGCTGATTATTCCAGAAGACTGTAGCCTTATTGATTGAAAGCTTCTATTGCCTTACTGATTGAAAGCTGAGTACTCCAGAGCACCATAGCCTTACTGATTGGAAGCTTGCATTGGCCAAACCAAAAATTTTGGTGGGTGTTTGTGCCTCCTGTAATACAAGTGTACTTAATTTTTGGACATTAATCTGTAGTACTATCAAAGATTTTTTTTGACACATTTACAGGAGTATGAATAATACAGAGGCAAATGGCTCTTCTTTTTACCACAGATTACAAATTTGTTGTATATGATACTACCTTTGTAAAGAGAAGCATGTTCTTTATTCCTTCTAGGAGATACTTTCAAAGCTGTACTGTAGAATAAGATTGCATGTTAGAACAACAAAGCTTTGTCCCAAAAACACACTTAATAATATCAATAATGAGCATTTGTCTCATTAGGAAATGTCAAATGATGGAATATGTCCTTTGCATTTGTGACAGAAGAAGAGAGCCTGCACCATTTTTGCCATGAAATGATATACATATACATATACATATATTTCTGTGGTTGTACCATTGTAAGTTGTTGGCCACGTTATCATTAAGGTAATGCCAAAGGGCTACAACATTCAAATTTTTATGGGTTTGTTATTATGAGGCCAGAAGGCCGAAGCGGAGAGAGTTAATGGGCCTTTGAATCTCCTTTTGTTGTTAGTCCCTTTGCACATTGGTAACTAAATGCCATATTCTTCCACAAAAATGTACACATGCATGTGTGCACATTTGTACACACTGTGCTTTCAATCTATGTAGCTTATGACATTGATATTTTCTTTTACTCAAAGGAAAAAGTGCTAGGGTTCATATTTATTACTTTTCTTAGAAGCATCATGCCTAATTTTTACTAAGTTTTTTAGGTCAAAGTAAATTGTTGCATGCAATCCATGTTCACATCCTAAAACTTTGTTTATTTTGATTATGTGAATCTTGTCTTAGTATGGGACTATTGGCCTTTTATTGCAGAGTTTCTATTAGTAATTATTTAACACTTGGTACCAATCATTCACCTCATGGCTATGCCCATGGAGCTACTACTACCTTATGACATGAGCGGTATATATCATTTCTTAGTTCACAAAGAATACTTGAAGAGTTGCCATGGTTTCAAGGTTCCTTGAGCTAAAGAAGATTCCAAGTTTTTGCATAGCCTATCTTGAGAACATGTAATATAGAGCATCTTTCCCCATGGAGTCTACACATTAGGCAGTAATTATGCTTGAGTTGGTGTACATAGTATCTACACAAGCCACCAAAGCATTCATCCGTTCATAGAACTCTTACTCCATGCTACTTGAAAAATGTATGCTATTTCTTAAAGACACTAGAGGTGTGTAGCTAGTCTAGTGAGTGACATGCAATATTGCAGATAAAGATCCACAAATGTGTGAAAAGTGATAATGGTAGAAAGTTTTGTTAGAAAGAATTTAACGAGTTTTTTAAATAGAAGGGTTGTATCATTAATCAAAGTCCTACATCATTGCATGATGATATTACATGCAGGGATCATATTCAAGCATCTTTCCTTTAGTTGGCCCTACATTTGTGGAATTCACCTTACTTTTTTTTGGGGGCCACAGAAATTAGAAGGGCCCCCCCTACTTTTTACCTCAATTATCACATTTTACAACCATTTTTACCCTTCACATATGGGGACTTAGAGGCCCACCCTCGGCCTACTACAAGGGGTTACATAGTTGCAATATACTTCCATGAATTTCAATTCTCTAAACATTATCTACATCTCACATACAAACTACTTTTGATCAGTTTTAAAAGGTTTTTTCACTTAGAAGTTTGTGCGGATAGCAAGTATGTTTTAGCAAAGACGTCTTATAGTAAACAAGGCTTATATACTACTTTGGCTTGAAAATACTATGCTATTCTTAATTTTTGGTTTTGGATCATTATATTGAAATCTATCCTTTTAAACAAATTTAATCCTCCTTTTTATTCAATTAGCATATTACTTACATGGATTAAGAATGGTGAGCAAGGGCTACTAAATTCTTACAAGCATTTGCATGTGAATGTCAATACACATGACTTTAATTGATGGAGTGTTTAATGATGCTCATGAATCTTTTTTATATTGATAAGGGTGTTTAATATATGTCATCAAGCTTAACATTGCATGACACAAAATAAATTTTCCAAGTTAAAGAATTTGTTAAAGCAATGCAATGTAAAGACTAATGTAGTAAGGGAATATTTACTAAAGAGGCACAAAAACATACTTCCTTGGAAACAAAGCATGCATCCTTCAAAATGAATTTCAATCATATGCACGAAGATAAGAATTTGGTATATGAGATATTGCAAGTAGTGTGGGATACCAAGCCACAAAGAGCTAGCTCTAACGAGCTTATATATGTGAATGGTGGAGCTCAATTCAAACGTGTGCAAGCTCTAAGGTAAGCTTTCTAATGTTCCTAAACAATATTGGTTTGTTAAAATTTCTTTTAATTTGATGATGGTATAGGCAAGATGAGGATCGATAATTTGAGCTTTTGGAGGCATTCTTGAAGTACAAGCCTTTTCTTCGTATTTCAAGAGACCCTCAACAACTTACACTCTATGCCAATCTACCAAATGAAATGCTTTATGTGATAATGTCAAGATTGGACAACAAGGCTCTAAAGTATCCAATGAGCAGCATCTCAAATGGTTGGGGTGGGTGTGTGCGTTCCAGAAGGTCTTGAGTTCAATTCCCACATTTGAGCGGCTCCGTGATGCGCTATCCAACAGTATGAAATGCCACACTTTGGGGTTGCGGGTGATGTCCCACACATTAATAAAAATATATTGAAAGGCACCACATTATAAAAACAAGGCTATGAGACTATAAACAATATGGTAGTCAATGCCCTTATTTGTAATACTATCTTGCAATTTCAACTCGTCCATATAGACTTACAACAACAAGACGAATGTGAAATTTTGCCATCATGGATTAAACAGGGCAATACTTGTTTATTTTTGGAAAACAAAGGAGTGTAAGGAACAAAAGCAAGCATGAATGTCTCATATGAATTTGGTAAATTCTAGAATATTATTCTCTAATGGGTGGAGGAGGCCATAGCTTGTTGGCATATTGAACATGCATTGACGTGAGAAAAAGGAGATTGTGCATCCCATCATGCATGCATGCCAAAATGAGTGGGGAGGATGATCTTGCGAATGTGGATGTGTGGTTGAAGGTGTTAGAGGGTGGGAAATGGCGCTGAAATAGAAGTAGAATCTTTTGTAGATCAGGTAAAGGAGAGATCAATCTTTAGAAGGTCATTAATGCCTTCACGAAGGACATGCAAAAAGTCTGTGTGGCCAATAAACACACCTTGTAATTGGGTGGAAAGTGGATTCATAAGGTGGAGATTGTTGAGATGGCAAGCTCAACACGTGCGGACATTGATGATGGACTGCCTGGCTAGATGGGTCGGCACGTCTACACTTAGCATGTCGATGGTCATTATGATCCTCACGTAGCCACTAACTTATCACTGATTATATTTAGTTTGTTGCACCTACCTATAGTTGGCATAGTTATCGTGCTAGTCAATTAGTATAGTCACTTATATGGTGTTTGACGTTGTAGGCCACTTTTCTTTATGTTGTATCTTATCTATACTTTCTGTACATTGTATTGTGTGTGGAAGAAGAAGAAAAAACCAACAAGAAAAAATTTTGGCCTCCATCTCTCTTCTTGTGTTCTTGGGTGAGCTTCTCGTGTATATGGGTGTATATGGTGTGTGTTCGGCGCAACAACTCAACCAAGTCCCTCCACCACGCGATTTGTGACATGGTATCAAAGTGGTGCCATTGAGAGAGGACTGTTTTGAAGGTTGAAGTGAATGAGAAGAAGCAAAGATTTGAGCAAGCAAGTAATGGGTAAGAAGATCTCCCATTCTTCCACTCTTTCTCTTAGATAGTGCTTGTAGAGGCACCGAAAATAGTGTAGAGTAAAAATCTTTGATTGCTGTGAGATTTAGACCTGCAAGGCTGTGGACAACAATTTCAGGGTATACTACAATTTTGATTGTGTTGAATAAAAGTGGGTGCATAGATTATAGATTTCAAATCTGTAGTTTCAGAGTTGTTTGTTAAGAAGCAAACACAAGTTTTATTTACAAACAAGTTGCAAATTACATGTATTGTTGAGTAGTTAGTGAAAAAGGCTGCTTGGTGTATTGTGTGTACTTCTTGTGAAACATTGCGCAAGACTTGCTTGCCGTTTTGTATCAATTTTGTGATAATGGCAGAGAACAATGAAAATCCCATCATTGAGAAGTTGGAAAGGAATAATTATCCATCATGGAAGTTTCGTGTGACGAACTTCCTTATTGGAAAATGCCTTTACAAGTTCATTTCAGGTCAAGAAAAGGAGCGAGAGCTTAGTAACCCTGCGATTGCAAATGAATTAAAGGTATGGAAAGAATGGAATGCAAAGGATAAAAAGGTGATGTATTGGCTATTTGTAGTCATCAACTTGGGCAATTTTTTAGAACATGTTTTCAGTAAATACAAATATAGGAAAGTTTCAACTCAAGCAAGAGTTGAATACTTTAAAGAAAGAGAAAATGTATGTCAATGAGTATGTTTTGAAGGTGAGGAGCATTGCAGATGCTTTGGGAGTGATTGATGCAATACATGATGACGATGATTTAATTTCGTCTACTTTGGATGGCCTTAATTTTGATGGGAGCAAATACTTTGTCATGTTTATTGATGATTGATCAAGAAAGCTATATGTATATTTCATGAAGAAAAAAAAGTGATGTATTTGAGCACTTTAAAGCTTTCAAGGCTGTTATTCAAACAACACAACGTTAAAGTTGAGTTCTTGAGATTAGATGGAGGGGGAGAGTACTCCCTAATGAGTTTAGCGACTTTTTGAGGTCTCATAGGATAAAGAGACAATTCACTTGCATGTATACCCCACATCGAAATGGGGTTGCAGAAAGGAAAAAGTAGGCATATTGCAAAAGTTGCACGAGCATTAATGTGGCTAAAAAGAACATGCCAAAATATTTTTAGTCAGAAGTTCATATTGCTATCTATATTGTGAACAAAACTCCGATAACCGTAGTTCATGGGATGATCCCTAAAAAATGCTTTACAGGCAAGAAGCCTGATGTGGTCACACTTGAAAGTGTTTGGATGTATTGCATATGTTTATGTGCCGGATGAGCTGCGAAAGAAGCTTGATCCAAAGGTTGAAATGTATATTTTTATTGGATACTGTTTAGAGCAGAAAGGGTATCATTGTTATAACCCTATCATAGGTGAGTTCAGAGTGAGCATGAATGTTATTTTCGATGAGATGATCAGTCGGTATGTATATAGTGGTGGTGCATTGGATGATGATGATCATGATAGTTATGTACAAAAAAAATCAAGAATCACGGAGCCTTAGTGGATCAAAAACATCATTTGGTACTACATGTACAGTTAGCCCTTGGTCTGGGAGACTAAAGAGTAGCCCCATATCTTCAAGTGCATCTACAAGTGTTGCAGGTAAAGACAAAGGAAAGAAGAAAGTGTTAGATGGTAAGATGTATCTACTAGTCATTTGGGATTTGATAGAGATTCCAGTGGTTGAGAGTTTGGATGATGAGCTTGGTATTCATTCAATCAAGACACTAGGTGTATAGAGAGCACATGATAGTGTAAAGGCTCCATTAAGTGATCCAGTGGTATGTATGTCTAGCAGAGTTAGATACCCTATTAAATGATTTGGTTATAAATGTTATGCATCTCACCATTATGCTTTTATGGTAAAGGTGGTTGAGGATATTGAGCGTAGGCCATGCTCATTGGGATGTAGCAATGGTTGAGGAATTGGCTGCATTAGAAGCTAATAAGACTTTGGATCTAGTACTATTTCCTAAGGAAAAGAAAGCTACTAGGTGTAAGTGGGTTTACAAAATCAAGCATAATAATGTAGATGGTTTTGTTAGCAGGTATAAGGCTAGGCTGGTTGCAAAAGGCTATGCTCAAACATATGGCATATATTATAATGAGACATTCAGTCTAGTTGCTAGAATGGTAACTGTTAGATGTGTGATTGCTTTGGTAGCCAAAATTCAGCGGATGTCAAGAATGGCTTGTTTCATGGTCAATTGTGAGAAGAGATGTATATGGAGCAGGCAATAGGTTATGAGGATTTAAAGTATCCCACATATGTGTGTAGGTTAAAGAAAGCACTCTATGGACTAAAGCAAGCACCTAGATCATGGTTTGACAAGATTAGAGATTATATTGTCAACATTGACTTTTATGTTTCTGACGTTGATCACTCACTTTATGTGAGAAAGGGAGATAAAGGCTTGGTCATCATAGTCATCTATGTGGATGACTTGATTATTATAAGTGACAGAGATAGTGAGATTGCTCAAGTTAAAGGCTTTTTGAAAAAGAAGTTTGAGATGAAAGATTTGGGTAAGGTAAGGTACTTTCTTGGTATTGAGGTGATCAGATGTGACGATGGTATATAGTTGTCAAGGTAGTATGGCTTGGATGTGTTATTCAAGTATGGTATGATAGTGTATAAGCCTCTTTCAGTGCCATTGGAGCAAAATGTGAAGTTGAGTGCTAATACTGGAGATGAGATAGGTGACCCTACTATGTTTGACAGAATAGTAGGAAGTTTGATTTACATGACTATCACAAGGCTAGACTTGAGTTATGTTATTGGTCTTGTCAGTCAGTTTATGTAGATGCCTAGAAAGCCTCACTTGGATACAGTTAGACGAATATTGAGGTATGTGAAGTCCACTTTGCATTATGGACTTTTTTATGAGGCAAGTAAGGATATACACATGTTTGGATACACAGATGTAGATAGGGTTGGTAGCATGTCTCACAGAAGATCTACCACAGTGAATTCATGTTTTCCCTTGGTAGTGCAGCAATTACATGGAGTAGTAAAAAGTAACCTACAATTGCTTTATTGAGTACAAAGGCTGACTATAGAGATGCTGCTATGGCAGCATCATGTGAGCTGGTATGGCTGCAAAAGTTATTGGGTGATTTGAATATGTAGAGAGATGGTGTAGTTGTCATTCATTGTGACAACATGAGTAGCATACAGCTAACTAGGAACCCAATGTTCCATGCTAGGACAAAACACATTGAGGTGCATTACTACTTTGTGACAGAGAATGTACTTTTAGGAGAGATTGACTTGGTATATGTCAACACATAGGATCAAATAGTTGACATTTTCACAAAGGCATTGGGTGTAGAGAAGCTTAAAAGTTTTGAAGCTTACTGGGAGTTGGAGATATACAGTTGAGCTTGAGGGGGAGTGTTGAGATGGCATAGATGCAGATATTGATGATGGACCAACTAGCTAGATGGGTCTGCACATCTACACATAGCACATTTGTGGTCATTATGATTATCACATGGCCATTGACTTCTCACTTATTATATTTAGTTTGTTGCACCTACCTACAAAACTGAGATAGTTATAGTGCCAGTAAATTAGTAGAGTTTACTATGCACTGTTTAACATAGTAGGCTGCTTTTCTTTATGTTATATTTTATTTATACTTTGTGTACATTGCATTGTGTGTGAAAGAAGATTAAAAAAACCATCAAGAAAATATTTTGGCCTCTGTCTCTCTTCTTTGTTCTTGAGTGAGCTTCCTCTTGTGTATATGGTGTGTGTTCGATGCAACAACTCAAGTAAGTCCCCCCACCATGTGATTCGGGACACAGATGGAGCTCCCAATGGAGTCTATCTATCAAACAGTATCAAACCTTAAGGGGAAAGAAGGGTTTGTTAGACAATAGGGTGGAACCCTTGGACATTTTTGAGATCAATGATAAGCCTTTGTTTATGAGGTGTAGTTCTCAAACTTCCTTGATGCATGCTATGCATGTAGACAGATAGGACACATTTCCCAAGCATACCCACAAAAGCAAGGGAATATAGAGGAAGAAGATAGTACAATTAGGAGGTCTAATGAGTCTGTGGGCTCAGTGGAGCCAGCAAACAATGAATGAGAAAAATGTTGGCCAGAAGAAAGAAATGCAGAAGGGATCCAAAGCAATGGAAGGGGAACCTTCCTAGCAAGGAGGAAATAGGTAGGAAGATAGACACAAGCAAGAAAGGTGGCATTGGTCAAGAGAGGACATCCTTAGTGGTGAATAGCAAAGAAGTTAACATATCTATACTACATGTCAAGGGCAAGGTGGGGACAATTCTGATGGTCAAAGAGAAATTGACTCCTAAAATTAAATTAGCGAAGCAAGAAGGAACCATTACAAGAGCTAAAATCTATACTATTTATACTTATATGCTATACTATATTATAATGTATGAATTCACATACCCTACCCTAACCTAAGCCTGCGTGGCAAATAGAGGACTCTGCTCTCCTGAACCTGAGCAAAGCAATGGTTTTTGGGAATAAAAATATATATTTAAAATCTATAAACATAAAGTGATGCATTTAACCAAGTGCTTTAAAAAGAGGACTGCTCCCAATTGAGTATGAGTATTTATTTTGGAAACAAACACAAATCAAGACTAAATGGCAAACAAATACATTGAACCATAAATATTAAACATAGGGAAACCCCACACTTAACATGAAAATACATTTGCTACTCTCTCTCTCTCTCTCTCTCTCTCTCTCTCTCTCTTTCTGTGTGTATGTGTCCTAAATGATTTTTTAAAGTGGTTTAATTTGATTGATGGATTTATAATAAATAAGCTTAACTTCCTTAAACATAAGTGATAGTAGGGATCTCTCTCTCTCTCTCTCTCTCTCTCTCTCTCTCTTTCTCTCTCTCTCTCTCTCTCTCTCTCTCTCTCTCTCTCTCTCTCTCTCTCTCTCTCTCTCTCTCTCTCTCTCTTCCATCTCATCTATAATAGTGCTTGGATCTGTTGCTCGTCGTCGACTCTCTTGCTCGAACTTTGCCATGATACCACACTCTGTTGTGGAGCGCATTTTGTCAATACGCTCCACGTGGAAAGATCGACCGTGCAACTGTGCCGCACTATATATTTTGTACTGTACATTGAAACACTCAATTAGTTGTTGCATATAAAATATAGATATGATAAACCCTAAACACGTCATCACCTTTGGACTACATCCCCTCGAGAATTCCCACTCCTTGGTTGACACCTCAGCCCCTTCGCGAGACGATGCGGCAAAGATCCATGAAACCTTCACATTGATATAAATTGCGACATCTCCTCCATACCCTCGGGATATCGAATTGGTCGATGTCGCGTACTACATCAAAATTTAGATTGTGTTTCTTCCCGATCTTTCCTAGCTTGCTCGTACCTAGCGAGCCACGTCTCCATGGAGGCATGGTGTAACATACAAAAGCGATTCACTTTCTCCTCCATTGCAGCATCCATTCTTTTTTCTACCCCAATTCCAACCACCACATCTCCGGTTAGCCTATCATCGTCCTTCTATTGTCTAAATCCACCGTTGGTAGCCATTGTGAAATATGCACTAACGCCTTAGACACCAACCAACCTTCAGCCATGCTACCTTCTAGTCGAGCTCGTTGTCGCACAAAGCCTTTCAGGGTTTTCATGAAGCGCTCTAAGAAGAACATCCATTGCATATGGATAGGTCCAGCAATCTCCACTTCATCTACAAGATGTATAAGAAGGTGGATTTGTATCATGAGCATATTGGTAGGCAGGTATTTCTCAAAGAGAGAGACCGTCTCCACTGCTCCCCGCATTGCGGATTCAATAGAGGATGTCTTAATCTCCTTTTGTGAGATCCATTGCACTAAAGTTGACAACCTGTAAATCGGCCCGTGTATTTTCAGCTCGTACCAGCTTTGGGCACTCATACGTGCTGGAGGTCATCCAAGAAAACCTTCCCTGAGTTCATGACCCTCTGGCAAGAAAGTGGCATGTCCTTGATATACCATCTTCTTCATGATTTGTGACCTTCGGGATTCTAACTATGGCCCACACAATGGACATGCATGATAACCTAAGGCAACCAGACCTATCCCAACACCTCTATCTAGTGAATACAAACTTGAACGAGCTATGATAGATATTACCAATGAGGACGGAAACCTACTTACTTGAGCACTCTCCGAATCCTGGAAAGTCATGCATGGTCCACATGAGAATGGCTCAAATATTGGTGGACCGTCGACTATCGCGCTTGCTCATATCTTCCACGGTGACCTCCTCCTCCCACAAAATCTTAAGCTCATCGACTAATAGACGAAGATACATGTCCATATTTTTAACTTTGTAGCGGTCGGGAATGAGGAAGCTAAGGATGAGATGTCATTTCTTTGTAGAAAGCCATGGAGGGATATTGTAGTTGACAAGGACTATAGGCCACACACTGTAAGAAGTTGAGCTCAGACCGATTGGGTTCATGCCATCCATAGCAAGACCAAGCCAAAGATTCCTTGGCTCTCGGACAAAGCCTGAAAAGGTAGAGTCAATGTGGCTCAATGTACGTGAATTTGCTGATATTGGTTGAACTCCATCTGTGGATCTATTCTGCGCATGCCACGTTGTCAAGCTCACCATGCCGGATGTATGAAACATGTGGTTTATGCGGAGGATAAGCAGAAAGTGTCTAAGAACTTTTTGAGAGATGGTTTGTCCTTGCAAGTCCTGTCGATACATGTGAGTACCACCCTTTAGACATGTCTCCATAGTCTCGTATTCTCCTCGAAACAGTATGCAATCGTTGATACATGCATGGATGCTATTGTAGTCCATGCCAAGCTTTCGTAAAACCTATTGCGCATCATCATGAGACTCAGGCATAGTATTTGCAAGTGGTAATATATGATACTTCAGTAACAGGAAAAAAAATCATAAAACACCTTGAAAAAGAACAAATGTTTTTTATGATAGTGCCGAAAAGAAATCAACGAAGCATACATATAAGGTACCTGAACAACTCGGTCACACTCACATCGCTCCATTCTTATTTTGCTTGCACACTTAGGAATGCAAGCAGTGTCTTCAGACGAGATACTCGGCACCCATCATATAATGGTATGGATGCTTCCTCTCTATGCGGATCAGATGTCTCGACATCCATGGGCATCAATGCATCAATCATTGCCTCCATCTCAGGCTCTATGATTGTAGGAAAGTCTGGAAGGCTACCTGTCTCCTTTGGTATTGATGGTATAGATTGGGTAGTACCTTCCAAGTGGTGGATTGGCTCAGGCACTCCATCCATCGCACGCCCACGAACTCTTCTAGCTAGCCCCAAAGAGTGCACTCCTCCTTGGGATGAGACGTCACCTCCCTGGATAGAAAATTTGCCAACCACACCCAATGTTTTTGTATATGATATTCAATTAGCTTGCAAATACAATGCATGATTTATATACACTTTTCTTACCATTTTCTTAAAATCTCAGATCACTTGATCAATGATCTCTGATTGAAACTCGGCGAAGCGTCGTACATGTTCTATAGACAATCGGTGTTTTCGTCGAGTTGCCAACTTACATTGAGAGCAAGGACATGGGACACTCTGATTAAGATACGCCTCGCGATCTTGAACATCACGACCTTTATCATTTTCCATTTGGTCTACATTACGACAATCAATTTGTTTTTGTTATCATTCTTTTTTTCTTTCTTAAATTGTTTGAGAAGGGATTTCTTCTCTTGTAACTCAACAAAATTAACATATGTAAAGTCTCCACCCACCCACAAATTAACGTATGTCAGAGTGTTTCCCATCTCGTGGTATTGCACCGGACCTTGCCACCACCACCACCACCACCACCACCACCACCACTACCACTACTACTATTACTACTACTACAAACAAAAAAGAATAAGTTAAAGAATAAGATCTTACCCTCTCTTTGTTTTTTATCCATTCATTCTCTTCTCTCCCTCCATCTCTCTCTTTCTCTCTTCTTTATTATGTTGTATGTTTATTCCCTTCCTCTTGTTCCTTCTTTCTTTTTCTCTTCCTCTCCCTCTCTTATTTCCTTTAACAAAACATCTCTCTCTCTCTCTCTATTACCACTACCACTACCACTACAATAAACAAGAAAAGAAGAAAAAACAACAACAACAACAACAAACAAGAAAAGAAGAAAAAACTACTACTACTACTACTACTACTACTACTACTACTACTACTACTACTACTACTACTACTACAAAACTAAACAACAATAAACAAGAAAAGAAAAGAAAAACTACTACAACAATAACAACAACAACAACAACAACAAACAAGAAAACTACTACTACTACAACTATGACTATGACGAATATGACCACGACTACGACTACCACAACAACAACAAACAAGAAAAGAAGAAATTAAACAATGACTACCACAACAACAAACAAGAAAAGAAGAAATTAAACAACAACAACTACCACTACCACTACCCCTACCACTACTACCACTACCACAACAACAACAAATAAGAAAATAATAAATTAAACAACAATCATTACCACTACTACGACTACCACAACAACAACAAACAAGGAAAAAGGAAAAGAAAAAATAAAATAACAACAACAATAACAACTACTACCACTACTGCTACAAAAAACAAAAAAAGAATAAATTAAAGAACTACTACTACTACAAACAAGAAAATAAGAAATTAAAGAACTACTACTATTACCACCACTACTACTACTACCACTACTGCTACAAAAAACAAAAAAAGAATAAATTAAAGAACTACTACTACTACAAACAAGAAAATAAGAAATTAAAGAACTACTACTATTACCACCACTACTACTACTACCACTACAAACAAGAAAATAAGAAATTAAAGAACTACTACTACTACTACTACTACTACTACAAACAAGAAAATAAGAAATTAAAGAACTACTACTACTACTACTACTACTACTACTACTACTACAAACAAGAAAATAAGAAATTAAAGAACATGGTCTTACCCTCTCTTTGTTTTTTATTCATTCATTCTCCTCTCTCCCTCTCTCCCTCTCTCTTTCTCTCTTTCTCTATTATGTTTAATGTTTTTTCCCTCTCTCTCTCATTCATTCATTCTTTTTCTCTCTTCCTCTCCCTCTCTCGTTTCCTCTTTCTCTCTCAATACACATGATTTTAACAAAAACAAGCAAAAGAAAAGGAGAAAAAACAAAAACAAAGTAAGAGGGAACAATGCACTCACTGCAAAGGCATGAGGATGGATTCGACGGCTCCTCTTCACGAGCGGCTGCCCTTTGCCCTCTGTACACTTCCTCCTCTTCTTTGCAAATGGTGGCAGTAGCGGTGAGAAGCTTTTCATCTTCCTCTTTCTTTCTCTCCCTCTCCCTCTCAAATGAAAGATGCATTTCTCTCTTCCTTTTGCTCTCTCTTTCGTTCGTTTGTGCAAAATGACACGCTTAGGTTTCGGCCCGCTTTTTTTTACCTAAGTAAAATCGCTATTTATGTAAATAGCGACGTCGTTAATTTACATCAGAAATCGCCGTTGCTATACGAATGTATCCTTGTAGTGGCACAAGCAAGATATGATTTCTCACCTACCTGCAGTGACTAAATTGAAGGAACCATGCGAAACTTGTATGATGGGCAAGCAACAGAGAAAGGCATTTCCACAGGAAAGCAAGAATAGAGTACAGGCTCCTCTAGAGTTGGTGCATGCTGACTTGTGTGGTAAGATGCCTACACAGGCCTTGGGGGGATCTTATTTTATATTGATTGTCAATGACTACAGTAAGAAGATATGAGTGTACTTCCTTTGTGATAAGGTTCAAGATTTTGGTAAGTTTAAAGAATGGCTAAAACTTGTTGAGAATGAAACATGGAAAAGTGTGAAGAAATTTAGAATAGATGGTGGTGGTGAGTCCAACTCAAATGAGTTTGAAGTTTTTTGCAAGAGCAAAGGGATCAAGCGTCAATTGACAACACTTCCCACACCTTAACAGAACGGTGTTGTGGAACACATGAATCACACCATTGTGGAAATGGCAAGATGCATGCTAAAGGGCAAAGGATTGCCCATTTTTGGGCTGAAGCTGTTAATACTGCAGTCTACATTCTAAATTGGAGCTAATAAAGGCTCTCAAGGGAAAAACACCTCATGAGGCTTACACTGGTAAGAAACCATCTATCTCACATTTTGGAATTTTTGGATATGAATGTTATGCACATGTTCCAGATGAAAAGAGAAACAAGTTAAAACCAAAAAGTAGAAAATATATCTTCTTGGGTTATAGTGATGAGTAGAAGGCTTACAAATTATATGACCAAGAGGCAAAGAAGATCATTGCGAGTCGTGATGTGATGTTCAAAGAGCAACCGCATACAATGGAGGAGGAGAAGGAAAGTTCCTTCACTTTATCATCAAGAGAAGAAGTAGTCCACTATGAACCTGTCCTGAGAGCTATCCCTATCCTTAAGGAGGAGGAAGCATAATCTTCAGATGATGAGGAAAAAGTTCACCAACCTAACATCACCCCACCGAAAAATCCATTGTCGTGTTGGGTGAAGCAGCTCTATGACCACAATAATCCTATGCCTACATCTATTGAGGAGAAGGTAGATGACCCGAACCACCAAGGAGGTCTCAGAGAATAGAGGAGCAAAGAAGAGCTTCTGCTCACATGGTCAATATGGCCTTGATGCGGCTGAGATTCTGAGAGAAGTAAAGGAGCCAACTAACTTAGGAGAAGCACTTGTAGATCTTGCATGGAAGGCAGCTATGCAAGACGAGTATGATAGCATAATGAAGAATGATACTTGGGAGCTAGTGGATTGGCCCAACAAAGTGGAAGGTTATTGGTACCAAGTGGATCTGGAAGGTAAAGTACAAGGCTGATGGTACCTTAGAAAAGTACAAAGGCAGACTAGTTGCACAGGAATTTTCATAGGTTGAAGGGTTTTATTTTCAAGATTCATTTGCCCCAACTGCTAGAATGACCACTATTCGTACAATACTTATAGTGGCCACCCACAAGTAGTGGCCAGTTTACCAAATGGATGTTAAGTCAGTGTTCTTAAATGGTAACCTCAAGGCAAAGATGTACGTGGCTCCAACCTCCGTGGCTCCCACCAGGGTTTGAGGCCCCTCATTTTGAGAACAAAGTGTGTAAGCTGAAGATGGCACTGTATGGGCTGAAATAAGCCCCCAAATGGTACCTCTGGGATAGATAAGCTCTTTTAAACTTAAACTTCAAAAGATGTGCCTCAGATGCTAACTTGTATGTTTACAGGGATGGTGAAAAGTAGTGATTGTCCTATATGTGGACGACCTTCTTATTATAGGTGACTATGAAGATATGATCGGCCAAACTCGAAAGGTTTTGAGTTCTGAGTTTGAAATGACAGACTTGGGCTTGATGCACTATTGTTTGGGGATTGAAGTTTGACAAGAGCTAGGAAAGATCTTCATCTCTCAGAAGAAGTATGCATGGGAGACCCTGAAGGCATTTGGTATGACCAAGTGCAAGGAGATAGCTATATCTATGGAGGTGAATGCAAAGTTATCCATTGACGATACATCAACACTAGCAGACATTGGGAGGTACAGGAGGTTGGTCGGTAGTCTAGATCTACTTGTGTAACACCAGACAAGATATCAGTTTTGTTGTTGGTGTTTTGAGAAGGTTCTCAAACAAACCTCATGAGAGTAATTGAAAAGCTAGGATGCGGGTGCTCAGATACTTGAAGGAAACTCTTGACTATGGTATCACATACAATTCCGAAACTTCTCTTGTGGGGAACTATGACTCAGATTGGGCAGGAGACAGTGATTCCAAGAAGTCAGTTTTAGGTTATTGTTTCTCTTTGGGTTCAGGAATTTTCTCCTGAAGCAGTAAGAAGTAGCCAACAGTGGCAAAGCAGAGTACAAGGCAGCTTGTTTTACTACATGTGAAGCAGTATGGTTGAGAAGGATCCTATGGCATATGGGAGTGCATGAAAAAGAACCATGTGACAATCATAGTTGCATCACCATTGACAAAAATCCAGTGTTTCATGCATGCACCAAACATATAGAGATTCGGTATCACTATGTGTGTGATTTGATTGAGGATGGTATAGTGGAACTGGTCTACTTTCCAATAGAGGAGAATGGAGCGCATATCTTCACCAACTGAAGGATCTTCTTCAAGTTTATCTTCAAAGACTTGGCATTGGGCCGAGGAGATAGTTCACCTATGGGTGGACATTGGGGGGTGTTAAATATGCTCAATGCCCCACTCTCATAAGGTGCCACCAATGATCCATGGTGCTCAAAGTTGTAAGGCCCCCATTATGAGGAGAAGCCATATGTGAGCGGTTGAGTCATGACTTGTATGTCAGATGAGGTCTCTGTGACTAGATGGCAAAAAGGTGACTGTTGAGGGTCTAATCTTTGGGTTAGAAGGGGTAGTTAAGTTGGTAGCAACCGCATCGAGTTGCGAGGTAAGGAAGTTATTAGGGGCCCTAGCCAACGGTAAAGGGAATATTTCCTAGCTAACTAGTGGAGGTGCACATGGAAGGTCAATAGACACATGTGTATATGGAAGGTCAACAGACGCATGGGCACATGGAAGGTCAATAGACACATGTGCATATGGAAAGTCAATAGGCACATGTGCATATGGAAGGTCAATAGACACATGTGCACATGGACGGTCAACAAACACAGGTGCATATAAAAGGTCATCCATCATGACCCCCTTCACAGGCTATAAAAGCTAAACCCCTTCACAGCCATCAATCGTCTATCTTTCACCCAGTCAGAGTTGTTACAGCTAGCTTTAAGCTCTTCACCTATCTTCTGTCTAGATCACCATCTAAGCTTCATAGTGGAAGCACACGGGTGAATAGAGCCATCTTTGTATCAGTTGTTTGCAGCTAAAGAATTTTTGTATTCTCCTCTTATATGTTGTGTACTCTCTATCTCTTTCTCAGATTCTGTTTGCTGTACCGTGTAATTTTTACACAAACATTGACAAGTGGACTTCTCATCTTCAATATGTGGGTGAGAGGGAAAACTGCCGGAGAGTCAGAGTTGATATTTCTTTGTAAGGTTTGCATGACATTGTTTCCAACATACAAAAGGGCACTAGTGAATATATGGTAAAATGTGGGGAATGCTATGGGGTGGTCCTAATGGATCTATGGTTTTCCCACTTGGGTGTAGACTGTAACCTCAGTCCTTGAACCTACAAGTGGATAGGCTTGAGGCTGAAGTTATGAACTTGAGGGTGCAACTTGGGCATTTGAACACTATCACTATCAGGACTGGTAATGATGTGGTAGGTAGGACATGTGTTGTTGCAGCTAGGGTTGATAGAGATATATGACCCATATTTGGCAACACTAATGTGGGGTTTGAGCCCACAAGAATTAGGAGCTAGAGTTTGAACTTGTGGTCGTATTTTTTAATGTCATTTGTTTTGGATCGGCCATTACTATCTTTTCTTATGTTATTCATGTTGGATTGGCCAATTAGGTTGAGAGTTCTTTTCTAATTGATAATGTGATTTTCTTCTTTGTATTTTTTATATTTTTCAAGGTCTAATGGGAAGATAGATTGTTTATGTCATTTGACTCTATGTGTGTGTGTGTGTTCCTTCTTCACAATAAAACTTAGCTCTCAATATGTCTCTATTTCTTATATGGTCTTATGTGGGAGTCTATCCTTTCAAGTACTATAATTTGTTGCTCTTTTACTATTTATGCTTTCTTTCTCTCTCTTTTTTGCTCTCTCACAAACAAAAAAATCATCCTTATGTATACTTCGTGTATTTTCTATTGGGGATAAAGGTGCCTATGCCTATGTCACCCTATATTTACTTCACACACTATGACTGCACACTTGTATAGTGCAAGTGGTGGGCACCCATCACTACCACTTTATTCTCTATTATTTTAGTGATTATTGAGTAAGGGAAGGTCGATCACACATTATGACTGTTGAGTTTCCACATACGATATCTCTTTATCTTGCTCTCATGCTCCATCCACCATAGCTCTTGCTTTTGCTTGTGTGCTTTCACATGGGCTCTACCTTTCAATTGGTATTAGAGTCAACCATTTGAGGATCTTCTTCATTCTTTACTTCAGCCTAGATTCAAAGCTTCAGCTTGAGGTTTCATGGTATCCATTGTTTCTTTCTCCTGAGGTGTGCACTTGACTTGTTTCAACATGCTCCCAGCTTGTCAACGAGCTTCCCAAGGCTTAATTGAGCCTTATTGAGTGCTTATTGATCCAAGAAGCATCCATTTTATCCATTTTGAGGGGATATACAACATGCTACAGAAGTCGTGGACATCTATGGCAACTTGATAGTACTTTTGTATTTTGGCCATAATTTTTACATATGGTATCAGATTTAAGCATTCTATAGCTAGAAACAAAGAGCTCCATGAGAGCTACAGATTTGAGCATCACAAAGTTTATTCTATGTAATTTTTTGTTCTCTATTTTTCATAGAACAAAACAATTTTTATTTGGATAGCAAACAGTGAGATTATGCATGTTTAATGACTCGATGATGCTATTTTGGTGCATGGATGTGTGATTATGCTTTGGGATGCTACTTGATTGGTTAGAGCTTGATTAGCTCAATTTTGAAAAAAATAATCTCTAATAGTAGTTTGGGAAGCAAATTATTCATAATAACTTTATGCCTATTGAGACTTGATGCTATTTGAGTATGCCACTTACGTGCATTAATGTCTAGCATTGATACTTAGACTCGAATATGATATGAATGGCTTTATCACTTAGATTTCAGCTACATTGGATGTTTTGGAGCTTTGGCTTTATGGTTCAATTTCTTTAGTCATTGGCATTATGTGTTTGAAGACTTACTTGGGTTTCATGCTCCCAGATGTATCTTGAATTTCGGATGGTCATGTACTTGATGTTTGGAGTTTGTATTGCTTATTTGGCATTCATATGTGCTTTGGTGGAAGCTACTTGCATTAGCATTAGAGCTTTGTATTCTTTATATAGTTGATCTCGGTTCTTTGAGATAGTGGGACTCTTGGTTCATGTGTATGCTCTCTTGTATGTTGTTGGAAGCAATAACCTCAACTTGTGGATTGGTTTTTTTCCATATGCTTTGGACACTAGTACTACTTACCTTTTCCAATAGTTTGATAGTGATGTATATGCTTATGGGATATGGTGTACTAATGCTTTGAGTTGTGAGATGATGATCCATGCTTAGTCACACTGCTAGTTGTATTCTTTGTATCCTAGTTGGTACTTGGATATCCCTAGCAATGGGAGCTTTCTTTCTTGGCTATTTGCCCATAATTGGATTGACATACATTACTATCTTTATTTCAACATTGCCGCAATTATAGTTTTTTGGCATTGTCTTGGAGCATAGACATTGTACTTTGGCAATTTATTACTTGCAGTTAGTGGACAACTCTCTATTTTGATTATCACTCCTATTTTGCCCTTGGTTAGGGCTAATTTGCAATCATTTACAATAGCTCATTCTCTTAGATTTTTCATTGGTACATTGCCATTATGACATATTCTTTGAATGATAGTGGCATTTTCAATATTGAAAATCTTGATGGCACAAATTTCACCTATTGAAAGATGTAGATATGGAAATCACTCGTTCAAAAAAAGTAGGTTAGGCCTTTGAAAACCAAGAGTGTAAAACCTGAAGGCATTGATCAAGAGCATTGGGATGAGTTGGATGAGCTATGTAAATCCACTCTTATATTGTCATTGTACAAATAGGTTTATTTCAATGTTGAATCCACTCTTATATTGTCACTATCTTAACAAGTTTATTTAAATGTTGTGGCATCTGAAGATAATGTTTGTTGGCAGTTATGGGAAGATATGCAATTTATGACAAGCAAAGTCTTGCTTCACAAATGCATTGGTTGAAATAGCTCATGGACCTTCACATGAAGGAAGGAACTAGTGCATCCATGCATAAATTTCATTCTATCTTTAGCCAATTGACTTCACATAGCATTGAGTTCAAGGATAATCTCCCTCCCTTGTTCTTGGCTGTGACACTTTTCGAGTCATGGGACACTTTCTATACTACCATGTGTGCTAATATACCTAAGGATGGTTTGAAACTATAGGCTATTGAGTGTGCCTTACTCACAGAGGAGATAAATAGAAATAATGTGGATGCCACCCCTACTTCTTATGCATTGACTATTAGGGATAGACATGATAGTAAGAGTGGTAGAGGTTTGAGTCTTGTGAGTAATCTCGTAGTAAATCCCATGGCTATAAAGCCTCTCTTACATGTCATTATTGTGGAAAGCAAGTCATATTAGGCCATAGTGCCATAAGATGTGCGATGATAAGTGCAAGGAGAAAGGCAAGGTCAAAGTACAAGAAAAGTCCGATGATCGCAGTATTTTTCCTAGTAAATCCAATGTGAAATTGAGGAGATGAATGCCTTGGAGCCTAAGTCTAATGATGATTACATCTTGATAGCTTCTTTTCTTGATGCTAGTCAAATGGCTAATGCCTCCTCTACTTTTTCTCAGTGTTGGCTGCTTGATTCAAGGGCTTCTTTTCATGTTATCCCGCACAGGGATTGGTTTCATTTCTATCATGGCATGACATGTTGTATGAGGCTAGGAAATGACTTGGAATTGGATGTTTAAGGTCAAATAATGGGGTTGAATATGTCTCTAAAGCATTTGAGCAGTTTGGCAATGAGCAGGGTATTAAGCATCGGTTGACGTCCCCTACACCTACCCCAAAATGGTGTTGTACAGTGCATGAATAGGACAATTCATGAGAGAGTTTGTAGTATGCTTACTAGGCAGGCTTACTATAACATTTTTGGATTGAGGCAGTTATTACTACTGACATATACTTGATAAATAGATCCCCATGCACTGCTATTGGTTATCAAGTTGCAAAGAAGATATGGTCTAGAAAACCTCCATCAGATGCTCATTTGTGTATCTTTGGATGTGAGGCTTTTTGCCATGTTCCCAATGACAAAAGCAATAAGATAGATCCTAAATTAATGAAGTGCATCTTTCTCGGTTATAAAGATGCATGTGAGATGGGCTATCACCTGTGGGATCCACAGGCTAGGAAGGTCATCTGTAGCCATGATATTGTTTTCCATGAGGAGAAGATGCATAAGCAGCATGAGTAGGTAATTGAGGTACATAGGGTGAAATTTCAAGAGAAGTCGCTTGTTACCATATAGCTAGCTAGACAACCTATAGTTGATGTTCCAATGGCCCATTATTATGATGTTGGACAGGATGTACATGCTCCACAACCTGTTTTAAGGCAATTTACTAGAGATAGACATTAGCTTTTTGATCGGTTTGAGCCCTCCGTGAACTGTGTTATGGTGATAGATTCTAGAGAGCCCCTTACATATGAGGAGGCTATGTGCAGAGGTAATAATCACTCTTGGGAGAGGGCCATACAATTTAAGTTTGATTCACTATTGAGAGCTAGATTTTGAGGCCCATTTTTGGAGCACAGAGGTAATAATTACTCTTGGGAGAGGGCCATGCAGTTTGAGTTTGATTCACTACTGAGAGTTGGATTTAGAGGCCTATTTTTTGAGTGCAAAAGTGACCCGAGAAGCATAAAAGAGCAAATTTTCATGGAAAATGAAACAAGCATAGATCAATGAGCTAGATTTTTTTTAGATACATTTCAATGCCAAGAATCCAATGCAAGTATCCATTCAGTTGGATCTAGGAGCTAAAAAGTTGCACCCCCGTGCTACGCGATAAAATCATATGTGGCATACAAGAGCATATAAGGTTAAGAGTTATGCACATAAACGATGCATGCATAAAGACACTTTGAAACATGCAACAATGGTACACAAATTGATCTTGCATTAAAGCCTTGCTAATATCTCGAACTATTAGTTCTTTCGAATCTTGAAGTCATGCTTAGCTAGTACAATTAACATAATTGGGATTAAGACTATGATGCCTTGATATTTGTTGATAGTGATTATGTTTATCAATCCTATTCGAGGTTGGGTTAGATGTAACAACAACTCTAGGGCAAGTGAAGGCTCAAGGATTAGGAAACCCTAAGTCAAAGGAAACAAAGGAAAGTCCGATGCTTTTGTACTCTTAGGAAGAAGGTTCAATTATCAATCAAAATAAGGGATTATTAGAACTCATGTCTTGAGCAATGTCCTAGCTAAATGGAGGAAGTGTTAAGTAATTTTTGCATGGAATCAATTAGATCCCAAGGGGGAGAGAAAACACGCGGTGGAAGGTTATCATGACTATTCTTGCAATGTTTAGAAAAGGATACCATTGTTTTGAGGATTGATTAGATAATGTCCTAAATGTTTTTGCATTAAACTGATTGTGAGATATGAATTGGATGATTATTCCAAGTGCTTGTGTTTAATGGTAAATGCATCGCAAGGGTATGTAATGATAAGTTGCCATGGGAATACAGGAATGTTCTTCTTCGAAGAGGATATTTGGTTGATTGCCTTGATTGTGCTTGGTTCTTAATTGGATCATTAAGGAAGGATATTTTGCACAGGTGAATCATCTCCAAGGTCATGCTGCGTTTCAGCCTGAGAGGGCATTGCTTGATTCACGGGTCGAAGGTCAAGTGGTGAAAAGGTCAACCACGGAAGTTGTGTCTCACTCCTAGGACGTTTGGGGTCAATGGAGCTCTGGACACCCCTTGCCTAGACCAAAATGGAATTGTGGACTGACGTTTAGGGCGTTGAAAGATCCTATACTAGATAAAGGATGGAAATTTTGGTGCCATGTGATTTGGACTGGATACTTATATTGGATAGAAGGGATACATAATTCTTCTATATGGGCAGGAGATAAATATTAACTTGAAGATAAGTTAAGGAACTTGTTTGTCAAAAGAACTACTTGTTTTGTTTTCATGCCTATGCTGTAAATTACACGAACGAACCCTGTTTCCTAAAAGGCTTGATTAATGAAGCTGATGTTAAATATCGTACATAAATGTGGCAGGATATAATTAGAAAACTAAAGCTATCAAGGGAACTGGGTGGGCGAAATCCCTGACGGGTCCGTCCTACAGTAGGGTGGTTTTGAAAAACTAGGAGGCTTCTCACAAGGTTTTACCAACATTTTATATTTAGGAATTGTTAGGTTAGAACCCTGATTAATGCTATTTTAGGAGACTAGAATGGGACTATGCCCTATGGGCAGAGAAATTGATTGGTGCATCCCTCTCGTTTCCCATTCTCTTTGAACCAAGTGTGGTATAGATATGCTTCGGATTGGGTATCTCTGCATAAAGTGGGTTGTCCAAAACGTGATACTAGAATTTTGTTAGGAGACCTTGGCCCTACAAACCCAGATTTCAGGTCGATCCTAGTGGGTTCTTGGTCGTGAATGTTCCATTGCAAGGCGGACTTGGGAAACCCCAGGCGACAAATCCCTAAACATTCTCTGGGAGTGCCGGGCGGTGATGCTTAGATTTGTTTCTCGATGGACCTCTAAAACATGCTTGGATGCATGTTACATTTAGAAATCGACAAGGAAGATGGTGTAGAGGGAGTATGCCAGGGTACACAATTGATGGTGCATTAGTATGTCCAACCCTATCTGGTGGCATAGGTATAAGCAAGAAGGCTAGGGAGCCTTATGGTGCAGTGTATAGAATAGGGTGACGTGTCTGGTGATGATGGCAGAGACCCATCCTGTTGGTGCATAGGGAAAGGAAAACGTACCTGACTCCAATTGTCGTAACGTCCCTCAATCCTCACCTCTCGATAATTGATTTAGGAAACACCAGTCATGCTTAACCTCCTCTAATTGACACTCTGTTGGAAAATACAAGAGGGCAGCCCATTCCTAAAACCCATTGATGTTATCCTCACAGTCACTTGTGTCGAGGTTGTATGTCTTGTGTGCATTTGATGGTACAACTGTGCATCCTGCCCTATGTTGGCATACGGTGCAAGAAGGAAGGCCAGGGAGCCTTATAGTGCAGTGCACATGAACATATAGTGCTTTGTGCATTGAGAGGCCCAACCTATGCGTGCAACAATCCATTCCACATAGCTCACCTCTTATTGGTCACTCACCCCACCCTATGTCTCATACCCACTGATAAATATAAAGGGCAGCCCATACTCACAGTCCATCCTGTTAGGATGAAAGCTCATATCACTCAATTGTTTGTCGATGAAGATGGCTTCATCTATTGCTAGCATCAAGGAGTTAAAGATGAGGCGTACCTAGGGAGGTAGCCCATATATCTGGTACTGTAGATTTTTTGGAGATCATGTTGTCTGTGTGAGGGAATCACATGTTTTGCAGGGAGTATAGAGATAGCACACCAAGGGAGGTGGCTTTGGAATTTCTTCTGAAAAAGTGTGCTGATGATTCAGCTATCCTGGACTGTGGGGTGTTACCACCTTTTCCACAACTAGCTTCCCGCTTAAGGGTGTTTACTACCTTTTCTCGGAATGAGGCCTACTATGACAGGGAATTGCTTCCTTTTCTCCCATAGCACTTTTTTTTTCTTGCTCTTTTTTTTTCCCTTTCCTACTCCCGAGGGTGTTTCCACATTTTCTTGAAGAATAGATCGGCATGATAGGGACCTAAGTTCTTTTCTCCCATGACCAATCTATTTTTTTTTCTTTTTTTCTTTAATAAAGAGAATGGTAGAAATACCATGTGTTAGGACCATCCTCACCACCACAGTTGGATCAGACGCGAGGAGAATAGAGTAAAGATGGGAGGTATCTGGGAGGGGCTAGCAAAAGGATGCCACCTCATAAATAAGAGTGTAATGGCTATCAGTAGCACAAGGAGAATGGTAGTGCAACTCCCAAAAGGGAAAGGGTGGATCGAATGTGATTGTCAAGATCCCCAAGGAGGAAAGTACTTCTTCAGGTAATAGCCATTGAGCAGGAAAGGATCATGAGAGGCATCAATTGTCTGGCCTTGGACTGAGCCATTCGTATTGATGGAAAGCACCTTATAAGGACCTCCATTATTGTTGAAGCTTTCCTGGAAACTTGCCAAATTGGGAATCATAAGTGAGAACTAAGTTACCTTCATTGAACTCCTTCTACTTGATGAAGCTATCATGATAGACCTTTCTACAAGCTTGTGTGATTTCCATGCACTATAGGGCCATCCTACGTATCTCACCAAGACACTCCAAGTGCAAAAGACAGTGTTGTAGGAACGCGTCATCTCCCAAGCATTTGTTGATGGCCATGCACAAAGAGGGTAGCTCAAGTTCAACAGGAAAGATGGCTTTTGTTCCATATACCAATTGGAAAGAAGTTTGTCCTACAGCTACCTTATGGGAGGTTATGTATGCCCACAGGGCCTCTGTAAGTCGATCATCCCAATCACGACAATGTGCAGCAATCTTCCTTGTCAGAATCAAATAGAGGATGCAATTGGTGACTTCAACTTGGCCATTTGCTTTGGGGTAATAGGGGGTGGACTTGCAATGGTGGATCTTATACAATTTTGTCAACTCTTCCATAATCTTGTTAAGGAAGTGCGTACCTCTGTCACACTAACAAGCTCTAGGGGATTGCCAAAACGGGTGATGATGTTCTTGTATAGGAACAAGGCCACGCTATTACCATCGTCTTGCTTCATAGCTTTAGCTTCATACCACTTTGTTATGTATTCTGTACAGACCAAGATGTATCTATTCTGCTTCCGTTTGGTTGGCGGATCAATGGGGGCCCACGAAATCAATCCCCCACTTCTCGAACGGCTTTAGGGGAAGAATGGATTGCAAGGGCACGACATTGGATTTGGTAGGATTTCCCATTCGTTGATAAGCATCGCACTGTTTACAGTAATCATAAGCATCCTTATGGAGGGTTGGCCACCAATATCTTGCAGTAAGGCCTTTCTAGATGTTGCTTATCCTGCGAAGTGTCCACCACATGAGTCGTCATGGCATGCTTTCAATACTATGCCGATTTTTTCTCCTGCAGTACATCTTCGCAAGACTTCATCCTTGCCTTTCTTGTACAAAGCGCCACCTAACAGGGTGTAGGGAGATGATTCCAATAAAAGCTTCTTCTTCTCATGGCTCAAGATGCTAGGGGGATACTGGTTGCTAGGAGGTTGGCTATGTCTGCGTACCATGGGGTAACTATTTTGACCAAAAACAAGGAAGCATCAGGAAGGTCGGGATCATCTTGCTCGTCTTCATCATCACTTTGAGGGATTCGTGAAAGGTGATCAGCGAGGACATGCGAGCGACAATCAAACTCTTGAAACAGAAGGAGCCATCTCATCATTCTTCCCTTCACATCGGCCTTTTTTATCAGGAAGGAAAGGGCTTCATGGTCTACATAGAATTTGAAATGCGTCGAGAGTAGATAATGTCAAAATTTCTCCAAAGCAAACACCATTGCTAGACACTCAAGCTCTGTCACTGTGTAGTTCCACTCTTTGTCGGTTACTTTTCGACTTGCACAATAGATTGGTTGATCTAATTTAGAGGGGCTCTTTTGGCATAAGACTGCACCTAGGCCTTCAACTGATGCATTAGTGTGAATATGAAACTCCTTTGTCCAATTAGGAGTGTTGGGACCTAAAATGGACCAGACACCAGCTAGCACTAGCCGGACCTCAAAGACACACAAGACACCCCACACGGCCTCATGGCTAGGAGCATCTAAGGCTCACACTACACTAAACTCTAATATCGATTTTGTGTTTGTAATAGGACACAGTCCAACGTTTACCTTCCCTTCTCCTTAGAGGGAGATCCCATAGCATATAGGTGTAACACCTCATATCACATACACAAGAGGCAACCTCTCGGTTAAAACACCATGGCCTCACTGTAGCTCTCCTACATCTTGGGGATTGTCCCTAAGATGCACTGCCTCAACATATAAAATACATGATACATAGTCCACTCTTTGATTAATCGAACGATCCAGGAGTTGATATTTCCTCATTGAACTTATCCCAAAGAACCACTTGTCTAACCTACAGCAAAGGACCTCCTCACACTCTCAGTGTTGTCAACATTCAACATACAAGTGCTATGGATCCAGGATTTTATACCATGTGGCATACAAAATGCAAAAGTGAATGCCTATTGTGGAAAAACATTTATCATTAAAACTCAACCAAGTGGAGTGTAAAATCAACCCTTCAATGATTTTCAATCTGCTCGTTGTTGCTGTGTTGCTAGAGACTAGCACTGAGTTACCTCATGCTCCTAGCCTCTTAAAACTTAAATAAAAGATCGTCCTATATGATGTGCACAAACAAAAGATCATACTTTACTTCATTTTCCGCACTTAAACACTTCCACAACCCTTCATTTTCCCCTACCCTTTATATATTGCATCGTTGCATAGGTGTAGGGTTTTATTTTTTTATCATTTTTTATGTATAAAGCAATAAAAAGCACTAAAATATAAAAACAAGGATGAACTAAGTCTTAACCTCATGCCTCAACCTTACCAGATATTCACGAACATTAATCATATTTTTTCTTAATTTTAAAGCATGAAGACCTATTTTTTTCCTTTTTGCTAGTTTTCACTATTTATTTATCAAAAAATAGATTATTTATTGGTTTTTCTAGTTTTTTTGACTATGACAACTGAGAATTACTCACTCCCCACATTTCATCCCATATGCATATTTTTATCTCACCCAAAACAAGCAAAACCTCGTTCTCCTTTATAAAATGCGTGTTTCTTAGTCTTTCAAGAATTATTTTCAATATTATGGCATTATTATTTCTGATTTTTTTTTCACCCAAGCCTCAAACAAATAGCAAACAACATGTCTACCAATTTTCATCCAATATGAACACCATTTGACCAATAAAATCTAAAAAAAGAGCCATTTTCCTTCATAAAAGAGAGTTACACCAGGTTTTTTTTTGTTGCGAGTTTTTAAAATCTAATTCGGGATAGCAAAACAATCCAACATTGATTATCAATACTTCTCCAATCATCCATCTTCAGCACCACTCAATTCATAAGCGATCTGGTACCAGGCCGGATGAGCATTCATCAATTGGGATTCTTCCACATGAATTGCCTCTTAGAGGAGAGAGAGGGAGGAGAGAGAAAGATTGGTTTCTGATCTTCTGATCTAGGCAACCATTTCACAGGCCAAAGGTGACAATTGGAAGCGAGGAGATGGAGGAGACTGATGGTAAGGCCAAATATATAAAGTATATTGAGGTGCCATGTTGAGTCTCCCTCTCTCTCTCTCCCTCATTTTGTCTGCATGTGCCATGAGGGCGTCTCCTGAAGCTTCTTCACAATCTCCCACTTGATGATGCCTGAAAACTTCTCAATGAATGTCAAATCTTCCATGGATGATCATTCTCTCTATTTCTGCACTTCACTTTGTTTCCAAACAATTTGCCACCAAGATGCAAGTTTTTGCTACTTCAACAGGAAGAGGAAATAGTCCACCACATAAAGCTTGCATCATGATGGTAATGTGTTTCCACCATTGTGGGATGAACTTCCTATAGAAAGTGGCTTTGGTAATGAGAATCTCCAACTCTTCAGTGGAATAAGGAAATTTGCAAACATCTATTGAATTCTTCTCTTCTTGGCAATGCCATTTCCTTCATTTTCAGCCTCTTTTGATGCTTGTTGTGTTGGAAGAGAAGGAGAGAGACAGAGTGGCAGAAGATGAGCCTTAGCTCATTTTTTTTCTTCTTCTATTATTCTTATATCATATTCACTAAAAGAGACTTATACACATAGGTATGACTAACCAAGACTAATTGTAGTTAAGTCACTGACTACATCAACTTATTGAATGTCACACACGTGTATATCTGTATCCAGCTAATGTCAATTGCACACATAAAGATAGATTTGACTAAAGAGTAATGGGATCTTGATATTCTAACACTCCCTCTCAAGCTCAAACCATTTGATGAACTCCAAGTAGTTGTCTGAAGTATATGAACTTTTCTTTACTAAGAGACTTGGTAAATATATCTGCTACCTGATCTTCAGTCTTCACATGAATCAAGTCAATCTGCCCTGTAAGAACCATTTCTCTGATGAAATGGCAGTGAACCTCAATATGTTTGGAGCTATCATGGTAGACATGATTTCTAGCCAACATAACACTACTGAGGTTATCACAATGCAATCTCACTCTGCTTTCCAGCTGTATTCCTAAGTCTTTTAGTAGTTTTATCAACCAAACTGCTTCGCAAGCTGCTAAGGCAGATCCCCTATACTCAGCTTCTGTACTAGACAATGCAACAATAGGCTGTTTCTTACTCTTCCAACCAACTGATCATACTATTTCCCAATCCAAATGCATAAACACTAGTTGACCTCCTATCATAGACACAACCAGCCCAATCAGCATCAATAAACCCTATCAAGTCAAGGGATTTTCCATATGCATAAAACAGTCCATAATCTGTAGTACCCTTTACATATCTCATGATCCTCCTAACTGTATCTAAATGTGGTTTGTGAGGCTTCTCCATGAACTGACTAATCACCCCCACTGCATAGCATAAGTCAAGATGGGTAATAGTCCGAAGTAATAGTCAAGTATATCAAGCTGCCCACCATCTGTCGAGATACATGGTCACATTCTCTATATCATTCCCAACATCAATCTGCAGCTTGACATTCTCATCAAGAGGTGTCTCCATAGGCTTGCATTCAGTTATACCATACTTCTGTAACATGTCATGAGCATACTGCTTCTGTAGCATCCATATACCTTGAGGTGTAGAGACTACCTATATCCCAAGAAAATACTTCAGCTCACCAAGGTCTTTGACTTTGAATTCAATCTGTAAACATGATTTAATTTCAGCAATGCCCTCTTCATTATCTCCAATGATGATAAGATCATCTACATAAACCACTAGAAACATACATCCATGATCTGTCTTCTTCGTGAATAGACTATGATCAGCATCACCCAATCTAAATCCATGTTGCTGTAAATAATTGTTGATTTGATCATTCCATGCTCTAGGTGCCTGTTTCAGCCCATATAAAGCCTTTTTCAGCTTACGTACATGTGTAGGAAAGTCTGGGTGAACATAGCCTTCAGGCTGCTCCATATATACTTCCTCAACCAAATCACCATTCAAGAAAGCATTCTTGACATCAATTTGCCATAATTTCTAGCCTTTGCATGCTGCCAAAGCAATGTCAGTTCTGAATGTTGCCATTTTAGCCACCAAACTAAAAGTCTCCTCATAGTCAAGGCCATACTATTGCACATACCCTTTTGCAACTAGCTTGGCCTTATAGCATTCTAATGAACCATTTGACTTGCACTTAACCTTGTACACTGATTTGCAGCCAATGGGGACTTTGCCTTCAGGCAACTCAACCAATTCCCATGTCTCATTTTCAGCCAGGGCTGCATACTCCTCATCCATGGCAGCATACCAGTTATCATCTGTAATTGCATCATCAAACTTTGTAGGTTCTTTGTAACTTGTCACACTAGCTATATATGCATAATGGAAGGCTGAATAACCAGTATATGTAAACTTGTCAACTGGTTTTCTGACTCTCTCAAATCTCCATAACTGTGATTCACTCTGAGCTTGCCTTTCATGAGGCGATACATAACGACTCTGGCTTGCTCCAGGCATCATAACAGACGGAATCCCCAACTCACTATCCAAACTGTTGTTGTTGGATGACTCATATCTTGCTGTAAGTGGACTTGTCACATCCTCAAGTATCTTTTCTTTTCCCTTATCCAATCTCCCCCTCACTAACATATCCATGCCAGTGGACGTATTAGTACAACTCCGTAAGCGTCCTGACCAAGTGCTTACTATAGGTGACCCATCACCTGTAGGACCACTCATAGATGTACTCATCGTAGGTGTATTATCATAATTACTAGTGCTAGGTGGTCCATCAGTAGCCATTCCAATAGGATAACCATACCACAATGCCAGCTCATAAAAAACATATTTGCTAATCAATGTCTCATGTGTAGACGGTACATAACACTTGTAAGCTTTTTGGTCTTGTGCATAACCAAGGAACACACTCTTGATAGCTTTAGGATCCAATTTCTTCCTCTTTTCATCAGGAACATTGTAATATTTCCACACAATAAAAGTTAGTTGGTTAGTTTGAAAGTTAGTTAGTAAGATTACACTAAAAAAGAAAAAGAAAAAAACTAACTAACATTAATAATTAAGGATTTTAATTTAATTAAAAATATATGAAAAAAATCGAGAGTCGTAAATCTGATATTTTTCTCGGATTAACAAGGACCGTAGCCACCCTTCACGTAAGTTACAACGTGAACAAGACTTATGAGCTATATTAATCACTAATATTAATGTGTATAGTTTAGATGGTCCAAAAATATTAGATTTGGGGCAAAACTAGTATATTTTAGATATATTAGATATTATCCTAAAAAGATATGAAAATTTTCTAGAATTGGATGCCATTTAAAAGAAAAGACAAGTGATGTTTTAGTTAGTTTTGGAGATTTTATAAAAAGAAAAAATAAAGAGAGGGATTTGCGAAATCGCACATGCTGCGATCACAATCTACAGATAGAAAAACAACACTTTGAACATAGAAAAGAAGGAGTGAATTGAGAGCTTTCTAACCAAGTGTGTTGGTGTTTACTTCCCTTTTGGAGCCAATGGAACCATCAGATTTATGATCTGAGCATCAGATCACTGATCTTTCCAAGATCCCTCTCCACAAAGAGCTCCACTTCTCAGTCACAAGCCCTCTTCTCTAATTCACTATAAATATGAGGCATGGGGAGGCACAAGAGGCATAAGGAGACCCCAGAGATTGCGAGAGAGAGGTAGAGAGAAGGATACCCCTCCAAGAGATTGTGAGAGAGAGCTTGAGAGAGAGAGAGAGAGAGAGAGAGAGAGAGAGAGAGAGAGAGAGAGAGAGAGAGAGAGAGAGAGAGAGAGAGAGAGAGAGAGAGAGAGAGAGAGAGAGAGAGAGAGAAGAGTCGCCCTGAGAGGTTGCAAGGAAGAGAGTTAGCTCAATTCCCTCTACTTCCATCCTTGACTTACCCATCTTCTCTTACGCTCTCCCATCTCGAATATATTATGCATTCTTAATATCTTGAGTCTACTTGCGGACGATGGCCCCCAAGCGAAGAATGTCGCGTGTGGATGGCAATCCCATAACCAACAACAAAGCTTTGGGCAAAGGCATCATTGTCAATCGAACTTTTGTTCCAATCGTAACTAATGTATTTCCAAAATGATAGATGCTTGTTATGATTCTCATATGAGATATGTTAGGCCCCATATTATGATGCACGAGTGTAGGTCATTGGAAGGGATAAATTTTATCGCACGTATTCAAAAGATTGAGCTTGCAAAGTGCATGTATTAAGGAAAGTTAATTTCACCTAGTTGCATATGGCTTGTTTGTTGATAGAGCAATTACAAGGAGGAATCGGTCAAGAGTTATGAATGGCATAATCATGACATTAAAAATTATGCATACAAGTGTTAGGTAAATTTTACATAGAATCACACTTTGATCCCAAGGGGAAGAACATATATGTGATGGTAATGTTATCACGATAATTCTTGCATTGTTTGGCAAGAATACAATTGGTTTTTTTTTTTTTTGGCTGATCGAATAACATCCTAAATGCTTTTACATTCAACTGGTTGTCAGTTTGTTGTTTGGATGATTGTTCCAAGTACTTGTGATTTATGCAAAATGCATGGCAAGGGCTGTGATGACAAGTTGCCATGGGGATAAAGGAATGTTTTCCTAGAAAATGATATTAGAACTGAATGCCTTGTTTGTGCTTGATTCTTAAAGGATTTAATTAAGGAAGGATATTTCGCACGGGTGGATCACCTCCATGATCGCATCGTGGATTAACCAAAAGAGGGCATTGCTCGATTCATGAACCGAAGGTCGAGTGGTGAAAAGGCCAACCACGGGAATGATGTTTCGCTCCTAGATAGCTTGCGGGTCAGGTGGAGCTCTGGACACCCCTTGCTAGGTCTAGAATGGAGTTGAAGACCTCCATGGCCCCCAACATCTGGGTATGTTGGGAGATCCTATTCTAGATAAAGGATTGAATTTGTGGTGCCATGTGATTTGAACCAGTTACTTTTGCAAGGCAGAAGAGATACTTTTGTTCAACAGAAGGGATACATAATTTCTCATGTATGGACAGGAGACAAAGATTAACTTGAAGATAAGTTAAGGAACTTGTTTGAACTTGTTTGTCAATAGATTGCTTTGCTCTGTTTTCATATCTGTGCTATAAGTTATTTGAACGAACCATGTTCCCTAAAAGGCTTAATTAATGAAGCTAACTTTAAGTGTCACACATAAATGTGGTAGGACCTAATTAGAAAACTAAAGCTATTAAGGGAAGCAGGTGGGCGGAACCCCCGATGGGTCCATCCTACAGCAGGGTGGTCCCAGAGAACTGGGAGGCTTCTCACAAGGTTTACCGTTTTCGACCTTTAGAATTTGTTAGGATAGAACCTCGATTCATGCCGTTTGAGGGGACCAGAATGGGTCTATGCCCTAGAGCAGAGAGGTTGAGCAGCGCATCCCTCTTGTTTCCCATTCTCTTTGAACTAAGTGCGGCATGGGTCTGCTTCAGATTGGGTATCTCTGCGTAAAGCAGGATGTCCAAAACTCGACACTAGAATGCTGTCAAGAGACCTTGATAACTAGGAACCCAAATTTTATGTCAATCCTAGTGGGTTCGGTCGTGAACGTTCCGTTTGTGAGGCGGATTTGGAAAACCCTAGGTGACAAAACTCGAAACATTCCATGGAAGTGCGTAGCAGTGACACTTAGATTCGTTTCTCAATAGAAAACTAAAAGCATGCATGGACAACTGTAAGGTGCCCACCCATTGGTTGCCCAGATACACTTTTAGCGATCTATCTGGAAATGAATCTAAGCGTCATTGCCCAGCACTCCCATGGAATGTTTCAAGTTTTGTTGCCTAGGGTTTCCCAAATCCGCCTCGCAACGGAACGTTCACGACCAACCCACTAGGATCGACTTGAAATTTGGGCTCCTAGTGGCCAAGGTCTCCTAACAGCATTCTAGCGTCGGATCCTGGACATCCTACTTTATGGAGAGATACCCAAGCTGAAGCAGACCCATGCCGCACTTGGTTCAAAGAGAATGGGAAACGAGAGGGATGCGCCGCTCAACCTCTCTGCCCGTAGGGCATAGTCCCATTCTTGTCCCCTAAAATGGCATGAATCGAGGTTCTATCCTAATAATTTCTAAGGTCAAAGAAGGTAAACCTTGTGAGAAGCCTCCCAGTTCTCTAGGACCACCCTGCCGTAGGATGGACCCGTCGGGGGTTCTACCTACTCACTTCTCTTAATAGCTTTAGTTTTTTAATTAGGTCCTACCACATTTATGTGTGACACTTAAAGTCAGCTTCATTAATTAAGCCTTTTAGGGAACATGGTTCGTTCGCATAACTTACAGCACAAACACAAAAATAGAGTAAAGTAATCAATGGACAAACAAGTTGAAACAAGTTCCTCAACTTATCTTCAAGTTAATCTTTGTCTCCCGCCCATACATGAGAAATTATGTATCCCTTCTGTCCAATAGAAGTATCTCTTCTGCCTTGCAGAAGTAACTGGTCCAAATCACATGGCACCAAAAATTCAATCCTTTATCTAGAATAGGATCTCCCAACATACCTAAACATTGGGGGCCACTGAGGTCTTCAACTCCATTCTAGACCTAGCAAGGGGTGTCCAGAGCTCCACCTGACCCGCAAGCTGTCTAGGAGCGAAACATCATTCCCGTGGTTGGCCTTTTCACCACTCAACCTTCGGCCCATGAATCGAGCAGTGCCCTCTCGAGTTAATCCACGATGCGATCATGGAGGTGATCCACTTGTGCAATATATCATTCCTTAATTAAATCCTTTAGGAATCCATCACAACAAGGCATTCAGTCCTAATATCATTTTCTAGGAAAACATTCATTTATCCCCATGGCAACTTGTCATCAGACCCTTACCATGCATTTAGCATAAATCACAAGCACTTGGAACAATCATCCAAACAACAAACTAACAACTAGTTGAATGTAAAAGCATTTAGGATGTTCGATCAACCAACAAAAAACCAATTGTATTCTTTCCAAACAATGCAAGAATAGTCGCGATAACATTACCATCGCATATATGTTCTTCCCCTTGGGATCAAAGAGCAATTCTATGTAAAATTTACTTAACACTTGTATACATAATTTTTAATGTCATGATTATGCCATTCATAACCCTTGACCGATTTCTCCTTATAATTTCTCTATCAAAATACAAGCCATATGCAACTAGGTGCAATTAACTTTCCTTAATACATGCACTCTGCAAGCTCGATCTTTTGAATACGTGAGATGGAATGACCTATACTTGTGCATCATAATATGGGGCCTAACGTATCTCATACGAGGATTAAAACAAGCATCTATCAATTTGGAAATACATTACTTATGATCGAAACTGCAGTTGGATTGACAATGATGCCTTTGCCCGAAGCTTCATTTCTGGTTGTGGGATTGCCATCCGCACGTGACATTATTCACTTGGGGGCCATCGTCCACAAGTAGACTCAAGAGATAAAGAAGGTGGAATAGATTCGAGATGGGAGAGTGTAAGAGAAGATGGGTAAGTCGAGGATTGAAATAGAGGGAATTGAGCTAACTTTCTTCCTTGCAGCGTCTCGGGGTGACTCTTCTCTCTCTCTCTCTCTCTCTCTCTCTCTCTCTCTCTCTCTCTCTCTCTCTCTCTCAAGCTCTCCCTCACAATCTCTTGGAGGGGTATCCTTCTCTCTACCTCTCTCTTGCAACCTCTCGGGGTTTCCTTATGCTCCCTTGTGCCTCCCCATGCCTCATATTTATAGTGAATTAGAGAAGAGGGCTTGTGGCTGAGAAGTGGAGCTCTTTGTGGAGGGGAATCTTAGAAAGATCAATGATCTGATGCTCAGATCATAAATCTAATGGTTCCATTGGCTCTGAAAGGGGGGTAGAACCCCAAGACACTTGATTAGAAAGCTCTTAGTTCAGTCCTTCTTTTCTTTGTTCGAAGTGCTATTTTCTGTCTATAGACTATGACCGCGGTGCACGCGATTTCGCAAATCCCTCTCTTTATTTTTTTCCTTTTTATAAAATCTCCAAAACTAACTAAAACATCACTTGTCTTTTCTTTTAAATGACATCCAGTTCTAGAAATCTCCATATCTTTTTAAGATAATATCTAAAATATACTAGTTTTGCCCAAAATCTAATATTTTTTGGACCATCCAAACTATACACATTAATACTAGTGATTAATATAGCTCATAAGTCTCGTTCACGTTGTAACTTATGTGAAGGGTGGCTATGGTCCTTGAACTTAGACAGTCCAAGCACAATCTCCTTCTACTACATAGATTTCAGCTTTTGTATATTCATATGGCCAATCCGCTTATGCCATAACTCAACATCGCATATAGCACCACCATCATGTGCAAACATGGTTTCTTTCAATTCTAGAATTGACGCATCAAGAGTAAACATTCTACCATCTCTTCGGCCTCTAGAAATCAATTTGCAACCATTACCATATTCTTCAACAAAGCATCCATCTCTATTAAATCTCACCTGTAGATTTTGTTCTGCCATCTATCCAACTGACAAAAGATTCTTGGTTATTATAGGTACATGTAGTACATCATGCATGCTCTTTTTCTTGCCATCAGGTATCATCAACGGAACAATTTCTGTGTGCTAAATGTCATGATGGGTGTCATCGCTAGTACACACATAACCATGTGAATCTACAACCATCTCATCAAACCATTCTCCATGGGGTGTCATATTATTCAAAGCCCCTGAATAAATCTACCATCTCTCATCTCTATTTTTCCTAGATATCTTATACACATGCTGCATGGCAAACAATCTGTCAACCTGCTCATCATGAGCACTGCTAGAAGATACATAGTGCCCATGCTATTTTCCCTTTCCCTTCATATATCCTTGCTTCTTGTAACAATCCTTGGCAATGTGTCCATATTTGCCGCGATAATGATAGTCCTTATCTCTGTTTGACTGATCATTCAACTGCCATGAACCAGATCCACCGCCTCTACCATGGGGTGATCTCCCCCTACCTCTAAAGCCGCCTACCCGCGCCTTGTGTATTTGTGCCATGTCAGGCATTCTGTTGATGATGTCCATAATCATATCAAGTGTCTCCTTGACCTCGAAAAGAGCCATGGCCTCTGTCGCCTTTGCCACGCTGGCTAGAGTAAAGAATAGTGTCTCTGCTTTGAGACATACTAGAACCTGTATTCAACCTAAGCTTAACTTCCTCATGCAGCGGCAAAGCAATCAACTCATCCCAATCAAGGGATTAAGCTCTCAAATAAATAGATGTATCAAATGCTTTATACTCTTTGCCAAGTCCATTCAATGTCAATGCAATCATATCATCCTTACACACTGAAGATCCAATGGTGGCAAGCTGATCCGCTATATTCTTGATCTCTGTAGTGTAGGCATGAATGCTTCTGCCATTCCTAGACATGCTATTGAACTGTTGCTTCAGCTGAATCTTTCTTGCATGTGTTACATTTCCATAATTATTCATGAGTATGTCCCATGCATCCTTTGAAAAACTACATCCAGTAATTTGTATAGCCATAGCATCTGATATACATAAGAAAAAACAATGTAACACCTTGCATGCTCTCTTAGTCCATAGCTTATGAGCCCTTTTCTAATCATGTCAGATTCCTTTCAGGCATTTCAGGCTCAGCCTCATCTCTTGTACATAAGTCCCAATAATCTCTACCAACCAAAAAATTCTTCCTATGGAGCTTGCATAAAGCAAAATTTTTATTGTCTAGCTTTTCTCCCACAATTTGAGTGATATTGTCAATGCCTTGAGCGTTTGCCATAGTTGTAGCTTAGGTATTCAATAATGTATACAACCTGTATCCGACTCCTTTTCCTATAGTTTAGGACCAATTTCCTGCTATTCAAGACAATTTCTTGCAATTCAGGACCAGTTCCGTGCAATTTAGGACCAGTCTTTTGCAATTTAGGACAATTTCATGCAATTCAGGACAGCTTCCTATAGTTCAGGAACAATTTTCTTACAGCTCAAGAATAGTTTTCCTGTAGTTTAGGACAATTTTTTGCAATAATTTTATGCACCAAAGAAACAGGGTATTTTAGCCCTTTACAACCTCAGAAACATCCACAAGCATGTGGGATAACCCGTAGGTATTTTAGTCAATACATAGACTCTGCAAGCACTATATCGTTGTCTCATATATTCTTACTGCAGTGAAGAGAATATGCAGTCCAGATCTGAATATTTTTTAGCATAAAAACTGAGCTCTAATGCATGACATCAAGTCCATATGACTTCCGAGCATATACCTATGCTTCAATGGTACTCCTGAACAAGTTTGAGAGCTCCAAGCTCATGTTAGAGGTGCATACATGCTGTAGGTTGTCTGTATACAACCGACCACTATTATTTCATATCTATAATTAGTTATTCAAGCTGCCAAATGAGCTCTCAGCCAAGCTCTCAATCAAGCAATGATGCTACTGCCTGTTGTCTATTGCAGTAAACAACCAGTTTGCACAGGTCTGTGCTGAATATCTCAAAGTTTGTGAGAAATTTGAAAATAGTTTATTTTGCAAAGTTGTATACCACGTCAAAATGGTTAGCTAGCATGGGCCGTTTCTCCAAAAACCATTTCTGTAGCAAGATATAGCTTCTGCAAAAAAATGGGATGCAGACACAATCTCCTTTGTTGACATTTTCTTCAAATATGATGTCTTAATGTCAAATGGCCATTGCCCAACCTTCAGGCTTGAGGCATTTAGGTTCTGATACTATGTTGGAAGAGAGGGAGAGAGACAGAGTGGAGCAGAAGATGAGCCTCAGCTCATTGTTGTTGTTCTTCCATTATTCTTCCATCATACTCACTGAAAGAGACTTACACACATAGGTATGACTAACCAAGTTTAACCGTGGTTAAGTCACTGACTACACTGACTTATTGAATGTCACACACATGTACAACTATATCCAAGCTAATGTCGGTCACACACATAAAGATAGACTGACCGAAGAGTAACGCGAGCTTGATATTCTAACATGTTGATTGCAAGTTTCCCCGGCTGCGCATAAAAAACATGGACCCCCAAGAGAGACACCAAGAAAAAGGGGTTTCTACTACAAGAAAATCTATCTTGTAACATTAACAAGATTTTGTTTCATTCTTTAGAGAACCATGACAAGGAAAAGAACAAATCTTCATGCAGCATCATAGTAGATATCCCCCACGGATTTGATAGAATCAACCATAATCTTCAACATCTTCATAGAATCTATCAAAACTAACAAGAACATAAAAGAATACACCACAAGGTCAACAGGAAACATCAGAACCTCATAACTCATACTAAAACCATTCCAAACTATCAAAAACTATTTAATGAGCTTTCAAAAGACCCCAACCTTTATCAATCATCAATCCATGCTTCATATAGAAGAAAATCAGAACAAAACAGAAGCTAAACAGAAGGTATCAAAACCAATCAGAACCTATCAGAATATCATAGAACCTCATATTTCTACTGAGAATCATCATGAGCTTCCAAAACATAATCAATATCATCCAAAACACTCTCAAACACTTCCAAAAAAACTAAACATCACTCAAAATCCATAAAAAATCAACCATTCACGCCTCAAAAACAACAAAAATTAACAAAAAAATCTAGTCATTTCAGCATTCAACATACTATAAACTACAACTTCCTAATCATGTGAAAGTCCACAATGTATTTCACATTAGTCTTCTAAAAGCTTATGTGGCAAATCAAGATCATATTCTTAATGACCACCAAATTGTAATGCCTAGTCAAGGAGCCCTTGAACTCCAACCTAATAAGATCCTAGATGTAAAAGAGAAACCTCTGAGAGAAATAGAATCATTAGAGAGTATCTTATCTAGTGAAAAGGCTATCCTGAGGAGGATGCAACCTGGATAAAAGAGACAGCTCTAGAAAAATAGTTTCCCCAATTCTTTTTCAAGATGAGGACATCTCGATTCCTTTAAGAAGAAGAGGATGTAATATTCCCGCTCCATAGCATTTCATATCAAGAAACAAATTTGGGCTTGAGGCGTTTCAAAAAGGCTACTCATCGAGCTATCACATAAGTGACCACACGTAATTTTCTTAATATCGAGTCTTGCATTAAATCGATTTTGCAATTCGACACGAGAAAATGCCTAAATGTTCCCAGCCAACAAGAAGCAAAGACACCTCGTAAATAATATTACGACGGCTTGATCATAACTTTTCCCGCATTATATTTAATTTAGCGTTCCCAATTCCATTTAATGTGTCAAAGGTCGCATTGATTTTGTAACCGTAAGACAAATTTCAAAAGCCTTGATCGTAGACAAAGAACATGCAATAACGAGCATGATATTGAGTAAGTTAAGTATCAAAGAGTATGGCATGAATTTATAAACTAGATAAGTCATAAGGTAACTTGGCCAAAAACCACCAAATGAAGTTGTTTTGAAGAAAAAAAAGACGTTTTAGAAAAAATAGGCAAACAGTCATGACTTTTTTATGGCTGGAGAGAGAGAAAGCATTTTAATATCATCCCAATGTCACCATCCAATAGGTAGACAATCAAAAAACATTATTTATAAAGCTTACTTTGCAAGTAGCCAAAAGAATGAGTCGACTACATGCTCCCTCTCATGGCTATAAATATACCCCCTCTCCTTCACAAAGAAAGCAAGAAGAAAAACCTCCTAATGATGGAAAATTTTCTCTACTTCTCTTTTCCATTCTAGCTTCAGCTGTGAAGGAGGAAAATACCCCTATTCTACCTCATTTCCGTTTTCTCTACCCCATGTTACGCCTTCCTTCCATACAGCCATATCACTAAGCATAACGTTGGCAATTTTTTTTGGATGACTGCCAACTCTCCCTGTACTACCACGTTAATTTTGCCTAACATCCATGGCTCCAGGAGGTCGCAAAAATTCAAGAAGCCCATTTGAAGCAAGAGAAGCAAGAAAAGCAAGAAACGCGGTCGATGGAGAAAATGACGCAGTAGGAATTTGCAAAACTCCCATTACTACAAACCTAATAGAGATAACATCTTATCGATTTGGAAAAAATAGTATTTTATAAGCTTATCGCTATATTTGGCTTTAAATGATTATAAATGCATTCTAAAGAAAATGCATATGAATTTTCGCTTAGAAAAATAGCTTAAGTAATATAATAATTAACTATTTAGTGAAAAGACTCTTTCACTTGAAAAATGATTATATGTCTGTCATTAAGAAAATATCTTAATTATGGTTTATTTTGTGATATTTATTATTATTTCATCAATGACACGTGATTATAATAACTAAAAAAATGTAGAAATTATTAGGGAAGGGAATATTTTATATTTTTTTTCTTGAAAGTGACTATCTCTAATTCATTTTGCTAATGATAAACAGATGCGTATGAGTTTTATAATAATTTATAGAAAATAATTTAGATAATATCATAAAATAATCAATGCATTAAATCAATAAAAAATTATATTTAAAAAAATATACTAGACGCGCATAAATTATGTGTGTATTAATATAATTTGATGTTTGAAAGATGGAAAAAAAAAATACACTTATGATTTTTGCATTGCCTAAAAAAAGTTTTTAGAAAAACAATGAGCATTGCACTTAAGACATAGCTAAATGAAAATTGATCTTTCTATAACGTTGAAAGTTTGACAAATGGTCGAACATCGTCAATTAAACCATAGAGTATGAGTAGAATAAAATAAAATTATTTTCTTACTAAAAATATATGTAATATTAATATTAATTAATATATTAGCGATAGCGTCAATATCATGAGTTGACCCACGTATGAATTAGTGAGAAAGCCTAATCTAAAATATCGAGAATGTTGAAGCAAAAACAACTATGAAATACTTGACAACCTTAAAACTATCAATATCAAGAAATTAAATAAATATCGGAAGTCTATAAGACTTGTTGGACATTGATAAGAATTTGTCGATACAAATTCTAAAGTCTAAACAAACTTGGAAAAGCATTTGAAATCCTGCTAAGCGCATGTTAGGGCAGGGCAGTGCATGAATTGCCTGCCATAGATATAAATGCCCATATTATTTTTTAGGGCAAAAATACCAAATTTTTCATATGGAAAAAATAGACTTCAAATTCGCAAAATAACTTGTGGATCCCAAAAAAGAGTTGTAAGTAGGAAGTGAAACCCTAAGAATCATGTGGGACCTTAAAAGAGAAAACCTAAATTTGGGTGGGACTGCTTCCTATGCTAAAAACACTTGCTACTCTTTCTTTTTTAATTTATGCATGCATTAATGGTTGCACATGAAAGATTGATTGTGCTTGCAGCAATTAGATCTAATTGTAAATATATAATCAGGATAATAAGAGGAAAGATCACGCTATGCCTCCCCCATGGCTAGATGTGGAATCCTTCTCCAAGGGGGATTTTTTTGTGCCGTCATGAGGAGCTTTGGACCGGCCCCGATGGCGAGAGGTAGCTTAGTGAGGAATCCATTAGGCAAGAGGAGGCAAGAGTGCTAGGGAGCTTTGGCCGTAGATCTCTTGATTGCTCCTAGAAACTGCATGACCCTCATGCGAATCAAGATATGATCTTGGAGTCCCCGGTACTAGTGAAGGGACATAAACCTTGGAGGCTTTTTTTTCTTCTGCATAGATAGAAGGGATTTTCCAGGGTAAATGGAGGTTTATCTTCTATGTAGGCATAAGGGGAAAAGCATTGTAAATAACTTTGTGAAATATGTTTTGCCAAAAGACCGTTTCTCTGTCTTTGTGTTGTGCTATAAAATTATGTGAAGAAACTTGTGATAACGGGTGAATTAACAAAGCTACTTTCATATGTCATAACTTAATGTGATAGGTAATTAGAAAACTAAAGAAAACCATTTGTGGGAAGCGGATGGGCAAGATCCCCTGATAGATCCGTCTTACAAATGGGTGGTCCGGCCAGAAATTTACATTCAATGTGTCCCAGACACATTACTGAATGTTGTGTCTGCTGCGTAGGAATCCCCTCTTCCAGAAATTTATCTGGAATGAAAGGATAAAGAAAAATTTTTAAAAATACTTGACGGACTGTCGTTGACGTGGCACACGGCGGACAAGAGGTGTTTGACGTGGCGCAGCAGTAGACGTGGCGCACGGAGGACAGGAGGCGTTTGAAGTCGCGCAGCAGAAGACGTAGTGCCACGACGGACACGAGGTGTTGCAGGCAGGTGGCGCAGCACAGGGGGCATGCACTGCTCCAGGCAGGCACTGGTCTTAGGGCAAGAAGCTACAGGGGCGAGGAGCTCCCTGGCAGACTGGCAAGCTGTAGTCTGGTGGCGCAGGGCTAACTACAATTAGACTAAAAAGTCACATTTTGATTATAATTTCAATAGTATAAATTTTGTTTAAATCTTTGATAAGGTCTTTACTTTTCCAAATACACAATGCAAATATAATAGCCATTATACATTTTTTTGATTGTTAGTTTTCAATGTTAGGATAAAAAAATTTCCAAAAGAGAGGGCTACTTTTTGTCCATAAGGTCCAAACATTTCCAAAAAGTCGAGCCTTGTTCTGAAAAGTCATATATATTTCCATAAAGTAGTCCTCTCCTTTTGTCCATAAGGTCCAAATATTTCCATAAAGTGTGTTTTAAAAATTTTCCAAAAGAGAGGGCTACTTTTTGTCCATAAAGTCGCAATCTACTATGTCTCACATTAAAATATACAATAAATGCACACCTTACATAATATTCTTAGCTAATAATTATTTTTTATCTCTTCTCTCTCATCAAACATATTTTAAAACTTTCCTCTCTTCTCTTCTCTCTCATTAAAAAATTATTCTTATATATATCTCTCTCTTCTCTCTCATTTTCAATGGGAAAGGACAAAGACTTGTTCTTCTAGTTTACATAGGAGATAAAGACAATTTCAAACCGGATTATGATATTGAGTCTTAGAAGTCATGCAAGGTAACAACATGGAGACTTTTCTACATGCATAACTTGGTATCCTTCTATAGAAATATATTTGCAATGGTATCTTGTCAATGTGTTATCTATATGTAATAGAACTATGAATGGCAGGTTCATGTATGGACAATTGGAGAAGGGGATGCTACAAACTTTTCCATAGGAATGTAGGGATTAGGTGAACTTGAAGGAGGAGTAGCTTATGTATATGGATCATCAAACTGAGAAACAATGGAATGAGGAGGTGCATTGGAGATGTCATATCTTCCTCAACTACCTAAAGGTGAATTTCCCTCTAATGAGATGATATTATACCAAAAATACTTGAATAAAAAAAGGTGCAAGAGGCATAAGGATCGGACTTCCTGGTAAGTAATTCCACATATATTCTTTAGAATATGTCACACTTTTATGTCTTCTTCTAAAGAGACTACGGTTGATTGTAGGAAAGTGATGATATTGATTGGCCACACTTTAGCCCTGCAATGATACTATGTGCATAATTGAAGTACTAACACATTAGGATATAATTATAAGATATGTGCAAAGAAGGGAGAGAGGGGAGATGTGAATGTATATGTAGTATGATATCACTTATGTATGTGTAATTGAACCACTAACATTGTGATAATATTATCAAGGATAAGCACATAATCTTAATCTAGTGATGTAAATAAGTTGAGGAGACTAATGCATTCCTAGAGAGAAAGAGAGATGGTTATTCAAAAGCATGAGAAGAGGGAGATGCATGTTGTGGGTCCCCAATATGTGTGTGTTTGTGTGTGTGTGTGTGTGTGTGTGTGTGTGTGTGTGTGTGTGTGTGTGTGTGTGTTTGAGAGGAGTGATATGTCAATGGTTGGTCCTCCGTATGAGAAAGAGAGAGAGAGAGAGAGAGAGTGAGTGAGACAGAAAGAGAGGAATGGGCAAATGTAAGTGTATCTAGTTTTTCTCATATATCCACAATTGAAGTACTAATACATCATGATGTAACTGTAACATACATGCAAATAATTGAGAGAGGGGAGATATGAATGCATACGTGAGTGTGATATCACTTGTGTATGTGTAATTCAACCATGAACATTGTGAGATAACATTTTTAAAAATAATCACATAAGCTTAATGTAGTGATGCAAGTTAAGGAGAAAGAAATACTTGTTGAGATTCAAGCTCATAGTCCCACCTTAGTTGAATAACGTTTAGTCATACTGACTTAACCATGGTTAGTAGTAGGTTACTTGCTTTGTGCATGTGTGTGGTACACTGTGGACTTTAGACTGTGTTGAAGAAATAGGATGAATAGGGAGCATGACTACTACCCTTCCTGCATGTGCCTTTGTATCCATCTTTTTCTCTCTGATTTCTAATATGGTATCAGTGAGTTTGGGTCAGTCCAAGAAGCTCCCATTACAGCCACTGCTATGTATACTGCCAATGGCATGTCATCATCCCTGATACGCACCTTCTGAGCCTGTGAAAATAGCAAGGTCTTTTTCAATCAACTGTGCAGCTGTAGTGGGGTTGGTAGGAAGATCCTTGAATAGCTTGGAGGCAAGCTCCACCACATCCTTGTGCTCAACTCCAGCGGCACAGCAGCTAGAACCATCCGAGGTGATATATAATGGGTAGATATGTACTGGGCCAAGTGATCCCTGGTAATTGATTTTATATTGTTCGAAGGGCCAAGGATTGTTCGTTCCAAAGGACTGTGCTAGAAGGATGTGGCATGTAAATGATCAAAGATCACTTTTTCCGGTTGACCTTCTGTCTCTTCCATTTCGCAGAGGATGATAGATTGCCTACGCTCAATCCTGTCTGGTGAGAACTTAGAGTTCTGCAATATGTCAACCAGCACATCTGCAGCAAAGGGGACATCGTTCTCGATTGTTGTAGCAGTAATAGCATCGATGCTTGCATAATCGACATCATAGGATTTAGTCGGCTGTAACAACTTCAACGTTAGCATCACCAACAGTAATAGCATCAACAATACATGGCGCATTTCCAACTCTGATGATCAATGCCACTTATTAGCTACTATCGAGTAGCGTTTCTGCATATGACACCAAATATGCAGGTCGAGGCAGTCTTGTTGCCAAGTCAAGTTGATATGCTTTGTCAACAACAGCTACAGCTATGCATGCCGATATCCTTCTAATGTTCTGGAAGGGTGGATATAATCGTCCGTACGAATTGATCCAGAAATAATGGCTCCGTGTTCCACTCCAGGAAATATGTGACAATTATTGCCTTGGTTAGTAACAAAAGTTCGTCCCTCGTAGTTCACTAGATCAAAGGGACTTCCACTGGCAAAAATGGCTTTACCGTGGCTCCATGTTTAAGCTTCCTCTATTGTACATTCAGACTGTGATGTTGAATTGGAGAGCGCAAAAATAAGGGGTTTCTCACTAAGGGCTGCTGGAGCATCTGAATTACCAGCTCCATTTCAAGTTTAAGCTTGTCTAGTGCGCAGTAGTCTACTGATCAGCAAGAGCTCCATCCTTTATAGCTATCTGAGCATGTATCGTTTTGTACTTTGGAGAATAACCATCAGTATTCAATATGGACAGCAAGAAAGAAATGTGCCAGTTTTTTCTATGGACTATGAAAACAATTCAACAAGTCATGTTTACCTTGTACAACAAGTCCTAAGAGCAATAAATTCAAGGGTACAATTGGTATTAGTGAACACTATTTGAAGCTTGTATTTGGCTCATGTTTGCAGTAGCAATGAATGTATCAAGCAGTGTTGAAGCTCACTCAGTCTAGCTTGAAAATTACTTGATTCTTTCTTATGCACTGGCAGTGATTAATGGCATCCTATTGTTGATGGATGGCATACTTGTGGAGAGTATGATGATTGAGTAAAGTTCTCATGAATAGGTCAGAAATGCTATGACAAATGTATCTGAGCAGTCTGTTGAAGGAATACAGAGTATCTATTTCCTGCATGTATTGGATCTTGTGCAGTCATCATATCAGATTGGAATGCAAAGTTATTGATGCATTGTAACTGCAGCTGAATGGAAATAGAAGCACATGTATTGTCTGAAAATGCAATAGTGGTTATTGTTGAAGTTTTCAAGTAAAAACTGGTTGTACTACAAGTCACTGAATTATATTGCCTATTGGCATTTTGAGAAATTGACTAGTTTTGCAAAGCTTAAGACTTTGAAATGGCAAACAGAGGAGAGAAGGATACTATCACTCAGATAGTTGGTGAGAAGCTAGACTACAACAATTTTGTTCTATGGAAATTCAAGATGTCTAATTTCTTAATTGGAAGAGGCTATTGGGATCTAGCCACAGGTCTTGAAGATGAGCCCAAGCTACCGTAGGATAGACCTCCAACATAGGATCAGTTAAAGGCACATAGGACTTGGTTGGAAAAAGCCAGCAAGGTCTTGCATTGGTTGTCATTATGTGTGTCAGACACAAAGGCTATGCAAATTGCAAACTGTACTTCCCCAAAAGTTGCTTGGGACTTATTGATGAAGAATTATGGGCATGTCACTCATGCGATAAAGACACAACTGAAGTAAAAATTCAGCCACATATCCAGGAATGGAAGGTCTATTGAAGACTATGTCAGTAAAATCAGATCCATTGCAGAACAACTAGGCTCAATTGGAGATGAAGTTGAGGATGATGATTGGGTGGCTACTACCCTCCATGGACTTGGACAAGAATATAAGTAGTTTGACACTTCCATTTCAATGTGTCAAGAGCAACCTGACTTTGATGAACTTGTGGCACTTCTATTGCATAAAGAAGTGAAACTTTGACTCAATACAAGTTTCAGTGAGTCTAAAAACAGTAGGGACAACGTCTTCTACTCCAATCAAAGGGGTAGAGGTGGAAGAGGAATAACAAATTTTAGAGGAAGAGGTGTTGGAAATGCATATGCATCCCGTGGAAAGCAAGCTACCGGATGGAAAAATAGGTAGCCTCAAGCAAATAGAGGTGCCTCAAATGCTCGTGGAAGAGGAAGTTATTCAGCTAGAGAAAGAGGCACTTGGCAGCAGCCTCAAATGAGTCATGGACAACAATCAAATACAAATAAGGATTGCCATTATTGTGGCAAATACGGGCATGTAGCTAAGGATTACTACAAGAAGCAAAATGATCAGAGATGAGATATAGATACATACCACCTCATGAGAAAGGAGAGCCTCATATTGCACCTCAATTGAGAAGATTAGAAAGAGTCTGGAAGCCTGTGCATAGGCTTGCATATAGTGGTTATACAGTGAGGCACTATGCATGTATAGCAAAAGTCATTAGCTTCAAGGAACCCACAAAGTTTTCTGAAGCTATCATGGATAATCATTGGTGCAAGGCAATGGATGAGGAATATTCAACATCAACTGAAAATGACACTTTTGGGATTTGGTTGATTTGCCTAAAAGAAAAATGTCTATTGGTTGCAAATGGGAATACAAAATGAAGTGCAAATCAGATGGCACATTGGAAAGATACAAGGCAAGACTTGTGGCAAAAGGGTATGCACAACAATATGGTCTTGATTATGAGGAAACATTTAGCCTCATTGCTAACATGGCAACTATGAGGACAATGATTGCCTTGGCAGCATCTAGAGGATGGAGTATGTATCAGATGGATATGAAGAATGCTTTTCTCAATGGTGATTTGGTTGAGGAAGTATACATGGATCAGCCTGAGGGCTATGTACATCCAGATTGTCCTACATATGTGTGTAGATTGAAGAAAGCATTGTATGGGCTGAAGCAAGCACCTAGAGCTTGGAATGCTAAGATAAGTGCATGCTTACAAAAACTTGATTTCACTATGGGCAAGGCTGATCATAGCCTATTCACAAAGAAGACAAGGATTGGTTATGTGATATTAATCATCTATGTGGATGACTTAATCATTACAGGTGATGATGTCATAGGAATTAGAGAGATCAAGGAAATGTTACATGCTGAATTTTAGGTCAAAATTTTGGGTGAACTGAAATATTTCCTTGGGATTGAGGTTGTCTCTACACCTCATGGTACTTGGTTGTTGCAGAATCAGTATGCATAAGACATGTTAACCAAGTATGGTATGTTGTTGGATTGCAAGTCTTTGAGCACTCCATTGGAACAAAATGTTAAGTTACTTGCAAATGTTGGATATGATATTGAGAATGTCGCTATGTATAGACAAATGGTGGGTAGCCTGATTTACCTTACCATTACTAGACCGGATCTTAGCTATTGAGTTGGACCGATTAATCAATTCATGCAGAAGCCTATGAAGCCGCACTTGGATGCAGTGAGGAGGATCTTGAGATATGTGAAGGCTACATTAGATTATGGTCTATTATATGAGCATGGTAAGCCTTTGGAGCTTATATACAGATGTTGACTGGGCAGGAAGTACCTATGACAGGAGATCTACTAGTGGATATGCATTTTCCCTTAGTAGTGGTATGGTCAGCTAGAGCAATAAGAAGCAACCTACAGTTGCACTCTCTAGTACTGAGGCAGAGTATAGAGGTGCTGCACTAGCTGCATGTGAGGTAGCATGGCTCATGAATCTTCTTGATGATTTGGACATGCAGGAAGTCGGGCATGTCACACTGTATTGTGACAACATGAGTAGTGTGCTCCTAGCCAGTAATCATATCTATCATGCTAGGACTAAGCACGTTGAGGCACACTATCACTTTATCAAAGAAAAAGTGATTGCAAGTGACATTGATTTAGTCCATGTGAGGACAGAAGACCAAGTTGCAGATATCTTTACCAAGTCATTGGGAAAATATAAGTTTGTGCACTTCAGAGAGCTACTTGGAGTGAAGTACCCCACTTGAGCTTGAGGGGGAGTGTTGAGATTCAAGTTCATAGTCCTACCTTAGTTGAATAAGGTCAAATCATACTGACTTTGTTGAGATGACAAGCTCAACACATGCGGACATGGATGATGGACCACCTAGTTAGATGGGTCCACACGTCTACACTTAGCACGTCGGTGGTCATTATGACTCTCACATGGCCACTGACTCATTACTTATTATATTCAGGTTGTTACACCTATTTATAGCTGGCATAGTTATAGCGCCAGTCGACTAGTGTAGTCGGTTATGCATTGTTTGACTTAGTAGGCCACTTTCCTTTTATGTTGTATCTTATCTATACTTTGTGTACATTGTAAAGTGTGTGGAAGAAGAAGAAGAAATCAGCAAGAAAACATTTTGGCCTCCATCTCTCTTCTTGTCTCTTGAGTGAGCTTCTCCTTGTGCATTCTGCGTGTGTTCGGCGCAGCATCTTGAGCAACCCCCTCCACCACGCGATTCTTGACAAACTTAACCATGGTTAGTACTAGGTTACTTGCTTTGTGTATGTGTGTGGTACACAGTGGACTTTAGATTGTGTTGAAGGGAACCAACTAGACTATGTGGAATAAAACTTGAGGCTACCCAAAAGAAAAAGAGGACCAAGTAGACTATGTGGAATAAAACTGGAGGTTGCCAAAAAAATCTTGCTCCAAAAGCTCACTTCTCGCATGCACTCCATTGTCATGGGGTATGTAATGCTCACTCCCCTAACCTTACTTTGCACATAAGTGATGGCGTGCACAGGTCTAGGAATGCTACCTTGATCATTGATCATTTCCACTATGAATAGTCTCAAATGAGAAAATGGCACTATTTCCTTGCTTACTACTTACCTTATACTATAAACAATCTAGATACATGTGGATTATTTTGCATTTCGGGCAACATTGGTCAACATCATTGACCTTAGATTGCTCTTGATTTTGCAAACACCTCGAGAAATGTGACTTGGCTTCATGCACTTGTCACAAGCAATGGGGTCTCAATTTGCAAGCATGCCTTGCACGTGGCCTTGTCCTAGCACAATAATGGGTACTGGATGGTAGTCCGTGAGGATCAAATTCCTGTCTTCATCATAACAAAAAAGGGGATTCATGTATTCCTCTTCTTCCACTGGTTCTTCAATAAAATGGATAGGGGTATTGTTACAAGGCAAGTGTAACAATTAGCACTAGAGGTCTAGGAATTCCTAAGTGATTAATCTCAACTTGGGGCAAGTAGAGGCTATCTAGCATAGTTTAGACCACAATTAAAGTGTTGATAAGAAAATTTGGGAGTCAAGAGCCTTTGCAAATCTCTACAATATACTGCCTCATGGTTGAACTGTCCATAGAAAATACATGAACAAGGTGGTTGGGAAATTCTGAAGGTAGGTGGTCTCCACCATAGTGAATCAGCACAAAGAAAAACAACTAATTTCTCTAGTCCATGGATTATTTCCACAGGTCATCGTCCACAACATTATTTATTTTGTTACCTCAAAGAATAAACTAGGCTAGAACTTTAACAACAATAGAAGCCAAAATACAATGTAGAGAGGGCCTATACAAGGTTCTCAAAAAGCACTAGTCCAGAATCAAAATATACTCAACAACAACGATCATAAGAAGAGATAGCTTCTTCAATTGTAGAAAGATCTAGAATTCCTTGAACAAGCAAGAAGATTAGGAATGTGTTATTGCTGTGAGGAGAAAGGCCATCTTACTTTCACATTTGGATGGTATCATCTAGAAATTTTGAGTGACTTAGCCATCTTAAGCAATTCTTGCTATTGCTTCCTAACATTTGTGATTAAGTCTTGGATTTACCTTGTATTGTTTCATCCCATAGGTGTATCCTAGTAGGGTTTTGTGGCCTTTTATCTCTACTACATTTGCAGTAGAGATCATCCACACCCATAGCCTCATCCAAGACATTGTTCATGTTGGAGCATTCAAGTTCAGAGTTCCCTACCAAGGTCTCATAGATCCGTTCATTGTGGATGCACTTAATCAAGGATTTCATGATTTCATTGGTGGTGGGTCTCTCTACAATAAGGATTTTTTTATACAAGCTACAAACCTTAGAGACATAATCTCTCATGCTCGTGTCCTCTAACTCAATGTTCATGAGCCGAACAACGAGGTATCCCCATAGCCAATTTCGATGAAGCTTCTGATGAATAGGTTCTCAACTACTTGATTGAGATTATAAATTAACAAGAAATGGAGAAAAAAATATAAGAAAAGGAAGGAGGAGGACAAAGATTTCAAATAACAGGACTGCATTAATGAGAGAAAGATTAGAGAGAGAGAGAGAGATCGCTTCTCTCACACCCAATGTCCCTTCACATGGGCTCTACTCATCTTTCTTATCCCCTTCTCTCTGAAATGGTGCAACTACCTTCTTTCTTGCCCTCAAGTTGAAAAATGCAAAACACTCTATATGTTCAATCATTGTGGGCACTTCTTGTTGCAGTGTCCTCGAATGACACATCTGCTATCTACTACCAATCTGTAAAGAGAGATTACAAAGAGATGCATACAAATAAACATAGAGAAAGAGAAGGAAGGCACCCAACATCTCCTTCATCAAGACCAAATTGAGCCGAAGGCCTGCTAAGGCATTAAAGAAGGAGAAGGCAAGAAAGGTGTCATTATTCTCTTTGATCGTAAAGACAATGAAGAAGAGGAGGACAACCATGGCAGGAAGAAAGTATGGCAGAAGAAGAAGATAGATCATTGTTGCCTATTAGTCGTTGGCATGCCCCTACTGTGTGTCACGCATTACTCCTCACCATCTTCCATATTTCTTTCTCCTCTCAACAAACAAAGCAGAAAATCAAAAATCATAATTATAAGTCCCAAAAGTGCAAAGAAGAAGGGAGAAGGAAGATGTGAGGAATAGGATTGCATTTTTTGCCCTACGAAAGGAGGAGGAGGAGAAGTGGTTATGTAAGAGTAGCATTAGTCGATGATCCATTGGGAGTGGTCACGTCTTGAGGCAACCTCTCCTTCTACACAGGATTTGGAACAGGATTTGCGAGTTGAGGTAGAACGCAGGACCTGCAAAAATTGGCCAAAGCTAAATAACATGTCGAAAGGAAGGAGAAGCATTTGTGAAGCACCTGCAACCAAAGTCATACGCATAATCCAAGTAATGGAAGAAGATGATGATATCATTCGATTGGAGAGCTTGATTTTGGAGAAGGAAAAATCGATGAAGCCACAGCCATGGCACCACAGGAGATATTAGTAACATAAGATGAAGACAAAGAAGGAAAAAAGGAAAGGAGAGTCCCCCAGCAATGGAAATAGCCACCATGGGCCGTGCACTATCGTTCAATGTGGCCTTCAACTGAGACAAACTCAATGACAAAGAGGACAAGGAAAGGAGGAACAGAAGGGCACTACCACAAACCTCGATGTTGACTATGGGGTGGAAGAGGAGTCTATGCATGGCGAGAAGGCATGCTTCCACTACTAGAGTAGAAGGGAAAATGGAACACATTAATTATCCTTCCTCCCCACCACAGCCTCTCTATTGTTGCCAATATGCCAACACCACCCATCCTTGTGCACGATCATGCCAAGAAGTCTAATTATTTTTCGCGAAGCCCTGCACGCAGGAGGACAAGTATAGGCCATGGCCAAGGCATTACCTTGGCATGCCAAAAGTTGGAAAGGAAGCAAATATTGAGAAACAATGACGAAGATAATGGTTGTGAAGAAATAAAGAAGAAGCATCATTAAATAGCAGTGCAGGGTTTCCGTGTCTCCAAGAGACGAAAGGAGAAGCTTGTTCTCCTTCTTGATCCATCTGGCTATCTCCTCTAAATGATGCCAATCATACTTCATCTGCACACTACCAGGATCTCTAAGAAGATAGAATATAAGATTAGTGTGCTATACCGATTCAAAAGCACAAGCAGTCGCCATGGCTTCCCAGGATCTTCGAGGCTCAGAAGAAGACCTAAGCGATTGGATTGCTGCTAATCGTACAACCTCCTCCTCATCTATACCAATATTGGCCACATTGTGGCAGGGCATGCTTTTCACAACCTCTCCATCTCATCCATGGTGGCCACTACTCGAATCTCCAACAACCACAAAATATGGGAGATAGGGTTTATTATCTCTTTGATTAATCAAATAATAATGTCTTTTATTTTAAAAAAAATTACTATGCTTATCCCTTCCTAAGGTAAGTGAAAGAAAAATGAGTACCTTTAACCTTTATGAGAAACACAACCTCACATTAAGATAAACTCAAGTCCTACTCAAGCGACCTATCCCCCTTCTCTCATTTTTCCCCCTTAAAAAAAAAAAACAAACAAAAAAACAAAGCCACCTACTTTTTCCCTCTTTGTATTTTGAAATACCTTTGCTGCATCATCACAAGCAAGCAAATTACTACCCCACCGCAAAGTAGCAAACACCTCTACCATGACCACCATCTACCTTTCCATCCCTATCCTTGTTACTTTTATACTTCCTAGTTTTGTCCTTCCCAAGGTGGTAATCCATATTTTGTTTTTCTCCCCTCACACATAAGCCCATAGGAGAGAGTCGTTTCAAATGAAACACTTTTACAAAGGCTCAAATACAACAACAAATCCCATTCCCTTAAGTATTATTGAGCTAAATGGTGGATTCATCTTTCTTTCTCTATTGGAATGGAGGAGTTGTGCTCATGATCCATGTGGAAGATTGAACCCTATCCTTGAACAAGTATACAAGTTTTTCAATGTGGGAGTATGATTGAGGCAGGAGTTCCCTTACTCTGGTGGTCATGGATTTGGAGTCCCATACCCTACCATGGCTAGGCCTCATCCTTGTGATCAAAGTTGTATTACTAACAATTTTGGAAGTTTTTTGTGTTAGACAGTGGTTCTCCTTTGACAAGGTTCGCGAGGACGCTTCACATTTCAGTATGGGAGGAATATGATGAAATCCAAAGAAGCATAAAAACAAGGCACAAAAGAATCCAAGCATGCATCATATTTTTATTTTTTGTCAAGAGAATAATACTACATTGCTACAAAATCACCAAAAAGAGATAGAGATATGAGGGGGCCACGTCCACATCCACATCCACATCCATCATAAATAAATGATATATACAAAAGTGTTACGTGCATGCATTTGTAAAGGGTAGGAATACTCAAAATTAAAGGCCAAAGGTCTTATAATATCAAATCTATCAAAGTTTCAAAGAAATAATAAAATACGAAGGGGTGTGCTTTTTGGGGAAAAGGTGGGGTGGAGTGCATGAGTGGTTATGTGCCTCTTTCCCTTCCCTCTCTTCTCCATCGCATATTCTCCTTTTGCTGGTGCAAAAATTTGTTCTCTCTCCTCTATCTTTTGTGCGAAAATTCCTCTTTTCCCTTTTGTTCTTGTATAATGGTTGAAGCTATGGATGAAGATGATGAAGATAACAAATTTGTTCATTATTAGAAAAGAGATTTATAGTTTCTTTTCAATTTTGAGATTAATGGCAGGGCCATACACATAGATTTTGTGTGCTTTGTCCCTGTTTTTGTGGTTGATTATGTTTGTGGGAGGGTTGCTATCACCACAATGGCCAAGGGTCGTGTAAAAAAGGGAATGGGTGCCCAAGGGATTTAGGGCATGTATAAAAGCTAAAAATTGAAAAGAGGGAGTGTGAGAGTGTGGGGGAGTGATTGTGTGAGGGTGAGGGATCTTGGAGGTGAAGCTCTCCATCATCTCATCTCTTCTTTTCTTCTCTTCTCTTCTATTGTCTCGTGCGCGGCTATGAGGGATGGAGCTTGAAGGTGGAGGCTTGAGGATGCTTGAGCTAGCATCTCGAATCATAGAGCTATCGGTGTGCTTGAGGGAGGAGGCAAGGATTGAAGGTGTGTTGGCTAGGTGAGAGATAGCCATAGGTGTTTGCTTGAAATGCTTGAACAATAAGCGGTCCATGGGTCTTGGCAGTTGAGCATGAGCTTGCCTCTACATTTTGGTTCCATTGTTGGGACCAACGGATTCAAGCTTGAGCACTTGCACACCTCAAATCGAGTGACATAGTAAGGGTTTCATCCCCGAACTGGAGCTTGAGATAGGTAGGAGGTTTTGGGTTAAATCTTTGCAACAAGTAAGTATTTTGGTTTTTTTATGACCACGCAAGTAGGAGAAATCATTTCAGTATTTTTCTTTTGATTTTTTTACATTTAGAGTAGGATAGGACTGAGAAATCGAAGTGGGAAGCTTTAGGGTTGCTGCTATGAACAGGCCCAAATAGGGCACAAACAAGGAAATTTTTTGGAAAAAGAGGGTGTTAGAAATGCACCAAGAGTGATTGAAGAGATTAAGGTTGAGTCCAACAAGGGTTTAAGAGCCTGGGAAGCAAAGGGAGACCTCATTTTCACTTGTGGCATTAAGAGAGAGAGAGAGAGAGAGAGAGAGAGAGAGAGAGAGAGAGAGAGAGAGAGAGAGAGAGAGAGAGCTTGGATAGCCAAGGCTTCCTACGAATTGATCGACTCCCACTGGCATCGTTAGCACATCCCATGCATGTACAAACCTTGCATTATGGTCATAGTTGCATTCTGGAAGTCCTTGAATACTAGCTTGTCCATAATCGTGTCATTGATTCGACTTTACGTTGTTTTGGCCCCTCGATCGGTGGAATCGAACCACCTTGCCAATGTCTAATTCCCAAATTCAGACATCCGATTTTGCAAATTGGATGCCCTACACCCGTCTGATTCCAAGAATTGGATGGCTAATAATTGGACCATTGCCACATGTCAGATCTTAAGGATCAAACACTCAAACATGTGACCTCATCCAATTTTGGAAATCGGACTCTCGGACTACCCTGTCTGATTTTGGTGATCAGACACACTCAAATCGGACCAACCCAACCGGTCCGATCGGACACACCCTATCCAATTTCAAAAATCGGACATCCCATAATCAGATCTGAAAATTGGATAATTTAGAATTGGATGGATAAAATTGGGTATCTATCAAATCGAACGTCTGATTCCTAGAATTGGACATTGTAGAATCGGTTTTGACACATCAAAATCAACAAATTTAGCGTGTTCGAGATGACGGAGAGTACAACCAACAACAGCAGAATTCACCAAAATCCTTACAAGCAAATCTAACCCTAGAAATTGCAATCAAATGGTTAGGAACAGTGTTGACACTCATATCAACATATTTGACATGCTTAGAGCCGTAGGTTAACCAATAGACCCCAATTTGGCCTTGAATGAGTTAAACGATGCAGCACATACCCTAAACACCAGCATGAATGGCCAAGAATGGAGCCTAGAGCCCCGTTAGGCCAAGTACGTAGACAAGAGTGCAAAAGCTACAATTGTCACTTTGTATTTGCACCCATATTGTTTTCCAGCACTTGAAGTGCACTTAAGAAAAGATGAAAGCTTGATTCACACATAGTGCACGGAAGAGAGCACGCACACACACACCGAGTGAGTGTAAGTTGAGGACTATTTGTAAATAATAAGGAACTCGCTCATATTTAACAATTAGAAGAACAAACCCACTGATAGGAGAAGACCTTGAAACATAGTTGGGTGATCGAGAACCCCAAATATAGAACCAAGCAAGGATGCGACACAGGAGTCAGATGCAGTAAGGGCCGACACCATTAGAGGAGTGGAGCAACCAAACTTGATCAATCTCCCTAGTGGAACAAGAGATCATGGATATGGAAGAGTCGAGCACTAACCACAAACGTAGCAAAGAGCTTGACCTAGGTGATTTTCCGTGATGACGGAAATCGAGTAGCTAGTCACCAATTACAATCTGCAAACCCAGACGGGGACCACCACAGTAGGCCATCTGAGGACATCATAGCTGACCTTGAAGAGGAGAGGAAGCTAGCACAAAAGGCCTTGCAGAGCATAATAGCCTACAATCAAGAGCAACAACCTAGGAGCTTACGTTAGAATATATAAATGTGCAAGATTTAGTGAGTGCTAGCCCTAGCAAGCAGAAATAGGACAAGACCTAACACAAAGAGGGAAAGAGCATTAGAAGGCGATCTCATGTTGAGCAAGCTTCTTACGAAGCGACTGCTAGATAACTTGTCTCAATAGAGCAGAGTACTGCTACATTACCTTGTTGCTTGCAAGATTAGGAGTTAACCAAGGGTCTAAGAGCCAATCGAGAATCCCTATCGTAGCTGAGTAGTTAGACAAGTACCATCCAAATGACAACCCATACAACTTCGTAGAGCAGTTTAAGCAAGTGAGTGAAGCCAATGGCCTCATTGATCTTACTCAGCACTTGCAAGATTATGGTATGCTTAGGTGATAAGGGTAGGACCTGATACATGAGTCTAGACAGTGCTAAGAGAGCTAACTTCAACATCCTCTCAAGGGTCTCTTCATTATTAGGAGATTCTCTAAGCATAGGTACTTCAATAACCTTTTGGTGCAACTGATGAATGTCAAGAAAAAAGACAAGGAGGACATCAGAGACTACATCACCCACATGCAAAGTCTCTTCAAGAGAATCCCAACTATTGAGTGACCCACTGAAAGAGTGGTCTTCATAGTCTTCATCAATGGGATACGAAGTGAGAAACTCTACAAGGCCTTGGTAGGAAATTCAAGCTTGCAGCGAGATGCACTAGCTAGGGTCTTCAACGAGGTGATTAGAGCGGATGACTAGCTCAAAGAGAGAAGCTCCAAGAGCTTGACTCAAGAGGCAACTAACACTATAAGCTCTAAGAGAGCTTCAATGTCATCAAGCCCAAGCCCTCAGGATAAAGAACAAGGTGACTTAGTACTATCGGACTCGATCAAGGGACATAAGCAAAAATTGAAGTTTAGGTGATTAGGGCCTTTCAGAGTCCGCACCATAAGCTAAACCCTCCCACACATCCACTACACAAACCCATGATGCTAGAATCCCTTGTTAATGTACGAGTAGCCACCACTATAGTGATTGAAGATGAGAATGAGGAAGCCACAGCTCCAGCTTACTTGTGCATGACCATTATAGCCCAGCAGAGCAGACACATGCCATTGATGCATTGATCGATACGGGTGGTGACTTTAATATTCTGACTCACGATCATTGGACTCAAATCGGAAAACCATAGTTATACCCCACTGACACCAAACTTAGCCCATTTGGGGACCGATCATATGCACTTCTGGAAAAGTGTAAAGTGGCATCTCTATCAAGTCTGAAAGCTTTCCCATGATCTTTTACGTGTTACCAAATATGAAAGATTCATGCATGGAATCACAGTTAGGACAAACCTTTAAGAAGTAAGCCCACTGTAATGTCGATCACCAAGCACAATGCATTCACCTGGCCATCGACAATGTACAAATTGTCAAAACCTTTAACAAGGGCTATGCGACTCCATCACAGTCCATAAAGCCACCGGTAGAGAAACCCACCATCAAGCTTAAGGAGGGGGATCATGATTCATCACCACCCACCAAACCTTAGCACTCGCAAAAAGCCAATCATAAAGCTAAAACCCTTGAACAGTAGTTCAAATGGGTACCAAAACATCCAAGACTGTTGCCTAGGAGCACCCAACAATGAGCTCGCAAAGCTAGAAACCTTCACTCAAAACCTAGGAGGCCTAGAAGAAACCACAAGCATCGATGAACAGTCAAGCTACAATGGGTTTCCAAGACCTTATTGCAAGCGCAAGGCTATTACAAGGATAATACCTGGATTTGCGTACCTAAAGCCAAGATGGCCAAGCATACTACTCAAACACTACCCTCAAGCTTGACCACACGAAGCATCAAGACGAATCAAGCATTAGCACCACAAAAGCCTCTCACTGTAGGGCCCATTATGTTGGGGGTAAAGGCACCTCTGCCTAGCTACCCGTGTATTACTACATTGACAGTACCCGACACTGCATACTACTGCGGGTGCATAACATGTCCCCCTGTCGACTTGCAGGACACGTCTTAGCAGCCCATCAAGAAGAGAGTCCAGAAAGTGCCACTCGGCACTCCCAAGGAATGTCATGAGGTTTGCGATCTAGGTCTTCCCAAGTCTGCCACGAAGCGGAAGCATTCCGGCCATTCCCACTTAGGACCGACCTAAATCATGGTTTTCCTAATGGTCAAGTTCCTAGAATGGTAGCTAGCGTTGAACCCCAGACAAACTACTTTACGCAAAAACATCAGGGTCAAAGTGGATTTATACTGCACTTGGTTCAAGGAGAATGGGAAACGAGAGGGATGCGAAGCTCGACCTCTCTGCCCGTAAGGCATAGTCCTGTTCCGTTTCCCTAAAATAGTACAAATCGAGACTCTAGCTCTCTAGATTCTAGGTCATTGTTACCTCGCTATCAAATCCTTTGAGAAAATTTCCCAGCCAACCGGGACCACCCTTCCGTAGGACGGACCTAGGGGCACATCCACCGCACTTTCCTTGGGTTGCTTTAGTTATCTAATTACCTACCACATTTACTTTGACAAGTAAAAACAGCTTCCTTAATTAACCAATTAATCACTGGTTCCTTCACGTAACTTAGATACTGACATAGAAAAGCAATGTCAAGCAAGTTCCTTTTCAACATTTGATCTTTATTTATCAGTCTTTGGAATACATCATATAATCATGCCCAAAGGCTATTCCAGCAATCCACAGGGATCGCTATTCCAAGTTCCGCCCGTTGACTAGTATGTGGGCCTCGAGATCCCATCTCAAGTCACATCAGCATCTTGTGCAAGATCCGGAGGCAAGGGATTTATGGCCAAAGCCCCCACTGGCACCCAGGCGTCCTCCTGCTCCAAGCAGTACCCACAGAGAGACCTCTCGCAGCGGGTTCAGTCCACGTACCCAGCGTGGCTAACAACCCCCTTGGATAGGGTCATGCAGACAGTCAGAGGTAACTAATACTGCCTCTCCCTCTAGGCTTTCAACCTGAAGCATTAGGCATTAGTTCCTTGATCGAAGAAGTACAAACAATGCTCCTAAGTGTACAAACACAAGCACTCCATTGGTCATTTATACGGCCAACTGCTAAGGTGTGAATCCTTCTCTTCGAATACATCCAGCATTCGATTTCGGGATCAATCGCGACTTGGCAAGTTCCCAAGGGTTTCATAAGCTAAGTTGCTTGTATACTTCTTTTTCCTTGGGTTAGGGTTTATATCCTGTTGACCCAAATTGTCAATACTTTAGGTTTCCATATATTATGGTCAATAAATCCTGGGCAACCTCGTCGCCCTAACCTGGTTGGTCAATTGCTTTCTTGGCAAATTCATAACTCCCTTGACTTGGAAATCATCCCCAAGGAAGGGCGATGTAGCAGGATGACTACTCATCCTCTAGAAAATTAGACTTGTACTTAGAACTTGCCAACCTTGTTCTAAGGAATGGCAATACTATTTTGTGATCTAGACACAAAACCATGCGATGTTGCAACTTGTTGCACGAGATAGGTGTCAGTACCTAACTTGTGGGATTATTTTTCCTTCGTACGGTCTCTCTTGATCAAGAATACCTTTGATCAAGATGAGGGCTTGGGAGTCCTCTTGACCCAACCCAACCCTAACCCTACTAGGCCGATAAGGTCTTGGCCCTAGGGTTCCTGATTTCCTTGCGGAAGTCTAGCATTTGGTCATCCGATCACTAGGGTGAGAACCCTCGATCATTCTTGCAAGGCCGATCTAACAACCTAACATTTTCGAGAATGTGGGTAGGATCTTTGGGATCGGAAATATTAGGTCGGCAACCCAAGTGCGATACTAGGCAGAATTTTAATGTAACTTAACCCTACCTAGCACTTTGAGGTGATCGTCATATGCAATCTAATCGTACCTTTATGATTTTCATGTGAGCTACTCAACTATAAGAGGATTACTTAGTTGATCCATCCAACCCACGAGTAAAGATGATCTTCACTTTAAAGATGCAAACACATTCTTCTAAATTTGCAAGTACTTTCCCCTAAAAGATGTAAATAACTGGAGGATAGGTGAGATGCATCATTCCATGTGAGTATTCAGCTTCAAACCATAGACCTTTTGCTTTTATGCAACTTAGAGATAATTCTTTTCCTTGCCCTAAACTATAATGATTGACATTCAGAGCTAACTCTTATAAACCCTACGTTGATGCAAAGAAGTCAAAGTTTTAATACTTTTAATGAAGATGCATTCAAACTTTGATAAAGAACTCCACGCTTGAGCGAATGCCATGAGTCCATCATTGACTTAATCCTTCTTTTAGCACTTAACCCAACCCAAAATGTAACTATCATCGCATGCAATTTACAAGGTACATAAATCCTTTCCATGAATTGCAACTATTTGGACATCATTTAATGTCCGTCTATGATTACCTTAATTGTGAGACACAACCAAGAATTTATTACATAAGTGTGTTACGAGTTATATGTCCTATCCTTTGCGAGGTGCAGCAAGGATGCCTTTGCACAATTCCATCTTTTTACTTATGCATCATGCATTCAGGATTGCATCTTGACCACGGAAGTGCAAGCAATTGCAAATGCATGACATGCAACTAAATTTTGTAAATCGGGCGAGCAAATAAATTTCCCAATGTATTTAAACTTGCCTACGAGAACTAAACATGCTACGTGCATCCTTTTCATGCAGGAAATTTATCAGAACCTGGGCATTAAGATTCGGGGCGTTGTCCACTCGCGTACTCGGGGTGGAAGCTCCCGTGTGTGCGCTCGCGACTTTTGCTTAGGAGCCATCCATGATGTAGATCTCGACTCACCAAATTCTCCTTGCCTTTTATCCGATTTTCCAAAACTCCCTTATGCCCATGAATTTACTCCTCTTCGCAGAAGGAATCGGGCCTTACAAACTCAGTTTTAAAAACCCGAGAGGTATGGGTGATTAGGGCTTATGGAAGCCTTATTGGAAGCTTCCAAATTGGAAGCTTCCTAGCTTCTGTCAAGCAGATGACATGGAGAGAGAAAATGATTGGGAGGATGAAGATGACAATGATGATGATTGATGGTGATGATGATGATGATGATGATGATGATGATGATGGAGGCGATGGCGCAGCAGCCTGGCGGAGGCAGCAAACAGATGGCAGCGACAGCTATAGCAGGTAGCACCACGTCCTGGGTAGCAGCACGATTCCCTCTCTCTCCTCCCCCTCAAGCTTGGGGAGGGGGTGTTCTTATAGGTAGAAGGGGGGAGGGGTAGCCGCACACGTGGCAGGTAGCATGTTCCCCTCCCCATGCTCCTCCTCCACTTAACTCCTTCTCATACTCATACTCCCCCTCCCCACCACGCAACGGCTGAAGGGGAGGGGAGTTCTAATAAAAAAAATTGCCAAAATTTTACCCATTATCTCTTTTTCCTCCTTGAAGGGGTGTTCCCGCGTGGAACTACGGCTTTTGAGCCACGGCTTCCTATACCCGATGCGGGCTGGAGTTTGTTAGTGCACGGGGAGGGAGCACTGAGCCCAGTGTATCTTCATTGCGGAAGATTACTTTGAACCGCTTTTGCACGAGATTTAGGGTCTTAAATATTTCGTAGTGGAAATATTACATTCTCTCCCCCTTAGAGGAATCGAGATGTCCTCATCTCGAGAAGAACTGGGGGTATTTTTGGTTGAGAGTACTTTCATCCATCCAAGTGGCATCCTCTTCGGGATAATGTTTCCACTAGATGAGGTATTCTCTCAAGGTCCTGGATCTCAATTGCCTCTCCCTAACATCTAAGATCTTGTCAGGTCGTAGCTCAAGGACTCCTTGGCTAGGCATTACAACTTGTTGATCATCAAGCATGTCATTAGGGTTAGGCACATACTTTTTCAATAGGCTAATATGGAATACATTATGAACTTTTAGGTTTTCGGGGAGTTGTAGTCTGTAAGCATTAGGTCCTAGGCACTTGAGAATCTTGTAGGGTCCACAATATCTTGGACTTAGATTTTTGCATTCACCCAAGGATAGGGAACTCTTCTTTGGACGTACGCGAATGAAGACCATATCACCTTCAACGAAGGATCTATCTTGCCATTTCAGGTCCGCGTAAGCCTTTTGTTTGTCCTTGGCAACTTGGATGTCCTGTCTTATTGAATTGATTCGGTCATCCATGTCTTCAAGCATCTACTTTGAAGCTTCAACCCTCAAGGTTGGATCCAAAAAGCTCAAAAGAGTGTGACAATCGTGCCTATACAATGCTTGAAAAGGTATCATCTGAATGCTTTGTTGGTAAGAAGCATTGTAGGCAAACTCAACCAGTGGCAAATATTGAATCCACTATTTGGGTTTACGACAACAATGTGCCCTAAGCATATCTTCAATGACTTGGTTGACTCGTTTTGTTTGACCATCAGTTTGGGGATGATAAGCTGTACTGAAACAGAGTTGAGTCCCAATGGCCTCGAAGATAGGCCTCCAGAAGTGTGAGGTGAAGAGAGAGTCACGATCACTAATGATTCTTCTGGGTAACCCATGTAGTTTGAATATTTCCTTGATGAATAACCTTGCGATGTCTGAGGCTTTATAGTTTGTCTTAACAGGGATAAGATGTGCAACCTTGGTGAGCATATCCACCATGACCCTAATGGAGTTGTATCCTCCCTGAACTTGGGGCAAGCCAACAGCAAAGTCCATACTAATGAATTCCCATTTCATTTAGGGAATGTCAAGTGGTTGCAATTTCCCTGGCATTTTGACATGTTCAACCTTAATGCATTGACAAGACAAACATTCAATGACATATTTGAGAACGTCACCTTTAAGCCTATCCCAATAATAGCTCTTTCTGACCGCATTGAGGGTCTTGGCATAGCCAGGATGTCCTGAGAAAGGGGAGTCATGGGCTTCCCAAAGTATCTTTTGCTTGAGTGATTAGCTTGCCGGAATACATAACCTTGTCCTATAGTAGACAAGTCCGCTGAGAATTCTTGATACTTTCCTTGTAGCTTCGGGTCATGATCCTTGATGGGGATCTGCCTTAGCAATTTCTGATAGGTTGGGTCATGGCATGCCTCTTCTCTAGCTAGCTCAAGAATTGGGTTGTTTGGCATGGATACCTTTGTGGCTAGAGATCTTGCTGTTGATGGATCTTGCAAAATCTGAGAATTAAAAAATGCCTTGAGACTGAGTGCGTCGGCAACTATATTCTCTTTCCAAGCTATTATTTGATTTCAAAATCATATTCTTCCAATACCTCAATCCATCAACGTTGCCTCATATTGAGCTTATTCTGGGGGAAAATCCATTTAAGACTCTTGTGGTCCGTTACTAAGGTAAATTTGTTACCCAATAAGTAGTGTCTCCAAAGTTTGAGCACATGGATGACAACCAATAGCTCTAGATCGTGGGTAGCATAGTTCCTTTCATGGCCCTTCAATTTCCTTGAAGAGTATGCTACGGGGTGACCTTCTTGCATAAGCACACATCCTAAGGCAAGTGTGCTAGCATCAGTTATCACTTCAAACTCCTTACTAAGATCTTGAAGTTTCAGGATGGGTGCTAATACCAAGCTTTGCTTTAGTTTGTCAAAGATGGACTGTTCAGTAGGTAACCATATAATTGATACTTGGTTTTTTAGTAGATCAGTCAGAGGTGCTGCAATCAAAGCATAGTTTTTGATAAAGACCCTGTACCATCCTACCAATCCAAGAAAACTACGTATTTCTTTGATAGAAGTTGGTGTTGGCTACTCTAGAACGTCTCTGACCTTAGCCGGATCTACTGAAATTCCTTCCGCTGATACAATGAATCCCAGATATTCGATCTGTCGCTTGAAAAATGCACACTTCTTCTTCTTTCCATAAAGTTGTGTGCCCTCCTTATCTCAAGGACGATGCGAAGCTGGGGTTCATGATCTTCTTCTTGCTTGGAGTAGACTAGGGTATCATCAAAGAAGATGAGTACGAAGTCATCAAGATAGGGCCTAAAGATATCCTACATTAACCTGTTGAAGGTAGCAGGAGTATTTGTCAGCCCGAATGACATGACTAGGAATTCAAAGTGCTCGTACCTTGTGCTGAATGCCATCTTTGGGATATCCTCTTCCTTGATCCTTATCTGATAATATCCAGACCTGAGATCTATCTTAGAGAAGATCTTCGCACCTTGAAGATGGTCAAGAAGTTCATCTATTCTTGGAATGGGGTATTTGTTCTTAATGGTCGATTGATTCAACCCTCTGTAGTCAATCCATAGCCAAGCGTTCCATCTTTCTTCTTCTGGAACAGCACTGGAGCTCCCCATGGCGAATTGCTAGGATGGATGTAGCCTTGGTCTAATAGTTGCTTGAGTTGCTCCTTGAGCTCAATTGCTTCCGGGATGGACATCCTATATGGTCTCTTTGTGATTGGTGCAGCTCCTGGCACTAGCTTGATTTCGTGATCGACTTCCCTTTAAGGAGAAAGTTATGTCAGCTCTTCAAGAAATACGTCTGTGTATTCCTTTAATCATGAAGATTCTTCCCTAGATTCCTGATTCTGATCTAGCTTATTTAGTTTAATAAAATAGACAGGTAGCCCCTTTCTAACTCCTTTTATTATCCATGTTGCTTTGGCCAGTTGAATTTTTGGCTTCCCAGCCTCTCCTTGAGTTGTAACTAGTTTCCCTTCAGAATTTCGAAAGGAGACTTGGCCCTTTCCACAGTGAATGTGGGCATCTCTGGGTATTAGCCAATCCATTCCGAGCAAACACTCGTGGACACCTAGATTCATTACCTTGAATCTGACCGAAGTCGACTCTCCACCCAGTAGGAATTTCACCTTAGCAGTTTGCCTGGTACAAGAGACTTCACGACCATTTGCTAATTCCACAAGTAAGGTAGGTGCATCTTTTGTGGCTATTCCTAACATTTTTGCATAAACTGGAGAAATGAAGGAATGTGTACTTCCACAATCAATCAGGGTTTTGAAGCTTTTACCTTGGTAATCCGAAGGGGTTTGAATCACCGAGAATTGGTGATTCGGGCTTTTCTTGTGAAGAGTGGCATGAACTATTGCCCTTTCAATGTCTGCTTCCATGGTTGGATCTTCTTCATCACACAGCTCCTTATTGGCAACACTGGAGGTTCTCCCTCTGGCCATGACGGTGGCTCCTTGGCCATGGACGATTCCTTGGAATGGTCCTTGATGTTGTCCTCTGTTAAGCTTGGAACACTGCCTTTTGAAATGACCAGGCTCGTTGCAATGGAAACAACGGAGATTGCGGCCATTGCCTTGTGCAAGAACAAAGTTGTTAGCAGCATTCGCTCTAGCCTTCTTCCTTTGTCCCTGGTTTTGGCCCTGCGCTCTCTTGGTCTGAGATCTAAACATTCCCTTGTTTTGATCCCTATAAGACCAAGTCCTGTTATTCCTTGACTTGGACTGCACCTCTTGTATTATCGGTGTAGCTTGAATGAGTGCGTCTTGAAGGTTTGTTGGGCGCATTGACTCTAGGCGGGTGTTTATGGGTGGGTTTAATCCAACACAAAACTTTGACACCTGTTGTGTCATGTCCATTTGTGGTGCGTACTTTAAAAGAGAGATGAACTTTGAATATTATGCATCCAGGGATAGTCCAAGCTGCTTTAATTCATAGAATTCATTCATCTTCTGTGTGCGATAGGCAAGTGGTAGATATCTCCCTTGCACGGCTCTTTTAAGCTTCTCCCAAGTAACTGACCCTTCCGAGATCCCTTGGTCTCTGCACCATTTCTTCCACCAAAGTCTTGCTTTGCCGGTAAGATTCAGTTTGGCGAGCATCGCTTGGTTAGCAGGTGCAGTACCTGTTGCTTTGAAATAATCCTCCATGGATTCGATCCAGATCTTGGCATCAGTTTGGACGGTCCTTCCCTTACCGCCGAATTCTGGTGGCTTGATTTGTTTGAGAAGAAACTTCTTCTCCTGAATTACGGCTATGTAGGGATCGGACTAGGAATCTGCACTTGAGGTTGTGCCTGGGCATTAAGATTCTTTTCATTAAAAACTTGATAAACGTTTCTCACATTACATTAACATGCCCAGTTCAGCTTTTAGCCAAGTGACCTAATCACTTAACTCCTTTACCAACACTTACAGCCATCATAGACATTGATACAAAGTCTATTTCATTCATATGGGCATAGCCCTTCTGAGTACAATTATTTTTGGGAAGGTAGAACAAGCTGATTGGCACATCAGTTTGGAGAGAATAAGGTTGTGTTACATTCGGCTACGGGAAGTAAGTAATAATATGGAGTGGAGTCATGGATTTTCAGGAATCGATAAGTCATAGGAAGCTTGGGGTATCCCTTCCTTTGATACCCGTTCTTCTCATAACGTCCCAACACCTTGATTCTGTCGGCAGGGATTATTCGAGTCACTTCCTCGTACACATATTTGTTCTGCTTGACCTTTCGACCACTGATATGTAGGGTTACGTTTGCATGAGCCTCGACAAATATGTACAGCTTCACAATCTTTAAATCCTCCATCAGTTGATTCTCTTCGAGTTGGTCTGAAGGTACGCAAGTTGGTGGGCAGCTATGTAATAAATTCATGATTCACCCGTCCATCTCTGTTTCACGTACAGGGGTGAAGGATTGTAGATGCGGTCTAGGATATTCATCATACCTAGCCTCCGTTCGATAATCCGAAGCATGCATTGCAATCATAAACATAACCTGGAAACACCAAGAATTTGTTCCATGTTTCGCGACTCTACAGGCCAGCATCGATAAGTAAGTAAGGAAATGTTCTTAACAGCAACATTTGCTCTACTTCTCCTCATTAAGTTTCCTTGAAAATATTAGATCCTCAATGGTTCGCTCTAATACCAACTGTAACGTAACCCCCTGTCGACTTCCAGGACACGTCTTAGCAACCCATCGGGAAGAGAGTCCAAAAAGCGCCGCCTAGCACTCCCAAGGAATGTCACAGGGTTTGCGATCTAGGTCTTCCCGAGTCTGTCACAAAGCAGAAGCATTCCGACTGTTCCCACTTAGGACCGATCTGAATCAGGGTTTTCCTAATGGTCAAGTTCCTAGAATGGTAGCTAGCATCGAACCCCAGACGATTACTTTATGCAGAAACATCAGGGTTGAAGTGGATTTATACTACACTTGGTTCAAGGAGAATGAAAAACGAGAGGGATACGAAGCTCGACCTCTCTATCCATAAGGCATAGTCCCGTTCCGTTCCCCTAAAATAGTATAAATCGGGGCTCTAGCACTCTAGATTTTAGGTCATTGTTACCTCACTGTCAAATCCTTTCAGAAAAGTTCCCGGCCAACTGGGACCACCCTTCCATAGGACGAACCCAGGGGCACATCCACCGCACTTTCCTCGTGTTGCTTTAGTTATCTAATTACCTACCACATTTAGTTTGACAAGTAAAAACAACTTAAATTAATCACTGGTTCCTTCACATAACTTAGGCACTGACATAGAAAAACAATGTCAAGCAAGTTCCTTTTCAACATTTGATCTTTATTTATCACTCTTTGGAATACATCATATAATCCTGCCCGAAGGCTGTTCTAGCAATCCACAGGGATCGCTATTCCAAGTTCTGCCTGTTGACTAATATGTGGGCCTCGAGATCCCATCTCGAGTCATGTCGGCTTCTTTTGCAGGATTTGAAGGCAAGGGATTTACGACGGCCAGAGCCCCCACTGGCACCCAGGCATCCTCGGGCTCCAAGCAGTATCCATGGAGAGACCTCTTCCGACGAGTTCGGTCCACGTACCCGACACAGCTAACAACCCCCTTGGATAGGGTCAGGTAGACAATCGGAGGTAACTAATACTGCCTCTCCCTCTAGGCTTTCAACCTGAAGCATTAGGCATTAGTTCCTTGATCAAAGAAGTACAAATAGTGCTCATAAGTGTACAAACACAAGCACTCCAGTGGTCGTTTATACGGCCAACTGCTATGGTGTGAATCCTTCTCTCCGAATACATCCAGCATTCGATTCCGGGATCAATCACGACTTGGCAAGATCCCAAGGGTTTCGTAAGCTGAGTTGCTTGTATACCCCTTTTTCCTTGGGTTAGGGTTTATATCCTGTTGACCCAAATTGTCAATACTTTAGGTTTCCATATATTATGGTCAATAAATCCTGGGCAACCTCGTCGCCCTAACATGGTTGGTGGTCAACTGTTTTCTTGGCAAATTCGTAACTCCCTTGACTTGGCAATCATCCCCAAGGAAGGGCGATGTAGCAGGATGACTACTCATCCTCTAGAAAATTAGACTTGTACTTAGAACTTGCCAACCTTGTTCTAAGGAGTGGCAATACTATTTTGTGATCTAGACACAAAACCATGTGATGTTGCAACTTGTTGCATGAGATAGGTGTCAGCACCTAACTTGTGGGATTATTTTTCCTTCGTACAGTCTCTCTTGATCAAGAATACCTTTGATCAAGATGAGGGCTTGGGAGTCCTCTTGACCCAACCAACCCAACCCTAACCCTTCTAGGCCGATAAGGTCTTGGCCCTAGGTTTCCTAATTTCCTTGCGGAAGTCTAGCATTTGGTCATGTGATCACTACGGTGAGAACCCTCAATCATTCTTGCACGGCCGATCTGACAACCCTAACATTTTCGAGAATGTGGGTAGGATCTTTGGGATCGGAAATATTAGGTCGGCAACCCAAGTGCGATACTAGGTAGAATTTTAACGTAACTTAACTCTACCTAGCACTTTGAGGTGATCGTCATATGCAATCTAATCGTGCCTTTATGATTTTCATGTGAGCTACTCAACTATAAGAGGATTACTTAGTTGATCCATCCAACCCGCGAGTAAAGATGATCTTCACTTTAAAGATGCAAACACATTCTTCTAAATTTGCAAGTACTTTCCCCTAAAAGATGTAAATAACTGGAGGATAGGTGAGATGCATCATTCCATGCAAGTATTCAGCTTCAAACCATAGACCTTTTGCTTTTATGCAACTTAGAGATAATTCTTTTCCTTGCCCTGAACTATAATGATTGACATTCAGAGCTAACTCTTATAAACCCTACGTTGATGCAACGAAGTCAAAGTTTTAATACTTTTAATGAAGATGCATTCAAACTTTGATAAAGAACTTCACGCTTGAGCAAATGCCATGAGTCCATCATTGACTTAATCCTTCTTTTAGCACTTAACCCAACCCAAAATGTAACTATCATCGCATGCAATTTACAAGGTACATAAATCATTTCCATGCATTGCAACTATTTGGACATCATTTAATGTACGTCTATGATTACCTTAATCGTGAGACACAACCAAGAATTTATTACATAAGTGCGTTACGAGTTATATGTCCTCTCCTTTGCAAGGTGCAACAAGGATGCCTTTGCACAATTCTGTCTTTTTACTTATGCATCATGCATTCAGGATTGCATCTTGACCACGGAAGTGCAAGCAATTGCAAATGCATGACATGCAACTAAATTTTGTAAATCGGGCGAGCAAATAAATTTCCCAATGTATTTAAACTTTCCTACGAGAACTAAACATGCTTAGTGCATCCTTTTCATGCAGGAAATTTATCAGAACCTGGGCATTAAGATTCGGGGCGTTGTCCACTCACGTACTCGGGGTGGAAGCTCCCGCGTGTGCGCCTCGCGACTTTTGCTTAGGAGCCATCCATGACGTAGATCTCGACTCACCAAATTGTCCTTGCCCTTTATCCGATTTTCCAAAACTCCCTTATGCCCGTGAATTTACTCCTCTTCGCAGCAGGAATTGGGCCTTACAAACTCAGTTTTAAAAACCCGAGAGGTATGGGTGATTAGGGCTTATGGAAGCCTTATTGGAAGCTTCCTAGCTTCTGTCAGGCAGATGACATGGAGAGAGAAAATGATTGGGAGGATGAAGATGACGATGATGATGATTGATGGTGATGCTAATGATGATGATGATGATGATGATAATGATGGAGGCGATGGCGCAACAACCTGGCGGCGGTAGCAAACGGACGGCGATGGCAATTGATGGTTATGATGATGATGATGATGATGATGATGATGATGGAGGCGATAGTGCAGCAGCTTGGCGGCAGCAAACGGACAGTGGTGGCAACTATGGCAGGCAGCACCACGTCCTGGGCAGTAGCATGATTCCCTCTCTCTCCTCCCCCCTCAAGCTTGGGGAGGGGATGTTCTTATAGGTAGAAGGAGGGAGGGATAGCCACACACATGGCAGGCAGCATGTTCCCCTCCCCATGCTCTTCCTCCACTTAACTCCTTCTCATACTCATACTCCCCCTCCCCGCCATGCAACACCTGAAGGGGAGGGGAGTTATAATAAAAAAATTTGCCAAAAATTTACCCATTATCTCTTTTTCCTCCTTGAAAGGGTGTTCCCGCATGGAACTATGGCTTTTGAGCCACGGCTTCCTATACACGACGCAGGCTGGAGTTTGTTAGTGCACGCGGAGGGAGCACTTAGCCCAGTGTATCTTCATTCCGGGAGATTACTTTGAACCACTTTTGCGCGAGATTTAGGGTCTTGAATATTTCTTAGCGGAAATATTACAGGGTGGCGAGCGTCGGTCACCATCACTTTATTCAGTATTCTTTTAGTGACAGTTTGAATAAAGGAAGGCCCGGTCACACATTGTGACTCTTGGGGTTTCCATTTGTGTCTCTCTCTCTTCTTGCTCTTGCTCTCCGCCATAGCTCACTTCCAAGAAAGCTTCGATCCTTCTCACCTTTCAACTGGTATCAAAGTGAGGCTTCCCAATTTCCTGACCTTGGTTCATGGCATCCTTAGCTTCCATTCAAATACCTACAGCATTGGATCTCCTTCCCAGCAGCCATAGTCAACCTTCCCGAGCTCTCGTCACTCCCTGGCTTTTCGAGCACCTTCCTGGCCTATTGAGGCACCCTCAGGGCATTTCTATAGAGGTGTTGAAGTGTTCTTTTAGTCTTTTTCTTCAATTCTCAGGTTGCCGTCAAACATGGCAGCCATAGCTCAAACCCTTGGAGCTTGGATCTTGCTTCTTCTTGCATTTGGGCACTTGAGGCTTGTTGTGGGCCTCCTTGAGCACCCCCTAGAGCCTCCAACCACTACCATTGAGGCCACATGGATGCATAGGAGCAAAAGAAGGGATCAAAAAATTAGCACCATTTTTTTGGCTGTTTTGGATAGCACACTATAATAGCTCACCTACTCCTCATTGATGGCTATGTCATGCTTCTTCAGGCTTGGCAATGCACTTGGCAATGGTCTCTAACTTCATTTGAAGCCTCCTTGATCATTGGCATCTATTTTGGGTCTGATTTGTACATTCCCAGGACTGTTTACAGCAATCCCACATTCATGTTATACAGAAATAACATTGGGATCTAATGCTATGCTTGTTTGGGCACTTTTACTTAACCGGTTTGGTACCTATTGATGCCCGATTGTTTGGGGGATGCAAGGCACAAGTTATGCCATCATTTTGGACTGATTTTCTTGCTGAAAATACTCCATTTTGAATAGTAAATCACTGATGTACCATAGTGGGCTGAAGCCTATTATCTCATGTTTGGTTATGCCTATTGGTTTCGGGTTGTCTTTGGAATATGCAATGAAGTATTGACCTTCGAGGTACGACATCGAGCTTGTCTTTGGTTCCAGATCTTTATTTGCACTTGATCTCGGCTTTGGAATTCATTTGATGCTCCGTCTTGGATGTACATATGGTATGTATGTTACCTATGTCTGATCGATCTTGACATGGTTGGCCTATGCCACTACTACATCCTAATTACATTGTTTGGAGCCGATTGCTACTAGTGCCTTGTCTTGGCTTGCATCTGGCTTCTCAGAACTTACTTGGGTTACTTCTTGGCTTGCCAAAGTTGTATTTGGGATACACTTAATGTCTATGGATACTCTACTTGGAGGCTATAGAGCCTATATGCTCATGATGTCTGGTCTTGGATCTTTCATCACTGGTACTCTCATATGCCTTTCTTGAGCTTGTTGGCTTGATCCATACGGCTTTTGTGCCAGTGGGAGCATTGTTGGATGTTTGACAGACATTGAGCAGGTGATTTATGCTTTTGAGCTTTGAGTCTTCTGACACTGGGATCTTCTTCACTTGGATGTTGCATGGTTGATATGCCATGGTCCATATACATGTACTTGGGCTGATTTGGGCTTTGCACTCCCTGAGCATACACCTCTTTGTGTTAGGTCTTGCTAGTGTTAAGTACACTTTGTCCTATTACATAGGGGGTGTGCCGACTTATTGATGGATTTTTTTTTACATGCTTGGTGTTTTCTCAATGTCCGTATGACTGTTATATGTTGATTTATGCCCACTTGATGCTGGTTATGCTTTGACAGTTCGTGCTTGACTTGGTGCATTGATTTTGCCTATAGTTTGCTCTCATTATACCTAGCTGTAATTTATTACAGCTAGTTATGTATGAACTGATGTGGAATTTGCATGCTGAATCATCCTGATTTTATGTACTTTTGATGGTGCTTGGTGGAAAGCATCATTAGCTATCAGTTTGTGGTCATTTTGCCTTGGTTTTGGTGATTTCTTGGCTATTTACAGCAGAAAACAACAAGCAGTTTTGAACTTTCTGCACTGTTTTGGACTACATTATGGGTTCTTCTTCCACTGACAGTGCTATCTTCAACATCACTAAGCTTGATGGTATAAATTATGCCTATTAGAAGAGCCAAGTTTGGCAAGTTTTGGTGCAAAAGTCGCAGATAAAACCACTAAGGATGCATGGCGAGCAGCCTGAAACTATGACTGGACGAATGGGATGAGCTTGATGAGTTATGCAAGTCCACCCTCATCTTGTCTCTCACTGAACAGGTGCATTACAATGTGGTTGAGGAAGCACAGAGTGCGTGGCAGCTTTGGGATAAAATTAAGAACCTCTATGACAAGAAAAGTCCAGCAAGTCAGATGTATTGGCTGAAGCAGCTCATGGACCTGCGCATGAAGGAGAATATGACAATGTTTGCTCGTTTGATCTAGTTCTATGCTATTCTCAAGAACTTGACTTCGCAAGGTATTACCTTTAATGATGAGGTTACTCCATTGTTTTTGCTTGGGACTCTAAGTGAGTCATGGGATGTATTCTGCACTGCCTTATGTGCTCTTGCTACTATTTTGAACTTGCCTGATGTAGAGAGTGCTCTTCTGCAGGAAGAGATCAGCCGTAAGAACTTAGATGCCTCTTGTGCGTCGCATGCTTTGACTGTTAGAGGTAGAGATGGTAATGGTCAGAATGACTGTGGGAATGGCTGTGGCAAAGAGTCGCAAAAGTCTAGGTCTAATTCACATGGTAAGTCACGCAGCAAGTCTCGTGGGAGAAATGCTAATGTGACAAGTCATCGTTGCGGCAAAAAGGGTCATATACGCCCACAGTGTCATGAGTTGCACAATGAGAAGCGTAAAGAGAAGGGGAAAGACAAAGTACAAGAAAAGTCCTCTGATCATAGCATTATGCCTATAAAATCCAATGTGAAAATTGAGGAGATAAATGTCATGCAGACTGATGACTCCGATGGGGAGTACATACTTATAGCTAGTTCTTGTGATGCTACATCATTAACCGATGTTCACTCTATGTATGCATAGTGCTGGCTTTTGGATTCTGGTGCTTCATTTCATGTTACACCATGTCGAGAGTGGTTCCACTCCTACCACATTGTCTCTAGTTCAATTCGCTTGGGTGATGACAGGTCACTTGCTATTGTTGGCATTGGGGATGTATGACTACATTTCTCTACTGGTAGTACTTTTCTGTTACAAGATGTGTGTCTTGTACCTGTGCTTACACGCAGTCTTATGACTATAGGGTAGCTTTATGATGATGGGTTTTATGTTTCATTTGGGGATTCTTCTTGGAAGATCACCCGTGGTAGACTTGTGCTTGCTAGAGGTGCCAAAGCTGACAGCCTCTATCCTCTTGTAGTTGTGAGCATTGTCTTTATGGCAAAGAGACTAGGAATACACATAAGAAGTCTGGTAGGACATGCATGAGTGAACCCCTAGCATTGGTACATTCGATGTCTGTGGGCCCATGCCCTATCAGTATATGGGTGGTGAAAAGTATTTTGTGATGTTCATTGACTATTTTTCACGTAAAGTTTGGGCTTATCCCATTAGCTTAATTCCGATGTCTTGGCTATATTTTAGAGATGGCTTGCATTGGTTGAAAACCAGACTGGTCATAGACTGAAATGCCATAGGACTGACAATGGGGGAGAATATGTGTCACGTGCTTTTGAGAAACTATGTGATGAGAGAGGTATTAAGCATCAATTGACCGCCCCCTATACCCCACCCCAGAATGATTTGGCTGAGTGGATGAATAGAACCATCCAGGAGCATGTACACAGTACGATTAGTCATGCAAGCTTACCACAGAGCTTTTGGGCTGAGGTAGTCAGTATAGTTGTGCATGTCATAAATAGATCACCTTTTAGTGGTTTGGATTTCTAGGTTGCAGAGGAGGTATGGACTGGGAAACCTCCATCTTATGTGCATCTACGTGTCTTTGGATGTGAGGTATTCTACCACATGTGCCCAAAGACAAGCATACTAAGTTGGATGCTAGAGTGTCAAATGTATTTTCCTTGGCTATGGGGATGCAGACAAGATGGGTTACCACGTCTGGGATCCGCAAGTGTGGAAAGTCATCTGCAGCCATGATGCAGTCTTCCATGAAGACAATATGCATAGGCATCCTGAGAAGGTGGTAGAGATATGCAGGGTTATATTCCAGGAGGAGCCATGTGCTCTTGCACAACCAATTAGATAACCTGCAGCACTAGTTGGTACACATGGCTAGGGTGTTGGACCGGCTGCAGAGCCTACTGTGAGACGGTCTACTAGATATAGACGTCCACCTGATAGATTTGAGCCCTCAATGCATTATGTCTTGGTTACAAATGCGGGAGAGGCTCTCACCTATGATGAGGCTATGCATAGGGGTGATAGTCACTCATAGGAGAGGGCTATGTAGTCTGAGATAGACTCCCTGCACAAGAATATGACTTGGGATTTCGTTGCATTTCCTCAGGGCAAGAAGGCTTTGCCATGCAAATTGGTGTACAAGATAAAAAGTACCCCTGGAAACCCCAAGCCGGCTTATAAGGCAAGACTTGTCGCTAAGGGTTTTAAACAGGAGCATGGATTTGACTTTGATAAAGTCTTTGTTGAGATATCGAGCTCCACTCGTGATACGCCAGGGTGACCGTTGTGTATTTATGTCACCGACTTGTCAGTTGCAGACGCGGTAGGTACACCGCCCATGAATAATACTAGATGACAGCTATCCTTATCTACTCTAGTTCATGGCTTGGTTAGTATGCCACCTTAGTTAGTTGATTTTGGTTTGAGACCCATATATAGGGTTCTTCTATTTCTTTGTAAGTGAGTTCTTTTGGCTTACACAACTAAGAAGAGGAAAACTGTTTTTCAGCCTCCACCCTTGTGTGTATTCCCCCATTGTGCAAGCAAGAAAGCTACAAGTGAGACTCCTTCCTTCTCTCCCACAATCTTGACATGGTATCAGAGCCTTGTTCGTGGTAAGGAGCTCAAGAAAGCAAGCCAAGCTTGCGGTGTTCTGGTAAGAGGAGCAGTGTTGCTTTCATTTTCTATTTTGGGAGCAGATCTCTGCAGGTAGCACAGCCGAAAAGTGCAAGAGTGCATTGTCTCAGGTTGAGACGCCCTTCGCGGTGAAGCAAGAGGGCAGTATATGCTGCGGGAGAGGTCTTTAGCCCTTGGCGACCTTGTTTTTTTTATTTGAGGCCATTTCGGGGCCTGTTTTGGAGGCGGAAGTTTTCTGCACGCACTCAGGAAAAGGCCCAGTTTTACGCTGTGCAACCACTGTTCTACAGGTTGGTGAAAAGTTACTGTAGAAATTGCATCATATGCTTGTGCGCAGAGACATTGGGAGTTACAGAATCATCCCTATTGTCTGTTGATGCAAAATCGTCACTAGGAAGTGACTGTGTGGTCAAATACCACTTTCGCCAGTTTTGCAGATTTTCCCTTGTGAGGGTGAAGCTGTGTTTTTTTCAGTGACAGAATTTTTTGCAGTGTTCTGTAATGGCATCTGATTCTCTTTCACAGATTGTCACTGAAAAGCTTGACAAGAAAAACTTCCAAGCATGGAAGTTTAGAATGACGAATTTCCTTATGGGAAAAGGATATTGGGAATTTGTTGCAGAAAATGAAGAAGAACCAGTTCTTCCTGATGTTCCCAATCAACAACAAATGCAGGCATTTAAAGCATGGCATGAGAGAGCCAGGAAAGTTATGTACTGGCTGTCTATCAACATTTCAGACTCTATGATTGTGCATATTCAAGATGCAAGTATGCCAAAGGAGGCATGGGATACTTTGTCAAAAATGTATAGCACAAATACGTAAGCCAAGAAAATGCAGCTCAAGCAAGAGTTGCATAATGTGCAGAGAAAAAATATGAGCATCAATGACTACCACATGAAGGTGAAGAAGATTGCAGATGCACTTGCTTTCATTGGGTCGCCAGTGGAAGATGATGATTTAGTTTTTGTGACCTTGAATGGTCTAGGAAAGGATTATGCACAGTTTCGGACATCCATTTCAGTTCGTGAAAGATTTCCTGACTTTGAGGCGTTGATTGCTCTTCTAATTTCTGAGGAGCAGAGAAATGGTGGTGCATCTTCTTCAGGAGGAACTTCAAAAGAAGCTGTCTTCTACTCAAATGCTGGAAGAGGTAGAGGCAGAGGTAGAGGAGGCCGATTTGGAGGCCGTGGTAGAAATCAAAATATGCAGCAAACTCAAGAAAACTAGTCCTATGGAGGAGGATGTGGTAACTCTAGAGGCAGGGGGAGCCAAAGAGGTCGTGGTGGATGGCAAAGAGGCCAAAATGCAAACAATAATGTTGAATGCTACTACTGTGGTAAAATGGGTCATATGGCTAAAGACTGCTATAAAAAGCAGAATGACATCATGAATGGAAAACTGCAACAAGGGAATTATGCATCTTCTAGTAGACAGGGTGATGACAGAAATGAGCATTTGTTTATGGTGCAGCACATGAATAATTCTATGAGAAGTGTAGAAGAAAGCAATGATGTATGGTATGTTGACTCAGGTGCATCAAATCACATGAAAGGTCATGCAGAATGGATGGAGGATGCAAGGAAAATGAAAAAACCAGGATTTGTAGAGACTGGTGATGATACTACACGTCCTATTGTGCAAATTGGAAAAATTCCTTTGTCTATGCAGGATGGGAAAAAGAAATACCTGTCCGATGTATTTCATGTCCCGAATATCACCAAAAATCTGGTTTCTGTTGGTCAAATGGTTGAGCAGGGCTTGCAGGTCAGATTTCATCCTCATGGATGCTTTGTTGAGGATATGAAAAATAAAGGTCGCTTGATAGAAAAAGGAAAGAAGAAGGGCAGAATGTTTACATTGGATGCAGACATGTCTGAATTGAGTGCAGCAATGTTTGCACATGGGACCGGTGTAGTTGCAGATATTGATATCTGGCATAAACGCATTGGTTATGTTAATGTACAGCGACTTAAATCAATGCAGGCCCAAAATATTGCTGCAGGATTGCCCAAATTCAAGGTTGCAGAAATGCATAAGGTATGTGAAGCCTGTCAGTTTGGAAAACAGGCAAGGAAACCATTTCCTAGACATGTTCAAGAGAGTGAGAAGCCATTGGAATTAATCCACTCTGATGTGTGGACTACTAAAGCTGCATCTCTTGGAGACTGTCATTATTTTGTCACTTTTATTTATGACTATAGCAGAAAAGTTTGGGTGTATTTTATGAAAAAGAAAAGTGAAATTTTTGGGCATTTCAAAACTCTTAAAGCTATGGTTGAAAAAGAAACAGGCCTGCAGATAAAATGCCTAAGGTCAGATGGAGGGGGAGAGTACCTCTCAAATGAGTTTGCAAGGTTCCTGCAGGAGCATGGCATAAAGCAGAAATATTCATGCAGTCATACCCCACAACAAAATGGAATTGCAGAAAGAAAAAACAGGCATATTGGAGAGGTATCTCGTGCCATGCTCAATGAAAAAGACTTGCCAGATTTTTATTGGGCTGAAGCAGTTGCTACAGCAGTCTATATAATGAATAGGAATCCCACTGCAGCAATACATGGGATAACTCCAGAGGAGAGGTATACTGGTAGGAAACCAGATATTTCTCATTTGAAAATTTTTGGTTGCATTGCCTATGGAAATGTGCCAGATGAGTTGAGATCCAAGTTGGATCCAAAAGCTAAGAAGTGCATCTTTATTGGTTACTCTCTGCAGCAAAAAGGGTATAGATGCTATAAACCTTCTACTCGTAAGTTTACAGTGAGCAGAGATGTTGTTTTTGATGAGATGAGTAGCTGGTATAAACCAGTAAATGTGATTGATGATGTAGATGCACAAAATGGTAATGCTGCACAGAATTCACAGCAGCAGTCACAAAATATTAGTGGACCTGGAGCGTCCTCTAGCAGTGGTTCACATTCTTCGCCATGGACAGACAGATTGAGATCAGGAGATTCTTCTCAAAGCAATGCAGATAGTGGTATGCAGGTATCACGAAAAGGAAAAGAGAAGGTTGATCAGCCCATGTTTGATGTGAATGCAGGTCACTCTTATGTGGATGGTGAATCCAGTGGCTCAGAACAAAGCATTGATGATGAGTTGGGTATTCCTTCTATTGTTACACCTGGAGTAAGGAAGACCAAGGATGTTTTGAGAGCCCCTGGGAGTGAACCTACTTTGCGCAGGTCTACGAGAGCTAGGTATCCTATGGATAGGCTGAAATATGATGGATTTACAGCCATTCACTATGCATATATGGTTAAAGTGATACAAGAACCAGAACCCACTTCTTTTGAGGAAGCCATGGGAAAAGAAAAATGGGAGAAAGCCATGGATGAAGAAATGGATGCCTTGGAAGCAAATGCTACATGGAAATTGGTATCTTTGCCTAAAGGTAAAAATGCAATTGGCTGTAAGTGGGTTTATAAGGTGAAGCACAATGCAAATGGTTCTGTGAACAGATACAAGGCAAGATTAGTAGTCAAGGGGTATGCACAAACATATGGCATTGACTATGAAGAAACATTCAGTCCGGTTGCAAGGATGGCAACTGTAAGAGCAGTCATTGCTATGGCTGCATCAAAGGGATGGTCTTTACATCAGATGGATGTAAAGAATGCTTCTTGCATGGTGATTTGCAAGAAGAGGTCTATATGGAGCAGCCACCAGGTTATGTGTATGCTGTTCATCCTGAGTTTGTTTGCAGGTTGAAGAAAGCCTTGTATGGCTTGAAGCAAGCACCTAGAGCATGGTCTGACAAGATAGGACAGTATCTTGTCACTATTGGCTTTCATATTTCCAAGGCAGACTTCTCACTTTATGTGAGAAAAACAGAGAAAGATATTATGCTACTTGTCATTTATGTTGATGATTTGATTATGACAGGTGACAGTGATGAAGATATCCTTCATGTGAAAATGCTATTAAAGCAGAAGTTTGAGATGAAGGATTTGGGAGAGCTGCGTTATTTCTTGGGCATTGAGGTGATTAGATCACCAAGTGGGATACAGCTCTTGCAGAGGCAGTATGGATTGGACATGCTGTCCAAATATGGGATGACAGGCTGTAAGCCTATTTCAGTTCCTTTGGAGCAGAATGTGAAGCTGAGCACAGATGTAGGTGAGATTCTGGAAGACCCTACTATGTACAGACGCATAGTAGGAAGCTTGATTTATATGACTATTACCAGGCCAGATTTGAGCTATGCTGTTGGATTGGTAAGTCAGTTTATGTAGGCTCCAAGGAAACCACATTTGGATGCGGCTAGACGCATACTCAGGTATGTGAAGTCCACATTGCAGTATGGACTATTTTATGAGACTGGGGTTCAGATACAGTTGCATGGATACACTGATGCTGATTGGGCTGGTAGTATTTCTGATAGATGATCTACCAGTGGATATGTGTTCTCTTTTGGGAGTGCTGCAGTCACTTGGAGCAGCAAGAAACAGCCTACAGTTGCCTTGTCGAGCACAGAGGCTGAGTACAGGGGTGCAGCAATGGCTGCATGTGAGGTAGCTTGGTTGCATAAGCTACTTTATGATATGCATCAGCCTACAGATGGGCCAGTTGTCATTCATTGTGACAACATGAGTAGTATACACTTGGCAAATAACCCAGTCTATCATGCTAGAACAAAGCACATTGAGGTGCATTATCACTATGTGCGAGAGAGGGTTTTACTAGGTCTTATTAATCTAGTTTATGTCAGCACAGAGGATCAGGTAGCTGACATATTCACGAAGGCATTGGGCGCAGAGAAGCTGCGCAAGTTCAGAGACCTGCTTGGTGTGCAGGAATTGGGATTGAGCTCGAGGGGGAGTGTTGAGATATCGAGCTCCACTCGTGATACGCCAGGGTGACCGTTGTGTATTTATGTCACCGACTTGTCAGTTGCAGACGCGGTTGGTACACCGCCCATGAATAATAGCTAGATGACAGCTATCCTTATCTACTCTAGTTCATGGCTTGGTTAGTATGCCACCTTAGTTAGTTGATTTTGGTTTGAGACCCATATATAGGGTTCTTCTATTTCTTTGTAAGTGAGTTCTTTTGGCTTACACAACTAAGAAGAGGAAAACTGTTTTTCAGCCTCCACCCTTGTGTGTATTCCCCCATTGTGCAAGCAAGAAAGCTACAAGTGAGACTCCTTCCTTCTCTCCCACAATCTTGACAGTCTTTTCTCCTATGGTCAAGATGACCACCCTACGCTTGATTTGGACCACCCTACGCTTGTTTTGCATTCTTGCATGGGGATTTGCATGATGAGATATACATGGAGCAGCCTAAGGGCTTTCCAAAACCAAGTAGAGAGTATCTAGTGTGCAAGTTGAAGAAAATTCTTTATGGCTTGAAGCAGGCACCTAGGGAGTGGTATCATAAGTTTGATGTCTTTATGCAGTCACAGGGCTACAGCAAAAGTGCTATGGATCCGTGTCTTTACACGAAGAAAGCCCGTGATGGCTCATTGCTTATTTGGTACTTTATGTGGATGATATGCTGATAGCAAGAAAATCTCATGATGAGCTGGATGCTCTTAAATCTCAACTGAAGAAGAGCTTTGAGATGAAGGATTTGGGATAGGCCTTTCATATTCTTGGTATGTGCATTAAGTGCGACAGGCATCAGAGACTACTCTACCTCTCACAGAGGGAGTACATTCATAAATTCCTTGAGTGTTTTTGCATGCAGTACATAAAGCCTATTGGTTGTCCGTTACCTTCTTATGTGAAAGTTTCACAGGCCGATTGTTCACAGATGGATGAGCAGAGGGCCAAGATGGTCAAGATCCCTTATGCATCAACCGTGGACAGTTTGATGTATGCCATGATAGCCACTCGTCCAGATATTTCCTTTGTAGTTGGTGTTGTGGCACGCTATATGGCTACACCTAGCAAAAAGTAGTGGGATACTATAAAGGGTATCATGAGATACCTGAAGCAGATATGTGTATCCCATAGACTCTAATTATGCAGGACATGTAGATAGTAGGAAGTCCACTTCCGGCTATGTCTTTACCTATGCTGGAGGTGTTGTTTCTTAGATGTCCACGGTTCAAAAGTGTACAGCTCTCTCTATCACTGAGGCCGAGTATGTTGCAGCCACTGAGGCTTGCAAGGAGGCCATATGGTTGGGCCATTTGGTTCATGACCTTGGGATTGATACTACACCTACACTGCATTTGGATTCTATGAGTGCTATTCAGCTAGCCAAGAATTATGTCTTCCATGTGAAGACAAAACACATTGAGGTGAGGTATTACTTCATACGTGGGGTCACGGAGGACAAGTCTCTTGACCTTATCAAGATCTCCACTAACGAAAATCTTGTAGATCTGCTCACGAAAAGCCTCATTACTGAGCGCTTTGCCTTCCTCAGGAGATTGATGGGCGTTGGATGAGATGACTTTTTTCCTCATCCTATTGTACATGTGTACATTGTATTGTCTTTTCTTTTTCTTTTCACTCCTCGCTAGGGAAGATTCACCTTTAAGTGGGAGGTTTTTGGGGGTAAAGGCGCCTCTGCCTAGCCGCCCGTGTATTACTACAATGACAGTACCCGCCATTGCACACTACTGCAAGTGGTGGGCGCCCGTCACCATCACTTTATTCATTATTCTTTTAGTGATAGTTTGAATAAAGGAAGGCCTGGTTACACATTGTGATTGTTGGAGTTCCCATTTGTTTCTCTCTCTCTTCTTGCTCTTGCTCTCTGCCATAGCTCACTTTCAAGCAAGCTTTGATCCTTCTCACCTTTCACATTACCCTTCCAAAACCTAAACCCATTGAGACTCAACAATTCTATTGACCTAGAAAACATGTTGCTACTCCTAGACTACCTCAACCTTGCCCTACTAGTACCCCAACCGCTCCCAAAATATCTTGCAGCATGTCACCCATCGCAATGCCATGCCTAGTGCACCAAGGTCACATCCCTAGCTAGAACCGCAACCAGAGTTGCACTTGTCGGCTACTCAACTGTCCAAGCCCAACCAAACCTCAGCCACCCATTGGCCTTAGACCCTCTTACCAAAGAAAAGATGAATTCTAACCTTCGCCGCAGACGTAGCTAAGAATACAGGTGATGACTTGATTGCTTGCCTCATACACTTGGATGCCACGTTTATCATGCTTGCTAAAATCTATGATCGGTTAGATTTAGGTCTTTTGGACAAGCTTTTGGCAATGGAAGTTCGAATGCTACCTTGCTCATGGGAGGAATCTGAATTTGTATTTGTCAAAGCTTCCCAAGCTGCCGAGGAACTCATGGCCATTGAGCATTCCATTGAACAAGCATGCAAACAACGCCTTATCACATCTTATGACAAGAGCAAAGTCCTTGCCCTGGACCAAGAAATTGCAAAGTTGAAGCAGCTCGCTAATGACTCCTCTTTCTTACACAAATGGTATGCTCTTCACCTTCAATGGAAACTAGAGCTAAACAGAGACGCGCGATCAAAACCGTAGAGTATGACTCGACATATTTAGCTCCAACTTCCTATAAGGTGTTGACCACCATTCATAATCAGCCCCTTGAGGACCACATCAGAGGGCATCCCTATTTAGATTGAATCCTCATAGAAGAGAAGATCCATATTGCTAGCAGAGTCAACTCCGGGGATTTTGTTCTTCTCGATGCCCTCACTTACATCACACAAGTAGGCGTCAAACCCTGCAACATGGACCACTATGCTCAAATGGAATACAATCCCAATTTTTATCCTTGGCTCATGCAAAAGTAAACACGATAACCACATGCGTGGAACACCCTTAAACCTTGACCATAATCCTAGGAAGAATTCTTCTTCTTTCTACAGGGGGAGGGGGTAAGGTGGAAATAAGAATAAAACTCAAAAGCAAAGGAAAACAAATCAAAACCAATTCATGGTTAAGAAAAAGGGTCATAAAATTTGGGATGCATGGACTGGTTGAGTGAAAAGTTAATTCTATAATTAAGCATTTCAATTCCGTAAGCATGTGATCTTTTTCCTCTGCAAATAATTGTTTTGAAAAGAACTAATGGTGAACATAGCTTCATGACAGTCACCCAGCATGGCAACCCAAGAGAAAGCCAGAAAGTTGTCGTTTTCAAAAGAAGAGTAGGAAAAATATGACCTTTTTGTAGAAACAAGGGCCGCATCTCTTGAACTTGGAGGATGTTGCCATGGAGGAACAAGTAGTGAAGCAGATTGTGGAATAATGCCATCTACAAAAGTACATGGAGACAATCGGCCAAGCCATCAACTACAAGTGTGTGGAATTCCTTCGGACCTTTGGTAGGAACTGTGACACTATAATAGTGTGGGAAAGAGAAGAAACCCGACAACTCCAGATCGAATTAACCCCAAAGTTGATGGAGAAAGCATTGAGCCTAGCCAATAAGGCGGAAAGGCGGCCAAAGAGAGATGTGTATGCCATGTTCGGAATGGACAAGGTGATGGTCTCCAAACAAACAATGGCATCATCTTGGTACACATCCTTGACCCCGAAATCCAGCTCCATACCAAAATGATGCACACACTGTTATCTAGCCATAGGTACAACTCAATAATGAGCCGAATCAATGTGCCTATGCTGGAGAGCATTACAGCAAGATCCCTTGACAAAGTGAACCTAAATTGCTTTGTGTGGAAGACCATTGACTCTTCAGCAAAAGCACTGGCAATAGGAAAAAGACTCACAGGAGGAGAGTTGCATGCTACCAAGGCAAAAAGAAAAGCGTCACATCAAATACCTCTACCATCAAATTAGTGGGGTTTTGATAGCTATAATAAGCAAAGAATTTGGGAAAGGACAGGGTGAAAAAGGATTCACAGAGAGGTCACCTCCTCACCACGAACAACAATCACACTCCAGTGAAAGGATGGTGATGAGGAAGGAGAACAAGAAATGCAAAGTAGCCAATGAAAACCCAAAAATCCAAAGAAGAAGGATTCGCAAGAGAAGGCTGAGGAGGAAAGCATGAAAAAAGAAAAAGCAAACTTACAAAAAGCTAAAAGAGAGTCTAAGAAGGAAGAGGAAGAGAGGAAGAAGAAAGAAAAGGAGGAGTCAGAGAGGTTGAAGGAAGAATCAAGAAAATCTGAGGAGAGAAAAAGGAAGGTAGTTGAAGAAGAGGAAGATTTGAAAAGAAACGAAGATGAAGACATAGCTCTTGCAACACGTCTATCTATAGAGCAGCTATGCAAGCAGGATGAGTTGAGTGCCATGAGCCCATCTAGAGATGAAGGCCCAAGCTCAAGCACACAAGTGCTAGAGATCACACCACCCGCAGTGAAAGAAGGCAAGGGCAAGGCCCCAATCGATCCCACCCCTACTCTCATAGTGCTTGCCACTCCCACAATCATATGCACACCAAGCTCCACGGCAAAAGTGGATGCTAGCAACCTCATGGCCTAGGTACAATACTTTGTTAATAAGGAAATGGCCCAAGGAATGGGAGAGGGTACCCCCATAATAGGAACTAAAAGACCAGTAGCAGCAACAAGATGCTGAGTCTAGGTAGGATCCCAAGAGGTAGAAGGGTGAAACCTCCACAACCTCCATTCCCATGACAAAGCTACCACCTATAGACTATGACGAATACATCAAGGAGCTCCTCTCACAACTAGGGAAGGAAAAGGAAGATAAAAAGATGGCAATGGCTAAACTAGAGGTAGAAAGGAGGCCATGGCTACGACCCAATTAGAGAAAACTCATCAAGTAGCCATGTGCCAAAGGGAGATAAGTGAGTTGAAGGAGCAGCTACAAGCCAAGGACGCGGGCAAGGCTAGATGAAGAGACTCAAGCCCTAGTGAGCCTATGATGCCATAATGACAAGCTCGTAGGGTTCTATGAAGACCTGCAAGGGGAAATGGAAAATGTCCATAAAGCCATAGAAGAGTTAGAGGAGGCGAGAGAGGAAAGGGTACATAAGTACCTAGAAGAGATAGACAATTTGAAAAAAGAGGCAACCTCATAGCAAGAGAAGCAACAGAGGCTGAAAAGAGAGATTGAAGATCAAGAGTAGAGGTTGATGATACTCGCTCAAAGGCAAGGAGAAAGCCTTGAGGAAATGAAGAAGAGAGCAAATGATTGGTGGATGAACCATAATGAGAAAAGAGTCAAAGCTTTAGCAGGCTGTCTAGCTCAAGTGGAAAAGAACAAAGTGCTAGCTAAGAGCAGAGCAGAGGCCACCCAAGTGAGTTTCAAAGCCTAATAACGCACCTTCCTGAATACACTATTGGATGTCACTCAAATGGAGGAAGGGGAGGCCGTTGACTCCATAAAGAAGAAGCTAGAGATTGCACATAGGGCCCCAAAAGTAGGCATGCAGATGCCCCAGTGCAACCTATGGGTGTCAGCCTTGGCCCCTTGAGGAGCAAGGAAACTATCTACTGCAAGTAGGCTCAACCCCACAAGAAGTCGATACACTAGGGTTCACTGAGGGGGCATAATAAGAAAACCAACAAGGAGAAGAGGCTAGCACAAGATTTGACATGGGGCCTCATGAAGAAGAACTTGTCCCACAACCTCCTTCCCCACACCCATAACAATAGCAGCAGCAAGTAGACACCTCTACTGAAAGAAAAGTGGAGCTTAAGAGGAAAAGAAAATAGATGCTAGAGCAAGCAAAGCAAAGATTGAATGCCAATCTAGCACTAGTGCCAATCGTGCCTATCCCACTAAGCTAGGATGACTACCCAGTAAGCTTTAATGTCAAACTTGTGATCTGGGAGCAACAAGAGACCACTAGAAGGCCCTTCAACTTTAATTTTCAATTCCCTGCTAACTTGCTTAGAGTGCTACTAGTCAAGGTGGTGGAGGTAATTAAGTTGGAAGCAAGCTAGGAGACAAATGGACCTAAGAGAGAGAGTAGAATCCCACCCTTTGGGAGATTGAGGGGATAGATTTTTTACAGGATCAATTTTTTGAAGTGCCCAAGGCTATGAGGGCTATGAGTGCCAACCCACATGGAGGAGGTGCATTTATTATGTAAACATGCACGCTTGGATGACTTTTTGTAACACCCTATCCTTTGATGAGAGGAATAACCCAACATTCATGCCATACCCGAGAAGGATAGGGGTGGATTTTAACCCAAGCATCCACTGTCAGTACGACTTTCCATGGATCTACACCCTAATGCTATTAAACTCGAAGAGGCCCTCATTTTCACGCCAAAGGATCTAAATGATTCAATATTTTACTTCATTGATGAATTCTCTTCATGTCCTGATCCCACCTTCATCACAACCTGTAATTATCTTAGACTACTTAGGATACTACTTAGACATGATCCACACCACAAGAGCATCGCCTTACATCCCTCTTTTTTTATCCCAATAGAATAGATAGATGTCACATGGCAAGATTGATGATGTGAGCTGCTCTACTTCCTTCATTTTGCTTAGCCCTCATGGAAGATATGAATGATAGCCACTTCACCCACTACAATCATCCATTTCTTTCCACCACAACTCTCCAAGTATGCTTAAACCTCAAAGGGCACATGCAGAGCTAGCAATTCCTTAGTAAATCTTCTAAGCCCCCAACTCGACCCTCTCTATGATGACATGATGACAAAGATTACCTCTCATCATGACCATGTAATTCAAAAAAAAAAAAGAATAAAAATGAAAAGGGAAGGAAATCATATGAAAAATCAGTTAGCTCCACATTGGCCACAGTCATTGCACCTAGGGGTCCTCAAGTTAGAAATGTCTGGTGGCTTCGGTCGATCAAGCTCTATTCCTAACCCCTAGCCCATTTTGATTCCCCACTTCATGCATAGGACACCTCAAGGGCAGGACTTTCAGGCCTACCTCCCTAAGCTGCACACTGCATCTATAACAATGCACAAACTGGGTCCTCAAGTGTGGGACAACACCCATGCTGCAACCCAAACTCCCAACTCCACTAGCACGAACACCATGCACCACATGGTAAGTAGGCACACCCCTAGGTAGTGCACCTTCTTTTCTTTTCAGGTAAATAGAAATGCTACAACCCACCAACTTCAGAGGCCCCATCATCCAATCAATTGAAGAAGAAGAAGAAACCAGCAAGAAAACGTTTTGGCCTCCATCTCTCTTATTGTCTCTTGAGTGAGCTTCTCCTTGTGCATTCTGTGTGTGTTCGGTGCAGCATCTTGTGCAAGTCCCCCCACCACGCGATTCTTGACATAGTATCAGAGCTGCACCACTAAGAGAGGCTGATTTTGAAGACTGAAGTGAAGGAGAAGAAGCAAGGTTCAAGAAAGCAAGCAACGAGTAAGAAGCTCTCCTATTCTTCCACTCTCTCTCTTGGATAGTGCCTATGGAGGCACCGGAAGCAAGGTAGAGCAAGGGCATTTTTGTAGTTATTTTAGGCATATGAGGCCGTTTCAGGGCGCATTTTAGAGCCGCAAGGTTGCGGACAGTAGTTCGAGATACCCTGCAATTTCAGTTATGTCTGCCGTATATAGGTGCATAGGTTACAAATTTCAGATCTATAAGTTCAAAGGTGTTTACCAGCGAATAAACACAAGGTTTATCTACAAACTGGTTGCAAATTGCATGTATTGTTGAGCAGACGATGAAAAAGGCTGCCTAGTGTATTGTTGTGCACTACAGGTCGAGGGTTGCAGAAGATTTGCTTGCTGTTTGGTATTAGTTTTGTGATAATGGTAGAGAATAGTGGAAACCCCATCATTGAGAAGCTCAACAAGAACAACTACTCTTCATGGAAGTTCCATGTCACGAACTTCCTTATTGGAAAAGGCCTCTACGAGTTTGTTTTTAGTGAAGAAAAGGAGCCGGAGGTGAGTGATCCTCCAACTGCAGAAGAGACAAAGGCACGAAAGGAATGGAATGCAAAAGACAAAAAGGTCATGTATTGGCTGTCTGCAGTAATTGACAATAATATGCTGGGACATATTAGAAATGCAGAGAATTCATATGCAACTTGGACCATACTTGAAAGTATGTTTCCCGTAAATACAAAGGCACGAAAGATTCAACTCAAGCAAGAGTTGAATACATTGAAGAAAGGGAAGATGTCTATCAATGAGTATGCACTGAAGGTAAGGAGCATTGCAGTTGCCTTGGCAGCAATTGATGCAATGCCCGATGATGATGATTTGGTGTGGTCTACCTTGGGTGGACTTAACAATGAAAATTCTTGGAAGTCTTTTGTAACTTCCATATATGTCAGAAAGCCATTTCCAGATTTCGATGAGTTGGTCTCCCTTATGATCACTAAAGAGATCAACATGCAGAGTGAGACATCTGAAAGAAGTGGTGAACAGGTCCAAGCTTTCTACTCTAGTTCAGGAAGGGGACGTGGCAGGTTCTCTTCAAGAGGCCATGGTACAAGGCGTGGTAGTGACAAGTAGCAAAACAGATTGAATCAGCAATTTGGCGATATGCAGGTTTCAGGAGATCTGGTAACTTTAGAGGCAGGGGGAGCTTTAGAGGAAGAGGTGGATGGCAGAATAGAGATTCTAACAACTCTAGTATTGTGTGTCACTACTGTGGCAAAACAGGTCATATTACAGCCCAATGTTATGCTAAGAAATATGATATTCGCAGTGGTAAGTTGCAACAAGGAAACTATGCATCGTCTTCACGACAAAATGAAGACAAAAATGAACGTTTGTTTGTTATGCAGCATATGCTAAATGCTGTTACGGGAAAGGAAACACATGATGATGTTTGGTATGTTGATTCAGGTGCATCCAAACATATGACCAGCCATGCAGAATGGTTTGGAGAGATGCAGGATTTGCAAAATGCAGGTTATGTGCAGACGGGTGATGATTCATGCCACCCAATTTCACACATTGGAAAAGTTCCCTTGTCCTTGCATGATGGTAAGACAAAGAGTCCTTCAGTTGTATTACATGTGCCATGTATTACAAAGAACTTGGTGTCAGTCAGCCAAATGGTAGAGCAAGGGCTGGAAGTCAGATTTAATACAAAGGGCTGCTTTGTAGAAGACTTCAATGACAAGTGCAGGTTGGTAGAAAAGGGAAGTAGAGTTGGACGTATATTTACTTTGGATGCTAGAATTCCTACTATGAATGCTGCTATGTATGCTAAAGGAAAAGGAGTTGTTGCAGATATTGAAATTTGGCACAAACGCATTGGGCATGCAAATGTACAAAGGCTGAAATTAATGCAGTCTAAAGGGTTGGTTACAGGTCTGCCTACATTTAGAGTTGCAGAATTTCATAAGGTATGCGAAGCATGTCATTTTGGTAAGCAAGTAAGACAACCCTTTTCACATGACAGAGATGTAAGCAGAAATATCCTTGACGTTGTGCATACAGACATTTGGGGGCCTACACAAAATATATCTCTTGGAGGCAATTCATACTTTGTCACATTCATTGATGATTGTTCTAGAAAGCTATGGGTATATTTTATGAAGGAAAAGAGTGAAGCATTTGAGCACTTTAGAACTTTCAAGGCTGCAGCTGAAAGAGAAACAGGCTTGAAAGTAAAGTGCTTGAGGTCAGATGGAGGGGGAGAGTACCTCTCAAATGAGTTCAGTGGTTTTCTGAGGTCTCATGGGATAAAGAGACAGTTCACATGCAGGTATACCCCACAGCAAAATGGGGTTGCAAAAAGGAAAAATAGGCATATTGCAGAAGTTGCACGTGCCTTGATTGATGAAAAGAATATGCCTAAGCATTTTTGGTCTGAGGTTATTCATACTGTTGTTTATATTATGAACAGAACTCCCACAGCTGCAGTTCATGGGATGACTCCTGAAGAATGCTTTACTGGCAAGAAGCATGATGTATCGCACTTGAAGGTATTTGGCTGTGTTGCATATGTTCATGTGCCAAATGAGCTATGGAAGAAGCTTGATCCAAAGGCAAAAAAATGTGTCTTTATTAGATACTCTTTAGAGCAGAAAGGGTATCGTTGTTATAACCCTGTATCATGTAAGTTCAGAGTGAGCAAGGATGTCATCTTTGATCAAATGAGCAGTCAGTATGCATCTAGTGGTGATGTATTGGATGATGATGATGATCATGACACTTATGTACAGGCTGAAAAGCAAGAATCATGACTCTTAGTGGACTAAAGACATCATCTAGTAGTCCATGGTCTGGGAGACTAAGGAGTAGCTCTACATCTTCAGGTGCATCTAGTAGCACTACAGGTAAAGAAAAAGGAAAGAATAAAGTGTCAGATGGCATTGATGCAGTTCTTGATGGAGACTCGAGTGGCTCAGAGAGCTTGGTATTCCTTATGTCAGGACACCAGGTGTACAGAGAGCTCATAGTAATGTAAAGGCTCCATTGAGTGATCCGGTGGTACGCAGATCTAGCAGGGTCAGATACCCTGTTAAAAGATTTGGTTTTGAAGGTCATGCAGCTCACCATTATGCTTATATGGTGAAAATAGTTGAGAATGTTGAGCCCACTTGCTTTGAGGATATTGTTGCTCATACTCATTGGGATGCAGCAAGGGATGAGGAGATGGCTACATTAGAGGCCAATAAGACTTGGGACCTAGTATCATTGCCAAAGGGCAAGAAAGCTATTGGATGTAAGTGGGTTTATAAGATTAAGCACAATGCAGATGGTTCTATTAGTAGGTACAAAGCTAGGTTGGTTGCAAAAGGCTATGCCCAGACATATGGCATAGATTATGAAGAAACCTTCAGTCCAATTGCTAGGATGGCAACTGTCAGATGTATGATTGCTTTAGCAACAGCCAAAGGTTGGAGATTGCAGCAAATGGATGTGAAGAATGCCTTCTTGCATGGTGATTTCTAGGAAGAAGTGTATATGGATCAGCCAGCAGGTTATGAAGATTTAGAGCATCCCACATATGTGTGCAGGTTGAAGAAGATGCTCTATGGGCTCAAGCAAGCACCTAGAGCATGGTCTGACAAGATCAGAGAGTATCTTGTCAATATTGGCTTTTATGTTTCTAATGTTTATCACTCACTTTATGTGAGAAAGGGAGATGCAGGTTCGGTCATCATAGTCATCTATGTGGATGACTTGATTATTACATGTGATAGTGATAGTGAGATTGCTGAAGTCAAGGACTTTTTGAAGAAGATGTTTGAGATGAAGGATTTAGGTGAGCTAAGGTACTTCCTTGGCATTGAGGTGATCAAATGTGATGATGGTATATGGTTGTCCCAAAGAGAGTATGGCTTGGATATGTTGTTCAAGTATGGTATGACAGCATGCAAACCACTTTCAATCCCATTGGAGCAGAATGTAAAGTTGAGTGCTGATGTTGGGAATGAGATAGAAGACCCTACTATGTTTAGGAGGATAGTGGGGAGTTTGATCTACATGACCATTACAAGGCCAGACTTGAGCTACGTTGTTGGTCTTGTGAGTCAGTTTATGCAAGTACCTAGAAAGCCACATTTGGATGTTGTCACACGTATATTGAGATATGTGAAGTCCACATTACATTATGGACTTTTCTATGAGGCAAGTACAGATGTACAGGTGTTTGGATACACAGATGCAGATTGGGCTGGTAGTATGTCTGATAGAAGATCTACCAGCGAATACATGTTCTCTCTTGGTAGTGCAGCAGTTACTTGGAGCAGCAAAAAGCAATCTATAGTTGCTTTGTCGAGTACAAAGGCTGAGTATAGAGGTGCTGCTATTGCAGCATGTGAGGTAGTATGGCTGCAAAAGTTATTGGCTGATTGAGATGTGCAGGTGGAAGGTCCAGTTGTCATTTATTGTGACAATATGAGCACTATACAGTTGGCTAGGAACCCTGTGTTCCGTGCCAGGACAAAACATATTGAGGTACACTACCACTTTGTGAGAGAGAAGGTACTAGCACGTGAGATTAACTTAGTATATGTCAGCACACAAGATCAGATAGCTGACATCTTCATGAAGGCATTGGCCTCCATCTCTCTTCTTGTCTCTTGAGTGAGCTTCTCCTTGTGCATTCTATATGTGTTCGGTGCAGCATCTTGTGCAAGTCCCCCCACCACGCGATTCTTGACAGTTACACGATATGTCAACATGCAGCCAAAGCGAATCAGGGGAGGACCAAACCCAAGTCAAAAAGTGAATGAAGAAGCTTATTCTGTACCCATGCATGAAAAGTGAAGGAGAAATCAAGGTGCTCTCAAGGACAAAGGAAAGCACCAAAGATTCTAGCAAGGTGCTCAAAAAGAATGTGGGGAAACACTTGATATTCTAGAAAAGCTGTCTCAAGGATGAGGGGTGTTAAAGATGCGGGATCTAGGACATGGCAGTGAGTTATGGTGGATGGAAGGAGAAGTGTGGACTCATGATGGAGAAGACAAAGACACTGTTTGTTACACAAGTGAATTAGATTCCAAGATTGAGACTTGGACTCATAAACACAATCTTGTATATGTGGACAATGACATTGACACTTCACTGAAAATAAAAGAGTACTATCATTGCCTTAAGAAAAGGAAGCAAGTATAATGCTTTATAGGAAAGTAGGAAACTGCAGTAGGCACCACTGTGCATATGGGATAGGTAACCCTACATGTCCTTGGCCTTGAAGCTCCATACAAAGAGGTTGTTTAGTGAGTGTGATTGCTTAATCTCAACACCCCTCCTCAATCACAACTAGAAAGGCACAAAGTGTGTAGAGGCTGTAATGAGAACCACCTGCAAAGTGTGGGCACACCACAAACATGGTAGACACTAGAGGCTGTCGCAAAAAAGGCTAAGTGTGGGCACCAAAACATGATGGACATCCAGAGGCTGTAACAAGGGCCTCACAAAGTGTACAGGGACTGTAATGCCAAGTTACATAAGGAGTTTACAAAGCTTAGCAGGAAGCATTAGGGCAAGGAAATACAAGGCTTTCAAAACAGTCTATCAGAGTAATGAGAGTAGAAGGACTGATGAGACTTGTCCTTCCGATCCTGGTTATCTTCATCTTCATCTTCATCTTCATCTTTTGGTTCATGGTCTTCTTCTTCTTTCACAGCAAGATAGGCCTTTTGGGACCTCTTTCTTGCATGACAGAACTTCTCAGTGTGTCCGGTCCTTTTGTAGAAGTCACAGAAGAGCGGTTCCTTTTTACCTTTGTATCTGTTGTTTACATATAACATTTGTTCATCCTTTGAAGTGCTAGGCCCTTCTTTGCTTTTAAGTTTCTTTTCTTCCTCTAGCAGAGAGGCTTTAATATCAACAAGTTGAGGATCAGGCATGTTGGTTAGAGTGGTTGATACATTATCATAAGCAGGAGGCAAACTTTTTAACAAGACACCAATACAAATATCTTCATCCATTTTTAGCTTTATTCCTGCAAGTTGAGTAAGCAGGCTTTCCATGTAGTTCAGATGGGATGCCAGGGATGTATGAGGCTTCATATCAAGTCAGAAAAATTCAATTAATAGACCATACTTAGACGACTTTGACTGTGCACCAAATAAGGTATCCAATTTATCCCAAGTGTCATGGGACGTGTCACAGGCATCCACATGATGGATGTAGCTGTCGTCCAATTCCAGTTTGATGATGGCTTGTGCCTTGTCATCATTCTTCTGCCAAGTAACTGCAAGGTCCGCATCTCGAGGTTTCTTCTCTTTGCCATTTGTGATGGCCCAAAGACCCTTCTTCATCAGAATGAGCTTAATGCGGGTTTGCCAAGTGTGAAACCCGACTCCTTTGAATCGAGCATTTGGAGAGTCTTTTCCCATGTTGAGGTTGCAAGATCAGCAGCAAATCAGCACCAGAATTCTGAGATTTTATGAGTAGAAGAGCGGATTACAATGTGTCAAGAGACACAGGTAATGACAGTGTGAAAACACACTATCTCAGTGTTGATGTTGAGCTTGATTCTTCTTGTTCGAGATCGTTCGGTCGTTCTTCAATCTTCTCAGGTCTTTCCCCTCCTTGATTTGATGCTAGGTCAATGGATTAGAGTGGGCTTTAGCTTGGTTTAGTGTCAAGAGTTAGAAAATGAGAAAAAAAGAAGCTTGAGAGATTTTGGCTATGGTGGAATTAGGGTTTCTAGGACAGGGGCCTGGTTTTTTTTAGATTGCAGGACTTATAGTTGATCATTTTCAAAAAAATTTACATGTCTAGGAAGCTTATGTCAAGGGCTATCAAAGCCCCATGAAAATCGTCTAGATCGTGGACAGCACGATGCACGTAGAGGGCTCGAACAGACACGGCGCAGATCTGGGCAGCGACGTCAAATTTCTGCAATGCCAGGGCTGTCAGTTGCCAATGTGCCTCTGTGATGTGCTAGAGAGAAGCGTAGGGAGTAGGAGAACAATCCCCTAGAAGGAATCAGGAGCTGAAGTTGCCTGGTTGAGGAGTTATGGAAGCTCCAAGTGAGGTAGGTCATGTCTGGCTATGGCAGACACAGGGCAGAGATTCAGAATTTTCACAATGCTGGAGCTATGCTTGCCCAAAGTCAGTGATTGATGTATCAAGAAGAAGCTCTGGAAGCAGGGAAACACTTTCCCAGAAGGAAGCTCCAGGAGGTTTGACCTGTGGAGTGAGATATAAGATCTTGAAGCATGTTTGGCTATGGCTGCCAAACAGGGCAAGTGGAGATAGAGTTCAGAAATGAGCTCATTAGCTGGGATTGAGCTAGACTTGAGCTAACTTGAGTGAAGAGGAGCTAAGAGAGGAGTGAAATGAGCTAGTCCATGCCCGATTGAGCTCTGATACCATGTTAAAGATGTAGGATCTAGGACATAGCAGTGAGTTATGGTGGATGGAAGGAGAAGTGTGGACTCATGATGGAGAAGACAAAGACACTGTTTGTTACACAAGTGAATTAGGTTTCAAGATTGAGACTTGGACTCATAAACACAATCTTGTGTATGTGGACAATGACATTGACACTTCACTGAAAAGAAAAGAGTACTATCATTGCCTTAAGAAAAGGAAGCAAGTACAATGCTTTATAGGAAAGTAGGAAACTGCAGTAGGCACCACTGTGCATATGGGATAGGTAACCCTGCATGTCCTTGGCCCTGAAGCTCCATACAAAGAGGCTGTTTAGTGAGTGTGATTGCTGAATCTCAACAAGGGAGACCCTCTGAGGGCTCTCACAAGGAAAGCATGAGGTGCAATATAATTCATTTATAAGAGTGTTGGGCTCTCTCTTATACAAGCTATAAAGTCTAACCGGACATAGGTAAAGGGAGAGGGCAACTTCAAGGGAATAGGAAAAGCCAAATTAAGATCACGTCATAGCAACCTCAAAGGGCGAGAGAACGGATCCCTCCATTTGTTATTCTCCAAGAAGGATCTGTCCAACACAATCTTCAATTTCACGGGACAGATCCACCCATCGTCATCGTCCAGGATGAAACTGTCCCAACTTCATCTTCACTTTCAAGGGCAAATCCATCCAACACCATCCTCAACAAGGGCTTGTATACAAACTCAAAAAAAGCCATCTGGCTACAACCATCCCACCTTCCAACTACTACCCATCAATGCCATGGGACTCGCACTCATCTAGGAGGGGGGTAATGTTAACCTCAGCACAAGAAGGAAAAAGTGAAAAAGTGCAAGTCGAGAGCTGAAAGAGGTGGCCTAGAAGGAAATCAATCACATCGTAAGGAAGCAGGAAGGGAAACGACCGAAAGCACAAGGGCGTCCTCAAAAGCTAAGTCAAAGGCAAAGGCACAGTTTTAATTGCAAGACACCCCTAAATATTTTGTAAAAGAGCGCCAAGCTCCCTCCTGTGCAGATTGTAAAAGGTAGATGGGCATAGGTAAAGAAATAGGGAAAATAGAAGGGAATGGGAAAAGAGGACCTTGCCCATAATGACCGGTCATGTAAAAAAGGGGATGGGTGTCCAAGGGATTTAGGGCATGTATAAAAGCTAAAAAGTGAATAGATAAGCTCATTCTTTGGTGTGTGGCATCTTCTTCTCTTCTCCTTCTTGCTTGCTTGTGTGTGCTTGAGAGAGGGAGTGTGAGAGTGTGGGGGAGTGAGTGTGTGAGGGTGAGGGAACTTGGAGGTGAAGCTCTCCATCATCTCCTCTCTTCTTCTCTTCTCTTGTCTTTCACACAGCTATGGAGGATGGTACTTGGAGGTGGAGGCTTGAGGATGCTTGCACTCTCATCTCCAATCATGGAGCTATCACTGTGCTTGAGGGAGGAGGCAACTCATTTGGGCATCGAGGTAAGCTCACTACACCTTGATAGGATCGAAGGAGCATTGGCTAGGTGCGAGATAGCCATAGATCTTGAAACACTTGAACAATAAGTAATTTGTGGGTCTTGGCAATTGGGTGTAAGCTTGCCTCTACACCATTTTGGGTTTGGAGATTAGGATACATGGGCATGAATGGTGAAAAAGCCTCCTTCAATCATGTTGAGATGGCAAGCTCAACATGTGTGGACATGATAATGGACCGCCTGGCTAGATGGGTCCGCACATCTACACTTAGTGTGTCAGTGGTCATTATGATACTCACATGGCCACTCACTTATCACTTATTATATTTAGTTTATTACACCTACCTACAACTAGCATAGATATAGCGCTAGTTGACTAGTGTAGTCCCCTTAGTATGCCACTTTTCTTTATGTTGTATCTTATCTATACTTTGTGTACATTGTATTGTGTGAAAAAGAATAAGAAGAAGAAACTAGCAAGAAAAAAAATTTGGCCTCCATCTCTCTTCTTGTGTTCTTGAGTGAGCTTCATCTTATGTATACAGTGTGTGCTTGGCGCAGCAGCTCAAGCAAGTCCCCCCACCACACGATTCTTGACAAATCAACGATAAAATTTTGGTTACCAACTTTATAGGAAGGAGTTTTATACGATTGATATCTCTCAATTTAGCTAATAAATTTTGGAACTATAAAAAGATACAATGTAACCAAAGAAAACTTCTAGATTTGATTTTTACATTATTTTATAGAAATATGAATCTCACTGGTCACCTAACTACTAAAATAAAACCAAAGAAAACTTTTAGATTTCATTTTTACATTATTTTAAACAAATTTGAATCTCACTAGTCACCTAACTACAATGTAAGCAAAGGAAACTTCTTGATTTGATTTTTACATTATTTTTTACAAATATGAATCTCATTAGTCACCTAACTACTAAAATTTGGGATTGCACTTACCTACCTACCTAACTAGGGAGTTTAATATTTAGAGCTCTAGCCATAATCTCATTTTGGAGTATAAAGTAGAGTTGTTTCCACTTTATGGAGCATCTAGCTACCAAAGGGAAGCTTGAGATTAACTCATGGGAGAAAGTTATATAAGTTGTTATATAGTTAGTAGACACGGTGTAGATAAATTAGTAGAATTAACTAGGGAGTTGAATATCCAAAGCTATAGCCATAATCTTGTTTTGGAGTATGAAGAGGATTTATTTCCACTTTATGGAGCATCTAGCTAACAAATGAAAGCTTGAGATTAACTCATAGGAGAAAGTTATATAAGTTGTTCCATGCATCCAGCAGACTATAGTCCCAACAGACATAGTGCAAGATAAACTAGTAGAGTTCTAGCACAATCTAGTTCTCTGTAGACAATAGAAATCAAAGAGTGTACTATCGAATGAGTTGAGTATAGCCCACACTTTCTAAATTGTTCCTTCCTCCTCAACACTACCCTTGGCTTTGGGGATACCCCATCACTTTTACTTGGTATCTATAACTTTCCTTCTAAACAAATAGTTTATTACTATCGTCAGGGTTGTGTTCTCTATCCATTGTGGATTTGATTAAGACTTGCATTATTTCTTACTCTCGTCTCAATACATTTCACTAGTGTTATTTACTAGACAATCGACTATGTCAAAAGTGATTTTGTATATATAAAAGCAATTTTGTCTCTGTGTAAAAGCACACTCTCTCTGTGAACTCTCTGTGAAAAAGCACTTTTGTCTGTGTAAAAAGTACTTTTTTATAATACTATTATCAATGTTTTGATGATTGATTGAGCCTCATCTCTTTTCTTATTCATCATCTCCTTTTTCACCAGCTTGGGAAAGATTTCACATGGGTTAAATATGATTAAGTGTCCTCTCACTAAGCTAGTAGGTCCAAATTAAGAATAATTAGGATTTGACATTATAAAATGGTAGCACATACATATGGATGTCCTAGTTGAATATTAAACATTGGAAACTATATGAAAACTTTAGTGCTCAAAATAACTCTCAAGGCCATAATCCAAACCATCTCGCCCCTCATAGGGGGTAAATATAAAATAAGCAAAGAAAGGCTCAATTGATCTCATTCCTTCTTTAGTTATTATACTTGGATCAAGTGGACTTTCAATTATAACATCGAAAATATTTTTGCACATAAGGAAACTGTAATATTTGTATCCCACAATGCAAACATTTTTCCATTAAATTTCTCTATTCTAACTTTAAGCTAGAGCTTTCCATGCATAGGTCTTGCTATTTACTAGCCAACAATTCTAACTCCTCACAAAGTATATAGGAAAGATACTTATTTGGAAGAAAAGTGTACAAAATAATGAAGGAAAAGCTAATACAATTTTTGTTTATTAAGAGAATTCAAATGTTCATAACTAAAACAAGAAAATAGCATATAAGTTCTTGGCTTATTCTTCTTGATGCTATTGGATCATTCCCAATAGCATATAAGTTCTTGGCTTATTCTTCTTGATGCTATTGGATCCTTCCCAATTGTAGCCTTCTTCTTCCTCAAACTTGAAGACACTAGTAGGTTCTTTTGTACAAATAGGTTTATTGATAATCCTCGCATTGCTAATGATTACAAAAATAGGATGAAATAAATATAATGAGAGGCTTTCTAAGGAAAAGTATATTCTTGATGTTAAGATTATAATTAGAGAATTAGAGCCAAAAAAACTTCAAAAAAGGCACTTGTAAGAAAATGATTAAGTTGCTAATTAGAGGAGGTTTTGAAAGAAAAAACCCTCCAAATTTGGATACCTAGATGTGACTAATGAGAGAATATATGATTCATTGAAGAGGTCAACCATTAAATATCTTCATTCTTTAATGGACGTTAAGGGTCACCTTTTTAGTCTTATTCTCTTGGAACTTGCAAAATTTCGTATTTTTGAATTTTCACACCAAAAGATGCATATGTATCCCTTGACATTCCTTTTCTACACTCTGTTCTTTTTCATTCTCTACAACATTATTGCCCCGTTAAGGATTCTCCACCAAAATGCTTACCAGTACCTCTTCTAGCAACACAAGTGCAGCCCCACCATGCAAGTATAAACTTACTATTCAACTAGATCCTGTTTATTCATCTTGGAGGAGTATATACCATCGAGCATTGTTGGATAAGGACGAAGCTAATAGGTTATGATTACAAGGAAATAAGCATGTAGACTTATGGGTGGATGGAAATATTTATCCACTGGACCCTTCTACATGTAAACATACTCCTTTTTACAATATTCACAACTTCATTAGGTAGGTTGGAGATGGTTGCGATGGGATGCTTGGCGATTATACGAGGTTATATTCTATATCTTATGCATTTAGAGAACAGATACATGAAATGAAGGAATTATTAACATCAGCACAAAAAACTATTTCTAAGCTGACAAACAAGAATGATGTTCTACAAAATTCTAATAAGTCATTGCAAGAAAAGTACTATGCTTTCAGGAAACTCCAAGAGAGAGAAAAAGACCACTAAAAAATATAATGGGCTTGTGTAGACGTGTGAAAAAAAGGAGACTAAATCTTGCAAAGAGATGTGTCTCTAAAATTTCAGGCATTAATATTCGAGAGAACGATGAGAAAATTAAGATTATTAAAGAAACTATGACAAAGAAGTGTTGAGATGGCAAGCTCAACACGTGCAGACATTGATGATGGACCGCCTAGCTAGATGGGTCCCCATGTCTACACTTAGCACGTTGGTGGTCATTATGATACTCACATAGCCACTGACTTATCACTTATTATATTTATTTTGTTACACCTACCTACAGCTGGCAAAGATATAGCACCAGTCAATGAGTGTAGTCTATTATACATTGTTTGACTTTGTAGGCCACTTTTCTTTATGTTTTATCTTATCTATACTTTGTGTACATTGTATAGTGTGTGGAAGAAGATGAAGAAATCAGCAAGAAAACGTTATGGCCTCCATCTCTCTTCTTGTGTTCTTGAGTGAGCTTCCTCTTGTGTATATAGTGTGTGTTTGGCCCAGAAACTCAAGCAAGTCCCCCCACCACGTGATTCTTAACATAGTATCAAAGCCAAGCACTGAGAGAGGCTAATTTTGAAGGCTGAAGTGAAGGAAAATAAGCAAGGCTTGAGCAAGCAAGCAATGAGTAAGAAGCTCCCCCATTCTTCCACTCTTTCTCTTGGATAGTGCCTGCGGAGGCACCAGAAGGAGGGTAGAGTGAAAATTTCATATTTTTGTGAGATTTGGTGTGCAAGAAAAGTACTATTTTAGAGCACCAAAAGCCTCTTTTAGAGCCACAAGGTTGCAAACATCAGCATCAGTTTCAAGGTACACTATGATTTTGGCTATATTGATCGAATTTGGGTGCACATGTTACAAATTTCGAATGTGTAGTTTTTTAGGGGTTTTCCAGGAAGCAAACATAAGGTTTATCTGCAAACAGGTTGCAGATTACATGTATTGTTGAGCAATTAGTGAAAAAGGTTGCTTGTTGTATTGTTGTGCACTTGTTGTGAAAGACTACAGAAGACTAGCTTATTGTGTTGTATCCTTTTTTGTGATAATGGCAGAGAACAGTGGAAATCCCATTATTGAGAAGTTCAATAAGAATAACTACCCTTCATGGAAGTTCTGTATGACGAACTTTCTTATTGAAAAAGGCCTTTGTGGGTTTGTTTCAAGTGAAGAAAAGGAGCCAGAGCTAGGTATCCCTCCAACTACTGCAGATGAATTAAAGGCATGGAAAGAATGAAATGCAAAACACAAAAAGGTGACGCACTTGCTATCTGCAACAATCATTGATAATACGATGCTGGGACATATTAAGAATGCAGAAACTTCACATGTAGCTTGGATAATTTTTGAGAACATGTTTTCAGTAAATACAAAGGCATGAAAAATTCAACTCAAGCAAGAGTTGAATACCTTGAAGAAAGGAAAAATGTCTATCAATGAGTATGTTTTGAAGGTGAGGAGCATTGCAGATGCTTTAGCAGCGATTGATGCAATGCCTTATGATGATGATTTGGTTTCATCCACTTTGAGTGGCCTTAATAATGGGAAGGCATGAAAATCATTTGTTACTTCAATATACGTACGGACGCCATTTTCAGATTTTGATGAGCTAGTCTCTCTCATGATTACCAAAGAGATCAATATGTAAGGTGACTCATCTGAAAGAAATGGTGAATAGGTCCAAGCATTTTACTCAAGTTCAGAAAGGGGATGTGGTAGATCCTCTTCGAGAGGCCGCGGTATGGGGCGTGCTAGCGATAACTAGCAAAATAAGTTCAATTAGCAATTTGGTGAAATGCAGGTTTCAAGAGGCCACAAAAACTTTAGAAGTAGGGGGAGCTCTAGAGGAAGAGGTGGATGGTAGAATAGAGGTTCTAGAAATTTTGCTATTGTTTGCCATTATTGTGGCAAAATAGGTCATATTGCAGCCCATTATTATGCTAAGAAAGATGATATTTGTAGTGGTAAATTGCAACAAGGAAACTATGTTTCGTCTTCACAATAGAATGAAGACAAAAATGAGTGTTTGTTTGTTATGCAGCATATGATGAATGCAATTACATAAAAGGTAACATATGATGATATATGGTATGTCGATTCAGGTGCATCTAATCATATGACCAATTATGTTGAATGGTTTAGAGAGATGCAGGACTTACAAAATCTAGGTTATTCATGCCACCCAATTTCACACATTGGAAAGGTTCCCTTGTCCTTGCATGATGGCCAAACAAAGAGTCTGATAGATTTATTGCATGTGCCTTCAATCACAAAGAATCTAGTATCTATTGGCCAAATGGTAGAGCAAGGGTTGCAGGTCATATTCAATGCAAAAGATTATTTTGTAGAATACTTTAACGATAAGTATAAGTTGGTCACAAAATGAAGTAGAGTTGACCGCATGTTCACTTTAGATGCTGGAATTCCTACAGTGGATGCTACTATGTATGCTAAAGAAAAAGGAGTGGCTGCAGACATTGAAATATGGCATAAACGTATTGGACATGCAAATGTGCAAAGGCTAAAATTAATGTAGTCCAAAGGATTGGTTACAGGGTTTCCTTCCTTTAGAGTTGCAGAATTTCATAAAGTCTATGAAGCATGATAGTTTAGTAAGCAGGCAAGACAACCCTTCTTGCATGATAGAGAAGTGAGCAGAAATATACTTGATGTAGTCTATATAGATGTTTGGGGTTCTACACAGAATGTATCTCTTGGTTGGTAGCCAATACTTTGTCACATTTATTGATGACTATTCAAGGAAGCTATGGGTATATTTCATGAAGGAAAAGAGTGATGTATTTGAGCACTTCAAATCTTTGAAGACAGTTGTTGAAATAGAAACAGGCTTGAAAGTGAAGTGCTTGAGATCAGATGAAGAGGGAGAGTACCTCTCTAATGAGTTTACTGGCTTCTTGAGGACTCATGGAATAAAGAGGCAATTTACTTATAGGTATACCCCACAGCAAAATGGGGTTGCAAAAAGAAAAAATGGGCATATTGTAGAAGTTGCACCGGCATTAATGGCTAAAAAGAATATGCCAAAACATTTTTTGTCTGAAGTTATCCATACTATTGTCCATATTATGAACAGAACTCCCACACCTGCAGTTCATGGGATGACTCTCAAAGAATGCTTTACTGGCAAAAAGCCTAATGTATTACACTTGAAGGTATTTAGTTGTGTTACATATCTTCATGTGCCAGATGAGCTACGGAAGAAGCTTGATCCAAAAAGGCTAAAAAATGTATTTTTATTGGATACTCTTTAGAGCAAAAAGATATCGCTATTATAACCCTATCATAGGTGAGTTTAGAGTGAGTAAGGATATTTTTTTTATGAGATGAGCAGTTGGTATACACCTACTGGTGATGTATTAGATGATGTTAATGATCATGATAGCTATGTGCAGAAAGAAAAGCAAGAATCACTGAGTCTTAGTGGACCAAAAACATCATCTGGTACTACACCTACAGTGATCCCTTGGTCTAGGAGACTAAGGAGTAGCCCACATCTTCAGGTGGATCTATAAGTGTTGCAGGCAAAGACAAAGGAAAGAAGTAAGTGTTGGATGTTAATGATGCATCTACTAGTCATTTGGGATTTAATGGAGATTCTAGTGGTTCAGAGAGTTTGGATGATGAGCTTTGTATTCCTTCAGCCAAGACACTAGGTGTACAGAGAGCTCATAGTAATGTAAAGGTTCCATTAAGTGATCCAGTGGTATGCAGGTCTAGCAGGGTCAGATACCATGTTAAAAGATTTGGTTTTGAAGGTTATGTAGTTTACTGTTATGCTTATATTCTGAAACTAATTGAGGATGTTGAGCCCACTTATTTTGAGGATGTTGTTGGTCATGCTCATTGGGATGCAACAATGGATGAGGAGATGGCGGTATTAGAAGCCAATAAGACTTGAGATTTGGTATCCTTTCCTAAGGGTAAGAAAGCTATTGGTTGTAAGTGGGTTTACAAAGTCAAGCATAATGTAGATGGTTCTATTAGCAGGTATAAGGCTAGGCTGGTTGCAAAAGGCTATGCTCAAACATATGGCAGACATTCAGTCTAGTTACTAGGATGGCAACTGCTAGATGCATGATTGCCTTGGCAACAACAAAGATATGAGTTTGTAGCAAATAGATGTTAAGAATGCCTTCTTGCATGGTAAATTTTAAGAAAAAGTGTATATGGAGTAGCCAACAGGCTATGAGGATTTAGAGCAGCCCACATATGTGTGCAAGTTAAAGAAGGCACTCTATGGGGGCTGAAGCAAGCACCTAGAGCATGGTCTGACAAGATTGGAGAGTATCTTGTCAATATTAGAATTTGTATTTTTGATGCTGATCACTCACTTTATGTGAGAAGGGGAGATGCAGATTTGGTCATCATAGTCATTTATGTCAATGACTTAATTATTACATGTGACAGTGGCAATGGGATTGCTAAAGTTAAGGACTTCTTGAAGAAGAAGTTTGAGATTAAGGATTTGGATGAGCTAAGATACTTTCTTGGTATTGAGGTGATCAAATATGATGATGGTATATGGCTATCCCAAAGGCAATATGGCTTGGATATGTTATCCAAGTATGGTATGACAGCATCTAAGTCTCATTCACTACCATTGGAGTAAAATGTGAAGTTGAGTGCCGATGTTGGGGATGAGATAGAAGACCCTACTATATTCAAGAGGATAGTAGGGAGTTTGATTTACATGACTACACAAGGCCAGACTTGAGCTATGTCATTGGCCTTGTCAGTCAGTTTATCCAGATGCCTAGAAAGCCTCATTTGGATGCAGTTAGATGTATATAGAGATATGTGAAGTCCACTTTACATTATGGACTTTTTTATGAGGTAGGTAAGGATACACATGTCTTTGGATACACAGATGCAAATTGGGCCGACAGAAGATCTACTCGTGGATTCATGTTTTCCCTTAGTAGTGCGGCAATTACATGGAGTAGCAAAAAGCAACCTACAGTTGCTTTACCAAGTACGAGGCTGAGTATAGAGGTGTTGCTATGGTAGTATGTGAGGTGGTTTGGCTACAAAATTTATTAGGTGATTTGGATATGTAGGGAGATGGTCTATTTTTCATTCATTATGACAACATGATCAGCATATAGCTAGCTAGGAATCAAGTGTTCCATGCTAGGACAAAACACATTGAGGTGCACTACCACTTTGTGAGAGAGAAGGTACTTGTAGGAGAGATTGATTTAGTATATGTCAGCACACACAATTAGATAGCTAACATTTTCACAAATGCATTGGGTGCAAAGAAGCTTTAAAATTTTCGAAGCTTACTTGGAGTTGCTAATATAGAGTTGAGCTTGAGGGGGAGTGTTGAGATGACAAGCTCAACATGTGCAGACATTAATGATGGACCGCCTAGCTAGATGGGTCTACACATCTACACTTAGAACATTGGTGGTCATTATGATACTCACATGGCCACTAACTTATCACTTATTATATTTAGTTTGTTACACCTACCTACAATTGGCAAAGATATAGCATCAGTCGATTAGTATAGTATGTTATGCACTATTTGACTTAGTAGACAACTTTCATTCATGTTGTATCTTATCTATACTTTGTGTACATTGTATAGTGTGTGGAAGAAGAGAAAGAAATCAGCAAGAGAACCTCTATCTCTCTTCGTGTGTTCTTGAGTGAGCTTCCTCCTGTGCATACAATGTGTGTTTGGCACAGGAACTCAAGCAAGTCACCCCACCATGCGATTCTTGACAAGAATGACATTTTTAGGATTCTAAAATCACCTATAAAATGTAGACTTGAGAAGTCAGACTCTGAAAGAATTAGTGAAAGATTTGAAAGAAATAGTCAAACCAAATGAAATGGTGGAGACATGTGATAGTATGGGTATCAGTCATCGTAAAGGTTATCGTGCTTTCTCAAATTTGTGGTTTACAAACCTTAGATGTCATAGGATAAGTGTGTTTGGTTCACCTCAATATTTTGTAGTTTCAATTGCTAGGACAGCCATGAATCGTAGGATTCTAGATGTCTTTGGGAAGTATATTCATGTAGAAAGATCTATGCCCTATGAAAAGCATAAAACAAATGTGTTTTTGAAATACAACACATTTAATCATATTTGGATTGATCTTAAAAGAGTCCGAATTGCAATGGTCCATATGTATAAATCTACTATTCAAGAATGTGATGATATTTTGAAGTTTGCACTAAAATTGGATGAAGCACATATTCAAAAGGGACAAAAGATAGAAAGAGTTAGCATTTGTATGATGAACAGGGCACTGTATTATAGTAATGGTAGGGGACAAGAATAATAATTTAAGATACAATCCGAGATGGAACTTTGGTGGATTGGTGCAGCCCAAGTGCCAACCAAAAGTCATGAAATCCTGAAATGGTTATTCTCTCATACAAGTAGTCCTGATATATTATATGTTGAGATATCGATCTCCACTCGTGATATGCCAGGGTGACCGTTGTGCATTTATGTCACCGAATTGTCAGTTGCAGATGCGGTTGGTACACCGCCCATGAATAATAGCTAGATGACAGCTATCCTTATCTACTCTAGTTCGTGGCTCAATTAGTATGCCACCTTAGTTAGTTGAGTTTGGTTTGAGACCCATGTATAGGGTTCTTCTATTTCTATGTACTTGAGTTTTTTTGGCTTACACAAACTAAGAAGAGGAAAACTGTTTTCAGCCTCCGCCTTTGTGTGTATTCCCCCATTGTGCAAGCAAAAAAGCTACAAGTGAGACTCCTTCCTTCTCTCCCACAATCTTGACATGGTATCAGAGCCTTGTTCGTGGTAAGGAGCTCAAGAAAGCAAACCAAGTTCACGGTGTTCTGGTAAGAGGACCAGTGCTACTTTCATTTTTCTGTTTTGGGAGCAAGTCTCTGCAGGTAGCACAGCCGAAAAGTGCAAGAGTGCATTGTCTCACATTGAGACGCCTTCGTGGTGTAGCAAGAGGGCAGTATATGCTGCAGGAGAGGGCTTTAGCCCTTGGTTGCTTTGTTTTTTTTATTTGAGGCCATTTCGGGGCCTGTTTTGGAGATGGAAGTTTTCTGCATGCACTCAGAAAAAGGCCCTGTTTTATGTTGTGCGACCACTATTCTACAGGTCGGTGAAAAGTTACTGTAGAAATTGCATCGTATGCTTGTACGCAGAGACATTGGGAGTTACAGAATCATCCTTGTTGCCTATTGATGCAAAATCGTCACTAGGAAGTGACTGTGTGGTCAAATACCACTTTCGTCAGTTTTGCAGATTTGCCCTTGTGAGACTGAAGCTGTGTTCGTTGCAGTGACATAATTTTTTGCAGTGTTTTGTAATGGCGTCTGATTCTCTTTCACAGATTGTCACTAAAAATCTTGACAAGAACAACTTCCAAGCATGGAAGTTCAGAATGACGAATTTCCTTATGGGAAAAGGATATTGGGAATTCGTTACAGGAAATGAAGAAGAACCAGTTCTTCCTGATGTTCCCAATCAACAGCAAATGCAGGCATTTAAAGCATGGCATGAGAGAGCCAGGAAAGTTATATACTGGCTGTCTATCAGCATTTCAGACTCTATGATTGTGCAAATTCAAGATGCAAGTACGCCAAAGGAGGCATGGGATACTTTGTCAAAAATGTATAGCACAAATACGTAAGCCAGGAAAATGCAGCTCAAGCAAGAGTTGCACAATGTGCAAAGAGAAAGTATGAGCATCAATGACTACCACATGAAGTGAAGAAGATTGCAGATGCACTTGCTTCCATTGGGTCGCCAGTGGAAGATGATGATTTAGTTTCTGTGACCTTCAATGGTCTAGGAAAGGATTTGCACAGTTTCGAACATCCATTTCCGTCCGTGAAAGATTTCCTGATTTTGAGAAGTTGATTGATCTTCTAATTTCTAAGGAGCAGAGAAATGGTGGTGCATCTTCTTCAGGAGGAACTTCAAAAGAAGTTGTCTTCTACTCAAATGCTGGAAGAGGTACAGGCAGAGGTAGAGGAGGCCAGTCTGGAGGCCATGGTAGAAATCAGAATATGCAGCAAACTCAAGAAAACCAGTCCTATGGAGGAGGACGTGGTAACTCTAGAGGCAGGGGGAGCCAAAGAGGTCGTGGTGGATGGCAAAGAGGCCAAAATGTAAACAGCAATGTTGAATGCTACTACTATGGTAAAATGGGTCATATGGCTAAAGACTGCTATAAAAAGCAGAATGACATCATGAATGGAAAATTGCAACAAGGGAATTATGCATCTTCTAGTAGACAGGGTGATGACAGAAATGAGCATTTGTTTATGGTGCAGCACATGACCAATTCTGTGACAAGTGCAGAAGAAAGCAATGATGTGTGGTATGTTGACTCAGGTGCATCAAACCACATGACAGGTCATGCAGAATGGATACAGGATGCAAGGAAAATGGAAAAACCACGATTTGTGGAGACTGCTGATGATATTGCACATCCTATTGTGTAGATTGGAAAATTTCATTTGTCTATGCAGGATGGGAAAAAGAAATACTTATCGGATGTATTTCATGTTCCGAATATCACCAAGAACCTGGTTTCTGTTGGTCAAATGGTTGAGCAGGGCTTGCAGGTCAGATTTAATTCTCATGGATGCTTTGTTGAGAATATAAAAAATAAAGGTCGCTTGATAGCAAAAGGAAAGAAGAAGGGCAGAATGTTTACGTTGGATGCAGACATGCCTGAATTGAGTTCAGCAATGTTTGCACATGGGACTGGTGTAGTTGCAGATATTGATATTTGGCATAAACGCATTGGTCATGTTAATGTACAACGACTTAAATCAATGCAAGCCCAAAATATTGTTGCAGGATTGCCTAAATTCAAGGTTGCAGAAATGCATAAGGTATGTGAAGCCTGTCAGTTTGGAAAACAGGCAAGGAAACCATTTCCTAGACATGTTCAAGAGAGTAAGAAGCCATTGGAATTAATCCACTCTGATGTGTGGACTACTAAAGTTGCATCTCTTGGAGGCTGTCATTATTTTGTCACTTTTATTGATGACTATAGCAGAAAAGTTTGGGTGTATTTTATGAAAAAGAAAAGTGAAGTTTTTGGGCATTTCAAAACTCTTAAAGCTATGGTTGAAAAAGAAACAGGCCTGCAAATAAAATGCCTAAGGTCAGATGGAGGGGGAGGGTACCTCTCAAATGAGTTTGCAAGGTTCCTGCAGGAGCATGGCATAAAGCAAAAATATTCATGCAGTCATACCCCACAACAAAATGGAATTGCAGAAAGGAAAAACAGGCATATTGGAGAGGTATCTCGTGCCATGCTCAATGAAAAAAACTTGCCAGATTTTTACTGGGCTGAAGCAGTTGCTACAGCAGTCTACATAATGAACAGGACTCCCACTGCAGCAATACATGGGATGACTCCAGAGGAGAGGTATACTGGTAGGAAACCAGATATTTCTCATTTGAAGATTTTTTGTTGCATTGCCTATGTTCATGTGCCAGATGAGTTGAGATCCAAGTTGGATCCAAAAGCTGAGAAGTGCATTTTATTGGTTATTCTCTGCAACAAAAAGGGTATAGATGATATAATCCTTCTACTCGTAAATTTACAGTGAGCAGAGATGTTGTTTTTGATGAGATGAGTAGTTGGTATAAACCAGTAAATGTGATTGATAATGTAGATGCACAAAATGGTAATGCTGCACAGAATTCACAGCAGCAGTCACAAGATATTAGTGGACCTGGAGCGTCCTCTAGCAGTGGTTCATATTCTTTGCCATGGACAGGCAGATTGAGATCAGGAGAATCTTCTCAAAGCAATGCAGATAGTGGTATGCAGGTATCACGAAAAGGAAAAGAGAAGGTAGATCAGCCCATGTTTGATGTGAATGCAGGTCACTCTTATGTGGATGGTGAATCCAGTGGCTCAGAACAGAGCATTGATGATGAGTTGGGTATTCCTTCTATTGTTACACCTGGAGTAAGGAAGACCAAGGATGTTTTGAGAGCCCCTGGGAGTGAACCTACTTTGCGCAGGTCTACGAGAGCTAGGTATCCTATGGATAGGCTGAAATATGATGGATTTACAGCCATTCACTATGCATATATGGTTAAAGTGATACAAGAACCAGAACCCACTTCTTTTGAGGAAGCCATGGGAAAAGAAAAATGGGAGAAAGCCATGGATGAAGAAATGGATGCCTTGGAAGCAAATGCTACATGGGAATTGGTATCTTTGCCTAAAGGTAAAAATGCAATTGGCTGTAAGTGGGTTTATAAGGTGAAGCACAATGCAAATGGTTCTGTGAACAGATACAAGGCAAGATTAGTAGTCAAGGGGTATGCACAAACATATGGCATTGACTATGAAGAAACATTCAGTCCGGTTGCAAGGATGGCAACCGTAAGAGTAGTCATTGCTATGGCTGCATCAAAGGGATGGTCTTTACATAAGATGGATGTAAAGAATGCTTCTTGCATGGTGATTTGCAAGAAGAGGTCTATATGGAGCAGCCACCAGGTTATGTGCATGTTGTTCATCCTGAGTTTGTTTGCAGGTTGAAGAAAGCCTTGTATGGCTTGAAGCAAGCACCTAGAGCATGGTCTGACAAGATAGGACAATATCTTGTCACTATTGGCTTTCAGATTTCCAAGACAGATTTCTCACTTTATGTGAGGAAAACAGAGAAAGGTATTATGCTACTTGTCATTTATGTTGATGATTTGATTATGACATGTGACAGTGATGAAGATATCCTTCATGTGAAAATGCTATTGAAGCAGAAGTTTGAGACGAAGGATTTGGGAGAGTTGCGTTATTTCTTGGGCATTGAGATGATTAGATCACCAAGTGGGATATGGCTCTTGCAGAGGCAGTATGGATTGGACATGCTGTCCAAATATGGGATGACAGGTTGTAAGCCTATTTCAATTCCTTTGGAGCAGAATGTGAAGCTGAGCGTAGATGCAGGTGAGCTTCTGGAAGACCCTACTATATACAGGCGCATAGTAGGAAGTTTGATTTATATGACTATTACTAGGCTAGATTTGAGCTATGTTGTTGGATTGGTAAGTCAGTTTATGCAGGCTCCAAGGAAACCGCATTTGGATGCGGCTAGACGCATACTCAGGTATGTGAAGTCCACATTGCAGTATGGACTATTTTATGAGACTGGGGTTCAGATACAGTTGCATGGATACATTGATGCTGATTGGGCTGGTAGTATTTCTGATAGACGATCTACCAATGGATATGTGTTCTCTTTTGGGAGTGCTCCAATCACTTGGAGCAGCAAGAAACAGCCTACAGTTGCCTTGTCGAGCACAGAGGCTGAGTACAGGGGCGCAGCAATGGGTGCATGTGAGGTAGCTTGGTTGCATAAGCTACTTTATGACATGCATCAGCCTACAGATGGGCCAGTTGTCATTTATTGTGACAACATGAGTAGTATACACTTGGCAAATAACCCAGTCTATCATGCTAGAACAAAGCACATTGAGGTGCATTATCACTATGTGCAGGAGAGGGTTTTACTAGGTCTTATTGATCTAGTTTATGTCAGCATAGAGGATCAAGTAGCTCACATATTTACGAAGGCATTGGGCATAGAGAAGCTGCGCAAGTTCAGAGACCTGCTTGGTGTGCAGGAATTGGGATTGAGCTCGAGGGGGAGTGTTGAGATATCGAGCTCCACTCTGATATGCCAGGGTAACCGTTGTGCATTTATGTCACCGACTTGTCAGTTGCAGATGCGGTTGGTACACCGCACATGAATAATAGCTAGATGACAGCTATCCTTATCTACTCTAGTTCGTGGCTCAGTTAGTATGCCACCTTAGTTAGTTGAGTTTGGTTTGAGACCCATATATAGGGTTCTTCTATTTCTATGTACTTGAGTTCTTTTGGCTTACACAAACTAAGAAGAGGAAAACTGTTTTCAGCCTCCACCTTTGTGTGTATTCCCCCATTGTGCAAGCAAGAAAGCTACAAGTGAGACTCCTTCCTTCTCTCCCACAATCTTGACATTATATTCAAACTTATTTTTGCTTTTATGGGTTGTCATAGCATATTCTTCTTGTTCACAAACCTTATTTTGTGGAAGAGCAAGCGCTCCTAGCAACTTACAGTGGCTGAGCTATGGAGAAATCTCACTACCAAGCACGTATGTGTTTCTTTCGAAGCACTAGACACGGAGGAGGTGTAATTAAAACCAATGCTCTTGAGGATTTATTCAATCAGTTTTTTCAAAGACAACTTCAAAAACTAAAGAACACAACAAATTGTGATGGAATCTAGAATACCCATACTATTTTCAAAATAATTTATACATGGCTAGCTTTTAAGATCCTTTACATCCCATCCTCTCCTCATGCATTTTTCCTCTATAATGTAAATATAACATGCCCACCTATGGTTGTCCCGGCATGCTTTTAGCGCTCCATCAGGAGACGAGTCTAAGTGACGCCACCCGGCAGTCCCATGGAATGTCACGGGGTTTGTTGCCTAGGGTTTCCCGATTCCACCTCGCAACGGAACGTCCACGGCCAAACCCGCTAGGATCAACCTAAAATCTAGCTTCCTAGGGCCAAGGTCTCTTGACAGCATTCTACCGTCGGGTTTTGGACATCCTACTCTATGCATAGATACCCAATCCGTAGCAGATCCATGTCACACTTGGTTTAAAGAGAATGGGAAATAAAAGGGATGTGCCGCTCAACCTCTCTACCCATAGGGCATAGTCCCATTCCGGTCCCCTAAAAAAGACATGAATCGGGCTCTAAGTTAACAATACCTAAATTTGAACGGCGATAAATCCTTGTGAGAAGCCTCCCAGTTCTCTGGGACCACCCTATTGTAGGACGAACGCATCAGGGATTCTGTCCACTCGCTTCCCTTAATAGCTTTAGTTTTTTAATTAAGTCCTACCATATTTATGTGTGACATTTAAAATCAACTTTATTAATTAAGCCTTTTAGAGCACATGGTTTGTTCGCGTAATTTACAACACAGACACAAAAACAAAACAAGCAATCCTTTTGACAAACAAGTTCCTTAACTTATCTTCAAGTTAATCTTTCTCTCCTGCCCATACAGGACAATTATGTATCCCTTTTGTCCAACAGAAGCCTTGGTCCAAGTCAAATGGCACCAAAATTTCCATCCTTTATCTAGAATACAATCTTCCAATGATGATGCCCATGGATGCTCAAAATCTAGCACCCTAACAGATCTATATCAAGCACATATTATATCATAATAGCCTTATTATATTTTGTAAAATGATAAATTTCCAAAAAAGGGGCATAACTTTTGAAGGCCCAAAAGCAATGGTGGCTAAGGCCAATGTAAAAGAAAATATTATTCATTAATAAATTCTTGCACGAAGGGGTGCATGTGGGGGAAGATTGGGGTGTGTTTCTTCAATATATCCCTCTCTCTCTCGCATGTACTTCGAGAGCATTTGTTGTGTAAAAGGATTCTCTCTCTCTCTCTCTCTCTCTCTCTCTCTCTCTCTCTCTCTCTCTCTCTCTCTCTCTCTCTCGTGTTTTTCTTAAGGATTGCTATGGAGGGTGATGAAGAAGAGGAGGATAATTGTTTCTATTATGTTCTGTGGGCGAGAGATCAATTCTCAGCATAGATTTTGCTCCGATAATGTTCCTGGAACACTCGTAATGGCATGCTCCATTTTTGGTGCACTGGCCGGGAATTCGGTCGCTCATGGTGAAGCTTTTTATGACACTAATGGTGGCAGGGTACTATTGGATCGTTTTCAACGGCAAGTCATTCATGAAACAGAAAAGAGAGAGAAAACGAAAAGCTTCCATTCTTCACTGGCATCATCGCTGAACAAATCTCTGATCATCGTCGCGTTTGCGTCAGCTATCCTGAGTACGATTTTGGCAACAAGCACAGTGATCGATTTCCTTCTCGACGTCATTCTTCCGTTCATCGTCATTCTTCCGTGAGCAGGCGCGGCATGATTTTGATCTGATTTCGATCCTTTAGGATCGTCCCATTGTTCCTCCGTTCCAAACGATCATTTTGTTTAATGATATATATATATATCTTTAAAAGGTTCCTAATGATAAAGCATGTTTCTATGCGGATCTTTCTCAACACACTCTTGAAGCATCCTCAATGGCATGAAGAAGATGGTGTTCATTTGAGATTTTTGAGTGTGCAAGCTCATGACAAAGCAGGGGATAGCATCCTTGGTGTGGTGGTCCCTAGGTGGTCTCCTACGGCTCGGCTTCGTCATCGACGCTAAAAACATGTTCAATGATTTTGTGGTTTTTCTTCCTTGTGCTTGCCGAGGACGGCTTCGCAATTGTGTTTGGGGAGAATGATGATGCCCATGGATGCTCAAAATCTAGCACCCTAACAGATCTATATCAAGCACATATTATATCATAATAGCCTTATTATATTTTGTAAAATGATAAATTTCCAAAAAAGGGGCATAACTTTTGAAGGCCCAAAAGCAATGGTGGCTAAGGCCAATGTAAAAGAAAATATTATTCATTAATAAATTCTTGCACGAAGGGGTGCATGTGGGGGAAGATTGGGGTGTGTTTCTTCAATATATCCCTCTCTCTCTCGCATGTACTTCGAGAGCATTTGTTGTGTAAAAGGATCTCTCTCTCTCTCTCTCTCTCTCTCTCTCTCTCTCTCTCTCTCTCTCTCTCTCTCTCTCTCTCTCTCTCTCTCTCTCTCTCTCTCTCTCTCTCTCTCTCTCTCTCTCTCTCTCTCTCTCTCTCTCTCTCTCTCTCTCTCTCTCTCTCTCTCTCTCTCTCTCTCTCTCTCTCTCTCTCTCTCTCTCTCTCTCTCTCGTGTTTTTCTTAAGGATTGCTATGGAGGGTGATGAAGAAGAGGAGGATAATTGTTTCTATTATGTTCTGTGGGCGAGAGATCAATTCTCAGCATAGATTTTGCTCCGATAATGTTCCTGGAACACTCGTAATGGCATGCTCCATCCAACGTCCTAGATGTTGGGCTCATGGGGATCTCCAACTCCGTTCTGGATAGGCAAGGTGTGTCCAGAGCTCCACCTAACCCACAAGCGGCCTAGGAGTGAGATGCCATTTCCGTGGTTGACCTTTTCACCACTCGACATTCGGCCTGTGAATAGAGCAATGCCCTCTCAAGGTAATCCGTGGTGCGATCTTGGAGATGATCCACCCATGTAAAATATCCTTCCTTAATTAATCCATTTAGGAATCAGGCACGATCAAAGCAATCAGCCTACTAATATCTTCCAGTGAAACATTCATTTATTTCCCATGGCTACTTGTCATTAGTGACCCTTGCCATGCTTCTTCCATCAATCACAAGCACTTTGAATATTTATCCAAATCACAATGCAACAACCAGTTGATTGTAAAAAAAACATTTAGGGTGTTGTTCAATCAACCCACAAAACCAATTGTATTTTTCCCAAACAATACAAGAATAGACGCGATAATAATTCCATTGCATTTTCGCTCTCCCCCTTGGGATCAAAGAGCGATTCTATGCAAAATTTTCTTAATACCTGTATGCACAATTCTTAATGTCATTCTTTTTACGATTATGCTATTCATAACCCCTGATTGATTGCTTTATCAACAAATAAGTCATACGCAACTAGTGCAATTAACTTCCCTTGATATATGCACTTTGCAAACTCCATCTTCCGAATATGTGAGAAGAGGTTTATCCCTTCCCATGACCTATTCTCGTATGACATAGCATGGGCCTAATGTATCTCATGGAAGAATCAAAGCAAGCATCTAACAATTTAGAAAAATACATTACTTACGGCCGGTACCGCAATTGGATTGAGAGTGATGCCTTCGACTGAAGCTTCATTGCTGGTTATAGGATTGCCATCCGCACACGACATTCTTCGCTTGGAGGCCATCGTCCGCAAGTAGACTCAAGATATTAAGAAGGTGAAATAGATTCAACATGGGAGAGTGTAAGGTCCAATCCGAGGAAAATATCAAATTTACGACTCAATTTTTTTAAAATATATATATATATTTAATTAAATAAAAATTATTAGTTATTAATGTTAGTTACTTTTTTCCTTAGTTAGTCTTTAGTTAGTAATCTTACTAACTTATTACCTGACTAACAAACCAACTAACTTTTATTGAGTGGAAATATTACATCCTCCTCCCCTTAGAGAAATCGAGATGTCCTCGTCTCAAGAGAAACCAAGGAAGATAAGCATTAATGGGGCTTAGGGCCTGTGGGTTAGGACCCACCATGCATCCCTTGCGCTACTCTTAACGTTTCAAGTACTGTACCCATATTATTCCAATCAACCATATGTGCAAGAGTAGGATTTATTCTCAACTTTGTTACATGGCAATTAAGCTTCTAGGATTTTTAGTCATCATGATAAGGTGTAGTGGGTTCTAGGTCTTCCTCTTCATGTGATTCCTCTATATATCCATAGACTGCACCTGTGTAGTTTCGTTTTCTTGGCGGCTCAATGTCTTCTGGACTTAGATCAGGCCAGCCTGCTTGGATGTGTCCTAGCTCATTACAATGGAAGCATTGACAATAGGGACATCTCCTACGGATGTGCCCTATCTCTCCGCACGTGTGGCATCTCTTGCTCTAATATCGGGAAACATCTTTGTCACAATTGCATGATCTAAGTTCTTGGATGATTGGATTTTCTCGGAGTAATGCATCTTGCAAGTTTGTTGAACACATTCCTTGAAGACGGTGGTTCAGAGGAGTTCTCAGGCCATGGCAAAACTTACATACTTATTGTGCAATATCCATAGGTGGTGCATATTTTAGTAGGGTTACAAAATTTGAGTAGTAAGCTTCCAAGGTTGATTCTAGCTCCTTGAGCTTGAAGAATTCATTCATCTTCAAAGTCTGGTAGGTTGGCGGAAGGTATCATCCGCTCAGAGCATCTTTCAGCTCAGCCCAAGTGACAGCGGCTTCAGAAATACCTTGATCTTTGCACCATTGCTTCCACCATAACCGAGCCTGGCCAACGTTATCATTGCTTGATTGGAAGAAGCAGTTTTTCACACAAAGAAATAATCATACATCGACTCAATCCATATCTCCGCCTCTGCTGTGACGTCTATCCCTTCTCCATCAAACTCGGGTGCCTTAATTTGCTTGAGAAGGAATTTCTTCTCTTGCATGTCAAAATTTGTGAGAGCAGAAGGTGCCTGACAATCAAGCCATACCACTCAGATTATTTCTCTTTAGGATATGTCTATGAACCAAATATTAATCAATCACACATCATAATGAAGTTTCACTCTGATACCAACTGTAACGTGTCTGCCTATCGGTTGTCCCGGCATACTTTAAGCGGTCCATTGGGAGACGAGTCTAAGCAACGCCGCCCGACACACCCATGGAATGTCACGAGGTTTGTTGCCTAGGGTTTCCCGAGTCCACCTCACAATGCAACATCCAACCTATTAGGATCGACCTAAAATTTAGGTCCCTAGGGCCAAGGTCTCCTAACAGCATTCTAGCGTTGGGTTTTGGACATCCTACTTTACGCATAGATATCCAATCGGAAGCAGATCCATACTACACTTGGTTCAAAGAGAATGGGAAACGAGAGGGATGCGCCACTCAACCTCTCTGCCCATAGGGCATAGTCCCATTTCGGTCCCCTAAAACGACATGAATCGGGTTCTAACTTTAACAATACCTAAAGTCAAACAGTGATAAATCCTTGTGAGAAGCCTCCCAGTTCTTTGGGACCACCTTGCCGTAGGACAGATCCATCGGAGATTCTTTCCACCCGCTTCCCTTGATAGCTTTGGTTTTCTAATTAGGTCCTACCACATGTATATGTGACATTTAAAATCAACTTCTTTAATTAATCCTTTTAGGGCACAGGGTTCATTTGCATAATTTACAACACTGACACAAAAACAAAACAAGTAGTCCTTTTGACAAAAAGGTTTCTTAACTTCTCTTCAAGTTAAATCTTGTCTCCTACCCATATAGGAGAATTACGTATCCCTTCTGTCCAACAGAAGTCCTGGTCCAAATCACATGGCACCAAAATTTCCATCCTTTATCTCGAATAGGATCTTCCAACGTCCTAGACGTTGGGCTCACGGGGATCTCCAACTCCATTCTGGATACGCAAGGGGTGTCCTGAGCTCCACTTGACCCACAAGCAATCTAGGAGTGAGATGCCATTTCCATAGTTGGCCTTTTCACCATTCGACCTTCGGCCCGTGAATCGAGCAGTGCCCTCTTGAGGTAATCCGTGGTGTGATCTTGGAGATGATCCACCCATGTAAAATATCCTTCCTTAATTAATCCATTTAGGAATCAAGCACGATCAAAGCAATCAGCCTAATAATATCTTCCAGTGAAACATTCCTTTATTTTCCATGGTTTCTTGTCATTAGTGACCCTTGCCATGCTTCTTCCATCAATCACAAGCACTTGGAATATTTATCCAAATCACAATGCAATAACCAGTTGATTGTAAGAAAAACATTTAGGGTGTTGTTCAATTAACCCACGAAACCAATTGTATTTTTTCCAAACAATACAAGAATAGATGCTATAATAATTCCATTACATTTTCTATCTCCCCCTTGGGATCAAAGAGCAATTCTATGCAAAATTTTCTTAATACATGTATGCACAATTCTTAATGTCATTGTTTTTACGATTATGCTATTCATAACCCCTGACTGAGTGCTTTATCAACAAATAAGCCGTACACAACTAGTGCAATTAACTTCCCTTGATACGTGCACTTTGCAAACTCCATCTTCCGAATATGTGAGAAGAGGTTTATTCCTTCCCATGACCTATTCTTGTATGTCATAGCATGGGCCTAATGTATCTCATGTGAGAATCAAAGCAAGCATCTAACAATTTAGAAAAAAACATTACTTACGACTGGTACCGCAATTGGATTAAGAGTGATGCCTTCCCCTGAAGCTTCATTGCTAGTTGTAGGATTGCCATCCGCACGTGACATTCTTTGCTTGGAGGCCATCGTCTGCTAGTAGACTGAAGAGATTAAGAAGGCGAAATAGATTCGAGATGGGAGAGTGTAAGAGAAGATGGCTAAGTCGAGGATCAAGATAGAGGGAATTGTGCAACCTCTCGGGCTAACTCTTCTCTCTCTCTCTCTCTCTCTCTCTCTCTCTCTCTCTCTCTCTCTCTCTCTCTCTCTCTCTCTCTCTCTCTCTCTCTCTACTAGAGCTTGGTTTGACAGACATGGGCTGGACATTGATAGACTCCCATCTCTTCTATATGATACTCAAGCTCCCACTTACACCCTCTCTCTCTCTGAGAGGAACAGAGTCATCAGACTGGAGATATGGCATATTTATATACAGAGGACATGGGTCAGCCCTGCACAGCCACTGCCATTGAAGATGGCACATTATTATACACAGTTTTTGAGCATATCAGAGCAGGGATTCATAGAGATTCCGAGATATATGCAGATCTATATGCCACATCGATTGAGAGTTCTTATTGGACAGCTCAGGGTATCATCACATCAGCTTATGATTGAGAGTGGCAGAGCCAGTGGCATCCCACGGGAGGAGAGGATATGCCCCCTTTGCAGATCAGAGGTGGAGAGTGAGGAGCATTTTGTTCTCAGATGCCCGGCATACTCAGAGTTGAGATCTAGATACACATTGAGCAGCTCACTTCAGGGATGTATGACTGATATGGATCAGAGATCATTTGGCCGTTTTCTAGGAGAGGCATGGCACATCAGAGAGCAGAGCACACAGTGGGTCCCAGTCAGAGAGGGGCCCACCCAAATGACTATTACACAGTTCTTTCAGACAGACAGAGTGAGAGCTACTATACCAGCCTCCAGCCAGACCTCCGGGCTCACACTAAAACAGGCTGAGGACCAGCGTACCCGACGCCGCAAGAGGATCCGGGGGTTTCGAACCCCACAGCCACACCAACAGGAGATCCGGAGGATTCTTGATCTACATCGACAGCAGACTGAGATCCGACGACACTCGACACATTGGATCTCAGATCTCCAGTTTGCTCTTTCTCCACCGCTGATGTACCACATCCTGCATCCAGGAGGGATCACCTGCTATTAGCGACTTCGACGACTGCTACTACATCCCAGGATAGTATATCTCCATGCATCTATTACATACACACATCGCACCACTTTATCACAGCCGACATTTGTTCCCCTTTTGTAGCCATTATCTGGAGTACCAGAGCTACATACGCACATACACATATACGACACTTATCACACTCACAGCACCGTATTTTCAGTTTCTAGTTTTTAGCTTTTCATTCAGCACTTTTATTTTGGATAGCTGGACCTCATCAGTTGTATCACAGTTTGTCTCATAGGCCAGTTTTGGTCTTTAGAAGACGTTAATATAACTTTCTTTCTTTCTCTCTCTCTCTCTCTCTCTCTCTCTCTCTCTCTGGGAGGGGTATCCTTCTCTCTATCTCTTTCTCGCAACCTCTCCAAGTCTCCTTATGCTCTCTTGTGCCTCCCCATGTCCCATATTTATAATAAATTTGAGATGAGGGGATGAGACTAAAAATAAGTGGAGGGGCTCTTGGAAGAATCAGTGAAATCGGATGCTCATGTCATAAATTTGATGGTCCAAAAATGGGGGCAAAACCCCAAGACGCTTGGACAGAAAGCTTTCGGATCACTCCTTCTTCCTCTCCCAGTTCCAAGTGTTGTCTACTGCCTGTGTGGACTGCAATCGCAATACGCGTGATTTCGCCAATCTCTCTCTTTATCTTTTTTCCTTTTATAAAATCTCCAAAACTAACTAGAACATCACTTCTGTTTTCTTTTGAATGACATCCAGTTTTATCTTTTTGGGATAATATCTAAAATATGCTAGTTCTTAACAAAAACAATATTTTTGGACCATCCAAACTATACACATTAGTACTAGTGATTAATATAGCTCATAAGTATAGTTCACGTTGTAAATTTTGTGAAGGGTGACTACAGTCCTTGTTAATCCGAGGAAAATATTGGATTTACGATTCTCAATTTTTTAAAATAAAATATTTTTTAATTCAATAAAAATTACTAGTTATTAATGTTTGTTAGTTTTTTTCTTTGTTAGTCTTTAGTTAGTAATCTTACTAACTTATTACCTGACTAACTAACCTTCAAACTAACCAAATAACTTTTAATGCATGGAAATATTACATCCTCCTCCCCTTAGAGAAATCGAGATGTCCTCATCTCGAGAGAAACCAAGGAAGACAAGCATTATTAGGGCTTCAGGCCTGTGGGTTAGGACCCACGATGCATCCCCTACACTACTCTTAATGTTTCAAGTAGTGCACTCATATTATTCCAATCAACCATAGGTACAAGAGTAGGATTTATTCTCAATTGTGTTACATGACGATTAAGCTTCTAGGATTTTTAGTCATCCTGATAAGGTGTAGTGGGTTCTAGATCTTCCTCTTCATCTGGTTCCTCTATATATCCATAGACTGCACCTGTTTAGCTTAGTTTTCTTGGTGGGTCAATGTCTTCTAGACTTAGATCAGTAGGAAAGTCTACTTGGATGTGTCCTAGCTCATTACAATGAAAGCATTGATGGTAGGGACATCTCCTACAGATGTGCCCTATCTCTCTGCACATGTGGCATCTCTTGCCCTTATCTCGGGAAACAACTTTGTCACAATTGCCTGATCTAAGTTCTTAGACGATTGGATTCACTCAAAGTAATGCATCTTGCAAGTCTGTTGGACTCATTGCTTCAAGATGGTGATTCAAAAGAGGAGTGTTCAGGCCATGGCAAAACTCACATACTTGCTATGCAATATCCATAGGTGGCGCATATTTTAGTAGGGTTACAAACTTTGAGTAGTAAGCTTCAAGGGTTAATTCCAGTTGCTTGAGCTCGAAGAATTCATTCATCTTCAAAGTCTGGTAGGTTGGTGGAAGGTATCGTCCACATACAGCATCTTCCAGATCAGCCCAAGTGACAACAGCTTTAGAAATACCTTGATCTTTGCACCATTGCTTCCACCATAACCAAGCCTGGCCAACTAGCTTAAGTTTGGCTATCATTGCTTGATTGGAAGAAGAAGTTTTCGAAGCAGAGAAATAATCATACATCAAATCAATCCATATCTCCGCCTCTGCTACAACATCTATAACTTCTCCATCAAACTCGGGTGCCTTAATTTTCTTGAGAAGGAATTTCTTCTCTTGCATTTCAGCATTCATGAGAGTAGAAGGTGCCTAACAATCAAGCCATACCACTCAGGTTATTTCTATTTAGGATATGTTTATGAACCAAATATTAATCAATCACACATCATAATGAAGTTTCGCTTTGATACCAACTATAACGTGCATGCATATCGATTGTCTCGGCAAGCTTTTAGCAATCCATCGGGAGACGAGTCTAAGACGCTGCCCAGCACTCCCATGGAATGTCACAGGGTTTGTTGCCTAGGGTTTTCCGAGTTCTCCTCGCAATGGAACGTCCACGATCAAAAACCCACTAGGATTGACCTGAAATTTAGGCTCCTAGGGCCAAGGTCTCCTAACAACATTCTAGCGTCGAGTTTTGGACATCCTACTTTATGCATAGATACCCAATCCGAAGCAAATCCATACTGCACTTGGTTCAAAGAGAATGGGAAACGAGAGGGATGCCCCGCTCAACCTCTCTGCCTGTAGGGCATAGTCTCATTAGAGTCCCCTAAAACGACATGAATTGGGTTCTAACTTAACAATATTTCAAGCCAAATGGTGATAAATCCTTCTGAGAAGCCTCCCACTTCTCTGCGACCACCCTGCCGTAGGACGGACGCGTTGGAAATTCCGTCCACCCTCTTCCCTTGATAGATTTAGTTTTCTAATTAGGTCCTACCACATTTATGTGTGACATTTAAAATCAGCTTCATTAATTAATCATTTTAGGGCACAAGGTTCATTTGTGTAATTTACAGCACAAACACAAAAACAAAACAAGCAATCCTTTTGACAAACAAGTTCCTTAACTTATCTTCAAGTTAATCTTTGTCTCATGCCCATACAAGACAATTATGTATCCCTTTTGTCCAACAGAAGTCCCGGTCCAAATCACATGGCACCAAAATTTCCATCCTTTATCTAGAATAGGATCTTCCAACGTCCTAGATATTGGGCTCACGGGGATCTCCAACTCCATTCTGGACATGCAAGGGGTGTCCAGAGCTCCACCTGACCCATAAGCGGTCTAGGAGTGAGATGCAATTTCTGTGGTTGGCCTTTTCACCACTCAACCTTCGGCCCGTGAATCGAGCAGTGCCCTCTCGGGGTAATCCACGGTGCGATCTTGGAGATGATCCACCCGTGTAAAATATCCTTCCTTAATTAATCCATTTAGGAATCAAGCATGATCAAGGCAATCAGCCTAATAACATCTTCCTGTGAAACATTCCTTTATTTCTCATGGCTACTTGTCATTTTTGACCCTTGCCATGCTTTTGCCATCAAACACAAGCACTTGGAATACTTATCCAAATCACAATGCAACAACCAGCTGAGTGTAAAAAAAACATTTAGGGTGTTATTCAATCAACCCACAAAACCAATTGTATTTTTTTCAAACAATACAAGAATAGCACGATTATAATTCCATCACATTTTCGCTCTCCCCCTTGGGATCAAAGAGCGATTTTATGCAAAATTTTCTTAATATAGTATGCACAATTCTTAATGTCATTCATTTTATGATTATGCTATTCATAACAGAGAGTGTAAGAGAAGATGTCTAAGTCAAGGATCGAGATAGAGGAAACGGTGCAGCCTCTCGGGCTAACTCCTCTCTCTCTCTCTCTCTCTCTCTCTCTCTCTCTCTCTCTCTCTCTCTCTCTCTCTCTCTCTCTCTCTCTCTCTCTCTCTCTCTCTCTCTCTCTCTCTCTCTCTCTCTCTCTCTCTCTCTCTCTCTCTCTCTCTCTCTCTCTCTCTCTCTCTCTCTCAATCTCTTGGAGGGGTATCCTTCTCTCCACCTCTCTCTCGCAGTCTCTCGAGGTCTCCTTATGCTCTCTTGTGCCTTCCCATGCCCCATATTTATAATGAATTTGAGAGGAGGGGATGAGACTGAGAACAAGAATGGAGGGGCTCTTGGAAGAATCAGTGATCTGATGCTTAGATCATAAATCTGATGGTTCCATTGGCTCCAAAAAGGGGGGTAAACCCCCAAGACACTTGGTTAGAAAGCTTTCAGATCACTCCTTCTTTCTCTCCTGGTTCAAAGTTTTGTCTACTGCTTGTAGACTGCGATCGTGGTGCACACGATTTCACCAATCTCTCTCTTTATCTTTTTTCATTTTATAAAATCTCCAACACTAACTAGAACATCACTTGTCTTTTCTTTTGAATGGCATACTAGTTTTTCCCAAAATCTAATATTTTTGGACCATCCAAACTATACACATTAATACTAGTGATTAATATAGCTCATAAGTCTCATGCACGTTGTAACTTCCGTGAAGGGTGACTACAGTCCTTGTTAATCTGAGGGAAATATCAGATTTATGACTCTCAATTTTTTTAATAAAATATTTTTAATTAAATAAAAAATTAGTTATTAATGTTAGTTAGTTTTTTCCTTAGTTAGTCTTTAATTAGTAATCTTACTAGCTTATTAACTGACTAACTAACTTTCAAACTAACCAACAAACTTTTATTGTGTGGAACATATTACAGTAAAAACTTTCTTCTCTTGTATCTAGCTATGGACTTGATATTTGTTTTATTTACTGCTAAAGCATAAGATGAGAATGCTAGGAAGTATCCAGCCCTGGAGGCAAAGAAGCCAGGACCATAACCAAATATTTGGATGGCTGCTATCTTTTCTAGAAACATGACTTTATGCATATTGTACTGCAAATCTAAGTACCCAAGGAGCCTTGTAAGCGCTTTGACACAAACAATCGACCATGAGGCCACCTCTGAGAAAGTGCTATGCAAAACCAATAGAAAATTGGGATCAATCCTTGATATGTAATGCCCAAGTGCAACATCCTTTAGGGAACTACCACCAATTATTGATCCTTTGCCTCTTCCCGGGAAATTATCCTCATCTACAATCTCCAACTATAAAACCATAAGTCAAAATGAAAAAAATGAAAATATATATGTGGTTTCACAAAAACAGAAGAAAGCATTACCATTTGATTTTCATCACTCTCAAGTTTACTTAGATTCCATAAACTAATTGATGTCTCCTTGATATCCTTGACTTCCTTAACATTTTTTGACTCCTCCCTTCAAAAATTGGAGATTCCAAGCTTCTCTTGAAATTGATATCTCTCATTGTCAGTAGCCTGTAACTCTCTCTCAGCACCTCTTACCTTGCATAAACATACGGAAAACGTATCTAATGCATCTATAGACTTATCATCTGACACTTGAGTATCTAGTTTTAGTAAGTCCTCCTTGGATTCATTCTCAACATCCATTATGCCTTCTGCATCTGCACATCATGCCTCTACAATAACTGCCAAGCAATAATCCTCCCTGATATTGAAAAGGATTCGTAGATCAGGTAATAATATGTACTCTTTGTCTTTAATTGGGAAAGTTGGCAAGGATGGAACAACGAGGTTGGAAGGGGCATTAGATACTTCATTAACCTCTGCATTGCTCTCTTCAATTACTATCTCTGCTTTGAATTGAGCAATGTCTAGGCCTTTTGCAATTAATGCTTCCATCTGTAGGTCTACTTGCTCCTCAACATCCACATCATTTGCTAACTCTTTAAGAAGGCAATAGCTAGATAATTTTGAGGTTTCCTTAAGCTTTTCATCACATTTTATGGGGTACTTCACAAGAGCAAATACAATAAATGCAGCAAACTTAAGCATAAGCTTGCATTTTTTTGGGTGTAAAGAGCATAACTCAGATGCATAGAATCTACCAAGAGAACGATAACACATTTCTCGGTGAAGAAAGACTTCTCAATGGCTGACCTCCCAATAGCAGTGTGAACATAAACCTTGGAGTCCAACTCAACAATAGGATATGCCAACTCTGCAAAGTCTTCTTTGCAAAAGTCCTTTGAATAGTTCACAACTTGATCAAGATCCCACTCTGGATTGAAAATATCCCTAGTTGTTGCAAAGAAGGACAAGTCAATATTGTTTTCAATAAGGAAATCCATAAGTCTCTATGAGGCTTTAACCTTTATAATCTGAGTGAGATATCAAGTCCTCACAAAATATTTTCCCTTTTTTGAAGCCTTCTTTGTAGTCACAGCACTTATCACACTGACACATGAGATGCAGCTAAAACTTTTGAGGCAACTAACTCCCTGGACAATGTGGATTTAAGCCTTTTTTTACCTTTTCCAACTGTGAGGGTGACATGGGTGGTTTCTCACTTGACATTTTGAAGTAGCACAATTATGGAGCTAATACAACATAAAGAGATACTGGTATGTCCTAAAATGTATTCCTATCGCGCTGTATCAGACCAACCTCGAAACGGCACGATCAAAGCATGCAAAAAGACACAGCACCATGTTATTGCTTCATATCAGAAGCTACCGCACATAAGCACAAAGGAGCATGAATAGGTCAAAGGATAGCACTGTTGATGGAGAAGACCAAGTGGACAAGAAGAGGCAACGTGAGAGGACACTGACAATAGGAAGATGATGTAAAAGGGAGGTGGATATGGCAACGAGGACGACGAGAGAAAATGGGAGGAGGGAAGGTCGAATGGGAAGTCTCGGACAATGACGGTAGAAAATCACGAAAAGAGCACGAAGTGAGAGCTCGATTCATTATATAGGCCATATGGAATATTCTTGAACCCTTGAGAAACCCTAACTAGAGAACAAATAGAAAAATGACACGTTTCCAAAAATCCCATGCATATATAAGGGCCCCCATTTCACGCAAAGATCTTTTCACACTTTTTGTCTTCCCTGCAGTACGTCTGACCCTCTTATTGATTCTGTCCGTCGTTCGTGTTGGAAGTCTGACATACTCACAATTTCTGCCAACAGAGCTTATACAACACGAATACTAGCCCGCAAAATCCTCCAACACAACCACTCGTGCCATATCGAATACCACTCAACAAGTGCACATACAATGTGATTGATGCACAATGGATTTCTTCTTGTTCTTCCTATCATGTGGTATAGGTATTTCTTCTTATATGGCGCGATTGTGGGATTTTTGCATGAGGATAATTACATCATCATGCCATATTATCATCTTTTTTATACACATCGATTGTGCTATTTCTTTATCAGCAGGGTGATCTTATCACACCATTACGAGGTTTCAATCCAAAAGTCTCTTGTTCTTGCATCGCACTGCTGTTGTTTGTCTTCAACATCGGTGTTTCGTGTGGTTCTAGCATTTTTTCGATACAATGCAATAGTGTTAGTTAGATATTAGGAGCCTCATCTCATCGTGCCATATTGTCAAATCTATTCCAGATACGGTTGACCCTTAGCTTGCACAAATAATGGCTAGGACAAAGCAAACTACAATGAAGGTTTACCTAAAGAAACCTTCAAGGGAAGGTGAAGAGGAAACTGTTGAGGAGACATGTGAAGATATTGTTTCCTATGCTACCCCTGCCAGTGTTGGAGGTGAAGGTGAATCCTAAAAGAACTCCAAGTTAGCTCTGGTGAGGTTTAAACTTCAAGTTCCCTTCTTAATCCTACCCAAGAACCCCTTTTAAGAGAAAGATAAAATCTAGATGGTTCTACATGCATAGATGTTTTAAAGAGATCAAGAAAGCTCAAAAGACCATTGGTCATCTCATTCCTAAGCCTCCTTTTTTCAGAGTGGTCAAGGATATATCTAATAGGTTGTCTTCAGTTGCTTCTATGGAGGGCCTCAATAAGAAATGCCAGTTGTCTACCCTACTCTGCTTATAGGAGGTAGCATTTAATTTTTTGAATGATGTATACATTGCAGCTGCTCATGGACATCAAATTACATTGATGAATAAGGACTTTAGTATGGTTAGTAGACTTAGGTATAGGTTTGACAAAGTTTATGAAGCCTCTGCCAACTACTAATCAAAAGGTATTTGAAATCCTCAATATTCCACCCAAGGTGTCTAGAAAAGAAAAGGAACCACTGACACCTAAGGTTGAGGATGTTACTCACTTGTTTCCCACAAGGGTTGCAAGTGAGCAGGAGGCTATCTTGGAGGAGAAGAGGAAAGAGATATTAGAGAACAAAGATGTGATCTAGCAAAGAAAGATTGAGTCTCTTGGCCCTGTGAACTACGAGAGGATGGGCAAAGTGTATGGCCAAATGGTTGTAAATGTTTCTATTAATCCTGAAAAAGAAGAGTACATTAGCATATCTCCTAAAGATAAGGCCCTATTCAAGAAAAAGGATTGTCAAACTAGCAAATTCAGTAGTTTTATGTTGTTTGAGGTAAGATCTTTTTCTTCTCTTTGTTTATATTGAATTTTTTCAAGGGACCTTACATTGCATTTATTCTCTTATTCGTTCTTTACTTTGCATGCAGGTCATATATTGCTTCTCTTAGCAATTATATTGCTAAGAATATATTTGTTATTGATCCACTTCTTTCTATGGGTTTGTTTTCAAAATCTGGTTCAAATATTACAATTTTTTTAAAGCGCTTTGATAGTGTCACAAACCATCATATATTTTTTCCATATGTTGAAATGTACATCCCTTCAACGTTCTATCTCTTTCTTGATGATTTGTATTTAAGATTTTTGCTCACTAGTGTTTTGGTTCCCACAGAGCACTGGAGCCTAATCTATATCGACATTCCCGCAAGAGAGGTCATCTTTATGAATTCTCTTTCAGGAATTCACAGTCAATCAAAGATGTATTGTCAATGGACACTCTTTATTTTGACTTTTATTGGTTAAAGTTTATACTATTTCCTAATAAGTTAATATTTATAGTGCTACTAAACTTGTTATTACCCACTTGGACACCAACTTTGAAAACATTGCCGATCCTCTGGCAGTTGATTTTTGACAACCCGCAACACACAAGTAAGCGGTATGTGCCATTTTTCCAAAGGAAATTTGCTTATTGTTGATGTTTGATGGTTGAAATAGAATTCATATGGAACAAAAAAAAATTGGAGCTTGTTTGCATTATGTTGGAGGGCTGTGCATAAAAGAAATGTAGATCTATAATAATAATTAGTCACAATAATTAAATTATAGCTCGAAAAGCACCTTTTTAGTGTAAAAATGAAGGTTTTATTGGTTTCGGGTGGGAAAAAGAGATGCGCATGGGATAAAATTCTAAGACAAAATATCTTTTAGCTATCATAATTGGCCACTAATCATAAATTAGAAAATAATCTATTTTATGCACAAATAAATAGAGAAAAAAGCTAAAATAGAAAAAAATAGGATTTTCGTATTATAAAAATCTAGAAAGTCATGATTTGTGGTTGTGGCTATATAACAAAGCTGAGGCATGAAGTTTGCCTTCAGTTAGGCTTTGTTTATGTGTCATAGTTTATGGTTTTTCTGTTTTATGCGAAAAATACATATGAAATAATACCCTACACCTATGCAACACGGCATAACCTAAACGTTAGAGGAAAAGGGTGAGGTTAAGATGTTAAGAGGGCTGAGAGGGTTTGAATCTTTGAAATATTTGATTGTACATTGCATTTAGAATTGCGATATATTAGTTTAAGGGGCTAGTAGAACGAGGAATCGATGCTAGTCTCCATACATCGAAGCATACGTTTAGTGGGAATCATGAAGGGGTTGTTTTTCCACATCACAAAATGTTGATTTGTTAAATATTGTTCATTCACTAGGATCATATGCACTATGCATGACGCATGACATGGTATTAGTTCTGGATTGCATAGCAATTGTCTTCCTAGGATATGACTTATACGTGGAGTGGAAAGGAGCCTTTGTTGTAGGGTAGTTGTACGCTTTCCTTGGGACTGTTTGGTGAGGATCTATATATTCCTGGATTGTACAAAACAAGAAAAGAGTGGAGTTTGTGCATTATGTTTTGTATGTTGAAGCGCCACATCTTGAGGCTAATCCCCGAGGTGTAGGAGAGTCGCAGTGGATCCACGGCAATCAGTCGAGGGGAGCTTCCTTATGTTTGTGTTACGAGGCACTATGCCTATATGTTATGGGATCTCCCTCTGAGGAGAAGGGAAGGTAAACATTGGACTACATATCAGCTACAAATGTATAATTAAGTCTATCTAGTGTACATCGGTGTATTAGAGACGCTCCTGGACATCAAGGCCGTGTGGTGGGGTTGTTTGTTTTGTGCATGAGGTTTGGCTAGTGCCATAGCCAGTGCTGGCCCATTTTAGGTCCAATAAGTGGTGCGTCTATCGAGAGCCGCCAACAAGTGGTGGTTTTGAATCTAGGGTTTCTAGGGACCAAATAGTTAGTTTATGTCCTCTGACAAGAACCATCAAGCCAAAATACAAAAAGCAGAATATACTGAGAGGGCCAGATGGCGGTTGGAGATTGTAAGGCGCTATTATCCCCAAAGAAGTAGTCCACTATGCATAAGCAGCAATGGTTCTAATAATCTAAGTGTCATAAGTAGCCCTTTGAGAACAAGTGGAAATCTTAGTACTTACCCACTTCAAGGCAATCAACCCACTTTAAGTGGGGGTGTAGTTTTACCTACACAAACTCCTGTTGTCAATCTAGTTGTAGCCATGGCACAACCCATCGCAATTCCAACAGGGACATCGGATTTACTGGCATTAGGAGCACCTTTTCCCATCTTCCATGGGTTAGCAGAAGAAGATGGAGAACTCCATATTAAGGAGTTTCAAACGCTCATGTTCAACTATCAAATCCAAGATGAAGAACACCTAATGATGTTCTTCAATATGGCATTAAAAGGAAGGGCAGCAGTATGGTATCACGGTCTAGATGCCAGAACCATAACTAGCACTGACCAATTCTTCACGGCCTTCCGTAGAGAGTTTTCTCTTGAGAGAGGTGGACAGTATTGGTTGCATGTCTTGAATGTAACACACCAAGAGCCAAATGAGATTGTCCAAGACTATGCCAAAGAAGGTAAAGCAAGTTCTTCACAAACTTAATACTTATATCCCCATTCCATGGGCTACAATGTTTCAATATTTCCTACATGGATTAGATTTCAATATCCGAGTGCAGCTTAGTAGTGTCCCTTTGGCCGATATTGACACTGCTATCACCCAAGCAGGAGTAGAGTCGTGCTTGCAAGCGGCTTATGCAGCAAGGATAGATTGGAATAGTAATAATTTGGCACTGACCAAACAAGAGTCAAGGGGACCCCATGTCAAATGCGAATGGCAAAGGGAGTATCATGCTGAATCTACCTATGTTACGAGCTCCTCCCAATAGTATAACTATGCAAGCCAACATTTCCCTAGGAAATGCAAATGTGATATTTGCGGAAAGTTTGGCCACTTAGCTGCTACTTGTTGGAGTAAGATCAGTTCTCTCTAACAAGGGAGTAAACTATCATGTCCAGTTAACCATCGTGCACAAGGGAATAATCTCCAGCAAGATAAGGGACTAAGACAAATACTACAATGAGGAAAGGCTATTGTAGAGGAGTTGCCTCATGGCAATGGAGTCAATCTTATTGAGGCCGTACATGTCAATGATGCTGAGACTTCTAATCTAAGAGCCATAACAAGAGGTCAAAATATTAAAGAGGGTGACAAAGGAACTGTAAAACCTGTCAAGAGAAACCCTAAGCAAGATACTAGGGGAAAGCAATTTCTGAATCCTGAGAGGGAAGGTGGACCTCTAAGGTCTGTTGATAGTAAAGTTGATCCCGAGAAGAATAAAGGATTGCCAAGAAAGAAGGAAAATTTTCAAAAAGAGGCACCAAAGCTGGTCCAATGACCAAAGGAGAGAATGATTTGGCGCGAGAAGAGAACTTTGGCTAACTACCATGACTTTGATCTAGCAAGTTCTCTTTGCGAAGTTAAACCAAATGTGAATCTCTTGCAATTGATTCAACTTTCTCCAGGAGTACCCAAGGAATTCAAGAAAATCTTACATATTGGGTATATTTTAGAACCTTTGGGCATCGCATGAGTGGGAGAAGATTGGTTTGATCATGCTGAAAAGAATTCCCCTAGAGTTCCAGCATACGTGGATGGAATATTAGTAGAGCATGCTATCGTGGACACTCGATCCTCGGTCAATATCATGAGTTCAGACTTGATGGAGAGGCTAGGTCTCAAAATTCAAAAAGATGGCTCCACACTTCTTAGGATGGCGAATGGCAGTCTAGGACAACCAAAAGGATGCATTACTAAAGTCCACGTTATCATTGTGAGCATGGAATGCTAACTAGACTTTAGGGTGATCAGGTTTGTAGGACGCCCTAGCTATCAAGTTTTGCTAGGTAGGCCATGAATCTTACGAACAGACTGCCAAATCAATATACCCGTTGGTCGAGTGATTCTAGGTAGAGATGCTAATCATGTAATAGTGGATGCTTACCCTGAGTCTCCTCAGAGTGAGAGAGCTCTTTTATCCTACTAAACTAGAAATAGTAGATGATCCATCTGGTAGTGAGATGTCATCAAGCGGTGGATCTAAAGAAGGGTCCACTACAGAGGAAATTTATCAGATAGCATTGAATGAGCCGATAGAGCCTCAAGATTGAATAAGAGACGCAGACGTTATTGAATTGGACCTTGGTACACCTAATGATTCGCAGCCAATTAAACTAGGTTCCATGCTCAGTTCGGAAGAGAGAGAGGCTTATGTGTCCCTGATTCAGGTGACATCTTTGCTTGGAGCTATGACGGACTTAGGGGGGACTTAGGGGCATTCCCCCCAGTTTGGCTGTGCATACTATTCCTGTAAAGGAATGTACATGTCCTGTACATCAAAAAGTAAGGCGCGTGCCTTTTGAACTAAGGGATGAGCTATTTGAGGAGCTATAGAAGTTGTGAAAAGTGGGTTTGATCTTCCCTATTCAGCATACTGAATGGTGTTGGCTTTGTGTAGACTTTAGAGAGTTGAATAAGCAGACTATTAAAGACTAATGCCCGTTGCCCTTTATTGATGAAATTTTGGATCAATTCGTGGGTAGAGAAGTATATTCATTCATGGATTGCTTTGCGGGGTATAACCAAATGGCAATTGCTGAGCAAGACAAGCTTAAAACAACATTTATTACTGTCTTTGGTACCTTTGTGTACCATGTGATGGCATTTGGTTTATGTAATGCACCTGGTTCGTCGCAGAGAACAGCTCTGACAAGACCTTTGGTGATATCTCCCTAAAGGAGTTGAAAGTATTCATTGATGACCTGGGGACAGCCACCACAGGAGAAAGGCAGTTGATTATTTTGCAGAAATGTTTTGAGCATTGCAAACAATTTTTCATAGCTCTCAACCCACAGAAGTGCGTCTTTGAAGTCCCTTATGGGCTATTGTTAGGTCATGTGGTCAATTCAGTAGGGATTGCAACTGACTCTGAAAAGATCAAGGTCATAGTCACCATGAATCTACCATGTACTCCAAAGGAAGTACATAGCTTTCTGTCAGCAATAGGGTATTATCGGAGGTTTATCAATGCCCTGGCAGAAAGAACATTGCCATTGATGAACCTATTGTCTTTTAATTGTCAGTTTGCATGGAGTGATGCTTGCAAAGTATCTTTTGACGATGTGAAGCAGGATCTTGCCAAATCACCTATTTTAAAAACTATATATTTTCAGTAGCCACCATGTATAGTATCAGCTGCTGCTTATCCCAAATTTGGGAGAAAAAGTGGTACCATCTGATAGCCTTTGCTAGTCGGAAGTTGGGCATATTGAAAATTAACTATACCTATATGGAGAAGTTGTGCCTTGCAATGGTATTTGCGACCAAAAAGTTCAGGCACTACATTCTCTATGAGAAGGTGGTTTTTTATACAAAGTCGGAAGGGCTTTGATTGTTGTTGAACAAGTTACAATCGTGTGATCATTTAGCAAAGTGGTTAATCACTTTGCAAGAGTTTGATTATGAGATCAAGAGCAAGCCACCGAAGATACATATTAACCCTCAAACGAACAAAGGTGGAAAATCCGAAAAAACTAAAGCAGAAGACAAGGCCAAGGCAAAAGTGAAACGGAAGACGAAGGCGTGCCAAGAAAAATATGGAAACGCAAGAAGTGCAGAAAAGTCCTAAATAAAGGAAGAAGGCGCACAAGGAAAGGCACAAGTCAATACTTTTGTAAAAAAGTGCAAGGGCACCATGATTTATTTTAAGAGTGCCGGGCTCTCACCCGTACAATTTGTAAATGTAAACGGGTGGTGGAAAGGAAGCTAGAAAGATAGGAGGACAATGGGAAAAAGGGCCTAGGCCATGGCCAGCCATGTAAAAAAGGGGATAAGGGGGTGATCATCCAAAAGGTATTTAGGGTTTTGTATATAAAGTTGAAAAGTGAATGAGAAGCTCATTCTTGTGTGTGGCCAAAAGTGGCTCTTCTTCTTCTTCTTCTTCTTCTTCTTCTTCTTCTTCTTCTTCTTCTTCTTCTTCTTCTTGCTTGCTTGCTTGCTTGAGCTTGTGTTTGAGAGAGGGTGTGAGAGTGTGAGGGAGTGAGTGTGTGAGGGTGAGGGATCGGGGAGGAGAAGCTCTCCATCTTCCCCTCTCTTCTTCTCTTCTCTTCTCTTCTCTTCTCTTGCTCGTGGCTATGGAGCTTGGAGTGTGGAGCTTGAGAATGGAGCTTGCTTGAAGCTTGCACTTGGATCGTGGAGCTATCGGAGTGCGTGGGAGAGGAGGTAACTCAATTGGCATGGAGGTAAGCTCACTACACCCATAGATATGGATGGCGCGTCGGCTATGTGAGAGGTAGCCATTAGTGCTCGGCTTGAAAGCTTGAAACAATAAGTGGTCCGTGGGTCTTGGAGGTTGAGCGAAAGCTCCCACATTTTGGTTCCGTTGCAGGGACCAACGGATTCAAGCCTTGAGCGCTTGCGCGCTTCAAATGGAGCATTGAAATAGGGTTTTCCCCGAACTGGTGCTTGAGGTAGATAGGTAGAAAGCGAGGAGTTTGAAGAGGTATTCGATCTCTTTAGCAAGTAGATTTTTGTTGTTTTGGACTTGGGAAAGCATGATGGACTAGTGCAGGTATTTTTCTTGTAATTTTTTTTCTTGCATTTAGGAAGTATATGAGTAAAACTTGGAGCAAATAGTAGGGTTTTCTGTTGTTGTATAACAAGCTGAAACAGGGAAAAGAATGGCAAGAAATGATATTTTGGATTAAATGTTAGTAAGGGAGTCAATGTTGAGGTGAGTGTAGGCCTAGACAGGGTGATAAGGGGCCAAGAGTGGCAAGAAAGGCCACATTGTGCATTGCAGGGTTTCAAGAGAGCAGGAGAGAAAAAGAAAGCTTCATTGAGTGGATCCACTTCGATCTTGTCATCCAGAAGATATTTGCCCAACCCAGGTAATTCTACACCTTCCCTTACATGAGTAGGTTGGATCTGGAGCTGCTTGACCAGGCGGAAGGCCTCCAACGCTCGGCGAGGAGAATTTCATGAAGTCCGGCTAAAAAACGTGCCACGTTCGGCGTGTCCGAGTGACGGCGATTCTGGGCCAAGTCCCAGAATTGGCCCTTGGACCCCACTCGACTCGGCCCTCGGGCCACTCGGTCTGACCCTCGAGCCACTCGGCCCTCGGACCATGTGACCCACTACCACTCGGACACCCACTGCTTGGCCCGTCCAAATTGACCAATCAGACCAACTTTGAAATTCGGCCCTCGACCCTGCCGACTCGGCCCACTACCACTCAGACAACCAGACTCAAACTGGTCGAATTTGACATTTGGACCAGTTACATTCGGCCTTTCTACTTGGCCCTCGGACGGGCCGAATCGGGCATTCGACCCTTGCAATTCGGACCTGTTGGGCCGAATTTAGATTTTTTTCAAATTTTAACCTATAGACAATGAAACTGACTGAGAAACCATATAGAGCCAAAACCATATCATAGACCGATCACTAGGCTGAAACTTAGAGTAAGTAGTTCAAAATTTGGCTATAAACGATCTTTCAAATCACGTATGGCATTTACCGTAATGGCCCTACGGGCCAAGGGGGACTTCCCCCCCCCCCACGGACCCCCATAGAGGGGGCTCTGTCCCCCTCCGCACCTCCCCCAAGTAGGTTGGAGAGAAAATGCGTGTCGTGACAGGTCCTTCAAATTAGACCCTAGTGTAGTAATGGCTCTACATGAGCATGGATTCTTTCTTCCAAAAGAGCAGCCAAAAGCCCATACCCGAACAGAGACAAACAGAGACCCTAGAACATCAATGGGCCAATCTAGCCAATAAGGGCAAAAAGGCCACACTGCAAAAACACATACTTGTTGCATTCGGACTGCATCTAGTCAAAGCAAAAAGCAACAACATCAAGCTACAACAGTGAGAATGACTGGATATGACAATCCTGACGATAGATGCTCCTTGAATAGCACTGCACTGATGATTCAAGACATCAGTGGAGAATCCACATCTGGTCGTGCTATTGGGGACTCAAGGGCATTTGTTAGAAGGCTTAAATTTACAAGCCAAGACCCGAAAGATGAAGACATAGTACCACCTGCTTATCTTAGGGTCAAACTCACCGCAAAAAGAAAGCATACTATCGATGCTCTGATTGATAAAGAAGCAGATTTTAATGTTTTGACCTATGAAGCATGGACCCTACTAGGCAACCAAAGCTCACACCAACTAATGCAACTCTTAGCCCTTACAGGGGACACCCACAAGCACTCATAGGGAAGTGCAAAATCCTTGCGATAATTGAAACTGAAAGCTTACCTATCCTATTTCATGTTCCTCCAAATAGTGCTAATTGCAAGAAGGGAACCCTCCTTGGAAGACCCTTCAAAAGGGCGACCAAGTGTGAGGCCAACTATGTAGCACAGAGGATACACCTAACACTACCGAGAGTGAGGATAGTCACAACCTTTAGCAAGGGTGACCTCATCGAACCTCGAGGGAAAGGCAAGGAAGGTGCTAACATAACAGTCAAACCTACTAATGAGAGCAAGGACTTGTTGGAAGAGTTGATGCAAGCACAGGTCGAACAACGAGAACGAGTGAGTGAGGCCATGTCTAAAATAAGAATGTCAGGAGACAATGCCAAGGACGGGATTTGGACTTACAAATATCGTAGAAGATCCCAAAAGAAGCCAAGCCTTATAGACGAAGGCATCCATGGAGGGTCGGCACAATGCCGCGATGGATATCCAAAGCATTGCTACGTGCTCAAGGATATTACGCAGGTAATCGATGGATTTGGGTACCATAACCCCCTGCTAAACCTCCTTTGCCAATTGAAGCCCAAATTGCATCAAGAGCAAAGAAGCATAGGAGGAGATCTAAACAAAAAACCAAGTCTTGAGCCTACAACAGTGGAGTGACTGAGACCCCCATCACACTCGAAATCAAGAAACCAAACGGGACCACTCGGAGGGTAGATCCTCAGCCTAGCATGCTTGACAAGTAGATATCAGATGTAATCGCTGAGGATACACAAAAGCCACTAGTGCCCATGGAGCCTTTGATTCCCCAAGAGGATAACAGGCATCATAGGCACAACATTGCTCATGGCAAGGTTAAATGCTCAATAAAGCAAATAGTAAAATCATCTAACAACCATGAGCAAATCTTCCAGCCAGTGTTGGAGCCACTTAAGAGTCCCAAGTCTCCTACATCCTCTTTCCCTAAACGGACACAAGAAGCACAATAGCAGTCGTCAAGGGTGGCTGCTCAATCCCAATCCCTATCTCCATCTAAGCTTCCAAATGTCCAAGAGGTGGGACATGGCACCATCCGTAGCTCTCGGCCCAAGGATGTGCCTGTGCAACCTAATGTGACTAGATCAACTCCAACTCATGCTCGATCTACACAGGTGAATGCTCAAAGGGCAACAAAAGACACGACTACTTTCGATCGCCCTAGGGACCTGACACCACAATCCACCAAGGGCAGCCAACCCATGGGACTAGCTGCTACTATTTTCAATCAGGGATCACAGCAATCACAACCCCTAGCCGTGACAACGCCCCTTGCGAAACTTGTCCTTAATAGTTCACCTATGGAGGAGGTGCTGCAACCAGCATCCTTGACAACTCCAGCACTTCCAAAGTGCTTAAAACCTAGGCTGGAGGAGTTGAACAGAAGGGAATTGGTTGAAGAGCTAGACTCTCCAAAAAGAGAGGTAGTTTCACCCTCACAACCTAGCGAGGCTATTCAGCAGGTCATGGTTATGTCCCATAAGGACACACTAGAGAAAGAGAAAGCTGAGGCCCAACCAAGCACATCAACAGCAGCAGCTGACCTAGTTCAGGGTCCTGAGTCATTAAGTTATGCACCTTCACTATCCAAGAAAAAGAGGAGAAAACAACGAAAACAACAGTAGTTACAGGTGGTTGTGGACCCCAAGAACATTGAGACCAAGAGCGTTGGAGAGCTGAGGAATAAAGCATCAAGTCCATCCACCAATGAACCCATTGATGTCGCTCCTAATAGCGGTGAAACCTCAGACACATCCATGTGCTTTGAAAAATCAAAGTAGCGGTTACCATCAATTGTTGCTTGCAACACCCAATCCACCGACAACAGAACTCACATTGACCAATCAAGAGTGGATACAACACTGTCACAACAAGGTGACAAATCTACACCAATCACATCCGAGGAGAACCATAACAAAATAGCAGCAAAACCTCAAGAAAAATGCACAAACCCCAAGAGCGTAAGCGATCCTAGCATTGACCAATCTTGCTCATCTAGACCTAAGCCAACAGCTATGCTAAAGCCTAGGAAAACTCCTAAAACTGCATGAGATAGCAACCGAGTAAGCCCTCATTGAACATAGAAGTATCGTTGAATGCTTAACTGAGTTGCATGCTAATCTCAAGGTGTTCGCACATGTCTATGTCCTTGTGGACATGGGTGCATTCCCTAAGGAGCAGCTTGAAGAATACTTGCCATTTCCCCCTATCCTGGGAAGAGCAAGAACATCTTAATGAGCACTATGACAGGCTCCTACATGAACGCATGCGACTCATCTCTGACGAGGAAGCCAACGAACTACGCTTAACTCTAACATTCAACGATGTGCTCTACCAACCAAATCTCTTAGAGATAGAGTAACTAAAGCGACAATCGGAGGGTCAAAATCAATTTGAGAAACATTGGTTTGAAAACCGTGTTGCAATGGCTAAACTAGGAGTCCAAATTATGACAGTCTCAAAGGAACGGTTGGCCAAATGGTGGTCTCAAAGAGACCCAACCTATGTGGCACCAACTTTCTTTTGAGTGCTAACTGCCATTCGGGGTGCGGACTTAGTTTAAACTAGCCAAGAGAACTCCCTGTCTCATAAGGTTCTCACTGAGGAGGAGTTACATATTGCCAGTAGACTCGGACAAGGTTCCATGCTACTCGATGTTGCAAAATATCTATCAGTATTGAGTAAGCTGCCACGAGTACTAGATGCATGTGCCACACTTCAGTACAATCCAGAGTTCTACAATTGCCTTTTATCCTCGTGAAGTGACATGGATTCGTAAATATGTATATAAATAAACAATGATTTTTGTGTGACCCTATATAGACAATATCAACACACACAAGCAATGATAGTCAAGCGTAGGGAGAAGAGTTGGGTTTGACAGGCTAAGCTCCTCAAGTCCTCCTCTCATCACACATTTAGAAATTGTGTGACCATTCCCACCTCCAAGTAAAGGGAACGCAACCCTCATTACTGCCATAGGAAGCCTTGACCAACAACTCTGATGGTGTAGACGGGGTACCATCCCTTTCTATACACCTTTCCCCCTTTCTTGTCTATCCTTTCGAGGGTGAGCCCTACTCCACTCCATGACAACCAGTCCACGCAACATAGCATAAGCCAAGATCTGCTAATGGCTGGGGGCAAAACAAACATCATCATGGGGGCCATCCCTCTACAACAAACGCTGCACGCCTCACCTCTCCCCTCCTCATCATATGCACTTCATAACCCACTATATAATCCCTTCCATGCAAATAATTTTATCATGTCTCAAGGTCTAAACCTTGGTTTGCATTTTGTAGGTCCCCCTACATAGTAGACATGGAGCACCTAATGCAGCTGGCTTACAAAGACGCTCTCTGCCGTCAAAGGGAGCATGCAGCACAAGCTCCTCTGCTGGAACACTACGTGCCTGGCCTCAAAAGGTATGCAAAGAAACGAGCCCCCAAGAGACACTGCCCCAAATGTAGGCCAAAAAATCCCCAGGCCAGGGGAATAGAAGCTCAAGGGAGCACACAAGGCATGGCAACACTGGTTGTGCGGGCCCCCAACAAATGCTCGGGCATTAGGTGCTCGAAAGCAGAGAGGGCAACTCGAGACAAGGAAGAATTTGATGCATTGTTCAAAAGCATTTTGGAAACGGTTGCAGCCAAGTACTACACCATTCAGGTCCTAGCCGACATCTTCCCTGCCCAACCTCACAGGAGCCCCTCACCAACAGAGCCTTAGTCGCCTGACCACCCGGACTCACCCCGCCTCGTGCAAATCGAGTAGCCCCTATGATATATAAGCAACTTCACAAAGGCCATCCTGCCATAACTTTTTGTCTTTAAATGGTTAAAGGGGAAAGTTTCCCACTTGTACACACTTCCCTTACCTATCGCTAATATATGCCACGTTTTTAACAAGCTCCAGAATAGGCATCGCAATCAGCATCATAGGATTTTGAAAAAGTAATATATTGACATGATTGCATTTGTTCATTGTACTTGATGCATGCGACTTGCATATACTCTCATGAAGTGACAAGTGGATGCAAGATGACACAGGTCTTCGTGCGAACATGTTCAATGCCCAAGTCATCGCAAGACCACCAACCTCACAAAGAACCGTGACAAAGCCACGCTACCAAATGCAAAAAATCACCCTTGCGAGTGCCCACATCGCATGACCCAAAGCATAGTCATGGGCTACGCTCTCTTTTTGGGTCAAGCTCTACATTTGGTTCACGGCAGTTGTTACCTCAATTGTATTGACATCGCATGTCACAAAGAGGTTTGCAAAATCTCAAGTGTATCTCCCCACCTCAACGACTGCTTCTCTAACAATGAGGCTAGGGCACAATCATCACTGTAATATCCATTTCCTGAGCCTTCGAAGCTTGACATTTCCCAACCCATTGAAAGGCTGATAGCCTCAACATATTGCAATGGTTGTACTCAAGCAAGTCCCGAAAAAAAAAAACAAAAAAAACAAAAAAAAGAAACGAAAAAGAAAACAAAAAAAGAAAAAGAAAAGAAAAGAAAAGAAAATAACAAAAGATACGACGCACCCACGATCACAGCATAGCATCTAGGGGTCCTCAAATTAGGTACGTCCAGTGACCTTGGTCGGCTAGCTCCATCCCTAGTCCCCTAGCCCTTTAGCATCACCCACAATTTTTCAGGGCACATCAAGGGCACGACATACCTAGGGAGCTTGTCTCGCCTATGGTTAGACCTGTCACCCCCCTGACCCATTCACACGATGCCCTCTTGCACTCTGCCTTAATACCATTGCAATCAATTGTGGTAAGCACTGCATGAATGGCCATGAAAAGTACACCGTCCTCATCAAGCAAGTCCCATAGCTCCCAGCTACCGAAAGTGTAGTGTCCCTGTGTTCAATTATGCTAGTCATGCAGTCACAATGCAAAGGATGTCTCATACACCTTCACGCGTACTTCTTCTCCACATAGACAACTTTTCTTCATCCACACATGGTTACGAGAAACCAGCCCACATTCTTCTAATTACGTAATATCTAAGTGTGCACGAGTACTCATATAATATCTGCACCGAAATATATACACAGTTTGGGTCCTCAAGTGTAGGACAATACTCTTAGCTTGCTTAGAGTTCGACCTGTCTCCCAAACTAATTGAACTATGTCTTGTGCACGATAGAGAAGACTAGCACTACCCCTAAGGAGAGACCACCTATGAGAGGTTTTCAATTGTGGGTATTGAAAACTCCAACAAAAGTGTCATTCGCTCTTCATAGACACCCAACTCTGAATTCTTATCCTTTATCGTCCTGCAAACCCACAAAGATTCGTCATGTGCAGAATCCCCAATAAACCAATACTTGTGCTGGCCATCAGTGCAATCCCCAACAAAGAACAGCCCTACCACCAACTCCAACAACCCTTCCACCAGCCACCTAGGCCACCAATGTGCCCCAAGGACCTTCCTCCACACTACCACCAACACTCCTCCACAGCAACCACAGGTGTCCTTGCCACCCACGTCTTCGGTGCATGCTAAAGCCTGCTACCTACGACGGTGAGTGCCATGGGACTGGCACTCGTCTAGGAGGGGGTAATGTTAACCCTCAAATGAACAAAGGTGGAAAATTCGGAAAAGCTGAAGTAGAAGACAAGGCCAAGGCAAAAGTGAAACGGAAGACGAAGACGCGCCAAGAAAAATATGGAAAAGCAAGAAGTGCAAAAAAGTCCTAAATAAAGGAAGAAGATGCACAAGGAAAGGCGCAAGTCAATACTTTTGTAAAAAAGCACAAGGGCACCATGATTTATTTTAAGAGTGCCGGGCTCTCACCCGTGCAATTTGTAAATGTAAACGGGCGGTGGAAAAGAAGCTCAGAAGATAGGAGGACAATAGGACAAAGGGCCTAGGCCATGGTCGGCCATGTAAAAAAGGGGATAAGGGGATGACCGCCCAAAAGGGATTTAGTGTTTTGTATATAAAGTTGAAAAGTGAATGAGAAGCTCATTCTTGTGTGTGGCCAAAATTGGCTCTTCTTCTTCTTCTTCTTCTTCTTCTTCTTCTTCTTGCTTGCTTGCTTGTGCTTGAGAGAGGGAGTGTGAGAGTGTGAGGGAGTAAGTGTGTGAGGGTGAGGGATCGGGGAGGAGAAGCTCTCCATCTTCCCCTCTCCTCTTCTCTTCTCTTCTCTTCTCTTCTCTTCTCTTCTCTTCTCTTCTCGTGGCTATGGAACTTGGAGCGTGGAGCTTGAGGATGGAGCTTGCTTGAAGCTTGCGCTTAGATCGTGGAGCTACCAGAGTGCGCGGGAGAGGAGGTAACTCAATCGGCACGGAGGTAAGATCACTACACCCGTAGATATGGATGGTGCATCGACTATGTGAGAGGTAGCCATTAGTGCTCAGCTTGGAACACTTGAAATAATAAGCGGTCCATGGGTCTTGGCGGTTGAGTGAAAGCTCCCACAATACAAGGCATTGTAGAGTATCTTATGGATTTTGGAGAGCCAAAAGAGGTCTTGGCTAAAGGAAGTGACATGGAAACTTTGTTCAAGATTGATACGGTGTCTATTCCCTTCTGGTATGCTGCTATAACGCACTATTTATCTACTGGAGAGACTGGAGCTACTTTATCCAAATCCGAGAAGAGAAAAATTAAACAGTAGGCATTGAAATTTTCCTTGATCATAGGAACACTGTATCGACAGGGTGTTGATGACATCTATTGCCGATGTGTGATGCTTGATGAGGTTCCATTTATCTTGGAGGAGTGCCATGACTCCGCGTATGGAGGGCACTTTGCTGGGCGGCTGACGGCACAAAAGGCTTTAAGAGCTGGATATTGGTGGCCGTCCATCTTTCCCAAGATTCATTTGAGTATGTTAAGAGATGTGATACATGTCAAAGACATGAATAGAGAGAATAGGAAGCATCCACTTACGCCTATTATGGGGCTATTCTTCCATTTGAGAAGTGGGGCATTGACTTTGTGGGTCCTATTACCCCGTCATCTACTACTCAGAAGAGATACATTATAGTAGCCATTGATTACTTTACAAAGTGGTTAGAAGCATGGGCGATGAGGCAGGACAATGCAAAAGAGACTACCAGTTTCCTACTTGAGCAGATCATTTGCCATTTCGGTCTACCCAAAGGAAATAGTATCAGACCATGGAACTCACTTTTTGAATAAGGTGATTAAAATTTTGACTAAAACTTGGAAAATTAAGCATAACAAGACTACCCCCTATAATCCACAAGCAAATGGACAAGTTGAAAGTACCAATAAGCAGCTTTTGGGTATCCTATCCAATATATTCTTCGAAAAGAAACGGGACTGGGATACAAAATTATATGTGGCAGTTTGGGCGTATAATGCAATGTTTAAACGAGCCACTGGCCACACCCCATTCAAATTAGTTTATGGGGAGGAGTGTGTCTTGCCCTTGGAAATTGAGTTGCCAACCATAAGATTTGCAATCAATCATTCTTTGGATGATGAAGATGCCCTATTCGAGCAGTTTACAACTATAACCCACCTGGATGAGCTTAAATTGCAGAGTCTATTACACTAGGAGGCAGCTAAGCATCAGATGAAGCGATTGCATGATCTAAAAGTGAATAAATATACCTTTAAGAAAGGACAATTAGTTCTATACTACGATGCGCATAGGGAGCTATTTCCAAGAAAGTTGGAACCTAGATCGGATGGCCCTTATAAGGTAGTTAGGATAGGTAAAAATAAGTCCACGGCTTTACTAGCTGATCTACAGGGAGTGGAATTTAAAAATAAGGTTAATCTTAATAAGATTAAGCCTTATTATTTTTTAGTATGCTAACACGCTAAATGCATTGCAGGTCCATGCTAGGTTTGATTTGAGACCTGCAGGAGAGTTTAAATTGGTTGATAGGGCGATTAATCCCTTATTTGGAGCACCCATATCTAAAGCAAAGGTATCATCAAGGAAAGATTATTGGTGGAGCAAAGGATACAAAGTGATTGAGTGAAAAGATGGTACCTTTGTGTGGGAGATTAAAGTTCTCTGCCATCAATGTTTAAAAATCTTGACAAGCATCCCTGTTGAGTTTAATGAAGAAGGTGGGATGGAGCCGTCAGTTCATCCTCTAAATATGTTGAATTTTGACTATCATAATTACGAATAGGGGAGTTCTTGATGGCTGATTGTGTAAACCCATCGTGGACATAGATGTTATACTTTGATGGAGTGTCCCAGGGCCCTAATAAAAAAGGGAGTGCTAGAGTAGTCATTTGAGATCCTCGACGTAGAGTTTCAATGAAATTAGCTGCTTATCTCGGGGTAGGATTCACTAACAATATGGCAGACTATAAAGTTTTGATTATGGGACTAAATATTGCCAAGAAAGGTGGTTTTTGGTGGTTGTTAGTAAAAGGGGATTCCCATCTGATCGTAAATCAATTAAATGGAACATATATAGTTCGGAATCCTATCCTTTGTATGTATCATCGAACGGCTATAATCCTACTTGATGAATTTGAGAGCATATCTCTTCAGCTCATTTCACATTCTTGGAATCAGTTTACGGATTCCCTAGCAACTTTTGCTTATGAAGAGGATCTCTTCTTCAATTGTGGTCCTAGTCCGAATGTTGCTATTGATCATGAGACAGGACTTGGTCGCTTATGGGGAGTTTTATCAGACCACGTGTTATATGGCAGGTGATGGTTGATATGGGTAATGCAAAGAGTAGTCGAGACCCATCTGTCACTATTATCTTTGACCCATAGGTTGATCAGACGACATGTTATGCGTACCCCTCTTGCTATATATGCAGGAGGGATGGGTCCCACCTTGATGCATTTAGTTTAGGGCTGAGAGCCCTCATTTTTCCCCTTGGAATGGAGAGTATTTTTTTATATCTACCTTATTCCAATGAGGGATGCATAGTTTCTCTAATATTTGATCTCATTAGGCCAAGAGGGCCAGTTGCTTCAAGAGTTTTAATGTTTGCTTTCTTTAGGCCAAAAGGTCATGATTTATTTCTTTAGGCCAAGAGGGCCAATTAGTTTGCAGTAAAATGTGATATTTCTTTAGGCCAAGAGGGCCCTATGTCCATTTGGTACAAGTACGTTTAATGGTTTGTTATTTTAGTGATTGCACCATACAGGTTGATGAAGTCACTGGAGGGAGCCCTGGCTATGGAGGAGCTTCTTGTGGCCATTCCAGGTGGTTTCCTCCCCTTTCGGAGTCTTTTTCCCTTAAGCAAATAATGATACATGTGTATATAAGGGTGCTTTCTTTTTGTTTGTTGGGAACCAGCAATCAAGGCATGAAGTCCCAAGTTTAGGTTATGTATGTCTGGGGGGAGGTCTGAGTAGTCATTGCCTCCTGTACCGGCATTGTCAGGCATTGAAAGACCTATTTTCGACGGGAGTTCTAGTGACCCTATTATGCTGACCTGCTAGGCAACTATTCTAGGAGGTCCTGTTAGTGTGGGGCAGTTAGAAAAATAACCACAATGAAAAAATCCTAAATATCTGAAAGAAAATCTATGAATATACAAAGGTGTGTAAAAAGGGGTTCTAACCCCTATAAAAATAGAGAAGAAAGAACAATCTTTGAGCAGTTGTTTATCGCCATGCGAAGGCCTGATAGGTTCCTAGGGATGAGACAAGACGTGGGGCCAATGCCTTGTCTTCCTAGGGGTGGCAACTAGCTGAAAAGCAAAGCAAATAAAAGAAGGTTGAAGAGAAAATAAAAGTGAGTGTTAGAAAATGATTAAGTGTCACCCGACAAGGGCTTGGTAGGTTCTTGGGTACTGAGATAGGACCTGAGGCCGATGCCTTGTTCTCCTTGGGTCACTACGCTCAACTCCCTCCTTTTTACACACCCGAGTATGGAAAATCAGGGGCTACAAAGAAAATGTGCCAAGAAATGATAATACTTTTTTATCAGGCTATAGGAGTCCTCGCCTAGTAGGAGCTCCTAGTTTAGTTGTCTTTCGTTAGGTAGGTAGTTCAGGACCACCACTTAGGATGACCTCTTTGATAGTTCTTTTTAGCTTGGCCATGTTAGAGCAATCGATTAGTGACTAGTTTTGGGCTTTTTGTCAGATTATGCTAGGCCTACTCCTCGTGGATTTCATGCCTTGGTTTTGTCAGGGGGTAGGGTGAGAGCTGTGATGTGTTTTCTTGTGTATCTATTTTGTATCAGCTTGATGCTCTTTGTGGTTGTGTTTATGTGCAGATCTGTTCATGGGATTTGACGGGCTGGGTCACCCTATCCCATGGTCGCCAATGATAATTGATTTTTGAGTCCGATAAGTGCTTAAAAATAGCCAAAAAAATCCAAATTTTTGACTCCGAGAAGTACTTAAAATAGTCAAAAAATTTGAATTACAAGGAAAAATAGACTTCGTCAAAGGAGGGATCTACAATCAGTACGATTTTAAGCGGCAAACCCAAAATTGCTTTAAAGACCCACCAAGCGATGGTTGGGGAATTTTCATAATTTCTTGGCATATCAGATGAGACTCCGAGAGATGCCCGGCAGTGGGGGACTCCAAGACAAACTACCAAAAATTTCCAGACCTCAAATCGGATGTCGAACAGTCAAATGGTAGTGCCCGGGAGGCCAAGACCCAAAAAGTCCAAGTATAAATGAACTTTAAGGGCCAAAGGGTGTGACCCTTGGGGGCCCCTAAAAAAATCGATTTGTGTGTGTGTTTGGGTGGGGGGGTGGGGGGGGGGGGGGGGGGGGGGGGGGGGGAGGGGGGGCACGAATACAATTGTGGATGGAGAGTGATTTCAAATGCTTCCAAGACAATAGATTCAATGTTCGACATCCGATTTGAGGTCTGTCTTGGAGTCCCCCACTGCTGGGCATCTCTCGGAGTCTCTTCTAATTCAAATAGCTTGCATACTTTGTTGTAGTGTAGAGATGACCTTGAGTCATACATGTGATGGATATAGGAGAGGTATATCAAACTAGTTTTGGATAGGGCAATTACTCTAGTGGACCCCAACTCCCCTCTCCCACCTAAAACTTCCAAGGAATAGGTAGCAACAACGAAGGGAAAATGCAAGAAAAAAGATAACCACCAAAAAGAAGAAGTCCTCGGGGTAAAAAATGAGGGGTTCCAAAAAGAAGGGGATTGCCTGAGCTTTCTCCATTGAAATTCAATCCATCTCCTCTAAAGCCTCAGGAGAAAAGAATGCCCGAGAAAATCAAGTTCTTTGAGCAACCAAACAAAACACATACTAGTAAAAGGAAACTAGTGATGAAAAATGAAAGTGATGAAGATGGAGCAATGGTTCGAAAGAAGGAGAAAAGTCTTGAGGGTGGACAAGTTGAAGATTAGAAAGAAGCTCAGCCTAAGGGTGGAGAAGATGTAGACCAAGGAGAAGCCAAAGAACGGCCTGAGGGTGGAGATCCTGAAGATCAAAGAGAAGCTAAAGAATAGCTCGCTTTTCTATTTGTACATTAGTAAATTTCCCTTGTATATTTGTAGTACAATATTCTAACCCATGATGTAATGAAATCTCGTTTTGGTCTTATTCATGTAAGATGATTTTTTGTTCATAGAATCACAAAGAATTATAAAGTTCATGCCAAGCGTTTTCTATAAAATTGTACTCAAATTTTGTAACCCATGATATAATGAAATCATTTTGTTCCACGAAAGATGGTTTGTTATTTATAGAGTCGCTACAAAGTTTATACCAGGAGTTCCTTTATAATACTTATCAATATGTATAATTCCATGTTTCTAGCAACAATATCTGTGAGAGCAAAAGAAAATTTCAAAATTATTTATACGTACATATTCATGGTCCAAAAGTCACAACACCAGGAGACAAATAGCTCATACATGATAAAAAACACTCAACTCTTTTTCCAATTATAGCACCATTTACCTTGAACTTATGTCTAGGAGTAACATTGTCTAGAAACTCCAAGGTGTCTCTTACATCCTTAAGACTCCACTTTGAAGTAATGTTCACCTCCTTTACTTCTTGTGTAGTAACTTGCACTATAAGTTTCAATGTCTTACAATCAATCTCTGAATCTAAAGGAACCCAGGCACCCATTCTAAGTTTGTATCTTCTGTAATCAAAATCTATGACAAGGGATTGTCATATATATTATAAGTCAAACCCAATGACCTGACAGCATACATTGCATCTTATAAAGTCACCTTTGTGGTTAGATTTCTTGGCTTTCCAAGACATACCTAAAATTTTGTCCAAATCTTTCTTTGAAAAGTTTCTGCTTAGCCATGAAGCCTTTGTCCTTAGCTGCAAAAACATGCAATGGTAAAAATCATGATAAGCGTAATCTTCTCAAGATCCTTCCAGGAGTTATAGCCTTTTGAATATCTTGAGCAATTTTGAGTTTAAAAATATCCATTTTTGCTTCATCGAGCATCTCCCAATCCAAAGATGAGAGACTTGGTAACTGCAAATCTTCAAGGTATCCATACACACCTGCTCTTGAGGGAACCACATACTGTGCATCATACACAAAAATTCTACTTTCATTTTAAAAAACTCGTGATTTGATCAGCATAAATAATATCTGCAAATTCTTTATGAATGGCATGGAATGTCCGTCGAGGCTCTCTACAGGTTGCCACTCAAAACTTGTCGATGGAAAGATATCTACAACCAATAATCCACAATAGCCTTTGCTTCAAACAAAACAATATATTCACATATATTTTGCAACTCAAACTTACAATGTGCTTTGCTTAGAAAAACATTCATGTGGAGCCAAGTACATATCTCCAGCCATGTAAACATGTTGCACCAAAGCAAACCAGCCTTGAGGCATAGTTTTGAAAGCAATGATGTGTCCCTTCCAGTGATATTTGATATCCTCTCATTTCATTCTTTTCACCTTATGAGAGCCCCTGCAAGATGGTAGCATTGTAACCCAATCATTTATAATAAATGTTTTGGGTTCCCATTCTCCATTTGCGCTTTTGCTATAGATGGTGCAAGAGTTTATGGAATGAGAAGGATGCCTTGTGGATACCATGTAAAAGACAATGAGCATGCAAACAATGTGCAGAGAAAGAAGCCCTAAAGAGAGAGGTCAAGGATCTAAGGGCAAACCTCAAGGAGACAAATTAAAAATACTATGAGCGCCAAGAAGAACTTTGAAAATTCTCTCAATTTTCAAAACGGTTTGAATTAACTTAACTCTTGTCATGTCTTTGTCTGATGTTTTATCTTCTTTTATTAATTAATAGGGCCTTTGAGACTACCAAAACTTGTCAGGATTTGAAGAATTCAACTAAACAGGAGGGAAAACCACAAAATGGACTCTACTATCTCAAAAGCAAAGGAGACAAGAATACCATATTTTTGTCCACGTGGTGAAATGTCTTTGGCCTTTCCTTAATCCACTAATTAACAAAAGTGACTTTTTTGAAGTGTTTTTGGCTCTAATGGTTTTTGAATTTATCTTCAAAAGTTTGGATATACAAGTGAAGCTTAATGGACAAATAGTAAGTAAATTCTAAAAACCCTAAATTTCGCTATGGAGGACATGAACTTCATAGGATCAACAAGCTAAAATGCCAAAAACTTCATGATCTTCAAATCTTAATATTGAATCAAAAAGATCATAAAGAAAGATAGAATGGCACCTTTGAAAGATTTAGATGAAATTCTAGTCACTATATGCATGTCAATCGTTGCAAGACCTATAAATCATGGTGGTAGTTGCCATAGAGAATCAAAATGTCAAGGATCCACATAAAATGAGCATCTACTATTTGTTAGGGGATTTGAAACATGCTGAAGAAACCTTCAGTCTAACCTAAAAATCTATCCAAATGATCCTATCTACAAAGAGAAATGGGAGCTTTATCAAGTTTGTGTCAAAGATAGCTATGGTACCCACAATGTTTGTTTGTTTAGAGGGAGAAAATGAAGATACTTTGGTACAAGATAGGATATGAATAGTTTGGAGACAACTTAGGAAGTAGGATTCAAATTAATCTCATAGCTTAGTGAATGAATGGTGGTACATTTTCACGTGTTTATAGTTATCATGCTAGAGATTACATGAGTGATTGCATCATTGGCTTAGCAAATGTTGTCATGCAAGAGATTAAGTTCTAAGGCACTTAAATTAATATATATATCCTAATATACATTTTCATTTCCAACACAACAAGTCATACCGGCACATCAAGGTTGTGTTGTGTTTTAAACAATCAAGAAAGAAAAACAAACACAATTGGGATCACTCTATCAATATCACATGTAGAAATTTTTACCTCTTATGAGGAGAAAAAAACACCATATTTTGTGCTTCCATCGATAATAGGGGTGCCAAGAATCAATTCTGTATCATTAAACTTTGTCCAATTATCATCATAATCCATTCCATCCATGAGCTATTTGGTAACTTTGTGATTCCAAGTTCCCCTGTAAGATAGATTTGAGATAAGGACAATGGGTAATGCTAATCGGTTTACTAAATGCTCTTAGCTACCTTCAACTCCTTGACAATGGGTATATTCCATCCTTACCTTTCTTCTTTTTGTCTTCTTTGGAGGTATCTTAGTGGTGGACACAAAGATCATTTGAGGAACAAGAAAGTCAACTATCCCTAATTCTAGAGATTATGTATCAACACAAGTCGTATACCAAGAAGACAAGGTGCATCTTGCATCATTCCTAGATTCAATATTTAGGACTTTTTAGGATAATTGATTGACCCTACAAAATCCAAGGATGTCTTAAATCCTTACAAGTTAATTAACAAGATGTTGTGATTCTTTGGTCTTACTACATGTTGATAGAGAATCTTGAATAAGCACTATGCCAAGATTGTTAGCCCTTTAAAGACTTTGGTGATCTCAAGAAATGTCTCCATAAGAAACCCATACTTGAGCTTCCTAACCTCACTCAAAACTTTTTGAAGTCCTCATTGATGTAACCAATCTTGCAACTGTTCAATCCATAAGAAGCAAAATATTCTACCCATGACTTAGAACTATTTGCTCATCCATAGCTACATCACTTGTTAGGCTGCAAACTGTTGTTGTTCACTAATCACAAGGTTTAAGGTCAACATGAGAGAAGGGAGGTGTAGAATTCTTTAAATTATTGGACATCAAATTGAGACCTAGAAATGCTATGCAGTAGCTCTTCATTATTCTTACCTACAAACCTTCCATTAACCTATTACTTCAAGAAGAATATGATACAACATCCCAATGAAGAGCCAACATTATATCAATTACAATGTGCAAGAATCCTATTCTAGAATTGACAAAGCAGTCCCTTACCTTGGATCAAGAATATCAAATTTTTGTGACCCTAATCTAACAAGGAGGGTCCACTAAGAAAGCGAAGGTAGAAATTAGGAATTTCCTTGCCAACGATGGATATCTCAAAGAGGCTCTACATTTCTAACTCTCAAGCATGAAAGAAGATTCTTTGAGAAGCACATGATAGTCGTGTAATAAGTCACTCAAGGTATATAAAGCCTTTAACTGCTATAAGAAGAAGCTATCATCAAAAAACAACTAGCTAAAGCATGTCATGCTTTGAGAAAGGGTCTGCCAATTTACCTATTAAAACAAATCAAAGGTAGATGAACCAAAAATAGGAAAGAAACCTTCTTATCTCATCATTATGCCATCATAATCCTTTATGAACTCTCAGATCACCCTCATCTTATGGAGTTAATCATGATATTGATTTGACTCCTAAAGCTAGAACCAATGTCTGAAATACCTTACAAGATGTCCATTCTAAAACCCATTGAGCTCAATGAGAAATTTAAGGGATTGCTCAAACAAGGGTTTATCACCCACATATTTTCACCATGGGCCCATGTGTACATGTTCTTTTCCAAAAGAATGTATGACTCTTTCATGCTATGTATTAGTTATCGGGGATTGAACCACATCACCATAAAGAACAAATATTTTGTCCTTTGCATTAATGAGTGATTTATAGCCTTCATCAAATCCACACTCTTCTCTAAGATAAGGAATATCATAAAATATTATAATATGAAAATAAATTCTTTTATATTATTATGACAACACTGAATACCCACTAAGATCATATGAGTATGCATGTAATGCTATCTAGTTACTAGCTACTCCAACTACCTTCAACCACGTGCTATAGGATATATTCCATCCTTACTTTGATGATTTTATCAACTCAATTTCATGCCAAGAAGAGGAAGTGCATCTTTCCTCATTCCTAGATTGAATGTTTGGAATTAATTAGGGATATTGATTGACCCTACAAAATCCAAGACAAAGGAGGAAGCCTCATTCCCTTTTACATGCCCATGACCAAGATTAAGGAAGAGTATGAACCTAATAGACAAACTTAAGCATTATGATAGTAATTAATCAGGGATATTGATTGACCCTACAAAATCCAAGGATTTCTTAAAATGGCCACCTTAAGGGATAACTAACGAGATGTGATGATCCCTTGGTTTTACATGTTGATAGACAAACTTGAGTAAGCATTATGATAGTAACTTCAAGATTTTACCAAAATTTTGATTCATACATTAAATACATAAGAGCATAAAATTTGGTGCTTTTGACCCCAAATTGATCTTAGAAGGCCCACAAAGCTTAAAAATGATTATAAACAGGATATATTTCACCTCTAGATAAAGTTTCAACGATGTAGTTCTTTGAGCCCTGTGATGATCTACGCTAGTGCGGGTCACCTTAGAGCTTAAAAAGTGTGATTAAAATAATTTTCATCCTTTTGAGCTTAATTTTGGGATCAAAATTATACTTTTCAAGCTCTAAAGTGGATTCTACTAGTAGAAACCATCCTACATCTTAAAAAAGGCATCCCTAAAACTTTTATCTAGAGGTGAAACAAATCATACTTAATTGTTTCTAAGGTTTTTGGACCCTCATAGCCCAATATTGGAGTCAAAATGATACTTTTCAAGCTCAATACTAGTCCACGTTACCATAAACCATCTTAGTGTTGTAAAAATTGCATCCTTGAAACTTTATCTAGAGGTTAAATAGGTCATGTTGTTTTTAAGGCTCTCGGCCATTTGAGCTCAATTTTGGGATCAAAATCTCCAAATTTTGCATTTGTATATATTTTCTATATAGACCTACTTTTTAAACTATTTTTTGGATACTAGTAAATTTAAGTTATTTTTACCAATATTAGCATTTGATTTTTATAAGGTAGTAAGTTAAGATAGACCTTGTAAGGCCCAAGAGCCCTCACATCCATAAGTAGGTAATACAACATCTACTGTGCAACTAAAACAATGATGATCCCAAAACCATGAAGTCTAAATTACAAATATTAAAACTTATTAATATTCATCGCATGGGTTTAGGGTTGGGATTTAGAAGTTCAAAGGCTATGTGAACAATTTACACACACACACACACACACACACACACATAGGAGAGGGAGAGGGAGAGGGATGGTGGTCACATCGAGGTGTGAGGGATCAGTATGCTAACTATGGCCCAAAAAGTAGACACAAACAGCCAAGAAGAAGGAGAATGCAAAGTTTTAAAAAACTCAAGTGAGAAAAAGACGGTGCCCAATGTAAAAAGACATGGTGTGAAAAGGCAAGGGAGAGACCAAAATATAGATAGTTGCACAAGGCCAAGGAAGCGTAGCCCAAAAGAAAGAGAGTAAGCACTTGAGGAAGGACTATAAGAAAATTTGAGAAAGTAACATGAGGATTCAACCTTGTCGTCAAGAAAAATGGAAGGTTGACATGTGAAATATAATGGGGGTCTTCCACAAGGAAAAGAAGAGTTGGGGGCCCAAAGAGAAGTTTGTCTCAAAAGCAAGGACCATGAGTGAAAAAATAGCTCTTGAAAAAAGGAGGTGCAAGTTTTCTAGACCTAAAGGAGAGGCCAAAGAAGGCATCTCAATTGAAAGTTTAGAAAACTCTTGCCTCAAAGCTTTGATGATCCAAAAAGCTTGTCAAAAGATTTTCCCCTTTCTTCAAGAAAACTCGCAAGCTATATATAATCAATCTTTTTGTTAAGGAGACATTTAGGTTGCATAATCTACATAAGAGGATAGTTGGGTGATTTTGACTCTAGCTTGTTGTGCTTCAATACAATCTATGCATTGGATTCAATATCTTGCATTAGTGGCATTTAGCAATAAATCTCCTACTATCAAGTATTTGATTGTTGCCCTTCAAGGTGATGTGTGCAAAAGATTGTTTGTCTCTCTTTTGTTGCCCTGATGTGGAGAAGTTGCACAATAAAAGTTGACTGCAAATGAGAACCAATGTATTAATGAGTGAAAGAGAATAAAATGCTCAAGGCGATCACAATGAAAATGCCACACATGTGCTAGTGATGAACAAAGTGTCTTTTTATAATAAAAAGAAAACCACAATGGCTTAACATTGATAGGAACCCTAAATAAAACCCCAATCCTAATGTAATTTGGTTTCTAGGACACTAGGGGGAATAATTAATGATAGTTTAAATGCCTAGGGAGCATGGATCATGGATCAAAGGGCATCAACGTGTAGCCCATGAGATGGCCTACAAAGCCCCCTCCATAAAATGGGTCGATTGATCAAGGAACATTAACAAAGTCCTAGAAAAAATGATATATTTTTTCATGATTGCACATCTTCATCCTAATGGATATAGCAACTATGGCAATACAATGAATGATAAATCATGTTTTAAAAAGTATCATGCGGAGAAGTAGCCAAATAGCTCGAAACTTTGATGGAGAAATAGCCTTCATTTTAAAAAAATGTGAAAATGTCTTTTAAATAACCAGCCCAATCACAATCCAGGAAATCCATGCATAAGTGAAGAAACAACCTTAAAGAAAAGGCTTAAATCCTTGATCTCCTTGAGGTAAGTGAAGAAACTCTTTGCTACTTGCCAATGATTCACAAAAGGGCTTGAGTAGGCAACTAAATATTTAGTTGGTGATGGAAGTATGCCCCCCTTCAATGCTAACAAATTGGGGAGCCAAAGGTGGGCAAAGATGTTAACCCTCAGATGAACAAGGTGAAAAATCCAAAAAATCTAAAGCAAAAGTCAAGGCCAAGGCAAAAGTGAAAAGGAAGATGAAGGCACGCAAAGAAAAATATGGAAACACAAGACGTGCAAAAAAGTCCTAAATCAAGGAGAAAGGCACTCAAGACAAAGCACAAGTCAATACTTTTGTAAAAGAGCGCAAGATGCACCACGATTTATTTTAAGAGCGTCGCGGGCTCTCACCCATGCAAATTGTAAAAGTAGATGGGTAGTAGGAAGAAAGCTAGCAAGATAGGAGGACAATGGAAAAAAGGGCCTCGGTCATGTAAAAAATGAGATAAGGGGATGACCGCCCAAAAGGGATTTAGGGTTTTGTATATAAAGTTGAAAAGTTAATGAGAAGCTCTTTCTTATCTGTGGCCAAAATTAGCTCTCCTCCTCTTCCTCTTCTTCTTCTTCTTCTTCTTCTTCTTCTTGCTTGCTTGCTTGAGCTTGTGCTTGAGAGAGGGAGTGTGAGAGTGTGAGGGAGTGAGGGAGTGAGTGTGTGAGGGTGAGGGACTGTGGTGGAGAAGCTCTCCATCTTCTCCTCTATTCTTCTCTTCTCTTCCCTTCTCTTCTCTCGCACAGCTATGGAGGATGGAGCTTGACGAAGAGGGAATGAGGTTGTTTGAGCTTGCCTCAAGGATCATGGAGCTAGCCGAGTGCAAGAAAGAGGAGGGTACTCAATCGAGCATCAAGGTAAGCTCACTGCACCCCAAGGTAGGGAGAGTGCATCAACTATGTGAGAGGTAGCCATGGCCTCTCCGCTTGAAATGGTTGACCAATAAGTGGTCCATAGGTCTCGCTTTTTGAGCGAGAGAGCTCCTACATTTTGGTTCCATTGCCAAGATCAACGGATTCAAGCTTGAGCGCTTGCATGCTTCAAACTGAGCATTGAAGTACTTAGCAAGTAAGTTTTTGGTTTTTTAGATTTAGAAAAGTAGGTTGGAGTAGTATAGTTGTTTTCTTTGTGAGTTGGATGCATTAAAATACGAAAAACAAAGAAAAAAGAAAAAAACAAGCATTAGGGTTTTTGCTATCATAACAAGGCAAGAGGGTTTGATTTGTTTGCCAATTTGTATTTTGGAGTTTATTTGCTATTCCGGGTATATACAACTCTTTCCCTCTATTTGTAGCCTTGATTTGGAGATGCGTGCGATATATTGTGACCTAAATTGTGTGATTCGAGTAATTCATTATTGCATCGGTCAAAATCGTGTTGTGTTCAGCCCATCCAAGTGACAGAAATTCGGGGCTGAGTCCCAAAATCGGCCCTAAGCCCTCCTGTATTCAGCCATTCAGCCCACTACCACTTGGACGCCCACCACTCAGCCCGTCCAAATCAACCATTCAGACCAACTTGGCATTCAGCTCACCTGATTCGACCCTCGGCCCTGCCAACTCGGCCCAACCCCACTTGAAAGCTAACATTGGGCCTAGTCAAAATCATCATTTGGGGACCTCAGCCCACCTGACTCGGCCCTCAACTGTTTGGCCCGAACCCATTTTGATGAACCACTCGGCCCTCGGCGTTGATTTGGCCCACTACCATTTAGCCATTCGACCCTTGGACAACCACATTCGAACTGGCTGAATTTGACATTTGGACCAGTTACATTCAGTTCTTTTCCATTCATCGACCATTCGGTCCCTACAATTCAAACCTGCTGGAAAAATTTTGGATTTTTTCACATATTTAACATGTAGACCCCGAAACTAACCCAGAGACCATATAGAGCAGAGAGCACATCATAGATCTATCATTGGGATGAAATCTAGAGCAAGTAGTTCAAAACTTGGCTACGAATTGTCTTTCAAATCACGCATGGTATTTAGCTACTGGGGGGGACTATTCCCCCCCCCCCCCTGCACAAGGGGATCTTCCCCTCTGCACCTCCCCCAAGTAGGCAGGAGAGAAAACACGCGATAGGTCCTCCAAATTAGATCCTAGTGTAGTAATGGCTCTACACAAGTATAGATTCTCACTTGCAAAACAGCAACCAAAAGCCCATACCCGAATAGAGACCCTAGAACCTCAATGGGCCAATCAAGCCAACGAGGGCAAAAAGGCCACACCACAAAAACATATATATATTGCATTCGGACTGCGTCTAGTCAAAGTGGAATGCAACAACATCAAGCTACAACTACTGCAAGGATGACTAGACATGACAGTCCTAATGATAGATGCACCTTGAACGGCACTACAGAATCCACATCTGGTTGTGTAGTCAGGGACTCAAGGGCATGTATTACAAGGCTTGAATTTATAAGACAAGACCCAGAAGATGAAGACATAGTACCGCCTACTTACCTGAGGGTCAAACTCACCACAAAAAGAAAGCATAATGTTGATGCTCTCATCGATGAAGAAGCTAATTTTAATATCTTGACCTATGAAACATGGACCCTACTAGGCCAACCAGAGCTCACATTGACTAATGCAGCTCTTAGTCCTTATGAGGGACACCCACAAGCACTTATAGGAAAGTGCCAAATCCTTGTAACTATTGAAACAAAAAGCTTGCCTATCCTATTCCATGTTCCTCCAAATAGTGCTAATGGTGAAAAGGAAACCCTCCTAGGAAGACCCTTCAAAAGGGCAACAAAGTGTGAGGCCGATTCTGTAGCATAGAGGATACACTTGACACTACCGGGTGTGAGGATAATCACAATATTTAGTAAGGGTGACCTCATCAGACCTCGAGGGAAAGATAAGGAACATTCTCACATACCAAGCAAGCCTAGTAAAACGAGAGCAAGGACTTGTTGAAAGAGTTGATACAACCGCATGTTGAACAGAGAGAACTAGTGAGCGAGGCCATGCTTGAAACAAGAAGGTCAGGAGACAATGCCAAGGATAGGCCTTGGACTTACAAATATCATAGAAGACCACAAAAGAAGCCCAAGCCTCATAGAGGAAGGTATCGATGGAGAGCCAGCACAATGTCGCAATGGATATCCAAAGCATTGCTATATGCTCAAGGGTATTACGCAAGTAACCGATGGATTTGGGTACCAAAACCCCCTACTAAACCACCTCTATTAGCTGAAGGCTAGATTATATCAAAAGCAAAGAAGCGTAGGAGGAAATCTAAACAAAAATCCAAGTCTCAAGTCAACAACATTGGAGTGACTGAGCCCCTCACAATTGAAATCAAGGAAGCCAAACATGACTATCCGAAAGGTAGATCCTCAACCTAGCATGTTTAACAAGTAGATGTCAGATGGAACTGTTGAGCATGCACAAAGACCACTAGTGCCCAAGGAGCCTTTGATTTCCCAAGAGGATAACAAGCACCACAGGCACAACGTTGCTCATGGTAAGGCTAATTTATCAACAAATCAAATGGTAAAATCATCTAGCGACCATGAGAAAATCTTCCAACTAGTGCCAATTCCACATAGGAGTCCCAAAATCTCCTACACCCTCTTTTCCTAAACGAACATAGGAAGCACAATAGCAGTCATTGAGTGCAGTTTCTCAATCCCTATTTGAATCTCCATCTCAGCTTCCAAATGTCCAAGATGCAGGACATGACACCATCCCTAATTCTCAGCCTAAGGATATGCCTGTGCAATCCATCGTGACTAGCTTATTTGCACAAGTGAATGCACAGAGCAACAAAACACAAAACCACTTCTGATCTACTTTAAGGACCTGGCACTACAGTGGCCAATCCACTAAACTAGCCACTACTACTTCTAATCAATAATCACAGTAGTCACAGCCTTTGGCCATGACGATGCCCCTTGTGGAATGTGTACTTAGCAATTCACCTATGGAAGAGATGTCACAACCAACATCCTTAAAACCTCCAGCACTTTCAAAGCACCTAAAGCCTAGACTTAAGGAGAAATCTCTCGAAGATTTGTGGCCAAGGAGAAGGTGCACCTAACCAATGAGCCAAAGATGAAGTGCATGATTAAGCTTGATCACAAGCTAATATCCATCACACGTGCATACATCCATGTGGACATTGGAAGGCTAACACCAGAGCACACAAAGCTCATAGACGAACCCCTGACATGGGGACGAGCAACAACATGTTTTCTCCTGCTATGTAGCTATCACTAAAGGAACCATAAAGGACATCCCAAAAGACACAGCTTGAGAATTGCGCTTGATACCCTCACTCTATACTGCTCAATGTGAGACAAACAAGGAAAAGCTTGAAGCAATCAAAAGAAAAGGGAAAGGACAAAGAAACTTTGTGCAAAAATAATACTCCAACCAAAGTTTGGCAGCCAAAATTGTTGCTGAGCAAAGGAAGGCCCTTTGGACATCAATACATGATCCCACATATGTTACCCCAACCTCATTAAGAGTATTGGAAACAATCCATGAGATCCAGCTTTCTATCCAAAAATATCCCTTGTATGATAAACTGCTTCTAGAAGAAGAGCTACACGTGGCTAGCAGGCTAGGAGTAGGGAGCATGGTACTTGATGTTAGCGCATATGACTTCTGCCTCACTCAAGTCCGTACAATCCTATATCTCTATGCTTCCCATCAATACAACCCTGACTTCTTCAACTGGTTTCATCCAAGCCTACATGACAGGAACCCTAAAACCATCTCTTGGTTCTACACTAAAGTCACTTGAGCCTCCTGAGCAAGAGAACAATAACTCTAAACACAACACCCTCTCTGATAAAAAGCAATGGAGGTATGTTCCAATGGGTAAGGACAAAAGTCTAGAGCAAATGCCTGACTAGGAGCAATTGCCAATGCAATTGGATGCGGGGCTAAACATGGGGCAAAAATAAAAGACAGTACAATGTACACATGGACAATCAGGATGAGGAAAAATGTCATCTCATCCAACGCCCATCAATCTCCTAAGAAAGGCATAGCGCTCAATAGTGAGGCTTTTCGTGAGCAGATCTATAGGATTTTTGTCAGTGGAGATCTTGACAAGGTCAACAGATCTATCCTCCCCATGACCCCACTTATGAAGTGATACCTCACCTCAATGTGTTTCATCTTCACATGGAAGACCGGATTCTTGGCTAGCTAAATAGCACTCATAGAATTTGAATGCAACATAGGTAAAGCATCAATCCCAAGGTCATGAACCAAATGTCCTAACCATATGTCCTTCTTGCAGGCCTCAGTGGCTACAACATACTCGGCCTCAATGAAAGATAGAGTCGTACACTTCTAAACCCTGGACATCCAAGAGACACCACCTCCAGCACAGGTGAATACATAGCCAGAAGTGGACTTCCTAATATTTGCATGTCTTGCATAATCGGAATCTATGTACCCCACAACTCCTATATCCTGGATGCCATAGCAAATATACATATCTGTTGTGTCCATCAGGTACCTCATAAGTCGGCTTCAGAAAATCGAGGGATTATTGTGGTCGAATGAAATGATGGGAGATTCTAACTGTATTCAATTGTGGAATTGCGATACAGATGCTTGAAACAAAACAATTCAATCCATGGTGATATATAATGAAGCCAATATTCAAACAATCTTATGTTTATCAACCAATATTACTAGTATTATCACCTTAATCTTTTTATTTAAAACGGGTCAAAGAAGAATTAATGTTCCAAATTCGTGGATTCAAGAGTTATTTTGTAGTTTGAATGACACAATGAAAGCATTCTTTATCCCTTCATTAACTGATTCGTGTGTTGGTTTTCACTCCCCCCATGGCTGGGAAATTCTCACGGGTTATTTCCTAAAGCGTTTGGGCTTGCTCATAACAAATATGTGATTTCTTGCTTCATATCAACCTTTCTAGTTATTTCAAATACAATTTTTAAATATTGGATCTTCCATCACTTGAATCGTGTTTCCCTTCAATCGTAATGACTTATCACACAATGAACGAATGATTTTCATTATGCTACATTTTTTACTTATCTCCCAACCATGGATTACCCTGATGCTTCCGAGAAAGTACATTTTTTACTTATCTCCCAACCATGGATTACTCTGATGCTTCTGAGAAAGTACTTTTTTTTTGTTCTAACTATTTTGTTTTCATTCCCCCGCTCATTGAAACATAGGTTCCTTTTTGTAATAATAGGCTATCTTTGAATTTTCACAGCCATACGCAATAGGCGACTATGTAATAGTAGGTAGGAATTGTTTGGAAACCGTCCGCCGTCTGAAAGGGAAAAGACTTAACCTGATTAAGTACTAATCATCAAATTATGCACAAAGATATTCCTAACATTTGGATAAATAAATGGTTGATTTCACTTTTACTAGCAATAATTAGTAAAGAAGTAAATTATCCATTCGTAACAAATGCGTATCCAATTTTTACACAACATAATTATGAGGATCCTCGCGAAGCTACTGGACATATTGTATGTGTCAATTGCCACTTAGCCAAAAAACCCATTGATATTGAGGTGCCACAATATGTTCTTCCCAATACTATATTTGAAGCAATTGTTCATATCCCCTATGATACGTAGATAAAATAAGTTCTTGCAAATGGTAAAAAAGGAGGCTTGAATGTTGGTGATGTCCTTATTTTACCCGAGGGATTCCAATTAGCCCCTCCTGAACGTATCCCAACTGAGCTGAAAGAGAAATTGGAAAAACTCTCATTTCAGATCTACCATCCCGAGAAAACAAATATAATTGTGATAGGTCCCGTTCCGAGTAAATCATATCGTGAAATCGTCTTTTCAATTCTTTCGTCGGATCCTACCCTTCACGACATCCCCATGTTTCCTGCCAGGTGTAGCCATATAGCATGCACCACAACACCAACTGCAAAGACAATATCTAGACGAGTGGCTATCATGGCATACATCAAACTGCCCACAGCTAATGCATAAGGGATCTTGGCCATCTTGGCCCTCTACTCATCTGTCTATGAACAATTGGCATGTAAGACCTTCACATAAGAAGGTAATGGATAGCGAATAGGCTTCATGTCCTACATGTAGAAACGCTCAAGGTCTTTATGAATGTACTCCCTCTGTGAGAGGTAGAGGAGTCCCTGATGCCTGTCGTGCTTAATGCACATGCCAAGAATGTGAGAGGCATGTCCCAAATCCTTCATCTCAAAGCTCTTCTTCAGCTGAGATTTAAGAGCATCCAGCTCATCATGAGCTTTCTTAAGTAATGAGCCATCACAAGCTTTCTTCGTATGAAGACACAGATCCATAGTACTCCTGCTATAGCCCTATGACTGCATAAAGGCATCAAACTTATGATACCACTCTCTAGGTGCTTGCTTCAAGCCATAAAAACTTTTATTCAACTTGCACACTAAGTGCTCCTTGCCAGGTTTAACAAGCTCTTAGGCTGCTCCATGTAAATCTCATCATGCAAATCTCCATGCAAGAATGCAATCTTGACATCCATCTGATACATGTCCAAGTCAAGCTGCACGACTAAGTCCAAAACCAAGCGTAGGGTGGTCATCCTGACCACAGGAAAAAAGACTTCATCAAAGTCAACTACATGCTCCTGTTTAAAACCCTTAGCAACAAGTCTTGCCTTATAAGTCAGCTTGGGGTTTCCAGGGGTACTTTTCTGCTTGTACACCCATTTGCACGAAAAAGCCTTATTGCCCTTAGGCAATGACACCAAATCCCAATTCATATTCTTATACAGGGAGTTCATCTCAGACTACATAGCCCTCTCCCAAGAGTAACTGTCACCCTTGCGCATAGCCTCATCATAGGTGAGAGGCTCTCCTGCATCTATAACCAAGACAATGCATCAAGGGCTAAAATCTATCAAGTGGACGTGTATCTCTAGTAGACCGTCTCACTGTACGCTCTGTTGCATGTCCAATATCTTGTCCAAAATCCTGCCTACACCCTGGCCATGTGTACCAATTGCTGCTATAGACTGTCCAACTAGTTGTGTAGGAGCACGTGGCTCCTCCTAGAATATAACCATGCGTATCTCTACCACCTTCTCAGGCTATCTATGCATCTTGTCCTCTTGGAAGACTACATCATGGCTGCACATGATTTTCCGTGCCTATGGATCCCAAAAGGCGATAACCCATCTCACCTGCATCACTATAGCCAAGGAAAATGCATTTGACACTCTTGGGATTCAACTTACTACGCTTTTCCTTAGGCACATGGCAGTATGCCTCACATCCAAAGACGCGTAGATGCGCATAAGATGGAGTTTTTCCAATCCATACCTCCTTTGCAACCTAGAAAGCCAAACCACTAGAAGGTGATCTATTTATGATATGCATAGTTGTATCGACTACCTCATCCCAAAAGCTTTGTGGTAGGCCTGCATGGCTATGCATACTGCATACACGCTCCTGGATGGTTCTATTCATCTGCTCAACCAAACCATTCTAGGGTGGGGTATAGGGGGCGGTCAAGTGACGCTTAATACCCCTCTCGTCACATAACTAGTCAAAAGGCACGTGACACAGTCTCCCCCATTGTCAATCTAAGTCATTTCAGCCTATGCCCAATCTGGTTTTCAACCAATGCAAGCCATCTCTGAAACACAACCAAGACATCTAACTTAAGCTTAATGGGATAAGCCCATACTTTACTCGAAAAATTGTCAATAAACGTCACAAAATACTTTGCACCACCTATAGACTGACAGGGCATGGGCCCACAGACATCCGAATGTACCAATGCCAGGGGCTCACTCATGCGTGTCTTACTAGACTTCTTATATGTATTCCTAGTCTGTCTACCATAAAGACAATGCTCACATGAATTAAAAAATGCATCGTCAAGGGGCAGTAAGTACTACAAACCAAAAATCATTTTCATTTCCTTCAAGGACATATGGCCCAAATGGGCATGCCAAAGAGATACATGTGGGATGGAACCCAGTGACAAAATATGATCAACAAAGGATCCATCAACTATAAGAGGATAGATATTGCCAGCCTTGGCACCTCTGGCAAGCACAAGTCTGCCACATGTGATCTTCCAGGTAGAATCCCCAAAACAGACATGAAACCCAACATCATCAAGCTGCCCTGCAGACATAAGACTGCGTGTAAGTGCAGGTACATGACGTACATCCTGTAACAGAAAAGTACTGCCAGTAGAGAACTACAGCCTTACATTCCCAATGCCAACAATAGAAAGTGACCTGTCATCACCCAAGCAAACTGAACCAGAGATAGTGTGGTAGGAGTGAAACCACTCACGGCTGGTGTAACATGAAATGAAGCACCATAATCCAAAAGCAACACTGCGCATACATAGAGTGAACCTCAGTCAACAATGTAATGTCATAGGAACTAGCTGCTAGTATGTACTCCCCATCGGAATCATCAATCTGCATGACATTTATTTCCTCGATTTTCACACTGGATTTCGCAGGTACCACGCTGTGAGATCAAAGGACTTTTCTTGTGCTTTGTCTTTTCCCTTCTCTTTGTGCTTCTCATTGCGCAACTCATGACATTGTGGGGTATATTATCCTTCTTGCCGCAATAATGACATGTCACATTAGCATTTCTCCTATGAGACTTGCTGCGTGACTTACCACGTGACTTAGACCTAGACTTCTGCGAGTCTCTGCCGCCACAGCCATTCCCATGATCATTCTTTCCATTACCATCTCTACCTCTAACAGTCAAAGCATGCGATACACGAGAGGCATCCAAGTTCTTTCAATTGATCTCTTCTTGCAAAAGAGCACTCTCTACATCAAGCAAGTTCAAAGTAGTAGCAGGAGCACATAAGGCAGTGTGGAATACATCATGTACCTGCACTTATCCCAAAGCTGCCAAACACTCTATGCTTCCTCAACCACATCATAATGTACATGTTCAGTGAGAGACAAGATGAGGGTGGACTTGCATAACTCATCAAGCTCCATCCATTCGTCATCAATCATAGTTTCACGTTGCTCTTCATGCAACCTTAGTGGTTTTATCTACAATTTCCACACTAATACCTGCCAAACTTGGCTCTTCCAATAGGCATAATTCATACCATCAAGCTTAGTGATGTTGAAGATAGCGCTATCAATGGAAGAAGAAGCCATACTACAGTCCAAAACAGTGCAGACACTACAAAATTGCTTGCTATTTTCTACTCTAAACAGTAAAAATATCACCAAAACCAAGGCAAAATGACCACAAGCTAATAGCTAATGATGCTGCCCACCAAGTACCATCAAAAATACATAAAATTGTGATGATTCAGCATGAAAATTCCACGTTAGTCCATACATACATTCTTGCTATAATAAATTACAGCCAGAAACAATGAGAGCAAACTGTAGGCAAAATGAATGCACCAAGTCAACCAATGACTATCAAAGCATAACCAATATCAAGTGGACATAAATCAGCAAGTGACAGTCATACGGACACCGAGCAAACATCCAAGCATGTAAAATGAATCCTGACTAAGCTGGCACACCCCCTATGTAATAGGGCAAAGTGTACACAACACTGGCAAGACCTGACACAAATAGGTGTATGCTCAGGGAGTGCAAAGCCCAAATCAATCCAAGTACATTTGTGAGGACCACAGCATATCAATCATGCAACATCCAAGTGAAGATCCCAGTCCCAAGTGTCTGAATGCTCAAGTAGCATAACCCACCTAATCTATGTCTATCAGGCATATCAAGATGCTCCCACTGGCACAAAGGTTGTAAATGTCAAGCAAGAAAGCTTGAACAAAGCATGTAAGAGTGCACCAAGGACAAGTGTCCAAGATCAAGTATCAATGAGACATCCCGAGCATATAGGCTCTGTAGCATCCATACATAGTATCCATAGACATCACATACATCCAAAGTGTAACTTGGGCAAGCCAATGAATCACCAAGATAATCTCCATATGATCAAATGTCAAGCCAAGGCAAGGCTCTAGAAGAATCCAACTCCAAACAATGTAATTAGCATGTAGTAGTGGCATAGGCCAAGCATGTCAAGACCGGTCTCAAACATAAGCCAAGTACATGCCATAAGTACATCAAAGATGGAGATCCAAATGCTATTGCAAGCTCAAGCTCAACCAATGATCCGAGAGCAAATGCAAGCTCTATGTTGATTCCCGAGAGTCACTACATCAATGTATACAACCAAGACATCGCCCAAATCCAATAGGCATATCCAAACATAAGCAAATTAGCTTCAGCCCTGAATATTCCAACAACAAATAAATTTCCAAAATTGAGCAAACAATAGCTCAATCCAAGTTCAAAAACATTGACAAACCATAGGCATACTTTCCCATATATATAGGCATCAACCTGGCATAATCGGGCATTAAATTACCACATAGCATAAGCATAAATGTAATGACAGGGGGCTGCCCTATTTTGGGCTACCTGTGGACTATGTTAAATAGTCAATGACTGAGAAAATTCAGTCCCAAAAGCATCTCACATCATAGGCATACATTTCCCTAGAATTCGGGGAGCATTCGGGACAAACCAGGCAACCAATGTCAATGCCAAAGTGGTCCGAACATAAAATGCTAATGTAGCACTATTGTGGGCTGCCTATAAACTATGTATAATAGTCCCAAACCTAAAGTAAATCACATCAATGCTCAATGCCAAGGCTTGGAATCAAATGCCAAGCATAAACCAAGTGTATAATGCCCAAATGAGGCTGCCAATGACTGGGATGAGCTGTCCAGGGGCTACCATAAAATGGTGCAAATTCATGCTGACTGTATGGAGTTGCTGCTCATGTTTTTGTGATGGTCAGGGTGGTAGGAAGCTCAAGGGGGTGCCAAAGAAGGCACACAACAAGCCTAAGGTGGCCCACAAAGGCCTATGTCAAGATATGGAGCCAGCAATATACAATGGTGTTGCCCCCTTCTTCTTCTCAGACCTATAGACTTGTAACCAGCATGAAACCTTGAAGAAGATGAATGAATAACTTTGTTAGAATGCCTTGAGGGTGCCCAAAGGGGCCGGGTAGGTGCTCGAGAAGCCGGGGAGTGACAGGAGCTCGCAATGTGTAGTGGCCGGTACTGTCAATGTAGTAATACACGGGCGGCTAGGTGGACGCCTTTACTCCCAATACCTTGCTTCATCCACACATTGTTACGAGGAACTAGACCAGCTGTCTTTTAACTATGTAATATCTAAGTATGCATGTGCACTCACATAATATCTGCACCACAATCTATACACAGTTTGGGTCCTCAGGTGCAAGACATTACTCTCGGCTCACCTAGAGTTCTTCGACCTGTCTCCCAAACTAATCAAGCTACGTCGTGTGCACAATAAGAAGACTAGCACTATCCCCAGGAAGAGATCACATATGAGAGGTTTTCAATTGTAGTTATTGAAGACTCCATCGAAAGTATCAGCTCTTCATCAACACTCAAGTCTGAATTCTTATCCTTTATCATCCTGCAAACCCACCAAAGAATCATCGCCCGCAGAATCCCCAGAACATCAACACCTATGCCAACCCATAACTGCAACTCCCAACAAAAACCAGCCCTATCACCAACTTCAACAACCTTATCACCAACCAATCATGCCAACAAAGTGCCACCAACCACCTTCTTCTCCTCTCTTCTTCTCTTCTCTTCTCTTCTCTTCTCTTCTCTTCTCTTCTCTTCTCTTCTCTTCTCTTCTCTTCTCCTCTCTTGGAGGATGGACCTTGACAAGGAGAGGGATTAAGTTTGCTTGAGCTTGCTTCAAGGATCGTGGAGCTACCTGAGTGCAAGAAAGAGGAGGGTAATCGATCAAGCACCAAGGTAAGGTCACTACACCCCAAGGTAGGGAGAGCGCGTCAGCTATGTGAGAGATAGCCACGGCCGCTCGCTTGGCCAATATGCGGTCCGTAGGTCTTGGGGGTTGAGCGAGAGAGCTCTCTATAGAAGAACACCAACATAAATGACAACAGGTGGTCATTGGAAATGATTTTATAATGCTACAATTTGGATAGCATTGATCCCAACAATAAGCAACTTGTCAATATATGCAATAGCAATCAATATATCTGAAATATATGGCACTAAAGGAACATGGGCCATAAAAAGATCGCTCACTAAAGGAGAATGATCAAGAGAGATCTCAGCATGCCATTGATCATAAGTATTAAGACAAGAAAGTCTTTATGTGAGAGTGCAATCAATACAATGGAAGAAGGTACTTGATCATCATAAATTGCACACCAATGGCCATCAAAGAGAACATGAATGCCCATAGTAGCAATGGTTGAGATGGAAAGAAGGTTCTTCTTAATGCCCGAGCACATAGACGACATCATGTAACGTTATGAAAGTGCCAAAAATAGTACTAACTTGAACAATATACTAATGCCTTCGATTACTACATAAGAGACATTTTTTGGACACATGGCTATGCCTCCTCTTAGGTACATGAGAAATGGATGAGAATAAATCTCGATAAGAAGTGATGTGCTTAGAAGCACCACTATCAAAATACCAAGTAGAAGCCGCATCAGTGATGATAAAACAACAAGCATGGTGTATAGAAGGTTTATACTGGCACTCGATAAAGAAAGTCTATTCCATGTGCTTGGTGAGATTAACCGTCTTGTTGGTGACGATAAGACTAGATTCTTTTTTCTTCTCTAATTTAATGTGCTTACGACATTTTGTAATGTCATTCCACATCTTTTGAAAGTAATTGCACCTCTTTGGTTTGTTGGATGTACCATCGGAAAGGTTGAAAGATAATGGACCAACATGGAAAGATGTCTTGGAGGAATTATTTAATAAAGAACATGAATGGCCGACATGGATATTTGCTAGTTTTTTGCCACGATGCTTGTTCTTCACTCGATTTTTACCTTTTTCACAATTATGGGTAGAAAAGAATTGTTTGATTGCCATGATAGCACTACGATTGAGATGGCTTTGTTCTTTCTACAATAAGAGAGAGACATCGTGGTGGAAAATGTAGTTAACTTGGTTGCCCCCATAGTTACCAACCGCAAAGTGGTAGCAAAACCTTGCTATGATTTTCAATATTCCATTTAAGAGTGATGGAAACAAGCTGATTATCTGAAAAACTTCACCAATATTTAATAATTGTTCAATAAGATATTTGATGTTGGTGAGATAAGATAGGCAATTAGGGTATACGCTTGGGCATCATAGCCATCCCATTGAATCTACTCTTAAGTGGGAGGCAATATGGAAGAGGAAGATGATTCGGCACCGTGAGAGCCACCCCTTGATGTGGAGGCAGGAGGTGGTGGCAATGTTGGAGAAGGCTGCCTTTGCTCAGTACCATTGACAATATGCCATAAATTCTTCACAACAAGAATATGTTGCATTATGAAAACCCACATTGGATTATTGGTGCCATTGACCTTGTTGTCAATGCTAAGCATACCCAACAAATCATTATTATTGCTAGCCATGAGTGAAAACCAACAAGAAAATAATAATTTCTAAGTGAAGAGAGAGAGAGAGAAAATAATTGCTTGAATAATGATGAACCACCAATAGAAGAGATGTTATCACCCAATTGATCTCGAATCCCACACCTCAAAGTTGAATTGGACCTCGATTTTGATGAAATTTCACGAATTTCATAAAAGCCCCAAATTTTCCAAAGAAATTTAGGTGAAATCAAAGCTTGAATAATGAAAATCACTAAATTCTATCAAGAAATTGAAGAGAAATTCGAAGAGCTTTTCGAAGTGTTTACCTAGATGATGTCAATTGTCACAACTATAGACGAATTGAGTAGCCTTTTTGGAATTATAAGAGATATTAAACCTTTTTCTTATTGAAACATAAAACTTAAAGGTCAAGGTGTCGGGTGATAAGACAAGGACATGACATGGCAGTGGGATGTCAATAGTAATACGATACGCCGGCGTCACTTCTGCCGATTGACAAATGGCAAGATACTGCCGTGTTGTGGCAATGATGAATCTTGTTCTCAATTATAAGAAGAGCCTGAGGATTAAAGGGCCTGTTGCTATCGCCTTAACAAAGACGAGACGAAGCGGTTGTGAAATGTACTAGTAATGCACAAAGAGTCCTTTTATTTTTTATTTATAATAAAAAGAAACCCTAACCCTAGTATCTTAGGCAATGTCACTTAGTGCCAAGGACACTAGGGGCAACAATTGCATTTAATGACAATTTAAAAGCCTAGGGAGCTCGAATCATGGATCTAAGGGTATCAACACATAGCCCATGAGATAGTCGACACCGTCAACTTTTAACCATACCTCGAGGATAGAAGCTTCCAAACAAATGCTTCAAGATATGAAAGAGTGAACAAGATCCTACTTAGGATAGGGGAAAATTTATGATGGCATCATTTGAGAAAGGAGATGTGATCTTTCTTCGAGCAAAGCCTGATAAAACTTCTCTATTCTTGGGTAGGTTTAGAAATCTTAATCTACATACTGTGAACTTGCTTAGTCAAATTCTTAAGCAAACAAGCCTATCAATTGAAGCTCCATAGCTATGTTAAAATCCATTATGTACTCCATATAAGGTAAACTCTATTATGTATTCCAAATAAGCTTGTTAAAGCCTCATGTACCGAACCCTAAACATCTTTTGAATGATGAAGTTATGACTCTTTCCCAAAGAGCTCCATGAGCCCTATAAGTCATGGCATCCATGAACATGTAATCCAATGAAAGGACTATCTAGAAAGAGATGATGCAACATCAAATTAATCTACTTTAATAAAGTATCCCCAATCTCATTCTAGATGACGACATCTCAATTTTTCCAAGGGGAAGGATATCATATGCACACTTGCCAACAAAACCAATAAATATCCATTTGCAAATATATTACTATAGTAGTTGATAATCAATTAATGTTTTCAACTACTAATGTAGGCTCAAATTTGATTATAAGTTCCAAAACAATAAAATCAATAGAACTTAAGAAAACTCTTAGGATTGCAAGGGCCCACACAAAAACAAGATTTCGAGGAGCTATCAATGAGCCATTTGTTGGAACTTGAGTAGAAAGAGTAGCTAAGAAACTCCATTAAAGAAAGAGTGATTTTAAGAAAGCTCAATTCAAAGGGAATTTTAAAAAAAGGCATAGAGTACATAAAGGAAGCTAAATTCAAGGTCAAAAGAAAATAAAAATAAAAATAACAAATTCAAAAACTACCAATCCAATTAAAGTGACAAAAAAGGTGTCACTATATGGATAGGAGCACGAAAAAGGTGCAAACATATAGATCGTGACAAGCCTCATAACAAACCCAAAAACAATTAGATATATCAAAAGTTATAATTAAGATATTATGTTTTATTGCAAAGAAATATCCATTCTTAGTAAGTTCACACAAAATGTGAGTCTAGTACCATGAGCATAACAGATTTAGTTGGTTTCTAAGCAATCTTTATTATAGATTTAAAATAAACAATGACTTTGCCTTCCATAGTTTTATTTTGTCATTGAATAAATTAATAATGAGATTTGCTTCTTTTTTGTTATGGTTGTTTGTGGTTGACCCCATTGAAAGGTATGGGCTTTAATTTGGTTCCTTAATGTTTAGCCTCGAATGAGAGGGCTACCTCAACAAAATGATTATTGTGACCTCCCATGCTTCCTAATGTCTCTCAAGATTACAATCTAGTGGAAGCAGATTATACATGCACACGTATATATACATGTGTGTACTTGCATACGTGTGTGTGTGTGTGTGTGTGTGTGTGTGTGTGTGTGTGTGTGTGTGTGTGTGATACAACATATGCCCACTATATCTAAGTACTTCAATATTGACCAATAGGAGCTTGGAGGGAGTCATGATCAAATAAACACCTCTATATCTAGGATACGGTGACAACCACACACATCCTAACCAATTGTTTTGGTTAGGTCAACAGTAAAATATTAGTGGAAATAAGGAGCCTCAAAAGGGACTTTGTGAGTGGGTTTGAATCTTGAATTCTTACAAGAAATGGGAAATTTTCTCACATTGAGGAAATGGATGGTGAAAGAACCATAGGCAAGGAATTTTCAAATGGAGTTTCATTGTATATCATTCACATACAATCGCATAAAATGTTTATAAGACATTGCTCAAATGAGTTGAGTGAAAAGCCCATGGATAGTTGCCTTAGCAACCCCATCCTATCGATTGGGTGGACCCAAGTAGTTGGGTAACTTTCCACTTTGCATTTGAATAGCAACCCAAGAGTCGGATTAGAACCCAATCAAACTCTACTTTACAAGACATTGGGCATACCTTCCAAGTAGAACAAATTCCACACTTGGATGTTGATTTTCTCCCCCCTCATCAATAACATGGTAGATTGCCTTTATGTCAATGGCACTTCTCTTGTCAGACAAAGTTAGGTCCCCTAATTGACTAGCTCCTTCATTATCTAAACAAGATCAAGGTTGAGACTAACTACGAAAATCATGGAACTAATTGACTATGAGAGTACTCTTGGAAAAGTTAAAGACTAGGGAACTCAAAAAGCTAAGAGAAAAAGACATATTGATCAAAGGCTCATCTTCTACCAACAATGCACTCAAAGCGAGGAAGGATAGTCACACCCCCAAAGCTATGAAAAGAAATTAGAACATGGGCCTCCTGAGAAGTCAAAACATACAAAAGCCTTAATTATCAAGAATTATTTGGACGCCTCCACAACCAAAGCAACCTCAAGCGACAAGCATGCACAACTAAAACAGTTTCGAGCCTTCACAAGTAATAGGAAAACAGAGAGCGTTTAAGGCAATGTAGAGGATGACAACACCACCTTCAGCTCTTTGTCATCATGAAAACAATCAAGACAAGTGCAAGGACTGAGAGGAAGTGGGAGAAGGGAGAAACAGCATTGAGCACCAAGAAGCAATCTACTAACATGAAATGTAGGACTCATAAAGGTATCAACAAGTGCCAAAACTCTAATATGGGGCATGTGAGGGCACCTAAAGGAGAAAGCGTTGACAACCTGCTTATAGATATCCAACCTCAACAAAGCCCCAACCAAAAAACCTGAACAAAAACTGTATGAGCCATAAGCACTTTGATGTTTATAAACTCTAGAGAGCTCAAGGTAGAAATGCCTAATGGTAATCTCACTAGACTTTTAACCTATTCATGGTTGTGAAAATATAGTTGGACGTCATCTTCTCTTCACAAAATCCCAAAAGATCTTGCAAGAGAAGCACATTTTTGAAAATAGAAGCTACTTTCATTCATATCTACACACTCTATTGAAAGAACACTTAAAAAGTGCATGTTGCAATCCTTTAAAAGATCTCAGCAATATATTAACCCCCTCAGTTCCCAATTTCGAGTGGGAAAGAAAATTATTGGACATTAGATGCAAAGATTTCATGAAAGATGTAGGTTATTACCAATTTATTATTGGCCCTTCCTCGTTTGGCTGTTAACAAGCTTCTTGCTGACTTGAGTGGATTGATCAGTACTAACAAGCTTATAAGGAGACAAAAGGCCTGTTAGTGCATTACCCTTTCTTTACATTCAGCATGTAGGAACATATAATGACCACTCAGCGTGCTACGTAGTATCTGATTGTGCACAACTAAGTCATCTTTTGTTTCTAAACGTATTCATAATGTAAGACATGCTGTGTGTATTTGTAGTGCTTGTATTGGTACTAAATGCCTCAATGATGCTTGGATCTTGAGACTTGTTTTCACCCAACATTCAACAAATTACATGTCAATTTTTGAGAGTTCAAATTTCACAAGCCCCCAAGCAAGTGCTACAAGTAAACCACAGAGATTGTAGCCACCATATTTACATCAATCCTTGCAAACTTCATGGGCCTAGTTTGTATACAACTAGAGTGAAGAATTTAATAAAGGGAGAGAAAACGTTTCCTCATTAATGAAAATGGATACCCTTTCACCATAGATTCAATGTTCTCCAAGTGATCTTTTCGTACAAGCTATTCCAGCATAAAATGCCACACCTGCTTGAAACAATACAGAAAACAAGTCATAGCTTGTCTATGAAGCCACACTCAACTCCATGGTCCCATCTCCAGATAAAGATTTGCTTCGGTCCTGTGTATGTTGAAACAAGAACATCTCATAAGTACACTGCATACACTGTAGAAGACACCTGGCAGAAAATCCATGTGCTAAACCATACCTCCATCCCCCACTTTATGTAGTCTGCAGACTCACAGGCTTTGTACTCATCCACTAAACTTTGTACGATTTCTCGCGATTCATCAAACTCAGTCAAGTCATTATCCTACAATTACCATTATCACAAATCAACGTAAAACTTACCAAAAGTGGAACATCAGAAAGATTTTAAACACAACCAACAGCCAAGAAAATATAGGAACTAGTGAGACACAAAACTGTATAACCCAAGGTATAAAGCAACTCACTGCAAACATGGGGAACTTCCGATAGTTATCAAGAAAGGCTTGCTTCTTCCTCAATTTTTCATACTGATTGATGCATTTGCTGAACAGATGGCGAATACTTGTATGGCTAGCTAACATAAGACCACTAACCTGCAAATCAAAGTAGAATGTCAAATTTGTATCGCAATTCTTGGGAAAACATTCGAGAGAAACATAAAGAAAGAGTAGTTGCTCACTCTATGAGCTGTTTGGACATATGGCGACTTCCTTGATAGAGCAACCTGAAAGACCAAACCAACAAAAAAGTATCAGTAGGGAGCCTTGTTAATTTTCTACCCCCAGGTACCTGGATCCAAGTACAGTTAACTGGAGAATCAAACTCGCATTCCAGGTTCGGTATGCAGCAGTTTGGTACAGTGACAACCATAGCTTTAAAGTGATCGTTTAAACCAATTTTTTATGCCATGAATATAATTAATCACTAAGTAGGCTAGTATCACCGACATACAAAAGAAGCATCACTTAGCATGGCAAAATTTACAAAAAATTAATCAACTAGAACGGAAATTGCAAACACAAGGCCAGAACACAGACAAGCTGCACCTGACCATTGCTCTATGATGTGTGTAGATGAGTTGAGTGGGTTACTGACCCCAAAGGCCACCATCAATAAGCTGACATGGCATACTTGAAGAAAGCGTTAATTAATATTTTAGAAAGTTGTCATTTAGCATGGGAAATAACAAACACACAAACTGGAACACAGATAATCATGCTCCATGATGTAGCAAAAAAAGTTGACTGGGTTATAGACCCTCGGGGCCACTATCAATCATCAGATATTGCGTACTTGAAAATCTCCATCAAATAATCATGATGAGAAGCTCCTGTTTTTTAATGAAGCATCAATCTGAGCAATACTCCAGAAATTAGGTCACCACAAGACATTTCACTATGCATGTCAATCCTTTCAATCCATCTGTGAAGGATTTCAAGCCCTAAGGTGTTGGAAGTGTCAAGGGCACCGAATGTTGTGCTGACCATGTTCAAATATACACCAAGGGGGTCGGTCAGCATGCAGAACCACCAGTCCGCACAAGATGCATTTGTTAGAAAACAGGGGGTGGAGACAGGGTTGGGGACATGAGTGAAGGTATTGCAGAAACACACATACAAGGCAGTTCCAGAGTAAGGCTAAGTGTGCTCCTGTAGAGGTCAAAAATGTGCTTCTGTAAAGGCCAAAATGCAACTGTTTCTACAGGACTGGGCAGGTAAGGAGAGCCAAAATGCAGCTGTCCCTGTCCTTGGACCTGGATGAAGATAAAAGAGGGTGAATGGCATAGTTGCATGGAAACTCATTCCTAAAAATATGAAACTTGTAAGAAACGTTTCTTACAAATTAAAGGTGTTTCTTATCATCCAAAAATTTGTCATCCCAAAAACATGGCAAAAGAGTTTATTGCATTAGAATTTGGAGTATACAGTTAGTTTACTGTCGTATTCACTCTATAGCAGATAGAATATTCGCATCTATACTGCTGTATTTAGTATACATTAGCCCATATATTCATCTCTACTTCTTTTCATAAAAGAGTGTAAATTAATGTATGGAAATATATGCATCAGGCCTTCAGGCCAACCAAGCTGAATAGCAACAACTCACATGAAGCCAAGAGGCTATCAGAACAACAAACCATAGGAACACAAACTCTCTAAAAGACTATCAAGCAACAATCCACACGAACGGAAGAGGATCATCAAGAGGGCACATCAGGAGTGGAGCAAACAATATCCATGCATGAAGCGGCCACCTCTCCAATTATAAGGCCAGCTGAAATCATAGAAGAAGTCTGTCATAAAAGCCAGCCTCGCACATGTCCCACATGGCCACAGATGCCCAAGGCTGAATCGAAAATAAAAGCATTTCGAGTCTGCCAAATGTGCCAAAGATCAGTCCATCACATGAAGTGAAAGAGGAAAGGATGATGAGACTGCAACCTGGCCATAGAAGGCATCTTGCCCACATCCCAAGTACGGACAAGCATTCTCTAACCTATTAGTGAGGTCCACACTCTAGAAATGAAGTCCCAAACCTGTCTGGCAATTGCGCAAGAAATGAAAAGATGAACTAGGACCTCACCACAAGTACAAAATATACATTTGCCACTGGATATCTTCTGGGCCCGCAACACATTGCAAGCGGGTAAACCCCCAATGAGAAGCCTCCAAAGAAAAACTTTCCCTTGATAGGGAAGCTTAGACTTCCATAGGTGAAGCAAGCAATCTTGCCACTAAGCTAGACTATCACGAACTAGCCAAAATTTGTTAGCTTTCTCGGTGATCCATCTCTTATCCTCTACTATTTTATGGTAGATCTAATTAGCTGACCACTTCAGAAAATACTAGGGTTTTACGAAGGACTAATCCAACCACAGTGATAAGTGTAGAGAAGCAAGCAAGGGAGAGTGCCTACAAAGCCAATCCTCCCAAAGCTGACCAAAGCAACCTATAACCTCTTGGAATTCGAAAGCACTAGCAAATGCGGTGGAAAGAATAAACCCTCAACCGACACAAGATAACAACATCTTGGATAGTCTTCAAGCCTAATCTCACCATCATGTTGAATTTAGCCCTTTGTAGTTGCTTGTCAAGCCAATCAAGCAACCTCGCTATAGCCAAAAAATCTGCTTGCAAAGAATTCACTTTCTTTCTGAAATCTAGAGGACGCCATGTAGTTAGGCGAAGAGTCTCTTGTCAAGATGCAATCAAGTGGGTGAGAAGAAAAGACTTGGAAGTTTTAAATGGCTAGGTGGAATTCGAAAAATTCCACCACGAGGCCGAGAAAGTAGTGCACTCATGGAAAATTGTGAATATTTTCTATAAAACCTAGCAATATCGGTGCAAAGGTAATGTTGAACACACAAAGCCTATAAACGAGCAAACCATAAAGGCGTCATGTGAATTTTAACCCAACAAGGAAGCACACCCAACTGTTCTAACATAGTAACATGTTGCCAATATACCCACACTTGGCCCATTCAATTTCCTTGTTTTTTCCAAAGCATGAAATAGATAGGCTGCACCAGCTCATGCAATGACTTTTGCATCCATGGAAGCAATGGCAAAAAATATGAAATCATACTAATTGTGATTGTTTGGGCCACTTTCAATCACACATTCAAAGGCCAACCTACATGAACTTATTGTATATGTGTTAAGAGTCAAGACATCCAATCAAGCAAAGCACAAGGATCCACATCCACTATCACATGGACATGAAATTTTAAGATGCTTTAATCTTGCTAATAACATTTCATTAAGTTATTAATCAAATGTGCAAGGTTGTTTATTACATGTGATACACGTGGCAATTGTTTCATGGTAACAAGCCAAGGACCTCGAGGATACAATGGGTGTCACAGGCAAAAGTTGTGATAAGTTATACGCGCTGGGCTTTGGGGTTCAATTGGTGTCAATTTTGACCCTGGGACAATTATTTGGCCAATAAGTGTTGGTGTTGACACTAGGGACTAGCATTGATTAATTAATTAATGCTAGTCTAAGGGTCAACAAAAATTGTGACCACTCCAAGTTGCAAATGACTTCAAGACTATTTAATTTTGAAATTAATTAAATGGCTAGATAATGCTGAAATTTTGGATTAGAAGGCTGCCACTTGGCAAAAATGCACATGCAAACTAAGAAAACGTTTTTGGGGCTAGGTCTCAGTCATTCAATCAATTTACAGCTTGGGAGAGGGAGAACGAGAGCTGCTCGTCCATCTTTTGATCAAAGAACAGCAATTTGCTCCAAAAGACAGCCATCTAGGAGCCTCAAAAAGCAAGGGACAGTAAGGAGTCACCTTCCAAGGGCTGGCAACAACATTGTTGATTAGGTGACAGCATTTTGAAGGTGTCTAGCAGTAGGTGATTGTAACTTTCTCTCACCTTCTCCAACCCATTCTCAAGAGATCTCAACATTTCTCAACCTTTTGGATCAAATTTCAGTCAAATTTGGTGAACAACAAAGAGATCTCTGCTGTAAACCCTAAATTTCTGCAAAAAGTAGGGTTTGACAGTCACCTCGGGACCTGTGCCAATTGGTAAAGGCATTGTACATTGAATTCAGCACCTGAAATTTGTAAGTATCAAGGAATTCAAATGCAAGCCCATTCTTTGTAATTTGGGGTAACATTTGACCACTTGGAAGTTCCATTTGTCCAAGTCATGGGTGAAAAATCAAGGAGCAATTCACCCGAATTGATTGTTGATTGTTGCTACGGCAAGGAGGCTTTTTGGAACAGCAAAGAAGATTGTGAATCTCAGCTTGTGATATGCAGTTTTCTCAACTGAAAGTGAATGTGCAGAGAGTTGAGAGCAATAGAGTGAGAGAGTGAGCACGACACTTGATGTTCGGTACAAAAGACTAGTGTACCACTTCTAGGTTTTGAATATATATATGAAGTACAACAAGTGAAAGGTGCATTCACACCCACATACCCGAACTAGGTAAAAAGGCACAGTGAGCCTTTACTCCCAACAACCTCCCACCTAAAGGCAACATGCTTGAAGGTAGAGGAAAGAATCAGCTAAGTCTATGTATGTACAAAGCTGAAAGACACATATACTATCCAATCCCCATCATCTGGCGGCAATGAGCAAACCGCTCAACTGGAAGACCCTTCATAAAAAGGTTTGCACGGTTATCGTCTGTATGTACCTTGACAAGCTCAATGCCTTTGCTATCAACTGCATCCCTGATAAAGTAATACTTCACCTGTATGTGCTTTGTCTTTGCGTGAAAGACCGGATTCCGTGCTAGCATGATGGCACTCTGACTGTCACAGTGGAGGATAGGAACCTCTGTAATCCCATGCTAATCCCATGCTCTCTCACCACACGTGAAATCCATAAAGTCTCTTTACATACCTCTGTGGCAGCCACATGTTCTACCTCTGTAGAAGGCAATGCAACACACTTTTGCAGCCTAGATATCCAAGAGACTGCTCCTCTTGTGAACATGAACACATATCCTGAAGTAGACTTCCTGCAGTCACGATGGCCAACATAGTCTGCATCCGTGAAACCAACAACAAATGACTTCTACTTACCAAAGCAGATACACAAATCCTTTGTGCCCTTCAGGTATCTCACGATACCCTTCACCGCTTCCCAGTGCTTTTGCCAAGATATGTCATGTATTTGCTAACCACTCCCACCGCAAATGCAATGTCAAGACGTATAGCAACCATAGCATACATCAAGCTACCAACAATTGAAGCATAGGGTATCTTGGCCATTTCAACCTTTGCATCATCTAATGTAGGGTTGTCATCTACACTAAGTTTCACATATAGAGGCAATGGTACACTAAAAGCTTTCCCCCCCTCCATATTGAAACGCTGCAAAACTTTCGTAATATACTCCTGCTATGACAAATAAAAAAGACCCTTTGATTTATCTCTGAGTATACGCATGCCAAGAATGTGATTTGGCTCACCAAGATCTTTCATATCAAAGCTATTGTGTGGACTTTGCTTCAGGGAGTCCAAGGCATGAACATCCTTACCTGCAATTAGCATGTCATCCACATACAGAACCAAGAGAATAAGGCTACCATTTGCTACCTTCTTGGTGTATAAGCAGTGATCAACTTGAGAATGATGAAGTTCCTAAGATTGCATGAATGTATCAAATTTGTGATACCATTCTCATGGTGCCTACCTCACCCATACGGACTCTTGTTGAGTTTACATACCATGTGCTCTTTTCCCTTTGAAACAAAACCATCAAGTTGCTCCATATAGATCTCCTCATGCAGATCACATGTAAAAAGACAGTTCCATCTGTATAAATTCCATGTCCTCACATACAACCAAGCCCAAGATGGTTCACAAAGTAGTCATTTTGACTACACGAGAAAAAATTTCATCAAAATCAATTCCATGTTCTTGCTTGTACCCTTTAGCAACCAAGTGTGCGTTATACGAAGCAAAGAACTAAAAGTAACTTTCATTTTGTAAATCCATTTGCAAGGTAACACTTTTTGTCCTTTTGGTAAATGTACCAAATTCCAAGTGCCATTCTTCACGAGAGATTCCACTTCTGATAGCATTGCTTTTTGCCATTTCTTACTATCTTGTCTATCCATTGCTTCCTGGAAGTATGATGGTTCACCACAATCTGTTAACATGACATAATCAGCCACATAGTTTACTCCACGAACAATTCTATTTGGTTGTTTTTGCACTCTGGTCAACCTACGGACCCAATGGTCAAAATTTGTTGGTTGTTCAACCTACAAATCTACATTAACAGATTGCTATTCTGTAGGTTTGGCATGCTGTATAGCTGGTTTTTTGCCAAATTGCATATGCTGAACTCAGCTTCTCAATGTTGAAGAGCAAGTTGTCTAACACTGAGAGCTCAATGGTAGAGCGAGCAAGCTCGTCCAAGTCATCCCACTCATCTTGTTCCATGTCTACTGGTTTGATTTCCTTTGTTTTGATGGGCTTTACATGTTTCTTCTGCACGAAGACGTTGTAACATTGTTTTTGCCAAATTGCAAAATTATGTGCACCCTCAAGCTTCTTAATGTGCAAAACATTACTGCGGTCACTGTTTCCAGACATAATTCGCAATCCCAATTTGACTAACCAGCCACCAAAGGCAAGCCAAATGTGGCACAAGTAACCACAGTACACAAGAGTACCAACCAATAATGAAAATCCCAGGATTGCAGAAATTTCAGATCTGCAAATAGATTTTCAGAATTAAAAGGTGTCTTTTGCTGCACTCCTCGAGCAATTACTGACACATTTAGAGACTAAGCCACCAGTTACATGTGAAATCCCCAAAATTTCTCTGCAATTTTTGCTCCAAAGCCATTCCCGAGCACAAATTTGACAATTTTGATCAAAAGCCCCAAAAATTTTTCAGGATAATCCATTCAGATTGCATCAACACACATACCAAAATGCATATACCAAGGAATTCTTGCACAATTTGATGAAATTCTGGAAAAGCCCCGAATTTCTCGGGTCTGATGTGCACAAATTTCAAGAAAGTGGCTCAACCAAGCAAAAATTTCACTTGCATCTGAAAATCTCCAAATTTTCCGAGACCCGTGCACTCAATGTCTACAATTTATGGATCAAGAATCACTGAAACATGTGTCCCCAGCACCAAATCTGGAAAAAGTCCCAAATTTCCAGGAGCAGATTTGCACAGATCTGTATTCTGAGCTCGTACGCGCAAAATCAAGCATATGCCATAACCTCATCAGATGAGGATGGAGAAAGTATAATTGAAGAAGAGTTTACCCCCATCAATCCTCACATGACAAAAACATCCCCCACATCAATACTCAGAGCTCACATGAATGCACATCAGTATCAGCATCATCATCATCATCATCATCATCATGATAAATCCAGTCTGGCTACAGCAACTGTACCACTCAATGCTACAAATACTGCTTCGACATCAAAGACTTCTTATAGTAGCTTCTATAAGAAAATAGAAGTACCAGAAAAGGTTGGATCCTTTTCCATATGGATGGCAAGACATCAAAAGCGATCAAGCTATTGATCTACATGATATATGCATATGTCGGCCAAAGGATGGTTGAGAAACCACAAACAAATAGGATTGACATCCTCAATGCCATGACTCATGGTTTTGTACGAGGTCTCAAACATTGGCGGACATCAATTCATCCACAAGTAAAACTAGCCATAGTACAACATCCTGATCCTGCACAAATTTTCTTTGAATTACTTCTAAGAGAATCAGTGTGAAATAAACTAGACGATGTACTGGAAGCTAGAGAAGCTTTCTTTAAATCAAAACTTTGTGACCCTAGAATGTACAAAGAGTACTAAATATATATGAGAGATCTCATATATGAAGGCCTTGGTGCTCACGACAATTCAATGAAGGAACACTTAGTTTGTTCTTTCCCTAAGCTCATATCATATTACTGCAAAAAGAAAATGAAGGATGAGAACAAAGATTTTACAAATATCGTTGGTCAGATTGTTCAGATCATTGAACAAACCCATAAAGAAAGTCTGTCAATCACCAAAAGATGACAAAGTTAAATAAGAAGTTCCCCCAGTCTATCTGCAAGCAAGCTTACGAATTTGATGTAGATTTTGGATACGACAAATGCAGTTGTGACAACAACTACAACTACAAATATGGCCATTCCAATTACAAGCATCGACACTCATCCAGGTACCACAGAAATTCAAAATATTATTTCAACAGACAAGACAATAGTAATAGTCACAGGTCATCAAGATATCCCAAGAAGTCATAGAGACACAAGAAAGACAAATCTCAGTATAAATCTGACAAATACAAGGATAATACAAAAGAATCAAAAAGAAAAGACCTCAAATGCTTTATATGTGGCAGTCCTTCACATTTAGCAAAAAAGTGTCCAAAGAAGGGAAAAGAGCAGAACAGTTCTGCTAAGATAAACACGCACTATTATGATACTGACTCATCAGAAGACTTGTCAGGATACTCTGCTAACATTGAAAGTTGTTACTCATATGATAATACAACTGACAGTCTGGAACAATCAACTTTTACATCAACAACTGAGTCATAAGCAAAATCAGAATCATATTTCTCTAATTCTTGGCATACAGCAGAGGAATCCTCAGGCTCTACAGAAGAAGACATTGCATCCGATGCTACTAAAGTGACGGATGATGATGCTATCAGTCCCACAAATTTTCATCCTGTCAATGCTAACGAAAACATACTTTCCAAGAAGAAAAGACAAACTCATGTCATCAGCTTCTACTTCATACTTCAGAAATGACTTTTCAAAGAAAGCAAAAGAAAAACAAGTCAAGATCATTTTGACTGAATCACTGATACATCGGATACTTCTTCGTCCAAGCATAAAAAGCATAAAAATAAGATCATGCAAGAATTCTTTGCCAATCCTCATGATCTACCCAAACCAAGAACTCTTGGTTCAGAAACCAAAAGTCAAGCTAACCTGTTCCTGCTCCACAAGCTGAAGAATATTCATCGGCCCAAAACTGCCTCTCAACTTCTCCAATCTCTTTCTTCAACAACTTTCGATACACAACAAAGAGGTAACGAAATGGTGAATGCTTTTTTTCAAATGCAACAAGAACTCCATACGTTGTGTAAGGTACATACAAGAATCCTTCCAAGCGAGAAAGAAATTGCCCAAGGTACTATAGCAATACTTCGGGAGCTTAATGCTACACTCTCAACCTCCGCAATGCCAACAGCGCCTATCAATCAGATAAGAATATCTAGATCCAAAACATTCAAGGTTAATGCACTGGATATACGCGGACCCATTCCAATGGTATGTGTCCAATTAAAAAACATGCCCCAGGTTTCATTATATGTAGATGTCCTACTTGACACAAGATCGAGCTTGACTTTAGCCCCGTTCGAACTCTTCCCAAAGAGTTGCATCAAAGCTACTACTCCAATTATAGTGGAGCTATCAAATAACAAAAAAATTACCTTTATACATATTTCCCAGGTCTACTTGCATCTTGGGAAAGTCAAAGTGCCCATTGAAATTCAATTGATGAGCTTGGGGGGAATTAGTTTGCCTCATCAATTGAAAACTAATTGAACAAACTAATTAGCTTGATGAGCCCAGGGGGAATTAGTTTACGCAGATCTACAAAGAAAAAATAAACAAGTTTGCTATCAACTAAAGCAGTTCATCCTGGCATGAAAGATAAAGACTTGGTGCTTTGCAATGAAGAGATACAATCTCTTCTAGAAAAAGGCTTAATTGAGCAAACGAATTCCCCCTAGGCTTGTCAAGCTTTCTACGTCAAGAAGCACTCCAAACAAAAGAGAGGTAAGAAAAGGATGGCTAGGGCTTGTCAAGCTTTCTACATCAACAAGCACTCAAAACAAAAGAGAGGTAAGAAAAAGATGGCCATGGGAAATTAGTTTGCTCAATTAAGCTTTTTTCTAGAAGAGATTGTATCTCTTCATTGCAAAGCACCAAGTCTTCATCTTTCATGCCAGGATGAACGGCTTTAGTTGAAATGGTATTTCCCTGGATTGGAAGTGAGATAGCAAACTTGTTTATTTTTTCTTCGTAGACCATCGGGTCTTAATGCATAAACTGCTTGAGTTTTTCCTGCATTTTCTGTATCTCTTCATTATATTTTTTCATTTCCACTCTTACCCATTGTTCCTTTGCATTTTCCTTGGCAGGATTAGTAGTTTCAGCTATGGAATAGACTGTTCTACCAATCTTGGGTAACAAGGGCAGTTTTGTCTTTTTCCTTTTATATGGGATACTGAAACGATTTGACCAGAAAGTATATGGTACAAGGTGTTGTAGTATATCCGTACCTATGTCGAGGTCATACCTCATTTGCCTCATCAATTGAATTTCAATGGGCACTTTGCCTTTCCCAAAATGCAAGTAGGCCTGGGTAACATGTATAAGGGTAATTTTTTTGTTATTTGATAGCTGCACTATAATTGTAGTAGTAGCTTTGATGCAACTCTTTGGGAAGAGTTCAAACGGAGCTATAGTCAGGCTGCATCCTATGTCAAGCAGAGCATCTACATATAATGAAACCTGGGGCATGTTTTTTAATTGGACACATGTGGCATACCATTGAAATGGATCCGCCTATATCCAGTGCATTAACCTTGAATGTTTTGTATCTAGATATTCTTATCTGCTTGATAGGCGTTGTTGACATTGCAGAGGTTGAGGGTGTAACATTAAGCTCCCAAAGTATTACTGTAGTACCTTGGGCAATTTCTTTCTCGCTTGGAAGGATTCTTGTATGTACCTTACACAACGTATGGAGTTCTTGTTGCATTTGAAAAAAAGCATTCACCATTTCATTACCTCTTTGTTGTGTATCGAAAGTTGTTGAAGAAAGAGATTGGAGAAGTTGAGAGGCAATTTTGGGCCGATGAATATTCTCCAGCTTGTGGAGCAGGAACAAGTTAGCTTGACTTTTGGTTTCTGAACCAAGAGTTCTTGGTCTGGGTAGATCATGAGGATTGGCAAAGAATTCTTGCGTGATCTTATTTTTATGCTTTTTATGCTTGGACGAAGAAGTATCCGATGTATCAGTGATTCAGTCAAAATGATCTTGACTTGTTTTCCTTTTGCTTTCTTTGAAAAGTCATTTTTGAAGTATGAAGTAGAAGCTGATGACATGAGTTTGTCTTTTCTTCTTGGAAAGTATGTTTCATGAGCATTGACAGGATGAAAATTTGTGGGACTGATAGTATCATCATCCGTCACTTTAGTAGCATCGGATGCAATGTCTTCTTCTGTAGAGCCTGAGGATTCCTCTGCTGTATGCCAAGAATGATTAGAGAAATATGATTCTGATTCTGCTTATGACTCAGTTGTTGATGTAAAAGTTGATTGTTCCAGACTGTCAGTTGTATTATCATATGAGTAACAACTTTCAATGTTAGCAGAGTATCCTGACAAGTCTTCTGATGAGTCAGTATCATAATAGTGCATGTTTATCTTAGCAGAACTGTTCTGCTCTTTTCTCTTCTTTGGGTACTTGTTTGCTAAATGTGAAGGACTGCCACATATAAAGCATTTGAGGTCTTTTCTTTTTGATTCTTTTGTATTATCCTTGTATTTGTCAGATTTATATTGAGATTTGCCTTTATTGTGTCTCTATGACTTCTTGGGATATCTTGATGACCTGTGACTATTACTATTGTCTTGTCTGTTGAAATAATATTTTGAATTTCTATGGTACCTGGATGAGTGTCGATGCTTGTAATTGGAATGGCCATATTTATAGTTGTAGTTGTTGTCACAACTGCATTTGTCGTATCCAAAATCTACATCAAATTTGTAAGCTTGCTTGCAAACAGACTAGGGGAACTTCTTATTTAACTGTGTCATCTTTTGGTGATTGACAAACTTTCTTTATGGTTTGTTCAATGATCTCGACAATCTGACCAACGATATCTGTAAAATCTTTATTCTCATTCTTTATTTTCTTTTTGTAGTAATATGATATGAGCTTAGGGAAAGAACAAACTAAGTGTTCCTTCATTGAATTGTCGTGAGCACCAAGGCCTTCATATATGAGATCTCTCATATATATTTAGTACTCTTTGTATATTCTAGGGTCACAAAGTTTTGTTTTAAAGAAAGCTTCTCTAGCTTTCAACACATCATCTAGTTTATTTCCCACTAATTCTCCTAGAAGTAATTCAAAGAAAAATCTGTACAGGATCAAGATGTTGTACTATGGCTAGTTTTACCTGTGGATGAATTGATGCCCGCCAATGTTTGAGACTTCGTACAAAACCATGAGTCATGGCATTGAGGATGTCAATCCTATTTGTTTGTGGTTTTTCAATCATCCTCTGGCCGACATATGCATACATCATGTAGATCAATAACTTGATCTCTTCTGATGTCTTGCCATCAATAGACCATATGGAAAAGGATCCAACCTTTTCTGGTACTTCTATTTTCTTATAGAAGCTACTATAAGAAGTCTTTGATGTCGAAGCAGTATTTGTAGCATTGAGTGGTATAGTTGTTGTAGCCAGACTGAATTTATCATGCTGATGATGTTGATGCGCATTCGTGTGAGCTTTGAGTATTGATGTAGGGGATGTTTTTGTCCTGTCAAGATTGATGGGGATAAACTCTTCTTCAATTATACTTTCTTCATCCTCATCTAATGAGGTTATGGCATATGCTTGATTTTGCTGGAAATAAGAATGGTCATGGAAATACCATACAAGTAGCTTCATGGGAGGAAGATAAGGTGAGTTCTATTTTATACTTTCACCTAGAATCCTTGAATCCAATTGTTTGTGGAGATGACAAGTGAGCTCATCATTGTTTTTTTCTTCTGGGTCGATGCACAAAGTCATCTGATCCAAAACTCTATTTTCTTCTCTTTGTCTTTTTATGAGATCAAGATCGAAATCATCGATCTCGTCAAAAGCACTTTTGTAATCTCCTTTTGACCAGTCAGGAAACATAAGTTCTAAGTACTCAGCTAAATCAGCAGTTGTATTACCTGGTTGAAGGGGCTTTTGGAAAAGTCCTGGAGGTGTGGACTGATGCAGCCAGGAACCAGTAGCTTGGTTCTAGACGTCTTCTATCATGGGGCAGTAGATATTCTGAATGTCTTGAAGTAGATCATCTGGAAGATTATCTCAGAGTTCCTTTTCTAGGTCTTCATAACAAAATAAATCTTTGTCGGGAAAAGTTGGTGGAGTAGGATCATTTGGAGGCCTAGAAATACCTTTTCCAGTGAGTATGATTTCTTTTTCTTTGCCTTTTACAGAAGTATGCATATTCAGTGTTCCAGTCGCAAGAGAAGAGAAATGTGATGTCCAACCTTTTTGTAATCTTTTGTTAGAAAAATTGAACCAATTTGTCACATTACTTGTTGCAAGCACCAATCATGAAGAAACATGAGCTGGTACTATTGTAGCTGATTTTGCAGTCACATTTTTTCGCATTTGCTGACATAGGATAAGTAATTGATCTGAAATCTGCTGTAAAGAGTCTATCTTTTCTATGAGACCTGTTAATGCAAGGTGTGTTTAGTTCATAGCATGTATCTCTGTTATCCAGGAGTTGTTGTCTTGAGGACGCAGGTAGGGGCTGCCTTGTACTGGTTGCTTTCGTATTCTAACTCTTGAATAACGTTAAGCATAGAAGATGCAGCTCTTTCAATTAGCTTCTTGCAGTGTTGGCAAACACCATGAATGACTTGATCATGAGAACACGGCTGATTGTGAAACTTCAGTGTATTGGCTCTTTGTGAAGGTGAAATTCTTAACTGGGGTTGAACCAAAGCCTTTGAGGAGGATGAAGATGACTGTTCTTGAGGAGGAAAATTGCCCATCATCTGTTTCTGTGTAAGCAAGAAAGTTTTTCCTTTTATATTTTGTACTTTTATAACTTTGGGAGGAAGTAATTCCTCCTTTCTAATGGAGGTGATGTCTAATTGCCACTCATTAGGCAATTCAATTTCGGACCAGTTTACACAATTAGGTAAAAACATTTGTGTAATCTCGTCTGATTTCATGATAATGGTTTGACCTTTATCATGGGACGAATTCACTTCTTCTACTACTCTTGGGATTGCTAAGGACATACATCTAAATACCATTCTGTATTGTATTGCTAGATGGGCGGATGACGCCTTCATCTGCAAACCCATTGTCCTAATGTGTAACATGAGCAGTTCAGGTAAATAGGGATCATCTATGGCGATTACATAGTTTGGTCATAACTCGAAAAAGATAGGACCATTGGATAGGGGAGATACTGCTGCTCCTACAATCATATCATGAAGATTCAGATGGCGGGTGTCTAGCACTGTTGCCATACAGGATGCATTTAAACCTTTACGGAATAAAGGTATAATGCCTATAGCAATATAGCCAAGATGTATATATGAATAATCTTTTCTATTCTGTTGTTTTTGAGTAGGGGTCCGAAGTATTTGCATGATGCTCAAAGGAAAGGTAGCCCTTCCACTTCGCCAGTTGTGGACAACTCTCGTATGTAGTGAATGTCAGATATTGTGCTAACAGTATGTATGCCATGGGGTCACTAGTCAATGTACTAGTCACTATGAGATGTATGCAAATGAGTATGAGTTTCACCCTGATACCAAAACTATACTTTTGCATCAATTTATAATCAATTTGACATGAGTTTTTACCTCAATTAGAGAAAAAATGTTGATCAATTTCAGCTCAATTTTTGATCAATTTAAGAACCGTTTATGGTCACCTTTGGGATCAATTTTTGCATTAGTTGTTGATCCGTTTTTGCAATCAGTTTGTTATCAATTCTTTGATTAGATAGTAATCAGTATATGATCAATTGATACTCGGTTTTCAATGGTTTACAACTCATTCCATGGACAATAGCATGTTAGCAAATGTCATTGACAGTTTCAGCCATGGTTTACAAAATATGCTTTACTATGATTGATAGTTAGAACAGTTGAGAAACATGGGTTATGGATGCATTCAATGAGTTTCTAGCAACAGTTCTAGACTAATTTTCAGTTTTATGTTATGTATATGTTGGCTGGAAATTTTCTACAGGTTCAGGACATATAGCATGGTTGATCAACAATGCGCAATGTTATGACTGTGATGCCTTATGGAAATTCCAATATAGTATGCTTTTCCTTTGGCACAATGTAGTGCAATCAAGGATGATTGCAAGGATTTCAAGGGGGTTTGTCACAAGGATGAGAAATTTTAATATGCTTTAATCTTACTAATAACATTTCATTAAGTTATCAATCAAATGTGCAAGCTTGTTTAGCACATGTGATATACATGGCAATTATTTCATGGTAACAGGCCAAGGATCTCGAGAATGCAGCGGGTGTCAAAGGCAAAAGTTGTGATAAGTTATGCCAACTGGGCTTTGGGGTTCAATTGGTATCAATTTTGAACGTGGAACAATTATTTGACCAATAAGTGTCGATGGTGACTATAACAAGCCTTCCTTCCATGGATGGGTGGTAAATCCCTGATTACAACTTAATTGCAGCAGCAAACAATTAGTGCAAATCTGAAAATACAAATTTACCTACTGATCTTAGACAATGCACACCCGATTGGCCCCAAAATTGGCGCCCCTTTCAGTATTTCTTTAGCTTTATTGAAGAAGAAGTTGATTTACGATGGGATTCTCCCAGTCCCTTTCAATATTCCAACTCCCCTTGTGATGAATCACCAGCAAGCCTTTAATCTGATTTGCCCCTTAATTCAGGCATTCAATTAGCCTTTACCTGCTTTGATGGAGATGGAAAATGCCCCAAATTCAATTATATAGTCCCTCCGCTTGAATACGCTAAAAACGCTTCAGCCTTGTTGAATCCAAGTCTTGGAGCTTTCAATTTCTGGCACGCTTCCCGAGGCTGTTGCTAAACCCTAATTTTTGCTGCAAATTAGGGTTTACAACAGAGAGTTTTGTCGCGAAGGATGACTGAAAATCAGTCAAATGCAGCTGCTGCCCTACCACAACAACATGTAGATACAAAGAACTGAAGAAAATCAGTTATTTACTGTTGATGCCCTGTCTCAACATCCTGTAGATGTTGTCTCTTGCTGTTGATTGATCTTCTCCTACCCTTGGCAGCCTCAAAAGGTCCTCCAATGGCTGCAAATCAGACCAGCAGTCTCTCCTCCCTCTCTCTTGCAGGCTGAATTTATAAAAATACATCTCCACCCTTTAAAGACGTTTTTCAGTCTTACAATGGCATTTTTGACAAGTGGCAACCTTCCCAAATGGTTTTTCCTGTATTTTTCATAATTAAATATTAATTTTTAATCTTTAAATACTAAAAATTAATCTAATAATTATTTTGGTACCCTGAAAAATAATCTCATTGACCAATAATTAAATTGGCTAGGCAACTTCCATTCCCCAATATCTCTGCGCCATCTTTGACCATCAGATTGGTGTTAGGTACCATTAAACGCCACTTCTCTAGTGTCACCAACTGACACTTATGGCCAAATGGATGACCTAGACCAATAACTGACACCAGATACCATCAAGTACCTGTGCATCATAACTTATAGTAACTTTTGCCCTTGACATCCCGTGATTTCTTCGGGTCCCAAGCTCGTAAATTTACTTTAACCCCAGTTGCATCTCACGTATGCAACATTTACTTAATCTTGTGATTAAAAATTAATCCACATGTCAAGTGAGGTTTCAAAATTACATGTCCTCATGATAACCCTTTCCCTTGAAATCCTTGCAATCGTCCTCGATTGCACTGCCAAATGCATCAAAAGCAAAGTACTACACTAGAATTTCCATAGGGCATCATAGTCAACACAACATTACGCACTGTTGTTCAACCATTCCATATGCCCAACATATGCTAAAAATTACCAATCAACATAATATAGCATAAGACTCACAAAGAATCTCAAAAACATTGCCAGCTTAAAATGTGACATGTCCATTTCTCATGAGCTCAACTCATCTGGCAAAACCAAACCATAGTATAGCAAAAACCAAGCATAAACCATGGCTAAAACATCAATGGCATCATAACATATGTTGTTGTCCATGGAACTAGATGTAAACCATTGAAAACTGAGCATAATCTGATCATAGACTAATCACCTCTGCTGAAATGAGAACTAATCACAACTGTTGCAAATGTGACCCCAAATTGATCACAAACTCATTGCAAAAACTGAGCAGCAATCAATGCAAAAACTGATGCACAACTGATCCAAAAAGTGACCATAAACGGTTCTCAAGCTGATCAAAAAGTGAGCTGAAACTGATCAAATTTTTTTCTCAAAATTGAGGCATTATCAAAGAAAATCAATACATGCTGATCCCTAATTTTGCCCCATGCTTTGCACAACTCAGTAGCATCATCATTGGGCTAATCACTAACAACATCAGACACCAATCCCACTGATGTTTTAGGCTTCTTTCCTTTAGAATCTCCCTGATTTTTTTATTTTTCAGCTTGCTGCCTATTGGAACAGTCCCTTGCAATGTGACCCTCCTGTTCACAAATAAAACATTTATTTGCAGCCATCAATTCTCTACGTTGTGCCAATGTTTTTAAGCCCTTTCTTTGTTGTTTTGGCCTCTACTCAAGCTCATTTTCAGATATGCCTCTTTTCTCAGCCTTAAACAACTTTTTATTCGGCTTCTCCCCACTCTCCAAGAAGCCCAAATCCTTCCCATGCAACAAAGCATCGGCTGTAGCAACAGTCTCTATAAGCTGAGACATGCTAGACACGGTGGATTTAATGCAAAAAACGCTAATTCCTTTGGGCAACCCACAAACATATTTTTCCACTTACTTATGAAGGGGTACAAGGCAATAAGAAGTAATAGGCAGCAATGCGTCCCAAAACTTCTTATTATATTGCTCCAAATTCTTACATTCCTTAGCATCCAGCTTATTCCAAGCTGTCATGATATCCACCTCAAAGATACTTGTTAACCAATTCGATGCAAACATTTGCTTGAATTGTGCCCACATTGATAGTGCTCTACCTTGCATCAAAAGAGTGGAGCACCACTTTAATGCATTCCTTTTCAAGAAAGTGGTTGCCTTTCGAATCTTTGAGGACTCCGTGAAGTTTCCCCCTGAATAGGCTGCATCAAACTGTTGAATGAAAGTCAAAGCTTTCAGCCTATCTTGTACACTGCTGAAGGACTCAAACTTCACTCCTTTTCCACCCTCATCATAGTCTTTTATTGTCCCTTTGCGTGTCAAATTGTCATACATTGGCTGCTGCAAAAAGGGTGCATTTGTTGAATTTACATCAAAACCAACGCCAAACGGAGCATTTGCATGACCCACATTCATTCCTTGAGCCCCATAAGCATTCGGAGGTGCAAATGCGGTACCAAACATGCTACTCTGTGCCCCAAGCATCAAGCCAATGCTACCATACATAGGGTACGCGAATACATTGGGCCTTGCACTCCATGCATTGGTTGTTGCATACCATACGGATTTGTGCCATACATTCCCGTATACAGTCCTTGTCCAACCATAGCATGAAAAATCGTGCTTCTACCAAAATATCCTAGCTATCCCATCATAGCATGCACGTCTAGGTGTCCAAAATCCATTGGATTGGCACTTCTGAGCTAATGTTTTCAGCTCTGCCCGCCATTTTCACAGCTCAACCCGCCATTTTCTCAGTCATGCCCGCCAATTTCTGCAAACCCTAAAAAGTGAAAAAACCCTAATTTTCAAATTTGGGGTTTTCTCGAAATTTTTGGAAATTCCAGTCTATTTCACCTATCTCTTCTCAAATCTCAGCTCATGCTGCCCAAAAAATTGTGGCTTTTGCTAATTTTTGCTCCAAGAGTTCGAATTGACAATCAATTCAAAGAAATTTTTCAATTTCTTGGCCATTCCCACCAAAAATTTGGGGCTTTTGCACGATTGGAGACCCTTTGCATTTGTGCATAGACATTGTGCAATTTCTTCCACATTGGCTCAAGAAAATTTGGGACTTTTCAGTTTTTTGGATCCGGCACGCATCAGAGGCAAATTTCAGCTATTGTTCACTACTGACACATATCCCAAGGCGACATTTTTGCAAAAATTCTGATTGTAAGGTACAAATTATTTGGGGCTTTTGCCCAACACACACTCCAAGGCAAGCAACAAGCAATACAACAGCATTTAATTGCAATTACATTCAAATTGGGCAGAGAATTTTGAGAGAATTCAATAAATTTTGATAAGAATCAGCATCAAATTGCTATATTTTGTACTTTTGTGGACACACATTTCGTGGCGGGTGTGGTACAACAATATAGTGCTGTAATTTACTGACTGAGTGCTGATTTGAGTGGCATTGAGCACACTTTGGCATTTGTGTGACAATTTGGTACGTGTTTCTTAATCCCGTGGGGAATTTTGGTACTTTGAGGAGTATACTCTATACTACAGCATTGAAGTATTTGGCTGCAAATTTTTGTCTACCATTGACAGCATGGCACGTCAAGGGAATAATGATTAGAGCAACATCCTTGGTGTCCTCACTCAGGAGGACAAACTTGATGGCTCAAACTACCCGCTGTGGAGTTTTATGGTCCGTAACCTTCTTGTGGCGAAGGACTTGTGGGACTATGTTACAGGTGATTTGCAGTGACCAGGAGGTCTTGCACCTCAGACACCTCAGCATAACACTCGAGGACAGGTTGTTCGTGCTGTTGTTGGTGGTATTGGTGTTGCTACTGCTGCTGCCCCTCCACTCCCTCCTACCAAGGATCAGAGGAAATGGGACTCAAAAGATGCACATGCACTTTCTTTGATTGCCTTGTCAGTAAAAAGAGCAATTATTCCACACATTCGGTCTTGTAAGACCTCAAAATCAGCATGGGATATACTTGAGCATATGTTTGCAGCATGCAATGAGGCCAGGATATCCTATCTCCACAGAGAGTTGGCCAATGTGACCATGGATGAAGGTGATAGCATGATAGAGTACCATACTCACATACAAGATTTGCGTGAGCAGCTACTCAAAGTTGATGAGGTCATTCAGGATGCTAAATTGGTGAACATCACACTGAACTCTCTTCCAGAGTCATATCTTAGTTTCCACACCTTTTTGTTATTGCAAGAAGCCTGATCACTACATCAATGAATGCATAAAGAGATTGACCAAAGAGAAGAAAAACAACTCCAGTTTGGCTGTCCAAGAAACATCAGCCAACAAATCTACTGATGATGATACTTCAGCCAACTTTGTAGAGGAGGACTATGCATTTCTCATATGCAGTTATATTCTTCAATGGCTGATTCAGCATTTAATACTGCTGAAACGCAGCAAACATGGTGGCTCCATACTCGATCTCGGGAGGTGGCTCCATGCTCATACTCAATCTCCGGAGGTGGCTCCATGCTGACCAAGTGACGAAGTAGATCCATCCTGTAATATGAGAATACCACCTGAAAGGAAACCTTTAAAGATAGTCACGAGACTAGATGAGCTATAGAACTCGAAATTCAACCTCGAGAGAGAAGTCACTAGCTCCGTGACTCCATGCTGAAAGGAATACGAAAGGCCTAGCCACCAAGTCGCTGCTAAAGACCCAAGGGCCCTGATCTACGTAGACTCTCTATATCCTGGGTATCAATAAAAGAGATGACTGATTGAAGACAACCACCCCAAGAAAGTAGAGGATGGGTGAAGAACTTCATGTGGAGTAGGTTCCCTCTCTGAGGTGGGAGGTAAAGGGGCCCCCACTTAAGTCAAAGAAGAGGTAGATGCCCCCTCTAAGGGCAAAGAAATAACATCCCCCTCTGAATCCCCCTCTGAAGTAGAGAGAAAATCCAAAAACTCATGAATCACGGACTTCGAAATGTTTGATGATGAAGGAAGTGCCGCTGATCGTGCCGAAAAAGGTATCTGGGGTGCCGAAGAGCTCCCAGAGGTAGCCTCTTGAACCTGAGTAGTCGAGGGTAGGGAAGGGCGGGGCTCAGAATGAGCAAGAGGTAGACAACAGTCGCTATCTCTCAGTGGAGCAGACTGGGTAGCCGAAAAAGAAAAAGGAGTCGAGTAGCCACTGGCTCTCAAAGGAGCAGACCGACGAGGAGACAGTATCAAACAATCGTTGTCTCTCGATGGAGCGGACTACAGGACCGTGGGCCATGATAGCCACTGTACCCGAAAATAGGTGGGAGAAGACTGGCGCTGGCATTGCGATGATCTCCAGGAAGTCGTAGCGCCAATCGATCCTCCATGTGCTCGAAAGGACTTAGTGTGTATTGGATGTGTCTTATTGCCTTGAGCATAGTACTCTAATAGCTGATGTAGAACGACCTCTGTGGCCCAAAAAGGAGAGGTGGCACAAGAAGTGCCTGGTGGAAGATGCATATACGCCAGGGGGTGGGGAGCAAAGGTCAAAGTCAGCAAGCATCGGTGGTGTGTCCGGTGATGCCACAGTAGGAACACCCAGTAGTCTGGACATCTATTGGTAAAGAAGCCATGGATACCAGTGTGCCTTGTTGAAGAAGGAAGAGGTCAATCACCGTGAACCATGAACCGCAATGTCCGTCTAAAGGGGTGTGAGGACAGCATGAAGCACGAACCGCAATATCCATCTCAAGGGATGGGAGGGTAGTGGAAGGGCTAGAAGTGAGCTGCCAGTGGGAGGAGGATGCGACCAGCAGTAAGAGGTTGCAACCAATAGAAAAACGCAAGTGAGGAAAAAGAAAGACTAAAAACGCAAGCAAGACAACCTGCAGGAAAGAGAAAGACTAAAAACGTAGGCAGTAGGTGAGAGAGACTAAAAACGCAGGTAGGATAGCTTGCAAGAGAGAGAACGACTAAAAACGCAAGCAAGACAGCCTACAGGAGAGAGAAATACTAAAAACGCAGACAACAAGAGAGAGAAAGACTAAAAACGCAAGCATGACAGCCTGCAAGAGAGAGAATAACTAAAAACGTAGACAGCAGGTATGGGATGACGTGGCAAGCTATACAGCAGCAAGATTGCACAAGAATAGCAGTCGCCTGGCTGGAATCAGCTCCAAATTGCGTGAAGAGGGCTGGAAATCAAGCGCCACCTGATAGAGACAACAATGGACAGCTTCGACTGAGATGTCCTCCACGAACGGGGTATCGGCAGCAAGCTGAAACACTTGAAATCTGCAAAAACGAGATTTTGATGCAACGAAAGAAGTAAAGAAGTGAATGCCGAACCCGCCACCGGTCTTTGCCTTCACTGGAGTGAAGGATCTTTGCTGTTGTTTGAGCAAATCCAACTCTGATACCATGTCAAAAGATGACATACCGACAAGACAGTAGGGTTTGCGAGGAGAAACACGGAGTGAACTCGATGAGCATGGAGAAGAGAAGAGAAGAGAGAAGAAGCTCTAATGAATGGAATGATGAAGATCCGAATCATGGAGTGAATGTGATATAAGGGAACAAGGGTACTGTAGCACAAGGAGAATGATGAAGATAGCCACGAACGACGAACCACAATGTCCTCCTGAAGGGGTGTGAGGGTAGTAGAGAGGCTGGAGAGAAGAGGTAACGGACTGAATGAATCAGCCGTGAGAAATTAATAAGAGAGTGGCCTATAAATAGGCACAATCAGTCTAGGATGGCGCCTCTTTTTGGGGCTGCAAACCCTAAATGCAAACCCTAAACGCAAAACGCAAAAACACAAAAACGCAAACTGCGGGTGAAGGGTGAAGGATTTCTCAACAACTACCGTAATTGGTTGTGATTTCATGCTTCTAGATGTCTTGTTTGTACCTAGCATTACAAAGAACTTGTTGTCTATCTCTGCTTTTAATAACCATGGCTTTCAAGTCATCTTTGAGGATGACAAATGCATTGTTAGAGACAGAGAGATGGATTATGCACTTAGGCTGTCCGACACCCTGCATAAGGGTCTTTTTGTTGGATACGTATGACAGACAGTCTCATAATGCTTAGCAGTCATTACTCTTTCGTCCGCTATGCAAAATGTGGAGCTATGGCATGCCCGCTATGGACACATGAACTTTGGGAGTTTTATGACCCTTCAAAGGTGTCATATGGTAGATGCATTGCCTCCAGTGGAGACTCCACCTCCTCATGCACTTGGGCAAGATGCATAGGTTTGCCTTCAAAAAGGATGGTGCAGTGTGTGTTGTCTGAAAAATGCAGCTTATTCACTCTGATGTTTGTGGTCCCATAAGGACATGTGCACTTGGAGGTCATCAGTACTTTGTTACATTATTGATGACTACTCTCGGTAAACATAGGTGTATGGGCTGAAGGCAAAATCCAATGCGTTCATGCATTTCAAACATCTTGTTTTAAAGCTTGAAGCTGAAACTGACTTAAAAATGCAGACAGTTCGGACAGATAGAAGGGGGGGGGATACATGTCTCGTGTTTACATTTGCTTGATCATAGCATTACGCATCAAGCCACTGTTAGAATGACTCCAAGCAAAATGGCGCTGGTGAAAGGAAGAATCGGACTCTTATGGAGATGACTCATTGTATGCTAAAAAGCAAGGGGCTACCTCATAAATTTTGGCTAGAAGGCCTTCAGTGTGCAAATCATGTGTTGAATCGTGCACCCACTAAGGCATTGAAGACGATCACACCGTTCGAAGCTTGGCATGGCAAGAAACCCAAAGTAGACTACTGTCGGGTGTTTGGTTGCATAGCCTATGCACATGTTTCGAAAGAGCTTTGTGGCAAGCTTGATGAAAAGGCTGTAAAATGCATATTTATTGGCTACAAATTGGAGAGCAAGGGCTATCGCTTGTATGACCCACGCACGAAGAAAGTCTTTGTCAGTAGGGATGTCCTATTTGCTGAAAATGCTGCATTTTCACATGATCAGTTTCAAATGCCAGCCACCCATGACATTGGTGATATCTTTGAGGGTCTTTTGCCACTTACTTTGGAGTCTGTGCCTGTTGTAAATGGCAGGACAGACTTAATAAAGCAAGCTGTTGCTGCACCATATGCTCCCGAACAGCAGGGTATCGATGAATGCAGCCAAAACAGTCCCACGATGGCTGTTACAGACTCTCCAAGAGAGTAAAATGGATGCTCCTATACCTCAATGCACTAGAAGGGCTGCCATAAATGCAGCAAATGATGGGGGGGGGGGGGCGGGCGGGGCGGGGACACATTTGATTGATTTTACGAAAGTAGATGATTGTGATAAGCATGTGTTTATGAGCTCACTATTGGATGATGATGAGCCTACTTCCTTGGACGAAGCTCAGCAAGATGTACATTGGATGCAGGCCATGCAAGATGAGTTAGGCTCTATTGCCACTAACTCTACATGGGATCTTGTGGATTTACCACCTGGCAAGAGGGCCATTGGCCAAAATGGTTTTTTAGACTCAAACGCAAGGCTGATGGTAAAATTGACATGTACAAAGCACGGTTAGTAGCAAAAGGCTATGCACAGAAGAAGAACATAGATTATGAAGAAACTTTTGCTCCTACATCCCGTATGAGTACAGTGAGATGTGTGATTGCTATGGCTGGAAAGTACATCAGTTGGACCTTAAGGCAACATTCTTGAATGGGGATTTGCATGAGGATGCTTATGTGTCACAACCTCCAAGGTTTGTGGTTAAAGGAAAAAAGCACATGGTATGCAAGCTGCATAAAGCTCTTTATGGTCTCAAACAGGCTTCTCATGCATGGTACTCCAAAATTGATGCTTATTTGGCTAGCAAAGGGTTCAAAAATAGTCCAACTGCTCCCACTCTATACATTAAGAATGAGGGGGGGGCTTGCTGATTATCATTCTTTATGTAGATAACATGCTGCTCATTGGACCTACAAAAGAAAAAATTTCAGATTTTAAGGCTGAATTAAAACATGCATTTGATATGTCAAATATGGACTACCTATACTATTATTTGGGGATTCAATTCACCCAAAATTAGCTTGTGAGCACGCACATTGTTAGAAATACTTAATGCCCCACCCTCGTAAGATGCCACCAATGATCCATGGTGCTCTAACTTGTAAACAACCCCATTATAAGGAGAAGCCATCTGTGAGCACGCACATTGGTTGGATCCTAACTTGTATGTCAGATGAGGTTTATGTGACTCGATGGCAAAAAGGTGACCTTTATGGATCTAGCCTTTGGGTTAGACACTGTAGTTATACTAGTAGCAACTCGACGCACAATGCATTGAGTTGCAGGGTATGGGAGTTATCATGGATCCCTATTTTGGGGTCCGGGGACTGCAGAAGCGACCCTTGGCTGGGGGGTCTCAAGTGGGCCAACAACCCCCTTGATAGAGGTACGGGGGCAACGCCCCCGGCCCAACAGTAAAGGGAATATTCCCTAGCCGAATAGGGAAGGTTCATAATATGATCGGACACGCTAACCATAGTGCCTTCCCAGGCTATAAAAGAAAGACCCCTCCAAAGCCATTGTCAATCTATCTTTCGCCCAATCAGAGTTCTTCTAACTACCCTTAAGCTATTCGCTTATCATTTGTCTTAATCGCCATCTAAGCTTCACACTGGAAGCACACAAGTGGACAGAGCCATCTTTGTATCAATTCATTTGAAATTAAAGCAGTTTCTATTATACTCATATTTGTTGTGTGTTCTCTACTCCTTGCTCAAATTCTGTCCGTTGTGCCGTGTAACTTCTACACAAAAATTTCTATCCAGCAAATGCACCTCAAAAAGGCTATGAACCAGAGTAAAACAGGCTGAGAATGGCTGCAAATGACTACATTGAATGCATGCAGATGCCTTGAGCATGTCAGAGCTCCCTTGTCTCCATTAGACTCTAATGGAGGTTACAAACTGGAGATGACAGCATGACACACTAAATGCTAACAAAAACTCAGATGCATAAACAGGAGATAACAGCATGACACACCAGATGCTAACCAAAACTCAAATGCACAAACACATAAGCAGGAAATATTAGGAAGGGAGAAAAGGGCTGGCGCCCCATCTACTAAATACTGGACACGAATAAAGAGCCTTTAAAACTGAGGATTGGGGACTGATCAACTAAGAACAAACAGTCAAGTTCCAAGGTGGTCCAAAAACTTTAAAGTAAATCTAAAGTCAGGTAAATCATCAATTCCACTTTTTGGCCATTGCAATGACCATCCAAAGCCATTTTTGATTTCCAAAACATTGGCCAATTATGTATCCATGGCCTAGAAAGCCCTCTCTAACAATGATCTAGCTCATTCTACGGCCTGAAATTGCCTGTCTTTTGATCCTAGCAAGGAGAATGTTGCCACGTCACAAGCACACTAACAAGGGTCTAGAAAGCTCTCTATAGCAAGGGTTTAGCTCATTCCATCGCCTGAAATTGCCTGTCTTTTGATCCTATCAAGGACAATGTTGCCATGTCAAGCACACTACAGTTTATTCAATTGATTAGTGAAGCAGATACATGGGCCCACCCAATTCATTTCATCCCACATGCACTACAATGCAGCACTTGTCATGAGAGTACTACATGTTCCAAAAAAGCACATCCTACCTTCAGCAGAGAGATCAACAGTTGTCTCCTGTAGGAGATGATCCCCATCCTTGCTTTCCACTTGATGGCCAATTGGACATTGTCACATTTCATGACCCTACCACATATTGATTCCTATTGCATTGTCTCCATGCGTGTTAAAAAATGCAAACAAATAGGTTTCTACACTCAGCAATGCAAAGGAGCGTGCTGAAAGAAACAAACTTTGAAAGAGGTGCAGCACAGAAGAACTCCACCATTTTGCCTCCTATGGTAAGTGTAGTAAGCTTAAAAAGGTCTAAAAAGCACCTCTCAGGAATTAATTACAACATGGTAAATAGAATAGGCAATAGACCTACAGTCTCAAATCCTTTCATTGCCCTCACAAAACATAAGAACGGCCATAGGTGGATCTGGAGAAAGATATATTGATGTAACTTAGCCAACAGGTGATCCTGCGATGCTAGTGGCACTTCTATAAACAGAATGTTACTGCAGTACTGGAGCACAATTCTCCACCATCATGAGTTATGATTTGTGAAAAATATGTTCACTAACCCACCCAGCCTTGCAAAGTGGACTTTACATACATCAAAATACAATTTAAAGATGGATTCACATTGAGGATAGATGAGTATTTATTACAGTTTGTATTTTCTATATTCTTTCTGCAATTTTACATGGGTTTTCAACCCTTCGGTGTTCCCCACAAGCAAAATAAAAAACTAAACTAACATGTTTGCAAAATTGATGTATGTCCCTATGCATGTAACATGCACATGCACACACACATACATGTGTACATGTATGTATGCAGTGTGCATGCATGCATAATGGGTGGATAAATGGATGGATGTGCATGCAGAATGGGTGGATGGATGGATGGATTGACAACCACATGCATACATGTGTGAAGAACTTGGCCAAATCACTGTTTCCCCAAATAGAAGGTCAAGAGTTCTATTGTATTTCAAATTTCTTTGCCCAAGCGTATGCTGATAACTTATTTTCATGCCCAGAGGTGAAGAGCCAAACACACAATCTCATGACAGCTTTGAATTTAGTTGCTATGGCTACATTGGAAATTAATTCAGCCAAAAACTAAAGTTGCTTCCACTGACCGAGAAAGATGGCATGAATTATTATGGACGGATAACAAATCTACATAACATTATATGTTGCAACAGATTTATTGGACTATATAAATACTGAGAACATGAATTCAGTTTCGAGAATGCCCCATCTGGTAGTTGCAGTTCAATCCATACCAACGGCTCAGGTGTAATTCTACTTACCCATGTCAATGTGGACTAAACTGAAATTGATTCCTTGTGTCAGCCACTATATAATCTTCTAGTCAACACAAACCCACACACACACGCGCGCGCGCGCGCGCGCGCAATAAGACAGACTTACGATAGCAAGTATCCTCTCTAAAGCTGCATAAAGGTCGTCATGAGCATCCATTGGCAAGAAAAACAACTATTATTAGAGTATATTTTGAACAAATGTAACATTGAGTTATCATGTTAGCTCATTTGTATACTAAGACTGCAGTCCATACTGATGCTTTTGGTAGATGGTCTGTGGGATATTCAAAACGTCTTCTTGGTAGACCATTGGGGGATATCCATATGCTATGAGGCCCGTTCAAGATTGACAGATAGCATCAGTTGATATCACATCAATTGGTAGGTAAGACCCAAAGAGTACATCAACTGGAGCGGGTTGTTTCCTCTAGCTGAAACTGAACCTTGCAGGGCTTATTACTTGGCATGGCATCATAACATATTAAGACAGTCAATGATGCAATCGACACTAATGAGCATGCTCTTACTTTCCACAAGAATGTGGAAGTGTTGGGCGGCTATTCAAAGAAAGATCATGGACCTAAAAACACCTTTAGAGCCAGTGCCACTGCTTGATTGGCACACAACTCATGAAGAGAGAGACAATCAGCTGAAGTGATCTCCAACACTGGAAGCAACAAATGATGGGTTGTGCTTTACGACAATCACAAAGGATTCAGCTTCACTATAGTGATGTTGATAAGTACATGCTATGTGTTTCTAATTTAATTTTAATGGTGGTAACTAAATTAAATCATTGGTTTCAGAAAATAAAATGTGTGCCCATGACAAACACCAGATCAAGGTAGGTCCAATGTGAAACCCGACAAGAATAATAGAAGTTAAAAGCATATTGATCACATCCAAGAACTAACAGTGGTAATACTACAGTAATAGAAGTCTGGCATTGCATTCAGCTCGTGCCACATGCTCTCGTAAATTTAAAAACCAGGAATAGCTCTGCTTAAATAGAAAGACTGACCTGTATGCTAGCTGGTCCCCATTCTATAAAATTTGCTAGCTTTCTTTCACGTATCCGCTGCAAGCTTTTGTGAACCTGTTTGACAAAGCCCGCACGGAATCATGACAATTTTGAACTCCAACCCCAATGAAACATTGCATAAGGTAGATTTAAGCTGAGAATCTTCTTGCAAACCTGAGTTGGATCAACCTCCCCTTGAATTATGTTCAGGATTGATATATACTTTGCTTGACTTGCCTCCTTTGTTCGAGCATAAGATGAAACCATGATGTTCTTTGCCTACGAGCAATACATTTTGCAACAGAAGATTAAAAATTAGGAATGCACATGGAAAATTAAAGAAGGCAACAGAAATCAGCTTCATAAATAATGGTACATACCTGTAAAAGCCTCCTCATTACATCAAGGACTGTTGTCTTCCGTATTGCATTAGCCTACTCAATAACAAAGTTTAAAGCAATGAGAACTGACAGTTGCAACATGCATTGGCACACAAATATACAAAACAGTCCAACGAGGTGTAAAATACAAAGATTAACTAGTTGGCAGTATACAGATAATTCAATCAGGTATAAGATACAAATATACATGACCCTGCAATGAAGCATAACATACAAAGATTAACTGGCCATATATAGTACCAATTTTTGGCAAGCAGAACTAGATTCTGCATAAGCAATCAGCTTCACAAAGTGTACATAAATCACAATCCACATGCTTGAACAAATGTCCTGGAAAATTCTTCAAGTATATTTTGTTTTGCTTAGCCAACATCTCTCTACACTTTGCATATTACAAAAAAACAAAACCACATGTAAAGCAGCATCCCTCTGCAGCACATCTCATATTTAGAAATAAAGAACAGCTCTGGTGACAACTCTGAACCACCATACATGTCAAATTCCACCATATATAGCAAATGCATGTACCTACTACCCATGCATTTTTATAAGTATTTGAAATTATAACCATAGTTAATTCAAATGCCAGGACCTTGTACCAGGCATGCAAGTCAAAAAGAAGTTAAACAAAGATGCAATAATTGGAACAGGAAACCTAAATAAGGTGCTGACACCTAGATGGTTAATTGAGAGAGAGAGAGAGAGAGAGAGAGAGAGAGAGAGAGAGAGAGCCCTTGTGTGAGAGAGAGAGAGAGAGCGATGGCGGATCTGGCCCCCCCCCCCGACCTAGTGACGAGCTTCTGCCCTGTGGGCTGCGGGAGATCTCCCCTCAGACCAGCGTGGGGTTTGTTCTACCGCCCTGACGTCAACATCAAGCCCTGCCTCGACATCTCACCTTGGCAACCTTTCGCACTGCTGCTTCATCGGGATTAATGGGATCTGCCCCAGCGCCATCGTCTTCTGCCTGTCGTTAAACGGGTAAACCCTATTCGTGCTGCAGCTCTGCATCCTCTGTGTCTCCACAGGCTTGCGCCTCGGATCAGCAGTGTCGCTGTCTGAGGAGGGTCACGCGCAGTCTTCTTGGTCCTCCCCCCTTTTCTGATACGCAGTGGGTCACACCTACCCGCCCTGTTAAAAGCCCTGTAAATCGACCTGCTCCTGCGTTCCTTGTACATACTCTCTTCTGCTCGACCTACAGATTTGGCATCCCTTCTGCCTGTGGTGTCTGCATGAACGACTGAAGGAGAGAGAACTCCTTTTGCACTTACTATTCCTGCGCAGAGTGTTTCCACACAGAGCCTGCAGAAGTCACTCCCAGCCCAGATCTGGTGGAACACAGCCTGTTAGTGTACAGTGACACGTCTTGTGATCACCATCTACTTCTATAATGGCGAATCTGCAGGAATCCAATGGCATCGATATGGCCTTTCTCGATCAGCAGATTGGGCAAGGGAATGACAAAGACTTCGTCGATCCGGATGGTGATTCCTCAGCTGATGAACTCGGGCCGTTGCAAGAAAGCGAAGAGATGGGCAAACGCCGTAGGATGTCAGTTGAAGAACCGGACTTGGGCCCGAATTAGTCCCAGCCAGAGGTTCATGTTTCCTGTTCACAGCCCGATGGTTCTTTACAGTTTATGCTGGCCACTGCCAATCATCTTATGTCAGATTATTTCCATTGTAATGAGGATAAAGCTAATGCACTACCGGATAGGGAACAAGTAGTTGCAGTCATGGGAACCGACCTGGTTTTACAACAGATAGCTGCTTTCCATGAGAGGGCAGCCATATTTTATTTCACTGGAAGGACTCCTTTGATCACCCGAATTCGTGCTTGGCTACAGTCTATGCTTGCCTGTTTTGAACAGTGCTCCGAAGATGTTTCGGGGCGTATGCAGGTCCCCCTGGTGGAAGAGATATATGATGGCCCAAAGGGGTTCTTTGAGGTTCTTTTTCATTCTGCAGAAGTACGGGCTCTTATTATGCAATGCATTCCTCTCTTTATGGATGGGCAATCAGTTCATGTGGTCCCTTGGAGACCCATAGCTGAGTTTCAAGAGGTGCTGAGACAAGCATGTCCTATTTGGGTCGAGGTGGTGGATTTCCCTGCCCATCTCTGGAGACTCCTCCCTCTGATTTTGAGATCCATTGGGGAGGTTTTGGTAGAACCTCAGCTGGCTTCCCGCAATCGGAATAGGGCATGTATGCTTTGGAATAAAAGGGAAACCCCGCCCGACGAAGATTCGCTTTGAGGTTCCAGGGTTACAAACATTGGTGTATGAGCTGAAATAGGGTACTTTTGCAGGACACTGTTTCCGATATGGCCATTTATGCCATTTCATTTCGGAATGCAACAAAAATATGGAGGTAGGGCAATGCCACGTGGACCCAGATATGGAAATGCAAGACCATCTCCCTCAGGAGATGTTTCAAAAGCCCGTGGCTGATCATGAGCAGCTTTCCCAACAAGGCCGAAATGATGGCCAGAAGGTCGTTTCCCATAGTGGTGGGGAGCGTGCATTGCATGCGGATGGGCGGAATTTGCCTCTTTAGGAAGATTCTTGGGTTACTGTGGTTCATCATAATGGAAGACAGGATTCTCGCCCCATTCCTGCCCATCTTCCGCCGCCCCCTATTACTCAAACCTTTCAACGTAGAGAAAAGGGGTTTTATATGAAACCCCAATCTTCGCGTACTTCGGCAGTAGAAGATAAAAGACCTTCTGATTTTGCCTTGCATTTCGATGCGCATGGGAGGCTTGTGCCTCCTCGGGATGGTTTCTGCTCCCAGCATCAGCACTTCCCCTCCCATGCTTCCATTGCCGGTTTGCAGAAGGCAGATCTTGTTGATGTTATTCGAGATGAAATGGAGAGATTCCAGGCTGCCAAAGTTATTGACGTAAAAGGGAAAGGAAAAGCGGCAATTCAGTAGTTCTTTTCAATTGTGATTCATCATGAAAATTGTTGTGTGGAATGTGAAAGGCATTTCTTCAGGCAAAAAACAGTATCAGTTGTGGAAAGTGGTGCTAGCTGGAAAATGGGATGTTTTCTATGTTGTGGAGCATAAACATCATGCTTTGGCTAGATCTTCATATATATATAAGGATTATGCAGTTTTCTTTAGTGGTCATCCTCCGCACAGATCGAGAGTTATGTTGGCTGTCAAATCCTCCCTACAACCATCGTTGGTCTCTCAAGACCCACGTGGCCGATTTTTGATTCTCAAAATAATGTTTGAGGGTGAGGTTTTGTGGATGGTAGGCATGTATGCTCCTTCTAATGTAAGGGAACGTCGTCAGCTTTGGGAAGACCTGCACTGCCTTGCCATGGCTCGTCCAACCTTTGTTATGGGGGACTTTAATGCATGTGTTTCTATAGAGCAGTCGACCTCTCCGCATTCGGTTATGGATGGTCCTGAGAGACAGGCTTGGGACGCTCTTGTAGCGGCATCTTTGAAACAAGACATGTGGTCCTCGATGTATCCATCACAAGCTAGATACACTTATCGTTTTTGTCAGCATCCAAACACTTGGGCCCGACTGGATAGGATATACATCTGTCAAAGTGACTCTTTTATTCCTGCAATCATCGATATGCGCGTGGAAAAACAACATGTTTTGTCAGATCATTACCCTTTGGTCTTGGAAATGAGCCACAGACTTGTTCATGCATTTAAGGCTCTCCTTGCCCACCTCCCTCTTTGGTTTAATCAATCTTTTTTGCAGCACAATCAGTCTTTGGAAGGTGTTCTGCAACAACTGATAGCCTCTTTTAGCTCCAAGGTCCACTCCACAGGGATGGAAGCATGGGCGGTTTTTAGGGATAATGTGCGAGTGTTATCCCGACAATATGGTATTCAGCATGCTTCCTTGTTTCGAGCTGAATTGTAGCATGCTCAATCCTTGTTAGCTCATTCCTTGTCTCTGTGTCAGACTGGGGACTCTAACAATGACTTGCTCACATGCATTGAATGGCTGAAAGGCAGGGTCCAATCTCTTCAAGAAGAGGAATATGCAAAATATAAACTGTTGGCCAAAGCTGAAGCTTTACATGACAACAAATGTCAAACTCATCAATTTTTTGCTCGTCTGCATCAGAAATATGCCCAGGAAAATATTGTGCGCTTAAAAGATGGTCAGGGTGATATAGTGATGACTGATCCTGCCTCCATTATTCAGACGACTGTTGACTTTTACAGGGTCTTGTTGGGTCCGCAAGAGATTCTTTACGATGCTATTCTCTCGGCTTGAACATATATTTGTGACCTGGTTAGTAATCAGATCAAACCGGAATGGGTGAATCTAATGGAGGCTGATATTTCTGAAGATGAAGTGGAAGAGGTGTTGTCTCACTTGCCTAGAAGGAAAAGTCCAGGTTGGGATGGGCTTCCTAATGAACTGTTTTCAGCCCATGTGCAACAGCTTAAGGACCCATTAACACGCTTGTGTCAGCAAGTGTGGAACTCTGGTATGATGCCTATGGATTGGAAGAAAGTTGTCATCAGATTCTTGCCCAAGGTTTCCTCTCCGAACCTCTTTGAAACAATGGAGACCCATTTTGGTTATGGGATCGTTATATAAAATCTTCTCTAAAATTATTGCCAACAGATTGCAAAAAGTTTTTCCGCTCCTCATTCATCCATGGCAATACGGTTTTATTAAAGGTCGGAATATTATACACAACATTTTGAATGTTCAACTTGGAATTGACTATGCCAAAGCATCTAGCCCAGCAGGTTGTTATGCTTCAGCTGGATATTGAGAAGGCTTTTGATCATGTCAGCTAGTCTTTCTTGCGGCAATTAATGTCTACAATGGGTTTTGGGCCCCGTATGATTTCTCTAGTTGATACTATCAGTCAGGGTGTTGTGGCCCATATTGCTCTTAATGGAGGGATTACTGAGGAAATTGCCTTATCCCGGTCTCTTCGGCAAGGCTATCCTCTTAGCCCTTTGCTGTTTGCTTTGGTTACTCACCCCATGCTCTCATTACTAGATAAGTTGGCAGCTCAAGGTGAGATAGTTGGCTTAACTCTTCCCGGCGGTGACCAGCTTGTGGGTCAATCTTTGGCAGATGATTCTTTTATGTTCCTTAAGGCGGATGGTATTAATGTTAATCGGGCAATGGTGGCCTGGAATCTTTTTGCTTTGGCATCGGGTCTTCACATTAATACTCAAAAATCTATCATTCTCTCCTGTACGGAGAATGACCTGCATGCCTTGGGCTGGAATGGAATTACGATCACAAGGAACCAGACACTTGGAATACCCTATTGGTGTGAAGGTTGCTCCTCGAGCCTTGCTAGATTGGATGGCCTCCTGAATTCATGACAGGTTCATGTACTGGAAATCCCAAAGTTGGCCACTACATGTTAGACTAAAAGTGGCTCCATGTATAATGATCACTACGATCTCATTCTTTTTGCCACTACTTCCTTAGACAAAGAAGTCCATTTTGGATATGGTTCAGCCTATCAGATTTATGCTCTAGAAAAAGAAAGGCAATTGTTTGGGACAGGTATGGATCTCCTGGCAACATGTAACCACTCCGAAAAGGATGGGGGGTGCAGCTTTGTTGGATGTCAATTTGCGTATGGTCACTTTGAGGCCTTCCTTGTTACAGAGTCTATGTACTCAGTGTTATCCTTGGTCAGACATTGCTAAATTCTTCATAGAAAAAACGAGCATCTCTCATGGTAGCACGGTTATTCACGCTTCCTGGTGGCATTTCTTAACTCTATGAGGCCTTTAAAGGTCTCCCAGTCTTTTCTTCTTTCTCATTTGATAGCTTCCTAGCAGGAGATGCTTCATTTTGCACTTTGGCATCCCCCAGATATTCGTAAAGATGAAAATTCGCTACAAGGAGAAATACTAGCTTGCTCAACGTTATTGGATTGGCCACAAAAAGATTTGTAGTGCAACAAGTTCAATCAGATGGCTAGGTTGGGGTTGAAGACAGTCAGTGATGGTGTTATTCTTGGGCAGGCCCATCTTTATTCCTTTAGGCATATTCGTCAGTACTTTCAAGTGCCACGTGGATACGGGGACATTTGGTCGTCTATACAAGACAGTCTTCAAAGGTTTTTTCCTTTGCGTGTATTACAGCCATTGGAACCTTGGCATGACTAGATGTTTGTGCTTCCTGATGATTTTGAAAAAAGGTCAGCTAATCAGATATATCATCAAATGGTGGAAGCCAAGAAATGAGTCATGGGAAAAGTGAATAGATTATGGCATCGTAAGGACAGTAATAAGAAGTGGCAAGAAAGATTTATCCAGCTTTGGAAGTCTAAGGTTCTGTATCAGGGAAAAGTGTCCAAGTGGCGGCTGCTCATTGGGGAGTGTCCAACGGGTGAAGTGCTCCGCGCCCGAAAGATCTCTGCTGGGCGTTGTGTTTTCTGCACTACGTGTGATGAGACATTGCTTCACCTCTTTGTCTCCTGCCCTGTTGCGCGACAGATCTAGAATTTCATTTCTTGTGTCTGGTTTTTAGTGACTCAGCACCGCCTATCAGTTCGTTCGTGGATTATGGGAGATATGTCCTCTATGCCCTCTTTAAGTTCAGATTGTTCCTGCCTATTTCATTTCCTCAGATGGACAGCCCTGTGGCATATATGGCGTACTCGCAATGCCTTTATTTTTTATTCAGCATCGGGCATCCATAGGCATGTGGCCCGTGTGCGAGGAATAGTCTTATGGCAAATCCCCTCTATGATGTCAGCGGACCTGGTTCTTCCGGATATTGCTGCTCCCTGGCTGGCAATTGTTCGCTCCACTCCAACTACTTCTGTGTGATCTGATAGTACTGTTCATGTAATAGGTTGTTGAGAGAGAGAGAGAGAGTTTCTCGGATGACTTGATGGTCCAATGTAACAGAAAGTAAGAGATACACAGAGAGAATGCTGACCTGATGGTCTGATGTAAATATTTACTACTTAATTCAATTATCTTCACGAAAAAAAAAAGAGAGCCAGGGAGGGAGAGAGAGCATCCAGATATGCTTGGACAACTACAAAACTCTATTGGTACATAGAAAACTCTTATTGAGGCTGTACTTGCTGCTGATCATTATATTGTGGACTGGATGTGGGACCAGGTCAAGCCAGAATGGATAGATTTTATGGATGCTGATATCACTAAGGTGGAGCTGGGGGAATTCTCAACTCTTGTCCCATCTTCCACACAAGAAAAGCCCTGGATGGGATGCTCGCCAAGTGACCTGTTCTCAGTTCATGTGAATAAGCTCAAGGATCCACTTGCTCAGCTCTATCAGTAAGTTTCGAGAACAAGCTAGATGCCATCCAATTGAAAGATTGCACCGCTTCGATTGTTACCACAGGTTCCTTTCCTCTAGCTCTGAAGCAATGGAAACCCATCTCTATCATGGGATCATTGTGTAAAACCTTCTCTAAGATCATCGCTAATAGGTTTCAAGAAATTTTTCCAAAGTTGATTCACTTAAGGCAATATCGTTTCATTAAGGAACACAACATTGTGTATATATTGAATCTTCAATTGGGGATTGACTATGCCAAAGCTTCTCATCAAGAGATTGTTATGATTCAGCTGGATATTGAAAAAGTCTTTGATCACGTCAGCTTGTCTTTTCTTCAAGAATAAAGACTTGCATGCATTTTTGCCCTCGAATGACCTCTTTTATTGATGCAATCAGCTCTGATCAAGTGGTGCACATAGGAATTAGTGGCAGGGTAACTGAATAAGTTTTTCACATGAATTAAACTGTCAATTAATAAATGTGATATTTACGAGAAAACATTTTAAGGAATTGTAACACACATGCACCACATTTGCTAAGGATTAATGTAATTAACCACAAAACAAGTCATGCCAAGGCTGGGAGGTGAATCGCTTCTCTTCTCTATCCACTAAAAAAATCCTAATTTGCAAAGCAACCCAGCAAGTAGTTTAGTCTTACTTTACAAGATTACTCTCACTCAATCTCTACATTGGGATACGCCCCTAGCATTTGTTGTTTGCATTGGTGACTAATCCGATGCTCCCTCTTTAGATAAGCTGGTGGCTGATGGTGAAATTGTAGGCCTAGCTATTACCAGTGGGGCTAAGCTTCTTGAACAATCTCCTGCCAATGATTCATTTATGTTTCTTAAGTCTAAGAAGCCTAATACAGCAATGGCCATTTGGGGACTATTTGATCTAGCCTTGAGCCTTAGCATTAATGTACAGAAGTCCACTTTCATCAATTGTATATGTGAGTGTCATAGCAAAAGAAGGAAAAGAACATCAAGATGAGAATGAAGGCAAGAAGATGAAAATGAATAGATCTCCACCACATTGCCACTGTGGGACAGTAAACCAGCTCCAACTCCTCCTCCTAGATGCACTCCCAAACATACTGATATTGGATCTCGATGTGCTTTGTGCAAGCACGAAACACAAGATTCTTGGGCCATGGCCAAGCAGCTCTACCTATCCCCATGAATCATTGTGGACTTTGTCTTTCCCAAGCTAGAGATAATGGTCAAGTACATCCATTGCTTTTCATTCTAAAAAATTCTCTACATCTAAAATAGATTATAAAATTCATAATAAGGAACTTTTGCCTCTTATTGATTCTTGAAACTATTAACTTGTATTACTTGCACACTCTAGTCTCTCACAAAAGCATGGAGACATATTCTAGAAGATACATCCCACAAAATCAATCTTTACAAACCACAAAAATCTAGAGTACTTCCATGAATTCTCGGGTCTTGAATTGACAATAAACAAGATGGAACATCTTCCTTTCTAAATTCAAATTTATGATATCATATCAAACTAGCAACCACCAAGGAAAACCGGATGCATTGTCTTGGCCTATCTTGTGTTGAGAAACCCTTCACCCGCAGTTTGCATTTCTACATTTTGCGTTTAGGGTTTGCAGCCCCAAAAAGGGGTGCCATCCTAGACTGACTATGCCTATTTATAGGCCACTCTTTCATTCATTCCTCACGGCTGATTTATTCAGTCCGTCACCTCTTCTCTCCAGCCTCTCCACTACCCTCACACCCCTTCAAGAGGACATTGCGGTTCGTGGTTCGTGGTTGTCTTCATCATCTTCCTTGTGCTACAACACCCTTGTTCCCTTGTATCACATTCACTCCATGATTCAAAACTTCATCATTCCATTCGTCTGAGTTTCTTCTCTCTTCTCTTCTCTTCTCCATGTTTGCCGAGTTCACTCCGTGTTCCTCCCCGCAAACCCTACTGTCTCGCCGATACATTATCTTTTGACATGGTATCAAGCCGGATCTGCTCACCTAGCAGCAAAGATCCTCCACTCCAGTGAAGGAAAAGACCGGTGGCATGTTCAGCATCCACTTCTCTTCTTCCGTTGCATCAACATCTCGTTTTTGCAAATTTCAATCTCTTACTGCTGGTCACATCCTCCTCCCACTGGCAGCTCACTTCCAACCCTTCCACTACCCTCCCAACCCTTGAGACAGACATTGCGATTCGTGCTTCACACTGCCCTCACACCCCTTGAGGCGGACATTGCGGTTCGTGGTTCATGGTGGCTGACCTCTTTCTTCTTCAGCAAGACACGCTGGTATCCATGGCTTCTTTACCAATAGATGACCAGACTACTGGGCGCTCCTACTGTAGCATCACCGGACACACCACCAATGCTTGCCAACTTCGACCCTTGCTCCCCACCCCCCCAGAGTATATGCGTCTTCCACCAGGCACTCCTTGTGCCACCTCTCCTTTCTGGGCCACAAAGATCATTCTACATCGGCTATCAAAGTACTATGCTCAAGGCAATAAGAAGCATCCGATATGCACTAAGTCCTTTCGAGCACATGGAGGATCGATTGGCGCTACAACTTCCTGGAGATCGTCGCAATGTCAACGGCAATCTTCTCCCACTTATTTTCAGGTACAGTGGTTTTCACGACCTACAGATCTGCAATCCGCTCCATCGAGAGAAAGTGATTGTTTGATACCATCTCCTCGTCAGTTTGCTCCTTCGAGAGTCATTGGCAGCTCGACTCCTTCCTCTTCTTCGGCTACCCAGTCCCCTCCACCGAGAGACAGCGACTGTTGCCCACCTCTTGCTCATTCTGAGCCCCACCCTTCCCCACCCTCGACTACTCAGGTTCGAGAGGCTACCTCTGGGAGCTTTTCAGCACCCCAGATACCTTCTTTAGCATGACCAGCGGCACTTCCTTCATCATCACACATTTCGGAGTCCGTGATCCATGAGTTTTTGGATTCCCTATCTACTTTAGATGGGGATTCAAAGGGAGATATTATTTCTTTGCCCCTAGAGGGGGCATCTACTTCTTCGACTTTAGCGAGGGCCCCTTAACCTCCCACCTCAAAGGGAGAACCTACTCCGCATGAAGCTCTTCACCCATCCTCTACTTTCTTGGGGTGGCTGTCTTCGACCAGTCATCTCTTCTACTAATACCCAAGATCTTCAAGTTGAGACCTCGAAGATTCAGCCGCAACTTGGTGACGAGGCCTTCATATTCCTTCCAACATGGATGCACGGAGCTAATGGCTTCTCTCCCGAGGTTGAGTTTCGAGTTCTCCAGTTCACTCTGTCTACTGTTCTTTACTGTAAGTTTCCTTTCCGGTGGAAATCTTGGATCTTCGAGATCCTCTGCATCTTCTTCCTCCTCTTCTTCTTGCCTTCATCCCTTGGTCAGCATGGAACCACCTCCCGAGATGGAGTACGGACATATCCTTATGGTTCTCGGCACCATGCAAAGTCCGACATTCCTCCTATGCATTGCATGATTTCATCATCTATGTACTAGGGCGCTTGGGCAAGTGAACAACTTCCCCACAAGGGACACTGTCCAAGCGGCACCTGCTACATGAGCATTCTTCAACATTTAGCATTACATCTCTACCTCACTCTTCTCTTGTTCCCCTTTTTAGGCCTGAGAGGGGGTGTTGAGAAACCCTTCACCCTTTACCCGCAGATTGCGTTTTTGCATTTTTGCGTTTTGCGTTTAGGGTTTGCAGCCCCAAAAAAGGGGGCGCCATCCTAGGCTAACTATGCCTATTTATAGGCTACTCTCTCATTCATTCCTCATGGCTAATTCATTCAGTCCGTCACCTCTTCTCTCTAACCTCTCCACTACCCTCACATCCCTTCAAAAAGACATTGCGGTTCGTGGTTCGTGGCTGTCTTCATCATCTTCCTTCTACTACGGCACCCTTGTTCCCTTGTATCACATTCACTCCATAATTTAAAACTTCATCATTTCATTCATCTGAGTTTCTTCTCTCTTCTCTTCTCTTCTCCATGTTTGCCGAGTTCACTCCGTGTTCCTCCCCGCAAAACCCTACTATCTCGCTGGTATGTCATCTTTTGACATCTTGCACCTGAGAAAGAAGATGCAATTCATGACCAATGGGATTTTGTTCTCTTCAAACCAAAATAATTTCAACTTTATGTAATAACAAGCAAAGCTCCAAAAAATCCAACCTTCCTTCTACAAGTTAAGAAAAAACTTTTCAAGAATCACTTTGCCCACAACAAGAACAATGTACAAATGTTGGAGACTTCCAAGAAGTCAAAGATTTCCTCTATTATCAAGGACTATCATATATACCACCTGGATCACTTTGGTTACACACTTCAAACAAGGCATGACCTTCTAACTACGGGACATTTTGGAGTCAATAAAACAATAGAGCTCATCTCTCAAGACTTTCGGTGGCCTCAAATGTGAAAATTAGTTAAATAATTTGAACACACATATAATAGATGCATGAACTCATGGATTATTGTACCCTTTGCCTTTCCCTAATCACCCTTGGTCATCTGTGTAAATGAGCATCACTGATCTACCTTCTTTAAAGAGATTCAATTCCATTGCTATGGTGATTGACAGATTTACCAAGATTACACACTTTATTTTCACCTACAAGACAATCGTTGGCGAAGGCACCACCCAACTTTTCCTTGAATGTATCTACCATTATCATGGGTTACCAAATAACATTGACTAATATTGAGGCCCACAATTCAATTTAGTTATTAATTCTTACTCAAAAAAATAATTTACCAATCAACAATTAAATTGGCTACTCTAATTTGTAGCCCAACATTCTTGAGCATTTATTAGCCCTTGAACTAGTATTAATTTATTAATTAATGCCTAGTTCCTACTATCACCAACACTAATATTAATGGTTAATAAAATATTTTAAGCTAAACTCTATCACCATGCACCACCTAGTACCTAACTAATATAACTTGTTACAACTTTTGCCTTTAACACGCACTGACTTATCAAGGTCCTTGCACCATCATTGTGAAATAACTACCTTGCACATCACGTATGCACCTCATATTAAAATGTTAAGCAAAGCATCAAAATTTCATGTCCTCGTGATAGTACTTATCTCAAACACGCTAGAAAGTTGTTGTCACACGCCTGCCTAACAATTCCCTAGTAGCACGTTTTAGTGGTTCATCGAGAAACTATCCTAAACGGCTTCGCTCTGCACTCATGAGAATGCACAAGGTCTATCGTCTAGGTTTCCCAGAGTCCACCCCGTAACGAAAGGTATCGGCCATCCCCACGAGAATCAACCTACAGCTCAAGGTCCTAATTTGACAACTGAGATCTCGATACATTAACTAGCTCCATTGGAGGTGTCCCACAAGGGCTTCTCATCCGACTAGAGAGATCGTAGTTACCCTTGATTCATGGAGTGCAACGTTTTTTTCCAATAACAAGTTAGGATTCAAGAAACCCTAATAGAGTTCTGGCGCAGCCGCCGCACCTTTTCCCTAAGATAATTTCTGATCAAGGTTTTAAGACTTGAGTAAATCAACACTCAACTCTGCCTAATTTTTCCTAATTAACATTTCGTTCAATCTCTTAAGAGAAGCTCCCAACTTACCAGAACAACCCATCCATAGGATGGATCCGTCAGGGATCTCACCCACCTGCTATCCACAAATGGTTTTCTTTAGTTTTCTAATTACCTATCACATTACGTTATGGCATATAAAAGTAGCTTCGTTAATTAACCCGTTATCACAAATTCCTTCACGTAATTTTATGACACAACACAAAGACAAAGAAGACAGTCTTTTGGCAAAACATATTTATTTATTATTTCGCAAAGTTACTTACAATGATTTTTCCCTTCTACCTACGCAAAAGGTAAACCTCCGTTCACCAAAAAATCCCTTCTATCTGCGCAAAAGGGGGAAAAAAAAACCTTCCAAGATTTTCGTCCCTTCACTAGTACCAAGGACTCCAAAATCCCATCTTGCTTCATGCGAGGATCAGGCAGTTCTTGGGAGTGATCGAGAGATTTATGGCCAAAGCCCCTCGCACTCCCACCTCCTCTTGCCTAACGGATTCCTCACCGAGCGACCTCTCGCCATCAAGCCGGTCCAAAGCTCCTCACAGCAGTACAAAACAATCCCCCTAGGAGCAAAGTTCCACGTCTAGCCGTGGGGAAGACATAACGTGATCTTTTCTCTTATTATCCTAATTATATATTTACAATCAGATCTAACTGCTGCAAGCACAATCAATCTTTCCTATGCAACCATCAATGCGTGCACAAATCAAAAAGAAACAACAGCAAGTGGTTTTAGCATAGGAAGCAACCCCACCCAAATCTAGGGTTTCTCTTTTAAGGTCCCACCTTATTCTTAGGGTTTGGCTTCCTACTTGCAACTCTTCTTCAAGATCTGCAAGTTATTTCGCGAATTTGATTAATTATAAAAAATCTATTTTATCCTTATGAAAAATTTGATATTTCCGCCCTAAAAGATAATATAGGCATTTATACCTATAGCAACTAATTCATGCGTTGCTTTGCCCTAACCCACGCTTAGCAAGATTTCAAATGCTTTCCCAAGTCTGTTTAGACTTTAAAATTTGTATCGAAAAATTCTTATCAATGTTCAACAAGTCCTACAAACTTTCGATTTTATTTTTTTTTTAATACTAAAAGTTTCAAGGTTGTCGAGTATTTCATAATTGTTTTTGCTTCCACATTCTCGATATTTTAAGTTAGGTTTTCTCGCTGATTCATACATGGATCAACTCATGATATTGACACTCTCGCTAATATAATCATTAATATTAACATTACGTGTATTTTCAGCAATAAAATATTTTTAATTTTATTCTACTTATATTCTATGGTTTAATCGATGATATCTAACCATTTGCCGAACTTTTAACGTTATCTAGAAAGATCGATTTTCTTTTAGCTATGTCCTAAGTGCAATGCTGATTGTTTTCCTGAAATTTTTATTCCATGCAATGCAAAAATCATGAGTGCAATTTTTATTTCATCTTTTAAACATTGAATAATATTTCCACGCACCTAATTTATGCACGTCTAGTATATATTTTCCTATACAATTTTTCGTTGATTTAATGCATTGAGTATTTCATGGTATTATCTAAATGATTTTCCATAAATTATTATAAAATCCATATGCGTCTATTTATCATTAGCAAAATGAAATAGAGATAGTCACTTTCAAGAGAAAATTATAAAATATTCCCTTCCCTAACAACGTCTACCATTTTTTTGCTATTATGATCACATGCGTCTTTAAATAAATAACAATAAATATCATGAAATAAACCATAATTAAAATATTATCTTAATGGTAGACATATAATCCTTTTCCAAGTGAAAGAGTCTTTTTACTAAATATTAGGTTATTATCTTACGCGACAGTTCATATGTATTTTCATTAGAATGTGTTTATAATCATTTAAAGCTAAATAAAGCGATAAGCTTATAAAATATTAATTTTTCCCAAACCGATAATATGTTACATCTCTTAGATTTGTTGTGACAAGGGTCTCGCCAATTTCTACCGTGTCATTTTCTCCATCGGCCGCATTCCTTGTTTCCCTTACTTCAAATGTGCCTTTTGAATTTCTACGACCTCGCAAAGCCATCGGATGTTAGGCGAAATTGACATAGTAGTTCAAGGAGAATTTGTGGTCGTCCAAAAAAATTTCGCCAATGCTTCGCTTAGCAATATGGTCGTATAGAACAAAGGCGTAGCAAGGAATAGAGAAAATGAAAATGAGATAGAATGAGAGGGAGGTGGTATTTTCCTCTTTCAAGGCTCAAAGCTTCAATGGATAAGAGGAAAAGAGAAATTTTTCCATCATCGGGAGGTCTTCCTTCTTGCTTTTTTTGTGAAGGAGAGGAGGTGTATTTATAAGCATAAGAGGGAGTATCCAGTCCATTGATTCATTTGGCTATTTGTCAAGAGCCAATTGAGCTTTATTAAATATTCATTTTGATTGCTTACCTGTTGAATAGTGGCATAGGGATCATTTTTTAATGCTTTCTCTTCCTCTCCTGGAGTCAAAAACGTCATGTATTTTGGCATATTTTTTCAAAAACGTCTTTTTTTTTTCAAAACAACTTCATCTAGTGGTTTTTGGCCTAGTTACTTCATGACTTATCTAGTATATAAATGTCAGAAATAGTGCAGCAATGGAAGCATAAACAACATGCTAAAATAAACTGCTAAAACACAAGACAAGAGAAAGAATGAATGAATAGACACAAAAACAGATGAGAGCTCAAATGCATGCCCGAGAAATGGAATCCATATCAAACACGAGACAACAACATACAACAGTGAATCACTGGCTGTGTGGGCATCCTGGCACCGACTCCTCTCTCCTCAGAAAAATCCACAAATGACGGCTGAAGTGCGTAGAGAAGGAGCCCTAGCAATACATAGGCATAAAATGGGGGGAGCAATAAATGCAATCGACCAGCATTAAATGCTCCCCAACCCTAAAAAGAACACCAAAAAATACCACTTCAAAAAAGCCACAGCCTCTGCAGCACAGATTCACACCTGAGTTAACTAATCTGCTAGCACTCTCTCTCAGATCAGGGGTGATCTGATACAATACAATAGTACAATAATAGGAAATCATAAACTATACAACATAGAACCACCAAAAGAACCATGGATATCCAAGTAGTGAGTGGCCAACCTACCACCAAGATGCCTCGGAGAGTATCTGACGTCAATGTCAATCATAACAACACCACCGGAAAATAGAGAAGAATCATAGCAGCTCTCTGTTATGTCACCTATGTCATGCAGGGCATACAAGACCAATCTGCCAAACATGTCTCTAAAAATGTGACCATGGAATCCCCACCTTCGGCCAAAACCGACAAAGTGTCTCCTCATGTGGACTCTAGACAAAAGCCTCCCACTCTCTGTCAAGTAACCAGCCCATCAAGAACCTGGATGTCAATCTTAGCTCCAGGATTTATACCTGCCAGACTTCGGTCAATGCGTCAAGGATGTCCCTCTTTGAATCCTGTGCATCTATATAGACATATAGATGAGGCACGGCTGCCCCATCTCACAACCCTCGCACACTCCCTCTCGCATTGGAGAGTCGGGAGGGATGTCCTCATCACCACCACTAGAAAGCAGCTGAGAAAGGGGCCACTAAGCCCTTTCCACGATCTAAAAAAAATGATCCCTTCCGCGCCTTGGACTTCGCCTTGGCTAGAGAATCGGAATCAGAATTTGAGGCAAATGATGACTCGTCAGAGGAGTCTGCATCCCGCTTCGTCTTCTGCTCCTTTTTCTTCCTAGATGCCGCTAACTCTTTACAATCCTTCCTTAAATGACATTTCTTGCCACAGTAGTAACCTTGGGGCTTCGACTTCTTCATCTTTGAACCCCTCTCTAAAGCTGCAAGAGCCTTACCTGAACCTCCATAATGTGACAGAAGCCTCCCCTGTAGTCACAAAGTAGCCTCATTACTCAAGTAGCATGGAGGACATGTGAAGAAAACTGACAGGAGTCGTAGATATCTGCGCCCGTAAAGCATTCGCCACTCCATCAAACTCCCAAGGAAGCTTGTAGAGTACTGTACCAACGAGATATGCCTCTAATAGGGCAGACTACATAGTGCAAAGCTGGTCCTGGAGTTGGGTAACACAAAGTAGAAAGGATTGAATCATATCTTTGGATTCAAACTTCAGTTTTGCTGGAGCTGGCCATAGAGAGTAACGGCCCTCATGGTGGAAGGAGCCTCGTACATCATCTGTAACTTCGACCATATGTCCTAAGCTGTCGTACAAGAGGTGACTGCCGGTAGGACTTCTTTGGAAATACACCAAAGTAAAGCCGAAGAAGCACGGGCATCATCCGAATCAGTCAAAACTGCTGTAAAAAGTCAAGAAATCTGTCAAAAACAGCAAAAACAGCTTGATAATGTAAGCACCCAGCCAAGAGGAGATACAAAAACACCAAAACACAGGCTGAAATGGATGCGCAGGTTGTACAAATGCTGATGTCAACAAAAAACGCAGGCAAAACTGGTCGCCTAATAGAAGCAACAACTGCCTAATCAGCAAGAGGGAAAACAGTCCTGAAATCAACAAGAAAACACAGCAGAAACACAAATCCTGAAATAATACCATGTCAGAAGTGGTGCAGCAATGGAAGCATAAACAACATGCTGAAATAAACTGCTAAAACACAAGACAAGAGAAAGAATGAATGAATAAACACAAATACACATGAGAACTCAGATGTATGCTTGAGAAACAGAATCCATATCGAACACAAGACAGCAGCATACAACAATGAGTCACTGGCAGTGTGGGCACCCTGGCACCGACTCCTCTCTTCTCAGAAGAATCCACAAATGATGGCTGAAGTGCGTAGAGGAGGGGACCTAGCAATATATAGGAATAAAATGGGGGAGAAATAAATGCAATCGGCCAGCATTTAATGCTGGTCGGCCAACATTAAATGCTCCCCAACCCTAAAAAGGGCACCAGAAAATGCCAGAAAAAATACTACAAAAAAGCCGCAGCCTCTGTAGCACAAACTCACACTTGATCTGACTAATCTCCTAACAATAAAGTCATGTCATACTCTTTGATACTTAACTTACTCAATATTATGCTCGTTCTTGCGCGTTGTGCCTATACGCTCGGACAACAACACAAAGTCTACAAAATGCAAAGTCCTCAAATCCATAAACTACTGCAATTTGACTTGGGATCCAATTAAGGATCCCCAAAGGGTCTTGATATCATCTTATGACTACTGATAGGGATGCAAATGAAAGTCCATGCAATGTATAGAAAGGTTTTCCTTGCAAGCATCTTCACATATGCTTGTATAGGCTGACCCAATGATAACCAATAGTATTAATCACACTTATTATGGTTTGACAACCAAAGTTAGTAGTGATTGTTTTTTAAATAGGTGAATGATCAATCAATGTAATATTGTCAGTTGGCATAGTAGAGAGCACCTTTTGAAATATGCCTTCCTCAATGATGCCATAATGCACTCCACATGTAAGCCTCGGCTTGAGAATTAAACTAACTACAATGAAGAACAAGTAAATGTTAAGCAGAGAGCATGTGTGGAATACGTGGTTTTCTTACTGGAGAGGTCATTCAAGAAGTTATTGCCAATCATATGATGTGCTCCTCATGACATTGAGCAAGTGCACACATTTGGATGAATACTGATCTACTACACCAAATTATTTATCCAGCACACCCAATTATAATCCTCAACCAGAAAAACTCAATAGTCACTAAATATATCATGATTACTAAGTACAACTCTCACATGACGGTCAACATTAACTAACCTGCCGCTCCACTGTAAGTGGTGTATATCCCGTCATCAGAAAATGGCAGCGAGGAGTGGGTATGAGTGAAGCAACAAGTCCAACTAGATCATTGTTCATATATCCTGGATATCGGAGAGTGGTTGTGCTTGCTGACATGACAGTTGAAACCAAGGAGTTTGTTTGAGCAAAGGTAGGATTAGGAATGTGTAGGCGATCTACAGCGATCCTGTTCAATGCAGTATTGTCCAAAACCACCACACAATCCGCATTCAATGTCAGTCGCTTCAAAGTCAGCAAAGAATTGTACGGTTGAACCACCACATCACTTGTCTCCATCTGATTTGGAAAAACACTGTACGTCTGCACAAGCTTTTTGCTGTAACGGTCATTCAAAGCTTCCAATAGATAAGACCCCATTCCTGCCAGCATAAAAGGATACGTGATACTCCTGAACAAGAACATTGGCTGACCAATCAGCTATTGATTGAGGCAATCAGAACATACCAGAGCCTGTTCCCCCAGCTATAGAGTGGCAAAGCACAAAACCTTCAAGGCTATCACTCCCATCAGCTTCTCTGTCAATCATGTCCATTATATCCTCTTCAACCTGCTCCCCCTGTTGAAACCCAATATTTTGAGTAGAGAAACAAAAAAGGAAGTCAAGCTCGCATAGATGTCTTCTTAGTACTCGGAAAGCAATGGCTTAAGCCCCAAACTTTTCAGTGTCCATTGATTCTTATGGCCATCTCATGCACACACAGCTTAGCTCATTTGACAGGAGATAAAACCTGATTATAGCCTGCCTTGACTTGCATTAATTTGCTGAAACATTGCTCTTTCTTTCAAGTCGTATCCACGCACAAAATCATATTTCACCCTTCATGTGAATTACTACAAGATCAATAGTCATAAGATGTTACCTGATGGTATCCACTAGCCCAATTATTTCCTGCGCCACCTCCGTGATCAGCAACAAACACATTTTCATGGTTGTATAAGTTCCTATACTCACTGTTTTGTATTCCATTGATGACCCTGGGCTCCAAATCTAGCAACAAGGCTCTGGGTATGTAATGTTCATCGTCTGCTTGATAAAAGAACACATCCTTTCTGTCACCACCCTGTAGCATACCATATGGATGTATATAAGAGAAGTGTGGGCAGTATGTTTGATGAAGGCTTGAATTATAGACCACACAAATCGAATTGCAAAAAACAGAAACATATCTATCAGAACATCGTGCTGTCAACTGACATTTTCAACATCTTATTGTGTGTGTGTGTGAAGTTGTAGACGGCATGAGCACACAAGAGAGAAGTACAGGCTGCAGCAGACCAAACAACATAATCACCATAGAAACATTTATGAGAAGGAAACCTGTCTAGTTTTAAACCGTGTAGTAATTACAAACCCTAGAAGAACCTCTTCCTGTGAAGTTCAGGTTGGACTTGACTTATTATCCCTCCCTCCATCTCACTCTCTGCACCCCATTCACATACATGTATGTGATATTTGGTCTCGGGTCAGTTTTCACCTTTTGAATATTAGGATATTAGTATAGCTATTCGTTGTTTCCTACCTAGATGTTTATTAGCAGTTACGTTTTCATTCCTCTACTTGGGAAGCGTGATAGTTCCCTGAGTTTTAGAGGTATCCGTTTTTGTCTCATAAGCAAATTTGGCCTCTCATAGACGGTAACACAATTCTCCATCTTTCCCTTCCTCCCCTCTTTCAATTAATGTGAGGCAGGTCTGCCCCCTCTCTCGCAACTCTTTCAAGTATAAATTCATGAGATTTACTGATTTCGTGGACAGGATTGGCAGGCCAAGAGCACCGCTTACAGGAGCCTTGATCCCAGTCTTACTATATGCTGATGACATTGTGCTGTTTTGTTATTCTCCTGAGCAATTATAGCGCGCACCACTTTGAAATTGATGCCTGCATGCCTTCGGCACTGAGAGAGACCTAAGCCCATCTTTAATACCTCACCTATTGTGTCCCCACATCAGCTCTCCTAAAAGTCGATGTGCCATGGAGAGTTCTCAATACGGAGCCACAAGCCACAAGCATGAAGTGTACCTTTCTTCACAGGTTATTTGTACGAAAGGCGTTCTCCACAAAGCGTCCAGCTGGGGGTGTACTTCCCTCCACCCTCTCTAAATTTCTGACTCTCTAGAGTTCCTCACAGTCTGTACATATCTCGTAGAATGGCAATTTGTCCACGAGAAGTTTCGGACAAATTCCCGCTGTAATCCCCACCTTATGAATTACGACAGCATCGTCAGCTTCTGCAATGGAGGGACTGGCATACCTACCTAGGTGTAGTTGGGGGATTGGCATCGGGCTGTGAGCCCGGGGTGCAGGCCCCTGCCCCCGACCGCACCTAGCTATGCATGCGGTGCCTCTTGAACAGAAGGTCGTGATGTGTAGGGAAGAACGAGGGGAAAGAGACCCTCCTCCCATATTAGGAAAAATGTCCAAAGCTCTTGTGATAGCATACGATCGAAATGTGGAGCGAGAGCAAGACCTGGGTTGCAAAATCTTCTAGCATGCCTTCTTTACTGATGCCATGCTCGAGGCAGAGCTGCTTCCAGAACTCCATGCCGATTTGGTTTCCGCATTGCCCCACCTGCAGGGTGATGATCTCTCGAGGCATTGTGTTTTTGCTTTGCGAGAGAGAAGCCGGTGGCGACGGCAGCAGGCAGCAGATCGGAAACAGGCCAAGCTCTGTGCGAACTGTATCTAGATCGGCCGATTGATCATTTCCGCTGCCTGAAGAAGAAATTCATGATTTTGTGTGTGTGTGTGTGTGTGTGTGTGTGTGAGGAAAGAATGCTCTGCCCGGGAGTCGGGAGGCGGCCTCGCGCCAATTTCTTTTGTTTTGTAAACTCACCCCCGCAACCACTACAATCCAATATAGCCTAGCAAGTGGTTAAGGATTTTGGGAAGGTTAAAAGGGCCCTCCATCCTCGAATGAGCAAGCCTCACATCACCTTCTAACTTCCATACCATAAATGTGTTTTTAACAACAACCATAAATGTGTTTTTATCTTCCTCTCCTCAATCTTGTTGAATCACACTATGAGAAATAATATTGCTCCATATCAAACTCTCTTGCATCATAAGTGCTACTGACTATTCAATCTCGTTGTATATGATGCCTTGCTTCTCTGTAATCTTGCATTGTTAGAAATTGAGTACTATGTTGTTTGATGCCATGTTTCTTTTGTAATCTAGTTGCATGTCAATCTCTCTTTCCTAACGAGAGCAATATTGGCTACAAAAACAAAAACATTTGCTTCTTCAATACTATTGTTTGCATAGTCCATTTTCATTATATGATTTTGAATACCCTGTGGAGTAATAGCCTGCATGTGTATTCATAATAGTATACATAGTTCATTTAGATTGGCTACTATAGTGTCTAATGCCCTAATTCTTTGCAACCTTGTTGCATGGCAGCCTCTCTTTCCTCGTGAGAGTAGTACTAGTTGTAAGAAGAGAAATTTTGCATCTCTATTCGTTGTACTAGTAGAAAATCAATGCTGCCATTACAAATAATTATTGGATATTGCAAAGTACTCATTGTTAGTTATGTTAGATGCTATCTTTGATTGGAATATATGAGTAAATCAATCAATAGTAATTAGATATTCAAATCTAATCGTAATCCAAATAAGAGTAAATGTTGCTCTCGTGTCACTAACATGTTCTTTCCCTTAGCTCATTTCTTTGACGATTGTGTTCTTTGCATAGGCAAGAGGTAACATTGTGGACATGCAACGCTTGTCTAGACTAACTCTCATAGGGAAGATGAGTCAATTGACCTTCAAATGACACAATTCCCATGCTCATAGTTTTCTCCACAATTTTATAGTCAATCTACCCCTATCAACCTCGACATTTTAATAATGTTTATCCTGGAGTGACATATATATTTTATGGAGTTCAAGGAGCCCCTATTCCTACAAGCACACTCACCATCGAATCTTCGACCATTCACATGCCAATTGACTTGCAATTAGATTCCTCTCATGCCAAGCAAGGGTAGAGTGTAGATTGCACAAAGCAAGCTAAATCTTGTAATACTTACACCTAAGAAAGGATCCAAGAGAGGTACAAAAAAGTAGAGGATAGCAACTCATAACCACCTACACTTGCCCAAAAAAAATTTGAAGGATAAGAAGAAATCATAGGACTAAGAAACAGAGCAAGAAACTATGGAAGAGACTAGAAAGAAACAACGATGTAAGGATTATTGGGTTGTTAGTCTTTGCCATGAGCATGGAGCATTGAATGATGAATTCAACAAGTCACAAAACAGAGCACTAACTTGTGGTTCAAGGTCACAAACAGGTTGGCCTCCACATTCCCGGATTTTTACAAGGATAGTGAAGCTTTGTCACAAGAAGTGGGGATGTGTCTATGATGCCCACAAAGCTAATAGACTACATAACTCTATTTTTGGCAATGATTTCAACACTCCTACAAATGGTACAATAAATGTAGTTGATGACTATGCATGATCAAGTGCATGCACATGTGTACAGTCATGCATCTGCAACAAGACAAACCCTAGTACTTATGGAATGAGCAAGCAGCATAAATTGGATCAAATATGCCACAAGGCAACTATTCATCATCCAATACTGCTAGAAGTCAATTGCATGCTAACAAGCATGATGCTTTGCTGGAAAGCTTTATTGCACAAGAAATTGAAACAAGGTGTGGAGTCTTGACCCATCTTCCACATGTTGTTGAAAGGAGAGAGGCTATGGATGATCAAAGGGAAGCTACTTGTGCACAAAGGGAGGCAAATGAGGAGAAGAAGTTGGCAAATTTGAAGACTTTAGGCTTTGCTTTGGTCCACTTCTTAGATGAAGCAAAATAACAATGAACATCTTGTTACATTGCACCTTCCCTCATTTGTCATTTATAGTAGTTGGACCATGTTCACGTTCTCATGCTTATGTACAATTCTCTTAGAAACATAGTTAATACTTTCTCTTTTTTGCACCACAGTCTTATGCAATGTTGTTTAATGGAGTTCATCTAATGTGGATTTGCTTGAATTCATGTATTTTGGGGTTGAAGACTCCATCTATAATGTGGGTTTTTATACACCATAGCTTCATTGTCGGTTGTGTGCTTCATTTTATATAATGTGGCTACATTTCAAGTAATGAGATCGTCTTACATTAAAATGAACCTTGTAGAACTCTTGTTTAGGAGGTTCGACAATCACAATGACTCTTATTGGAGATGTGGCCTTGGTTTGTGCATCCATTTGTATACTATTGATTGGATTCTTATTGGAGTCGTTCTCAAAGCCTATGAAATAGGATGTACAAGGAAGTGACATGTAGGAAGACATGTAATCAACATATGTCTTGCACTAGCTTTAGTCACAAATAGTTGTACAACTATATGGCTATTTACATTTGAGTCAATAGCATGAGTCACAGGCTTGTTGACCTCAAAATTTCATGGAGAGATGTCTTTTTGGCTCATTCTCAAACTATTTATTTAAGCTCGCATGTGAGTTAATGAAGGGATATTTCAATTCATATGCATGAAAGTGCCTACAATAATGACTCACAAAAGTATGTATTTTCAATCATCAATGCCACTAGAGAAATGCATGTGCATTGCATTGCATAGATTAGCAACATGTGCTAGTTTGGAGATGATTGGTGACATGTATGGATGTGCTACAAGCACGGCTTATACAATAGTGAATGAGATTTGCATGACAATAAAGAAGATTGGTTCACGTGACTTGTACATAAAATGGCCAGATGAGTGAGCAATGGCAAGGATCGCTTAAGATTTTAATGCAGTCCATGGGAAACCTCTTGTAGTGGGGGTAGTGGATGGCACACACATCCCTATCATTGCCTTGACAAATTTCCATGCTAACTACTTTAATCAAAAGGGATTTCATTCCAATTTGCTTTGACTCAATTTTGTTATCTCAGAGAAAACTTGGGCAAACATCCATGTCATGTGGATTCGGGGGATATTGTCGGCTTGGTGATTGTGCATACCCTACCAAACACTACATGTCACCTCCTTACAAGGGCTCTAAGGATGGATTGAATAGACTAAAAAATCATTGGAACTTCACATAGTCTAGTTCTCATATGCCAATGGAGAGGTTATTTGGTTTGTTGAAGTGCAAGTTTAGAATTCTACTCAAAAGGTGTGATATGGATCTTAGGAATGCCCTTCAAATGGTTGACACATATTTGATGCTACATAATACGTGTATGGTGCATGGAGATTCATTCATAACCACTTGGGTACAAGAAGCACCATTAGATTTTCACAACTCTTGCATAGATAGAGAGACTTGAATGTAAACTATGTTGACCTTGAATGAAGTGCATGCTATGACAATGCAAGAGGTGGGTGACATAGTACGAAGAGGGCAAGCTAAGAAGATGCTCCTATGGACTAAGTTGTTCGAAATCAAACTATGACTGCAGAAGTCAGAGAGAAGAGACAATGTAGCAAAGTCCATGTACAAGGAGTTCCTCAATAGGGATCTCAAATGCATACAAGATGAACTGAACGAGGATTGTCATGATGATGAAGACCTCGATTGATGCACTATTAAAAAAGAGTGAATTGGATATATATGTAATGATGGTTACAACACGAGTGATGTTGGTCACAACATATTTTTATTTCAAATTTTTGTTTGTCAATCATTGAATTATTTGCAATGCAATTTTTAAACTCAATAGGATCTATTTAATATGTATCATTTATTTGTAATTAAAATTGTGTTCTCTACATTGTGCTTTGTTAGCATGCAATATTCATGTGATGATTCATTTAGACTTTCTACTAACATGTGATTTGCAATTGAGAAGGGAGGAGGGGATATGTGCAATGCATTGTAGTTAACCACTTTCCCCCACCCCCAAGAGGGACTTGGAGCAGCCACGTCTATCTTGAAGCAGTGAAGAGGCTCAATTCCTCTACCCTCTTAGTAGGTTTACAATAATTTTAGTAATGGGATGTAACTTCACTAGAAGACTTTGCAAGTGAAGGTTTTGGTATGTTGCTCCTTACTTGTCTTCAATGGCAAAATTGACTTAAATGTTGATTTCTTCTCTAAGATTGTGATTGGGGACTTTTCAATAGAGGTTGACAATATGTCCACAAAGAGTGTGAAAGGTTGGGGTGGACAACTTAAAGCTTACCTTTTTTGGATTGCCCATGGGAAATATGAAAGGCCTCACTGGTGGTTATTGCAAATATTCTTGCTTGGAAAAAACAAGAGTTGAAAAGGCGTCCACCTTCATGTGAATTCGCCTTACCCTAGCTTAAGTTAGTGATAATTTTATAAATCACACAGCTTTTTATAGATAGCCACATAGACACATTTTATGAACTTTGTTATTTCAAAAAGCTTACGAGCGTGTCTATCTGTGAGCTTAAGTGCATGTCTAAGTTTGTGTGTATTTTAATGATAATTTTATAGATAGCCACATAAACACATTTTATGAACTTTTTTATTTTAAAAAGCTTATGAGAGTGTCTATCTTTGAGCTTAAGTACATCTCTAAGTTCATGTGTATTTTTGAACTACAAGGGTGGTTTTGAACATGTTCCATCAAAGAGTTTAAGCACAAAATTAAATGCAAATATAGACACTTCTGTCTACAATTATAGCTCGATAGAACAAAATATAAAATAAGAACAAGAAATTTCAAATAGTAGTCCTTGTTGCACATTGCCAATTATGCAAGGGTGTACATAAAGCTTTGAAACCAAAATATGGCTTGAAATATATTTAAAGACATTACAAACTACAAAAGCTACAACTAAATAGAGTGTGCTCCACATTGTAACCTTTAGACTCTCTTGTCTTGCTTCTTTTTCTCCCTCTTCATTGTGTTGTGCTTACACGAACAATACGTTCTATATATTAGTAAATAAGAATAATATGATAGTTCTTAACATTTAAAAAATACATGCATAATTATTAGAGCTTAGAAACTTACAAGTTTAGTTTCCAATTATGTTTGTCATGTTGATGCAAAGTGCGATGATCAATGCTACAAATGGAAATTGCCTTTCCACACATAGAGTAGCAAAAGATTTGGCTACTAGGGGCTTTACTCTTCATTTGAGAAAATTCAAATGAAGAGTAGAGCTTGGAGCTGTCAATCAGACCAAAACATGACAAACCATGATGTTTTGTTTGGATCTATCACAAGTCTTTGTATGTTTGGTTGCAAGATTGACATGGCAAGATAGGACGCACATGAAAGATGGTCTAATTTACAAACACAAAAATCCTAAAAAGCCACAAACAGTAACATTAATCCTAGTAAATTACAAGTTTTAAACAAAAGAAAACAAATGTATATGCACTATCTAAATAACAAAAGAATAATATAAAACAAACATGAAAACCCTATAGATAGCCACTAACAAAATAAGAAAATAAACATAGAAACCCTGAATAACAATAAAAAAGAACACTTGCAAAGCATGGAGGATAGAGGAAGTGAACCATACCTTTTCTAAGAACAAGGTTCTCTTCGTGTGAAAAAGGCTCCTACATCTTAGATCTGAGCTCAAGCACCTCATAACTTGAATGCTTATCTTTTTTGCATTGCAAATAAGCATTAGCATACATAAAACTTTGAAAGCCAAAATTTGGTTTGCATTACAAAGTATGTGCAACTAAAGATAGTGTGCCTCACCGATGGTCTTCATCGTAACCTTTAGACTTGCTTATTCTTGATTCCTTTTCTCCCTCCTCATTGCCTTATGCCTACACAAATAATATATTCTACATATCAACAAACTTAAAAAAGGTTACAATGATTAAAAGTAGAAAAATATATGCCTAATGATTAGATCTTACAAACTTACAAGCTTGGCTTCCAATGATGTTGGTCCTATTGATGTAAAGAAGCAGTGTTGCAACTAGAAGTCTTCTTTCCACACATTGAGTAGTAAAAGAAGAATTAACTACTTGAAACTCTACTCTTTGTTGACAAAAATCAAACAAAGAGTAGAGCCCCAAGTAATCCATCACAACTGAGACCAAAGTGTGGCAACCTATACTTTTATGTTTGGATATTTGGCCTTTTGACGACAAGATTAACATGATAAGATAGAACAACATGAAAGATGGTCTAATTTACAAATACAAAAACCCCAAAGAGCAACAAAGAAGAACAAAAATTCTAAGCTTGAATCACAAGCTTTAAACAAAGAAAATAAAATTATACAAACTATGGATGATTAAAACATAGAAAGCAAAGCATACCTTGCATCTTTCAAGAAGGGGGTTCTCTTCAAACTAACAAGGCTCCTATGTCTTAAATATGAGATAACATGATAGGACACACATGAGAGATTATCTTATTTAGAAGTATAGTAAGTTTAAATGGTTATGGTAGTCACTATCAAAGTTAGAAGAAAATCATGTTATAGATTTTAAAATTTTGTTTATGACAAGGCAATCACGTTTAAGATTGTAATTATTATTGCATTTAAATGGCAACAACAATGTGTCTATCTTTGTGGTTGTAATCACATGTAAATTGCAAGTGTATGTATTTAAATTTGCACAAACAAGCATGTTTTCATTTACTAAAAGAAAAATAGAAAAAAAAACAAAAAATCATAAATAGAAACAAATTATAACCTTTGAACAAAGGAAACAAAATTATGTAAAGCATGGAGAACAAAGAAAGTGAAGCATACCTTGGATCTTCCACAAACGAGGTCTCTTTGCACTACAAAGGCTTCCACACCTTAGATTTGAGCCTGGGCATCTTGCAACTTAGATGTCTATCTTTCTTGCATTACAAATAAGCATTAGTGTACATAAAACTTTGAATGCAAAAAATCGGTTTGCCTTAGAAACTACAATTGCTCCAACTAAAGATAGTGTGCCTCATCCATGACCCTCATCGTTACCTTTGGACTCATTTGTTCTTGCTTTCTTTTCTCCCTCTTCATCACCTTATGCCTACACAAATAAGTTATTCTACATATCTACAAAGTAAAAAAAGATTACAAATTTTAACATTAAAAATATATGCACTTAATGATTAGAGCTTAGAAACTTACAAACTTAGCTTTCGATGATGTTGGTCATATTCACACAAATTGTGATGATCAATGTTGCAATTGGAAGTTATCTTTCCACACAATGAGTAGTAGAAGAAGAATAGTCTACTTAGTATTCCACTCTTTGTTTGAGAAAAATCAAACAAGCCAAGACTAAAGTTAACAATTCACGATGTTCTGTTTATATCCACCATGCATCTTTGTCATTCTAATTTTTATAATGCGAGAATAATATTGGTATGTGAAATTATGTACATTAGCCAAACTGGCAAGATGAGCCAACTGTTGTGAACAATTAGTGGTTTTTCAAAAACTTAAAGTAGGCCCTAAAAATAGGCTTCTTTTTCCCAAGCCCTTTGAAGGCTACAAGCACTTCTTCCTTACATCTCATTACATTACTACTTCTACTAGAAGGGTTATAAAAAAGCTTCATGTTTCTAAATCTCCATATATTCCGGATTACTATTGCCCTTAGAACATCCCACAACTCTATTATGGATTCATTGAGATCTCCATAGTCACCAAAAAGAGATGATTTGAAACTGATATTGCTATAAAATCCAGCCCTCGCTACCCCGTTCATGACCATTCTCCATAAGCTTCTCACTTCTGGACACTCCTAGAACAAATGTTGGATCGATTCAACATGCCTTTTACACAGTACACACAACGGGGAACACTTGCCAATTTTGGAAAGGCTCTCTCGCATGGGCCACTTGTTCATTATTATTTTCCAAAGCACCATATTAAGTCTAGGAGAAGGAGTACTCCCCTAGACTCTCCTAATTCTCCTTTTCCAGGTCCTGATTTTAGTCCTGGGATAGACTTTCTTCCAGTGCTCGTAGATCTTGAGAATGTGTCTTATGTCCCTTCCCTTGAAGTCACCTCTCTTTTTTGCGACATCCAAGGTAACACCCCTGTCTGTTTGAAAGCATCTTAATAGGTTTACTTCTCGAGGGGTGTGGGAAGTTTGCCAAGATTCCTTGCACCTTGAAGGGATTCTTCTTAGCCACAATAGCTCCCTGTTAGTGAGGTCAAAGAGTCTTTTGGCTTCATTCTCAAAGAGCCAATGAGATTCATTCTTCTCCCACAAGTCGCACCAACAACAAATGCCCTTCAGATACATAGATTTAGCAGCCCTTGGCTAATTTGTAATTGGCAGGTAATTCCCTTCAAAAGCTTTAGGAGACAACCATATGACTCTAAGTAAACTTGGATCACCACGTCCATCTTGAATTCCAATCCAGTTTGCCTCCCTAAGAAGTCGTTTCCATTCTTCTACCAACCTTTAGAAGAGATTAGACCCCTCAATTTTGACCTACAATCCCTTACAGAAAAGGATGTTTGACCATCCAAGACCATCCCATTGACCACTTGGAATCTTGCTATGGGCCAGCCAATATTTTACTACAACAGCCCAAGGCTGAGAAGAGTCAATACATTTCAAAAGCTTAAAAAGGAGTAGTCTGGCCTTGTCTCTCAGGGGTTCAACCCCGAGTCCACCCTCAGCTCTTTATGTAGTGACAAGGTCCTAGGGGATAGAATGCCACTGATGTTTCTCACCACAAGACCAGAGAAAGTTTCGTTTCTTTCCAAAGAGTTCTAGCATTGAGCACTAAAACCAAAGACAGCTGCTATAAAGACTATGGCAGCCACAAGCATAGAGCTTAGGATAACTAACCTCCCTCCAAAAGTTGCCTTTATAGAGGCCCATTTGGCAACCTTCACTTGAACCTTTGACATGAACCAATTAAATATTTGTTGCTGGATCAAGCCAAGTCCCAAGGGATAGCCCAAATACTTGAAAATTTTCCCCTTTCTAATGACCTTGAAACCAAAGTGATTAATCCAATTAGGGGGATCATCAACTCCCAAGTACATAAGCTTAGTTTTGGTGCGGCTCACTTGAGATCCAGACACTTCTGAAAACAAATGGTAGACTTCAAGAAGTTGCTCAACTTGCTCTTTTTAAGCTAAGACAATGTTTGAGTTGTCATCTGTGAAAAATTGTGCCACTAAATGGTTGTCTTTTGGGAGGTGCAAGGGCTTGAGTGTCCCTCTCTGTACAAGCCAATCCAACTTCCTTAAAAGAGGGTCTATGACAATAGCATATAGGAAGGGTGCCAAAGGGCACCCCTACCTAATGGATCTTTTAAGGTCAAATGACTTGGTGAGGGATCCATTGATACTGATCTGAGTGGAGGAATTGCTAAATAGGTGCGGACCATAGCCATGCAATTCGATCCAAAGCCAAGAATCTCCAAAGATGCCAAAATAAAATCCCAATATATACGGTCATAAGCCTTGTCAAAGTCCATATTGACAAGAATAGACATTTGACCACTGGAGATTGCCCAGTCAATGGCAGAGGTAAGATTGAGGATGGCATCCTGAATTTTCCTATTGAACACAAAACCATACTACATGTGATGGATGACCCTTGCTAAGAAATATTTGAAGCGCAATGTGAGCACCTTTGCCATCACCTTATATGTCACATTCAGCATTGTGAGGAGTCACCATTGCCCCATTTTCATTCTCAGTAGACTTTGGGATAAGCTTAATTAGTCTTGCATTGATCTCAGCCGAGATAAATCCAACCTTCATACATGTATTTAGAAAGGCAGTGAGATCCTTCCCACAAGTATTCCATATAGCCTTATAGAAGTCCACGGGCATGCCATTAGGGCCAGGTGATTTCCCATCCTTCATGCTATGCAAGGAAAATTCAATTTCTTCCTCTGAGAAGGGCTTTGCAAGATGCCATCTATCCACATCCATTAATACCAATTTGCTGCCTTCAAAAAAAGTAACTAATTTGTGTTTGTAGTTAGGAGGACTAACATGGGCCTGCCCAACTATGGTTGAGAGATGACCATAGAAGGCTTGTTTTATTTCTTCTGTGGTAGTAAGCATTATTCCATCCATTAATTTGATGCAGGCTATGCACTCCCTCTAGCCCTTCATCTTGAGCACTTGGAAGCAGAAATCGGTTGGCACATCTCCTTGAGTTTCCCAATTTGAATTTTTGCTGCTTGTACTTTCTTTGCTTCTTGAATTTGCATAAAGTGCTCAATCTCCTGCAATAAGGTAGACAAAACCTTAGTTGCAACACTAAGGGCATCAAGGAGAGATAATCTAACCTTAGCGGCAAGGTCCATATTAGTCCTCCTTTGCCTAGCAATTGCTCTTCCATGAGCTTTGGAAGTTGCAATGATTGCTCTATTGCAAGAGACCTAAGATGAGATAGGGTCTACACTGCATCCACTTGTTGAGGACCAAATGCAGGGAATCTTTTTCAAGTATATAGGATCAGCTAGGAAAGAAGTATTCAATCTGAATGGTGGTGGGCCATCATGTGAACCTCCAGCTCCTTGAATCCTGAATGTAACTTGCATAGGAGTGTGATCAGAAGCAATAATGTTAGAGATGATTGAAGTCCTAGTGTCAGTAGATAACCACCAGCCACCATTATTGACATACACTCAATTAAGGCGTGCAGCTCTCCAATAGGAATCTCTTTGATGGTTGTGCCACGTATAAACAGACTGGCCTCCATCATAACTACCAGCCACATTGGACAAGGCATGCATGGCCACTAATTTCTCCCAAGCACTCTTCTCCATAGTGAACATTTGGCTTAACCCATGGGAACGATCACCAGCCTCCATTGTCATGTTCTAGTCCCCGAGAAGGACTATAGAAGTTGCTTGAATTTTGTTGAAGAGAATCATCCACTGCTGGGCTCTCCTAGATGAAATATTAGATGCATAAACAAAGATAAAGGTTAATGTCTCTCCTTCGATACTAGCCTCAACTGTTAGCAGTGACCCTGAGTCTTCAGCCCACACGAGCTTTGGGATGAAGGAGGCCTTGATTAAGATCATTGATCCATCTCGACCTCTCCTGCAATCTTAAGCAAAAGCCATATACCTAGGCACTGAAAAGCTTTGAGCTTCCTTGGCATCAATCTTGATTTCTTGCAAAGCCATAACATTAGGCTTTCTTTTCTTGATGATACCATGCAGTACTGTCTTCCTTCTTTCTGAACTGAGGCTGCGAACATTCCATGTTACAGTAGTGATCCTTCTAGGTCGATACATATCAATAGATTGGGAGATCCATGAGTTCAACACCACCCTCAATAGTTGCATAATAATTTCGATAAACCAATGGAAGCCGAGCTTGCTTCTTAAGGGAGATCTTGCCTTTTTTTTTAGCTTGCTTGAAAGGACCTTCGCTTGCTCTAGGGTTGATGTTTTCTTTTCCCTTCCCATTGCTCTCCTTGACTGTAGGAATTGGAGGCCTAGGATGCTCGGCGACTTGCTTCAATGGGCCTTCCTATGCCTCCTTGTTCTTTGGCTCAGATTTCTCAATCCTAACAATAGAGGGCCCACTTTGTTGGGTAATATTCTCCTGATGGAGATCTTCATGCTTGGTAGCAACCACCTTCTTACTTGGACAATATTTTGCAAAGTGTCCACACTGCCTACACAAGTATCATGAGTCAGGAAAACTTCCAAATTTGACTTGGATAACAACCTCAAAGCCTCTCTGGTCGTATACTTCCAAGTACTCCTTAGGGATTAACATGGCAAGATAGAACACACATGAAAGATGGTTTAATTTACAAGCACAAAAATCCTAAAGAGCGACAAACAAGAATAAGAATTCAAGCCCAAATCACAAGATTTAAATAAAAAAAGTAATATGATGCAAACTATAGATTGTTAAAGCATAGAAAGTGAAGTATATAGTGGATCTTTCGAGAAAGGGGATGCTCTTCACATTATGAAGGCTCCTATACATGTAGAAATCTAAACAACAACAAACAAAAACCTCTAAACAACTAAAACAAAATTATGTAAAGCATGGAAAATAGAGAAAGCGAAGCATACCTTTGATCTTCCAAGACCAGGGTTCTCTTCGCACCTCAAAGACTCCTACACCTTAGATCTAAGCTTGGATACATTGTATCTTAGATGTTTGTCTTTTTTGCATTTCAAATAAGTTAGGGTACATATATGCTTGTTTTCTTTGTTTCAAATGATTGTGAGCTTTGCTATTTTCGTGTTTCTAGGTCTCATTTTGTGACATACTTTGTGGTCTCATTACTCATTATTGTTGTTTTTGTAATGAATCGATTAGTTATAGTAGATGCTAAGGGTTTTCCAAGTATTACTTTTTTTTTTCCATTTGTTTATTTCAAATGTGTTGGATTGTAGAGTTCCTCATAATTCGTATTGTTGTTCAGATTTAGCAAATGGCAAGTATTGTAGACATTGTCCACAATCATAATTGTTTGGATATTTGTGTTGATTAAATTGTACAAATCTTATTATTTACGATATGGCTTTCAATAGTTTTCCCTTTAATCACTAAGTATAGTGATGCATGTTCTACAAGACACATATTCTATTATTTTTGCTTGTTTACAGTATTTTTGAACTATATCATCAAACAAAGTGTTTGTAACTAGCAACATACATTTAGTTGGCTTATTTGTATTTTGACTTGTAATGTATATGTTGATGCAAGCAATAATGTTAATGCTAAGTAAGATGCTTATTGAACACTTAATTATTGCATGCACTACAACATAGATGGCCTATAAATAATGTCTAAAGTGATGCAATTGATTAGGATATAAAATGCCCCTATTGTTCGCTAATAGCATTTCTATGAGTATTGCCATTAAATCATCACTCTTAATATCACTAATTGTGTTACTCATAGGGACACTTTTAGCAATATGAATAGAGTTGCCATTAAATCATCACTATCAACATTGTTAATAGTGATGCTCTTACCAATGTGGTTAGCAATGGTTGTAAGAAAAAATAGTGGTGCTAATAGCAATGGTTTTAGGGGGGAAGGGAAAGGTAACCAAATCTTGCAATTAGTTAAATTTTTAGAGACTACATTATTTGATGCATTGCAAAACACTTGAACAAAAACAAATACATATTGATGAAAATCTATAGAACGTGTACATATATACTATCAATAAGCAAAAAAAACATGTATAATCATGCTGTGAATTATGGGTAGAACTACCATAAGATGTATAGAATGTAAGTGTCACTAAACATAAGCCATAAACAATGAGCATCATCATCAACATAATTGACGATGGCCCAAAAAGAAACAAGTGTGTAGGCCATGAGGCCATACATGGTGGAGGGGTGAGGATAGAACACCATGCAAAAAAGAAGGGGTGCTTCAAGTATTCAAACTCCAAAAAAAACCATCTTGTGAGGAACCACAAGGTCTTCTCTACAATTCTTCACACCATTTGAGAGCTGCAATGGATCCTCATAAGGAATCTACAATACAATCAATTATTAATCTAAATTTAGATGTAATGTAATTAATGCAATGAATTTATTAGACTATTAAGAGAGACACATCGTATTGGAACACTACACACATAGAGCTTATTGATGAGCATGGTCAAGCCATGCTTTTTCCTATACAAATTTTCCAATTCAATGGACTAGCAACTGCCACCAAAATACTATACTAAAGAACATAAGGAAGCATTGTTAAAACCACATTAGTATTGAAAGCAATAAGGAAGACACACCACTCTAGCCTCCAGTTAAAAACCCTTACTACCTCCCTTTGATGCTACCATATTTGGAGAGATGAAGAGGCCTTTGAAGGGAGTGAGCCCTAAAGTGGAAGCACAGAGAGGAAGTAAGAGCTACACTGTAAGGAGCGAGAGCAAGAGAGAGAGACACACACACAAGATGTGGGAACTCTAATAGTCACATTGTGTGATTGGTCTTCCCTTGATTCAAATGTCACTAAGAGAATAAAGAATGAAGTGACAGTGATGGATGTCCACCACCTACAGCATATAAGTGTGCATGTAACTAATACACTTTGACTACATGGCCCTCTCCCAAGAGTGACTATCACCTCTACGCATTGCCTCATCATGAGCAAGAGGCTCAACAACATCTATCACCATAACATAATCCATAGAGGGCTCAAACCGTATAGGCTGTCATTTATCTCTAATAGACCTCAAAATAGGCTATGGGGCCTATACATCCGACATAGCATCAAGGACCTGGGCTGTTGGAGCATCAACTCTACCATTGAGCATGCTATCTAGCTGGTTGTACAATAGTAGGAGGCTCCTCTTGAAATATCACATTGCATACCTCAACAATATGCTCAGGTTGCTTATGCATTTTCTCCTCGTGGAGAACAACATCATGGCTATGGATAACCTTCCAAGCATGTGGATCCTATAGGTGATAGCCTATCTCACCTGCATCTCCATAACCAATAAATATGCATTTTGTAGACTTAGGATCCATCTTATTGTGCTTATCCTTGGGAACATGGTAGAAAACCTCACAACCAAAGACATGCAAATGAGCATATATGGGAGGTTTTCTAGATTATACCTCCTTTGCAACTTCATAGTCAAGAGCAATACATGGGGATCGATTTATCAAGTGTACAACAATAGTAGTTGCCTTAGCCCAAAAATGTTGTGGTAAGTCTGCCTAGCTAAGCACACTACACCCTCGCTCTTGAATTGTCTTGTTCATGCGCTCAACTATACCATTTTGGGGTGGGTGTATGGGGCGATCAACATTGATGCTTAATATTCCTCTCGTTATAAAACTGCTCAAAGGCTTTCGAGATATACTCACCCCCATTATTTGACCTTAGTTATTTTAGCCTATATCCAGAACGGTTCTCAACCAAAGCAAGCAAACTCTAAAATGTAGCAAATGAAAGATTTCTACTTAATAGGGTATGGCCAAATCTTATGTGAATAGTCATAAATGAAGGTAATGAAATACTTCACATCACCTAATGACTTGTAGACATGGGTCCATATACATCTGAATGAACAAGAGCTAAAGGCTCACCCATATGTGTCATACCAGAAATTTTATGTGTATTATATGTCTACTTGCCATAGAAACAATGATCACAAGACTCAAAGCACTTATAGTCTAGGGACAGAAGACATTGCAAATGGGTAAGTGTGGGAGCCTTCGCTCAACCGCTAAGACCTACGGACCGCTTATTGTTTCAAGTGTTCCAAGCCGAGCACTAATGGCTACCTCTCACATAGCCAACGCGCCATCCATATCTACGGGTGTAGTGAGCTTATCTCCATGCCAATCGAGTTACCTCCTCTTCCGCGCACTCTGGTAGCTCCATGATTCAAGTGCAAGCTTCAAGCAAGCTCCATCCTCAAGCTCCACGCTCCAAGCTCCATCACTGTGAGCAAGAGAAGAGAAGAGAAGAGAAGAGAAGAAGAGAGGAGAAGATGGAGAGCTTCTCCTCCCCGGTCCCTTACCCTCACACACTCACTCCCTCACACTCTCACACTCCCTCTCTTAAGCACAAGCTCAAGCAAGCAAGCAAGAAGAAGAAGAAGAAGAAGAAGAGGAGAGCCACTTTTGGCCACACGCAAGAATGAGCTTCTCATTCACTTTTCAATTTTATATACAAAACCCTAAATCCCTTTTGGGCGGTCATCCCCTTATCCCCTTTTTTACATGGCTGGCCGTGGCCTAGGCCCTTTTTCCTATTGTCCTCTTATCTTCCTAGCTTCCTTCCTACCGCCCATCTACCTTTATTAATTGCACGAGTGAGAGCCCGATGTTCCTTAAATTAAATCACGATGCGCTTGCGCTCTTTTATAAAAGTATTAACTTGCGCTTTTCCTTGTGCGCCTTTTTCCCTTATTCAGGACTTTTCTGCACTTCTTGTGTCTCTAGATTTTTCTTGGCGCGCCTTCGTCTTCCGTTTCACTTTGCCTTGGCCTTTGTCTTCTGCTTTAGCTTTTCCAGATTTTCCACCTTATTCATCTGACAGCTAATAGTAAGCATTTTCATTCCTTTCAAGGACATGTGCCTAAGGCAACGATGCCAAAGAGATACATGTGGAATTGCATCATTGCCAAAATACAGTCAACTGACCTACATACAAGCAAGGGGTAGAGAGTATTAGACTTAGCACCACGTGCAATGACAAGATTCCCATGGATAATATTTCATGAGGAATCACCAAAAGAAATTGCATAACTTGCATAATCTAAAGTAGTAGAGATAAGGCTCTTCGTAATAGTTGAAATATGACGTACATCATGAAAGTAAATGTGCTACCTGAATTAAACTATAGTTGGATATTACCAATAGGGACAATCTCTAATGCTAGGTCATTACCCAAATGGAGAGATCAAGTCAAGTTGCAGTGGGAATGGAACTACTCTTTATGAGGGGTCACATGAAAGTAAGCCCCTAAATTTTTTTTCCAACACTGAGTATACCTTGATAACGCATCAATCAAATGTGAAGTATCAAGAGAAGAATGACAAGTATGAAAGCATCATCAAAATCAATTGGTACAACATTAATCTCTTCAATTGGACTTGCTAAGGACAATGTTGTGATCATCATTTTTGTCATGTACTTTATCCTTGCCCTTTTCCTTGTGCTTGTTCTCACACGTTTTATATCACTATGGTTGAATATGTCATGCTTTTTTATAGTAGTGACAAGTTAATGAGGACTTATAACCATGGGACTTACTGTGAGACTATCCACATGACTGAGAATGAGACTGCTAAGAGTCTTTCCCACGGTAGTCATTACTACTTCTACCATTATAGCCTCTAACCATCAAAGCATGCGAGGTGTGGGATTCTATTAGCCTCTTCATTCAATGCTACACCCTCTACATCTTGTAACTTTGGCCCATTAGTAGGCTTGTTTATGCACATAACAATGTGAAATGTACCCCATGATTTAGGCAGTGTAGCCAAGAGGAACAAAGGGAAAAGATTGCCTTTGAATTCAATCCCATGCGAAGATTGTTGGAAGAGAGGGAGAGAGACAGAGTGGAGTGGAAGATGAGCCTAGCTCATTGTTGTTCTTCTTTCATTATTATTTCATTATTCTAACTAAAAGAGACTTACACACATAGGTATGATTGACTAAGACTAACTGTGGTTAAGTCACTGACTACACCGACTTATTGAATGCCACACACTTGTACAGCTATATCCAGCTAATGTCGGTCACACACATAAAGATAGACTGATTGAAGAGTAATGGGAGCCTTCATAATCTCTAGTGATGATAACATCATCTACATAAACCACTAGAAACACATATCCATGATCTGTCTTCTTCGTGAATAGACTATAATCTGCATCACCCAATCTAAATTCATGTTGCTGTAAATAACTGCTGGTTCGAGCATTCCATGCTCTAGGTGCCTGTTTCATTCCATGTAAAGCCTTTTTCACCTTACATACATGTATAGGAAAGTCCGGGTGAACATAGCCTTCAAGCTGCTCCATATATACTTCCTCAACCAAATCATCGTTCAAGAAAGCATTCTTGACGTCCATTTGCCATAATTTGTAGCCTTTGCATGCTGCCAAAGCAATGATAGCTCTGATTGTTACCATTTTAGCCACCGGACTAAAAGTCTCCTCATAGTCAAGGCCATATTGTTGTGCATATCCTTTTGCAACCAGCCTTGGCCTTATAGCGTTCTAACAAACCATCTGACTTACACTTAACCTTGTACACCCATTTGCAGCCAACGGGGACTTTGCCTTCAGGAAACTCAACCAATTTTCATGTCTCATTTTTAGCCAGGGCTGCATACTCCTCATCCATGGCAGCACACCGGTTATCATCTGTAACTGTATCATCAAACTTTGTAGGCTCTTTGTAACCTATCACACTAGCCATATATACATAATGGCGGGCTTCCGAGCTTGCCTCTCATAAGGCAGTACATAACGACTCTGCCTTGCTCCAGGTGTCATAATAGACGAAATGCCCAACTCACTATCCAAAATGTCGCTATTAGATTACTCATAACTTATTGTAAGTGGACTTGTCACATCCTCAAGCATCTTTTCTTTTCCCTTATCCAATCTCCCCCTCATTGACATATCTGTGTCAGTGGACGTAGGAGTACGACTCCGCAAACATCTTGACCAAGGACTTACTATAGGTGACCCATCACTTGTAGGACCACTTATAGATGTACTCACTGTAGGTGTATTTTCAGCATTACTAGTGCTAGCTGATCCATCAGTAGCCATTGCAATAGGATTACCATACCACGATGCCAACTCATCAAAAATAAAATCTCTGCTAATTAATGTCTTATGTGTAGATGGTACATAACACTTGTAAGCTTTCTGGTCTTGTGCATAACCAAGGAACACACTCTTGATAGATTTAGGATCCAATTTCTTATTCTTTTCATCAGGAACATGCACATATGCAATGTTGCCAAATACCTTCAATTGTGAAATGTCAGGCTTGTGACCATACAACCTCTCATATGGAGTTACATCATGAATCTCTACTGTAGGAGTTCTATTCAGCATATAGACATCTGTCACTACTGCTTCAGCCCAATAACCATTTGGCAAACTCTTCTCATTCAACATACCTCTTGCCAATTCCATCAGTACCCTATTTTTCCTTTTTGCTACACCATTTTGCTGCGGTGTATAGCTGCAAGTTTACTGTCTTCTGATCCCATGTTTAGCAAGGTACCTGTCAAAGTAATTAGAGACATATTCTCCACCTCTATCTAATCTAAGACATGAAATTTGACAACTCAACTCATTTTCAGCATGCTTCTTAAAGTCCTTGAATGCATCAAACACATCATCCTTATGTTTTAGTATGTAAAGCCAAGTATACCTGATTGCTGAAATCATCAATGAAGGATACATAGTAACGAGCACTACCAAACGCTTGTCAGAGTAGAAATTTGTTCCTAAGTCTATTCTAAAGAAGAAAGAGAGTTAATGATAAAAGAGTGTCATTCCTTGCAAGTGATTTTATATTATATTTATTAATTAAAATTTATAGTTGAATATGAGTTTCCTAAGAGATCTTGTGGTGATGCTGTTTTAGTTTTGCGAAGCATATGAATGATGCTGTTTTAGTTTTTTGTATTTGTCTTTTTAAGAAGAGATTGATTTTTATGGAATATCCAAAGTTATTTTTGGATTTACATTATGAAAAATGAATGTTTTCATACTGGTAGGCTGATTGCCTTCGTTGTATATTTGCGTGGTGGAGGCTAGGACAAGCCCCATGTATGAGAGGTCTCTTTGCAAGAAGAGCATTATGCTAGGAGGCACAAGTATGCTAGGGCTCTCTAGCCATATATCCCTTAGGTTTGTTGAGGATCGACCTAACCCCTATGAGCCTAGGATGAACTTATTGTAAGGTCCTATTTACTTTTCTCTCTTTCTCTCCCTCTCTCATTTCCTCTCCCTCCCTCACCCTGACCCTCTCTTTCTCTCTTTTCCTATTAGGTTTAATGATTTTCTCTTTTTCTCTCTCCTCTCCCTCTCTCCCTCTCTCATTTCCCTTTCTCTCTTTCTCTCCCTCTCTCACCCTCACCCTCTCTTTCTCTATTAGGTTTAATGATTTTTTTCTCTTTTTCTCTCTCCTCTCCCTCTCTCATTTCCCTTTCTCTCTTTCTCTCCCTCTCTCACCCTCACCCTCTCTTTCTCTTTCTCTCCCTCTCTCACCCTCACCCTCTCTTTCTCTATTAGTTTTAATGATTTTTTTCTCTTTTTCTCTCTCCTCTCCCTCTCATTTCCTTTTCTCTCTTTTTCTCTCTCCTCTCCCTCTCTCATTTCCCTTTCTCTCTTTCTCTCCCTCTCTCATTTCCTCTCCCTCTCTCACCCTCACCCTCTCTTTCTCTATTAGTTTTAATGATTTTTTTCTCTTTTTCTCTCTCCTCTCCCTCTCTCATTTCCTTTTCTCTCTTTCTCTCCCTTTCTCATTTCCTCTCCCTCCCTCACCCTGACCCTCTCTTTCTCTCTTTCCCTATTAGGTTTAATGATTTTTCTCTTTTTTCTCTCTCCTCTCCTCTCTCTCTCTCTCGTTTCTTTTTCTCTCTCCTCTCCCTCCCTCATCCACACCCTCTCTTTCTCTCTTTTCCTATTATATTTAACATCTTTTCTCTCTTTTTATCTCTCCTCTCATTCTCTCATTTTTTTCTCTCCTCTCCCTCTCTCATTTCCCTATTATGTTTTCATCTCCCCCCTCTCCCTCTCCCTCTCCCTCTCTCATTTTCCTATTATGTTTAATGTCTCCCCCCTCTCTCTCTCCCTCTCCCTCTCCCTCTCTCATTTTCCTATTATGTTTAATGTCTCCCTCCCTCTCTCTCTCTCCCTCTCCCTCTCCCATTTCCCTATTATGTTTAATGTCTCCCTCTCCCTCTCTCATTTCCTCTCCCTCCCCCTCTCTTTCTCTCTCCCTCCCTCTCCCTCTCCCTCTCTCATTTCAACTACCTTATACACATCTATTCAGTCTATCCTAGCAAAAGAGATTTTTTAAAGCTTATTTGATGCCTTATTGGGCAGATGACATAGTCTAAGTGATTGAGCATGGCCTCCTTGAACGACCAATAGAAAAAACCCAACTTAGGTGATTCATTCTCAAAGTCCAACCTTATCACCAGTTGATAGCAAGCCAACTCTATCGGCTAGGGCAAGACGGATTGTTGCGTAGATGTGTGTGCAGGCATGAAATGTATGATGTGCTAGCGGAGGCAAATGGCAGAATAGTGGGAGGTCATTTCAGTGGAGACACAATATCTTGCAAGGTGCTGCAGTCTCAGCTATGGTGGCCTACTCTTTTCTGAGATGCAGCACAATTCGTAAAGCACTGTGATGAGTGCCAAAGGACCAGGGTACCAGTTTGCAAGGACAAAATGGAGTTGAGTCCAATCATTGCAAGACAACCTTTCAAGAAATGGGGAATCGACTTCATTGGGCCAATGAATCCTGCAGCACAATACTCACAAGCACAGTACATCATTGTTGCCACACAGACTATCTGACGAAATGGGCGGAAGCATAATCTATGAGAAAGAATGACGCTAGGACCACTGCTAAGTTCTCATGGGAGTAGTGATTTCACAATTCAGCTGCCCCATCGAACTTGTTAGCGACTAAGGCACACACTTCATCAATGAAGTGATAGCTCATCTCCTATCCACCTTTCTAATCATCAACTCATGGCAGCCTTATGGACCTACCATATGTCCTATAAAATGACTGTCAGTCAAACTCCCTTCAAGTTGACCTACAAAACTGAAGCAATTCCATCTATAGAGTTCTTTGTTCTTGGCCTGAGAATTGCTCATCAAGAAAGATGGGATGGAAAGGAGGCGTGGACAGAGTACCTAGTTAAGCTAGAATGCCTATCAAAAACTCAACTCCTAGCCACGCATGTGATAATATGCAAGAAAACAAGATGCAAAAGCTAATTTGACAAGCATATCAAACAACAAGATTTCAAATAGGGATACTTGGTACTCTTGTATTCTGTCAAGGGTCATAAACAGAAGATGAAGTTTTGAGCGCTAGGGCCTTTTAGGGTCCACACCATCAGCAGATCTGGTAATGTGGAACTTAAACCATGGAAGGAGAAGGCATAGGCTTCTTCAATGGAAGTCGCTTTAAGAAGCATTACCCTCCCACACATCCATTACATGAGCCTAAAAAGTTGGAGCCCCTTGTCAACATACGAGTGGCCATTATCATCGAGATAGATGATGAGGATGAGGAAACCGTAGAACCAGCTTACCTAAGCATAACAGTCACTGCCAAGTAAACACACACCTTCAATGCATTGATCAATGAGGGAGCCGACTTTAATGTCCTGACTCATGATCATTAGCTTCAAATCGGCAAACCACAGCTATAGCCCACTAATGCCAAAACTCAGCCTGGGGCCGATCATACACACTCTTGGGGAAGTGCAATGTTTCAATATCTATCAAGTCTGAAAGCATACCAATGATCTTTTATGTGATGCCAAACACTAAAGATGCAGGTACGGAATCGTTGTTAGGAGATGTAGATTTAAATAGAAAACTCATTGCAATGTTGACTACGAGTTCTAGTGAATTCACCTTGCCACAAGCAATGTATGTATTGTCACAGCTTTCAGCAAGGGCTGCATAGCTCCATCAAAGTCCTCAAAGCCACCGGTAGGAAAACCCATCATCAAGTCTAAGGAAGGGGGCCATGACTCGTCACAACCCGCCAAGCCTCAATGCTAGCAACCCGTGGAACCCAATGCGAAAGCCCATAAACCCTAGTTCAAATGGGTACCTAAACATCAAGGAATGCCGCCTAGGAGTAGACAACCACACCCTTGCAAGGCTAAGGATCCACACTCGAAACCAAGGAGGCATAGAAGAAGCTGTCAATATCGATGAACGGTCAAGCCTCACGATGGGTCCCAAAGACCTTATTGTAAGCGCAAGGCTACTATGAGGGTAACACTAGTATCTATGTGCCTAAAGCCAAGATAGCCAAAGGCACTCCTCAAACACCACCCTTAAACTTGACCACATGAAACATCCAGACAAGTCTCTCTTATTCTTGATATACTCATATAGTGAAGAAGAAGAAGAATAAAAACTAAGGTTTTAGCTTCTTATTTTGTGTGCATTCTCTTTGTGTGTTTTGTCTCTTGCAAGAGCTCAAGTTCCCTCTCTCCCCCCATCTTTTCATGGTATCAAAGTATCCTTCAAGCAAGGAGTTGTGAGCTATAAGCACAAGAGTCTACAAGAAAACCCTACTATGGAGTACACCTATGGAGATCTCTCCCATACTATCTCTGATTGGTGAGCCATCTTCATGAGCTTGAAGTGTTCAAGGGAGTATTACAAACCTTTGGTTTAGGATTTAGGGTTCACATTTCAGGTGGCCCTTCACCACTGTTTGAGAGCTTGAGCCTATTAGTATACAAATCTAGTAAGACTTGTGAACTTTGCAAACCTTGCCATTTTGCAAACAAGTTGCATATATTGGGTGTAATTGTAGTGGCAATCAACCGCCGAGACCCATGGACTGCTAATTGCTTCAAGCGTTCCAAGCCGAGCACTAATGGCTACCTAGCCGACACGCCATCCATCTCTACGAGTGTAGTGAGCTTACCTCCATGCTCGATCGAGTTACCTTCTCTCTCGAGCACTTCGATAGCTCCATGATCCAAGTGCAAGCTTCAAGCAAGCTCCATTCTCAAGGTCCACGCTCCAAGCTCCATTGTCGCAAGTAAGAGAAGAGAAGAGAAGAGAAGAGAAGAGAAGAGAAGAAGAGAGGAGAAGATTGAGAGCTTCTCCTCCACCGTCCCTCACACACTCACTCCCTTACACTCTCACACTCCCTCTCTCAATCACAAGCTCAAGCAAGCAAGAATAATAAGAAGAAGAAGAAAAGGAGGAGAGCTACTTTTGGCCACACACAAGAATGAGCTTCTCATTCACTTTTCAACTTTATATACAAAACCCTAAATCCCTTTTGGGTGGTCATCCCCTTATCCCCTTTTTACATGGATGTCCGTGGCCTATGCCCTTTTTCCCATTGTCCTCCTATCTTCCTTGCTTCCTTCCTACCGCCCATTTACCTTTACAAATTGCACCGGGCACTCTTAAAGTAAATCATGGTGTGTCCTGCACTTTTTTATAAAAGTATTGACTTGGGCTTTTCCTTGTGCACCTTCCTCCTCGATTTAGGACTTTTCTGCACTTCTTGTGTTTCCATAATTTTCTTGGTGCACCTTCATCTTCTGTTTCACTTTTGCCTTGGCCTTTATCTTCTGCTTTAGATTTTCTAGATTTTTCACCTTCTTTGTCTAAGGGTTAACAATAGTAAATAGTATTAGGATATTGGTAAACATTGTAGGTATTGGTCAAGGTATGCTTATGTACCGAGTTCTGTATATGTGATAGTTTACATAAGTAAGTAGGTTTTCATTATGGGTAAATTATTAAGACTACATTAAAGGAGATAACATTGAGGCTCCATAGTTATTGGAGGAAAATATCATGCTTGAGCTAGACAAGGCATTTAAGGAATGGAACCAGGGTGCTCAAAAAGTTATATGATAGCTTTTCATTCAGGTTTCATATAATATAATTGGGCATATACATAATGCAAATAGTCCTACAGAAGCATGAATTAATGTGGTCAAACTCTTTGATACAAAAACCAAAGCTAGAAAGTTACAATTGAAGTTTGAGCTAAACAATATCAAGCATGGCAATTTGTCTATTCATGACTATGCATTGAAGAGTAAGTGCATTATTGAAGCTCTTGGATGTATTAAAGTGGCAGGTTGATGATGATGATGACATAGTGGTTGCATGTTTAAATGGCTTGGGTGAGGAGTACAAGCAAATTTGAACCTCCATCAACACAAAAGACACCATAACTAATTTTGCAAATCAAATAAGATCTATGTTGATATTGGAAGATAAAAATTTGGATCTTGGTGCATCCTTGTCACAAAACAAGAACATTTCAGAACAGGTGCTCCACTACTCTAACATAGATAGAGGTAGAGATCATGGTGTTAGAGGCCATGATTATGGCCATTATGGGTAAAATCAAGGGTAGCCTCATGACTCACAGGAGCATACATATATAGGGGATAGAGGCCAAAATCTCGAGACGAGGAGCCATAAAGGACGTGGTAGACAAAATGCAAGTTATAATAACATAGAATGCTATAATTGTGATAAAAGGTGTCATATTTCATATGATTGTCCAAAAAAGATAAGAGGTGGAAATAATAGAAATGGGAGAAGACATATAACATTATCCTCAGGTTAATAATGAGAAATTGTTTGTTATGCAACACATGATAAATGCAGTAAATGAAGATACATTAGCAATAATGACTAATGATATATGGTATGTGGAATCAAGTACCTCTAATCATATGACATGTCATGGAGAATGGTTTAGAGAAAAGAAAAATCTTGAAATACCAAGTTTTATTGAAACATGTGACCATACAATGCATCATATTACTCATGTTGGGAATGTCCCATTGTCTATGCAAGATGGAAAAGTAAGTGTTTGGTTAATGTGATGCATGTGCCTAACATCATAAAGGACTTAGTGGCTTTTGGACAAACGGTTAAGCAAAGATTGTAGGTAAAGTCCAATCAGAATGGCTACTTTGTAGAAGATTTCAATGTAAATCGGTTGCAAAAGACAAGCATGTGGGAAGGGTAATGACCTTGGATGTAAATTTACCCAAGCTAAAGGCTACTATATTTGCACAAGGTGCACGAGTTCTAGCTGATATTGACATTTGACATAAATGTATTGGCCATATAAACATGCGATTGTTAAAAAATATGCAATCCCATGAAATTGTGACAAGCTTACCTAAGTTAAAAGTGGCTAATATGCAAAAAATGTGTGAAGCATGCCAATTTGAAAAGCATGCAAGGCATGCATTTCCTCATGATAAACATGCAAGCAATCATTTACTTGATGTTGTACATTCATATATGGGGCTCTATAAATACTACATCAATGGCTAGATATAAGCATTAAGCAACCTTTATTGATGATCATACAAGGAAGGTATGGGTATACTTCATGAAAGAAAAAAGTGAGGTGTTCTTTCACTTTTAAGATTTTAAAAATTTAATTGAGAAACAAATAGGCATGTAAATTAAGTGCTTCAGGTCTGATGGAGGGAGAGAGTACCTCTCCAATGAATTCAAATTGTTTTTAAACAATATGTAATTCACAGGTACTTTACATGTATCTACACTCTACAATAGAATGGTGTTGTTGAAAGGAACAATAGGTACATTGCAGAAATTGCACGAGCCTTAATGGTGGTTGAAAAGATCATGCCTCATTATTATTGGGCTAAAGTTCATCTCTACAACTGTGTATATTATGAACAAGACTCCCATTGCTATAGTGCATGATGTGACACTAGAGAAAAAGTTTACTAGCAAGAAACTAGATTTGTCACATGTTAAGGTTTGGATGCATTGCATATATACATGTTCATAATGAGATAAGAAAAAAGTTGGATCTAAAAGCTAAAAAGTGTGTATTTATGGGCTATTCCCTTGAGCAAAAAGGTTAGAGATGTTACAATCTAGTTACACGCAAGTTACAGGTGAGCACAGGTGTTGTGTTTAATGAGATGAGCAATTGGTAAGTTGTTGAAAAACATATTCTTATGGATGATGAAAAAGAAAAGGTGATTACAAAACATGTGGATCCACAGTTATAAACATTGAGTGGGCCAATAGAGTTCTCTTCTAGTACATCTGTTCAAAGACCATGGAGTGGTAGGTTGCATGCAAATAGCACTTCCACAAGTGCAAAAAATGTATAAGACAAGACTAGGTACCAAAGGTTATGTATTGACTTGTGGGATTTATTATGAGGAGACATTTGCTCCAGTGGCAAATATGGAAACTATAAGAGCTATCAATGCAGTGGCTACAACAAAAGGTTGGGTTTTGCATCAAATGGATGTAAAGAATGCATTCTTGCATGGTGAGTTGCAAGAAGTGTGCATGGAGCAACCACAAGGTTATGAGAGCGTGGTTCACCCCAATTATGTGTGCAAGCTACAAAAAGCCTTGTATGGGCCGAAACATATGGTTAGCATCTTGTCTCTATTGATTTCCATGTTGGAAATGATGTTCGCTTGCTTCATGGCCTTCGGAGTGATAGAGACATTATTGTGATTACCTTGTATATGGATGATTTGCTTATTGGAGGTGATAATGTGCAAGAGGTGGAGCATGTGAAGAGTCTTCTCGAGGAGAAATTTGACATGAAAAATTTGGGAGAGTTGAAGTACTTTCTTGGCATTGAGGTGATAGAAACATCTAAGGGGATGTGGCTCTCACAAAGGCAGTACATCTTGGATATGTTGACAAAGTATTGTATGGTTTGATTGTAAGCCAATCTTAGTACCATTAGATCAGAATGTGAAACTGTGCTAATGTGGGTGAGATATTGGAAGATCCCACAATGTAAGGAAGATGACACAAAGTTTGATCTTCACTACTACTACCAGGCTAGATTGTAAGTACACAGTTGGCTTAGAGAGTCAGTTTATGTAGGTGCCTCGTGAGCCTCATTTGGACAATGAGAGATGTATGTTACAATACCTTAAGTCCACATTGGATTATGTTATCTTTTATGAGACTGACTTGATGATGCAGTTATTTACTTATACTGATACAAATTGGGTAGGCAATGTGTCTTACAAGAAGTCCACTAGTGGCTATGTATTTTTCTTTAGGAGTGGGATTGTGACTTGGACCGGTAAGAAATAGTCCACTATTGCATTATCGAGTACAAAGGCTGAGTACAAGGGTGCACCTATGACTGCATGTGAGGTAGCTTGGATGTAAAAGCTACTTAATGATCTGGGAATACAGATAGACATTAGAGTTGTCATTTATTGTGACAATATGAGTAGTATACAGTTGGCTAGGAACCTAGTGTTTCATGCATGCATGAAACACATTGAGGTTCATTAGAGAGTGGGTCTTAGTAGGTAACATTGATCTTATATATGTGAGAACAAAGGAGCATGTTGCAGATATTTTCACCAAGGCCCTAGGAGTAGGAAAGCTTCATCGGTGTTTTCGAAGCTTACTTGAAGTACAAGTCATGGAGTTGAGCTTGAGGGGGAGTGTTAAGATGTAAAGCTCAATATGAGCTAACACTCATATACCTGCATGACCGTTTTTTCATTCATATCTATGCTAGGGCAATAGACCACCTCCCCCTGAGTTATAGGATATCTATCTAGTCATCTTTCTAGTTAGCATGTTCACACTATGGAGGACCGCTTGTATATTATGTATGTTGTACTCTCTCTCTCTCTCTCTCTCTCTCTCTCTATAATTTCTATGATGATACTTGAGAAGAAGAACCTTAGCTTGGATTACTCTTCTTCTCAAAGTAAAAGCAAGTCTAAACATGTATTTTACTCTACTAGCAAAGATTGACATCATTGGCCAAGACCAAGGTGGTGGTCATGGTCAAAGTTATAGTGCATAACAAAATAGGGATGGACAATCTTGAGGAAGGGGGAGCCAAAGAGGACAAGTTGTTGCATGTTTTGTGATAATAAGAAATGATGTTATTATGGTAAGGAAGGCCATATTTCTAGTAATTGTCTCAAAAAGAAGTCTAAAAATTAAAAATTAAAAAAAGCAATAAGGTAATTATGCTTCCATTATAAAAAATAATGACGACAAAAGTCTTAGAAGTGAAAAACTCTTTGTCATGTAAAATTTTATAAATACTATGACTGTTGATGGTTCATCTAAGAATGATTTATGGTATATAAACTTAGGTTGGATGGAGGGGAAGAGTACTTCTCCAATGAGTTTTTGGATTTGTTGCCAAAAAAGTGATATTCAAGGGCAATTTATTTATAGGTATGCTCCCCAACAAAAAGTTGTCAAGCAAAATAATATGCATATTGAAAATATGGCTCTAGCATTGATATATACAAGAGATTTGCCTCATTATTGTTGGGCTAAACTAGTTACTAGTATTTTATACATTATGCATAGGACACCTATGGTTGTTGTACATTGTATGACACCTGAGGAGAAGTATATAAGAAAAAAGCTAAACCTCTTCCATTTGAAAGTATTTGGATATATTTCTTATCTACATATTCTTAATGAGATGCATAGTAAATTGGATCCCAAAGCAAAAAATTGTGTGTTTGTGGGATGTTCTCTTGAGCAAAAGTAATACAGAGGCTATAACCATATTACACATGAGTTTAGAATTAGCATGAATATTGTCTTTGATAAGATGAGTAGATGATATAGTAATATGTAGTGGGGCTAATTTTCATGAGAGTGTGACTATGCAAAAAACAAGTCAACAAGCACAAATATTGAGTGGGCCACAAGAGTCTCTTAGTCATGGATCTATTGATAGACTTTGGAATGGTAGATTACGGTCATAGGTCACTCCACCAATTAGATCACAAGTATCAAGGAAGGGTAAGGAGAAGATTAGGGATTCACCTATTGTGACTAATCTATTGTCAAATTTCTCTCATGTTGATATGGATTTAGATAGTTTTGAGCAGCTTAGATGAAGATTTTGGGATTCCATCTATTAAGGCACTTGGTGTAAGAAAGGCACAAGAGAATGCTAAGGAATCTAGTAGTGATATAGGTCCATGTATGTCAACAAGAGCAAGAAATCCCATGTAGTGATTAACATATGATAACTATGTAGCTCATTACTATGCACGCATAGCTAAGGTTGCAAAAGATATAAAGCCCACTAGTTTTGAGGATGCGATAGGTAATGAGCATTGGGATAATGTTACAAATGATAAAATGATTATACTTTAGACAAATGATACATGGGATTTGGTGCATTTATCAAAAGGTAAGAAAGCTATTGGCTGCAAATGGGTTTATAAGGTGAAGCATAAGACTTGACTGTGCCTTATTCTATGCTACAAGCCTACCATTAGACTTCCATGGGTGTAGGGATGTAAATTAGGCTATTGGCATTTAAGATAGGAGGTCTACTAGTGGAGTAGCTTTTCCATTAAAGGTGGTGCTATTACTTGGAGTAGCAAGAAGCAACATACAATTGCACTATCTAGTACTGAGGTAGACTACATGGGTACTATAGTTACAACATGTAAGGTAGATTGGTTACGCAAGGTACTTGGTGATTTGGGGTTACAAGTGTACAAGAAGGTTATCATCTACTATGATAACCTTAGTAGGATTCAACTGGCCAAGAATCCAGTGTATTATGTAGAGATCTATTACCATTTCATTCAAGAGTAGGTTCTAACATGTGATATTGACTTGGTTTATGTCAGTATGTTAGTACATAGGATCAAGCTACAAATATTTTCACTAAGGCCTTAAGAGCTGAGAAGCTCTATCGCTTTAGGGCTATGCTTGGAGTGCATGAGCTCATGATGAACTTGAGGGGAAGCTTTGAGATATCAAGCTCCACATCAATTGGCATTCCTTACATGCTATTGGTGTGGTAGGACTTTATTCACTAGAATGTACACATGTTCAAGTACTTTTATATTAGTCTCTTATCATGTTGTAGACTAAGTTTTTCGATGTGGAAAAAGAAAGAATGAAAAAGAACACAATTCTACCCCATACTTCTCTATGTGCTCAAGTCTCCATTGTGTGTGTCCACTCTTGGTTGCTTCCCCTCTCTCTCCTCTTGGCTATTTACATCAACCTACTTCTGTTGAGAGATAGGCATGGAAACCACTGTATCCAAGGGTGGACATACATGTAATGGAAAAAGAGGTGTTCGTCGAGTTATGTGTCAAAAGATAATTGGATCCAAATTTCACGATTGAGAGACATTTCTAGTAGGGGATCTCCCCCATCTTGAAAATTGGGTGTGCCCAATGCACAAGAATACAACATGTTTATTTAAAAAAGGGACTAGGTGATTGATCGAAATTGAACCATGACCAATTGCTATATGCTACAATTTTAATACCAATAGGCCAAGCCTCTTTTGGTGATACACACAGGCACAATTTAGTGTGTAACCAACAAGATGGACAATTTGCACATGCCCTAGCCTTCCAAGGCTATGTGTAACCACCCTAAGGGTAGAAGAGTGTGAATGGACTAGAGGGCAAGGGAAACCCTAACCCTAGCCATCCAGAGGCTATTTAAATAGCCCTATGGGTCATTCTCATTATGTGAGAGAATACCCCAGTTGTACTTGTGAGCAACTTACCAAGTAAGATATTGCTCTTGTACTTTGAGCTCTCTTATCCCTCTTGTGCACACTTTCTCATGTAGCCATTCTAATATTCCAACATGGTATCAAAGCCATCTTTGATCCAACAAGCTTTCCTCAACTCCATCTCACATTACGTGCACATGAGTGTGTCATTTCTTCATCTTACCTCTTCACCTCCATAGTTGCCTACCATAACCACCTCTATTGGAGGACCTAGGGAGAGAAAAAGAGAGCATATCAAGCCCTATTTTCTTTTGGATATCTCTTCATCTACTCAAGATGCAGCAACATGGCATAACAAATTTTGACATTATGCTTGTAGAAGGCCAATGTTGCTAAAATTCATGAATTTGGTGTAAATTTCATAGCTTGGAGTTTGGATCATTGGCACAACCTGCAAAAGGGATAATCAAGGTGGCCACCACCATAGGGAATTTTTAGCCCTCCAAGTGCACTATCTCCACCTTAGAGGGTTTCCAAAAATTCCATCTCTACTACTCACATAGAGCAAAAAACTAACTGTGTGTTTGCAGGCAGCCATTGTCAAAACTTCAAAGCTTGGTTCTTTTTGAGTTTTCTTCTCACTGGAGTTGCTAACTATGATTTTAGTCATTGATTAAGATTATATAAGATTTATTTCATACCTAAAAGCTCTAAACTCAATGTCCCTTCAACCAAAAGTGACTCCTCAAGCTAGTTACAATTGAGATAATATCAAGAGCTATGCTTAGCAATGAGTGCTTCTTAGCACTAATAATAAAATTGTTTATCACTACCTATTGATTATTTTCAAAAATTTAAAAAGTTTCAAAGCTTAAGCATGACTTCATAACTGCTTAAGTATCACCATCCAATTGACCATTGTAAGGCTATGTGTTATTTATAAATACATAGACCATTAACATCATCTCTTATCTCATCTTGTAGACCATCACATTAAGCATGCTACTTATTTCATTTGCCCCTGCACTTATTGGCTCTTGTGTAAAGGATTAGACATTGCCGTTGCCTAATGCAACCAGTAAGACCTTCTTATTATGGCCATGTCCTATGTCGATATTAGAGACCTTAAATTCATACGTTCAGTGGAAAATATTTTCATCCATGGCAGGTATTAGTGAAGTAAAAAATGATGGAACAGAATTACTTGCCCTTCATCAAAGGGAGCAAAGCTATTGACCCATCCAACCTTATTTATGTAGAAGATGATGAAAGAGCCCAAGTCATAATCATGACTCATCTAGATGAATCTTTGATTCATCACATTGACCAACTCTCCACTACCAAGAAGAAATGGGATGAGCTTGAAAAACTTTATGGGGCTAGAGGAAAGAACTCTAAAATTTTCCTCAAGATCAAGATTTTCAGCCTAGAGTATAGGCAAGGAGAAGATTTGGGTAAGTTCATCTCTCATATGAAGGGGCTCATATCATAGCTATCCTCAATTCAAGCTCCAATTTATATGAAGATTCCATTGCAATTCTCTTGAAAGTTGTAAAGAAGATGTTCACAACCCTTGTAACTACTCTTACAAATATCCCTAATCTAACCTTGGAAGCAACATCCAATCTTGTTTGGATGAGGAGAAAAGAAATCAGAAAGGAGGTATTCGAAGATGAAGAAGGATCATTTTCCTATCCCTTTTACAGACCAATTGGTGGACACAGTGGCAGGCCATGAGCTGTATTCCCTCTTGGATGGATTCAACGGATATAACCAAGTCCAAATCACAGAAGAGGACCAATATAAAACAACCTTCACCACAGAATGGGGGACTTATGCCTATAGAGTGATGCCATTCAGACTCTATAATGCTCCTGCCACCTTCCAACGAGTAATGATGGATGCCTTCCAGAATCATCTTCATAATTTCATTGAGGTGTATTTTGATGACTTTTGTGTCTATAGTTTGATCCATGAGCACTGGGGACACCTAGAGCAATGTTTTGAAAGATGCGGCAAGTATGAGATTTCTCTCAACCCCGACAAATGTGTCTTTGTCTCCATAGTACATGTTAATTGACTCTTCTAAATCTCTAAACCTCTATCTATAAGCACCCTTGTAGCTTAATTCGGAAAAGCATCCCATGTGATTTGGGGGGGGGACATCAACGTGTCTTGTAATCCAATGCCACTCTGGCATTAAGGGGGGGTGTTGAGAGATAGCCATATGAACCCATTGTATCCAAGGGTGGATAAGGGTAGATGAGTGCGAATGGATTGGAGGGCATGAGAAACCCTAACCACAGCCATCCAGAGGCTATTTAAACAACCCTAAGGATCACTCTCATTGTGTGAGGGACTACCCTAGTTGTACTTGTGAGCAACTTACTAAAGCAAGATATTGTTCTTGTACTTTGAGCTCTCTTCTCCTCTTGTGTATACTTTCTCATGCTAGCATTATGATATTTCAATAGCTTCTTCTTGCAAACTTTTGAAAAATGCCCATTTTTTGAGCAATAATGATATTAAATTGAGTTATGATAACCTCTACCTCTACCTCTACCTCTACCTCTTCCTTTACCTTTAGAGAAATGGCCTCCCCTTCCATAAGAATAATGATTACCTTTATGAGATTGTTAATTATTGTTAGGGTTGGGCTGGTTTGATTGGTATTTTTCTCTCTCTTTGAGTGTTGGATATTTCTCTTCCCTTACTAAAAATAGGTATTTACTAGTTGTACTTGTAGAGGTACATACAAAGCTACCATTATGAGTGTTCTTCATAGTTGCTTGCCGTTTATCTTCATCTCTAAGAATCTACTAATCTCATCAAATGAGAGTTTCTTCCTCAAAATGATGAGGCTTAGTACAAGTCCTTCATAGCATTCCTTCAAACCATAATGAGGCTTGGTACAAGTGCTTCATAGCCTTCCTTCAAACCATGAATGATGATTATAAAGAGCTTCTTCCCACATTAATCAATTATTAATGTAGGTCATTGAATCTTTTTATGAAGTCCACTGCATTCTCTCCTTCATTTCTCTTTGTATTAGTAAGCTTGGATCTCAAGGCTATTTGCCTCAATGTACATTTTGATTCATATATATTCTTCAAGGTCTCCCAAGATTTCCTATGAGTTGTCACACTAGTTAGATAGCTAAGAATACCATCCTTGACACTCACCTTCACCATATGAATAACAAACATGGACTTCTTGTCCCAATAATTGCATGTTTAACAAATGATAGAAGAAATACAAAATTAAAATGGATTTATAAGTATTTAGTTCATGGCAACCTAGATGAATCAAGCAGAACCTCATGCCAGAGAAAATCACACCTAGAATAGATTCCTATCTATGATTTTATTACAATAGTTTCTTAGTGCATTAGAGAAGATTGTTTGAATGATTGTGTATTCTAAGTTATGGTTATATCAACACAAACTGAACATTTAGAGATGCATACTAGACCTCCCCTAAGGTTAGCCACTGAGCTCTTTATCAAGGAGCTATGTTTACTATAAAGGATAGTTTTCTATTATCTTTGTGCTCGTGTTTTTAAAAAGGAATTGTTTTCTATTATCTTTGTGTTCATATTAATGATTACATAAACATGCCTTTTTTATGGGTTAATTAAGAAGCATGTTTACATATGTTAAACTAATATAGTAGGAAATTAGAAAACTAAGAAAGACCAATCTTGAATGGAAAGCAAGAAGGTGAATCTCGAATAAGTTTATCTTATGGGAGGGTAGTCTCAATTAGCCAAGAGGTTTTCCACAAAAAGCATTAGACTATGAACTTCTAAGAAGAGCTAAACATTGATAATCTTAGATCTTGATTTAGTTCATTTTAGAGGACCAAGATGAGACCTTAGTCTATGGATAAAGTTATTGATGCATCTAGTTTCCCTTATTTTTCACTCTCTTTGAACTAAGTGGCATACATTTGCTTTAATTTGAGTTGTCTCACATAAGCAAATATTCATAAAACCAATGTTAAAATGTTTGTTGGGAGACCTTAGAGCCAATTAGAAGCCCTTTTTATTGGTCAATCTTAGTGGAAATGAGGTGGAGCTTTCCTTGCGAGCGTAGACTCAAGTGATCCCCTACACTATGAAGTTCTTATATTCAATGGAAATTCTAAATGGAATCACCTAAGTACATCCCTCAATGGACTATCAAAATTATGCTATCATAAATAGACATATCACACATGGTATCAAAGCAAAAGGCATTGTAATTATGAACCTAGGTAGAATTGTTTACAAAGGTTGTATAAGGTTTTAGTTAAGTTGATAACTTCATTATGCAATCCCCTTACTATTAATGAATTATGGATTTTTCTAGAATGATAGAGCTTGGAAACACTTTATAATATTTCAGGCAATATTTATGCACTCTTGAGATTTTAATTGAAGAGATCAATTTATGTTCACCTTAGATTGGATATATAATCCATTACCACTATATCATGAAAGGCATTGGATGCAATGAAGACATGTACTACTTCGTTAAAGCTTAATTGCCTTGCTTATATTGAAATTTACTTGGAGAGGATTCAATGGGATAGAAAGCTTTAAAGTTACTAAACTATTCATATTTGAAGAATCTAGATTAAATTCTATCATTCAACTAGGTGAAATTATGGATCCAATAGAAGTGCTACATCTATGATCAAGTGACTTATGTCATTCTAGGTGAGCATGTCACTATTTTAGGTCGCTCTCATCGTTACGACTATTATAAAGAAGGTGACCCAGACCTTCCTTCTAAGTACAAAACCTTGGACATTTTTTCCAATCCTCCAATCTATAAAACTGTTGATATATACAATGTTCATAGATAAGCCTTGTAAAATATTTCTCCCTATGATGTAAGACAACTTGGCTATTGGATTTATGATAAAAGAATATCTTTTTTCCTTCCACTTGTGCAAATATCAATATTTATTTGAGTCTTATATTGTGAATGTGCAAAGATTTATATGAGATCTCAATAACTAGTATTAAAATAGCTTTGTGCATTGCAATCCAAGCTATTTCACCTATTGTTTACCCTACCAAAACTCAAGGGAATAAATTTCTCCTTAAGCAAGTCAAGCCACCCGATTTTGATGGTAAGGTTAAAGATGTCAAAATTGATGTTGATGTATGGATTGAAACAATGGAGGTTTATTTCTTCACAACTGGAGCTAGTGCCTCAAACCAAGCCATGATAGCCATGCTCAAGTTAACAAGAGAAGTGTGGCGATGATTGAAACAATGGTGCCAAGCCAATGGAACCTCAGAATTGGCCACCACTTGGGAATAAATGAAGGAAGATGTGTGTGGAAGATACCTCCCATTGTCTTACTGTAGCATAAAGATGAACGAGTTCTTTGCCTTGTGCTGCATGGGATTGAACTTGGAAGCTTACTACCCCCTGCTTTATTACTCTCCAAAAGTATATCCCATCCATGGATATTGCCCAACTAGGTAGCCAAGTTTTTCCATGAAAAAATTGAAAGAGAAATGGTCCATGTCGTTCTTAACAAGAAGTGACCAAATCACAAAAATTTGATGATTCAAATATCAACAAACCATCAAGGTAAACCATTCAAGATTCAAATAGATCCTAGAGGCACCCATTCCTTTATTTCTTCAAAGTATGCCATATAAGTAAGGAGTAGAGATTACATTCACATCCAAGCTTTTAGTAGAACTAGCTAATAGAAAAAATATTATATCTTCACAATAGAATAGGAAAGTGGAATTTGACCTTGGTAATGAAACCATCAGCACAAAGTTCCATGTCATGAACTTGGATGCATATGAGTGCTTGTTAGGAATGGATTGGTTAATCCCTAATGGTGCCCATGTCCATTGTGGAAAAGGTCAAGTCTCATTTCAAAACTTACCTTAATGAGTTTATTCTTGTCTTCTTCAATGACATCCTAACCTACTCTAGAGAAGAAGAAGAGTATAAACGATAGCTCTGAATTGTGCTTGAAACATTAAGGATGCATATTGCTCTAGAGGTAATGAGGTTAGAGTTCCAACATAGTACATGCCAATGATCTATTTGATGTCCTAAGAGCCTAATGGAACTACAGAATTCATGCCTATGGGGTGGTTACATGAAGTATTGACAAAAGCAACACATGAGGTGAGATAGTCATAGAATAGGAATGCAATTTCTTCAGGGGGGATATAGCCCAAAGGTAAGGATATTATTTTATTGTTGTTGTCTTTATCAATGATTGATAACTCACTTTGTCTTAAATCCACTATATAAGATTTATAGTGTGGCATGGTCACATGGGCAATATTTTCAAATAGAGCGCATTGATAAATTGCACTTGATGATCGATTGTGGTGTCATGGTGAAGTTTGAGCAAGAAATTCGATGGTGAGGCACATATCCAAACACTATAGTATTGGAGATGGAGTACATTGGTACCTTGCAAAGTGTGATTCTAGTGACAATTGTAACTTTTTCACGATCATATTTGATGTGTAGTGGTTCAAAGTTTTATTGGAAGAAGTAGGATCCATCGTTTGGCAAGGGCTACCTAGATTCTTGGAGGCAAATTCTACGAAGAAGTGGAATTATTAGCAAGACATGTTTATTTTCTTGAGACACTTGAGAAGGTGAGAGTCAATGAATTCAAAAAAAAATGAAGATCATGAAAATCATTTGGTGATGATTGGTTCTTGACTATCCCACACGAGTAATCTTCTACCCTAACCCACAACAACCTTGTCCATTTTATGTTGTCCTCGTAGTGCCATTGATAGTCATAGTACAAGGGAAGCAATTTCCCCAAAGTGGAGGAGGAGGGAATGCAACACGTAGAGAATGAAGGCCTATAAGAATTGGGGGATGAGGAGGGCTTGCAATAAGTGGAGGAGATAGGATCGGGAAATTTATTGCAACAAGTGGAGAAGACCAACATGTATAAATTATTTGAGAATAAAGTAGACTCCTCTTTATGCGAAGACCTCTACATATATCTTTTGGTGTATGCCAAGCTATTGTAAGGTGAAGTTATGGAGCCCTAAATGAACTTGTATTTATAACAGCTTGCTATTACATTTGTTGTTTATCACTTACATGAGTACTTCATTAGATATTTTTATCTTTTGTGTAAGTCTATATGCATGATCTTTATTGTTTTTATCTTTCTCCTAAATGTTGTAGTAACCTTTCTTTTTTCGCAAAAGTTATCATGCTTGATTGTGAGGGAATCATGAGGCTACAATAGAGGATCTTGAGAAAGTTTTTGCACATATGTCTCTCAGTCAAATGGTCCATTTAGGAGAGAGAGTGTGTGGATGCTTCTTTGTCCCATTTGATATCATTGCTTTCAGCCTTGCTATGGTTAGACATGTCGATCTCCAGCAAGTATAGCTGACACTCTAAGGTAGCCAAAGAGGATACCTCAAGCATTCCTTGCTTTGGTGGTTCAAGCATGCCTTGCTCTAGTGGTGGAGTTGATGGCTCAATCACATCTCACTCTAGTGGTGGAGATAGTGACTTTAATGTGTGATGCAAAGACATGGATGCTATGACTCCTCATCCTACTACTACTCCTCACTTTGGTATAGGTGGATCCGAGGGGTGCTATGGAGACATGGATGCTATGATCCCTGAGTCTATTGGTATTTCTCACTCTAGTTGGTGTGCAAGGGAGAGTAGCACTAATGGATGCTATCAAGACATAGACATTGTGACCCCATCTTGTCAATTGAGTATACCATGGTCACCCACATTCACCACACCAATAGATACTACCTTCCCTAGAATGCTTAGATGTGCTTAGTCGTCTATAGGTATCACTCTTGAGGATATGCCTACTACATAGGGTACTCCTACATATACTCTACAATGTACTCCTAGGTTCAATAAGGTCCATGCTAGAGTTACTCCACTAGACTATTCCTATTTGGTGGACAAGAATACAAATGACATTCTCGTGAAAAATGAGAATAAGATGCTCATATCAAGTATGCATGAGTTGCACAATCATGTATTTCAACATAACATCTTAAATAATTGGAAGCTGTTGCTTGAGAATTCCAAATAGTACATGCTAGACTCCTTGCATGTAAAGTTTTCTATACCATCTTATTCCATTTGATTCTCTACCATCTTCTCAAATTGATTCTGTGAAGAATCAAGCTCTTTTTCATACCTGACATGACATCTGTAGACCTTAGCTTGTCACCTACATGTGTGTGTGTTAAATAAGTCAAGTAGACCAGACTGGTTAGTATGATGGTAAGTTAGACCTAGTATGACTTATCCTTTGTTATGTCACTAGTTTAAGGTGTGTAAGTTAGATGGATGAATAATGAAGAAGAAGCATGAGAGTAAACTCTTTGAGCTTACTCTATGGTTGTGTCTCTTTCTTTTTCTCTCTCTCGATCTTGAACACGATGTCAGAGCTATGAAGTCATGAGACCTTGAGAGCCTATGACTTTGGCATTAGTATCATGGGAGCTAGAGTCTAAAGACAGAAGTTGAGTTTGACCTATAAACGTTCATTGGAAACCATAGCTATACTTAGACTGATATATATAAGAGATTTTGAGGCTTACATTGAAATAACTTATGGAGGCTTGTAGAGAGAGCCCGTTGGCCTGAGTTGAAGCTTGAAATGCATTCAGAAAGACCATCATTTATGATTAGTAAGTGAACATGTTTATGCATGTTTGTGCATGTTTTCAAATGTAGAGAAGGGGCAGCACTATGAGTGCTTATGTGAACCAATAGTAGAGAGTTGTGAAGCTCATTGTGTAGAGCATACTTGACACCATTGAGCATTGCTCAAGCTTGGCATTCAGTCACAACTGTATTGCATCATCAAGAGTAGTAGCATGAGCCCCATTTGAACTTGAAATTTTGCATGATTTGCATAGGAAATTGCTCCTGATTTCCTATGAGGATTTAGCATATGTACTTCAACCATATATGCTTGTAAATTGTACACTATACCATCTGAAATGCTTGGGAATATATATGACTTCAATCTTGAGAACTTGGACATGAGAATGAGGAAGTAAATACTCAGATCTGAAATGCAATAGCAGACTAAAATCTATTCTGAATGTATGTCGGTTTACATTTAAGGTTTTGGAACTTTATGGAGCTTGATTGGTACTTGCAAATGCTTGAATCTTTGCCACATGAGTTGGGAATGATTTGTGGATGAAATGAGCATTAAATGCTTAGATCTAGACTAATATACTATTGGTTATAATAGGGAACTAGTTGGAAATTGTCTATCACTGTTACTTGAAGATTTAGTAAGCATTGATGCTTGTATGGTTGCGTGTTGTTCCTCAAATGTATTGGCCTATGTCTACTATGCTTTAAGAGGGGTTTAAGCTAAGAATGCTCTAGCTTGTGCATAATTTACATTGCTTGCAATTACAAACAGTTGTCTATCAGTAAATCTAAAGCATACATACATGTCTATTATATGCAATGTTATTGTTCCCAGAGGTTATGACGTATGTTAGGAAATGTATGGCATGTTCTTGAGATGAAATTTATTGGTTATTACAAAGTTTTATTGTCATCAAAATATTGGACTGAAACTATCCCACTTTAACAACGAACTATCTATGTGGCTTGGATGAAGGTTTTGGAACTCCTATGTTTGCAATATGCTTAGATGAGCTAGACTAAACTAGTGTAGGGTTCAAACTGATGTACTTATGTTGTTTGGATGTTATAAAAGCATCTTGATCAATAAAAGATTTACTTTGTTTACAGGGAATCGGGCACTAAAATTGTTTAAGATTGTAGTGAATACATAGAGTTGTCACTATGGCAAATGTTGAAAGACTAGATAATATCACTCAAATAGTGGATGAGAACCTGGATAGTAAAACCTATGCTATCTGGAAATTCTATATAGAGAACTTTCTCATCGGGAAAGGCTATTGAAATTTAGTGATAGGTACTGAAGCTAAGCCCAAGCTTCCTAAAACGACTCAACCAATTACTGAACATCGTGCTTGGATGGAAAGAGCCTACAGAGTTTTACACTAGTGGGCTGATGTCACTATGTATTTTAGATTCTATTGTTGTAGATTATGAACTACAAAACATAAGAAAATGCTTGTAATATCCTAATGAGATATTATGATACTACTACAAGTACAAGGAAGATACAATTGAAACAAAAGTTTAACGCCATGGATAGAAAAGGATACTCTATTCAGGAGTATGTAACAGAGATCAAAACCATTGCAGATTAGTTGGCAACTATCAGAATTGAAGTAGAGTATGAGGATTTGGTTGCGGTGATTGACCTTGAATGGTTTAGGACCTAAATACAAGTCATTTGATACGTCTATCTTAGTGAGATCTGAAATGCCAAACTTTAATGAGTTAGTCTCATTTCTTATTCATGAGGAGGTGAAACTAGGTTTAGCTACTAGCTCAAGTAGCTCAAAAGGCAAATATGCGGTGCTTTATTCAAATCAGAGAGGCTGTGGTGGGCGTGGCAGAGGGTCCTTTCGTGGTAGAGGGACTTAGTAGAATGCATCTCATAATTTGCAAAATCAGTAAGGTCATAATGCTAGAGGTAGTGGATACTCCCAAGCAAGGACAAGATCCAACTCTAGAGGCAAAGGGTCTTAGTAGTCACAGAGTATACATGATAATGCAAACAAGGATAAGGATTGTCATTACTATGGGAAATATGGCCACATTGCTAAAGAATGTTGGAAAAAGCAAGCCAATTAAAGAGGCAGATAGTAGGGTCACTATGCCTCGTCTAGTCATGTAGAGCATGAGAGTAGTGATAGGTTATTCACCTTGAATTATGTATGGAACAAGGCTACTCAACAAGAGAAATCAAATGACTTATGGTATATTGATTCAGGAGCATCAAATCACATGACACCATATGGAGAGTGGTTTGATGGAATGAAAGCATGTACAAATAGCCATGTATGCACAAGAGATGACACGTAACATGACATAGATCATGCAGGTGTTGTTCCATTGGTTATGCATGATGGTAAGAAGACAAAACTGTATGTTGTTTTGCATGTTCAAACAATCATGAAGAATTTGTTATCTGTTGGCCAAATGACTACTGAGCAAAACTTGCAAGTACACTTTAATGAAGATAGCTACTTTATAGAGAAATATGGCAAAGGTTAGAAGCTAATTGCAAGGGGAAAATCATAACTTGTTCATCAAGAAGGCAAAGAAAGGCTATGTGAATTTGGTGCTTTATGTAGATGATTTGGTTATCACACATGATGATACATAGGGGATTCATGAGATCAAATCTATGATGCAGAAAGAGTTTTAGATAAAAATATTTGGGAGAGCTAAAAATTTTCATTGTCACATGCACACCTCAAGGAATCTGGATGTTACAAAAGCAACATGCACATTTTTTTTATGTTGGAAAAGTATGGTATGCTGGAGTACAAGCCCATGGATACTCCATTAGAGTAGAATGTCAAGTTGATAGTTGATATAGAAAATGAGATTGAGAATGTGACTATGTACAAACAGATGGGTAGTAGCTTGATTTATCTTACCATCATTCGACTTGATCTCTGTTATACAATTAGGTTGATCATCAATCAATTTCATGGAAAGGCCAAGGAAACCTCATTTAGATGCAGTGAGAAGGATTATGAGGTATGAAAGGCTACACTTCATTATGGACAATTTTATGAGTATGGTAATCCTCTTGAGCTTCCAAGATACAATGAGGCAGATTGGGCTAGATGTGCATTCAATAGAAGATCAATAAGTGGGTATGCATTTGGACTTGGCAGTAGCCTGATTAGCTAGAGTAGTAAAAAGCAACCCACTATGGCTCTCTCGAGTATTAAAGAAGAATACAGAGGTCCAACCTTAGATGCATGTGAAGTTATTTGGCAAGTTAAGATGTTAGATGATTCGCGAGTACATGTTGATAAACCAGTCAAGCTATACTATAACAACATGAGTAGTATGTTTCTTGGCACGTAATCCTATTTATCATGCAAGATTGAAGCACATAGAGGTGCACTACCATTTCATCAAGGAAATCGTACTTGGAGGCAAGATAGATCTCATCCATGTGAAGACAAAAGACCAAGTGGCAAATATCTTTACCAAATCACTTGATAGAGATAAGTTTACTCATTTCATATTACTGCTTGGGATACATGAGGTGACTTGAGCTTGAGGGGAGTGTGAAGAATCAAGCTCATGTGTCATGCCCCAACATGACAGTTGTAGACCTTAGCTGTCACTTGCATGTGTGTGTGTGTGAAATAAGTTGGATAGACGAGACTTAACTCTGATTAGTATGATGATCACTTAGACCTAGTGTGACTTATCCTTTGTTATGTCACTAGTGTAAGGTGTGTAAGTTAGATGGATGAATAATGAAGAAGAAGTACGAGAGTACTTGGCTCTCAGAGCTTGTTGTATGTATGTGTCTCTTTCTCTCTCTCTAGATCTTGAATAGATTCTCCATTGGGTGGTTGATCGAGCATATGCAGCTATAAATGTTCCGAATGCAATCCAACGCACACAATACACTAAAGAAGAATAGCCCAAGTTGTTGATAGAGAGGAGTATTAGGGAGAAGGCTGTTGGGGTAAAGGCACATGTGCCTAGCCATCCTTGTATTAGTTACACTGATAATACCCACACCATGTATTAATTACTCACATACATGTACACTATAGGTGGTGGGCACCCATCACAGTCACTTCATTCTTTATTCTTTTAGTGGCATTTGAATAAAGGAAAGGCCGGTCACACCATGCGTCTATTGAAATTCCCACATCTTGTGTGTCTCCCTCTCTTGATCTTGCTCCTTACACCATAGCTCTTGCTTCCACTCTGTGCTTCCACTTGAGGGATCACTCCCTTCAATTGATATCATAGCCATTTTCCTTAAGAGCTCGAGCCTGACTTGGTATTGGTTCAGTTTGCATTCAAATACCTACAAAAGTTCTTCTTTAGTGGTATCCATGGCTCAACTTGGAGAGATATGAGTTGGTGCTCTTCTCCTTCCAAAGACTTGTTGAGGCTTGCTCCAAGCCTTCCCCTGGCCATAGTAACCATTGTCTTGAGCTCTCTTGTGGGCAGCATAAGCTATAGTAAGAGGGAATGCAAGCAACATGTTTACACATGTTGTCTTTGCCCCATTTGGCACCCCTCTTGCCTCCCCTTTGTCTTTTACCACTTGGTTAACTCCTAGGCAATCACCCTTGGCACCTTGCCATTGGTTATTGGCTTTTGGGATTGGATTTGAGCTTTTCCATTTCATCCATTGACTTTGTATTCACAATAGTCTATTGTATACTACATGTGGACAGTAAGTATTGAGCATATCTTTAGCTATGTGATGCTCCTAGGACTTGACATTGATGGTCAGATGCTAGCTTGATGCTTGGAATGCTTATTGGGATTTGATTAATGAGCTTATTTGGATCGGTTTACATAGATTGTTTCATTGTTGGAAAAACATGGCATCATATTATTTTATCAAAGATCTTGCATGCATATTTTTATTTTATGCTTCTCGAGTCCTTAGGATGCTACACTGGGGTATACCATTGATGTCACATGCTTGATTATGCTCTTACATGCTCTTGAGTTGAGATTGGAGCTTTGACTCTTGACATTGGTTATCATTCACTGTTATCTATGGTCATTGGATGCTACAATAATAGTTTTGCAAGTTACTTGGGTCGAATGCTCCTGCATATATGCTACTTGGATCTTGGATATAGGCATGCCTTTCACATGTTGTTTTGAGCATTGTTTGCTCTTTTGGTAGACTTTTGTTCCAATGGGAGCCATTGGTTGACACTTGGATGTTACACCAAGCATTTGATTGTACAGTTGAGCTTCAGGGGCTTATAGTGAAACTGTGGGACTTGGAGACATGTACATGCTCTCGTCATGCCCTGTGATGTCCACGTAGGTCTAGAATCATGTTGTCCACGCACTAGTTACTATCCACATTGAGTGCTATCCATTATGTATGCATTTGATTCTTAGTGGTTTGATCTAACATTGCTTTTAGATCTAGCATCTATCTCTAGCATGATGTTGTCAGTGATATATGGATATTGGTTGGCTATGGATTGAGCTTCCATTACATTGCTCAGTCCATTGTGCCTTTGGTTGGTCTCTTCTGTTATCCATGAGACTTACTCTATACATGATGGTCATGCCTATGAGATGTATCTCAATCAAACACAATGATCCTTTGACAGTCCTCGATGCTAGTTGCATTTTCACTCATTGCTAGTTGGAGCTATTCTTTGGCAATTGCAATTTGTCTTATATCAATGATTACCTCTCTTTAGAATTGTTTTTTTATTGTTGTACTTCATTTTCAACATGCTATAATTGTAGTTTATTGCACTATTTATGCAAGCAGTCAACTCCATTTAACACTTCTTTGCATTAAGTTTGTGGATAACTCATTACTTGGTCAGTATCCCTTGTTTTCAGCTTGATCTAATAAAGGTTTTGGGACTAATTCGCAAGTTATTACAACAATATTGAAAATCCCAAATCTAGCAAGTTTTAGGATAGAAAATGCAGGTTAAGCCTTTGAAACATGAGGATGCCAAGCCCAAATGTATTGATGCAAAGGATTGGATTGAATTGGATGAGCTATGTAAGTCCATTGTCCCTCTCTAAGCAAGTTTTTTATGATGTTATTTTTGATGGTCAATCTGCATGGGACTTATGGGATAAGATTCACAATGTATATGACAAGCAAAGCCCCACTTCTCAAATATATTGGCTGAAGCAACTCATGGACCTTCACATAAAGGAGGTCACTTCCATGTTAGCCCACTTAAATGAGTTTCATTCTATTCTCAACCATTTGTCTTTGTTAGAATATCAAACTCCCGTTACTCTTCAGTCAGTCTATCTTTATGTGTGTGACCGTGGATACAGTTGTACATGTGTGTGACATTCAATAAGTCGATGTAGTCAATGACTTAACGACAGTTAGTCTTGGTTAGTCATATCTATGTGTGTAAGTCTCTTTCAATTAGAATGATTGAAGAATAATGAAAGAAGAAGAACAATGAGCTGAGGCTCATCTTTCGCTCCACTCTGTCTCTCTCCCTCTCTTCCAACATGGTATGAAAGCTTGAATGCCTGAAGCCTCAAGGCTTGGCAATGGCTATTTGACATCAAGACATCAGATTTTAAGAAAACATCATCAAAGGAGATTGTGCATGCAGCCCTTTTTTTTGTAAAAGCTATATCTTGCTAGAGAAATGGTTTTTGGAGAAACGGCCTCATTTACGAGACTATTTCGACATAGTCTACAACTTTGCAGAAGATTTTTTTTCAAATTCCTCACATCTTTTGAGATATTAGACACTGACATGTGCAGACTAGCTGTTGTGGGAGCTTTCACTCAACCGCCAAGACCCACGGGCCGCTTATTAATTCAAGCGTTCCAAGCCGAGCACTAATGGCTACCTCTCACATAGCCGACGCGCCATCCATATCTATGGATGTAGTGAGCTTACCTTGATGCCGTTCGAGTTACCTCCTCTCCCGCGCACTCCGGTAGCTCCACGATCCAAGTGCAAGCTTCAAGCAAGCTCCATCCTCAAGCTCCACGCTCCAAGCTCCATTGCCGCGAGCAAAAGAAGAGAAGAGAAGAGAAGATAAGAAGAGAGGAGACGATGGAGAGCTTCTCCTCCTCGGTCCCTCACCCTCACACACTCACTCCCTCACACTCTCACACTCCCTCTCTCAAACACAAGCTCAAGCAAGCAAGAACAAGAAGAAGAAGAAGAAGAGGAGAGCTACTTTTGGCCACACACAAGAATGAGCTTCTCATTCACTTTTCAACTTTATATACAAAACCCTAAATCCCTTTTGGGCGGTCATCCCCTTTTCCCCTTTTTACATGGCTGGCTGTAGCCCATGCCCTTTTTCCCATTGTCCTTCTATCTTCCTAGCTTCCTTTCCACCGCCCATCTTCATTTACAAATTGCACGGGTGAGAGCCCGGCGCTCTTTTACAAGATTTCAGGGTGCGCCTTTTTATTTTAAAATGCGCCTTTCCCCTTTTGCCTTTGCCTTGGACTTTTAAGGTTGCCCTTGCGCTTTTGGCCTTTTCTCCTTTTCTTTCTTCAGTCGGGCTACCTTTTTTCCGCCTTTGCCCTGCGTCTTTTCCACTTCCTTTTGCTTTCTTCGTGTTGGGGTTAACATTACCCCCCTCTTAGACGAGTGCCAGTCCCATGGCACTCACCGTCGTAGGTAGCAGGCTAGAGCATGCACCAAAGACGTGGGTAACAAGGACGCATGTGGTTTTCATGGAGGAATGTTGGTGGTGGTGTGGCAGAAGGTCCTGGGGGCCTTTTGGTGGCCAAGGTGGCTGGTGGAAGGTTGTTGGAGTTGGTGGTAGGGTTATGCTGTGTTGGGGATTGCATTGATGGCCAGCACAAGTGTTGGTTTGTTGGGGATTCTGCGCATGACGATTTTTTGGGGGCTTGTCAGATGGTAAGTGATAAGCATTCAGAGTTGGGTGTTGATGAAGATCGAATGACACATTCTGTGGAGTCTTCAACACCTGCAATTTGAAAACCTCTCGTGTGGTCTCTCCCTAAGGGGTAGTGCTAGTCTTCTTATCGTGCACAAGACTTGTTTGATTAGTTTGGGAGATAGGTCGAACTCTAAGCAAGCTGAGAGTATTGTCCTGCACTTGAGGACCCAAACTGTGGATATAGTTCAGTGCAAATATTATGTGAGTGCTCGTGCATACTTAGATATTACATAGTTAGAAGACCGCGGGCTAGTTTCTCATAACAATGCGTGGATGAGGCAAAGTTGTCCATGTGGAGAAGGAGTACGCGTGAAGGTATATAAGACATCCTTTGCATTGTGACTACACGATGTAGCATAATGGAATACAAGGACACCGCACTTTCAGTAGCTGGAACTATTGGACTTGCTTGATGAGTACGGGGTACGTTTCATAGCCAATCGTGTGGTGTTGATCACACTGATTGCAATGGTACTAAGGCAGAGTGCAAAAGAAAATTGTGCAAGTGGGTCAGGGTGACAGGTCAAACCCTAGGCGAGACAAGCTTCCCAGGTATGTCCTGCCCTTGATGTGCCCTGAACAATTGTGGGTGAGTGTAAGGGGCTAGGGGACTAGGGACGAAGCCAGTCGACCAAGGTCACCAGACGTACCTAATTTGAGGACCCCTAGGTGCTGTGCTGTGATCGTGGGTGCTTCTTATTTTTCCATTCACTTTTTTTTTTTTTTTTTTTTTTTTTTGGTTGCCTGAGTACAACCATTACAATGTGTTGAGGCTATCATCCTTTCAATGGGTTGGAAAATGTCAAGCTTTGAAGGCTTAGAAAATGAATAGTACAATGATGATGGTGCCCTAGCCTCGCTGTTAGAGAAACATTTGGTGAAAGGGGGAGATACACTTGAGATATTGCAACCCTCCTTGCGGCACATGCGATGCTGGTACAATTGAGGTAACGATTGCCGTGAGCCAACAATAGAGCCTGACCCAGAAAGGGGGCGTGGCAATGTGGGCGATTGGCAAGGGTGCTTTTGGCAGCGTGGCTTTGTCGCGGCTCACTATGGGGTTGTGGGTGTTGCAGTGATTGGGCATTGAGCATTTTCGCACAAGGACCTGTATTATCTTGCATCCACTTGTCACTTCATGAGAGGATATGCATTGTGTATGCTGCAACTATAATAAACCAGTGCAATGCAAGGAGACATCACTTATTTAAATTCTATGGTGTTGACTAGATATTTATCACCTGCGCTTGATTAGCTTTTTCTTTTGCTAAAGGCGTAGCATATATTAAACGCAGATATGATAACTTCATACAAGTCAGGAACATGTCAACACTTAACAAGTCAGGAATACTCAATCATTTAAAACAAAAAGTCCTGGCCAGTTATCATTTGATAAGCCCCTTATGCATTATGGGCTACTCGATTTGTACTAGGCGGGGCGAGTCTGGATGGCCGGGTGATTGGGGCTCTGCTGGTGTGGGACTCCTGTGGGGGTGAGCAAGGAACATGTCGGCCGGGATATGAATGGTGTAGTCCCGACCTGCTACCGTCTCCAGAATATCTTTAAATAGTTCATTAAATTCTTCTCTTTCCCGGGCTGCCCTTTCTGCCTTTGAGCGTCTGGGGCCCGAGCGGGAGCTGGAAGTGCGTACTACTAGTGCTGCGGCCTGTTGCGGGTTTCGAGTCTCGACTTTCTTGACTCGAGGGTTCTTCGGCCTTCGCCCTGGGCAATGTCGCTTAGGACCCCGCTTCTTGGCGTACCGCTTGATGGTGGGCACATAGCGCTCTGGTGGAGGGGCGCGTGCCACATGCTCCCGCCTCCTGCGAAGAGCATCTTTGCAAGCTAACTCTCCATGATTATCCATGCGTTCTGCCAAAAAAGGAAACCTGCAAGGTGCGAACCAAGGGTTAGACCTTGATACATGAGACAACTGTTTGCATGGAAGGGATTTTAGAGTGGTTTATGAAGCGCATATGACAAGAAGGGGAGGGGTGAGGCATGCGGCGTTTGTTGTAGAGGAATGGTCCCCATGCTAATGTTCGCGTTGCCTCCAATCATTAGCGGATATTAGTTTATGCTAAGTCGCGTGGACTGGTTGTCGTGGAGTGGGACAGGGTACATCCTCGGGAGGATAGACCAAAAGGGAAGAAGGTGTATAGAGAGGGGCTGCACCCTGTCTACACCATCATGTTGTTGGTCAAGGCTTCCTATGGCGGTAACGTGGGTTGCATGCCCTTCACTTGGAGGTGGGAGTGGTCACACGGCTTTTCAATGTGTGATGAGAAGAGGACTTGAGGAGGTTAGCCTGTTAGAACCAACTCTTCTCCCTGCGCTTGACTATCATTACTTGTGTGTGTTGATATTGTTTATACAAGGTGACACAAAAAGCAGTGTTTATTTATATACATATCTATGAATCCATGTCACATTACAAGGATAAGAACCAAGTGTAGAACTCGGGGTTGTACCGGAGCATGGCACACGCATCTAGTATTCGTGGCAGCTGACTTAATACTGATAGATATTTTGCCACGTCGAGTAGCATGGAACCTTGACCGAGTCTACTGGCAATATGTAACTCCTCTTTGGTGAGAACCTTATCAATCAAAGGGCCCTGTAGCCTAGTCCCAGCCAAGTCCGCACCCCGAATGTCAGTGAGCACTCGAAGGGAAGTTGGTGCCACGTAGGTTGGGTCTCTTTGAGACCGCCATTTGGCCAATCGCTCTTTTGAGACCGTCATGATGTGAGCCCCTAGTTCGGCCATTACGACGCGGCTTTCGCACCAACGCCGCTCAAATTGACTCTGGCCTGTTGACAGTCGCTTTAGTAGCTCTATGTCTACGAGATTCGGTCGACAGAGCACTTCATTGAACGTGACGGTTAAGCGTAGTTCGTCAGCCTCCTCGTCAGGGATGAGTCGCATCTGTTCATGCAGGAGCCTATCGTAGTGCCCGTTAAGATGTTCTTGTTCTTCCCATGATAGAGGAAAGATCAAGTACTCTCCAAGCTGCTCCTTGGGGATTGTGCCCACGTCCGCAAGGACGTAGACACGTGCGACCACTTTGAGCTTAGCCTCCAACTCAGTTAAGCATTCTGCGACACTTCTATGCTCAACGAGGGCTTGCTCGGTTGCTATCTCCTGCAAAGTTCTAAGAGTTTCCTTAGGCTTTAACATGGCTGGGGGCTCAGGCCTAGATGAGCAAGATTGGTCAACGCTAGGATTTCTTATGCTCTTGGGGTTCTCACGTTTCTCCTGAGGTTTTGCTACCATTTTGTCATGGTTTTTCTTGGATGTGACTGGTATAGATTTGTCACCCTGTTGTGACAGCGTTGCATCCACTCTTGATTGATCAATGTGAGTAGAGTGTTCTATTGTCAGTGGATAGAGTGTTGCAAGCAACTGTTGATGGCAACTGTTGCTTTGGTTTGTCAGAGCACACAGGTGTGTCTGAGGTTTCACCGCTATTAAGAGAGGCATCAATGGGTCCATTGGTGGATGGACTCGATGCTTTATTTATCTGCTCTTCGGCGCTCTTCATCTCAATGTTCTTGGGGTCCACAAACACATGCAACTGTTGCTGTTTTCTCTGCTTTCTCCTCTTTTTCTTGGACAATGAAGGTGCCTCTCTCGACGACTCAGGACCCTGGGCTATATCGACCGTTGATGTGCTTGGTCGGGCCTCAGCATTTCCCTTCTCTAGTGTGTCCTTATGGGACATAGCCGCGGTTTGCTGAATAGCCTTGCCCGGTTGTGAGGGCACAACTGCCTCCCTTTTCGGAGAGTCTAGCCCTTTAGCCAACTCCCTTGCGTTTAACTCCTCCAGCCTAGGCTTTAGGCACTTTGGAAGTGCTGGAGTTGTTGAGGGATTTGGTTGCGACACCTCCTCCACAGGTAAACTACTAAGGACACGTTCCACATAGGGTATTGTCACGGCCAAGGGCTGTGACTGCTGTGATCCCTGATTGGAAGTAGTAGCAACTAGTTCAGTGGGCTGGCTACCCTTGGTGGATTGCGGTGTCAAGTCCCTAGGGTGATCAGAAGTGGCTGTGTCTTTCATTGGCCTTTGAGCACTCATTTGTGTAGATCGAACAGGAGCTGATCTAGTAACATTAGGTGGCTCAGGCATATCCTTGGGTCGAGAGGTACAGATGGCATCATGTCTCGCCTCTTTGACGGTTGGAAGCTTAGATGGAGGTAGAGATTGGAATTGAGCAGTCGCCCTTGACAACTGCTGTGGTGCTTCCTGTGTCTGGTTGGGAGAAGAGGGCGTAGGAGATCTAGGACTCCTAGGTGGATGTGGCACTAGCTGAATGATTTTCTCAAGGCTATTAGACGATTGTGCCATTTCCTTTGTTGAGCGATCAACCTTGCCTTGAGCAATGTTGTGCCTATGATGCTTGTTCTCCCCTTGGGAAATCAAAGGCTCTTTGGGCACTAATGATTTTTGTGCATGCTCGATGGCTACATATGACATCTGTCTATTTAGAATGCTAGGCTGAGGCTCTTTCTTTCGAACAATCATGTCTGGTTTGTTGCCTTGAGGCCTAGATTTTCTCTTAGATTTTTTCCTGTGCTTCATTACTTTTGATGCACTCTGGCCTTCAGCTGATGGAGGCGGTTTAGCAAGGGATTTTGGCACCCAAATCCATCGGTTGCCTGCATAATACCCTTGAGCCCGAAGCAACGCCTTGGATATCCATCGTGGCGTTGTGCTGGCTCTCCATCGACGCCTCCGTCTATAAGGCTTGGGCTTCTTTTGGGGTCTTCTACGATATTTGTAAGTCCAAAGCCCGTCCTTGGCATTGTCTCTTGACCTTCTTTTTTCCGGCATGGCCTCACTCGCTGGTTCTCGTTGTTCGACCTGTGCTTGTATCAACTCTTTCAACAAATTCTTGCTCTCATTACTAAGCTTGCTTGGTATGTCAGAATGCTCCTTACCCTTCCCTTGAGGTTTGGCGAGGTCACCCTTGCTAAAAGTTGTGATTATCCTCACACATGGTAGTGTTAGGTGTATCCTCTGTGCTATATAGTCGGCTTCACACTTCGTTGCCTTTTTGAAGGGCCTTCCTAAGAGGATTTCCTTTCCACAATTCTCGCTATTTGGAGGAACATAGAACAGGACTGGCAAGCTTTCTGTTTCAATAGTTACAAGGATTCTGCACTTTCCTAGAAGTGCTTGTGGGTGTTCCCTGTAAGGGTTAAGAGTTGCGTCAGTCGGTTTGAGCTCTGGTTGACCTAGTAGAGTCCATGCTTCATAAGTCAAGATATTGAAATCTGCTCCCTCATCAATTAGAGCATCGATAGTATGCTCTCTTTTCGCAGTGAGTTTGACCCTAAGATAAGCAAGTGGTACTATGTCTTCATCTTCTGGGTCTTGGCTTGTAAATTTAAGCCTTCTGATAGATGCCCTTGAGTTCTCGACTGCACGACCAGATGTGGATTCTCCACTGCTGTCTTGGATCGTCGGTGCAGTGCTATTCAAGGTACATCTCTCGTCAAGAGTGTTATGTCTAGTCATATTCGCATTTGTAGCTTGCTGAAGTTGCATTTTGCTCTGACTAGACACAGTCTGAACACAATGTCTTTGTGTTCTCGTGGTGTGGCCTTTTCGCCCTTGATGGCTAGATTGGCCCATTGATGTTCTAGGGTGTCTGTTTCTCTCTGTTCAGGTATGGGCTTTTGGTTGCTCTATTACAAGTGAGACTCCATGCTGGTGTAGAGCCATTACTTCACTAGGATCCAATTTGGAAGGCCTGTCACGGCGCGCGTTTTCTCTCCAACCTACTCGGGGGAGGTGCGGAGGGGCAGAGCCCCCTCTGCGGGGGTCCGGGGGGGGGGGGGGGGTAGTCCCCCTCGGCCCGCAGGGCCGTTACGGTAGACGCCATATGCAATTTGGAGGACCGTTTATAGCCAAATTTTGAACTACGTGCTCTAAATTTTAGCCCAGTGAAGATCTGTGATATGCCTTTAGCTCTACGTAGCCTTTTGGGTCAATTTCGGGGTTTAGATGCGTCAGAATCTGTGTTCAAGATACATGTCCGATTTTGACAGTTTTTGGTCTGATTCTAAGATGTCCGATTATCAGAATCAAACGTCCAATTTTGGGTTGGTCCGATCGGACCAGTGGTCCGATTTTGCTCACGTCCGATTCTAGCAGTTGGATCAAAAAGTGGTCCGATTTTCAAGTGGTCCGATTCTGGGAATCGGATCGGACAGGGTGGTCCGATTTTGACTGGTTCGATTCTGACTGGTCCGATTCTGACTAGTCCGAGTCTGGGACTCGGACGGCCTGGTCCGATTGTGAGTGGTCCGATTATGGACTCATCTGAGTGTCCGAGTCGGACGGGTTGGTTCAAGCGTTCGATTCTCAAAATCGGACGGGTTGGTTCGAGTGCCACGTGGCACGTCCAATCGGGCTGGTCCGATTCTGGGAATCGGACGGTTTGACTCCCCAACTCGGGTGTCACAGCGAGTTGGTTCGAGTGCGTCGACGGGCGGACGCGATTCCCACGCGTTTGTCCCCTCCTCACTGTCTGGTGCACAAAATCACCACAGACTTTCTAAATCTGATCAGGGCACTTATTGGAAGACATCAGACTCACCTGGAACAGCACAAATCACCGATGCCTAGGAATCGGGGCAGCGCTTCCTCGTCCTGTAAACCAAAAGTTCTCTATCTCTCTCTCTCTCACACACACACACACACACACACAAGACAAACCAAGGAAATGAGGTCTGTCCTAGCCTCCCAGGCCTCTTAAGGTCCTTTCCCAGCACTGCAGAACCTCACAGCTAGTTCCCTGTCCCTGCCTCACCCAAAACTTGAATCTGGTCCCCTTTTCCCTGTTTTAGCCTGTTATACAGCAACAGAAAACCCTGCTGTTTGCCTGTTTTTTTCTTCTTTTTCTTTGTTTTTTCCTACCCTAAATGCATCCAAATCACAAAATAAACACCTATGCTACTCCATTCCACAACATAAATCTCAGAAAGCAACAACCTACTTGCCAAGGAGATCGAATACCATCTTCAACCCCCTCGCTTCCTACCTATCTACCTCAAGCACCGGTTCGGGGGAAACCCCTTACTTTGATGCTCGATTCGAAGCGCGCAAGCGCTCAAGGCTTGAATCCGTTGGTCCCAGCAACGGAACCAAAATGTGGGAGCTTTCACTCAACTGCCAAGACCCACGGACCCCTTATTAATTCAAGCGTTCCAAGCCGAGCACTAATGGCTACCTCTCACATAGCTGACGCGCCATCCATATCTATGGGTGTAGTGAGCTTACCTTGATGCCGTTCGAGTTACCTCCTCTCCCGCGCACTCCGGTAGCTCCACGATCCAAGTGCAAGCTTCAAGCAAGCTCCATCCTCAAGCTCCACGCTCCAAGCTCCATTGCCGCGAGCAAGAGAAGAGAAGAGAAGAGAAGAGAAGAAGAGAGGAGACGATGGAGAGCTTCTCCTCCTCGGTCCCTCACCCTCACACACTCACTCCCTCACACTCTCACACTCCCTCTCTCAAACACAAGCTCAAGCAAGCAAGAAGAAGAAGAAGAAGAAGAAGAGGAGAGCTACTTTTGGCCACACACAAGAATGAGCTTCTCATTCACTTTTCAACTTTATATACAAAACCCTAAATCCCTTTTGGGCGGTCATCCCCTTTTCCCCTTTTTACATGGCTGGCCGTAGCCCATGCCCTTTTTCCCATTGTCCTTCTATCTTCCTAGCTTCCTTTCCGCCGCCCATCCTCATTTACAAATTGCACGGGTGAGAGCCCGGCGCTCTTTTACAAGATTTCAGGGTGCGCCTTTTTATTTTAAAATGCACCTTTCCCCTTTTGCCTTTGCCTTGGACTTTTAAGGTTGCCCTTGCGCTTTTGGCCTTTTCTCCTTTTCTTTCTTCAGTCGGGCTACCTTTTTTCCGCCTTTGCCCTGCGTCTTTTCCACTTCCTTTTGCTTTCTTCGTGTTGGGGTTAACAGTTGTTTACTGCAGTAAACAATAGGTGATTCCATGAGACTGGTGGCTTTCATCCTAACAATGTATATGTCCTTATTATCATGCATTTGAGCATGATATTGGAGTGTTAAATGCTTAGGTTTGGAGCTTATTTGCAGGCTAGAAATAGTGAACCTGTTGCTCTCCTGAATTTGGAAGCAATATACTACAAGATTGAAGTATCTGTGATGCTTATTTGCTAGTGGCAAATGCTTGGATCATACCACTTGAGTGGTAGATGATTTTTGGGATATTGTGAGTGCTGAAAGTCCAAAGTTTGGACTGATTTGTTGCTAGTTATTATCTACAAGAAGGATACCTATCATCTTCACTTGACATACATGCAATATGTTCTGACCGGTTGGACATGTATCAACTCCTGCACAGAGTGGCAACTGAATGAGATGTTTTGGGACTGTTTTGAGATCTAAATACTCTTGTTTTAACAGAGAAAATACTACTACTTATAGTGGTGGGTTGGCTGTATTTGGTATTGCTACTTGCATACAGTACAAACATTGATACTTGTATGGACATAGTTTGTTGCTGGGATATTTTGCCACTACCATATAATGTTTTGAACTGATTTGAGCTCCGCTTATGCTTAGTTGACTATGTTTTTTCATTGTTGGAATACAATTTATAACAAGCAGGTTGTTAGGAAAAATGTCTTGAATTCCAAGAACCTGTCATGAATAGCAAGAAACTGGTCCAGCATTGTAGGAAAAGGAGTTAGATACTTATAGGTTGTATATATCACTAACTACCTAAGTTGCAACTATGGAAAATGCTCAAGGCACTGACAATATCACTCAAATTATGGGAGAAAAGCTAGACAACAAAAATTTTGCTTTATGGAAGTTCCATATATGAAGAATTTTTTGGTTGGTAGAGGTTATTGGGACTTATGTACAAGTGATGAGGCTGAACCTAAAATACATGAAAGGAATTTGACAAATGATCAAAAAAGGGCTCATAAGCTATGGACTAAGAGAGGATGCAAGGTGTTACATTGGTTTTCCTTATGTATATCAGATGCTATGGTTATACAGATTACTGGATGCAATTCCCCAAAGGATGCGTGGGACATACTCATGAAGAATTATGGAAATGTAACACATGCAAGAAAGATTCAGCTAAAGCAACAGTTCAATAACATGTCTAGGAATGGCAGAAGCATTCGGGTCTACACTACAGAGATCAAGAACATAGCGGATCAGATTGCCACCATTGGATCTTCAATATCTGAGGATGATATGATTGTAGTGACATTGAATGGACTTGGCAAAGAGCATAAAGCATTTGATATGTCTATTTCTATGAGAGCTGAATCCCCTGATTGGGATGAGCTGATTGCTTTGCTGCTGTATGAGGAACTTAAGCTTGGGCTGAATACAGGTTCTAGTACGTCTCAAAGTAGAGACATTGTTCTTTACTCTAGCCAGTGTGGTAGAGGCAGTAGAGGCCATGGCTCTTTTCAAGGTTGAGGAGACACTCGAAATGCTTAAGGATAACATCAGTAGAATGCCTGGCATGGCACAAATACACAAGGCTCTTGCGGCTTTAAAGGCAGGAGGAGATCACCCCATGGTAGAGGTGGTGGATCTGGTTCATGGCAGTCAAATGATCAATCAAACAAAGATAAGGGCTATCATTATTGCGGTAGATATGGACACATCGCAAAGGATTGTTATAAGAAGCAAGGAGATATGAAGTCAAAGGGCAAACAGCATGGACACTATGCATCTTCTGGCGGTGCTCATGATGAGCAAGTTGACAGATTGTTTGCCATGCAGCATGTGTCCAAGAATGCATCTAGGCAGAATAGAGATGAGAAATGGTACATTGATCCAAGGGTTTCAAATCATATGACACCCCATGGAGAACAGTTTGATGAGATGGTTGCAGGTTCACATGGTTATATGTGTACTAGGGATGACACCCATGGCACTTAGCACACATGAATTGTTCCATTGTTGATGCCTAATGGCAAGAAAAAGAGCCTCCATGATGTACTACATGTATCTACAATGACCAAGAATCTTTTGTCAATTCGACATATGGCACAACAAAATCTGCAAGTGAGATTTAATAGAGATGGATGCTTTGTTGAAGAATATGATAATGGCTGCAAATTGATTGCTAGAGGCCAAAGAGATGGCAGAATGTTTACTCTTGATGTGTCAATCCCAGAATTGAAAGCAACCATGTTTGCACATGATGATGATGCTATAGGGGATGTTGAAATATGGCATAAGCGGATTGGCCATGTGAATGTACAAAAGTTGAAATCTATGTAGCAGAAGGAGATTGTGCTTGGACTGCCTACATTCAAGTATCATGGCTTTGGACATGTATGTGCCCGATCGAGTTGCCTCCTCCCACGAGCTCTTTGGTAGATCCATGATCTAGGATGCAAGCTCAAGCAAGCTCGATCCTCAAGCTCTAAGCTCCAATATCCATTGCCGCATGCAAGAGAAGAGAAGAGAAGAGAAGAGAAGAGAAGAGAAGAGAAGAGAAGAGAAGAGAAGAGAAGAAGAGGAGAGGAGAGGAGAAGATGGAGAGCTTCTCCACCATGGTCCCTCACCCTCACACACTCCCTCTCCCTCAAGCACAAACACAAGTAAGAAGAAGAAGAAGAAGAAGAAAAAGAGAACTAGTTTTGGCCACACACAAGAATGAGCTTCTTTATTCACTTTTTGCCTTTTATACATGCCATATCTCCTCCTTGGGGACCCATTCCTTTTTTACACGATCGACCATTTTAGCCTAGGTCCTCTTTTCCTATTCCCTTCCTATTTACGTTGTTCTTTTATCCATGCCCATCTACATTTATAAATTACACAAAAGGGAGCTTGGTGCTCTTTTACAAAAATTTAGAGTGTACCTTTATATTTAAATGCGCCTTTCTCTTTTTACACTTGCCATGGACTTTTAAAGTTGCCCCTACACTTTTGATCTTATTCCTTCTAATTTTTTTGTTAGGATGCATTTTTCCACTTTGCCATGTGTCTTTTGATTTTATTTTGCTTTCTTTTTCACTTTCTTTACATCGGGATTAACATTATTCATATCTTAGCCAAGTGCCAATCCCATGGCACTTGTTGGTGAGGACTCAGGTGGTTGAAGGTTTGCATGTGGGTTGATGATAGGGCTTTGGGGAGATTGGCTGTGTGGAGAAGAAGCATAAAAAAATGGATGTGAGGTTGTGGGGGCCGAGAAGAGATTGTGTGGGTGATAGGGGACTCCAAGGTCAGTGGTTGGTAGTGGGTTATCGAATGTACCTAAAAAGAAAAAGAAAGTGCACTACCTGGGGGTGTGCCTCTCACCGTTTAGTGTATGGTGTCTGTGTCAGTGTAACTAGGAGCTAGGTCGACGAAGCCTGTGATGTTGTCCCATACTTGAGTACCCATATTGTGCAAGGGGAGGTACTATGGGTGTGACATAGGAGGACAGTTCTATAACTGTAGGCGAGTGTAAACTCCCTAGGTATGTCTTGCCCTTGATGTGCCCTAAGTGTGAAGTGGGGGAAAGGGGCTAGGGATATAATTTCCCTAGGTGTAGTGTCTATGGCACTTTGATGAGGGTACATAAGAATTCAATTTCTTCCTTTTCTTATGCTTAATCTTTGTCTTTTCTTTGCTTTCTTTCTTTCTCTCCTTTAAAAAAATATTTAATACATTAGGAGGAAGCATGCTAGATATCATCTCGATGCTCTTTTCAGGAGTTACATTGCAAGGAGGCCTAAGAGACTTGGTAAGGAAGGGTCTACTCTACAATTAGCCTTTTATGTTAATACGTATGTTTAGGAATGTTGTTGATAGGAAGGAGTGATTGCACTTGGTGAAGTGGCCATTGTGTTCATATCTTCAAGGATTACCATACAAAAGTAAGATAAGAGCATGGCCCTCATCATGAGGTGGGCCATTGCACAACTATCGATTTCAACATTGAGATAAAATAAGAGTGGTAGTAGCCAGGTCTCTTGTGGGCTTTTGCTTGAGAAAAATCTTGAGTACCTTGAGAAAATTACAAGTAGTGATGAATGCCGCGTGTGGGGGGGGGGGGCAAGATGAAAAATCATTGAGAGAAAGTACGTGATGGATGGGTAGATGTCCCGCTCAATGAAGATTAAGTACTCCTCTCGACTCCCTACATTAACATTATAGATCTTAGAAAAATCATACTTGTCATGCACATTGGGTTATAGTCTACCCCTATTCTCTGTGGATATAACATGTAGGTGGGATCATTGCACTCCTTTAGTATGGTGTTATAGAAGGCCATCTAAGTATCAAGGTTGAAGTCCAAGATACATCACTGCCATTTTTGTTGGGCTTTGTATCCGCCACTGCTCATGGTCTTTGGGATCTCCCAAACCTTGTCTTTCTAGTAGTCCACTAGCTCTTTCTGCCACTTGTAGGGTATTTTCCTCTTTCATATGTCCATTGGTTTCCTAGTCATTATGTGAGCTTGATCACTTGCTCCACCACTCTTAGAGACATGACTTTGTCTAAGGAGCAAGGGTAGTGGAAGGAGAACTCAAAAGATCGGCATTTGTTCTCCCACTACTCCAAGACAGTTAGTTCTTGGGCCTAGTTTATAGGATAGCATTCTTCTCTTTGCAGGATTTGGACTTCAGGAACTTGCTGCGGTTTGGCTCTCAACCTCCTCTATTCTTGCTTCACCATCTCTCTTCTCTTCCTTTTTACTTCCACAACCCTTTCTGGAACTGCGCTTCCCTCAGGATCTTCAAGTGGCATGTCTTGCTACGGTAGGCTAGGTTCACTTGGTTTCTCTTCCTCATCTTGGCCTTGCTCAAAGTCTGGCCCCTCTTCCTGCACTAGTTCTCTTGGCTTTTCAATACAGTGCTGCATCTACTATTCTTGCTCTCCAAACCCTAACTCCTCCAGCTTCTTGTCAAGAGCCCAACCTACCTCAAGTACTGTCATTGTTGCTTTGCGCTTAGGCTGGTTGTGGGGGTGCACTTGGGATACCATATCGCTATTCTTGTAATTTCTAGCTTCTTTTTAGCCCTTCTATTATGTCCACACCTTCAACCTAGGTTACATAGCATGGTATTAAGAAAGCCTTGCTGCTAGACTTCTATACGTGCCTCCACTACTTCTGCCCTTGCTAATGCCATGATTTGTTCACTTTTTTCCAAAAGGCAAGGTGTTTGGAAAGGTCCCTAAGCCTTTCATCACTTTTTCTTCCCAAGTCATGGCCTTCTCCTCCATCTTTTTGCTTCCTTCTTTGTTCTTCTTCAGCCCTTTTAGACTCTTCTTTAGCCTTTCGTCCGTAGGTGTTCATCCTCTTCCTCCTGCTCCTTCTTTTGTTCCTCTTCTAGCTTCCTTAATTCTTTCTACATAGCTTCAAAGTATTTGTCCCCTTCTACTATAGTTCCCTTCTTTTTGCTTGCAATTCTCAACATAATCTTTCCCTTTTCTCCTTGGCTTGATGAGACAGAGCCCTCCTCACATCACTCACTGACATTTCTTTTGCTCGAACTCTCCTATTGTCACTCACTGAGCTTCCTTCATCTTTGCAGCTTGCTCTTCTTTTTCCTTCTGTACTCTTGTAATTTCTTCATCCCCCAAGTTTTCGATAGAGAATGAAACTGGATGCTCACCTTAATGGTTGAATGCACTGGCAACCCATGGGTTGGTGAGCGCTCAAGTGTTTCTTCCACCACTTCTTCCCTCTCTACATCTCCCATAGCTTCTTGGATTATGGCGGTATTAGCATGCCTTTGAACTCTATGTTGGATGCTTTGGCCCATGGTTTTTTTCTTGCTGCCTTTGCTGTGGAAGTTGGAGACTCCCCACATGTTGTTCTAGGGCTCTAGTGCTTTTGTTGAGGACTCAATTGTCTTACACACATAGCTATTCTGGTTGATTTCATCCAAGGATCTAGCTGCAAGGCTCTCAAGAAGTGGTACTTCGATCCCACTCATCAAAGCATTGTACCTGTAGTTGAAGAACAATGCATGGACAATTTTTGCTTGCAGTATGATCTCGGAATTGGGGATATTGACTAAACTTATCCCATCATTTGTGTACACGTGGCCCATGTCCATCCACAACATACCATAGACGTCTCTCTTTGGCTACTTCTCAGGCTTGTTGATAAGTCCTGGAGTCCTTTCCACTAGTTCAAGACTCAACTCGACTTCTACTCTTTAGGTCTCCTCTCCTTGCCTCACTATCATTGTGCCACAGTTCTTGTTGGAATCAAAGAATCACAAGAACTCTATACACTTGATATAATTGATGGCTTGGATGACCTTCTCCAAATAGATTGCATTGGTCGATGCTCTATTTTACAACTTGCTTCTCTAACACCATGTCTTCTAGGTTTTGAATGCTTATGTATTTGAGTTGGTTAAAGGCTCTCATTTTAGTAGCAGCCAAGTCGTATTTGGCATGCTCCTCTTTTGAGAATGGAAGCTTGCTGCCTTTATCATGGTGCCCTTCTATCTCAATTCCTATCGTGATGCGACAACTCACTATTAGCTCACTTGAAATGACTTTTTGCAAAAAGATAAGTGGATTACAAATGCGTATTATGGAATGGTGAAATGTTCAAGTATAGAATGAAATTTTTTTCTTTAAGCAGTCCACACATTCCAACAAGAATTTCATGAAATTTTTTCTCAAGCACAATTTTACTTTAACCATCCTTTTTTGCTTTTGAAATCCGGTTTCAAGTCATGCTTTCTTGTCTACCTTACCCCCTCCCCCTCGGGAATGATGAACATCCTTCCTAGGATTGGAGGATGAAGGGTTAAGGGCGTTAAGCACCGGTTGGCTAGGATTTCTTTCTTCATGAGCCAATCATAGAATTGTGGGTTATACTCTAAGTGGGCATGACGGTCCATGTCATATGGTCTAATGTTTACATGTAATGTAGGTCAGGACATCAATTCGAAAGTCATCAGAGTTCATCTTGCTAGCAATGCGCAACTCTTCCTTGGCCAGGATTTAGTCCAAATAGGCGTGGGCGATAACATGAACTTGCAATGGTTAATTACGAGTGATGGGCCAAGACCCTATACGAGGCAGGAGCCACATAGGTTGGGTCATACTCAGAGGTTTTGATTTCACGTCTTTGCTTAGCATTGGTTGTAATTTGGTAGCCCTCTTGTTCCCATTAGAGATGGAGATCATACCATTTTTGCAAGAAGGAAGAGTCAGAGTTGGCTAGTTGTTTCAACTCTTCTAGCTCTTGGTTTGTTGCAGATACTTTGCTCTTGCTATAGGATCTTGCTATAGGAGGTGATCAACTACTGTTTGAGAGATTGCTCTCGAGAAATCTTGTTGGTGATCAATTCCTTAGCTACCATGGGAATCTTGAAAAACATGAATTCATATTGTTCCCAGATGCATGGCAAGGAGTGTACCTCCATTTTGCTAGTGGCTCATCTAGGAGACCTAAATCCAACCATTCATAGATTTTAGTAAATATGGTGAAGGTGGCATCCAAGTGTCTAATGCAAGTGACTAGGTCAACCCCCATATTCATGGCTAGGTTTGAGGCCAAAGTAAGGATAAATCTCTACGCATAGGAGGGTCTAAGGCCTATAGAAGGTTGGGGTTTGATTGGACTGGATAACTTAGCAATTGATGCTTGCTTCATGGAATACTCATGGGTGTTTGTTGGCTACTTGTTCAATGGGTTGGTCTTGTGGCTCAGTTTTGGTGCATTGCCTTCTACTTGTGGAACAGTTGGGACATTGGTCCATAGACCTATTGTGGTCCTGTAGGTTTGGTACCTTTTGGGTCAATTGGTTTCTCATTCCTAGGTGGCTTAATATCCTATAGAGATGAGCTGAAAGGCAATGTTTGAGGGACACGTGTGCTACTCATGGCCTTGGGCAACCAAATCCATTTGCTGCCTTTTTAATAGCCTTAAGTGCGTAATAGGGCTTTGGGGACCCATCATGGCTTGGCTATTTGTCTACTTTTGTAGCGCTAGATTTGTCTCCTAGGCATAGGGCATGAGGATCTGGGATTATGAGTTCATGTGAGTTGGCTCCTAAATGGTTGCGATTGTCGTTTGGGTACCTATTTGAGTTGTTTCTTAGTGGTCTTAGGTATGTCTACTGGGGGTTGTGGTTGGGTTGCTTTGGTGGGGTGGGACAAGTCACAACCCCCCTCAAGCTTGGCACTAGTTCTTCTACACTGGGGTGGCACTATAGGCTTAGATGGAGATGCGCTGCCCTTGTTGAAAGCCATCACTATTCAAACATTGCCAATGGCAAGGTGAATATGCTATGAGTTGTGATTGACATTACAATGTGTTTGTTTCTTGAATGCGCATCCTAGCAGCATTTCCTTACTGCAGCTTTAGTGTTAGGCAATATGTAGAAGATCATTGGTAGGCTTTTAGTCTCTATAGAGATTGCTACTTTGCAGTTTCCCAATAGTGCGTAAGAATGCCTCCCAAATGGGCTGAGTTTAGCATTAGTAGGTTGCAAACTGGGGTTGACCAATGAGGGTCCTATGGTCGTGTTTAAGAATACTAAAATCAGCTCCCTCGTCAATGAGTGCATCAAAGGCATGTGTCTTCTAGGCAGTGACCCATATAACAGGTAGACAGATGCTACTGCTTCCTCATCCTCATCCCCTATCTCAGTGATGGTGGTGACTCTTACGTTCACCATGGTTCCAATACTGTAGGCTTGTGTAGTGGATGCATTGGAGGGTAGTAATTCTTGAGGCGACTGCCATTAAAGAAGCCTATGCCCTCTCCCTCTAGAGTCTCAAGCTGTACATTGCTGCTTCGAATAATGTCACGACCTTGAAAGGTCCTAATCCTCTAAATTTTATCCTCTACTTACGACCCTTTACAGAGTATTGTAGCACTAGGTTGCCCTACTCAAAGTCGTGTTGTTTGACATATTTATCAAACTAGCTCTTGCATCTTACCTTCTCACAGATGAGTGCATGGATCACTAGGATTTAGGTCTCAGACATGCATTCTAACTCTACCAGGTGTGATTTCCATGCTTCTTTTCCATCCCATCTCTCTTGGACTACCACTCTCAAGCTTAGAACAAAGAATTCCACTGGTAGGGGATTGCTTCAACCACATAGGTCAGTTTAAATGGTTTTTGCCTTACGGTCATCTTATAACTATCCTATAGGTCCATAGTGCTACCATGAGCTTATTGTCCTAGTTAGTGTGTGAAGTGGAGACTCAATCAAGACATTTACTAGGATTTTATTTGTGGATTCCACCTAACCATTAGCTTGAGGGTAGTATGGTGAGGATTTCTGATGGATGATCAAGAAGGTGGATAATCACTTCATTAAGAAAGTGTGTGCCTTGATCACTAAGCTAGTTTGATGGGGTAGCCGAATCGTGAGATCACCTGCTCCTAAAGGAACTTAGCCATGGTCCTAGCATCATTCTTCTTGGTGGCATGAGCTGTTGCCCATTTTGTGAGATAATCCATTGTTATGATTATGTAGTTTGTTTGTGAGTACAGTGCTATGGGGATGATCGACCCAATAAAGTCAATTTCCCATTTTTCAAAGGGTTGTCATGCCATTACTGGGGTCAAGTACATCTTGTCTTTACAAGATGGGGATTTTGGTCCTTTGGTGGTCATCAAAATCCTTCACGAACTTAGATGCATTGTGGAATAGGGTGGGTCACCATAGTTGATATTGCAACACCTTGCATTCTATAGTGTCTCCGCTAAAGTGTGCTCCAGCAATTCCACCATGTGCTTTAGTAAGTACATCATGCATCTCATGCTGACACACACATCTTCACAATAACCCATCCTGTCTTAGCCTATAGAGCTAGCTGACCATTAATTGATAGCATTGAATCTTGAGAAGATAAGGTGCTTTAGCCTAGCCTTCTCTATAGATCTTTTAGGCAATCCATGCTCTAGGATTTGGACTATATTATCTACCCAATACGGCACTAGATCGGCCCTAAATAGGTCACATTCACTGGACATGGTGAAAAGGTGTGGATCATAAGGAAAGTTGTCTACGATGCCCTATTTAGCAACTTCTATTGTGGATATGCAAGACATATGGTTTGCCATGTAATGCTGCTTACCCTTGTGTGCAACCATGGAGAAGTCAAATTCTAGAAGTAGAAGTAATCATCTAGCTATGCGTCCTCTAGCACAAGGTTTGTTCACCAAATAAAGCAAAGCTTGATGGTCAACAAAGAAGGTAAAGGGGATAGCTAAAAGATAATGAAGGAAATTATTTACGATAAACACCAAAGCTAGGCCTTCCCTCTCTGTTGTGAAGTAATTCATCTCCATTTATATGAGTTGTCCACTAGCAAAGCTCACAAGATAATCGAGATTATGTTCACCAAATTGGCACAAAAATTTTCCATAGTGATGCATCAATGTGCATTTGGAATGTTATGCTTCACTCTGGGACTTGTAGGATCGGTGCGGTCATAAGAGCCTTCTTTAATTTCTTGTAGGTACATTGAGACTCCTTGGTCCACTCAAATATAATTAGAAATTTGTAAAGGGTTCTAGCAATTAATGCATAGTTTAGATTGAATCACCGATAGTGCCTTGTGTATCCCAAGAAGTACTGAACTCCCTTATAGTTCATGGGTGGTGGTAAATCAATAATGACTCTTAACTTTGGAGAAGTCTGTGGCAATGCCATTCTTAGACACTACATGGTCTATGATACATCTGTGTTTTACCTAGATCTGGTACTTCAAGGGGCTCAAGGAGAGTTTATACAGTCTACATCGCCGAAAGATTGCACATTTCTCTAGGTGTTCCCTCCAACTCGAGTGGACACATAGATTGTCAACAAACATCTCCAATTCTTGCCTAAGCATGTTTTTGAAGATGACACACATAAGGCACATTGAAAGGTAGCTAGTGCATTTGTCAACCCAAATGTCATGACTATGTAGGAAAGTACGGCCCATTCGATCATAAATGCTATCTTATGTCTATCGTGAGGTGCACTTGTACTAGCCTGAGAATCCATCCAAGAAACTGTACGCTTCTCTTCCCATTACCCTTTCGAGCATGTGATCCGTGTAGGGTAGTGGATATTTGTCTCTTCTTAATCACAAAATTTACCTTTTTATAATTCACACACACTAGAATCTTTCCATTTTTCTTCAAGATAGTTACTATAGGTGACACAAATCCATCTGCTCAAATTTGTAGATGAATTTGGCCTTCAACAACTTATCTATCTCCTCAATGGCATGTGCGTGCTTTGGATTCATTGGGTATGGTCACTGCTTAATTGGTGTTGCATCATCAGAAGTCATAGGGATGTTATGAGTCACAACCTTTGGATCTACTCATTTTAGTTCATTTAAGGACCAAGCAAACACATCCATGTAGTCTCATGGGAGAGCGATGAGATTAGCCTCTTCTTTCCTAATCAAGTCATCCAGTACGAACATAGGTTGAGGTTTTTTCCCTTCCCTTGCTAAGTTGACTTCCTTGACCTTAGCAGACCCTTCTATTAGTCCGCTTGCCTATCCTTGTTACTTAGCTCCCCAGTAAGATTACTATTGTGTCAACTTTTTGAACTTCGTGAAGTGCTTTGGTATATCTTGGGGCTTCCTTTGCTCTTTGATTTATGATCCCATTGATTGCCTCCTTTTTTTCTCCTTCAACCACCTGTGCCTTAGGTGGACTGGCAAGTCCCCTTTGGTACATTTGGAATTAGGTGGTTGAGGTATTTTCAGATCACTTTTGGAGCTTAGTTTTGACTCAGAGTTAAACTCACAACCTTTTGCTAGAAGGATTTTCCCTTAGTGGTCATAGCTTTGAGGTCGATTCAGTTCTAAAGAGAGTGGTATAGTACTAGGTTGAACTAATCTGGCTTGCTCATAGTCTATTACACCTAGGTGGTTTGGTCGCATTATATCCTGATGACTCCTCTTTTGATCCTAAAGATGTTGGCTTTCCGTGGCTTGAAGTCTACTTGTATTTGTTCTATCACTCGATTGTCTGTATAGTATTCTATTGTCTTGACCTCTTCCTCACTTTCCTTATATTTGTAGAATAGAAGTCTTCATACTCGTCATCCGAATCATTGTATTCTAACTACTTGCATCATGGTTAAGGCAAGTAAGTTGGTCCAAGCTTGTTAGGTCCTTCTACCCAACACTGCTTCAATACTTGCCATAGCATTGGGTTCTTCCTGAGCAGATCTCCTAGAGGTAGAGTCACAGGGGATGATATCAATGTCATGAATAGATTGCCAACCACTTGCTTTTCATTAGGATCTACTCTCTTTTGCCAATGATTTTAGACAATATGCATGTATGTGTTATCTAGGCTTTGTCTATGTAGTGCTACATGGGGTACAAATGTGTCTCTTGATCTTACCCACATAGGCAAGATTGATGTGCTCACACTAGAGAGCTCATTGATCTTGCCTTTAATGATGGGTTCAATATCCTTTAGCTGCTCTTAGGCTTCTCTCACCTATTCCTTGACCTTATATCTACTACTTCCAATTGGTGCCGCGGGTTGGGATACTCCCTAATCTTTGCACTTGCCTTTTCTGTGCTCTTAGGAGCAGTTGTTTCTGCTTCAGCATCTGTGACTTACTCCCCCTTGGATAATGTGATGGTACTGTTTGCCTTGAGAATAACCTTCACCTCATCCCTCTTTCTCCTTATCCTACAACTCTTCTTCCCTATTCAAGTTGCATCAAGGTTGCTAGATTCAGGTAATGAAATACTAGCATGCTTAGTTTGTGCTTAGGTCATGCATTCAACAAAATTGGCGTGGCCTCACCATCAAGTGTCTCAACTCCAAACAACCCCAATGGTATGAATGGTATGATTGCCAAACTAGTGGAGGTTTTCCACCTAGGGCACTCAACATACAAGTGTATGATCCCATAGTTTGGACATCTCAGGCCAGCCTTGTCTTATTGGCTTGCTCCCTTTTGGGGCAGCAAGATGAGATATACCCTAGATAACCACAAGTCTAGCATGCGATGGATTCTTGGTTTTGTCCTCCTAGACCTCTACCTCCTCCCCTGCCTAACACTATCACCAGCACTGGTTTGAAATCCATCAAGATGGGGCTACCCTCTTTGTCATATGAGATGTAAGGGTTTACATATGGTTCATTCTCATCTAGCTCCTTTACATAATGTATCAGAGTGTTGCTCGGTTGATCACAATGAGTCTAGGTGGTCCGGGTATCCTTGTAGGATTGACATTCATCCTAGGGACAGCTGGCTTTGAGTCATTGGTGTTGGGAGAGCTAATGGAGCTCCCCTTCTAAAATTCAATGGCTTTCTTTTATCTCTCTTCTCTCTCTCTATGTGTGTGTGTGTGTGTGTGTATGTTCTGTCTCCCTATCCCGCCCTCTCTCTATTTTCCCTTCTTTTCTTTATTTTTCTCTTGCCCTCGCCCTCACCCTCTATCTATTTCTCTTTCTCCCTTCCCCTCCCTATCTTTATTTCTCTCCCTCCCTCTCCCCCCCATCATCTCTTTCTCTATCTCTCTCCATATATATATATATTATATATATATTCTCTCTCTATCCCTCCCTCTCTCTATTTCCTATTCTTCACTTATTTTTCTATCTCCTTCTCCACCCTCTATTTCTCTCACTCCCTCCCCCCTCTTCTCTTTTTTCCTTTCCTCTCTCTATTTTTCTCTCCATCTATTTCTCTCTTTGTATCCCTCCCTCTCCCTCTCCCTCCCTCTCTCTCTCTCTCTCTCTCCCTCTCTCTCTCTCTCTCTCTATTTCTCTCATTCTTTCCCTCCCTTCCTCTCTCTCTTTATATATATATTCTCTCTCTCTATCCCTTCTCTCCATTTATCTCTCGTTGTATTGCCCTCTCCCTCCCTCCCTCCCTCCCTCCCTCCCTCTATGCATCTCTTCATAAACAATAGGAAAGAGAGAAGCAAAGAAAAGAGAAAAGAGATAATGCACTTACCTAAAGCTTGAAAAAGAATCCTTTCACACTTCTTTCTTTCTTCTTCTTCTCCTTCACAGGTTTCATCCTTTTCCTTTGCTTCTCTCTTTTCATGGGTGGTGGTGGCAGTGGCCTCTCTCTCTCTCTCTCTCTCTCTCTCTCTCTCTCTCTCTCTCTCTCTCACGTTGATCTCTCTCCCTTGTTCTCTGTATACATCTCTTCATCAATAAATGAAAAGAGAGAAGTAAAGAAAAGAGAAAAACAAAGAGAGAAGAGAGAATGCACTTACCTCAAAGCTCGAAGAAAAATCCCTTCGTACTTCCCTCCTTTTTCTTCTCCTTCACAACAAGTTCCCTCCTTCTCCTTTACACTCGTCTCCTTCCTCTTTGTGGATGGTGGCGGTAGTAGTGACCTCTCTCTCTCTCTCTCTCTCTCTCTCTCTCAACCTCCCTTTCTTTGAGCTCTTTCCCTCTCTCTTTTGCTCTCTCACTTTTTCTTGTTTACAACCCTATAAAATATGACGCTTAGGTTTCGACACTTGTTACTCTTCCCTTCTTATTTCTCTTCGTCTCTCTCTTCCTTTCCCACACTTCTTCTCTCTATTTCTCTCACTCCTTCCCTTCCCACTCTCACTCAATGTATCTCTTGCAAATAAAATAAAAGATAGAAAATAAAAACTTAAAAAATAAAGATATTGAAAGCAATGTCTCCCTACCTCTCTTTATCTCTCTCTCCCCCTTCTCCCTTTACTTTTCTCTCTTTCCCTTCTCTCTCATTCTTTCACTATCTTCCTATTTCTCTCTGCCTCTCTCTCACTCTGTTGAATGCTGAAATGACTAGATTTTTTGGTTGATTTTTGTTGTTTTTGAGGCTTGAATGGTTGATTTTTGATGGATTTTGAGTGATGATTGGTTGTTTTAAAAGTTTTTGGATGATATTGACTAAGTTTTGGAAGCTCATGATGATTCTTAGTAGAAATATGAGGCTCTGTGATGTTCTGATAGGTTCTATTGAGGTTTTGATTGGTTTTGATACCTTCTGTTTAGCTTTTGTTTTGTTCAGATTTTCTTCTGTATGAAGCATGGATTGATGATTGATGAAGGCTGAGATATTTTGAAAAATTATTGAATAGTTTTTGATATTTTCGGATGGTTTTAGTATGAGTTATGAGATTCTGATGTTCTCTGATGACCTTCTATAGAGCCTCTATTCTGTTGTGTAAATCCTTTGTAGATCTGCTGTAAGTATTTTGTGGAATGTATGTGTGACTTTGGGAAAGTTTTCTAACTTTTGAAAAGGATGAATCTAAGTTCAAAAGAGCTAAAACAAATGGAAGAAGTAGTTGTTAAAGACTGAAAAGAGGACTAAAGTGAAGTGACAGTAGTGAGCTATGAAGAGACACTATAGATGCTCTGGTGCCTCTTCGACATAGACATACCTCTTGGGAGGTGCATCCACGACCTAAGAGGGATTATTACAATTGATTATTGAGTATTGTAGTAAGGAGATTGTGTACTATTGATTTGAGAGAGAAAGAGAGAGTCAGAGATAGTTAATTCTATCAAAAGAATGTATCTTTTATGAGAGATTGAGAGAGAAAACTATGGAGACAATGAAGAAGAATACTATGTGATTATTTTCTATTCAAAAGTGGTGTATTCTTTTTTTTTCTTGTTCTATTGATGAATTCTATGAAGATGTTGAAGATTATGGTTGATTCTATCAAATCCGTGGAAGATATCTACCATGATGCTGCATGAAGATTTGTTCTTTTCCTTGTTGTGGTTATCAAATGAATGAAGTAAAAGCTTGTTGATGTTACAAGATAGATTTTCTTGTAGTAGAAACCCCTTTTCCTTGGTGTTCCTCTTGGGCTCCATGTTTTTGGTGCGCACAAATCTAACAAAATACGTGACAGAGATGTGATGAAATTAATAATGAGTTTTTTGAAAGTTGGGAGATCTTTCAATATTCTTTTTGGCGCCCAATACATATTCATTTGTGTTCTTGACGCTACTTTTTAGTTCATTCACCCCTCTTTGAGCTTCTTTCTCTGGGCTTTCATTCTTTTCATGGCTTCCTCTAGGTGCCCTTCTCGTTTAATACACTCTTGCACAGTCTATAGCTAGGGATCAGATGGAAATTGGGAGCTCAATTGCCATTGCCATTACCATTGCCATTGCCATTGCCATTACTATTGCCTTTGCCCTTTCCCTTGCTTGTGCCCTTGGCCATTGAAGTTTTGGGAGGAAGAGAGGAGTCAGGATCATATGGTGTGATTGCCTTGTCCAAAATCAACTCAATGCATCTCTCCCTTATCCACCAAACATACGAATCAGGATAGTCTCTACAATGTAAGAATAGATGTTATAAGTTAGTGAAAAGACATCATGATAAGGGTCACACAAAAATCAAATGAAATTAATAACTTACATTCACTCCTTCTATTTGTAGCAACTTTGAATCCACTGTTCTGCAAATATTTGATATAACTCTCCATCCACAAGAATGCACATCACTTTGCAATGGTACTTCTTGTAGAAGAAACATATAAGGCTTTTGAGGATCAGCAAGATCCTCATATGTAGTATCCAAAAACGTAGAAACAAGTCTACTAGCACTACAAAAGGAAGCTTTGTTAGTTCAAAATATAATTTGTAAATATAATCAAAGCAAGTAATTTTCTTTCAACATACATTCGTGCTTGGCCATGAACACCGCTGAGAGAGTTCATAAAGATAATTTCTCTAGTAAGATAGTTGATATAGATAAGACTCCAATGCCCTCAGCAAATTCAAAATAGAGGTGAGCAGAAGGGTGAAAAAAATGAATATAAAATTTCCTCTATAGAAAAGAAAAATACCTTTCTACATAAGGGAAAAAGATGTGGTAATTTGTCACACTATCAGAAGTACGAAAGAATGGTGCAATATTAGACCCAGATCTTGCAAATAGTTTCACTGAGAGAAGTGGATCAACAACATATATGGCTCTACGGATATCGGGAGTGAGAGAGGAGACGAATGACCTGCAGTCAATAGCAAAAGCTATTTGAATCGATCAAAATCAATACAAATTACATATAAAATATACTTGAACCTGTAAGCCTTACCTTATGCAACAAAAAACAACGGAGTCAGATAGTTGGACATCCCTTTTCTCCAACATGGGGTTGTCCTCGGGAGATATACTAAGGTAATCCTCCTTCTCAGGTTCCGTATAAACATTCACAAGTATTTTCCCATACACTTTACCCATCCTCTCATACTTGATGGGACCAAGTGATGTGGCTTTCCTCTTGTAAACTTCATCTTCAGTTTCCAAGACCTCCTGCCTTTTTTCTTTCAAGATAGACTCCTACTGAGTGGCACCCCTTGTAGAGAAAAGGTGAGTGACATCCTCGACCTTTGGCTTTTCCCCTTTCTTGGACAATTTCTAGGGAATGTTAAGGATGTCATAGGCTTTTTGATCGGTGGAAGGCAAGGGCCTCAACACTTTATCGAACCTATACCTGATTTTGCTGATCATGCTGAAATCTTTATTCATTAGGGTAATTCTATGAGCATGCGCATTGGCAATGAAGCATCGTTCATGAAATCAATGAGAAAATCTTCTGCCGCCTGTGGAATCCTACCCACTAGAATCAACAACCCCAAGTCTCAACAGGAGCTCTAAATCAGAACCAGAATAGAGGGCTCTCTGAATCAACCCAACCCGTATATGCAGTAATTACAGAAGCTTCCCAAAACCCTACTACAAGTACATCAAGAGGTGAAAATCTGAAGGACTACCTGTCCAATTTAGTGGCAAGAATCAAGAAAGAGCTAATGGATGTGATTACAGAACAGTTATAGATGCTGAAGGTAAATACTGCCAATATATCCACTCCTATGGGAGGTGGGAGAGCTGTGATGAGTTCAAATACATGGTGTGGAAAATGCCATCAAACGAGACATTTAGCCACTGGATGTACTCGAAAACCAACCATTCTTGGAGTCTTTTGTTCATATTGTTTGAGGAAGAACCATATAGAGGATACCTGCTCTCTGAAAGAGATGCACGAATGAAGACAGAAAAATGAAAACACAAGATTCAACTTGCTAGAATCCAAAATGACAATGTAGGACATTGGACCAAAGCCTAGGGATTTTGGTCCAAGGAGGTTTTCCTCTCAAAGTTACAGAGGACAACAGTTTGGTAGTGGTGGTCAGAGATCAGAAGTGGAATGTTATAGATGTGGAAAAAAGGGTCATATTTCACCGAATTGTCCAAACCCTAGAAGATATGTGGATTACAAGTCCTTATGTAGCAAATGCAAAGGAGAAGGCCGCACTGCAAAAGATTTTCCAAGTCCAGTCCCTGTCAAATATACTTCTAATACCCAACAGAAGATCCAAGAACTTGCTTCCAATTTGGTGGAATTGGAAGTGACCGCAATAGGGCGAGCAAAGAAAGGAGAACCTGTAGTTCCAAAAGAGAACGTTCCTTCTGCCAAGACTGTGAAGTTCAACCTCCCTCGAGAAAAATAGAACAATGCAATTCAGAACAAGGAAGTACAGAGCACTATAGAGCCACAGAGAGCTATAGAGATAGTGGCAGAGATGAGACTAGAGGTCCAAGAACTAGAGGATGCAGAAGTACCTCCTCACGAAGAAGAAGCGCATATGTTGGTGCTCTTAGAATAAAAAGGGAAGATAAAAGTGGGTGTGGCTCCATTTCCCAATGGATTGGAAAAGCCTGTGGATCATATCAAAGAGTATGATTTGGTCAAAGACCTAGACACCTTTAAACCAAACCTAACATTCCGACATTTGCTAATGCTATCCCCCAGTTGCTGAAAAAGATTCAAAATCATCTTGAAAAGAAAACGTGGCCTAAGGATTGCTCCCCCAACAACAACAAAGTGCAAAAAAGCCTCAAACCTTGTGAAGGAATGGATGTGGCTAACGCCTTCCTAGATCTTGGAATCCTAGAGATTAGTGTATGGATAGAAGGATGATTTATTTTAGATGCATTGATTAATGGAGGCTCATCAGTAAACATAATGACGGATGTGACAATGAAGGATCTATGTTTGTAAGGGATTCAGCCTACGTAGTGGCTTATCAGTTTGGCAGACCACCAAAGTAGAATCAAACCGTTGGGCACCCTCCCATACGTAAAAACAATCCTTGTAGGAAGAGACTATTGGCTGGCATATTTGGTGGTCAAACCAAATTCCTACAGGACCTCATACCCTCTGCTGTTGGGAAGACCTTGGCTTTTTGAAGCAAGAGCAAGGACGGACTGGTTCAAAGGAATCCTAACCCTAGGTAGAGGACCCAATAAAGTGGTGTTGAAATTGTATGGATCGCAAAAAGGCAATGGATCTATGTCCATTGAAGTCATAACAGAATCCTGCAATGAAGTAACAGATGGTACATTAGGAGATGAAGAGGCTGTTAAATAGACCTTTCCCAAGAAAACAGAGGCACAGTCCCTAACAGTGGGCACTTTAAGCCAACTACCTAGAGAAGCAAAGTCTTTGTCCATGGGAGAATACCTCCTGCCTCAACTTGAATTGACTTTTGAAATCACCTTTGACAGTGAAATAGAAGCATGGATGTAATGTTCTCCCTATTACATGGCAGTTGCAGAGTCAGAGACCGAGTTAGAAGCAGAGACATAAGCAGAGTTAGAAGTAGAGACAGAGCCTCTAGAGGAAGAGGATGAAAATGATGAGGAAGAAAAAGAAGCAGGTTATAAAAGTGTAGATGAAGAAGTTCCTCTGATAGCGGACGATCTTGTTGATATCTCTGCAGAGACCTTAGAGGCCGAGGATCTCGGGGTGTTGGATGGAATGACCATGGTTCCATTTGGGTTGACCAATGGACCACAAAGTATGAAAAGTCGGCATAAGCAACGAATCAAAGGTATAAAATTAAGTTCACTAGTGGCTCCTGTTACCCTGACCATTCATTCATGAGAAAAGGTAATGATGATGCCCCTTGTCAACATAAGCCAGAGCCATCAAAGCCATGACTTATAGAAGGTCTGTGCTATGTGACATTCTTGGATGCATCCTCTGAAGATGAATCCCTAAGTCCAAAAGAAAACACCACTTACACATAAGAAAATAAAGCTTTGATACCCTTCTAGCAATCCCAACAAACAAATGAGTCATCTGTTCAAAAGGAGGACATTGGTTCTAGTGGAACATTAGACGATGACACTACTCCCTTGAAGGAGTCAGACCTCTATCTAGAAGCAATCCATGGGACATTTATCTGCGAAGTGAAAGGTGAAAGGCAATTGACATTCCTGGATGCTGATGGTACTGAACGTCATGTGAAAGTGGATCTAAATCTTCCAGAAGAAGAACTAGTGGTTATGCAAGACCTACTAAAGGAGAACTTAGACGTGTTTGCTTGGTTGTATAAAGATCTAAAGGAGATTGATCCCACAATATGCCAACACCACATTGATCTAGAGCCTAATGCCAAACCGATGAGGTAGAGACAGAGGCGTATGAATCCCAATTATTTTGCTCTAGTGAAGGCCGAATTATTGAAGCTTCTAGAAGGTGAATTCATTTATCCCATGGCTAATAGTGAATGGGTTTCGCCCATTGTGGTCGTACCCAAGAAGAATGGGAAACTTCAAATATATGTGGAATTTTGAAAGCTAAACTCGAAGACTAAGAAAGATCACTTCCCTATCCCCTTCACAGACCAACTGTTGGACACAATGGCATGTTATGAGTTGTATTCCCTCTTGGATGGATTCAACAGGTACAACAAAGTCCAAATCGCAGAAGAGGATCAATCCAAAACAACCTTCACAACATAATGGGGAACCTATGCTTACAAGTGATGCCGTTTGGGCTCTGTAATGCTCCTGCTACCTTCCGACAAGTAATGCTGGCTACCTTCCAGAACCATTTACATGATTTCATTGTCATGTATCTCGATGAATTCTGTGTTTATAGCCTAATCTGTGAGCACTGGGGATACCTAGAGCAATGTTTTGATAGATGCTGAGAGTATGTGATCTCTCTCAACCCCGACAAATGTGTCTTTGGCGTCTCACTAGGAGTTCTTCTCGGCCATATTGTCTCTGCACAAGAGATTGCAATAGACCCGATGAAGATTGAGAAGATTGCCGCCTTGACAGCACCAACAAACCTCAAGCAATTGAGAGGATTTCTTGGCCATGTGGACTACTACAGAAGATTTATTACACATTTTGCAACCAAGGTAGCCCTTCTACACAAGCTCCTAAGGAAAGATGCTGCTTTTCTTTGGACTGATGACTATGAAGAATCCTTCAATACCCTGAAATAGTGCCTCATCAAAGCGCCTATCTTGCAGCCTCCCGATTGGATGAAGGAGTTCCATGTGCACACAGATGCATCAGTTGAAGGGCTAGGTGCTATCTTATGTCAAAAGGGCCCCCCTAAATTAGATCAACCAATCCATTATGCAAGTCGTAAAGTAACTGACCGAGAGCGGAACTACACAGTGACAGAGCTTGAGTACTTAGCAATGGTGTTTGCATTGGAGAAGTTTCGACACTATCTATTTGTCGATGCATTTCAAGCTCTGCGTGGACCATGAATCCCTGTTCTTCTTGATAAACAAAGCAAATGTCAAAGGACAAATGATGAGATGGTTGCTCCTATTCCAAGAGTTTGATTTTGAAGTGGTCACTAAGCTTGGCCGTTCCCATGTCTTAGCTGATCATCTGTCACGGATCCCTCAAACTGCAAAAGAAGAGCAAGATGATCGGACCTTCTTGATGCTTTCTTGTTTCTAGTTGAAACAGTTACCCCATGGTATGCAGACATATCCAACCTCCTGCAAAACCCAATAGTATCCTCCTGGCATCTCAAGCCATGAGAAGAAGAAGCTTCTGTTGGAATAACCCCCCTACACCTTGCTAGGTGGTGCACTGTACAAGAAAGGCAAATATGAAGTGTTGCGAAGATGTGCTGTAGGAGACGAGATTGGGATTATTCTTAAGGCTTGTCATGACGAGCCATGTGGAGGCCACTTTGCAGGAGAAGTGACAGCCAGAAAGGCTCTGCTCCTCGCAGGATACTGGTGGCCGACCCTCCACAAGGATGCCTATGACTACTACAAGAGATGCGATGCTCGTTAGTGAATGGGAAAGCCTACCGAATCTAGTGCCATGCCATTGCAACCTATTATTCTCCTCAAGCTGTTCGAGAAGTGGGGGATTGATTTCGTGGGTCCCATTGATTCGCCCCACTAGATGGAAGCAGAATAGAGAACATATACATCCTGGTATATACGCATTATGTCACAAAGTGGTGTGAAGCTAAAGCTCTGAAGTGGGATGATGGTAACAACGTAGCCCTGTTCATGTATGAAAATATCATCACCCGTTTTGGTAGTCCCCTAGAGCTCGTAATTGATCGAGGTACTCATTTCCTTAATAAGATCATGGAAGAGTTGATAGAACTATATAAGATCTGCCATCGCAAGTCCACCCCCTATTACCCCAAAGCCAACGGCCAAGTTGAAGTCACCAATCGCATCCTCTGCTCGATTCTGACCAAGATGATTGCCACACATCGCCTTGATTGGGATGATCGACTTACAGAGGCCCTCCGGGCATATAGAACCTCTTACAAAACTGCTACAGGACAAACCCCTTTCCAGTTGGTGTATGTTACAAAATCCGTCTTCCCTATTGAGCTGGAGTTGCCCTCTTTGCAAGAGATAGTCAGAGAACGCCTTGGAGATGATGAGTCCCTCCAGCGTTGCCTGCTACATTTGGAATGTTTGGATGAGATTTGGCATGGCCCTACAGTGCATGGAAATCACTCAAGCTTAATGCAAGGTCTATCATGACAACTTCATCAAGCACAAGGAGTTCAAAGAAGGTGATCTTGTCCTGGCCTATGATTCGTGATTTGGGAAGTTTCCTGGCAAGCTTCAACAACGTTGGATGGGTCCCTATAATGTCCTTATTGTCAATCCTAATGGTTCTGTCCAAGTGCAAGCCATCGACGCTTTTGAGGATCCCTTTCTGATCAATGGCTATCGCCTGAAGAAGTACTTCCCTCCCTGGGGATCTTGACAATCACAGTCGACCTTGATGCCAGGAGGCATATTCCACGGTGGATTCCGTGAGGTTTTACGGTGGATTCCATAAACTTTGATGTGACTGGGGCTCATACACAAAGTGGATTCTTTGTGCGAGGAGTTGATGGGGACGCCTGTCCTTTTCGGGCGTTTCATTAATTTAGTGTGTACATAGGTGATTCCATAGCGGGTGATTCCGCAAAATGCATATTAAATTAATAAACGTTTATGAGTTTAGAGTGCGCACTCGTAATAAATTAAGGTTAGGATTTATTTCTAACCAGTTGATTTATTTATGTAGCTGAAGACTGCTAGGTATTCACTTTTGTCGGTTTAATTGTATTATTTTACTAACGATTGTGAATGCTTCAGTTGATGTGTAGAGATAGCAGCAGTGGCGGAGGAAAGCATTGGAGTCTAGCGAGTATTCGATCTATGGATTATATTTTGATAGGCGCCACGCCTATATTTTGTCATGTCTATTGAGGTATCGATTATTTATTATATTTTGTATGTGGCCATGCGCACGGATATGTTATTTCTATTTGGACATTGTATTGGGCGTGCCAGACTCTTTGGGCACCGTCTATTAGCTTTATTTCTATTTTTTGTAAAAGCAAACTCAAAAGCTAAAAGCTTGTTATATTTTTGTAAATTGGGCTATTATTGAGCATGAAGAAGAAATATACATAAAATACATGCTTTGTGAAGCGCTCACACAAGGCATGGGGGAGATTACACCCAATTGGTCTCTTGCTCTTGTCGTTCATGCTTTTTACCTTGTAACTTGTGCAAAAAGTAGAGTTCATTGTTCTTGGGGACCTTCCGGCATTCACTATGCGAGCATACAGCGACCAATCTGCGCATCAGTGGTATTAGAGCGGAGCTGAGATCAAGAGCTTCCAATCGCTACCCATCTCGTGCGAAGGCGGAGCTCCTGGAACGATCGGGCTCTACGGTCAATCTCGTCGCGAACCGTCGATACAGGCAGACTTCTGGCGATCAAGAACCCCTGTTTCTGGCATTAGATCGTGAAGGACCGGGCTATACAGGCGGAGGATCACTTCCAACTTCCCTTCATCAAGTCGTGGATAACCAGAGAGATAAGTCATCAAATCTATATTTTTAAGCTTTAACCTTTAAAGCTTAGAGACTATACAAGAAGCTTTAAGCTTCAGAATTCAATTGTGAGGTATCGAAAGACCTTCGAAAATCACGCGCGACGGTTCAAAACGGCCCCCCCCACGTTCTACGCCGTTTTTCTTCCGTAAGCCCCTCTCTAAGCTTAAACAATTAAGCTTAGTCTTCTAAGCAAGTCTCAAACCCTGCAAGTCATCAAACTTCAAGCCACACACCATAGAGGTCAAGTTCTGCAAGTATTTTCTGATCAAGTTCTACAAGTGCCATAAATCGACTAAGTTCTGCAAGTCCGCAACTCTGCAAGTCACATAAGTCTGGAACTTGCAAGTCAGACTAGTCAACTGGATTCAGAACTGACTTGTGCTCAAAACTCCTAGAAGGGCTGTTCCTGCGTAGAAACTCCGAACTGCAAAGTTGTTTGTTGGAAGGTACTCTACCCATACGCAGGTTTTCTGAAGCATTTTTAGCGTACGAAGAAGGAAAAATCGCAAATTTTCTAAAGATTGAGAAAGATATACCCCAAAACACATAAGCATTGTAATCCCGAACTTGAGCTACGCTCATCCCGCCAACCTGATTTTGAGTGAGAAAGGTCTTTTGAGTTTTACAGGATGACGGAACCACATATAGATGATCTTATGGCTGAAGACGACCTACCTGAACCTACGATGGAGCAAAAGCTGGACTTAATCATGATGCAATTGGAAGAAGAACGAAGGGCTAGGCAAGCATTGCAAGCGCAATTGGCAAAATTACAAAGAGCGTCTACCGACAAAGAAGAACCTCAAGCTGAAGATATGATTCGACGTACCATTGACGCAACCCTTGAAGCTCAAACCATTCGCAAGGAATCAAAGATACGTAAACGAAGTTTCAAATTCCGTACTTTCAATGGCATACGAGAAGGAAAAACTGTTCTAGCATTCATTAGTCAGTTTGATGACTATTTCCATGAGGAAACCTATGCAGAAAAAGATAGAATCAAGTGTGTTACTAATCATTTGGTAGACAGAGCATCTCTTTGGTGGACTGTAGTACGCAAGAGTATAGAATGTCTTGCTACCTGGGAAGATTTCAAGAAGAAGTTCATGCAGAATTTCCTTCCACCGCAATTTCATGAGAAAGCTATTAAGCTATGGGATCTACTCCAGCAATGGGATCGTGAGCCTATTCCTCAGTATACAGAGCGTTTTTGGAATGCACTCCTCCAGCTACGCATGCTTGAAGATGTACCAGAGGAGACACATAAGCAGAAGTATATGTCTGGACTCCTTGGGCATTACTACGCTGAAGTTAACATGTTCAAGCCTGCTACCCTTGAAGATGCCATTTCACTAGCTCACGACATTGAAAAAAAAGCTACGCGGTAGAGACAGACGACCACAACAATTCCAAGCCAATGGTAATTATGGATCTAAACAATTCAATTCCAATTTTAGAAGATTTAATCCAAGGCGTTTCTCTTCATCATCTTTCCGCAAAAATTGGGCAAAACCACCTGCATTACCATCCAATGTCAATCAAAACCCTAAGCCTATTCCACAGTCAAATCCTAATGTACCTAGACTTCCCGCCATTGCAAACAATGTAACCAAAGCCAAGCCAATAGTATGCTATAAATGCCACTAGCCTGGACATCTAGCAGCAAATTGTCATTCAAAGAAGTACCAGCTCATATCAACTATCTTGGAGCCATGGACGAAGATGAACATGAAGATATGCCTGACTTCACTGAAGATGAGGACGACACTACTACTACTTCCGATACTTTACCAGGTATGCCTACCCCACATTCATTATTGACTATGAAATGTTTGGTGCATGGAAAGGAAAATACTATTTTGCATGATGATGGTAGTACACATGATTTTATTTCAGCAAAATTGGTAAAAGAATTGAAATTACAGACTGTACCTACGCATTATCGCATAAAAGCTGCATTCTTAGGCACTAGGTATAATGGTACACAGGAAGTGCAAGATTTAGAGATTCAAATTGGTCAATACACTGAAAGAAGAAAATTTCTAGTTGTTCCATTACAGTCGAGTGACATTATTTTAGGTATGCCTTGGCGACACCAGCATAATCCAGACATAGATTATTCCACACACACAATGAATATTAATTTTCAAGGAAAATCTATTATCTTATATGGTATGCATGCATCTAATGTTTTTCCACTGCTTTCGCATACTCAAGCTAAACGTGCATTACGCAAGAGTAGTAAATCCTATCTCATTTGGGTGAATGAATTGCAAGTAAAAGAAAGTCATATGCATCCTAGGCATAAGGAATTTCTTGCATATTTTAAGGACTGTTTTGCCGAAGACCTACCACCAGGTTTACCTCCTTCACGTCCAGAAGACCATAAGATAGATTTAATCCCTGGCACACAACCACCTTGCAAAGCACCATATAGGCTTAACCAGATAGAGCAAAAAGAAATCCAGAGTTAAGTTGAGGAATTACTAAATAGAGGTTTGATTCGACCTAGCAATTCTCCATTCGGTGCACCTGTACTGTTAGTCAAGAAAAAGAATAATACCTATCATATGTGCATTGACTATCGAGCTTTAAATAAGATCACTGTAAAGAATAGGTATCCTATTCCTAGAGTTGATGACCTTATGGACAATCTGCAAGGCTTTGCTATATTTAGTAAAATTGATCTTAAGTCTGGTTATCATCAGGTGAGACTAGATAAGTCTGACATATTCAAGACTGCATTTAGAACACAGTTTGGTCATTACGAATTTTTAGTCATGCCATTTGGATTGACTAATGCACCTGCTACCTTTAGTAGAATGATGAACCGTATCTTTTTGAAATATCAATATTGTGTAATTGTTTTCTTTGATGATATTTTGGTGTTTAGTCAAAATGAGAAAGAACATTATGAGCATTTGTCATTGGTTTTTCAGTTATTGAAAGAAAATCAACTGTATGCAAATCCTGAAAAAAGTGAATTCTTTAAAACAGAAATTGAGTATTTAGGTCATATTGTATCATCTGATGGAATTAAAGTTGATCCTAAGAAAATTGATGCAATATTGAATTGGCCTGTACCTAAAAACGTGCATGAGTTACGCTCATTCCTTGGTCTTGCTAGTTTCTATAGGAAGTTTGTATATAATTTTTCTTTACTTGCTTTACCATTAACCAAACTTTTGAAGAAAGGAATTGTTTATCAATGGACCAAAAATCAACAGAAATCCTTTGACTTACTGAAACAAGCATTAATCCACGCCCCTGTTCTACAGTTGCCTGACTTTAATAGACCATTCTTTCTAGTAGTGATCGATGCTAGTGGATCAAGAATAGGAGCTGTACTTATGCAAGACAATCATCCTATAGCATATTCTAGTTGTAAGTTGAATCCCTCTGAGTTGAAATATTCCACATATGACAAAGAACTATTAGCAGTTGTACAAGCATTAAAATAGTGGAAACACTACTTAATGGGTTCAGAATTTATGATTAAGACTGATCAGCAAAGTATTAGACATTTACTTAGCCAACCTCAAATCTTTGACCGTCATATCAAATGGGCCTCCTTTATTCAAAGTTTTCATCCTATCATTCAATACCAACCTGGAAAAGAAAATGTAGTGGCTGATGCATTGAGTAGAAGACCTGCCATTCATAATATTTCTGTCATATCTTTTGATTCTTTGATTGCTATGAAAGATACATATCATCAGGATATTACTTTTCATGCTGATTGGAATAAATTAGTTCAAAATAATTTCATTCCTATTGATTCATTGTCATATAATGATGGATTTATGTTTTATGAAAAGAGATTGTCTGTTACAATTCCATTCCGATCTTTTGTTTTGAATGAAATTCATTGTCCCCTATATCAAGGTCATAGAGGTATCATATCTACCTTACGTATGTTAACTGAAGATTTTTATTGGCTGCATATGGATGTTGATGTATCTAACTTTGTTTCTGAATGCTTGATTTGTCAAAGAGTTAAGAGACATCATGGTAAACAGTATGGATTACTTATACCTTTGTCTATTCCATCTAAACCTTGGGAACAAATTTCTATGGATTTCATCACTGGTTTACCACATACTAAATCTAATCATGATATGATTTGGACAGTTGTAGATAGATTTAGTAAACAAGTATATTTCATTCCATGTAAGAAAACTTTAACAGCATCACAAGCAGCACAGTTGTTTTTGAAAACTGTTTTTACTAACCATGGATTGCCAAAAGTTATTATTTCAGATCGTGATTCTAGATTTTGTAACAACTTTTGGATTACTCTGTTTGCTAACCTGGCACCAAGATTGATTTTTCATCTGCATTTCATCCAGAAACTAATGGACAAACAGAAGCCACAAACAACACAATTCTAGATCTTTTACGTGCATATACTATTTCTAAACCACAGACATGGGACACACATTTATTACAGTTTGCATATAACAATACACCACACACCTCTACAAAGAAAGCACCGTTTGAAGTCATTTATGGATATGGATTATCTACACCTGTTGCATATTTGTCAAATAGAATTCAAAGTACTGATGATATTGCTAGTATGCATAATAGTATTTTTGATGAGGTTAAAGATATGATTGCTAAAGCCCAGCAATCATATACCAAACAAGCCAACAAGAAAAGACAAGCAATGAATTTCAAAGTTGATGATTATGTTTGGCTGAGAATAGAAAAACGTAGACTACAAAGTGTAGATAAACATCCAGTTGTCAAATTAGCCCCTAGATTCTATGGACCATTTAGGATCATTCATAAAATTAATGACAATGCATTCAAGTTAGAATTACCACCTCATTGGAAAATTCACAATACATTTCACATTAGTTTATTGAGACCATTTAGAGGCCAATTACATGTACACCCTGTTTATGAAAACCCACCTTTATTAGAGGAAGAGACTGAAATACTTGAACTAGAAGCTATCATAGACACTGACTTTATGACCACTAGAATTGGCCAAAGGTATTCTAGATATTTAGTTAAATTTAAGAACCATCCTGTAGAGGAAGCACAATGGATGCACGCTAGAGACTTAAAATGCTTTCCCCACTCTGTTAGCTCCACATTGAGCTAATAGCAATTGAGGTCAATTGCTATCCCACCCCGGGGGTATGATGCCAGGAGGCATATTCCACGGTGGATTCCGTGAGGTTTTACGGTGGATTCCGTAAACTTTGATGACCGGGGCTCATACACAAAGTGGATTCTTTGTGCAAGAAGTTGATGGGGACGCCTGTCCTTTTCAGGCGTTTCATTAATTTAGTGTGTACATGGGTGATTCCATAGCGGGTGATTCCGCAAAATGCATATTAAATTAATAAACGTTTATGAGTTTAGAGTGCGCACTCGTAATAAATTAAGGTTAGGATTTATTTCTAACCAGTTGATTTATTTATGTAGCTGAAGACTGCTAGGTATTCACTTTTGTCGGTTTAATTGTATTATTTTACTAACGATTGTGAATGCTTCAGTTGATGTGTAGAGATAGCAGCAGTGGCGGAGGAAAGCATTGGAGTCTAGCGAGTATTCGATGTATGGATTATATTTTGATAGGCGCCACGCCTATATTTTGTCATGTCTATTGAGGCATCGATTATTTATTATTATTTTGTATGCGCCCATGCGCACGGATATGTTATTTCTATTTGGACATTGTATTGGGCGTGCCAGACTCTTTGGGTACCATCCATTAGCTTTATTCCTATTTTTGTAAAAGCAAACTCAAAAGCTAAAAGCTTGTTATATTTTTGTAAATTGGGCTATTATTGAGCATGAAGAAGAAATATACATAAAATACATGCTTTGTGAAACGCTCACACAAGGCATGGGGGGAGATTGCACCCAATCGGTCTCTTGCTCTTGTCGTTCATGCTTTTTACCTTGTAACTTGTGCAAAAAGTAGAGTTCATTGTTCTTGGGGACCTTCCGGCATTCACTATGCGAGCATACAGCGACCGATCTGCGCACCAGACCTATCCTTTCCCTTTTGGGTGTCACACTGTCCTTCTCTTCGTGCTCCTGATAGCTAGGAAAGTCATCTAATTTGCCCATTGTTAGTGGTAATCAAAGAACTACCAGCACAAGAGGTGGTGGGTTAGCAGGCATTTGTCCTGAACTTAGAGTTGGAGTCTATTGGGGCAAATTGCTTACATTGCTTCCATTAGATAGGCTTGGAGTCAATCGAATAGAAGTCTGCATGCCCCCCCATAGCTGTCATGCCACTTTGAGCAGATTAAGAAACCTGTGGCCACACTTGTGGTTGAGCAAGGCTTGGATTTGTAGGCAGTCCTTGAGTTTGTGAAGGATGTTGCATAGTTAGGCTAGAATCTACCTTATGATATTCCTCATGCGGTAGTCTCGTTCTGCTAGTCCCTCCCAAACACCTCCCATCCTTACTATGTTCTCCTCTCATCTGATCCAGCAGTGGTGATGAGGATGGTCCTGCTACATGGTATTTCTACCATTCTCTTTATTAAGAAAAAAAAAGGAAAAAGAAAAAAACAAAATACTATGGGAGAAAAGGAAGCAATTCCATGTCATAACAGGTCTCATTCCAAGACAAGGCGGTAAACACCCTTCGACGGGAAGCTGGCTATGGAAAAGGTGGCAACACCCCACAATCCAAAACAGTTGAATCACTAGCTGAACCTTTTCAGACGAAACTTTCCAGAGCCACCTCCCTTGATGCGCTGGATCAGCAGTCTCATTCGAAGGAGTGATTCCCTACAACAGACTACCTTTTTCAAAGACGACATGCTCTATAGATAAAATCAAGTTCCAATTTGTTAGCCACCTCGCTGGGTATGCCTCTTCATCAACAAACGAAGCAATCTTCATCAACAAACCCCTAAGTGATGTGAGCTTTCATCCTAACCAGATGGGGATGTGAGTATGGTCTGCCGCCCTCTATATCTATCCGTGAGCATGAGACAGAGGGTGGGGTGAGTGACATCCTTTTCCTTCACTTCAAATGAGAGGTGCGATGTGTGAATGGAGTGTTGCACGCACGGGTTGGTTGGGCCTCTCAATACACAAAGCACGATCTGTTCATGTGCATCATACTATAAGGCTCCCTGGCCTTCCTTCTCGCACCATATGCCGACACAAGATGGAATGCACAGTTGCACCATCAAATGTGTACAAGGCATGCGACAATTATGCACAAGTGAACGTGCGGATTACATCAATGGGTTTCATGAATGGGCTGCCCTCTGTATTCTCCAATAGAGCATGCGACAGAGGGTGGGGTGAGTGTGATTGGTGTTTCTCCTCAATTAATTCCGAGAGGTGAGGTTGAGGGACGTTACGACAATTGGAGTCACGTACATTTTCGTTTCCCTATGCACACACAGAATGGGTCTTTGCCATCATCACAAGACACGTCACCCTGTTCTGTGCACTGCACTACAAGGCTCCCTGGCTTTCCTCCTTGCTCCTAATGCCAGACGGGTGGGATTCATGACAGCACAAGCAATTGTGAACATTGGCATACTTTCCCCTATACCATTCCCCTTGCTGATTTCTATATCGAGTGTGAGATATGGGTTTCAATTAATATTCATTGAGTGCTGTGAGTGCTTGGGGGAGTGATTGTTCTCTCATTTCCAACATGAGTGATTGTGACCTGCGTGCTCTATCCTTCACCATCAATGGCTTCCCCCACCTTCATCAGCAATGCGATATCCTTGGGTGCTGCTGCATGGTCCCTGCCATGCTAGACACGTTTGTTGTAGCAAGCTCTGGTACTTGTTGTAGAGACGACTATGACCCAAGGTGTGCTATCGATAATTACTCTCAACTATCTGCAAAATGGGCCAAGTTTTTCTAACCATACCTCCTTTTGTTTACCATTGTTGGTTATGTCTTAAGTGTGGGGATGTCCAAGTCCACTCTGTTGTCAGGTCCTAGGTCCCTGTTGATTAGTCAACCTTGCCCGGTAAGGTCTTAAGTGTGGGGACGCATCCCTGCGTGTTTGCTGTGCATAACCCATGCATATGTCATTACCCAATCATGAATGTCTACCACGTACTAGTTCTGCCTTGATGGAGTCCCTTCCCCACCCAACTCCCCTCGTCTCCCCTGTCGTCAAGGCCGTTTCCCTTGTGGTAGCTTTTATTATGCAAAATTTTCCATTTTCTATGTGAACATCCCCTACGTTTACCAAACTCCCAATCGAACCTTATAGCCATGTTCTTCCCTTCCTATGATACACTTTTCCTTCTTAATCCCCCTATTCCGGTTTCCTGTTTTTGAGTTATTCGTTTTTGCAGCTTTTCCCGCACAATGGGATGTATTTCCATGCGAACGTACCCTTATCACTTCGAAATAGCAATCTAATATACCAGCCCTGTCCTATGCATTCCCTTGGATATTTTTCTTTACGATTTGTCCGTTATTCATTTTTGTGTGGTTTTGTGCCTTTTTCGCGTACGTTTTTGTCATTTTTCCATGTGAACCTGCTTTATTCTCTATGGAATTCAATTCTGACTAGATACTCTTGTCCGGCCACCCTTTCTGCATAATTTTCCTTTTTCCTTCGCCCTGTTTTGCTCTTTGGATTTTTTGTTATTAATTTTTATTGGTGTTTTCGAGCTCTATTTTCTTGTTTTTCCATGTGAACACCTTCTCCCCCCATCCAAACTGAGATTTGATGTGACAGCCTTGAAGATTATATGTGTCATGACATTTTCCTTTTTACTGCCCTTCATTCCAGTGCCCAAATACTTTTATATTAATTTTTGCATGCCATTTTGGGGTTGATTTTTTTGTTTTTTCCATGTGAATGGGTCTTATCTTCGTTGGAATTGTGTTCTGACATGATAGACCTATCCGGCATGACTTTTCTCACAATTTTCCTTTTTCTTGTATTTCATTTCGGCAAATGGATTTTTGGCTATTAATTGTTGTATGCGTTTTCGGGTCTGATTTTTGCGTTTTTTCCATGTGAATGCCTTGAATTGTTCTCCGGCACCCCGTTGCCCTTTTCCGCTGTCTTCCCTTTGTCGTTCGGCCCATTTTTCCTTTTTATAGAATTTCATTCTGATGCGCGATTTTCCTTTTTTTTTGTTTTGTCACGCTCCCTACGCGCCTCACTTCACGTGTGAACACGCGTGTTTTTGCTTTTACGCGCCTCGCAAAGCCCTCATGGCATCCACACCTTCCCCCTCGCCGTCTCGGCCCCCATTGCTTCCCGCCACTGCAAATTTTTTTACCTCGCCCCGCGCTTATGCGCGGGATGAGGAGGGGGACTTCCATGTTTTTCCTTTTTGTTAAACAAGAACATTATTATTATTATTATTAATTTTTATCTTCATTTTTTAATTTCTTTAAATAAATAAATAAATATATACCCCCCTCACTCGACGGTTTCTCTCCCCTCCCCTTCTCTCTCTCCCTCTCTTTCTCTCTCCCCGCCGTCGTCCTCCCTGTCTTTCTCTTTGCCCGCCGTTGTCTTCCCTATCTTTCTCTCTCCCCGCCATCCTCCTCCCTGCCTCTCTCTCTCCCTCTCTTTCTCTCTCCCCGCCATCCTCCTCCTTGCCTCTCGCCTCCTCTTCCTCTTCTTCCCTCTCCGTCGCCTCCTCTTCCCCCTCCTTCTGCTTCCTTCCGCGCCTCCCTTCGCCCCTCCTTCTTCGTCTGCCTCCTTTGCCGCCCCTGTCGCCTCGTCCCCCTCCTTCCCCACCTCCTTCCTCGTTCGCCGCCCCATCCCGCTCCTTCCACCCCCACCCCCACCGCCACCTCGTCGTTTCCTACCTTTACCCCCCCCCCCCCCCCCTCCCCCTTTGGCCGCCGTCTCTTCCTCTTACCCACCGCCCTTCCCAAGCCCCTCTTCACCCCCACCACCCTTCCCCCCTTCCCACACCCCCATTCCCACCACCCTTCCAATCCCCCCCTTTTTTTTTGTCCATCACACCCTTTTCCTCCGCCGACCTCGCGCACGAAACCCATGTTTGTAGGCTTGTGCGCCCCCGTTCATGAGCAGGGTGGGCCTTTTACACGCCCCCTTGCGTGTCTCTTCTTTCCGTGGTTGTTTGCATGCGGGCTTGGCCCTCATGTTCCCTGCGGTTTTGTAGCTGCTATTCACGTGCTGCACCTACGTGTTGTTCGTGGATCGTTCGTGTGTGTGCTATTCCAGTGCTCGTTCATGCACGAGGACGTGTGTCTTGATTCGATCAGGCTGCGGAGTTTTTGTTCATACGTAGCTGCTGTCGGGTACCTCGCCGTCCCACCTTTAATACACAGAACACCCAAAAAATCATTAAAAAAATTGAAAAAAAGAAAAGTTCACTTAAAATCATTTAAATTAAAAAAATACTAGAAAAAATTGAAAAAAAAATCCCAAAAAATCCAAGAAATTTTCTAAAATGTCCTACACAATTTTCCTAAATGTAAACCTATTAAAAAAATCATCGTGGGCAATTAAATATTTGAAATAATCTATTTAAATGTTTTGAAAATTGTAAAAATTTGCCAAAAATTATTGTTTAATTCCAAAAAAAATCCAAAAGATTCTTTTTAATATTTTTTATTTTTGAGATTGCTATTTGGGGTTTTTTTTTACAAGTTACCAATTGTCAAACAAAAAACATAACAAAACAAAGAAGAGAAGGAAAAAAAACAACAAAATCACTTCAAACCAAACAAAATAAAACAAAACCAACACACACAAACACAAACAACCAAATTCAATTTAGGACAAACCAACATACATAAATCCAAACACCTAAAAAATAAATAAATAAATAATCAAATAACTAAATAAATACAAATCCAAATCTGCCTAAACTAACCAACTAATAAAAATTCAGAAAACAAAATCATAAACTTTATCGACACATCAATTGCTAATACATTCAATCAACATGTAATATGTCGCATCCATTTGCCATATGTCTCGCTCTTTTGTTTTTGTGTATCATGGTATTCACATTTTGTTTTTTCTGTATTTGTTAGGAGGTCTTATTCATCTGTCTTTATTCTGTTGGTCCAAGTCTTGGATTTTGTTTGAGTCTAGTCATTGTCTAGGGTACGATGTGTTTGAGTTTTTTTAAATTTTTGATTGCTTGATTATGCAGGATCAGGGTACCTATTTGTTTGCATAGCATGAAGCTTTCGGTCGTACGAGTGCATAGGTCATGTCAAAATTTTACGTAGGATGTGGATTGTTTGGGGAAGTCTGGTCCAGTCTGGTTTGGTCGTCTGTCCTTTGTGTTGGTATTCTTCTCAGTATTGGTTTGTCTGCGTTTTGCAAGATTTTGTTTGTTTTTTTCCTTGGTTGTGTGTGTGGGTATCCTGTGTAGTTTGAATGGCATCCACCTCTATTCTTCTTATTGTCATCCAGCATGTGCCGTTGCCAGTGCATGACTATGCTCTTCTCTTAGAGACGGATTGCATTCGCCGTGCTGGTCTTCGTCCTTTTGTGGCTATGAAGTTTTTGCTAGTGGACAACACGATTTGATACTCCTTCCTAGCGTCATATAAGAACCAGTCTGGTTTGGTTTGTAATCGATGCTTATACTTATCTACAGTCAATATCAGTGATGCATTGTGTTTGCCTCTTTCACAGTCTTTTGTCCCTAGTGGAAATCAATTATTGATAGCTGAGAAGATCCTTTCTCTCCTGCGGAAGGAAACCTCTACCCATTTGGTCTCTAGCAAAGTTATTACCAGTTCTAGGGTTTCTGTAGCTCACATCTCCTCCCCGATATGGAAAAAACTTTGCCAATTTCTACAAGGTAGGTTCATGTTAGGGAAGCCTGCTTCCAAATGTCTATCCAAGGAACTATTCACTGCTTTTGTTCAAATCCTGGAGGGAGCCAAGTTCAATTGGGCAGCATTCATGCTCGCGAAGATGGATCATAATTTTCAGAGAGTTCAAAAAGGTCAGGGCAGTAATGTCTCCTACGATGTTTTCCTTTAGAAGATTATCTCCCTTGCACCTCCTCCTGGTGGTATGCCAGTTCTCTTGATCCTGCTCCTCTTCTGAAGCAGCATCCACCTTTTGTTCCAAATCCTCCTCCATTACAACCCAATCTTGATTCGGAGGATGAGCTCCCTACCAGATTCTCTCGCAATAAAAGATTACGTATTAAAGGGCCACTTAGTCCCGTTTCTATTTCAATTTCTGATCCTCTTGTACAGGTCTCCATTCCTCCTATTTCTACTAGCTCTCTCCCTTCATTCTTGTCATGTTCTAATCTATTTGCAGCACAAAGAGATGGGCAGCTGGATAAACAGATCCCTGCTTCCTTACAAACAATGTTAGCTGGACCTATGCTTCCCCAGTTGGTTTTTGGTATCCAAGCTACATTGGAGACTTCACTGACGACTTGTCTTCAGTCTATTTACATAAGGGTGTATACTTCCCTACAAGACAAAGTGGATTCTTTGAATAGTCAGTTGAGTAAGGCTTTGGAGGATCTAGCATCTGAGAAAGCCGCCCTCACTAATATTCACAAACACATGACTGAAGCTACTACTATGATGGATTCCCAGACGGCCACCATTCAGAAGTTAGAAACTCAAATAGTTACCTGGAAGTAGAGAATGCGTCTTTGACTAAAGAGAAGAATTCTGCCCTTGAGGAGATGATAGACTTAGCCAGTAGGCTGGGTACTTGTGAGGGTCAGCTACAGTCTTCTCAGGAAACTGTTGAGTCACAGAAGAAGATGATTGCAGAGCTTAATTAGAAGATTGTTACTCTTTGTATTCCTCCACCTCTTGTGGTTTCTTCTATATTAGCTTCCAAAGAGGAGCTTGACCAGTTACAACAGAAGGCAAAGTTGTGTGATGGTTTTTCTGCTAAGGTCGAACGCCTTTAACAATGTATGAATTGTGTGCAGGATGATTTTACTCGTTTTGCTGAGCTGGTTTCACCCCCACCATCTTTTTGGATTAAGTATAATTAGCAACGTTTTGCCTTGTATATATCTCTTTGAGCAATGTGGACTTAGAAACTCTAGAGGATGGGTGGCAGAATTTGTGGTCTCTGCAGATTTGTTGAAGTCTGTGTTTGACAGATTTGTTGATGAGCTAATTTCGCATGAAGTACAGTTGCTGTCTTTCATGTATCTTACGGGGCATTTGCAAATCCTTGATGAGGAGGACTTGAATGTTTATGTGGGAGATGTGGTGTTACAAGCTGTGATGTATGTACATTCAGTGGAGCTTCTGTTAGCTGAAGGGTTGAAAACTCATCATTAGCAGATGTCTTGGTGTAGAGGATATGCTTGGCATCCTCCTTTGGAGGGTGATGCTTTGGATCCTCGTTGTCTCAGGGGTGTATTCCACAAATCTTATATCCAACCTTTGCAAACTCAGTTGTTGAGCTTTATTTTTGATCATCCATTACTTACTGAGTCTTTTTTCCAAAATCTTGCCTATCGTTGTCTTTTTATCCATTAGATCCCATTGATCTTCTGTCTTATTCTCTTATGTCCTATCATTTTCCGTGGTATATTTCTCTCCTTACTTCCAACCCTCACACTATTCCTCTATTGTCTTTTACTCCTTTTGATTCCCCTCACATTCTTGTCTTTACTTTTTAGAGCCCCAAGAGAGACACCAAGGAAAAGGGGATTCTACTGCAAGAAAATCTATATTGTAACATCAACAAGCTTTTGTTTCATTCTCTAGAGAACCACAATAAGGAAAATAACAAATCTTCACGCAGCATCATAGTAGATATCTCCCACAAATTTGATAGAATCAACCATAATATTTAACATCTTCATAGAATCCATCAATAGAACAGAGAACATAAAATAATACACCACTTTTGAATGGAAATCAATCATATAATATTCCTCTTCATTGTCTTCATAGTTTTCTCTCTCAATCTCTCATAGAAAGATACATTGTTTTTAATAGAATTGGCTATCTCTGACTCTCTCTCTCTCTCTCTCTCTCTCTCTCTCTCTCTCTCTCTCTCTCTCTCTCTCTCTTTCTCTCTCTCAGTAATGCATTATCTCCTCACTACAATACTCAATAATGGCACTCAATAATATCTCTTAGGTCGTGGATACACCTCCCAAAAGGTATGTTTGATGCGAAGAGACACCAGAGACATCATAGTGTCCTGTGAGATCTGGCTTTTGTCATTGTTCTTTTGTAACCTTCTGTGAATCTTCATCAGCTACTTCTTCACTTCAATTAGCTTGAATAGAAGGTTACAAATGAATGGAAGCTCCTTACATACATCCAACATAACAAACAGAAGGTTACAAATGAATAGAAGGTTACAAATGAATGGAAACATCTTCAAATTCAAACAATCAATCACAAAAAACGACCATTCAACAACAAAAATAACAAAAAATCACCCCAAAAAACATATAATTTTAGCACTCAACATATATCCCCACACTTAGAAAGGAAGCGTCCTCGTGACCTTAGAAAAAAATGAATAAAAGCTCTAATATATGCTAAAAAAAATCTTCAATCCAACTCAAATCACTAGCTACTATCACGACCCCAATATATCAGCTTCATAGAACCTGTATCTAAAACACATATGAAAGGAAAACCAATAATACCAAAAACCATTCCAATACGATAAAACCAAAATAATTCAAATTATTAAAGGATATAAGAGTTCAACATCCAAATCTTCAACTGCAACCACCATATAACCATCATCAACAATCTTCGCAGCTTCATCTTCATTAGCTCCCCACAATAGAAAAAAACAAAACAAAACCCAACACAAAAAATACCCATATAAAAATATAGTCTGAATGGCACAAATCCCCAAAATAGAAGTTTCCATTAAGAAAGAGAGGATACAATCATGGAAAGCCCTCCTACAAAGTAGGATGAAGGTATTTCTTCTTAAATTGCATACTAAATTTAAGACGGTCTAAGGCTTTGTTCTCATTTACAAAGTACTGAGGTACATTTTTAAGGAACTGTAGACAACACATCCTTTTGAGTAAAATTATGAACTTGGTAGGGAAGGCCTGTGCAAAGCAATAGAGAACATCCATGTGAGCAACAACTACATCCTCATTTGGATTAATAAGCAATTGTGGGATACTCTTTTGAGTATTTAGGGTGGACTACTGATGCATGAAAGAAAGATACCAGCAAAAATGAGCTGCAAGGCGAACAATGGTATCCCCAGAAGTAACATGTACTCTAGCAAAATGGAGGTAAGAGTTCAAACATGCTGCATAGGTATCCCAGGATCTTGGAATAAAAGGCCAGTTAAACACTAGTGATGTCACAGAATCATGTAGTGTCCATTGTCGTCTACAAAGTATGTCGCTGCCATACCTTGGTGTATCCAGCATTGTTTGGGGAGGAAGGTTAATGTAATCGGATGGAGAGGGCAATGGAATAAAAGGAGAACATTGTAATGGAGGATATGATAGATCATAAAAGAAAGGTAAATGAAGGGATAAAGAAGGTGGAAAAGATAGACAATACAACAAAAAGGTATGAAGGGATTCTACTGGAAAAATAGAAGGAATGAGAGGAACGGTAGGTGGAGGTTCAAAAGGAGTAGCAGATAATGTAGGGTCAGCAATGAAAGGACATGTATTGAAAATAGGAATATGAGAAAATCCTGAAGGGATAAAGGATAAGAGAGGAATGGTGTTAGGACTAGATGAAAGAAGAGAAACATAAAGAGGGAAATGATAAGATATGAGGGAATAAGAAAGAAGATCTACGGGATCTAAGGGATAAATAGAACAACGAAAATTAAGGTCTTGAAAAAAGGACTTTGAAAATAACGGGTGATCAGCAATAAAGCTCAAAAACTGAGATTGTAGGGGCTAGATATTAGATTTATGAAAAACATTTCTGAGTCGACGAGGTTCCAAAGCAACATCCTCCAAAGGTGGATGCCAAGCATGTCCCTTACACCATGACGTCTGCTCATGATAATGCTTCAAACTATCTACTAGTATAAGCTCAACTGAGTGCACATACATCACTACCTGTAAGATCACATCCCCCACATAAACATTCAAGTCCTCCTCATCAAGAATTTGTAGATGGCCTATAAGATACATGAAAGATAGTAAATGGACCTCATGGGAAATCAACTCATCCACAAATCTATCAAAAATAGCTCTCAAGAGATCTGCTGGCCAGAGACTTGACCATCCATCCTCTAGAGGCTCCAAATCCACATTGCTTAAGGAGATATATAAAGTAAATCTCTACTGGTTATATTTCACCCAAAAGGAAGGAGGAGGTGACACCAATTCAGTATAATAGACAAAATCATTCTGCATGCAATCCATACACTGCTGAAGGCGTTCAACCTTAGCTAAGAACCCATCACATAGTTTAGCTTTTTGTTGCGATCAAGCTCCTCTTTGGAAGACAAAGCAGAAGATATAGGAGTAGGAGGAGAAACTGAAAGAAAAACCACTCTTTGGTAAGTTCTTCAATAAGTTTCTTTGGGACTCTACAACTGTGTGAGAGTGCTGCAACTGTTCCTCACTAGTAGCAAGTTTACCAGCCAAAGTGACCATTTCCTCAAGGGTAGAATTTTTCTCAATAATCAAAGATGCATTCTCCTCCTCCAATTTAGCAACCTTAGATTCCAGCTCTTGAATAGTTACCTTCTGTGAATCCATTAAGGTTATGACAGTAGTCATTCGGTTATGGATATCACTGAGTGTAGCCCTTTCAGAAGACAGATCCTCCAATGCCTTACTCAACTAATTGGTTAAGGAATCCACCTTGTCTTGCATGGAAGTGTAAACACTTGTGTACATTGTCTGAAGGCAAGAGGTTAGGGAGGTTTCCAGAGTAGCCTGGACATTTGAAACCATCTGTGGAAGCATAGGTCCAGATAATATGGTTTGTAAAGATGCAGGAATCTGCAAATCTAATTGTCCTTCCTTTTGGACTGCAAATAGATTGATACAGGAGAGGGATGAAGGAAGGGCATGGCCAGAAACAACATGAGTGGATGTGTGTACCAGAGAATCTAGCACAGGAGGATTGGAAGGACCCTTCATGCGAAGGCGTTTCTTGTGAGAAAACACAACATGGGACTCTTCATCTTCTGAATTAGGTTGCATAGGCCAAGGAGAAGGAACTGAAGATGTAGGTTACACTAGTAAAGGAGCAGGATCGGGCACTGGAACACCACCAGGAGGAGGTGCAAAAGTGAGGATTCTCTGTAATAAGGCACCATAGGAGACATTATTGTTTTGATCCTCTGTACTCGCTGGAAATGTTGATCCATCTTGGATAATAGGAAGCCTGCCCAATTGAACTTAGCACCCTCTAGAATCTTCATGGAAGCTGTGAATAGTTCTTTGGATAGATACTTGGATACAAACTTACTTGACATAAACTGGTCCTGGAGGAACTAACATAGCTATTTCCATATGGGAGAAGAGATATGGGCAATAGATACCCCTGAACTATTAATGAGTTGGTTAAGGAGCAAGGGGGTAGAAGTTTCCTTCTTCATCAATGCAACAATCTCTTCAACAGTAAGTAACTGGTTACCGTTGGGCATAAATGAAGCAGAAATGGGCAAGCACAGTGCTCCACTGATATTAGCTACAGATAAACAGAAGGTGCGGTTATAAACGAGGCCAGACTAGTTTTTGTAAGAAGCCAAGAAGGAGTAACAAAGTTTCTCATCCACAGACGGTAATGTGAGGGCAAAAAATGGTCTGAGGCCTGCATGTCGGATGCAATCCACCTCTAAAAGGAGGAAATAATCATGGACTGCGAGGGGAAGATGCTGTACCACAATCGGAGGGGTAGAAGTAGGTGCCATTCAGACTATAGCAAAAACCCACACACATAAAACCAGGAATGAAAAGAGAAAACCTGTAAAACCCACAAAAAAAACCACCACTGAGACCATACATAGGAAATAGACTGAGAACCAGACTGACTGGACCAAACCACCCCAAGCAAACCACATCCTACGGAAAATTTGACATGACCTACGCACATATGCGACAAAAAGCTTCATGCTATGCAACAAATAGGCACCCTGTATCCCTGTAGACAAACACTCAAAAAGAATAAAACTCAACCACGTCGTATCCCAGACACGAACTCAAAAAATCATGACTGAACTAAAGACTCTGACTGAAAAGATAATGAGCACTAATTAGACCAATGTGAAACTGATAATCCCAAATCCCACGTAATATTCAACGTTCTACAGTGCGGTGAAGTGGATGGGTGAAACTAACAACTCATTTTGATTTGATGATCAATTAAGCACAGTTCATTGTTAATTCAATCTATTAATGCATAGTGAGTCGGAAGCGTAGCCCAGCCCCTCTCAGACTTGACACGACTTGACTGGACTAGGTCTCTACTGATGCAGTTCATTGTTACAATTGCATGATGTGTGGCACTTGAGTGCATGCATGCGTGACTTCGGGGGGTTTATTTTAATTACAATTTAATGTGTTTGTAACGCGTGTGCGTATGCACTTGTGAATTAATTTTTAGAAAATTAGGTGGGTTATTGTGCCAAAGTGCTCATGCAACGGCGAGGTTTCTTTTACAATTAACATCTGGTTCATTTTATTTACAATGTTATGATGTGCATTCTGTTAATTTGGTGTGTGCAATGGTCAGTTGATTTTTATTACAATTAAATGTGTGTTATAGTGCAACGTGAGAGAGGGAAAAAGAGAAAAAACCTGGCAATGTGTGGGTCTGTCTACAAAGTCTGAGACGACATTCTCAAAAAACGAAAAGCGCAATCCACAAATCTTCCACACAACGAACAAAAGATCGACTAAAACTAGTGGTCCTGTCGTATAGAAAAACGAAAAAACAATGAAAAAGAATAAAACAAATGATACGCATGACTGTAACAAAATAAAATAATGGAGATGTTGGGATTTTGTTGTGGTTGGGTTTTATTGTTATGGTTTTGTTGTTTATTTGTTATTTATTTATTTATTTATTTTTGTTTAAAGGTCCAAAATGCAAAAAATAAAGTGAAGGGCAATATGGTGATTCATGTTGATGTGTATCGAAACAACAAACCAAATGAGAAAACATGTCGGGGTTGAAATATCAATGTGTGGAAAGTTTGTGGTTTTGTTTTGTTTTGTTTTATGTTTGTATAATGTATTTTGGTTTTTTTTTTTTGGTAACATAATGTAAAAATGAGATTTCAGTAATCAAACATGATTATCAAGTGTCAGTAAGGTAATCAGATTTAATTCACATTTTTCAGCTCATTGTTGAGATTTAACATGAATTTTGCATGAATTTTGGCCAAAAAATTAGGGTTTTGTGTCTTCAAATAAAAATTTTGCTAATTAAGGAAGCATTTTCAATTGAGAAATCATTGGCAAAAGGGACCAAGAAGTTTGTAGAATTTTCTAAATTTTTTTGAAATTATATCAGCATTTGTATAAATTGTTAATGAATTTGGTCCATTTTTGCATGTTTTTGAAAAGAATTTTGAAGTTTTGAATTTTTTTGTAATTTTTTTCTGAGATTTCCAGTTTGGAAAAATTTTTGAATTGTTGGAAGAAATATTAGAGAATTTTTAGGAATTTTTCTATAATTTTTAAAATTTAAATGGAATTTTGAATGTTTTTTAATGTGTTTTTAGAGTTTTGCGGGATTGAAAGTACCCGTGACTGCATAGGAACAACTGTTAATGACTGTGACTGCGTATGAACAGCTACAACACCCCACTGCACGAAGAAGTTGGATGCGTGTCCCCATGTGTGAACACCCGCAAAGACCACGAACACACTGACCACGCATGCACGATTGCATGTGAGCAGTTGCGACGATCCTGCAAGCACGGCCACACGTGTATGCACACGAATCACTACGCACGCACTCGCGTAGGGGGAAGGCACATGGTAGGACGGAGGAAATGGGTGCGAGTTGAGGGAAGGAACTGTAGTGGGACAGGGGGCTTGCGGGGGGGGGGGGTGTAGTGTTTTTAAAAAAAAGTAATATAAAAGAAAAAAAATAAAAAATAGAGTTTTTATTTTGCAAAAAGAAAAAAAAGAGGGGGGGCAGGCGTCGGCCGTTATAGGGAGGTGGGGGTGAGGTGGTTTGGGAAGGTGGTGTGGAAGGAGGGGGGGTGGGAGGCGGACGATAGGAGGGGGAGGTGGAAGGGGTGGGAGGAGGCGGACAATGAAGGGGAGGTGGAAGGGGTGGGAGGAGGTGGACGATGAAGGAGAGAAGGGGAGGTGGAAGGGATGGGAGGAGGAAGAAGAGCAGGGAGGTGGGAGAAGAAGGGGAGAAGGGAAGAAGAAGAAGAGGGAGGGAGGGAGAAGAAGGAGAAGGAGGAAGAAGGGAAGAAGGGGAGGGGGAAGAAGGAGAGGGAGGCAGGAGAAGAAGAGGGAGGGGAGGAAGAAGAAGAAGAAGACGGGGAGAGAGAAAGAGAGGGAGAGAGAAGGAAGAAGAGAGAGAAGAGGAAAAGGGGGTGGGGGACGCGGGTGGTTGGGGAGGGAAAGGGTTTGTTGTTTTTCTGTTTTTTTTTGTTTTTTTGTTTTTTTTTGGTGGGCTTTTGGGGAAAAAATAAAAATTAATTGGTGTTTTGTAAAAAAAGATAAAAAAATAAAAAATCCACTACAAGGTTGCCTCACCCTTATCTGGGGTAAAAAATTTGCGCCGGAGGGATCGAATAGGGGCGAGATGGCAACACGGGATTTGCGGATGCAACGGCGGCGTCGCTAGGCGCGTAATATCAAAACCGTGCGCGTTTATGCGCGAGGCGAGACACGCGAGAACACGTTGATATGAAGAAAAATTAAGAAAACCCAAACTGTACACCGGATCGAAATAGCATAAAAAGGAAAAATGGACCGAAAGACAAGGGGAAGATGACGAAGAGCTGGGACAAGGTGTCCGGGGCGAAATCAGGGAGTTCACATGGGAAAAACACGAAAAACGGCTCCAAAAATACATATGGGGAGGAATATTGGAAAATCCGCTTGTTGGAACGTAGGGCGGAAAGAAGGAAAAATGTGTCAAATAGCGTGCACAACAAAGCTATCACATCAAAACACGGTTCCGACTGCGATAGGATGTGTGCACATGGAAAAAAATCCAAAAATCAACCCCAAAATGAGAGACATAAATTAATAGAAAAAGATTTGGTCACCGAAACGAATGGCAATAAAAAGGAAAAAATTTCGGGAGAAGGAACTGACAGGGCGGGCACATGAAAATGCATATCCAAGGAATGAGGAGGGGTTTACATGCGAAAAAGGCAAAAATCGACCTTGAAAATGCATACGGGAATTAATATCGAAAAAATCCATGAGCCGAAACGAAGCGAGGGAAGAAGAAAAGATGTGTAGAAATGTATGCTTGACAAGCCTATCTCATCAGAACATAAGGCTGAGCGAAAGAAACCTCGATCGCATGGAAATAACCCAAAAATGGTATCCAAAACAGGATTCAGAAATAAATATGGAATGATCTGTGCACCGGAAGGGAGGGTGAAGAAAGGAAAAAATGTCAAGACTTAGAGAATTGTCAGGGCTCTCACATCAAATTTCAGTTCGGATGGGGTAAGGAGGCGTTCACATGGTAAAAACAATAAAATGGAGCTTGAGAACACCAATAAAAATTAATAACAAAAAATTGAGAGGTCAAAACAGGGTGTAAGAAAAAGGAGAATTGGGTAGAAAGGGCAGCTGGACAAGGCTATCTAGTTAGAAGTGAATTTGAAGAAAAATAGGACAGGTTCACATGGAAAAATGTCAAAAATATATGCAAAAATGGTACGAAACCACCCAAAAATTAATATCGGACAACCCGTACATCAAAATAACAGGTAGATAAAAGGAAAAATGTCCAAGGGAAGGCATAGGACAGGACTAGTATATCAGATCACTGTTCTGAAGTGATAGGGGTGCGTTCACATGGAAATACATCCAATTGGGTAGAAAAACCTGCAAAAATTAATAACGCAAAAACGGTAATCTAGAACAGGGGGAGGTAAAAAGGAAAAATGGTTAGGTTGAAGGGATAGACAGGGTTGTAAGGTTGGATGTGGGTTTCAGTGAACGTAGGAGGCGTTCACATGGAAAAATGTCACAATAAGGGATAAAGGGAAAAAGAGAAGGAACGGCCCCAAGGGTGGGTTGAACATGGACCAAGGGTGGGCGGGGAAGGGACCCCATCAGGGTAAAATCGGGTCATGGCATACATGCATGCTTAAATTGAGGCATATGCAGGGGGTATGCATCAGAAACGCACAGGGGACACGTCCCCACACTTAAAACCTTAACAGATAGGGTTAGATGCATCAACACGACCTAGGACTCGTCAACCGACCAGACTCTGACGTCCCCACACTTAACACATATCATACACTTGCAATCATAAGGATATGGTTAGAAAAACTTGACCTATTTCGCGTATGGTCGAAGGAACTGTCACTGCTACAGAAGGGTTGGAGTCAGTTATAGGAGGTACCACGACTCGCTCCATCGTTCAACCAGCATTGCAGGGACCATGCAGTAGCACCCATGGAGGTAGCTGGTTGATAAAGCCTATCGGGGTAGGTGTCATTGACGAAGGATAGTCACTCAACTCACGGGCACTCGGATGGGATGAGAGAACAATCACTCTCCCATAACGTACATCACACGAGTGAATATTGATGGAAACCTAGATCTCACACCCGATTGAGGAATCGACAAGAGGATGGTGCAGAGGGAGTATGCCAAGGGGGATAGTTGATGGCGCATCAGTGCATCCCACCCTGTCTGGCATAGGTGCAAGTAGGAAGGCCAGGGAGCCTTATAGTACAGTGTACAGAACAGAGTGATGTGTCCTGTGCTGATGGCAGAGACCCATCCCGTGTGTGCATAGGGAAACGAAAACGTACCTAACTCCAAGTGTCATAACGTCCCTCAATCTCACCTCTCAGAATGGATTGAGGAGAAACACCAGTCACACTTAGCCCACCCTCTGTCTCACACTTTGTTGATAGATACAGGAGGGCAACCCATTCCTGAAACACATTGATGTAATCCTTACTGTCACTTGTGGAGAGCTTGTATGCCTTATGTGCGTTTGATGGTGCAACAGTGCATCCCGCCCTATGCCGGCATACGGTGCAAGAAGGAAGGCCAAGGAGCCTTATAGTGCAGTGCACATGAATAGATCATGCTTTGTACATTGAGAGGCCAGCCCGTGCGTTCAACACTCCATTTACACATCTCGTCTCTCATTTGATTTGAAGGGAAAGACTGGTCCTCATCCCCACCCGCTGTCTCACACTCTTTTAATAGATACAGAGGGCAGCCCATACTCACATCCCCATCTTGTTAGGATGAAAGCTTGCATCACTCAAGGGGTTGGTGATAAAGATCACTTTGTCTATTATTGTCATCAGGACGGTGAAGGTGAGGCGTACCTAGGGAGGCAACCAACACGTCTGATACTTCAATGATTTATATGAAAGATCGTCTGTTCAGGAGAGGGCAGAGGGACTGATATTGCAGAGACAGCGCACCAAGGGAGGTGGCTTCAAATTGCTTGAAGAAAGGTTTTGCTGATGAATCAACTATCTTGAATTGCGGGGTGTTACCACCTTTTCCATAGTCAGCTTCTTGCCCAAGGGTGTTTCCACCTTTTCTTGGAACGAGGCCTGCTATGGTAGGGAATTTCTTCCTTTTCTCCCATAATAGTTTGTTTGTTTTGTTTTGTTTTGTTTTTTTTTTCTTTTTTTTCTTTTAAAATAAAGAGAATGGTAGAAATACCATGTGTCATAACCATCCTCTCCACCATTGTTGGATCAGACGAGAAGAGAAAAAGGTAGGGTTGAGAGGTATATGTGAGGGGCTAGCAGAACGAGACCGCCTCATGAGGAAGATCATAAGGGCTATCAGAAGCACAAGGAGAAGGACATTGCGACGCCCAAAGGAAGAGGGTAGGTCGATAGTGATTGTCAAGATCCCCAAGGAGGGAAGTACTTCTTCAAGCAATAGCTATTTATCAGAAAGGGATCCTCAGAAGCATCGACAGCTTGCACTTGGACAGAGCCATTTAGGTTGACAGCAAGTATCTTGTATAGGCCCATCCACCATTGTTGAAACTTGCCAAATCTCGAATCATAGGCCAAGACAAGATCACCTTCTTTGAACTCCTTGTACTTGATGAAACTGTGATGATAGGCCTTGCATCGCATTTGAGTGGTTTCCATGCACTGTAGGGCCATCCGTCGAATCTCATCTAAACATTCCAAGTGCAGGAGGCGGTGTTGCAGTGACTCATCATCTCCCAAGCGTTCTTTAACGGCCACTCGTAAAGAGGGCAATTCCAATTCAACAGGGAAGACGGCTTCAATACCATACACCAGGTGGAAAGGGGTCTGTCCTATAATAGCCTTATGGGAGGTTCTGTATGCCCAAAGGGCCTTTGTAAGTCGATCGTCCCAGTCGTGACGATGTGCGGCAATCGTTCTTGTCAGGATCAAGTAGAGGATGTGATTGGTGACTTCAACTTGGCCGTTAGCTCTGGGGTAATAGGGAGTGGACTTACGATGGCGGATCTTATATAGCTCTGTCAGCTCCTCCATGATTTTGTTAAGGAAATGAGTACCTTTGTCACTTACAAGCTCGAGGGGACTACCAAAATGGGTGATAATATTTTCGTACATGAACAGAGCTATGCTGTTACCATCATCCTGCTTCAGAGCTTTAGCTTCACACCACTTTGTAACATAATCCACGTAGAACTTGAAATGCGTTGACAGTAGTTAGTGTTGAAACTTCTCCAGTGAAAACACCATTGCCAAGCACTCAAGCTCTGTCACTGTGTAGTTCCGCTCGTGGTCGGTTACTTTTCGACTTGCATAATAGATTGGTTGATCTAATTTAGAGGGGCCCTTTTGACATAGGACAACACCTAGCCCTTCAATTGATGCATCTGTGTGCACATGGAACTCCTTCGTCTAGTCAGGAGGGTGTAAGATAGGTGCTTGGATGAGGCACTGTTTTAGAGTACTAAAGGCTTCTTTGCAATCATCAGTTCAAAGGAAATCTGTATCTTTCCTTAGGAGCTTGTGTAGAGGGGCTGCCTTGGTTGCAAAATGTGTAGTAAATCTTCTGTAGTAGCCCATATGGCCAAGAAATCCTCTCAATTGCTTGAGGTTTGTTGGTGCTGTCAAGGCGGCAATCTTCTCAATCTTCCCCCGGTGTTGCAATCCTTTGTGTAGAGACAATATGGCCCAAAAGAACTCCTAATGAGATGTCAAAGACACATTTGTCAGGGTTGAGAGAGATCACATACTCTCGGCATCTGTCAAAGCATTGTTCTAGATGTCCCCAATGCTCACGTATTAAGCTATAGACACAGAAGTCATCAAGATACACCTCAATGAAATCATGTAGATGATTCTGGAAGGCAACCATCATTACTCGTTGGAAGGTGGCAGGAGCATTGCAAAGCCCAAACGGAATCACTCTATAGGCATAGGTTCCCCATTCTATTGTGAAGGTTGTTTTGGATTGGTCCTTCTCTGTGATTTGGACTTGGTTATATCCGCTAAATCCATCCAAGAAGGAATAGAGCTCATGGCATGCCACTGTGTCCAATAGTTGCTCTATGAAAGGGAGAGGGAAATGATCCTTCTTTGTCTTTGATATTCAAAGTTTCCCGTTCTTCTTAAGTCCACACAATGGGCAAAACCCATTCACTGTTAGACACGGGATAAATGAACTCGACTTCAAGAAGCTTCAATAATTCAGCCTTCACCAGAGTAGAATAATTAGGATTCATACTCCATTATCTTTGTCTCACTGGTTTGGCATCAGGCTCTAGGTCAATGTGATGTTGGCATACTATGGGATCAATCCCCTTTAGATCTTTATATGACCAAGTAAACACGTCTAAGTTCTCCTTCAATAGGTCTCATAGCAGGACCACTAGTTCTTCTTCTGGAAGATTAAGACCCACTTTCAGGTGACGTTCAGTACCCTCAGTATCCAAGAACATCACTTGCCTTTCACCTTCCACTTCACGGATAAATGTCCCATGGATTGCTTCTAGATAGAGGTTTGACTCCTTCAAGGGAGTAGTGGCATATGATGTTCCACTAGAACCAGTGTTCTCCTTCTAAACAGATGACTCATTTGTCTGTTGAGATTGCTGGAAGGGTATCAGAGCTTTGTTTGCTTCTGTGTGAGTGGTGATTTCTTCTGGACTTAGGGATTTATCTTCAAAGGATGCGTCCAGGAATGTCACAAAGCACGGACCCTCTATAAGCTGTGGCTCTGATGGCTCTGGCTTCTGTTGACAAGGGGCATCATCATCATCTTTTCTTCTGAATGACTAGTCAAGGCGATAGGAGCCACTGGTAAACTTAATTTTTATACCTTTGATCCATTGCTTATGCAGACTCCGCATACTTTGTGGTCCATTGGTCAACCCAAATGGAACCATGGTCATTCCATCCAACACCTCGAGATCTTTGACCTCTGAGGTCTCTGTAGGGACATCAACACTTTCATAACTTGCTTTGTTTACTTGCTTCGTTTTCTTCTATAGAGGCTCTGGAGGCTCTGTCTCTGCTTCTGTAGAGGCTCTGTAGGAGAAGAACAGATCCTCCGATTCCATGTTTGCTTTTGCTTCTACCTCTATCTCTAGCTCTGTCTCTGCTTCTGACTCTGCGACTGCCAAGTAACAGGGAGAACAATACATCCATGCTTCTATTTTGCTGTTAGAGGTGATTTCAAAAGTCAATTGGGGTTGAGGCAAGAGGTATTCTCCCATGGACAAAGACTTGGCTTCCTTTGGTAGTTGACTTACAGTGCTCATTGTTAGGGACTATGCCTCTGTTTTCTTGGGAAAGATATATTTAGTAGTCTCTTCGTCTTTTGATGTATCATCTGTTACTTCATTGGACGAGTCTGTTATGACTTCGATGGATGTGGATCCATTGCCTTTTTGCAATCCATACAATTTCAACACCACTTTGTTGGGTCCTCTACCTAGGGTTAGGGTATCTTTGAACCAGCCTGTCCTGGCTCTTGCTTCAAAAAGCCAAGGTCTTCCCAACAACATAGGGTATGAGGTCCCATAATAATTTGGTTTGACCACCAAATATGTCAGCCAATAGTCTCTTCCTGCAAGGGTTGTTTTTACGTATGGGAGGATGCCCAACGGTTTAATTCTGCTTTGGTCTTCCAATCTGATAAGCCATCATGTAGGTTGAATTCCCTGCAAAACTAAGTCCTTCATTGTCACATCCGTCATTATGTTTACTGATGAGCCTCCATCAATCAATGCATCTGAAATAAAGCATCCTTCTATCCATACACTAATCTTTGGGGTTCCAAGATTTAGGAAGGCATTAGCGACATCCACTTCCTTCACAGGTTCTGAGGCTCTATTGGACTTTGTTGTTGTTGGGGAAGCAATCCTTAGGCCACGTCTTTGAGTCAAGATGCTTAATTTCTTTCAGCAACTGGGGGACAACATCAGCAATTGTCAAAATGTTAAGTTTGGTTTAAAAGTGTCTAGGTCTTTTACCAAGTCATATTCTTTGATAGGATCCACGGGCTTCTCCAGCCTCCTGTTGGGGAATGGAGCTATACCCATTTTCATCTTTCCTTTTTCTTCTAGCAATGGAAGCATCATCACATCCTCTGTTTCTAGAGGTGCTTTTGTATCATCTATCTCTTGGACTCCTGGTCCTGTTTTTGGGACTGTCTCTATGACTTTCTGTGGCACTGCAGTGCTTTGTACTGCTCTGTCCCTTTGTTGGCAGGTTGAAGTTTATAATCTTGGTATGGGAGTTTTTCTCTTTCCGGAAAACTGGTTTCTTCTTCTTGGGGTGCGTGATAGCGGCAACTTCCAACTCTACCAAATTGGAGGCATGCTCTTGTGCCTTCTGCTGGCTATCATTGGCATTGGCCTTTACAGGGGCTGGACTTGGACAGTCCTTTGCAGTGTGGCCTTCTCCTTTGCATCTACTGCATAAGGGCTTGTAATCCACAGATCTTCTAGGGTTTGGACAATTCGGGGAGATACGACCCTTTTCTCCACATCTGTAACATTCCACCTCTGATCTCTGACCACCGCTAGACTGTCGTCCTCTGTAACTTTGAGAGAGAAACCTTCTTGGACCAAAATTAGGACCAAACTCTCTAGGCTTTGGTCCAATGTCCTGTGTTGTCATTTTGGATTCTAGCAAGTTGAATCTTACATTTTCATCTTTCTATCTTTGTTCGTGCATCTCTTTCAGAGAGCAAATATCCTCTGTATGGTTCTTTCGCAAATAGTAGGAATAGAAGGCTCCAATAATGATTGGTTTTCGGGTACACTCAGTGGCTAAATATCCCACTTGATGGCACTTTCTGCACCATGTATTAGAACACATCACATCTCTCCGACCTCCTACAGGACTGGATATATTGGCGGTATTCACCTTCAACGTTTGTAGCTGCTCTATAATCACATCCATAAGCTCTTTCTTGATACTTGTAACTAAGTTGGATAAGTAGTCCTTCAGATTTTCACCTCCTGAAGTACTTGTAGTAGGGTTTTGAGAAGCTTCTGTAATTATTGCATATACTGGTTGAGTTGATCCAGAGGGTCCTCTGTTTTGGTTATGATTTAGAGCTCATATTGAGACTTGGGGTTGTTGATTCCAATTGGTAGGGTTCCACTATTGTTGAATCACCATTGGATTGAGGCCATTGTTGTTGTGGTTGAACCATCATTTGAGGCATTGTCGTCTGTGGCGACCACAGTGGATTAGGTGCACTATACTATGACATTGTTTGCATTTGGGGATAGGGGTAGGGAACTGTCCCTGAGACTGCATTTGGTGGGTATACCATTGCTGGCATGGGAGGAGGTAAGACTCCTCTTCTTGGAGTCATTGACAGCCTTGCTTCAACTTTGTCATACAATCTTACACCTTCCACTGCAGCTTGCAGATTGATTGGTCTTCTCAATTCCATGAACTTGCGAACTTCTGGTTGTAGGCCTCTGAGGAACACTCCTTTTTGGATACCTTCGTCTAAATGATGGTTAGTCCATCTCTTTAGGATGGATTCCATTCACGAGACATAAGCTTCAACTCTTTCGCTAGAGGATTGACTTAGGTTCATGAACTCCTCTCGCATCCGCTCTTCAAAACCTTCACGCTTGAATTTAGTGAGAAAGGACAACTTTAGGTCGTCCCCTGTGCCAAAAGTTCCTACTTCTTGTCTCTCATACCATTGAAATGCCACGCCTTTGAAAGTGGCGGAGACTATTGCGAACCAATGCTCAGGGGTTCAGGCATTGTTAGCCACACATGATACCATAAATTCTACTACATGAAGATCGGGGTCTTCATTGTACTCTCCCTTAAAAATTGGCAATGGGACTACATTCGCTGGCCTGTCATCAATATTCCCAAGACAAATTTGACTAGGAAGGGGACCTTGAGTTGCCATGGGGACTTTTGTAAAGAGTGCTTTTAGGGGATCAAAGGAGGCTTCTAATGCAAGCTCATTCTCAGCCATGATTCTTGCCTTCTCTCTTCTCACATACCTTTGGACTCGTTCTAGTGCTTGCCTCTTGATTGGGTCATTCATTAGGGGCTTGGCTCCAACCAGTTGGTCAATACTCAATAGAATAGAATCAGAGAGGGGCTTCAGTCTCTGAAGGATTCTCTGACCAACATCTCTTCTACTTCATTTTTTTCAACATCTCTGAATTCAGTTTTCAAACCACTATAGAGGGAGAGATATTCCATTCAAAAAGTATCAAAACTCATTCTTCTTAGGATCTTTGTTGTGCCATCATCATAATAATGCCATCTTTTGATGGTTTCAACAGTGTATGTTGTGAAAAAAACTGTCTACCAACTTGCTAATCGGACAACAAACTTGCCATCAACAGTGTATGTTGTGAAAAAAACTTTGTCTACCAATAGTGTATGTTGTGAAAAAAAGCTTGTTGATGGCAAGTTTCCCCGGCTGTGCACCAAAAAAATGGAGCCCCAAGAGAGACACCAAGGAAAAGGGGATTCCACTGCAAGAAAATCTATCTTATAACATCAACAAGCTTTTGTTTCATTCTTTTGAGAACCACAACAAGGAAAATAATAAATCTTCACGCAGCATCATAGTAGATATCTCCCACAGATTTGATAGAATCAACCACAATCTTCAACATCTTCATGGAATCCATCAATAGAATAAAGAACATAAAAGAATACACCACTTTTGAATGGAAATCAATCACATAGTATTCCTCTTCATTGTCTTCATAGTTTTCTCTCTCAATCTCTCATAGAAAGATACATTGTTTTTAATAGAATTGGCTATCTCTGACTCTCTCTCTCTCTATCTCTCTCTATCAGTAATACATTATCTCCTTACTACAATACTCAATAATGGCACTCAATAATATCTCTTAGGTCGTGGATACACCTCCCAAAAGGTATGTCTGATGCGAAGAGGCACCAAAGACATCATAGTGTCCTGTGAGATCTGGCTTCTGTCATTGTTCTTTTGCAACCTTCTGTGAATCTTCATCAGCTACTTCTTCACTTCAATTAACTTGAATAGAGCTTCCATTCATCATTTTCCTAAGACAAAAACACTTCCCAAAACATCCATACATCCAACATAACACTCAATAGAAACAAATAGAACAGACCACAGAGCAACATGACAACATAAGAACAGGACTACAAAAGCTACAGAACCTTACAGAAGATCAACAGAAACCATAAAAACCACAAAAACCAAACCAAAACCAATTCAATCTTTCATAAACCTTTTAACACAACCTTAAACATCTCTCAAAACATCCATTCATCCATCTCAACTACCGAAACAGAAACAAAATAGAACAAAATCAGACCTTACAGAACCAAACAGAGAAAATTACAGAACCCTTCAGAAAATCACATCCTCATCAAAAACCAACATAAACCCTTCAAACATACTCAAACCATTCCAAACACTTCAAAACATCTTCAAATTAAAATAATCAATCACCGAAAACAACCATTCAACAACAAAAACAACAAAAAATCAGCCCAAAAAACATATCATTTCAGCACTCAACACTTTTTGTCCTTTCATTGCCGATTCGACATTATCGCCTACCCCTTCTAAACCTCCTCTTGTAGTTCCTCCTGTTCCTTTTGTTTTCTTAGCAGATTCCCTTCATAAGTTTCTACTGAATTTTTCGTCTCTTCCATCTTCCTTATCTCTTCATTTCCCTTCTTTTTATGATTTATCTTATCCGCCTTTGCAAAGTTCCCCTCTCATTTCACTTCCACCTTCTACTAATTTTATTAACCTTCTTCCTCAATCAATGCTGGATACACTTGGGTATGACAACCTCGAAGGCAATGGACGCTGCATGATTCTTTGACAGGATCTCGATATTTAACTGGCCTCTCATTCCTGGGTCCTGGGAGATGTCTGCTTCATGTCGATGTCTTATCTTCATTTTGCTCAGGTGCATGCTCATTCTGAGGATACCTCTGTACGCCTTGCTACTCACTTTTCTTGGTATCTTGCTTTTATGTATCAACAGTCTAATCTGAATGCTCACAAGAGTATCCCCAGTTTGATCATCAATCTGAATGTCGATGTGACTACTGCTCAGATGTATATTTTGTATTACTTCGCATAGGCTTTCCCTACCAGGTTTCTTATTTTATTGGAAAGAATGTGTTGTTCACAATTCCTCAAGAATGTGCCTTTGCATTTTGTAGATGCTCCAGAGTAAAACTCTAGAGCGTCTCAAGTCTAGCATGCAGTTTAAGAAGAAGTGTTTGCATCCTAATTAGAAGTGGAGTTCTTTTTGGATGTATCAATTCTTTTTTTTAATGGAAATCTTTTTCTGTGCTCTCCATTTTTTGGAGGCATGTGCCATTCAAATTACCTGGTGTTGTGTTTGTATAAGTTGTGGTATGTGTATATTGTTTATCTTTGTTGAATGGAGCTAAAGTTGAAGCTGGAGTGATGATGATGATATTGGATTCAAAGCTAGCAAAAGGTGATGCTGATTTCAAGAAAACTCTTATATCCTTTATGAGTTTGTGTTGCTATCAAATTGTTACAAAAATGACATAATATCCAAAAGGGTGTTTTCCTTTCGTTGTAGTATTATCAAATATCTAGGTCACCTTTAGGATCCCGAAAAGAAACTTGGCCCTTCCACAATGGATGTGAGCATCGTTGGGGACTAGCCAATCCATCCTGAGTAGGCACTCATGGACACCTAGATTCATTACCCTAAACCTAATAGATGTGGGCTCTTTTTTGAGTAGAAATTCCACCTTAGCAGTTTGTCTAGTGCAAGTAATTTCTTGCCCATTTGCTAATTCAACAAGCAAAGTAGGTGCAGCTACAGTGGCTATTCCTAACCTTCTTACACAAGCTGGTGAAATGAAAGAATGAGTACTACCACAGTCAATCAAGGTTTTGAATTTCTTACCCAGGTAATTTGATGGAGTTTGGATCACCCAAAAGTAGCGATTCGGCCCCTTTTTATGGAAGTGGCATGAACTGATGCCCTCTCAATCTCAGCTTCCATGGACGGGTCTTCTTCTTCATTGATTTCCTTAATGGTGACATTGGAAGTTTTTGCCCTCCCCATTGTTGCTCGACTGCGGCCATGGTTAGCCCTGGATTGCTTGCTGAATTTTCCTTGACGACGATCTTTGCCAAGTTTGGGACAGTCTCTTTTGAAGTGCCCAGGTTCCTTGCAGTAAAAACATCATAGATTCTTGTCGTTTCTTTGAGTGGGGACAAATTCACTAACTACATTTTCCTTCGGCTTCTTCCGTTGGCCTTGACTTTGTCCTTGTGCCCTTTCAACATCCCTAGATTTTGGTCTTTGTAAGATCAATGTCTATTATTCTTGGATTTTGGCTAGACTTCGTGGGCAATGGGTCCCGCTCTTATCAATGCATATTGTAAATCTGAAGGACACACTGATTCCAATCAAGTGTTCATTGGTGGATTTAGCCCATCACAAAACTTAGAGACTTGTTGGGAAATACTCATTATCGAGGCATACTTTAATAAGGATAAATTTTTTTAGTAGTATGCTTCCAGAGATAGACCCAACTGTTTCAACTTAAAGAAATCATCCATCTTTTGAGTTCTATATGTAAGTGGCATGTACCTTCCTTGCACTGCTTCTTTTAGCTTATTCCAAGTTACCATGCTTTCTGTTGACTGCTTGATCTTTACACCATTGCTTCCACTAGAGCCCAACTTTGTCGCTGAGTTTGAGCTTGGCAATCATAGCTTGGTTTGGAGGTGTTGTTCCTGTTGCACCAAAGTAATCCTCCATGGATTGAATCCATATTTCAACATCGGCCTCAACAGTCTTCCCTTTCCATTCAAATCCTGGTGGTTTGATTTGTTTGAGAAGAAACTTCTTCTCTTGTGCCTCTGTTGGGCTTAGTGCGGAAACAAGGTTTTGATTCTGCATTTGGGGTTGTATCTGGTTCAATTTAAACTTTCGCGTTAAGATTGCATTTACACATCTCTTCACAACTTGTCTCAATGCACAAATTATTTTTGATCAATACTTTGCAACAAGTCAAATAGTCATAAAATTCTCATTTATCCATAAAGAGCCATGAGCCTCAAGTACAATTATTCGGGGATAGATAGAGATAGGTTGGGATGATTTTTCGTTCAAGAGATACATCAATGCCTGGTTAATAATTCCTTATTGGGTTCAGCTAGGGACAGAATAGTAATATGGGTTTGGGAAATGGATTCTCAAGAAGCGATAAGTCATGGAAAGTTCAGGAAATCCACATTTTTGATAGCCATGACATTTGTTTCGTCCCATTACTTCAATTCTATCTGTCAGCAAGAGTTTGAACACCTCCTCATAGTTGTATCGAGTCTGTTCTACCTGCCACCGTGTGATGTGTAGAATCGAGTTCACACGTGCCTCATGGAAGATGAATAACTTGATAATCCTCCAACCATTTTAGCCTCTTCAGATTGTTTTGAAGATAGGAAAATTAGTTGGCATCTATGTAGTAGTAACCTGCACTCCAAGTCCAACGCCTTTCTCGATACAACTTTGAAGGGATGTAGAGGTGATCCAGGATCCCCATCATGTTGGTTCTTCTGCGATAACTTGAAGAATTCATAGTAGTCCCAAACATGATATGAAATATGAGGAACCCGCTCAATGCCTCGTAGGTCTGGAAGCATCAACAATCCAGACGTGAGTAAAAGAAAAATATTTTTAAGTGAAAATATCACTTCACTCTACCTAATTTATTCTTATCTTGATTGTGTTATTTTTTGGTTTACTCTGATACCAACTGTAATGTGTCTCGACCTTGGCATGTTTTAGTAGTCCATCAGGATTCTAATCTAAAACATGTTGCATGGCACTCCCATGGAATGTCACAGGATTTGTTGGTCAACGACTTCTGAGTCTACTCTGCAATGAAATGTATCAGCCAACCCTGTTAAGATGGACCTGGATCTTACTCGGATTCTAATGGTCAAGTCATTCCATGGCCTTCTAGCATTGGGATCACCTTTGTGCACAACATTTGAATCGAAGTGGACTCATATTTCACTTGGTTCAAAGAGAATAGAAAATGAGAGGGATGCATTGCTGACCTCTCTACCTGTAGGGTAAAGTCCCATTCCGGTCCCCTAAAACAATATGAGCGAGTGTTCTACCATGCATTAGCTAAGGTCAATATGTCATCATGGTTTGAATGTTGAGAAGCCTCTCAATTCTCTACGACCACCTCGCCGTAGGGCGGACCCATTGGGGTCTCCACCCACTTGCTTTCCTTGATAGCTTTAGTTTTCTACTTACCTAAGGGCACATTAGTGGTAACACATATAAGCAGCTTCCTTAATTAACTCGTTAGCCACATATCCCTTTACGTAATTTTATGCATTGACAAGAAAACAATTCAAGAAAATTTCTTGAAAGTAAAATTTATATTAAAATTTCAACTGAGATACCAATCCCGTCCAAAGGACGAATCCGGCAATCTATAAGGATGCGTCTTATTTTCCTCCAAGTTTTCACCCTTGTACTAGTAATAGGGCCTCGAGAATCCATCTCGAGTCACGTAGACCTTTTGAGTAGGACCCGGAGGCAGGGGATTTACAGCTAGGGTCTCCCCTGGCATCCAAGCATCCTCCTACAACAAACTAATCCACCACGGAGAGACCTCTTGTGGCGGGTTCGGTCCACATTCCTGTCTCACGGTTATTTAGAAACCCTTGGATAGGGTTGGCGGCCAGCTGGGGGCGGCTTGGCACGCACCTCCAAGAATTTAACCTGATTCTTTATACAAGATTCTTATGAGAGCTTGGGTCAAACAATCCTTTCCAAACAATGCTCCTAAAATTACAAGCACAAACAACAACAATGTGGGCGAGTGCTCGAAACACCTGCTAAGGTGGAGTTCCCTTTTTGAACACTTAGCATTCAACCTTCAAATTTTTCTTGCCTTGATGTCAACTACAATGCCCCACTGTGGGGGTAGGGAATACCCTTGATTCATCTCTCATTCTTATGAAATAAGAACCAGAATTTACGAAATTGGTCTTACATCCAATTAACATCACCCATTAATTTTCGGATGGTAAATTTTTCCTAAGTTCCATAGCTCTTGGGTTGGGTTTTCGGCAAGTTCTAGATAATCCAATCTCAGATCCACAAGGACCGTTTGAGGGTGGCTCCACCCTCTTGAGAAACAATTACAAATTTTAGTTCCCCTCTAGCTTCCACTGTAACACTTTTTTATCTATCTTATAGTTGAATTCTTAGTTTGTTAGCATTGAAAGAATGGCCTGACAAATTTTCCTCTTACAAGCTAGCTTTAGTACAAATTATGATGAAGACCACATTCTATGCGCATTACAATGAAAATCATATCTATGATATCAAGAGAATCAGGATGCAAGGTTTAATACCCTTGAGAGAAAATGCTTTCCATGTAATGTGCGTTCCTTCATGCTTAATATGGAGATGCAAGCTATCTCTTCTAAACACGCATTGAGATGCCATTCCTTACAATAAATCAATTCTAGAATTTTTTTAAAGATGCATCTTACAACCAAAAGGTATTGGCACATACACCTAAGAGTGCAACTTTATGAGTCAAAGACGAAGATTTTTATCTCTTTCTATGAGTTACTTAACACATTTATCCACTCTTTGTGTGCAGATTTATGCAAGCCTTGTTAGTTGCATGATTTTATGAATGTGAATGACCTACAAATTACAAGCTGCACTTTTGCAAAAATAACTCTAATATTATGCACCAATTTATTCAATTCCATGCAAGAAAGCATGATCATTTTAATAGGCCATTTCAATGTAAGATCATTTCAATCAAGGGAGTATGATCTTTCACAAAATGAATCTTTTTCCTTTATCTACTATTTGCTACATAGGAAAGATTATCAATAGCACTTGGTTATTCAAGGATGTATTATCTACACCCGAATCTGAGTTGTTGTTTGTCATACCGCCTTGACTGGTAACTCTGTTTGGTGTTTGTGGGATTTGCATCGACGTGAGGCAATCTTCACTTGGGGTCCATCTTAGGATACCTTTTTTGCTAAGAACGAAGACTTGAACAAATTTTTATCAAGGTAACTTGAATCCGCTCCTTGCGTGTGCGTTCTTGGTAGCGTGAAAGATAGTGCATGGGAACCTCTAAAGGGGGGCTTGGAAACTTCTAGAAGTTTCTTCTCTCTCTCTCTCTCTCTCTCTCTCTCTCTCTGTGTAGCTCGATAGGGGGGTGGGGCAGGGTATCCCTTCATCTTGAGGGGGGGTCTTTATAGGGAGGAGGAGGAGTGGTGTGGGGGGGTGACAGTGCCCCTCTCCTCACCCTCCACTGCCATGTAGACCATCACTGCAAGTTGGGGGAGGGATAGTGGGGGAGGGGGAGGGGGAGGGAGGTGGCACACGTGTGCCCCTCCTCCCACATCGTCTTCATCATCTTCATCGTCATCTTTTGCTTCCCCTCCTTCCTGCCAGTTGGTGGCGTTGACAGGGGAGGGGAAGTTAAAAAAATTGAATAATTTTAAATAAAAAATTATATTAGGGGGGGTTCCTATATGGAACACATGAAAAAAGAGGGGTTTTATTATAGGGGGTGTATAAAAAAGAAAAACAACGTAAAGAAGAAGAGCCATTTGCATACACCATGACAATTCTTGGAGGGGGGGGGGGGGTGGAGGCCACAAACAAGCAACTACTCTAATTATGCTAGCATGCTCCACCAATTTTTGACTCTCCATTGCCTGTCTTCGTGCAGAAAATGGTGGCCTAAAGAGGAAATGCAGAAATCAGTCTTTCTCTTTTCTCCAAGAAACCATTCATGCAAGAAATAGAAAGAGAAGAACAAGATTAAGAATAATTGCATGGCATGCATCAGATTGATGCAAGATTGAAAGGATGATGAGAAGTGATGTCAAGTGTTGTGTGGAGATTGATGGTGGGTCCCCATGCATTCAATTTCCATGACTTGAAACACATAATTTAGCGGTATGTCCATTTTATGATCCAATTGAAGTGCATATGGCATGAAGATTTGTACGAACCTTGTTTGGCATGTCTTTGAGGGTTACGAGTGATAATATGTAGAACGTGTAGTTAAATATGGTCGTTATTAATAATTTAATGCCCAAAATGTAGTATTTAAGTGAAAAAATAAGAGATTTTTCCGTTTCCAGTAGGAAAATCATGTTCTTGTAGGGTAAAATGAAATATAATGATGAATATTAGTAATTCTTATTAGGTTGAATTAAAAAAAAATTTAATTACTAATAAATAAATAAATAAAAAATAAAAATAGAAAAAATAATTTTTACGTGCCAAAAAAGTACAAAAATGTGGATGTATGATGGGCATAGAGGCATGAGGTTTATCCTCAACTTAGCTCCATTTCCATGTTATAGTGTGTGATTTATTGCTTTTTATACAAGAAAATGATATGAAGGTATTCTCTACATTTACCACCGTAAGCATAACATTAAATACTAGGGAGGGTAGGGGTCATGAGTGCTAAATATAGACTGAAATCTAATTTTTATGATACATTTTACATATAGTACATTTTTATTTAAGTTAAAGGGTCCAATAGCATTAGTATACTCGGTGATGTCCTATGCAATACCACAAGTATGGTAGTAGTATAGATATCATGAAAAGAGTTGATTGTACACATCCACATTGCCGATTTGATTAAATAAATTGTTTGTGCACTTGTGGGCATTCACCCTTGCATCGCATTCCATATCCATGGTATCAAACAAGTATCAACTCTTGGATTGTATAGCACTTCGTTTCCTAAATGTCGACCCATGTTGAGAGTGTGAGAAGTCCCAAGATGTAGGGTTAGTACGTTCGTTTCTTTGGGGACTAATAAAGTGAGAATACAAACCATCTCCTGGAATGATTAATAATAAGAGAGCATTATTTGTCGAATGTGTTACATGCTCGAACGGCACATCTTGGGGCGAATCCCCAAGGTGTAAGAGAGCTATAGTGAGGCCGTGGTAGTTAGCCGAGGGGTGTTCCCTGTGTATGTGCTACAAGGTGCTAGACACCATTATATTTGGGTACTCCTTGTGAGGAGTTGGGAAGGGATCTGTTGGATATAAACAATATGAACGTGTGTCTAAGTTAGATTAGTGTTGTGTGTAGCCTCCATATGCTCTTGGTTGCGAGGCCGTGGGGTGTTTTGGTTGAGCATAGAGGCTTGGGCTAGAGCCTTAGAGCTAGTGTCAAGCCCATTTTTGGTCCCAATATCTCAACGGTACAACACATATCCAAGCAAGAGGATATAACTTTTTTTTTTGCATTTTGAGTTTTTTTAAAAATAGTTTCTATGTTTTTATGTGTTTTTATTTTGTATTTTCTTTCCTAATCTAATGATTTTTGTTTTGTATAATATTACCCCTTAATTTTTCTCTTTCTTTTTCTCATTATTCTTCCACAATCCTTTCCTTGACCTAGCTACATGTGTTTTGGAGCATACAAGATGTGAATATAATCGATCGATTCAATCTTCTGTTTGTTCAATTAGCAACCCACTGGAAGTTGGTAGATAGAGAGTTCTTTACAACATATACCATTGAAACCATCAGAAGCTGGCATTATTATGATGATGGCACAACATCAATTCTCAGAAGAATGAGTTTTGATACCTTCAGAACCGAATATCTCCCCCTCTATTTTGGTTTGAAGGCTGAATTTAGAGATGCAAAAAAGAAGGAAGTAGAAGAGATGTTGGCCAGAGAGTCCTCCAGAGACTAAAGCCCCTTTGATTCTATTCAGTTGAGTATAGACTAATTGGTTGGAGCCAACCCCTTGATGAATGACGCAATTAAGTGGCAAGCACTAGAACAAGTCCAAAGGTATGTGAGATGAGAGAAGGCAAGAATCAAGACTGAGAACGAGCTTGCAGTGCAGAAGCCTCCTTGGATGCCTTAAAAGAACTCCCTTTACAAAAGTCTCCATGGCAACTCAAGGTCCCCTTCCTAGTCAAATCTGTCCTGGAAATATGGATGACAAGCCAACAAATGTAGTCCCATTGCCAATTCTTAAAGGTGAGTACAATGAAGATCCTGATCTTCATGTAACAAAGTTTATGGTAGCATGTGTGGCTAACAATGCCAGAATCCCCGAGCATTGGTTAGCAATATTTCCCATCACTTTCAAGGGTGTGGTGTTTCAGTGCTTCCTCACTGAATTAAGGCATGAAGGTTTTGAAGAGCAGATGTGAGAGGAGTTCATGAACCTAAGTTAGTCCTCTAGAGAAAGAGTAGAAGCTTATGCCTTGCGAATGGAATCCATCCTGAAGCGATGGACCAATCATCATTTAGATGAAGGCATCTAGAAAGGAGTATTCCTCAGAGGCCTACAACTAGAAGTTCTCAAGTTTGTGGAATTGAGAAGACCAGTCAATTTGTAAGCTGCAGTGGAAGGTGCAAGACTATATGATGAAGTTGAAACAAGGTTGTAAATGACCTCAAGAAGAGGATTCTTACCTCCTCCCATGCTAGGAATGGTATACCCACCAAATATAGTCCCACAGACAGTTCCCTACCCTTACCCCCAGATGCAAATAGTGTCGCAATACAATGCACCTAATCCACAGTGGCTATAGATGACAATGCCACAAATGATGGTTCAACCACAATAGCAATGGTCTCCAACAGTTCCTCTAATGGTGACTCAACAATAGTGGAATCCTATCCATTGGAATCAACAATCCCAAGTCTCAACTGAATCAAAACCAAAACAGAGGACCTCTTGGATCAACCCAACCAATGTATGCAATAATTATAAAAGCTTTCCAAAACCCTACTATAAGTACTCCATGAAGTGAAATCTGAAGGACTATTTGTCCAATTCAGTGGCAAGTATCAAGAAAGAGCTTATGGATATGATTATCGAGCAGCTACATATGCTCAAGGTGAATACCACCAATATATCCACTCCTACAAGAGGTGGGAGAGATGTGATGTGTTCTAATACATTGTGCAGAAAGTGCCATCAAGCGGGACATTTAACCACAATTTTTGGAGCCTTCTGTTCATACTATTTGAGAAAGAACCATATAGAGGATATCTGCTCTTTGAAAGAGATGCACGAACAAAGAAAGAAAGATGAAGACACAAGATTCAACTTACTGGAATCCAAAATGACAATGCAGGACATTAGACCAAAGCCTAGGGAGTTAGATCCTAATTTTGGTCCAAGGAGGTTTCCCTCTTAGAGTTATAGAGGATGACAGTCTAGCAGTGGTCAGAGATTAGAAGTGGAGTGTTACAGATGTGGAGAAAAGGGCCATATCTTACTGAATTGTCCAAATCCAAGAAGGTCTATGGATTACAAGCCCTTATGCAATCGATGCAAAGGAAAAGGCCACATTGCAAAAGGCTATCCAAGCCCACCTCCAGTGAAGAATAGTGCTATTGATAACCAATCTAAGGTCCAAGAGCTTGCCTCCGATTTGGTGGAATTGGAGGTTGCCGGCATCACACATGCCAAGTAGAAGGAACCACTTATCTAGAAATAAAATAATTCTCATGCCAAAACAATGAAGTTCAGTCTTCCAATAGAAAACCGAAACAGAACAAAACGGTACAATACAGAGTACTATAGAGCCATATAGAGTTATAGAGATAGTTGTAGAGACAGGACCGAAGGTCCAGGAAATAGAGAATGTGTAAGGATCTCCTCATGAAGAAGTACAAATGTTGCCGCTCCTAGAAGAAAAAGGGAAGATAAAAGTGGGCATGGCCCCATTTTCTAGCGATTGGAAAAGCCTGTGGATCCTATCAAAGAGTATGATTTGGTTAAAGACCTAGACACCTTTAAACCAAACTTAACATTCTGACAGTTGTTGATGTTGTCTCCTAGCTATTGAAAGAAATTCAAAAGCATCTTGACAAGAAGACACGGCCTAAGGATTGCTCCCCCAACAACAACAAAGTCCAACAAAGCTCGAGAACTTGTAAAGAAAGTAGATGTGGCTAATGCCTTCCTGGATCCTAGAACCCTAGAGATTGGCGTATGGATTGAAGGGTGTTTTATTTCAGATGCGTTGATTGATGGAGGTTCATCAGTAAACATAATGATGGATGTGACAATGAAGGATCTACGATTGCAAGGAATGCAACCTACACAGTGGCTTATCAGATTGGCAAACCAGAGCAGAATCAAACCATAGGGCATTCTCCTATACGTAAAGACAACCCTCGCAAGAAGAGACTATTGATTGACATATCTGGTGATCAAACCAAATTCCTATGGGGCCTCATACCCTCTGCTGTTGGGAAGACCTTGGCTTTTTGAAGCAAGAGCCAGGATGGACTGGTTTAAAGGGACCCTAACCTTAGGAAGAGGACCCAATAAAGTAGTATTGAAGTTGTATGGATCGCAAAAAGTAAATGGATCCATGTCCATCGAGATCGTAACTGACTCCTCTAATGAAGTAACAAATGGTATATCAAGAGATGAAGAGGCTATCAAATAGATCTTTCCCAAGAAAACAGAGGTACAGTCCCTAATAGTGGGCACTACAAGCCAACTATCGAAGGAAGTAAAGTCTCTGTCTATGGGTGAATACCTCTTGCCTGAACTTGAATTGACTTCTGAAATCACCTCTGATAGCAAAATAGAAGCATGGATGTACTGTTTTCCCTGTTACATGGCAATCTCGCAAAGATAGAGCTAGAGACAGGGATATGAGTAGAGATAGAGGCAGAAGCAGAAGCAAAAGATAGAACAGAGAGTTTCTCTTACGAAGCTCCCACAAAGATAGAAACGGATTCTAAAGAGGATGAAGGTGATAATGCAAAAGAAGATTATGGATGTGAGTTGGAAGGATCTATCCTACTCATAGAAGGTAGAGATGAGGAAGAAGTTCTTAAAGTTCTTGAAGCCTGAGAAGTAGAAGATCCCTCTCTGATCAACAGAATGATTATGGTACCTTTTGGACTGATTAATGAGTCACATCGTGAGCAAAAACTTTATAAGAAATGGATTAAGAAGAATAGGCCTTCTTCGGCAGTGGCTCTTGCCATCCAAAGTTACCCTTCCTTAAACAAGATGATGATGATGCACCTTGCCAACAACCCCCAACCCTGCAGCTCAAACAAAATGCAGAAAGTTCCTGTTATGTGACGTTCTTAGATGCATCTTCAAAATACGAATCCTTGAGTTAAGAAGTAACTCATTCCCAACCCAAACTCAAAACCTCAATGATACCCTTTCAGCCTCCCAAAGAGCAAGCTAAGCCTTCATTAAAATACAATAGTAGTTCCAGTGCATCATCACAAGATGAGACCACTCCCTTGAAGGAGTCGGTAGAAGCAGTACGTGGGACATTTATCTGTGAAGTGGAAGGAGAAATGCAATTGATGTTCGTGGATGTTGATGATACTGAACATCACCTAAAGGGGAGTCTAAATCTTCTAGAAGAGGAACTAGTGGTCTTGCGAGATCTATTAAAGAAAAACTTAGATGTGTTTGCATGGTGGTACAAAGATCTAGGTGATTGATCCCACAATATGCCAACACCACATTGATCTAGAGCTTGATGCCAAACTTGTGAGGCAAAGACAGAGGCGTACGAACCCTAATTATTCTGCTTTGGTGAAGGCTGAATTACTGAAGCTCCTTGAAGCTGAGTTCATTTATCCAGTGGCTAACAGTGAATGGGTCTCACCCATTGTGGTCGTACCCAAGAAGAATAGGAAACTTTGAATATGTGTGGACTTCCAAAAGATGAATTTCAAAAAAAAAAAGGATCATTTTTCTATCCCTTTCACAGACTAACTATTGGACATAGTGGTAGGCCATGAGCTCTATTCCCTCTTAGATGAATTCAGCATATATAACCATGTCCAAATTGCAGAAGAAGACAATCTAAAACAACCTTCACAACTGAATGGGGAACCTATGCTTACAGAGTGATGATGGCTACCTTCCACAACCATTTACATGATTTCATTGAGGTGTATCTTGATGAATTCTACATCAATAGCCTAATCCATGAGCACTGGGGACACTTAGAGCAGTGTTTTGACCAGTATCAAGAGTACAGGATTTCTCTCAACCCCGACAAATGTGTCTTTGGAGTCTCTTCTCGAGTTTTTTTGGGCTACATTGTCTTTGTGCAAGGGATAGCAACAGATCCTGCTAAGATTGAGAAGATTGTGCCTTGATAGCCCCAACTAACCTTAAGCAATTGAGGGGATTCCTTGGCCATGCGGGCTATTATAGAAGATTTATTGCACACTTTGCAACGAAGGCAACCCCTCTGCATAAGCTTCTAAGGAAAGATGCAGAGTTTATTTGGACAGAAGAATGTGATAAAGCCTTCAACACTCTGAAGCAGTGTTTGATTGAAGCACCTATCCTACAACCTCCTGATTGGACAAGCAGGAGGTGCACATTGATGCATCAGTTGAAGGCCTAGGTGCAGTCTTATGCCAAAAGGGCCCCTTTAAGTTAGATCAACCAATCTATTATGCAAGTTAGAAAGTAACCGACAGAGCGTGGAATTACATAGTGACGGAGCTTGAATGTCTAGCAATGGTGTTTGCTTTGGAGAAGTTTCAACATTATCTACTATCAACTCATTTTAAATTTTACGTGGACCATGAAGGCCTATCCTTCCTAATGAACAAGGCTGATGTGAAGGGAAGAATGATAAGATAGCTCCTTCTATTCCAGGAGTTTGACTTCGAGGTAATCACTAAACCTGGTCACTCCCATGTTCTGGCTGATCATCTGTCATGTATCCTGTAGAATGCAGATGAGGAGTAGGATGATCCAAACCTCCATGACTCTTCTTTATTTCTAGTCGAAACATTCACCCCCTGGTATGCAGACATCGCCAACCTACTGGCAACCCAACAGTATCCTCCTTGCATCTCTAGGAAGAAGCTTCTATTAGAATCATCCCCCTACACCCTATTAGATGGTGCACTGTACAAGAAAGGAAAAGATGAAGTGCTCAGAAGATGTGTTGCAGGAGATGAGATTGGGATTATTTTGAAGGCTTGCCACGACGAGCCATGTGGATGCCACTTTGCAGGAGAAGAAACAGCTAGAAAGTCTCTATTAGTAGGATACTGGTGGCTGATCCTCCATAAGGATGCCTATGACTACTGTAAGCGATGTGATGTATGTCAACGGATGGGGAAACCCACCAAGACCAGTGCCATGCCACTACAACCTATCCTTCCCTTGAAGCCATTCGAGAAGTGGGGCATTGACTTCGTAGGTCCAATTGATCCCCCCACTAGACGGAAGTAGAATAGATACATCTTGGTATGTATAGATTATGTTACCAAGTGGTGTGAAGCTAAAGCTCTGAAGCGGGACGATGGTAATAGTGTGGCCTTATTCCTGTACGAGAATATCATCACCCATTTTGGTAGTCCCCTAGATCTTGTCAGTGACAGAGGTATCCACTTCCTTAACAAAATCATGGAAGAATTGATAGAGCTGTATAAGATCCGCCATCACAAGTCCACCCCCTATTACCCCATAGCTAACAACCAAGTTGAAGTCACCAATCTCATCCTCTGCTTGATCCTGATAAGAATGATTGCCGCACATTGCCATGATTGGGATGATAAACTTATAGAGGCCCTCTGGGCATACAGAACCTCCCATAAGGCAGCTATTGGACATACACCCTTTCAGCTGGTGTATGGTATAGAAGCTGTCTTTCCTATTGAACTTGAACTACCCTCTCTACACGTGGCCATCAATGAATGCCTAGGAGATGCTGAGTCCTCGCAACACCATCTCTTGCACTTGGAGTGTCTTGATGAGATCCACAGGATGGCCCTACAGTGAATGGAAGCCACCAAGCTCACAGAAAGGTCTATCATGACAGCTTCATCAAGTAGAAGGAGTTCAAGGAAGGTGACCTAGTTTTCGCTTATGATTCCTGATTTGGCAAGTTTCCAGGCAAGCTTCAACAACGATGGATCGGTCCTTATAAGGTACTTGCCGTCAATCCGAATGGCTCAGTCCAAGTCCAGATATTTGATGCCTCTGATGATCCCTTCTTGATCAATGGCTATCGCCTGAAGAAGTACGGGTTGGGCCTCTCAATGCACAAAGCACGATCTATTCCCGTGCACTGCACTATAAGGCTCCCTGGCCCTCCTTCTCGCACCGTATGCCGACACAGGGTGGGATGCACAATTGCACCATCAATTGTGCACAAGGCATACAACCTCTGCACAAGTGACTGTGAGGATAACATCAATGGGTTTTAGGAACGGGGTGCCCTCCTATATCTATCAACAGAGTGTGAGACAGAGGGGGATTGAGTGTGACTGGTGTTTCCTAAATCAATTATTGAGAGGTGAGGATTGAGGGACATTATGATAATTGGAGTCAGGTACATTCTCGTTTCCCTATGCACACAAGGGATTGGTCTCTGTTATCACCACAAGACACATCATCCTCTTCTATACACTACACAACAAGGTTCCTTGGCCTTCCTACTTGCACCTATGTTGTGGACGAGGTTGGACGCACAGATGCACCATCAATTGTACACCTTGGCATACTCCCTCTGCACCATCCCCCTTGCCAATTCCTAACATAGGTGTGAGATTTGGGTTTTAATCATGATTCACTAGACTGATGTCAGTAATGGGGTGAGTGACTGTTCTTTCATTCCATTTGAGTGTGACAGTGAGCTGAGTGCAATATTCTTCGCCATCGATGGTTTCCCACGATTCCCTCAACAAAGCTGTCTCCACGGGTATTTCTACTACGTGGTCCCTACCCCGCTAGATGTTTACATGTTGCAAAGACACCTTAGTCTCTCCTGCATCCAACTACGATACAATATGCAACATCGACAGCCAATCTCGATTCTCTCCAACATGGGCCAAGTTTTTCTAACCCTGCATCTTTTGTTTATTAGTGATGGTCACGTCTTAAGTATGGGGATGTCAGCAGTTGGTCTGATGTGTGGTCCTAGGTCCCTAATGTTCGGTTTACCCTTCCCGTTAAGGTTTTCAGTGTGGGGACGCGTCCCTGTGCGTCTATGATGCATATCCCCTGCATATGCCTCAATTTGATCAAGAATCTATGGCATGACTTGCTTTTACCTTGATGGGGTCCCTTCCCCATGCACCCTTTTACTTTCACCCTACTCTCAGGGCCGTTTCTTCTCTCTTTTTCTTTATTCCTTATTTTGAAGTTTTTTCATGTGAACGCACCCTACATTCACCAAAACCCAAATCCAACCTTCCAATCATGTTTCTCCCTTCAAACTGACCATTTTCCCTTTTTACCAACCCTTGTTCCACCAGACGGTTCTTGAGTTATTACTTTTTGAACCATTTTTCGTCAATTGGACGTGTTTCCATGTGAATGTATCCTTTTTGCTTCGGAACAACAATCTGACGTCATAGCCCTACCGTACATCTTTCCCTTGACATTTTTCCTTTTTACCACCCATCATTTTGATGCACGGTTCATCAAGTATTAATTTTTGTGGGGTTTCGGGACATTTTCGTGCATATTTTTAATATTTTTCCATGTGAGCATGCCCTATTTTCACCACAACTCCAGTTTAATTTGATAAATGTGTCCATCAACCTTTTCCCAAAATTTTTCTTTTTTCTCCGCCCTAGTTTGCTTGTTGGATTTTTAGTTATTAATTTTTCAATGTGTTTTTGGGTTTTTTTTGTGTTTTTCGCATGTCAATCCCTCCTCACTCCCCCAGAAATGAGTTTTGATGTGACAGCCCTATGAATTCCCTTCCTCTAGACATTTCTCTTTTTTACTGCCCTTCATTCCGGTACTCGGTTATTCCCGTATTAATTTTCGAGTCCATTTTTTAGTTTTTTTTGGGGGTTTTCCCATGTGAATGCATCCTATCTCAATTGGAATCGTGTTTTGACATGATAGATTTGTCAGGTAAGTTATTTTTCACATGTTTGCTTCTTTCCACCCTGCGTTTTGGTGAGCGGATTTTTTGATATTAATCCCCATACGTATTTTTGGACTCATTTTTTGCAATTTTCCCATGTGGACACCTTGTTGCACTTTTTGGTCATCTTCTCCTCATCACCCAGCCCATTTTCAAGTCTTCTTAGCGGCTATTCACATGCAATTGTGTGTGGTCGTGTGTCTGTGGTCTCTGCGGGTGTTCACACGCAAGGACGCGTGAGGACTCATTTGTGGGTGTGGGAGGTCACTGTTGTTCACATGCCCGTACCCGCGTATTCATTTTTTAATCCCGAAAATCCCTTCAAAATCATTAAATCCATTAAAAACATAAAAAAAAAACCAATAAAAATTTCAAAAAAACTACAAAAAATTTACTAAAAACCTTTTTCCACATTTTGTAAAATTTTCCCCATGAAAAATGCCATTAAATAATTTTTAAAATTTTTAAAATTGGCCAAAACCATTCATAAAATGATGGAAATTCATAAAAATTCCAAAAAATACATAAAAATAAAAAAAACCCAAAAAATCCAAAAATTTACATTCATATTCTTTTACATTTTGGAAAATTTTTTGAAATGAAAAATATCAACATATTTTTTGGGACATAATTCTTTCATGGAAAAATCTTATAAAAATATACTTATAATTTAAAATCCTTTGAAAATTCAAAAACATGATCGACAATTTTCCAAAAATATAAAACAAAATGGTTTTTGGCCTTTGTGGTGGGAAAAATTCGTTTCTTGGTTTTTTTGAAAAAAAATCAAATAAAAACAAACAACCATTCCACCATAATTTCCCAAATTCTTTTCTTTTAATGTAAAAAAAAAAAACAAAACAAAACATCTCCATACTATACTGTCATGGTATGAAAAGAAAAGAAAAGAAAAGAAAAACCCACAAAAACAAACAAATAAAAACACACAAAGCGAAATCCAAACCACAACAAACCAAAATGCTGCTCATATATCTTTTTATGACACTCCACATTCCACCTCCAACAAGGGGAAAAAAAAACAAACTCCCTCTTAATTGATCAAATTTTTCTCATTCACATCCATTTTTTATTTATTTTGGTCATGTTCATCATTTTTTGTTTGGTCAAGGTGTTAGTTGGTGTTCGTTTTTTCTATACTGTAGGACGACTATTGTTAGTTGACCTTCTGTTAGTTTTTTATGGATTTTTGTGGATTGCGCATTCCATCTTTGAGGATGTGGTATCAGTCTTTTCAAACAAACCCACACATCGCTAGGTTTCTTTCCTTTTTCCCGTTCCCAAGTACATCATAACACACCATTAATTGTAATTTAAAATCTATCGACCGTTGCATCCACTAAATGAACACACTACTGCACATCATAAATTTTAATTAAAATAAACTTGATCGTTAATTATAAAAGAAACCCCCAATTGCACGAGCATTGTTGCACCATAACCCACGTAATTTGTAAATTAAAATCCATTCATAGTGTGCGAGCACATGCACTACAGACACATATAAATTGTAATTAAAATAAACCCCCTGAAGTCACACATGCATGCACTTTGCGTCAAACATCATATAATTGTAAAAATGAACTGCATTTTTAGAGACCCCAAGTCCAGTCAATTAGTTAATTTATTAGAGTGGGTTTGGGTTACGAAATCGATCCACCATGCATTAAGGGTTTAATTAAAAATGAATTGAAAACTATTTTTTCATTTATTAAAATGAATGCAATAGTGATCACCTACTCACTTCACCGCACTTTAGAGGTACACTCAATGATTACGGGGATTGGGAATCCTTAGTCCAGAGGTCAGTCGTATTTGTCCATGATGGTCTGAGTCATTCATTCTGTTTTCCATCAGTGTTTGGGCTACGATATGCTGGAACTTATATATTTCTTTTTGTGTGCTTGATTATGGGGATTAGGGTGCTTGATTGTCACACATATCATGAAGCTTTTGGTCGCACGTGTGCGTAGGTCATGTTGAATTTTTTCCATAGGCTGTGGTTTGTTTGGGGAAGTCAGGTCCAGTCTTGTTTTTCTTTTTTTTGTGACTTTTCCGTGATATCCTTCTTAGCGATGGTTTTATTTGGGGTTTTACATGAATTTTTCCTATTTTTCCTTGGTTGTGTGTGTGTGGACATCCTGTGTAGTCTGAATGGCATCATCTTCCTCTATTCTCCCACTTGTGATCCAGCACGTGCCATTATCGTTACATGATTATTCCCTCATTCTAGAGGCGGATTGTATTTGCCATGCTGGTCTTTGTCCTTTTGTGGCCTTGAAGTTTCTACCAATGGACAACACGATCTGCTACTCCTTCCTAGTGTCATACAAGAAGCAATTTGGATTGGTTTATAATCGACGCTTCTGCTTATCCATAGCCAACATAAGTGATGCATTGTGTTTTCCCCTTTCAACTTCTTTTGTCCCTAGTGGAAACCAGTTATTGATAGTTGAAGAGATCATTTCTCTTCTTCAGAAGGAGACATCTACCCCGTTGGTATCTAGCAAGGTTATTACCAATTTAGGGGTTTCTGTTGCTCCTATTGCATCCCCAGTATGGAAGCAACTTTGCCAGTTTTTGCAAGACAGATTTATGTGACAAGCCTGCATCTAAATGTCTCTCCAAGGAGGTTTTTATTGCTTTTGTTCGGATCTTGGAAGGGGCTAAATTTAATTGGTCAGAATTCATGTTAGCCAAGATGGATCAACATTTCCAAAGAGTCAGAAAAGGTCAGGGCAGTAATGTGTCTTATGGTTCTTTCCTTCAAAAGATTATCACTCTTGCTCTTCCTCTTAGTGGTGTGCTAGTGGTGGCTGATCCTGCTCCTCTTCTGAAGCAGCCATCACCTTGTGTTCCACCCCCTCCCCCATTACAGGCAAACTCAGATTCAGAGGATGAGCCCCCTCCAAGATTTTCGCAACTTAAGCACCAACATACTAAAGGTTCACCTAGTCCCTCTGCAGTATTAGCTATAGATCCTTTGGTGAAGGATACTACTCCTTCTATTTCTAGCAGTTCCCTTCCTGCGTTCCTCTCATGTCCTAACCTATTTGCAGCTCAACGGGATGGACAGCTAGATCAACAGATTCCTACTTCCTTACAGACATTGATAGCTGGATCATTGCTCTCTTCTGGTGTCTAGTCTATATTGGAGACCTCCCTTACATCCTGTCTTCCGTTTGTTTACATAGGAGTGTATACTTCCTTGCAAGACTAGGTGGATTCATTGACCAGCCAATTGGGTAAAGCCTCGGAGGATTTGGCATCGAAAAAAGCTACCCTGAGTGACATTGATAAGCAGATGATTGAGGCGACTATTTTGATGGATAACCAGAAAGCCAAAATTTAGGAGCTGGAAGTGAAAGTAGCTACATTAGAAGTTGAGTATCTGCCCTCAACAACTAAAAAGAATGTAGCTATTGAGGACATGTTAGAGTCAGCTCGTAAATTGGAACTTGTGAAGATGAATTGCAGCATTCCCAAGCAATTGTCGAGGCTCAAAAGAAGCTTAATCAGAAAGTTGCCACTCTTTCTATTCCTCCTCTATCCCCTGTAGTTTCTTTAGTGGTATCTTCTAGGGATGAGCTTGATCAATTGCACCATAAAGCTAAGCTGTATGATGGATCTGCTGCTAAAGTAGAACACCTCCAATAGCGCATGAATTGTGTGCAGGAAGATTTTATTTGCTATACTAACTTGGTGTCACCACCTCCTTTCTTTTGGGTTAAATATCATCAACACATATTTGCCTTATACATATCTTTAAGCAATGTGGATTTGGAACCTCTAGAGGATGGATGGTCAAATCTCTGGTCTGCAGATTTGTTGAGGGGGCAATTTTTGATAGATTTGTGGATGATCTAGTTTCCCATGAAGTTCAGTTATTATCTTTTATGTATCTTACAAGCCATATCCCTGATGAGGAAGATCTAAATGTGTATGTGGGGGATGTGATATTGCAAGCTATTATGTATGTGCACTCAGTGGAGCTTTTGCTAGCAGAGAGTTTGAAGACTTATCATGAGTAGACATCTTGGTGTAAAGGACATGCCTGGCATCCACCTTTGGAGATTGCTACTTTGGAACCTTGTCGTCTCAATAGTGTATTCCGTAAATCTGATATCTAGCCTTTACAATCTCAGTTATTGAGCTATCTTGTTGATAATCCCTTCTTTACTGATTCCTTTTTCTAGAATCTTCATTTTTGTTGTTCTTTCTATCCATTGGATCCTGTAGATCTTTTGTCTTATTCCCTCATATCTTATCGTTTCCCTTTCTATGTTTCTCTTATTTCATCTAAACTTGATGCCATTCCTCTTTTATCTTTTACCCCTTCTGGGTTGCCTCACATTCCTATGTTTACCAATTGTCCTTTTATTGCTGATCCCATGATATCTCCTACCTCTTTTGAACCTCTTCCTACTATTTCTATTCCTTCTGTTTTTTCAGCAGATTCCCTTCAAACCTTTTTGATGCATTGTCCATCTTTTCCACCTTCTTTATCACTTCATTTACCCTCATTCTATGACTTATCTTACCCTCCATTGTCAAGATTGTGGGAGAGAAGGAAGGAGTCTCGCTTGAAGCTTTCTTGCTTGCACAATGGGGGAAGACACACAAGGGTGGAGGCTGAAAACAGTTTTCCTCTTCTTAGTTGTGTAAGCCAAAAGAACTCAAGTACAAAGAAATAGAAGAACCCTCTATATGGGTCTCAAACCAAACTCAACTAACTAAGGTGGCATAGTAACTGAGCCACGAACTAGAGTAGATAAGGATAGCTATCATGTAGCTATTATTCATGGGCGGTGTACCAACCGCGTCTGCAACTGACAAGTCGGTGACATAAATACACAACGGTCACCCTGGCGTATCACGAGTGGAGCTCGATATCTCAACACTCCCCCTCGAGCTCAATCCCAATTCCTGCACACCAAGCAGGTCTCTGAACTTGCGCAGCTTCTCTGCGCCCAATGCCTTCGTGAATATGTCAGCTACCTGATCCTCTGTGCTGATATAAACTAGATCAATAAGACCTAGTAAAACCCTCTCTCGCACATAGTGATAATGCACCTCAATGTGCTTTGTTCTAGCATGATAGACTGGGTTATTTGCCAAGTGTATACTACTCATGTTGTCACAATAAATGACAACTGGCCCATCTGTAGACTGATGCATATCATAAAGTAGCTTATGCAACCAAGCTACCTCACATGCAGCCATTGCTGCACCCCTGTACTCAGCCTCTGTGCTCGACAAGGCAACTGTAGGCTGTTTCTTGCTGCTCCAAGTGACTGTAGCACTCCCAAAAGAGAATACATATCCACTGGTAGATCGTCTATCAGAAATACTACCAGCCCAATCAGCATCAGTGTATCCATGCAACTGTATCTGAACCCTAGTCTCATAAAATAGTCCATACTGCAATGTGGACTTCACATACCTGAGTATGCGTCTAGCCGCATCCAAATGTGGTTTCCTTGGAGCCTACATAAACTGACTTACCAATCCAACAGCATAGCTCAAATCTGGCCTGGTAATAGTCATATAAATCAAACTTCCTACTATGCGTCTGTACATAGTAGGGTCTTCTAGAAGCTCACCTGCATCTGTGCTCAGCTTCACATTTTGCTCCAAAGGAACTGAAATAGGCTTACAGCCTGTCATCCCATATTTGGACAGCATGTCCAATCCATACTGCCTCTGCAAGAGCTGTATCCCACTTGGTGATCTAATCACCTCAATGCCCAAGAAATAACGCAGCTCTCCCAAATCCTTCATCTCAAACTTCTGCTTCAATAGCATTTTCACATGAAGGATGTCTTCATCACTGTCACCTGTCATAATCAAATCATCAACATAAATGACAAGTAGCATAATACCTTTCTCTGTTTTTCTCACATAAAGTGAGAAATCTGCCTTGGAAATCTGAAAGCCAATAGTGACAAGATACTGTCCTATCTTGTCAGACCATGCTCTAGGTGCTTGCTTCAAGCCATACAAGGCTTTCTTCAACCTGCAAACAAACTCAGGATGAACAGCATGCACATAACCTGGTGGCTGCTCCATATAGACCTCTTCTTGCAAATCACCATGCAAGAAGGCATTCTTTACATCCATCTGATGTAAAGACCATCCCTTTGATGCAGCCACAGCAATGACTGCTCTTACAGTTGCCATCCTTGCAACTGGACTGAATGTTTCTTCATAGTCAATGCCATATGTTTGTGCATACCCCTTGACTACTAATCTTGCCTTGTATCTGTTCACAGAACCATCTGCATTGTGCTTCACCTTATAAACCCACTTACAGCCAATTGCATTCTTACCTTTAGGCAAAGGTACTAACTCCCATGTAGCATTTGCTTCCAAGGCATCCATTTCTTCATCCATGGCTTTCTCCCATTTTTCTTTTCCCATGGCTTGCTCAAAAGATGTGGGTTCTGGTTCCTGTATCACTTTGACCATATATGCATAGTGAATGGCTGTAAATCCATCATATTTCAGCCTATCCACAGGATACCTAGCTCTCGTAGACCTGCGCAAAGTAGGTTCACTCCCAGGTGCTCTCAAAACATCCCTGGTCTTCCTTACTCCAGGTGTAACAATAGAAGGAATACCCAACTCATCATCAATGCTTTGTTCTGAGCCACTGGATTCACCATCCACATAAGAGTGACCTGCATTCACATCAAACATGGGCTGATCAACCTTCTCTTTTCCTTTTCGTGATACCTGCATACCACTATCTGCATTGCTTTGAGAAGATTCTCCTGATCTCAATCTGCCTGTCCATGGCGAAGAATGTGAACCACTGCTAGAGGACGCTCCAAGTCCACTAATATTTTGTGACTGCTGCTGTGAATTCTGTGCAGCATTACCATTTTGTGCATCTTCATCATCAATCACATTTACTGGTTTATACCAGCTACTCATCTCATCAAAAACAACATCTCTGCTCACTGTAAACTTACGAGTAGAAGGGTTATAGCATCTATACCCTTTTTGCTGCAGAGAGTAACCAATAAAGATGCACTTCTCAGCTTTTGGATCCAACTTGGATCTCAGCTCATCTGGCACATGTACATAGGCAATGCAACCAAAAATTTTCAAATGAGAAATATCTGGTTTCCTACCAGTATACCTCTCCTCTGGAGTCATTCCATGTATTGCTGCAGTGGGAGTCCTGTTCATTATGTAGACTGCTGTAGCAACTGCTTCAGCCCAATAAAAATCTGGCAAGTCTTTTTCATTGAGCATGGCACGAGATACCTCTCCAATATGCATGTTTTTCCTTTCTGCAATTCCATTTTGTTGTGGGGTATAACTGCATGAATATTGCTGCTTTATGCCATGCTCCTGCAAGAACTTTGCAAACTCATTTGAGAGGTACTCTCCCCCTCCATCTGACCTTAGGCATTTTATTTGCAGACCTGTTTCTTTTTCAGCCATAGCTTTAAGAGTTTTGAAATGCCCAAAAACTTCACTTTTCTTTTTCATAAAATACACCTAAACTTTTCTGCTATAGTCATCAATAAAAGTGACAAAATAATGACAGCCTCCAAGAGATGCAGCTTTAGTAGTCCACACATCAGAGTGGATTAATTCCAATGGCTTCTCACTCTCTTGAACATGTCTAGGAAATGGTTTCCTTGCCTGTTTTCCAAACTGACAGGCTTCACATACCTTATGCATTTCTGCAACCTTGAATTTCGGCAAACCTGCAACAATATTTTGGGCCTGCATTGATTTAAGTCGCTGTACATTAACATGACCAATGCGTTTATGCCAGATATCAATATCTGCAACTACACCGGTCCCATGTGCAAACATTGCTGCACTCAATTCAAACATGTCTGCATCCAACGTAAACATTCTGCCCTTCTTCTTTCCTTTTGCTATCAAGCAACCTTTATTTTTCATATCCTCAACAAAGCATCCATGAGGATTAAATCTGACCTGCAAGCCCTGTTCAACCATTTGACCAACAGAAACCAGATTCTTGGTGATATTCGGGACATGAAATACATCGGACATGTATTTCTTTTTCCCATCCTGCATAGACAAGGGAATTTTTCCAATCTGCACAATAGGATGTGCAATATCATCACCAGTCTCCACAAATCCTGGTTTTTCCATTTTCCTTGCATCCTCCATCCATTCTGCATGACCTGTCATGTGGTTTGATGCACCTGAGTCAACATACCATACATCATTGCTTTCTTCTGCACTTGTCACAGAATTGTTCATGTGCTGCACCATGAACAAATGCTCATTTCTGTCATCACCCTGTCTACTAGAAGATGCATAATTCCCTTGTTGCAGTTTTCCATTCATGATGTCATTCTACTTTTTATAGCAGTCTTTAGCCATATGACCCATTTTACCATAGTAGTAGCATTCAACATTACTGTTTGCATTTTGACCTCTTTGCCATCCACCACGACCTCTTTGGCTCCCCCTGCCTCTAGAGTTACCACGTCCTCCTCCATAGGACTGGTTTTCTTGAGTTTGCTGCATATTCTGATTTCTACCACGGCCTCCAAATCGGCCTCCTCTACCTCTGCCTCTACCTCTTCCAGCATTTGAGTAGAAGACAGCTTCTTTTGAAGTTCCTCCTGAAGAAGATGCACCACCATTTCTCTGCTCCTCAGAAATTAGAAGAGCAATCAACTCCTCAAAATCAGGAAATCTTTCACGAACTGAAATGGATGTTCGAAACTGTGCATAATCCTTTCCTAGACCATTCAAGGTCACGGAAACTAAATCATCATCTTCCACTGGCGACCCAATGGAAGCAAGTGCATCTGCAATCTTCTTCACCTTCATGTGGTAGTCGTTGATGCTCATATTTTCTCTTTGCACATTGTGCAACTCTTGCTTGAGCTGCATTTTCCTGGCTTGCGTATTTGTGCTATACATTTTTGACAAAGTATCCCATGCCTCCTTTGGCGTACTTGCATCCTGAATATGCACAATCATAGAGTCTGAAATGCTGATAGACAGCCAGTACATAACTTTCCTGGTTCTCTCATGCCATGTTTTAAATGCCTGCATTTGCTGTTGATTGGGAACATCAGGAAGAACTGGTTCTTCTTCATTTCCTGCAACAAATTCCCAATATCCTTTTCCCATAAGGAAATTCGTCATTCTAAACTTCCATGCCTGGAAGTTGTTCTTGTCAAGCTTTTCAATGACAATCTGTGAAAGAGAATCAGACGCCATTACAGAATACTGCAAGAAATTCTGTCACTACAAAAAACACAGCTTCACCCTCACAAGGGCAAATCTGCAAAACTGGCGAAAGTGGTATTTGACCACACAGTCACTTCCTAGTGACGATTTTGCATAAACAGGAACCAAGGATGATTCTGAAACTCCCAATGTCTCTGCGCACAAGCATACGATGCAATTTCTACAGTAACTTTTCACCGACCTGTAGAACAGTGGCTGCACAGCATAAAACTGAGCCTTTTCCTGAGTGCGTGCAGAAAACTTCCGTCTGCAAAACAGGCCCCGAAATGGCCTCAAATAAAAAAAACAAGGTCGTCAAGGGCTAAAGCCCTTTCCCGCAGCATATACTGCCCTCTTGCTTCACCGCGAAGGGCGTCTCAACCTGAGACAATGCACTCTTGCAATTTCCGGCTGTGCTACCTGCAGAGATCTGCTCCCAAAACAGAAAATGAAAGCAACACTGCTCCTCTTACCAGACCACCGCGAGCTTGGCTTGCTTTCTTGAGCTCCTTACCACGAACAAGGCTCTGATACCATGTCAAGATTTTGGGAGAGAAGGAAGGAGTCTCGCTTGAAGCTTTCTTGCTTGCACAATGGGGGAAGACACACAAGGGTGGAGGCTGAAAACAGTTTTCCTCTTCTTAGTTGTGTAAGCCAAAAGAACTCAAGTACAAAGAAATAGAAGAACCCTCTATATGGGTCTCAAACCAAACTCAACTAACTAAGGTGGCATACTAACTGAGCCACGAACTAGAGTAGATAAGGATAGCTATCATGTAGCTATTATTCATGGGCGGTGTACCAACCGCGTCTGCAACTGACAAGTCGGTGACATAAATACACAACGGTCACCCTGGCGTATCACGAGTGGAGCTCGATATCTCAACATCCATTACAATCTTCTTCTCTTATTCCATTTCCCTCTCCATCTAATTACATTAACCTTCCTCCCCAGACAATGCTGGATACACCTGGCTATGATCTTGATATTCTTCATCGATGAAAATGGACGTTGCATGATTTTGTGACAGGACTCTAGGGTCCTGGAATATGTCTGTGGCATGTTCAAATTCTTATCTTCATTTTTCCAGAGCACATGTTACTTTTGAGGATACCATTGTTTGTCTTGTAGCTAATTTTTGCTAGTACCCTTTATGCATCATCAATATCATTTGAACACTCGGAAGAGTATCCCCCAGCTGATCATAGATCCAAATGTGGATGTAGTTGCTGCTCAAATGGATGTACTATATTACTTTGCACAGGCCTTCCCCACCAGGTTTATCATCTTACTGGAAAGGATGTGTTGTCTCTAGTTCCTCCAAAATGTACTTCAGTACTTTGTAGATGAGAACATAGCCTTGGAACGTCTTAAAATGAGTATGCAATTTAAGAAGAAACATCTTCATCCTGCTTAGCAGAAGAGGGTTTTCATAATTGTATCATCCTTTTTCTTAATGAAAATCTTTTCATTTTCTCTCCATTTTTGGGATGGATCTAATTGAGATGCTGATGGATGGTGGTTCATGATTCTATCTGATTGAAGGATGGAAGCAGTCTTTTATATCCTTTACAAGTTTGTTATGATTTTTTGTTGATTATATGATATATTCATGGATAAAAGTGTTTTCCTTTCGTTATATGCTTTCTAAGATACATGTGATAAGTTGGGGTCATGGTTGGATGGAGTTTTTATGAAGATTGATATTGAAGATCGAGTTAATCTCTTTAATGAACTTGTTTTCCCTTTTTCTTATGTCACAAGGACACTCCCTTATTAAGTGTGGGGATATGTTGAAGATTGAAATGACTAGATTTTTTGGTTGGTTTTTGTTGTTTTAGAGGCTTGAATGGTTGATTTTTTATGGATTTTGAGTGATGACTAGTTATTTTAGAAGTGTTTGCAAGTGTTTCAGATGATATTGATTATGTTTTGGAATCTCATGATGATTTTCAGTAGAGATATGAGGTTTTGTGATATTCTGATAGGTTTTGTTGAGGTTCTGATAGCTTCTGTTTAGCTTTTGTTTTGTTCTGATTTTCTTATGTATGAAGCATGGATTGATGATTGATGGAATTTGAAGTCTTTTGCAAGCTCATTGAATAAATTTTTATGGTTTGGAATGATTTTGGTATGAGTTATGAGGTTCTGATGCTTTATGTTAACCTTTTGTGAAATCTTTTGTAAACCCTCTGTTGAGCTTCTGTTTCTGTTTTGTTTTGTTCTATTCTGTAGATATTCTGTAAGTGTTCTGTGGAATGTATGTGTGACTTTGGAAAAAATTTCTAGCCTTGGAAAGAGGTGAATATAAGTTCAAAAGAGCTCAAGAAAGTGGAAGAAGTAGCTGCTGAAGACTCAAGAGAAAACTGGAGTGAAGTGATAGTGGTGAGCTATGAGAAGTCACTGTGGTGGCTCTGGTGACCTTTCATATCACACACACCTTTTGGAAAGGGTATTCACGACCAAAGAATGAGTATTATGAGTGATTTTTGAGCATTGTAGTGAGGAGATGATGTACTATTGATTGAGAGAGAAAGAGAGTCTCAGAGATAGCCAATTCTATGCAAGACAATGTATCGTTCTATGAGAGACTGTGAGAGAAAAATATGAAGACAATGAAGATGAATACTATGTGATCTTATTTCCATTAAAAGTGGTTTTCCTCTTGTGTTCTCTTTGTCTATCAATGAAAAATATGAAGAAAATGATGAATTTTGTTGAAGTTAAAACCGTGGGAGAATTGTTTCTATGATGCTGTGTGAAGATTTCTTGCTAGTGGTGTTCTTTCCTTATTGTTGTTCTCTAAAGAATGAAACAAAAGCTTGTTGATGTTATAAGATAGATTTTATTGCAGTAGAAACCCCTTTTCCTTGGTGTCTCTCTTGGGACTCCATGTAAAAATGATCTATTCTATCACTGAAAGAGAACAGTTAGCAATGGTTTACACTATAAAAAGGTTTTACCATTATCTCCTTGCTACATCTTCTACTTTCTTTATTCTTGAGTAAGGCCTATCAGAATGAGTAAACCAAAAAGCTTGATTGACATGCCATGTGATTAAGACTTAGCTCTCAGCGGTTAGTTGTATCACCTAAGGCAAGATGGTCTTCTTCAACATACACCTATGAGCATGAAATTGAAGATGTATTACAAGAGGCTCATAGTGGCATTGCTAGAGGACACTTTGACCAAAATATCATAGTCCAAAAAGTACTTCAAGCCCAATTGTGGCCACTCTCTTTAAGAACATGGCCAAATTTTTCAAATCTTGGGGTATAGACTTTATGGGACCCATTAGCCTAGCTGCACAATACTTCTAGGCTTGATATATCATTTCTTTGCCACATATTACATGACTAAATGGGCTAAGACTAGGGTAGCCCGTAAGAGAATGATGCACCAGCCACTACATGGCTTCTCTAAGAGCAAGTCATTTGATGCTTTGGTTGTCCCATTGAAATAGTGTTACAGCCCAAATGGAAGCCCAAGACAGAAAAGACCCAAAAAGTCGAAATTGGAAGACAACCCAAGGCAAGTAAAGTGGAAAAGAAAGGAAAGCTCAAAAAAATGTAGGAAAAGCCTTAATGCAAAAGAAAGTTCACAATAATCAGTGCACCAAATATTCTCGCAAAGAAAGCATTGGGCACATTATAATTCATTTTGTAAGAGAGTGCAACACTCCCTCCTGTGTAATTTGTAAATGTAGATGGGCACGAGTGAAACAACCATGAAAAGAGGGAAGAAATAAGGAAAGAAGACCTTAGCCAAAATGGCCAATTGTGTAAAAAGGGAGGGGCACCCAAAAGAGTTGGAGGGCATGTATAAAAATGCAAAAAAGGAATGGAGAAGATCATTCTTGTGTGTGGCCAAAAGTAGCTTTCTTCTTCTTCTTCTTCTTCTTCTTGCTTATGGTGCTTGTGTTTGATAGAGGGAGTATGAGAGAGTGAGTGGGTGAGAGTGAGGGACTGTGGTGGAGAAGCTCTCCATCTTCTCCTATCTTCTTCTCTTCTCTTCTCTTCTCTTGTGGACAAAAAATGGAGCATGGAGCTTGGAGCTTGAGGATCGAGCTCTCTTGAATCTTGCACTTGGATCTGGAGCTACCGGAGTTCTTGAAGGAGGAGGTAACTTGATCGACATGGAGGTAAGGTCACTACACTCATAGGTACGAGAGCATGTATGGCTATGTGAGAGGTAGCCATTGCACTTGGGTTTAAACGCTTGAAGTAATACGTGGTCTATGGGTCTTGGTGGTTGAGCGAAAGCCCTCACAAATAGTAAGTGAGATAAAGGGGCACACTTCCTCAATAAAGTGATTGAGCACCTGCTATCTATGTCTCTAGTCATCCATAGGTAGTTTGGTCCTTATTATCTCCAAGCGAATAGCCAAGCAGAACCACAAAAAAATTTCTCATTAGTGTGTTCATCAAAGACAAATTAGCATCATATTTAGACTAGAATCATAAGCTCATGACAACACTATGGGCCTATCAAATAGCTTATAAGGCTACGACGAGAGAAACCCAATTTCAACTTATGTATGCCATAGATGCCATCATACCCATAGAGTTTTTAGTCCCTAGCCTATGCATTACTAAAACTAAGAATGATGGAAGGCACTAGAGCTTAACAATATTGTCTTGAACATCTAGAATGCTTGACTAGAACATGCCTACTTGCCACTTATGCCGTGCTTTATTGAGAAAGCTCGACGAAAGGCCTAGTTTGAAAAGAATTTCAAGCAATGATCCTTTGACAAGGGGGATGCTATAATGCTTTATTTGATTAAAGGCCACAATGAAAATCTAAAACTCTAAGGTCTTGGACCCTTCTGTGTCCATGTACTTAACATGACAATGAATGTCGAGCTAGAAATGCTAGATGGAAAACCCATTGGCCATTTTAATGGTAGAAGAATAAAGAAGTACTATCCACTTAGACAACCTTCCCATAAACCACCTATGGCAAATAATGAAAGTTCCCTTCTATGAAAATAGAAGAGGCATTTCATGAGCATTTTGAGAAACATCAACAACATGTTCCTATACCACACTCCCAATCAAATCCAACTAGCCTTGTCATAAATGTTCAAGGTGTATTATTAGTAGTTTAGAAATGGAAGTTGAGTCCCGGATTCTGGTTTCTTACCTTTGTACCTCCTTATAGCATTTAAGTCAAACTTGGTTAATACACTTATTGATGAGGGGTTGGATAACAACACACTTCCTTATTGCTATTGGAAAATTTTAGGTCTGCTACAATTGCAGACCATGGATGTAAAGTTGAATCCCTATGAAGGATGACCTTACTCCTTTTGTTGGCAAGTATAGATTAACAATCATCATTGAGATTCTTTTGAGATGAACATTCAATTTCTTAATCAACTACAATGTTAACTATGTTAATAAGCACATCCATCTAAAGTTAGTAGATGCATGTTTAATCACAACCTTCAATTCCAAAGAGGTATGATCTGAGCCTACTTAGATCACCCTACATCTTAGTTTGACCTAGCATCTAAAAATGCAATGCTCTTGACCCAACTCTTAAATGATGAAGTTTGCAAGAAGTCACATGTCAGCTTGACCTCTAAATGAAAGTGGTAGCCCAAGGCCTCCTCCTACCACTATTTGCAATGCAAGCTAAGAAAACACAGGCAAACACACGCTCATAGACATAATCAATTGTGTCATTACCCATGCGCAATGACTCGATGGGTTCCAAAGGACCTTCTCGAATTGCAAGGATATTATGATGGCTCTTTCATGGTCTACTTTCCAAGATTATCCATAGTTGCATGCACAACCACTCTTCGTATATACAAACCACTCCAACCACTCTAATGACACCCCATAACTCAAACAAACCAATTGCTAACATTGTGCCTACTAACCAAAATGGTAGTGAACCTTCATGTAGCATTCCCACCTAGAAAAAAGGTTCATTAGCATCTTGCACCTCGTTGGCCACTCGTTCTCCACCTATTGATTCCTTAATCAACACGACTTCTCAATTACCTAAACTTGATACCATTGTTGTGGCACAACTGCATCTATCACCAACTTGCCCCTACAAGAGGATATCATTTCTGGCATGTACCAAGTTCCCTCATATCGTGTGAGCCAATACCAACCTTCTCCACTAGGCGAATTAAAGAAACCCAATCAATTCTGATATATTTATAAAATGGTTGGAAATTTATCCACCCAACCAAGAAAGTCCCAATCAGAATGTTTTTTGTAGCTTCACTCTATATTTGGAGCATGTGCCAAATTATTATCTATGATCAACCTTGGGATAGCTAACACTAATATCAGTGTGCTTGCTTCACATTGGCACCCTACTTGCGAGGAGAAATGACAAATTTTTTGCAGTAGGATCAGTTGGCTTAGAAGATTCCCAAATAGTAGCTACGAGCTTACCGAATACTTCCTTTGATCACTACCATGGCCAAACAACACAAAATTATTAGTCTCCTCAAATATGACCTAACATACTGTGAAGAAAAATCTTTACGAACCATCATTGAGGCCCAAATGCTAAAATAACCCAAGCAATTACTTCATCATCCACTAATCAACAAACTACTTATTGAAGAAGAGTTCCATGTTGCAAGTCACTTTTGTAGCCCATCACTTCTCGATGTCATTATGTCTTATCTTGTGATTTGTTGATTCAACCTGATGCCCTGGATGCACAGGTAGAACTTGATTACAACCTAGATTTCTACAATCGGTGGATTAACAATCCTTAACCTCCTATACATAAATAAAGCAATCAATTGTCTCTATATATTATAATAAAACTACTAAAATAAAAAAATTCTACTGCACACACTATGGCTTAGTATCCCAACTGCGAAAGCTTGACACCATTTTACAAGGGAGAGAAAGGCAAGAGGCAAGTACAAATTGCTAAGAGTAGCCAAGACTAGACCAAGAGACCATATTTCAAGTTGTGCAGATCCAATTCTTCAATTTTGGTAAGAAAGATAAAGTTGCACGATTTAAAAGTTTAATTGAAAATGGCTCATGATAAATTCTTTTTTACTTGTGAATGGCATCTATAGAAGTACCATTCCTTTCAACCACAACATAGCCTATGCAGATTAAAGACCCATTAAACAAAGACAAACTAATTTTCTCTACTTAGCAGATATATGAGCTAAAATTGGAGATAGGCATGTCAAGATTAGACCATCTTAGATTTCAAGTTCTCATCAACCTAGAGAATCTGGTTGAAAAATACTAGATAGACAAGGAACTCATAGAGCCAACTATGGATCAAAGGTATTTCCACTCACATCCACTTTTAAACTTGTTTGGGATTGATCAAGAATTATGACCTAGCCATTAGATCTAGTAGGTTTGGATACAACATAAAAACCAATGAGAACTACAATGATCAAATGCCCACTTCACCAAGTAGAAGAGACATTGGGCATTAGAAGTGGGTTAGGGACATACATCAAAACATAGAAGATCCTCCCAAGTCTTGCGGAGGTGGGATTAGAGATCAATGGTCACAATTGATGGGATTGCATTAAAAGTAGTGACCCAAAAAGGAGTACTCTTAAGAGCTATACTAGGAGAATATCTGAGGGTGACATCACGATTCTTTCATTATCTCTTCACCTACAACAAAACCTTGACCACCCCAACTAGGATACCTAAGTACCCCCAAGAAGGCATATTGGTGGCAAACCTAGTTAAGCAAGTCTTGAATGCTTGGGTGATTCAAGCATATCATAGAATCCTTAGCAAAGATGCTAAGGGAAACTCCAAAGAATCCAAGGGTGAAGCTTAATTGCATGGAGGCTAGGCATAGCATCATTAACTATGACAACTCACTTGCCCACATAATTGCTATTATACTGGGATGTCCCCTCCATTGCCATCATGTATAGAGCCACCCACACTATCCAAGGATTCATCTAAGGACAACACTAAAAGAGAAAAGAGGTGAAGAGAAAGATAACACCTCAACCATAATGATGATACAAGCAAGAAGAAGAAGCATAGAGAAGAGAAAGAAGGGAGCTTATCTTTGGAAGACTCTAATGAAGGGAATACAAAAAAAGAGTGATTGATTGTTTGTGCTACTAAAATGAGGTCAAGAAAGGAATGGAAAAAACTAGAAGCTAGAATGGGGCAATCCCAAGAAAAACATGAAAGGGCTATTAGAGCATGACTATGTCAAGATTGTGGGAGAGAAGGAAGGAGTCTCACTTGTAGCTTTCTTGCTTGCACAATGGGGGAATACACACAAAGGTGGAGGCTGAAAATAGTTTTCCTCTTCTTAGTTGTGTAAGCCAAAAGAACTCTTATACAAAGAAATAGAAGAACCCTATATATGGGTCTCAAACCAAACTCAACTAACTAAGGTGGCATACTAACTGAGCCACGAACTAGAGTAGATAAGGATAGCTGTCATCTAGCTATTATTCATGGGCGGTGTACCAACCACATCTGCAACTGACACATCGGTGACATAAATGCACAATGGTCACCCTGGCATATCATGAGTGGAGCTCGATATCTCAACACTCCCCCTCGAGCTCAATCCCAATTCCTGCACACCAAGCAGGTCTCTGAACTTGCGCAGCTTCTCTACGCCCAATGCCTTTGTAAATATGTCAGCTACCTGATCCTCTGTGCTAACATAAACTAGATCAATAAGACCTAGTAAAACCCTCTCCCGCACATAGTGATAATGCACCTCAATGTGCTTTGTTCTAGCATGATAGACTGGGTTATTTGCCAAGTGTATACTACTCATGTTGTCACAATAAATGACAACTGGCCCATCTGTAGGGGCTGATGCATATCATAAAGTAGCTTATGCAACCAAGCTACCTCACATGCAGCCATTGCTGTGCCCCTGTACTTAGCCTCTATGTTGGATAAGGCAACTGTAGGCTGTTTCTTGCTGCTCCAAGTGACTGCAACACTCCCAAAAGAGAACACATATCCACTGGTAGATCGTCTATCAGAAATGCTACCAGCCCAATCAGCATCAGTGTATCCATGCAACTGTATCTGAACCCTAGTCTCATAAAATAGTCCATACTGCAATGTGGACTTCACATACCTAAGTATGCGTCTAGCCGCATCCAAATGCGATTTCCTTGGAGCCTGCATAAACTGACTTACCAATCCAACAGCATAGCTCAAATCTGGCCTGGTAATAGTCATATAAATCAAGCTTCCTACTATGCGTCTGTACATAGCAGGGTCTTCCAGAAGCTCACCTGCATCTGCGCTCAGCTTCACATTCTACTCCAAAGGAACTGAAATAGGCTTATAGCCTGTCATCCCATATTTGGACAGCATGTCCAATCCATACTGCCTCTGCAAGAGCTGTATCCCACTTGGTGATCTAATCACCTCAATGCCCAAGAAATAACGCAGCTCTCCCAAATCCTTCATCTCAAACTTCTGCTTCAATAGCATTTTCACATGAAGGATGTCTTCATCACTGTCACCTGTCATAATCAAATCATCAACATAAATGACAAGTAGCATAATACCTTTCTCTGTTTTTCTCACATAAAGTGAGAAATCTACCTTGGAAATTTGAAAGCCAATAGTGATAAGATACTGTCCTATCTTGTTAGACCATGCTCTAGGTGCTTGCTTCAAGCCATACAAGGCTTTCTTCAACCTCCAAACAAACTCAGGATGAACAGCATGCACATAACCTGGTGGCTGCTCCATATAGACCTCTTCTTGCAAATCACCATGCAAGAAGGCATTCTTTACATCCATCTGATGTAAAGACCATCCCTTTGATGCAGCCATAGCAATGACTGCTCTTACGGTTGCCATCCTTGCAACTGGACTGAATGTTTCTTCATAGTCAATGCCATATGTTTGTGCATACCCCTTGACTACTAATCTTGCCTTGTATCTGTTCACAGAACCATCTGCATTGTGCTTCACCTTATAAACCCACTTACAGCCAATTGCATTCTTACCTTTAGGCAAAGGTACCAACTCCCATGTAGCATTTGCTTCCAAGGCATCCATTTCTTCATCCATTGCTTTCTCCCATTTTTCTTTTCCCATGGCTTACTCAAAAGAAGTGGGTTCTGGTTTCTGTATCACTTTGACCATATATGCATAGTGAATGGTTGTAAATCCATCATATTTCAGCCTATCCATAGGATACCTAGCTCTAGTAGACCTGCGCAAAGTAGGTTCACTCCCAGGTGCTCTCAAAACATCCTTGGTCTTCCTTACTCCAGGTGTAACAATAGAAGGAATACCCAACTCATCATCAATGCTCTGTTCTGAGCCACTGGATTCACCATCCACATAAGAGTGACCTGCATTCACATCAAACATGGGCTCATCTACCTTCTCTTTTCCTTTTCGTGAAACCTGCATACCACTATCTGCATTGTTTTGAGGAGATTCTCCTGATCTCAATCTGCCTGTCCATGGCGAAGAATATGAACCATTGCTAGAGGACACTCCAAGTCCACTAATATTTTGTGACTGCTCCTGTGAATTCTGTGCAGCATTACCATTTTGTGCATCTACATCATCAATCACATTTACTGGTTTATACCAGCTACTCATCTCATCAAAAACAACATCTTTGCTCACTATAAACTTACGAGTAGAAGGGTTATAGCATCTATACCCTTTCTGCTGCAGAGAGTAACCAATAAAGATGCACTTCTCAGCTTTTGGATCCAACTTGGATCTCAACTCATCTGGCACATGAACATAGGCAATGCAACCAAAAATCTTCAAATGAGAAATATCTGGTTTCTTACTAGTATACCTCTCCTCTGGAGTCATCCCATGTATTGCTGCAGTGGGAGTCCTATTCATCATGTAGACTGCTGTAGCAACTGCTTCAGCCCAGTAAAAATCTGGCAATTCTTTTTCGTTGAGCATGGCACGAGATACCTCTCCAATATGCCTGTTTTTCCTTTCTGCAATTCCATTTTGTTGTGGGGTATGACTACATGAATATTGATGCTTTATGCCATGCTCCTGCAAGAACCTTGCAAACTCATTTGAGAGGTACTCTCCCCCTCCATCTAACCTTAGGCATTTTATTTGCAGTCCTGTTTCTTTTTCAACCATAGCTTTAAGAGTTTTGAAATGCCCAAAAACTTCACTTTTCTTTTTCATAAAATACACCCAAACTTTTCTGCTATAATCATCAATAAAAGTGACAAAATAATGACAGCCTCCAAGAGATGCAGCTTTAGTAGTCCACACATCAGAGTGGATTAATTCCAATGGCTTCTCACTCTCTTGAACATGTCTAGGAAATGGTTTCCTTGCCTGTTTTCCAAATTGGCAGGCTTCACATACCTTATGCATTTCTGCAACCTTGAATTTAGGCAATCCTGCAACAATATTTTGGGCCTGCATTGATTTAAGTCGTTGTACATTAACATGACCAATGCATTTATGCCAGATATCAATATCTGCAACTACACCGGTCCCATGTGCAAACATTGCTGCACTCAATTCAGACATGTCTGCATCCAACGTAAACATTCTGCCCTTCTTCTTTCCTTTTGCTATCAAGCGACCTTTATTTTTCATATCCTCAACAAAGCCTCCATGAGGATTAAACCTGACCTGCAAGCCCTGTTCAACCATTTGACCAACAGAAACCAGATTCTTGGTGATATTCGGGACATGAAATACATCGGACAGGTATTTCTTTTTCCCATCCTGCATAGACAAAGGAATTTTTCCAATCTGCACAATAGGATGTGCAGTATCATCACCAGTCTCCACAAATCCTAGTTTTTCCATTTTCCTTGCATCCTCCATCCATTCTGCATGACCTGTCATGTGGTTTGATGCACCTGAGTCAACATACCATACATCGTTGCTTTCTTCTGCACTTGTCACAGAATTGTTCATGTGCTGCACCATAAACAAATGCTCATTTCTGTCATCACCCTGTCTACTAGAAGATGCATAATTCCCTTGTTGCAGTTTTCCATTCATTATGTCATTCTACTTTTTATAGCAGTCTTTAGCCATATGACCCATTTTACCACAGTAGTAGCATTCAACATTACTGTTTGCATTTTGGCCTCTTTGCCATCCACCACGACCTCTTTGGCTCCCCCTGCCTCTAGAGTTACCACATCCTCCTCCATAGGACTGGTTTTCTTGAGTTTGCTGCATATTCTGATTTCTACCACGGCCTCCAGATCGGCCTCCTCTACCTCTTCCAGCATTTGAGTAGAAGACAGCTTCTTTTGAAGTTCCTCCTGAAGAAGATGCACCACCATTTCTCTACTCCTCAGAAATTAGAAGAGCAATCAACTCCTCAAAATCAGGAAATCTTTCACGGACGGAAATGGATGTTCGGAACTGTGCATAATCCTTTCCTAGACCATTCAAGGTCACATAAACTAAATCATCACCTTCCACTGGCGACCCAATGGAAGCAAGTGCATCTGTAATCTTCTTCACCTTCATGTGGTAGTCATTGATGCTCATATTTTCTCTTTGCACATTGTGCAACTCTTGCTTGAGCTGCATTTTCCTGGCTTGTGTATTTGTGCTATACATTTTTGACAGAGTATCCCATGCCTCCTTTGGCGTACTTGCATCCTGAATATGCACAATCTTAGAGTCTGAAATGCTAATAGACAGCCAGTACATAACTTTCCTGGCTCTCTCATGCCATGCTTTAAATGCCTGCATTTGCTGTTGATTGGGAACATCAGGAAGAACTGGTTCTTCTTCATTTCTTGCAACAAATTCCCAATATCCTTTTCCCATAAGGCAATTTGTCATTCTAAACTTCCATGCTTGGAAGTTGTTCTTGTCAAGCTTTTCAGTGACAATCTGTGAGAGAGAATCAGACGCCATTACAGAACACTGCAAAAAATTCTGTCACTGCAAAGAACACAGCTTCAGCCTCACAAGGGCAAATGTGCAAAACTGACGAAAGTGGTATTTGACCACACAGTCACTTCCTAGTGATGATTTTGCATCAACAGGCAACAAGGATGATTCTGTAACTCCCAATGTCTCTGCGCACAAGCATACGATGCAATTTCTACAGTAACTTTTCACCGACCTGTAGAACAGTGGCTGCGCAACATAAAACTGGGCCTTTTCCTGAGTGCGTGTAGAAAACTTCCGCCTCCAAAATAGGCCCCGAAATGGCCTCAAATAAAAAAAACAGGGTCACCTAGGGCTAAAGCCCTTTCTCGCAGCATATACTGCCCTCTTGCTTCACCGCGAAGGGCGTCTTAACCTGAGACAGTGCACTCTTGCAATTTCCGGCTGTGCTACCTGCAGAGATCTGCTCCCAAAACAGAAAATGAAAGCAACACTGCTCCTCTTACCAGAACACCGCGAGCTTGGCTTGCTTTCTTGAGCTCCTTACCACGAACAAGGCTTTGATACCATGTCAAGATTGTGGGAGAGAAGGAAGGAGTCTCACTTGTAGCTTTCTTGCTTGCACAATGGGGGAATACACACAAAGGTGGAGGCTGAAAACAATTTTCCTCTTCTTAGTTGTGTAAGCCAAAAGAACTCTTATACAAAGAAATAGAAGAACCCTATATATGGGTCTCAAACCAAACTCAACTAACTAAGGTGGCATACTAACTGAGCCACAAACTAGAGTAGATAAGGATAGCTATCATCTAGCTATTATTCATGGGCGGTGTACCAACCGCATCTGCCAACTGACACGTCGGTGACATAAATGCACAACGGTCACCCTGGCATATCATGAGTGGAGCTCGATATCTCAACAGACTAGAAAAGTCTAAGCATAGTAAGGACCAATCCATTTCACATCAAGTGGAAAAACTTATAGCCCAAAAAAAAGAAAGTTGTTCTAGTGAGGAAAAGAAAAAGGTGATAGAGGAACCAACCGCCAATTTTATGATTCTCCATGAGCTAGTGGCTTAACTTAGTACCATGCAAGCACATAATGAGTTTGCAAAGGCATGACCCATACTTGGAGTCACCACAACCAATTCAAAAGAGAGATCTCACCCTGAAGAAAATAAAAAGAATGCCCAAGAATCCTCCAAGGGAAAGAATGCCAAAGAAAGTAAGAGTAGGAATTGACGCTCTCGTGATCTTCAAAACCTACTAAAATTGTGTAACAATGTGCAAAGTAGGAGTTTCGACACTAGCTAAAGGAGCAGGACTTGAGGCTCTTGTGATCTTCAAAACCAGCAGAAAGAGTGTAACAATGTGCTCAAATACCTCCAAGAGAAACATGTACAAGAGCTTTAGAATCATCTAAAGGAGCATGACACATCACTTAAAAAGCTTCAAGATCAGCTTAAAGAATAGGAGACTTCCATGAGTGAGGTTCAAGATAGGCTCAAGGCGTAAGACTAGTCACTCATAGAATACATAATCAAAATGGTTGAGCTAAGCATGCAGATAACTGCTATCAATTGCCAACTCACTGATGCTAAGATTGAAGTGGATTAGGAGAAATAAAAGGTAGATCTACATGAGAAATGGCTTTGGAGCATCAACAAATACATGTTTTCCAATGTGTTGGAGAGAAATTCAAGTTAGAATTTACATTATTTTGAGTTTTTAGATAGAGCTATGCTATCATTATAGGTTTGTTGAATAGCTCTTGTTGCTTTACCATGATTAGTTTGTGAGCCTCTAACTAGACTCTATGTTGGCTTTCACTATACATGGCTACTTATAGGTCATTGACGATATTTATCAAGGTGTTCTCATAGAGCCTCTCCATGTCATGTTCTACCATGCTCATGGGCCCCTTGAAAACCTAATGGAGATGGTCTCCTATATGAGACTACATATGAGGCACTCCATTAGGGATCAATGTTATGATAGATGAGCCAAACCAAGTGGACCTAATTTGATAGTTGAGATAAAAGGAATACAAAGAGGATGAAGTCAAGGCAGAAAGACTAATACGACCTGAGAAACCTCGGACAACTTTGTGCAAGTCAATTTGAATGGCCTCATCCAAAGCTACATTAATATTGGAGTGATTAAACACTAGCTTGCGAGCCATAGCCTCATATATCTTTTCATCTCAGATAACTTTGATGAAGGCATTAGTCCGTCTTTGGTAATAGGTTGTTTGACATTAGTTGTTCTCTTGTAGAGTCCTCAAAACTTAGACACATAGTCCTTCATGGTATCCTTTTCTTGTTGTACTATGTCCATAAGTCGAATGATGAGATTGTCTCCATGTCTAGCCTCAGTGAATTTCATTATGAAGAGGACTTTAAGCAATATGAATGAGGATTTCTTGGTGGCATCAAGCCTCAAGAACCAATTCTACCATTCTCTCCTAAGCATAATCTAAATATTTCAGCCCATTTTTCATCACCCATGAGATTGTTAGATTTGTAGACTTGTTTGAATTGTTTGACTAGTTGCTTGGACACAAGGAAAAACTTCTCATGGTTCATTATTCCCAATGTGTTCCCCATTCCTATCAATAGGATTTGGCCTATGTATATGTGATAAAAAGTTCTTCTTTGTACTAGATTCAAGTACAAATCTTGTGAAGACCTTGGAGAGCTTGCATTTAATAGCATTCTGTCAATGCCATCCTTTTTTTTTTTTGGAATCTTTAAAAGTTACTACCATTATTCATTATTATATATGTACCAGCATATTGAGAGTGCTAGTTCCTTGGTCCCTCAATGCTAAGAGTTTTCATCCCATATCAAGTAATGTTTGTAATGTCGAATTGTGAGGCATTGTGGAAAGTGTCCACAGATGCTTGGATATCACTTGAGAGCTCCCTCAACCACCCCATTCTAGATATAATGATATGTATGTCCTCTATGATCTCTTATTGTACTAGCTCAATGACTTTGTTAATGGATTGGAAATAGGGCTAGCGTTTCGTGTAAAGTCAAGATTTTTGAGTCCATTTTTCAAGCACATACACTTGTGCGATTCACTAAGCTCTTGGTTCAATAAGCAGGTTGCAAGAAGTTTGGACTAGGATCTAGCCAAGATTTTCCATTCCTTCTTGTTTATTGTTCTTACATGAGGTTGGTTTCTTAACTCTTTAATCAAATAGTTCTTTTTAATGACAAACTAAGTGCAATGGTGATTCTTGTCCTCAAACAAAATTTTCTCCTTGAAAACTAAAGTGTACGTGTCAATGTGTGCTAGTGTGGTTGCACACACTCAAGCTTTTTACTTTCCAAAAACTAAAGTGTACATGCCAATATGTGCTAGTGTGCCAATGTGTGCTAGTGAGGTTGCACGCACCCAAGCTTTTTACTTTCCAAGAAACATGTGATATTCAAATAGCTTTGCAAGAAATGTGCACTATGGCCATGGCATTTCCCCAAACAATATTCTCAAGGGTATGGTCTTTGATGAGTGTAAGGCACCAAGTCTCCATTTCTTTTGTGTTTGAGGAGCGTTATCTATCAAAGTGAGTGAGCTAGAATATAGATATGATGGCATTTGCAAAAAACAACACTTGTACATCAATTTGTCAAGTTTTATTTATATAAAAGCATTTTCATATTCTTTACCTTTTCAAAAGTGTAACTTTCTTCAAAACTTAAAAAATTAAAAATTAAAGTTAACTTCCTTGCTAGATGGTTCCTCTCTTTCGGAAATTAGCACATGCTAAATCACATCCTTAAACATAATGAGCTCATAAAAGTGAATCTCCAAGGATAATTTCCTCTTCTAGTAGCAATGACCATCCTATTATTTCTAAGTCCTTATATACTTTGGCAAAAAAGTCTTCATGTTGCTAAATAAGAATGCAATCATCAAAGAATTTGCACACTCTGTGTGTGTATGTGTATGTGTGTGTGCGTATGCGTGTGCATGTGCGTGCATGCATACGTGTGTGTGTGCATGTGTGCATGCCTGCATGCGTGTGTGCATGCTTGCGTGCATGTGTGTGTGTTGTGGAAAATTAGAGTTGCAGCAGGAAAAAGTGTGCACAAGAGGGAGATAGGAGCTCGAAGTACAAGAACAAAATCTTGTTTACTACGTTGCTCAAGGTACAACTTGGGTACACTCTATCTCACTTTTGATAGTGACCCATTGGCTGCTTATATAGCCTCTACCTAGCTAGGGTTAGGGTTTCCCCTTCCCTTTAGGCTATTCACACATATCTTCCCTCATACACTCTTGCTTACAGTGGGTTCCTATGCCTATCTTCTAACACCCCCCCTCAATGCCAGGGTGGCATTGGATTACAAAGCATGTAAGATGTCCCCCCCCCAACGTCAAACAAACAGAATGCCTTTATAAATCAGGCTACAAGAGTGTTTTTTAGGTAGATGGTTTAGAGACTCAAAAAAGTCGATCTTCAGATGGATTGGAGGCATAGTTGGCCACCAGTTCTTTGGGTACTTCAAGAATGTTGAGGCATTTACTAGCGATATGCCCTGTCTTCTTGCATTTGTTACATTTCATTTTTTTGGGATACTTATTCCAAAAGTTGTTTACAATATGTCATTTTTTCTTACATAAAGAACATCTAGTGATAACTATATGTACCGATACTTGATCACGGGAAGCTAAAGATGCCTGACTAGTGCTGCTTTCTTTGTGGTTCCTCTTTTCTTCATCCAAACAAGATTGGATAGTACTTGCCAAGGTAGGATCTGGAATGTTGGTAAGAGTGGTTACAAGGGTAGGAAACACCTTTTTTACAGCTTTTAGGAGAATAACAATAGCATCTTCTTCATGTATTGGAGCTTGTACTACGGCAAGTTGTTCCATAAGTCCCTTCATGTGAGAAATGAATTTGCCCAAGTCTTCTCCTGATCTATATTCCAAGCGAAAGAATTCAATTTTAAGAAAGATTTCAGTGTTTTAACCAATGGCTCCATAGAGCTTTTCAAGCTCATCCCATTTTTCTTTAGCAGTATTTAGTTGATCAACATGATGAATCAAGGACTCATCTAAGTGTAACATGATGATTGCCTAGGCACATTGGTCATCCTCTACATGAACTAGATTTGCAGAGTCTATAGCTCTAGTGCCTTGAATGAGAGGCCAATACCCTCTCTTCATCACCTTGTACTTGATAAGTACTTGCCATGGGTGGAAATCTTTGCCATCAAATTTTCAAATTTGATGGCGGACATCAACATATGTTGTGGCCATTGGGAAGGTCTTACCACTTGCTAAAACAAGGGCAGTGTGTCTAGTCCCTTACAAACTTGCCACTGAATGCGGAAGCAAATCAAACAATTGATATCAAAGTTGTAATGAGGAGAAAGGTTGAAAATCATACATATGTAATATTTCAAAATATGACTTTGGTGGTCCTTTCTTATGTGCAATCTTCTTCAGAGGTTTAATAGTCTTTTTACGTTTTAATGATGTGAACCTAGACTAGACTTTGGGCTCCTCCTTGTGGTATGGCTTAGTAGATGAACCTTGTGTTGGACAAGGATGGTCTAGGATTTCAATGCTTGTTGCTGATGACTCTGAGGAGAGTATAATGACACTCATCCCTTTGATTTCATTGACCAGGGTACTTGAAAAAACCACAAATGATATGCAATACAAGTTTAGGATATGATGGTCTATGTGTTTATAGTGGTACACATAGCCTTACAAACTGAAGTAGAGCACTTAATGATTTTATTTTTTTGATGAAACCAAACTCAGATTGAGTAAATATCAACAGCAAAAGAATGATTGAACAATGTGCCTTAGTGCTTACAAGCAATCATCTGTAGCTCATGTTGCTAAAGATGGTAGATGTCGGTCTTGATGAGCTTGATGATGACTTTTCAAGTACAATAACCTTTGAGATAAGGTTCCCATATTAGTAATTGACTCAAAAAGAGTTGACTCGGTGATTAAAATCACTGTTAATGACCAAACATTGAAAATTTTGAATGTTGAAGAAGCTTGAAGCTTCTTGGCTATGGCTGCTAGAGACCCACAGTTAGGGTTTGACTCTATGGGACCAACAGAGGAAGAATTTGGATTTTCCATCCACAAGGACATCAAGAGAAGGTGTTGATCCTTAACTTATGCTTGATTTTCAAACCCCTTCTAATGAATTTAGGAAAATAATTTAAGGTATCTTTGTGGTAGGGACTGTCCTAGTAATAGCTAAGGTCTCATCAAGAACTTTATTACTAGGTCTTCCTCCAAGCTCTATGTTAAAACACCTTTGATATTTATTGCATTGAGCTTGTAAATGTTTAGGGATGTGACCGATCCTTTGGTCCTCCATTTTGGCTTGCTACTGTTCACTAATGAGTCCATTCGCTAAAAGGTTACCAAATGTATTAAGCAAGAAAAAGGTGTGGACTTTGATGAGATCTTTTTACTCTTGCTAAAATGTCCTACTCTTTGCACCATGCATACCTTGCTAGCTAAAGATGACATGGAACTTGTACAATTGGATATCAAGACAACATTTCTACATGGTAACCTTCATGATGATATCTACATGTAACAACTAGAGGGTTTTTGGAACATAGCAAAGAAAATCTTGTTCGCAAGATAAAAAATAGTCTTTTTGGATTAAAGCAGGCCCCACACGAATGGTGAAATAAGTTTGATACCTTTATGCAATCTCTAGGCTACAAGAGAAATGAGAAAAACCATTGCTTATACACTAGATAGGCTAAAGTTAGCAGCTTGACAATGTTGATTCTTTATGTGGATGATATGTTGATAGCTAGGAGATATAAGTACAAATTAATGCCCTAATGAAAAGGTAAATGGAAACCTTTAAAACGAAGGATTTGGGACATGCAAATCACATTCTTGGCATGCACATAATCAAGGATAGGAAGACAAAGTGATTCTTGTATCTTAGTTTCAATTTGATTTTATCTAATACTTCAACTTAGATACACATCTTCAATTAGGATCTCGAATATTCTACTTAAATTTAATTCTTGATTCCTACGAACTATGTTGAGAAATGACAAATGATGTATGCTCCAGGAAGAGATGTCCTAAATCCCATATGCACAGTGAGGAGAGTGGAACAACCCAACTTCTATAAAGCATTGTACTTGACTATCACTTTCACATGGAATGAATACAATATCATGATGATTTGTACTTTCACTTACTGTCTTGATAGTGTCAATCCATTACACAATATTGTCTTTATGAGTCCAAGCTAATCTATCTTGGAACCTAATTTACTTGTGTAACAGTTGGTCTCTCTTTGTCTATGTCAACATGAGTCTTGTCTTCATCTTCCATCCTCCATAGTTACTGCCATGCTCTAGATCCACGCTTTTTTAATATGGTATCGGATCCCAATCAAGCATGGCTTAGCTCATCTCCACCTCTTCTCAGCTTAGTTTGAGTGCTGGATCCCATCTCCAACTTCATTTGCTTTTCTACCTTCAATGAAGCTTCCATGGCAGACATATCCAATAGCATCTTGTCAACTTGAAGCTTTCATATCTCTCTCCACATGCCAAATTTCTCCAAACTTCCTTCTAGAGAAGTGTTTCTCTACTTCCAGAGCTCCTCCTTTGGACTTCAATCACTGGCATTGGCCAACTATAGCTTCAGCATTGCCTCTTTTCAGAGTCGTTGCCATAATTATGTATGTGGACATTAGCACCTACCTAACTTGGAGAGTTGGATCTTCACATATATGTCATATCTCCCCAAGCTCTCTTATGGGAAAACATTCCTGAACTCCTTGCACTCCTGTCTAGCACATTATAGTGGGACGTTGCTGCTCCTTGGCTTAAGCATTGATGAAATTTGTCGTGATGCCCTGAAATGCACCTGCTGGTTGTCCATACGTTTATACTCCTTGGTTGCAGGCGACACAATCCTTGCCAAGACCATAGGGCTTTGGAAGCTCTACACCTAAACTCTCTCTCACTCATAGGGTTTTCAAAATGGCTACCTTTGTGAGTTGCAAAGAGTGAAAAATCAGACCCTTGTCCTGAAATCCTAAAGGGTAGCCATAGCCAAGTTTCTTCAAGCTCATAAAACACTTCAAATTCACCTATTGGAGTTCTTGCCACTCTAACCTTAGTTTCCAGCAAAAAATTAGGCATCATTTACCAGTAAGGAGGAGACTAAAATTCAAGGACAAGACAATCATCAAGAATCATCATCAAGGAGAAAGAAGATTCAAGTTCAAGATCAGACATAGTATCTCTTGATACTACAAAGTGTGTCTTCACACTACCTTGTACTGGTGTCTCTTGACACATTGAAATACAACTCTTTTTCTGGTTAATTAACATGGCAGAGCTTGAGCAAATAGCAAAATTCAATGGAGAAGGTTTCCATGCCTGGAAGGAAAAGATGTACCACCTCATGAGGAAAGACCTCTAGGATCTCTTTGAAGATGATGAAGGTGATGCAGATGACGGGAAAGAAGATTCAAAAAGTGGGATCCTTACAGTAGCTCCACCAAAAACCAAAGAATGGAAGAAGATGAATAACAAGGCACTAGGCATCATTGCCTCGGGACTAAGTGATGATGTGCTACATCATATCTTTGGAATTAGAGATGCTAGAATTGCTTTGGGAGGAACTTGACACGATGTTTGGTACCCAAGCAAAGAATTCAAAGGTAAAATTACTCATGTAGTTTTATAAATTGGATATAAAAGGCAATGCTTCCATGACCATACACATTAACAAGTTTAAGAGCCTAAAAACCTAGCTTGCAACTCTTAAGAAGAATATTGATGAAGATGAAGCAATAATCGTACTGCTTGCAAGTATAAATAAGAATCCATATGAGAATCTTGTATCCACCCTAAGTAACGTTCCAAGTCTCTCACTTAAAGATATTGAGCACTCTCTTCTTGATGAAGAGAACAAACATAAGAACAAGAATGCAAAATATGGTATTTCATCATCTAGGGAAAATCTTGTATACACCAAAGGAGTTGCTGGACCCAAAGGAAGAGGTCAAGGATTCAACACTGACAACAAAAATCAGATGACATGTCATTATTGTGGTAAGACAGGCCATATAGCCAATGAATGTTTCCACAAGAAAAGAGCACAACAGATGCAGAATGATCACTACTAGAACCAATTCATGAATGAAGAAGAAGAAGATGCTTCCGCTACCATCAATAACTCTGACAGATTGTTCTAAAAGAATTTTCATTGTATCTTTCATATGTTTTTCCCTTAGTGGATTTTCTTTGTAAAAACCCTTGCCAAAGATGTAAATTTTAAGCTTTAACTTGACTGGGCTGCCTATGAGCTAGTCTCCCGGGCCATGTCATCATGTAGGGGGGGAAAAGCTAGCAAGTGTAGGGAGTCATCATTTGAAGGGGGGGGGGGGTGTTGAGAAATGACAAATGATGTATGCTCCAGGAAGAGATGTCCTAAATCCCATATGCACAGTGAGGAGAGTGGAACAACCCAACTTCTATAAAGCATTGTACTTGACTATCACTTTCACATGGAATGAATATAATATCATGATGCTTTGTACTTTCACTTAGTGTCTTGTCACTGTTAGTTCATTATTCAAGATTGTCTTTATGAGTCCAAACTAATCTACCTTGGAACCTAATTCACTTGCGTAACAGTTGGTCTCTCTTTGTCTATGTTAACATGAGTCTTGTCTTCATCTTCCATCCTCCATAGCTACTGCCATGCTCTAGATCCACCCTTTTTAAACAAACTATTCCTTCTTTAACTATCTTATCAACTTGAGTCTAGTATTAAGTCATTTGTATTGATAGAAATCTTCTATATGCTAAAATATGAATTATAAGTTCTCTCAATTCCTTACATGCCTAGTGTATTCCCCACTTTGGCAACCTTAGAGCTAACATGATTTAGAGTTTGGGCATTCAACTAGACATGATGTAAGTTCAAGATTTGTGTCATATCCCTTGAGTTCGAGTTAATTGTATTGGTTTAAGAGCTAGTATCGAATTCTTCTTTTTCAAATTCTATTATTCATAATTTGTGCTAAACACCCTCTAAGTCTCCCTTCTAAGTCTATATTATCTCATCATAGACTGAAAAATCAAACTCTAAATTCCTTTACGTTATTCACATGTTCTACTTAGTAATTCTAGCATGGCCGTGGTGGTGTTTGCTTGCATGATGCATAAGCGTAGCCCATCATGGGTTAGCCAATGTGTGATGTGTGCATTATGTTAAAGAGAGGGAAGAGAGAAAGAGAAGAGAATTGAGGGGCACCTGAATATTGATGTTCCTCACTCACTTATGCATGAACCTTTAGCGCACACTTGCATGCATGCGTGCATGTGCATGCGCGTGTGCGTGCACACACACACACACACACACATGCGCGCGCACACACACACACGCACACACACGCACGCACGCACACGCGCGTGCACACACACGCACACACACGCACGCATGCACACGCGCGTGCACACACACGCACACACACACACATGCGCGCGCGCTTGCACACACACACACCCCCCCCCACACACACACATACATGCACGCACGCACGCACGCACACACACACACGTGTACACGCACGCACGCACGCACGCACGCACGCACGCACGCACGCACGCACGCACACACACACACACACACACACACACACACACACACACACACACACACACACACACACACACACACACACACACACACACACATCATAATAGTGTATCGGTATCAAAACATTAGATGATCAGTGGGGCTACCATCTCCCTCCTTTTGATAAGAATTATGAGCCTAGAAATTTTCAATGGTGGGAGCTCTTCAGGCCCTTGATCTTTACCCTTGATCTCAAGGTTACAATGAACATATATAGATTAGTTAGAATGGTGGGTGAAGGTGTGGGATGCTTCTTCATTTGGTCTCGAGAAAGAAAAAGAGAGAATGCAAATGTTATCATTATTATAGTTGCTAATGTTATTCTAACTATTCTAATGACCATTGTAACTACTGTCATAATTATTAGTATCATTGTTACAATAGCTTTTATCATTATGTTATTGATAGTCATAATTGATGTTACAAATAGTGCAACCATAGTTGTCTCATCTTGCACTATCATAAATGTTTCAACTTGGAAAGCACAATGCTTTCTTGGTTTCCAAGGCCAAGGTCCAAGCATTATGCATTAGCTCTAGTCATGTGATGTGAGGGTTTGATATTTTCATGATGCTTATGAATGCTAAGCTCAAAATGGTGCTTTTGAAGTCAAGACAAGGGTTGACAATGAGAAGCTTGTGTTATTCTTACCAAGGCAACTTGCATGTGTAGGCAATCTTGTTGATCAAGTTGTTTTGAAGCCTGATTTAAGTTTCCTTTGGTTTAATCATTTAACTTGTTTTTTATAGCTAACATAAGAAAATTTTTCTACCACTCCATGCAAGTTTAGTAGGCATTTGTATGCTACATTTTTAATAGCTATTTTGATTTAGGAATCTAGTGTTGGAAACAAGGGTAGATTAAGGGTAAATTGTAATCTTAGAAGTGTAGCATGCTACCAATCTTTGGTTGATGTAATCTATCATGTGTTAGTGTAAAGTGAGCCATGATATTAGCTAAATCCAAATTGAAGGAGGTGGAATGAATATATGGGTGCATCCCATTCTTAGGAGACATGGACATGCTTTAGGAATGACCTTCAAGAGCCACCTTGAGTTACATTAGTTATATTGAAGGCCTATTTAAAGATACCATGGTTAATGAATAGTTAAGGGTGTGTGTTTGAGACAATTTCTCTCATTTTCTCTTATGGACCTCTTTCATATTGATCCAAACTAATTCTTAACATTTTATCAAAGCCTTCATATCGCTCTAGCCTTAGCAACATAGTCATTGCCAATCAAGTCAGTAGCTCAATGTTCCACAACAAGGGTTCTTGATATAGTTTCAAAATGTAAGTTCATTCTCCCTCTTGGATTCACAAATCATTGATATAATAGGTTCAAAATTAAGCCTACATCAAAATCTTCATTTGGACAATATATACATTATTTTTATTATTGGAAAGACCAAGAATGAACCCTTCCAATCAAGCTAGAAGCTTGTGCTAGCCACAATTGCAAAAACCTACATTTGCTAAATTGTTGACTTTGTATGCTTAATCATTTGAAAAGCTTTATAGCTCAAGTTGGATCCCTAGAATGGATCATGACATTGTGTCCAAGAGAGACAAAAAACAATGTAACTTTTCTTTTAGGTGAAAAACTACATTGACGGCAACCACACATCTACTAGAAGAAAAATTGGCCAAAAACATATTGTACCATAACATTTATGAGTTAAAAAAGTTGTTTATAAGGTCTACATATCAAAGAAGCACTAGTAAGGAAGAAATACATCCTCCATTGGGGGCTACAAACCACTCAAATCCCATACCCATAACCTTTAAGGACTAGGATTTTTGGAGTGAGGTGCTTAGGTTTTACTTGGGCATCATCAAGCTCCTTAGTAAGCATTGAGATAATGGATAAGCTTGTTGAGATTGGAGAATCTACCAATGTCTATAATTGAAAGGAAAAGTTTGAGATGACATGCAAGTACACTTTGAAGGAGCAAAAGAAGGATCTTTTCAAGAACAATAAGAAACATAAGGTAATGCCTAGGAGCTACATGGATAGTATTCATTGCTATGGAGTACGCTTTGAACTTGATTTTTTATAATAATCTAGCATTGTAACCAAGGCTGTAAGCTTTCTTTGGAAGTATATTTGAGTGTTTTTCCTTAATAAATCTTTGTATGACCTCCCTTTAATAATTACGAGTTAGAGACTATGGGTTCTATATAAGAACAATAAGATATCTCCATTAGCCATGAGAAGATCAAGCTTAAATGGTCATATTGAGAAATGCAATCGAGAAGGTCTACCCAAATAACCTTTCTCCTTAAGAACAAGAATCTTTGGAATTTTGTCATTGAATCTAGTATTAGAAATAAGTACCTCAAATCGAAAATAGAGTGATGATCAAACATTCTCACTAATAAGGCTACATTTAGTACTTGATCTATACAATGTTGAATGCATAGTAACAAAGCTTGGAATGAAGTTAAAAAGAGTTTTAAGACTAAAGGCAAGACATCAACAACTTCGCTTAAGGATTGAGTTCTATGGAATCAATGAAGGACACTCACTAGCTACGCATATTAATAAGATGAGGAGCAGTATGGGCCAACTGAGTGGCCAAGTGCTTCAATCTTAGGAAAAAATGTTGTGGCTATCCTAATAATAAGCTTATGTTAGGAGGATGGTTCCACTAAAGGAACATCAAGGAATATAAGATCAATTACCCTAGAGTACTACCTTTGCCTTATTACTCAAGGAGAATGATCTCAAAGGTCATAAAACTAACACACTTATCAAAGCTTTTGTTTTCTTCTCTAGGAAAACAAAGTCATGTAAACCCATTGTGGTACAATCAAACATGAAGTAATGGCTTGCCACCACAAAATTGTGCCCAAATGTATGAACAATAGGAAGACTGGGACATGAAACCAAGTAGTGCTAGAGAAACCAAGAAATTCTCGTGGATTAATAAGACTTCAAGCCAAAAAACTTCATTGGACTTAGACAATTATTTTTTAAAGCCTTTGTATCTATCCAACAATTAGTTTAACATTCTACTATCTAAGGACTCTATAGTAGTCAATGAGCCAAGGAGGGACTACTATATGTAGTGCAATTAACTTGACACAACCTCGTGGATTAATAAGACTTCAAGCCAAAAAACTTCATTGGACTTAGACAATTATTTTTTAAAGCCTTTGTATCTATCCAACAATTAGTTTAACATTCTACTATCTAAGGACTCTATAGTAGTCAATGAGCCAAGGAGGGACTACCATATGTAGTGCAATTAACTTGACACAACCTATCCTTCAAAGGGGGCTAACGGGGGGTTTAGGAGTTTGAGGAACACGTTTAGGTTTAGGGTAAGTTATAACCTTACAACCTTAGCATGATAACGTCTTCAATTGGTGCTATCAATGATGTGTTAATGTAAAGTGAGTGGTGAAGTTTGCTCACTCTTAGTCAAAGAAGGTGAATTGAATATAGGGGTGCATCCCATTCATAGAAGAGTAGAGATCATTTAGGGATGGCCCTCTGAGAACCACATTGATTCGCATCAGTTATATTGAAAGCCTAATTAAATGCACCATGGTTAATGTGCAATAAAGTGTGCAAATTTGATAAAATATCTTTCATTTTCTCTTATGGCTCTCTTCCACATTTATCTTAGCTAATTTTCAACATGTAAATATTATACCATTGCTTTGAAGGCTTGCAAAACTTTTCATTTGTGTTATCTATGAGAGGTAACCCCCTTATGTACACTTATTGCCTCTAATGGTGTGTGTCCCTTCATTTTCTTTCTTGTGCATGATTTTACTTATTATATTTTCTAACATTTCAAGCTTAATTGCATTGTCTAGTCCCTCCACTACTCCTTGTTACAACATCTTTAAACTCATTGCAAATGAAAGCCACCACTTACCATAAGTATGTTGACATATTATAGTTGGGGACATATGTTCTTCATGCAATAAATAGATCATTTCACTATAACAACTCCAAAGCATCTTATCAATGATGCACACTTTCTTCGTTTATGAAATATATTTCTTGGGAACCATTGTATGTGGTATTCTATTTAATTGCTTAAGATCCAATAACAAGAAATTGATCATGGGGTACAAAAATTCCTTTCACATGTAAAAGCACATAGATATGTAAAAATCTATGAACAACAAACTAACAATGAACATGTGTAAGGCTTTCTTTCCAAGCCATGTCCTAGTGTACATATTTTCATAGTTCAATTGCATGCCCTTTACTAACCATATCAAATCAAACTTCATTGTCTTTGATATATAGCATGGTGCTAGAAAAGTGTATAAATGGCAATCCCTTTACTAACCATCTCATGTCAAACCTCATTGTCTTGGGTATGTAGGATGGTACTGCCAAATTTGTATACCTCTCAATCACTTCCTTCACGTTTTGATTCAAGATGACAATACCCTTTCATCTCCTTGCTTTTCATTGATGTTAGGTTGTTATTGGTCCTTGATGTCGTTCCCCACTCCCATGCTTCTTCTCTCACTTGCAATGCTTTTGTTAACTTTAGTTTCAATGTTCTTTTCCAATGTTCATCTTATAATAACTTCTAAGAGAAGCACCATGGTGCAAGACATGATTGCCCATGCAATTGTGTTCTTATGGAAGAGTTGGTACCTCTTTATCTCTTGCTCGTGCACAAGGATTGGGCAAAATTACCACTTTTTACTTAAATAATCAAGCTAAGAGCTATAGATAACATGCCTTCATTTCCAAATGGATGAAGCAACCTCAACTTGCAAAAAAAAAACTTCATCGATAAATAAATCACAAATTTGGAGGAGATTTGTCATAAGAGACACAAAATAAGGAAATAACAGAGCTTATGAGGCATATACACAATAAAGTAGTCACTAAAATGTAAGCAATATCAATTATGAAAAACATGCATTTATTAAAGCAAATCAAAAGTGTATTATACTCTCTTTAAGGATAATCAACTTAGGTTACATAAAATGCTATGAAATGTGTATGTTAAACACAAGTTTATTGCACTTTGTTAACCTTCAACCTATCTTGATCCAAGTCAAAACAAAGTCAAAATCCTAGCTTGTTATGGCCTACCTAAACCTACAAAAAAGTTGTTATTGAGATCACAAATTGAAAATCCTAGTTTGTAATGGCCTATTTGATCCCATAGAGAAGTTGCAATAGAGCATGGGGATCCTATCACCTATCGCAAAGAAAGAATAGAGCATGTGAACAATCTAGTCATTTACCACCACGAATTATTACCTATAAAAATGTCTCTTGTTTTTGCAAGGTCTTGCAGTAAATAATACCTTGTTAGTGTGTATGTGGCTTTGAAGAAGATATTTGGCGACAAAAACTACAATACTTTCCATCATCTCTACATTGTCTCTCCAATGATTACATGGGTCTAAAGGTTTGAAAGATTGTTTGCCTATGCTTTCAAAGTTAGAGAGCAAGCAATGCTTAAGCAACACGTCAAGTAGAAAAAGTTGTCAACTAGTAACTCAAATCCTGTCTAGAGTAGGAAGACACTTAAAATGTGTTGCTGACTATTCCAAATATAACCAAAGTAAACAATGTAGAGAGCTAAGAAAAGCATACAAATTGGACAAGAGCATTCAACAACAATGATGTAGCTCAATGGTGTGGATTTCAAAATGCATGTGAAAGCTTTGTAAAGTTCAGAGTTGATACTTCTATGTTCATATGGTTGCATGGAAAATCTCAAAATAATTAATGATGATAGGAAGGGGAAAGTTTTAGAAGGCTCACATTAATTCCTATGTGCATATTTGGAAATCTCCTTGTAGATGACCAAAGCAAATAATCAATAGATTGATTACAATTTGTTAAATTTCAAGTGAAACATTGCTCTATTCATTTTCTAGAGAAATTGAAATCGATTAAGCAAAAGGTTGCTCCAATTTCTAAGAGAATTTGGACTCACTTAAAACATTTATGGAATGATATCAAATTTGTGCATAATATGTGTTGCAAGAAAGCCTTAAGGCCTAGTGTTAAGCTACTTGAAAATGAAATGGAAATGGATTGAAAGGTTAATGCAATGACATGGAATTAACGTACAAGATATTTCATAGGCAAATGTTGAGGCCTAAAATAAAAGCTTGTACGTAAGCCTAGAACTTAGAAGCTTGTACTTATGTTGAAAGCAACACTTTGAAGTCAAGACTCAATTTCCCACTAAGTTTTTTTTTGTAAAAATGGAAAGAATACAATTCTCATTTGAAAACAATGGAAATTTAATTCTATGTATGGTACTGAGGCACTTTGTGAAGATTATTTTACACTTTGTGTTTGAGAGAGAGAGAGAGAGAGAGAGAGAGAGAGAGAGAGAGAGAGAGAGAGAGAGAGAGAGAGAGAGAGAGAGAGAGAGAGAGAGAGAGAGAGAGAGAGAGAGAGAGAGAGAGGTCAACAACAACTATTACTACTACCAAAAACTGTTTATCTAATAGGTATGACCTTAATGTAGCTTAAGACAATCCCCATATTCTAAGTCTTGAACACCTATGGAATTCAAACTTGAAAGTTGTAGACACTTGGCCTATGAACTCTACCACCATAAAGGCCTGTGTGTGTGTGTGTGTGTGTGATGAGGAGGAAATGCATTCTCATGATTTCCAAAACACATGCATAACACATCACTACGTGGCCATAATTTGCACAACTAATAGAGTGAATTATTGTATAGCTAGGTCTCGATCACTGTAGTCATGGATGCTATTCCACTTAAATTACTTGCTAATATTGCTTTTACATGTGCACTTTGTTCCACACCCTTTGTTGACAATATGTTCATTGCATTGTCATTTCCTAAAGTTCAACGAATGTAAATTGTATGATTAGAAGTCATATTAATCTTATTATCCAAGAGAAATGTATTTGAATATTACCCTAAGGTGGAGCTAATTGGCTAGACGATAAGGTCTTACAAAAGGGGTGGTCCTTCATAGCATGTGCTTTATGGATAATGACATGGACACTTGGTTACGTGATCTTTCAAATGAATGCTAGTTTTTTCAAGGTAATTGATAGTGATATTTGTGCCAATAATGGTATGACATATCCATAATCTTGACATAAATGCTCACCTCTCTACCAACTCTATTCCAAATTTGACTATTGCCATTAAAAATGCTTGAACATTGAAATATAGAGGATACCCCTTAAGGAATTCCTATAATGAATGTATAGAGTGGACATTGAAGCGATTCTTGAGTGCCTTGATTTTTAACTCATCTTGTTTACTTCATTTGACAAAATTGATTTTCATATGCAGGATTCTTTAAGTTTGCACAGACTTTCAAGTTATGTCCATCACGAACCAAATTTTGAGTCTTTTTACACCTAACTGTGAGGAGCGGAATACTTTCACAGTAGAAGAAAATAGTCATAGGAGTCAAGTGGTCCATATTACTGAATTCTATGGGAAGAAATGTTGCAAGAGGAAGATGAGATAAGAAGGTTGGGTTAAGGTAGGTCCTAAAATGTCATTGTGGGCGCGTGCTCTTGTAGAGATGATGGGAATGACGTGGATTGAAAGTGAGAGAGAGCTATTTTATGGAGTATGGAGGAATTGCATTTTGATGTGGACTAAAAGCTACCACTTAAATCTAGGGTACATGGGGGAAGTGTGAAGAATAGAGTGGGAGAATGTGCCCAAAGTCAAAAGAAGCATCATGGGAGGGTCTTTGGCATCTAGAGGTAGAAGAAGCACACAAGAAAGAGGAATTTTGATTGAAGGGGATTGTGACAATGATGAGAGAGAGAGAGAGAGAGAGAGAGAGAGAGGCTTTATGATTTGTTTTTATCAAGTTTTGGAAGTTATCAATGTACTATACTTTATTGCATGCCTTGCTTAGAGTGATAGACCCATATCCATGTACTTTATTGCATGACTTGCTTAGAGTCATAGACCCATACACATGCATCTCCTTGCTTGTCTTGTTTGCACTTTTGAGGTGGATACAAAAAGTTCAAACCCCATGTGTGTATGACTCATGGTATGTGCTCATGCCTTTCTTTCCTTAGAATGTATATACGACCACAAAGAGTTCATACCTTTTAGGGCAAGTCATGTATGGTGGCCTACTGAACCCTTCACTTCAAATATCTAAGCAAGAAATAGCATGGATGTGCAAATGAGTTGCACAAACTTATGTGTGCATTATCGTTAGGATTAATACTATCATTCACTTTTGGTTTTTATAAATAAAACAATTTATTGCATTTTTCTCACTACTTTTCATTCAACTATGTTTTGCATTATATGTTCATTCTAGATCCCAAAGATTTAGTAGTGACAACATCCCGTTAGCAATAAAATCCAAGCACTCCCAGAGCAGTAGGCATGGTTCAATCTTGAACCAGTGCAACTTTGAGAGGACCTTGTCAAGTTTGTCTTATATGTGGGGTTGGCACCTACTTTGCCACCTCCCTAGAACTTCTTGTCACATGTTTGATGCATGGACAAACAACAATGATTCACTATGTGGTATCCATATGAGGTGGGTTTTGTTTCATGAAAGTGTAGAGAGTACAAGATAGTTAAATGTGGCATGGTAAATTCGGAAAACTTGACCTGGACTTCATTGGCTTTGTTTTTCTTAGAATAGGACGGAAATTATTGCCAAGAGTCCTGTCATATGAAACTAGTTGATTGGGGACTCTAAGCATAAAACTTGTACGTGTCACTAGGATGGCCCCCCTAACCCTAAGAAGAGATGAGGTGGAGGGACTCCTTCATTTTTTTACCATTAAGTTACTAGCCAATGCATTAAAAAAGGCAATGACTAGTCTATATCTTCTTCTTTGGTTGATTTCCTTTTATTTAGTGTGTGTTTGATTGCTTGGAAGATCAGACATAAAGCAGGGGGCGATGGATGATGTTATGTAAGAAAGGAGGTGGCTGGCCTTGCATACATAAAAGGAGGCTAGGGGGAGGTTTATTGCTTCCCTCCTCCCTCCTCCCCCCCCCCCCCCCCCCCCCCCCCCACACACACACACTCTCTCCCTCTCTCTCCACACACACACATACACACAGAGATAGAGCCATGCTAGCTCGCCCTCTCCTTGTGATGAGGTTCTTCTGTCGCGGTCACGCCTGGCGCAAGCTCGACTGCCTCCCTTTCGTCTTCTTCAAGTGCCTCAAAATGTATCACCAGCTCTAGCAATCATAAACCCTCTCTCTCAGTACCTCTACACACACACACACACACACACACACACACACACACACACACAGTCTCTCTCTCTCTCTCTCTCTCTCTCTGCCCAGTTTTGTCACCCCTATCTTCTTCCCCCTTCAGAAATTTAACTCTGAGTTGCAATCACCCGCATTGAGAAGAAAGGCTTTGGCCATGACAGCACAAATGCGGATTCAAGACAGATCAATTAGTAGTGGCGGTAGGAGCGATCGCTACAATAAGCTTGCTGGAGCAGCAAATGCTGCTGCTGGGGCGGGTAGCTTGAGAGCTGATTCGGGTCCAAATTACTACTCCATGGCAGTTCTCTCATGGAAGTACAGTACCAGAGCTTCTGCACCTGATAATGATGATGATGATGATGATGCACAACTTCCGCAGGAGGACGTCAACAGTAATGCTCACGATGATGATGAAGAAGATGATGAGTTCCTAGAGGAGGATGTGTGGGCATCAGTGCCATCTCTAGTCATGGTTAAGGAAAATCACAATGTGACGGATCAGAACACCAAAGGCACTGCTAATAATCATGCAGGTAATACCATTGGGTTTATGATGAGGCAAGCTGCTGGCCGAGAAGGGAATCAAGATCAAGATCAGCCTTTTGCATCCGAACCCATCAGAGTTCCGGCTCGACCCAAGCTCAAGAAGCTTACTTCTTCTACATCTTGTTGCTATGACTATGATGATGATGAGGGAGACCATGATGATGATTATGGTGGTGGTGGGTGCATGAATCCTCCTCACCTCATAGCTGCTCGTGCATTTGCAAGAAAGGAGGTGGGTTTGTGGTCTTCTTCGTCTTTTGCCTCTTCTACTTCTTCTTCTTCTGCATCTGTGGTTGAAGGGGCTGGGCGGACCCTCAAAGGACGAGACCAGAGGAACCTTAGAGATGCTGTGTGGAGAAGCACGGGCTTCCTTGATTAGCTTATATCAAAGACACAAAGAAAACACATGAGGCTTGCTTAGATTAGCTATGGAAGAAGGAAAAAAGGTTGAAAGAATGAAGAGGTACACCTTTTAACATCAAGAGGTTAAAGTGCACATTAGTAAAGCCACTAGCTTGAGTTTTTAGGCCCCTTTAGTGAGTCCTTTTAAACCTAGCTTGAAGTTTTTGGTCATGTTGCATTTGTCTTATCCCAATAATGCTCTTATGTTCTCCCCTTATTCTAGTGTAGATAAATCAACAATGTGCTTAGAACGAGCACCCACTCTATCTTATGCCATTGTAGTACCATTCTCCTTATGTCTTCATGTAGAACATCCTCCAATATGCCTAGAACTAGCCCACTACCGCCTCTTTAAGCCATTTTGCAAACGGTTCTTTCATGTGGTTCAAGCTATTGCCCTACATAATTTAGTGTGTAGCTTGTAAATCCATGTTTTTTTGAGCATATTGTGAAGCAAAATGGCACTTGATCTCCTGGTCACTTCAACTAAAATCTATATGCATAGGAATAGTGCGAGATGTGCTAGTGAAAAGTCTTAAGCTGAAATTGGCTCAATGCACAAGCATTAGCTCATAGTTCCAATACATCAAAGCTTTAATTGTTGAGCTCCATATGCAAACTTTGTACTTGTTGATACCAAACAAGTTTTGGAAGTATGATAATCAGTTTGCTAAATTCAACCTTCTTGTGTGTCAAAATCTAAGGTGGAAGTTTATGGCTAAATTCATCACTAGGATGCTAACGTAAAATCTAATAGTCTCTCTTATAGATGTTATATTATCAAAACAAGTTATAATGATGCTTATAGTTTTTTTCATGGTATTTTGTCAATTTAGGAACCTATTGCCTTGAAGTCAAGTTTTCTTAAGAAAATATGACGTTCTTCACTATTGGTATAAATTTATGACTGTGAGATCACATATATAGTGTTTAATTGTGAGGCTTCTCATTTGACAAGTGCCATATATGAGGAAGGATTCAAAGTTGACAATACTATAGCATCATTTTCTATAAGTTGACTAAGCTAATTAACCTTGAACATTTGAGTTATGGATACTCTTTGAGGACTATATACTTGCATTTACACATTTTGATGGAGCTTTGGTCTTAGAAGATTCCTCATTCAAACAGACATCTAAAATATAAGAACTTCTCACTCATGAAAGAATATGTACCTCATTATATCATTGCTAATTCATCTTGCCATGAAGTAATGTTGGTATGAGGTCTTTGCCCTCTAGGTTTAGTATAGAATTACAAAGCAAAAGCTCTAATGCAATGAAAATAACTATAGGTATTTATCAATAATTTATAGTTATAGTGGCCAATTACAACCCTTGAGGTTTGCAAAACATGAGAGTTGTCACTTCTTGCTCAACATTGCTTATATAAAAAACAAAATCAAAGATTAGATCATTGGAAAAGAAAACATTGGAAAAGATTAATTTATGAATGTATAATGCATGGAACTATATAAGCTCCATGCAATACATATGGTGGAGAGGTTGTATTTGAGTGCCATGCACTTCTCATTTGCTAGAGTGTGTGTTGTCCTAATATATATATATGACAATTTTAAGTACTAACTCACAAGCATAGTCTTCTTACTTGTTAGGTTCCTTCCCCTCTTTCTTGAAACTTAAGGATACTTATAATACCGATGTTTCTTGCCTAATAAGAAGTTGCTACAAAAAACTAAAGAGCATGAGTAGTTAGATCATTATAAAGGATAGGAAAATAGGGTAGAAAATAGTAGAAAAGGGAATAATACATGGTAGCTCGATTGTATCTTGAATTTCGGATGGTCATGTACTTGATGTCTTGAGCTTGTATTACTCATTTGGCATTTGGATTTGCTTCAATGGGAGATACTTGCTATCGGTATTAGAGTTTTGGATTATTTATGCAATCGAGCTTGGTTCTTTGAGGTAGTGGGACTCTTGGTTCATGTATATGCTCTCTTGTATGATATTAGACATAGTAATCTCCACTTGTAGGCTAATTTGATTCTATATGTTTTGGACAGTGGCACTTACCTTTGTTTGCAATTTATCAGTGATGTATATGCTTATGGGATATATAGTTTATTGATACTTTGAATTTGTGACAATCTTTGGTATCGGCGGCGGTCTATGCTTAGCCACTACTAGTTGCATCTTCCAATAGGTGAAATTTGTGCCATCAATCTTTTCAATATTGAAAATAGCACTATCATTTGAAAAAGCAGCCATAATGATTGTATACCAATGTAAAATCTAAGAGAATAGACTATTGTAAATTATTACAAATTAGCTCCTAAAACTCGGCTAAAACAAGGCAAAACATGAGGGAATACTAATGTATAGAGTTGTCCACCAATTTCAAGCAATAGATTGCCAAAGTACAAGGGCAAAACAAGAGGGAATACTGAGGTATAAAGCTGTCCTCCAACTGCAAGCAATAGATTGCTAAAGTACAACGTCTACACTCCAAGAAAATGTTGAAAAATGTAATTACAACAACGTTGAAATAAAGTCAATAGTATATGTCAATCCAACTATGGAAAAATAGCCAAGAACGCAAGGTCCCACTACCAAGGATATCTGAGTATGCATTAGATTCTGCATCGGTTTTTACGAGTCTGTGGTTCATGTGTGCATGTCCATAGTTCTTTGCCACTATTCATTAGATATGGCAAGTATAGGATCCATGTATCATACAAGCCCAACTTCTTGCAACTCGCAAGCATTGAGCTTAAGGATAATCTTCCTCCCTTGTTCTTGCTTGTGACACTTCCTAAGTCATGGGACTTACTCACAGAGGAGATAAATATGCCTAAGGATGGTTTGAAAGTCCAGGATGTTGAGGTTACCTTACTCACAAATGAGATAAATAGGAAGAATGTGGATGTAGCCCATACTTCTCATGCATTGACCGTTAGGGGTAGACACCATTGTAAGATTGGTAATGACTACCATGGTAGAGACTCACAAAGGTCTCAATCTTGCAAGCAATCTTCCAATAAGTCTATTGGTTGTAAGTCCTCTCTTACATGTCATTATTATGGAAAGTAGGGTCATATTAGACCATAGTGCCATAAGATGCGCGATGATAAGTGCAGGGAGAAAGGCAAGGGCATAGTGTAGGATAAGGTTGATGATCATATCATTGTTCTTAGTAAGTCCATCATAAAACTTGAGGAGACAAACATCTTATAGCTTGAGTTTAATGATGATTACATCTTGGCATCCTCTTCTCTTAATACTAATAATTTGGTTGATGCCTTGTTCACTTTTTCTCAGTGTTGCCTGCTTGATTCAGGGGACTTCTTTTCATGTTACCTTGCATAAGGATTGGTTTCACTCCTATCGTAGCATGACAGGTTCTGTGAGACTAGGAAATGACTTGGCATTGGATATTATTGGTATTGGTGATGTTAAACTACAGTTTGCTTTAGGAAATACCTTTGTTTTGCATGATGTACACCATGTTTTGACTTTGACGAAAAGCCTACTCTTTGCTAGACAGTTGGATGATACAGGGTATTATGTATCTTTTGGTGATTCTATTGGAAGATTGCACGTGTGGTAATCTTGTTTTTACTTAAGGTGCCATGGCTGGCAGCCTCTATCCCTTTCTTGTATTTAGGTCTATTGACTGTGTTTTGGTTGTGGCTGACATACCACATGTATATTTATGGCATCATTGCCTTGGGCACATGTCCTTAAAGGAATGAAAATGCTTTCTCGTTTGTAGCTTCTTCAACCCCTTGACTACAAATGTTTTGATTCATGTGATCATTGTCTTTGTGGTCCACAAACACACAGTTCTCATGAGAAGTGACATTACACACATGGATGAGCCTCTGGCTCTTGTTCATTTTGATGTATGTGGTCCCATGCCCCGTCAATCACTGGGTGGCATGAAGTATTTTGTGATTTTGATTGATGATTATTTATCTGGCCATATCCCATAAAGCAAAAATCAGATGTATTGGCTACCTCAATGTTAGCTTGCTCTTGTTGAGAACTAGTTTGGGTATAGGCTGAAATGCCTAAGGCTAACAAAGGGGGTGAATATATCTCTAAGGCTTTTGAATAGTTTTGTGATGAGAGGGGTATTAAGTATCAATTGATTGCCCCCTACACCCCATTGCAGAACGGTGTTGTTGAGCACATGAACAGGACCATTCAGGAAAGAGTTTGAAGTATGCTTTTAGTCAAGTAGGCTTACCACAATATTTTTGGGCTGAGGCAATTATTACTACCATACATTTGACCAAAAGATCCCCATGTACTGTGCTTAATTTCCAGGTCACAGAGGAAGTATGGTTTGGAAAACCTCCCTCATATGCGCATATTAGAGCCTTTGGATATAGGGATTTTTACCATGTATTCAAGGACAAATGTAATAAGTTGGATCCTAAGTCAGTGAAATACATCTTTCTTGGTTATGGGGATGCAGGTGAGATGGGCTATCACCTATGGGATCCGCAAGCGCGGAAGGTCATCCGCAACCCATGATGTTATTTTCCATGAGCAGAAGATGCATTAGTAGCCTAAGTAGGTAGTTGAGGTATGCAAGAGGATAATATTTTAAGAGGGACCGCCTATTACCATATACCTAGCTAGATAATCTACAACAATTAATATTCTAGTGTCCCATGATCATGATGTTGGACAATATGTACATGCCCCACAACTTGATCTTCTAGAGAGAGACGTTATTTTGATCGGTATGAGCCCTCCATGGACTCATTACAATCAGAGTATGACTCATTGTAGAAAAACCATACATGGGATTTGGTTCCTTTTCCCAATAGGAAACATGCATTGCCTTGGAAGTGGGTGTATAAGTTGAAGAGTACCCGTGGACGCCCCAAGAAAACATATAAGGCTAAATTAGTTAATAAGGGTTTTAATCAGAAGCATGGTGTTGACTTTCATGAGGTCTTTTCTCTTGTAGTCAAGATGACTACCATACACTTAGTATTGGCCTTAGTTGCTCATCTCAATCTGGATTTCTATCAAATGGATATTAAGATAAAATTTTTAAATGGGGACTTGCATGATGAGATTCATATGCAATAGCCAAGGACTTTCAAGAAAAGAGTAAGGAACACCTAGTGTGCAAGTTGAGAAAGAGCCTTTATGGTCTTAAGCACACACCTAGGGAATGGTATCATAGATTTGATGCATTTGTGAGGTTGCAGTTTTACTCCCATAGTGATATGAATCTGTGTCTCTACACAAAGAAGGCTAGTCCCTAATTAGATGAGCAGAAGGTCAAGATGGCCAAGACCCCTTATGTATCTGTCGGTGGTGGGCAATTTGATGTATGCCATGGTAGCCACTCACCCTGACATAGCATTTGTAGTGGGAGTTGTGAAATGCTATATGGCTTCACCTGGCCAGTGACATTGGGACACCGTGAAGGATATCATGAGGTACATGAAAGGCACTATAGATATGAGCATTTGCTATGGTGGTCAGGATACTATAGTCGTGGGTTACACTAACTCCAACTATGCATGACATGCAAATAGTAGGAAGTCCACCACTGGGTATGTCTTCACTTTTGTTGGAGGTGCTGTTTCTTGGATTTCCAAGGTGCAAAAATGCATGGACTTATCCACTATTGAGGCAGAGTATATTATAGCCATTGAGGCTTACAAGGGGGCCCTTTGGTTAGGCCGTTTTGTGGCAAACCTTGGTATTACTATTTCTCCTATCATACATTAAGATTCTATGAGTGCTATTCAGTTGGCCAAGAATCGCCAAGAATCTGTCTTTCATGTGAAGACAAAGCACATTGAGGTATTCTATCACTTCATCAGGGACGTGGTAGAGGACAAGTCTGTTGAACTTATTAAGACCTTGACTGATGAGAATCTTGTAAATTTGCTCACTAAAAATCTCTCGATAGAACTTTTTTCCTTTCTTAAGAAGATTATAGGCATTGGATGAGTTGATATCTTTCCTCATCCTGTTGTACTTTATGAGCATTTGTACTTTGTGACCTTTTCCTTGTTCTCTCCTTATTAGAGTCACATTTTCCTTTAAGTGGGAGGTTGTTAGGGAGTAAAGGCACCTATGCCTATGTTGCTCTATATTTACTTCACACACCATGATTGCACACCTATATACTATATGTGTTGGGTGTCTATCACTGTCACTTTATTCTTTATTCTTTCAATAACTATTGAATAATGGAAGGCTAGTCACACATTGTGACTATTGAAGTTCCCACATACAATGTCTCTCTCTCTTACTCTCTTGCTCCATTCACCATAGCTCTTGACTTGTTGTTGCTTCCACTTGTGTGCTTCCACTCAGGCTTTACCTTTCACAAGCTTTACTACTCCTCTACATGCTTTATTTCTCAAGATTGGGCTGTTGATTCCTTAAGAATTATAATAGTGCTGGATAGCTCATTCAACAGGCTCATGTTTCGTGTTTGCTTCATCATTGGTGATTGGATGAATCTTATGCTTATTACTTTGCTACGACAAGCTTCCATCAACTATAAGGAAGACTTTTTATCCTCCATTGAAGCAACACTGAACTTATCTTGCTAGAATAAATAGGGCAGTATCAAATAGTTTTATATTCTTCAACATGTGGAGCATCAAGGGGCATTTTTTAGTGCTTAATGTTAGTTTATACCATGGCCATAATTTCAACACTCCATTGCCTCTCTTGAAGGCAAGTATTTCTCACATTCTTGAAGCTTGAGAAACCCTAGATATGGTGGACTATGTATAGTAGTGAGTTATCATTTAAATGTTAGTGAATAAAGGTTCTAGATCACTTCCAAATACTCTTGGGGTCTATTACAATCCTCCTTCCACCATCCAAGAAAATTTTGGCTTACTTCACCTCTCATTGAGCTACAATCCCCTATGGTTAAGCATGGACAGCATGGGCCTTTAATTTCTCATCAAGAGTGCGTCAAGATAGAGGGAATTTACCTTTTGGAGGTCAAGGAAGGTGTTAACTTTTCTAAACTTTAGCTTGATTACAACTAAATTATTTAAATCAACCAACCCTACTAAGTTACTTGTCAAACATAAACTAATCATGTTTCAAGATGTGAACTCTCGTGCAAATATATATTCTTTTTTTCTTTTCACAACTTCCATATTTCTCGTGTACTCAATCCTCTAAATCAAGGACATGTACATTACATTCTCTTAATTTTAGAAAAATTAAGTTGTCCTCGTCTCAAGAAAGGCTAGGATATCAATTGTAGAGAAAAAGTGCTTCACGATACAATTAATGATAGTAATCACTCATTTGCTCTGATACCATGTGTAATATATAGGTCCATAGCTGAGCCAATAGAGACAACATTTGGTAGCTGCTTGGATGCCCTTCCTAAGCAACACCATTTGGAACCCTTAGGATACATGGACTTAACTGGTCAGGCGACTTTTGAGTCTATCTAATAGTAGAACATCACCACCTCAGCCCACTATGCTAAGGTCAAGTTGAGGGACCTAGGGCCCATTAGCCTATGTTAGCATTCTATCCCCTAGCCAAGAAGAATTGCTTTGCAATCAATCAAGGGTAAGAGTAGACTATCACTATGCTTGGTTCAACAAGACTGAGAGACCAGGGGGAGCTAAGCTTAACCCCTTTGTGTGCATAAGACATTATCTCGACTTTGGCACCCTAAAATGGTGCTTACTCAAGGTCTAAGACCCCCTTGACACTAGGTAGTCCAAATTTGGTCATGTTCCTATGAATTTTCATTATGAAAGCACTATACTAATTGGATCCACCTATTCAAAGGACAGTGTTATCATGACAATCATCTACCCACTTTCCACACATCTACTTTACATTATTCATGGTTTAACTAGGCGTACCACACTGTGAGAATATATAAAAGTAGCTTCATTAATTATCGCATTACACAACGTTCATTTTGAATGCCTTTAGGCATGATACAACTTTTTAAATGCTTGTATAATATAACTTATATAGTTTAACTAGTCTCTGTCAGAATCGCATGGTGGGGGGCTTTCTTGAGCTACTGCACCAACACGTACCATACATACAAGAGGAAGCTCACTCAAGAACACAAAAAGAGAGATGGAGGTCAAAACATTTTCTTATTGGTTTCTTCTTCTTTCACACACAATACAATGTACAAACGAAAGAGGTCTACTAAGTCAAGCAACACATAACTAACTATACTAATTGACTAACACTATAACTATGCCAGTTGTAGGTAGGTGCAACAAACTAAATATAATAAGTAATAAGTTAGTGGCCATGTGAGGATCATAATGACCATCGATGTGCTAAGTGTAGATGTGCGGACCCATCCAACCAAGTGCTCCATCATCAATGTTCGCATGTGTTGAGCTTGCCATCTCAATAGGCTTAAGTTTGAGATCGAATGGATTCTTCAACCAACCTCAAATTCCTCCATCCTCTGATATCCCTTGGATATTCCCCAAGTTAGATACACCCTTACCTCTCTTTTCTTTTAGAATCTTTGTGTGGTTCCCATATCCATGCACCATATCAACATAAATGATTTCTTTTCTCATTATAGGCAAGTGGGATCAACATTAACACGGCCAAAGCTCCCATCTAGCCTTGCATTATTGTAGGAGGAAATCTTCATCTCACATTTGATCTCATTGTCTAGGTGATGAACTCACACTCTATATGGAAATTGTCTAGCCAGGTGGAAAGTCCTTGGTAAGACTCAAGGGGGGAGTACATTGCTAGTCATAATACTTCAATATCCTCATCACATCCACAACATGATAGATATTTTCAATCACATTCACGAATATCCATAACCAGGAACAAGCATTTCTACAAACAATAGGTCCACTTTAGACTACCTACTTTCAATCATGATGTCTTAATAGAATACCATTGCATGAACACTATCTTTAATAACATTGCATCCATCAAACACAAGGTATGATTTAAGAAAGCATAATATCTTATAGCTATCCCAACAGTGATATCATAGCATGATCCCTATCTTAGTTAACTACACATCCCTACATATGCAAGGTCATCTCAAGTTAGTATTATGCCTTTAAATAGTGATAATATGATTCCTATCTTATTAACAATGCATCCATTCAAGAATAAGTATGGTTGGAAATCATTTCATCTTTATATATCTCTTATTTCAACACTCTCCTAACAACTCTTTGTGTGATCCCTATCTTAATACAAGATGCAATTATCCTAACACTAACCACCATTAGTGAAACCACTAATGGTGGTTAGTGATTTCACCAAGTACTCTTTTCTAACTCTAAGGTTACTATTGGATGACTATGTATCCATAAGTGCATGGAACAACTTTAGCAAGTGCTCATGTTTTCCTCATCTATCTTTCTCACCTTTTCCTAGCGATTTGGGGGATGTATATAACTCTTAACCTATTCCTATTGAGCAACCTAAATACCTTTTTCTCTAGTACCTTGTGCTACATTAATCTAATTGCTCATTACCTGAATTTTAGGGGCAAGATAGCTAAGTTGAATGTCTTATATTCATGAAATTAGTGTTCTTTAGACTCTTCTAACTCAAGATTTTAAAATGCTTCACTCAACCATCATTTTGTCACGTACTTGCAAGTGTTTTGTCCTAATTCAACAATGATACATCTATACATTTCCATTTCCTAAAAATTCTTTGTGAGATCATTTGTATAGCTTGTATCTTTGACACATGTTCTAATACCATAACTTAACAATTACCATAATGATGTATTGCATATGCACTCTATCTTGCTAGCTATCCTTGCTAAATTCCAATGCTTTTTGAGCAATCCTCTCTTCTTATTAGGTAAAAACTTAACATCATAAGCAACACTAATCCTAAGCCTCTTCCCTTGTACTAAAGCCACTCTTGATAATCTCCAGATTAAAAAACACTTAAGTATGTATATGATGTTAAGTGTATTTCTTGTAATTGGTTGAGGTTGGAGAATGTTCTATTTTTTCTAATTTTCTCAATGTTAATACTTGTGAATTCTTCTACAAAATTTCTATTTCAAGTGTTGGATTTTTCTTATAATATTTTTTTATTTAATATTACTATAAAGCTTCCATAAATTTTTCTAGTATTTCAACTAAACTTCTAATAGATTTTCTCTTCTCAATATTTCCTATAATTTTTTAATAATTTTTTTATAATTATTTCATTAAATTTTATTTTATTCTAATATTTTTCTTTAAAAATACTTGATTATTTCATTTGCCAATATTCATTTTGAGAATTTCTAGGTTATTCTATTTGATTCAATTTTGATTATATTTAACTATGATTTTTCATTTATTATTTACTAATTAATTTTACATTTATTATATATTTAACTATGATTTTGAATTTATTATTTACTAATGAATTTCTAATTTTTATCTAAAGCGAAATTGTAAGAATGAAAAACTTGAATATTTATGTTGGGAGATGTTCATGAGCTTGGGCTCATTTGTAGCATCCAAGGATGGTCTTCCATCGTCCATGCATTTCTGCAATTTCAAGAGAATGAAAGATAGATGTAAGAAAAACAGAGGGGGTGGCTACAACTCTTCATGCATGCTTTGGGTCATCTTTTTTGTGTCTAGTATGTCAATTTCCTTCTCTCTTCTCTTCTCATTCTCATTATCCCCCCTATGTCTTTCTCTCACTCATTCTCCTAAGCCTCTCGACGTAAACCCTTTCCCTAAAGATGGTCTATAAGAAAGGGGGTAGGGGGAATTATAGTATGAAGAAGACGGTGTTTTAATTCATTATTTAAATCATTATTTGGAAAAAAATATGGGGGTGAGGGGACTCATGTAGGATGCATGTTTGAAGGATGGTGGGTGTACATGATGCATGCATAGCAAATTGCCATTGGATGTTTGGGGGGTGTGGGTGGGAATATCAGTGAGGAGGCATGGTAATTGGCAAACTGATGGTGTCCTAATTGGGAGGGGAGGTGGTGGAGGGATTAAATGGGGGAGGGGAATGGCAATTGTTGCCTGGGAAGGGGATTATGGGGATGGGGGTGGCAGTTGCCTTGGAAGGGGATTATAGGGAGGGGAGGGGTGTGCAAAATTAAAAATAGTGTTCAGTTTTGGCTACCTTCCCCCCATTATTACCTCGTTACTCCCCTTTCATTAACTTTTCTAATATATTTTAATTTGTCAAGCATCAATTAGTCATGTTTTGAGGCATGAGTTCTCATGCAAATATACATTCTTTTTTTCTTCCCACAACTTGCATATCAAACACATACTTAAGAGACTCTAAATAAAGATAGGTGTATTACATAGAGAAGCAATTAAAACTAATATAGAAGTAATAGTGCCCTTATAGGAATATATATTTGCAAAGGAGAATGCATACAACACTTGAGGGATGAGGGCTGCTCAAAAGATAACATCAAGAGAATGGGATTTCTTGATTAGGAAGCTGTTGCCCCCACATACTAATGGATGTTGAGGAATGGGACACATGAGAAGCATTGGAACTAAGTCTCAAACAAGACCTAGTCACAACAAATCAACAAGAAGAAGCCACTACATTGAACTCAGGGGGGGTTGACCCAAGGTAAAGGAGAAGGGAGAGAATTAAAGACATCTTCCACAAAGTTAGAGTTCCTAATATGATAGATTAAGAAAGAGAAAACTTGACTTTGGGAACATGGAATCCTCACAGGGAGTCAATGAATTTCACTTTTAATCTTCCTAGAAAGCTTCAAATAGTCCTTTATTTAGGAGTGGTTCAACAGATCATATAAATAGTTGCCACACTAGGTAGGAGCTGGCTAGATCAAAAGGTAGAGGACCCAAACTCACTATTCCATGATTGAGAAGGATTTGGGATGAAAAAGTATTTGATGTGCTAAAGGAAATGCATGGGAATGTGGCTAGAGTGGTGGAAACACATTCTAGACACTAACCTAGAGACTTGGTGTAGAGGGAGCTCACGCTCAACCACCAAGACCCACGGACCGCTTATTGTTTCAAGCGTTTCAAGCAAGCTCTAATGGCTATCTCTCACCTAGCCGACGCATCGTCGATCCTATGAGTGTAGTGAGCTTACCTTGATGCCGAAATGACTTGCCTCCTCTCTCACACATGCTGGTAGCTCTACGATCCTAGATGCTAGCTCAAGCCTCCTCCACCTCCAAGCTCCATCCACCATAGCCGCATGCGCGAGAAAAGAGAAGAGAAGAGAAGAAAAGAGAAGAGAAGAAGAGAAGAGGAGATGGTGAAGAGCTTCACCCTCTTGATCCCTCACACTCTCACACTCCCTCTCTCAAGAGCATACACAAGCAAGGAGAAGAGAAGAAGAGAAAAATAAGAGAACTATTGTTAGCCATACACCACAAGAATGAGCTTCCATTCACTTTTTGAACTTTATATACAAGCCCTAAAATCCCATGGGTACCCATCCCTTTTTTACATGACCGGCTGTTGTGGCAAGGTCCTTTCTCTATTTCCCTCTTCTAGCCTTATGTCTCTAGCCTACACGCATCTAATATTTTACAATTGGCACAGGAGGGCGCCTGGCGCTCTTTTACAAGAGTTTTTAGAGCTTTTTGAGGCACCTTTCATTTAAATTTGCGCTTTTTGCCCCAGCTTAGCTTTAGAGACCGCCTGCATGTCTTTGCTCTTTTTTCATATTTTTCTGCTTTTTTCTTCATTTCTCCACCATCTTTCTCCACCATCTCGACTTGGGGTTAACATTACCCCCCTCCGAGATAGGTGCCAGTCCCATGGCACTTTTGGTTGTTGTTGGGGAATGGTAGGCAGTTGGCAAATTGTTCGAGTGAGGGTAGGACCACATGTAGACTCGGGTTCTTGTGGAAGATTGGTAATGATGTTTGTCGGAGAAGCCAATTGGATGCCAAGTGGATGATGGGGGACCTCCGAAGTTGGTGGTTTGTTGTCTTTCGTAATGTCTGAAAGGAGAAGGTGCGGTGCGCTACCTAAGGGGAGTGTCTACCTTATTGTGTGGTGCATCATGCTCGTGCTAGTGGAATGGGGAGGTGGATCTAACCACACACAAACCTGGGTGACATCCCACACTTGAGGACCCCATTCGTGCAAAGGGAGGTGCGGTGCAAGTAGCTTAGGGTGACAGGTCTAACCATAGGCAAGTGTTACCTCCCTACGTATGTCCTGCCCTTGATGGGCCCTAAGCGTGAAGTGGGGGATCAAAAGGGCTAAGGGGTTAGGAGTGGAGCCGGCCGACCGAAGCCACCGGGCATGCCTAACTTGAGGACCCCTAGGTGCAGTGATCGTGTTTTATGTGGTGCTAAGTGCTTCTTCAAGTGAGTCGTTTTTTCCATGTCCTTGTGTGATGTTCCTCTTGCTTTTCCTTTCATGCTTTTCTTTTTCTTCTTTTGCTTCTTTTTATTTTTAACAAAAAATTTATTTATTTAATAAGTATTACACTAGTAGGATGACAGTCATTGCCTAATTCTCATCGTTTGAATTAGGTGGAGAAGGGGGTCGGATGGATTTGCTCAAAAATTGCTAGCTCTGCATGTATCCTTTAAGATTCATGCAAACATGGAGTGAAGTGATAGAGAGGAAGGGATGATTATAACTAGTGAACTGGCTATCGTTCATGTCTTCCAGGAGAGCTAGGCAAAAAGAAGGGAGGAGGCTAGCCCTCATCATCAGGTGCGCCATGGCACAGCTGTCGATGGCGTTAGGATCAAAGAAGAGGGGAGGCAGGCCACGTTCTTGCGGAGTCGGGTCTTGCTTAAGTAATAATTTAAGAAGCCTAAGATAATTACATGTAGTTATGAAAGCTGGATTAGGGCAAGAGGAGAAGTCGGCAAGGAAGCGAGTCATGGAGTCATCCAAGCTTTTCGAGTTGAAGATGAGGGCGTGTTCAAAAGAGACAACTTTAGAGTTGTAGATAATGGGAAAATCATATCGCCTGTGGAGGGTGGCATCAAAATCCACTCCTACCCTACAAGGGTACGCTATAAACGTGGGGTTTTTTCCTCTCGTAGGCAGGGTGTTGCAAAAAGCCATCCACGCGACTATGCTAATGTCACATACCCGCCTCCTCCATAGGGGCTAGCAGTTATAACCTTTCACGGAATGTGGCACTTCAAATACTTTATTTTGCTAGAATTCGGCTTCTTTAGTTCCCTAAAGAGTGGGGTTCTTCTCTCTTTCTTGCAGCCACTTCTGTCCTAGTCAACTACCAATCCCAATCACCTCCTCCATCACCTTGAGTGGTAAGGCCCTCCACAGGCTGTTGGGCATGAGAAAGCTGAAAGTGAATGGCTCTTTTTCTCTTTCCTATCGCTCCCAAACTACCAGTTCTGTGTGGAATCTTGTGGGAATGTCATCAAGGCATGGTGGGAGGGGCGTGGACGGCTACACGACTGGCTTGGCCCTTAGCTGCTTTCTGGTTTCTTCTACTAATTTTTTCCTTCTTTCCCTGAGCGCGGCTTGTCTTTCCGTAGATGTATCGACCGGTTGTTGCTCTTGGGAATGCGGTGAGGTGGGCTCTGAGATTACCTCTTCTCTAAACTTTCCCATATCGAATTGAAGTTCAGTTTCATCCCCCTACCGATCTCCTTGTTGTGCTCCCTCTTCAAACCCTATCGCATCAATTCCCTGGGGGGTTAGGCCGGCTAGTAACAGGTATTTTCGTTGATCCTCCAGGCTCAGCTTAACCTCTGCAGGTTGGGATGGCATCTGTAGCCCTGCGTGCAAAGCTCTGCATGCGATACTGAGTTTATTCTTAATCCCCTCCAATGACTCTCCTTCTTCTCGGCGGGTGGTGTCCATCAGTGTATCTAGGAAGGCCTTTTGCTGGGTATTAAAGGCTACCTGGGCAGCTTCTACTTTACTCTCTGCAAGGATCTTCTCTTTCTCTACCAGAGCCAAGCGTCGTGCCAGTGTCTTTATCATTCTTTCATTTTGCCCTTCCCATTCCTCGACTCTCTTCTTCATCTCTTCCATGCTCTCACCCTGCCTCTAGACCAGGGACACAATTTTCTGCTCTTTGCTTATGGTTTCCTGTTCTTTCTTTCCTTGGTCCAGCTTGTCAGTCATGGTTTTGATCTCTTTCTGCTGCTACTCTAACTACTGCTTTCTTTCCTCGTCCCCTGGTAGTAAACTCAGCCATAAGCTTTTCGATCTGATTGGTTTTTGCAATCAGCTCTTCATGTTGCATGATTAGGAGCTTGTATTCTCTTTGCATCTTCACGAGTTCCTGTGTTTCATCCTCCAGTTGTTGCCTCCAACCCTCTTCCCTGTCATCCTTAGCCTTCAGCTCCTGTTTGAGATCAGAGATCTCTCTTTGCTGCATGGCTATTATTCGAGTCTTTTCGAGCTGAAATGTAGCCATCGGCTCTTTTTCTGCCGCCAACTCAGCCACAGATATCTTCCTTTCCTCCTTAGCCTTCTCCAATTGAGAGAGCAGCTCGGTGACGTACTCATCGTAATTAGTTGGTGGTATCATTATTCTGTGGATGGGAGTGGTCGAGGCCTCCACTTTCTGGCACTTCGGATATTGCCTTGACTTGGCATCCGTGGCTGGCCTTTTCTGCCCTGTGGTTGTGGTCTTGGTGCTCTTCCCTTGGGTCAATTCTTTGTTAATTAAGTACTGCATCCACGCCACAAATTTTGAGACATCTACACTGGTGGGGATGCTCGGGGTGAGGATTGTTGCTTCAGTGGGAGGCACCAGGAGGGTCGGAATAGGGTGGATGGGATGTTGAGATATCGAGCTCCACTCGTGATACGCCAGGGTGACCGTTGTGTATTTATGTCACCGACTTGTCAGTTCAGACGCGGTTGGTACACCGCCCATGAATAATAGCTACATGATAGCTATCCTTATCTACTCTAGTTCGTGGCTCAGTTAGTATGCCACCTTAGTTAGTTGAGTTTGGTTTGAGACCCATATATAGGGTTCTCCTATTTTCTTTGTAGTGAGTTCTTTTTGGCTTACACAACTAAGAAGAGGAAAACTGTTTTCAGCCTCCACCTCTGGGTGTATTCCCCCATTGTGCAAGCAAGAAAGCTACAAGTGAGACTCCTTCCTTCTCTCCCACAATCTTGACATGGTATCAGAGCCTTGTTCGTGGTAAGGAGCTCAAGAAAGCAAGCCAAGCTCGCGGTGTTCTGGTAAGAGGAGCAGTGTTGCTTTCATTTTCTGTTTTGGGAGTAGATCTCTGCAGGTAGCACAGCCGGAAAGTGCAGGAGTGCATTGTCTCAGGTTGAGACGCCCTTCGCGGTGAAGCAAGAGGGCAGTATATGCTGCGGGTAAGGGCTTTAGCCCTTGGCGACCTTGTTTTTTTTATTTGAGGCCATTTCGGGGCTTATTTTGGAGGCGGAAGTTTTCTGCACTCACTCAGGAAAAGGTCCAGTTTTATGCTGTGCAGCCACTGTTCTACAGGTCGGTGAAAAGTTACTGTAGAAATTGCATCGTATGCTTGTGCGCAGAGACATTGGGAGTTACAGAATCATCCATGTTGCCTGCTGATGCAAAATCATCACTAGGAAGTGACTGTGTGGTCAAATACCACTTTCGTCAGTTTTGCAGATTTGCCTTTGTGAGGCTGAAGCTGTGTTCTTTGCAGTGACAGAACTTTTTGCAGTGTTCTGTAATGGCGTCTGATTCTCTCTCACAGATTGTCACTGAAAAGCTTGACAAGAACAACTTCCAAGCATGGAAGTTTAGAATGACGAATTTCCTTATGGGAAAAGGATATTGGGAATTTGTTACAGGAAATGAAGAAGAACCAGTTCTTCCTGATGTTCCCAATCAACAGCAAATGCAGGCATTTAAAGCATGGCATGAGAGAGCCAAGAAAGTTATGTACTGGCTGTCTATCAGCATTTCAGACTCTATGATTGTGCATATACAAGATGCAAGTACGCCAAAGGAGGCATGGGATACTTTGTCAAAAATGTATAGCACAAATACGCAAGCCAGGAAAATGCAGCTCAAGCAAGAGTTGCACAATGTGCAAAGAGAAAATATGAGCATCAACGACTACCACATGAAGGTGAAGAAGATTGCAGATGCACTTGCTTCCATTGGGTCGCCAGTGGAAGATGATGATTTAGTTTCTGTGACCTTGAATGGTCTAGGAAAGGATTATGCATAATTTCGGACATCCATTTCAGTTCGTGAAAGATTTCCTGATTTTGAGGAGTTGATTGCTCTTCTAATTTCTGAGAAGCAGAGAAATGGTGGTGCATCTTCTTCAGGAGGAACTTCAAAAGAAGCTGTCTTCTACTCAAATCCTGGAAGAGGTAGAGGCAGAGGTAGAGGAGGCCGATTTGGAGGCCGTGGTAGAAATCAGAATATGCAGCAAACTCAAGAAAACCAGTCCTATGGAGGAGGACGTGGTAACTCTAGAGGCAGGGGGAGCCAAAGAGGTCGTGGTGGATGGCAAAGAGGCCAAAATACAAACAGTAATGTTGAATGCTACTACTGTGATAAAATGGGTCATATGGCTAAAGACTGCTATAAAAAGCAGAATGACATCATGAATGGAAAACTGCAACAAGGGAATTATGCATCTTCTAGTAGACAGGGTGATGACAGAAATGAGCATTTGTTCATGGTGCGGCACATGAACAATTCTGTGACAAGTGCAGAAGAAAGCAATGATGTATGGTATGTTGACTCAGGTGCATCAAACCACATGACAGGTCATGCAGAATGGATGGAGGATGCAAGGAAAATGAAAAAACCAGGATTTGTGGAGACTGGTGATGATACTGCACATCCTATTGTGCAGATTGGAAAATTTCCTTTGTCTATGCAGGATGGGAAAAAGAAATACCTGTCCGATGTATTTCATGTCCCGAATATCACCAAGAATCTAGTTTCTGTTGGTCAAATGGTTGAACAGGGCTTGCAGGTCAGATTTAATCCTCATGGATGACTTGTTGAGGATATGAAAAATAAAGGTCACTTGATAGCAAAAGGAAAGAAGAAGGGCAGAATGTTTACGTTGGATGCAGACATGTCTGAATTGAGTGCAGCAATGTTTGCACATGGGACCGGTGTAGTTGTAGATATTGATATCTGGCATAAACGCATTGGTCATGTTAATGTATAGTGACTTAAATCAATGCAGGCCCAAAATATTGTTACAGGATTGCCCAAATTCAAGGTTGCAGAAATGCATAAGATATGTGAAGCCTGTCAATTTGGAAAACAGGCAAGGAAACCATTTCCTAGACATGTTCAAGAGAGTAAGAAGCCATTGGAATTAATCCACTCTGATGTGTGGACTACTAAAGCTGTATCTCTTGGAGGCTGTCATTATTTTGTCACTTTTATTGATGACTATAGCAGAAAAGTTTGGGTGTATTTTATGAAAAAGAAAAGTGAAGTTTTTGGGCATTTCAAAACTCTTAAAGCTATGGTTGAAAAAGAAACAGGTTTGCAAATAAAATGCCTAAGGTCAGATAGAGGGGGAGAGTACCTCTCAAATGAGTTTGCAAGGTTCCTGCAGGAGCATGGCATAAAGCAGCAATATTCATGCAGTCATACCCCACAACAAAATGGAATTGCAGAAAGGAAAAATAGGCATATTGGAGAGGTATCTCGTACCATGCTCAATGAAAAAGACTTGCCAGATTTTTACTGGGCTGAAGCAGTTGCTACAGCAGTCTACATAATGAACAGGACTCCCACTGTAGCAATACATGGGATGACTCCAGAGGAGAGGTATACTGGTAGGAAACCAGATATTTCTCATTTGAAAATTTTTGGTTGCATTGCCTATGTACATGTGCCAGATGAGTTGAGATCCAAGTTGGATCCAAAAGCTGAGAAGTGCATCTTTATTGGTTACTCTCTGCAGCAAAAAGGGTATAGATGCTATAACCCTTCTACTCGTAATTTTACAGTGAGCAGAGATGTTGTTTTTGATGAGATGAGTAGCTGGTATAAACCAGTAAATGTGATTGATGATGTAGATGCACAAAATGGTAATGCTGCACAGAATTCACAGCAGCAGTCACAAAATATTAGTGGACCTAGAGCGTCCTCTAGCAGTGGTTCACATTCTTCGCCATGGACAGGCAGATTGAGATCAGGAGAATCTTCTCAAAGCAATGCAGATAGTGCTATGCAGGTATCGCGAAAAGGAAAAGAGAAGGTTGATCAGCCCATGTTTGATGTGAATGTAGGTCACTCTTATGTGGATGGTGAATCTAGTGGCTCAGAACAGAGCATTGATGATGAGTTGGGTATTCCTTCTATTGTTACACCTGGAGTAAGGAAGACCAGGGATGTTTTGAGAGCACCTGGGAGTGAACCTACTTTGCGCAGGTCTACGAGAGCTAGGTATCCTGTGGGCTGAAATATGATGGATTTACAGCCATTCACTATGCATATATGGTCAAAGTGATACAGGAACCAGAACCCACTTCTTTTGAGCAACCCATGGGAAAAGAAAAATGGGAGAAAGCCATGGATGAAGAAATGGATGCCTTGGAAGCAAATGCTACATGGGAGTTGGTACCTTTGCCTAAAGGTAAGAATGCAATTAGCTGTAAGTGGGTTTATAAGGTGAAGCACAATGCAGATGGTTCTGTGAACAGATACAAGGCAAGATTAGTAGTCAAGGGGTATGCACAAACATATGGCATTGATTATGAAGAAACATTCAGTCCGGTTGCAAGGATGGCAACCGCAAGAGCGGTCATTGCTATGGCTGCATCAAAGGGATGGTCTTTACATCAGATGGATGTAAAGAATGCCTTCTTGCATGGTGATTTGTAAGAAGAGGTCTATATGGAGCAGCCACCAGGTTATGTGCATACTATTCATCCTGAGTTTGTTTGCAGGTTGAAGAAAGCCTTGTATGGCTTGAAGCAAGCACCTAGAGCATGGTCTGACAAGATAGGACAATCTCTTGTCACTATTGGCTTTCAAATTTCCAAGGCAGATTTCTCACTTTATGTGAGAAAAACAGAGAAAGGTATTATGCTACTTGTCATTTATGTTGATGATTTGATTATGACAGGCGACAGTGATGAAGATATCCTTCATGTGAAAATGCTATTGAAGCAAAAGTTCGAGATGAAGGATTTGGGAGAGCTGCGTTATTTCTTGGGCATTGAGGTGATTAGATCACCAAGTGGGATACAGCTCTTGCAGAGGCAGTATGGATTGGACATGCTGTCCAAATATGGGATGACAGGCTGTAAGCATATTTCAGTTCCTTTGGAGCAGAATGTGAAGTTGAGCACAGATGCAGGTGAACTTCTGGAAGACCCTACTATGTACAGACGCATAGTAGGAAGCTTGATTTGTATGACTATTACCAGGCCAGATTTGAGCTATGCTGTTGGAATGGTAAGTCAGTTTATGCAGGCTCCAAGGAAACCGCATTTGGATGCAACTAGACGCATACTCAGGTATGTGAAGTCCACATTGCAATATGGACTATTTTATGAGACTGGGGTTCAGATACAGCTGCATGGATACACTGATGCTGATTGGGCTGGTAGTATTTCTGATAGACGATCTACCAGTGGATATGTGTTCTCTTTTGGGAGTGCTGCAGTCACTTGGAGCAGCAAGAAACAGCCTACAGTTGCCTTGTCGAGCACAAAGGCCGAGTACAGGGGTGCAACAATGGCTGCATGTGAGGTAGCTTGGTTGCATAAGCTACTTTATGATATGCATGAGCCTACAGATGGGCCAGTTGTCATTTATTGTGACAACATGAGTAGTATACACTTGGCAAATAACCCAGTCTATCATGCTAGAACAAAGCACATTGAGGTGCATTATCACTATGTGCGGGAGAGGGTTTTACTAGGTCTTATTGATCTAGTTTATGTCAGCACAGAGGATCAGGTAGCTGACATATTCACGAAGGCATTGGGCGCAGAGAAGCTGCGCAAGTTCAGAGACCTGCTTGGTGTGCAGGAATTGGGATTGAGCTCGAGGGGGAGTGTTGAGATATCGAGCTCCACTCGTGATACGCCAGGGTGACCGTTGTGTATTTATGTCACCGACTTGTCAGTTCAGACGCGGTTGGTACACCGCCCATGAATAATAGCTACATGATAGCTATCCTTATCTGCTCTAGTTCGTGGCTCAGTTAGTATGCCACCTTAGTTAGTTGAGTTTGGTTTGAGACCCATATATAGGGTTCTCCTATTTTCTTTGTAGTGAGTTCTTTTTGGCTTACACAACTAAGAAGAGGAAAACTGTTTTCCGCCTCCACCTCTGGGTGTATTCCCCCATTGTGCAAGCAAGAAAGCTACAAGTGAGACTCCTTCCTTCTCTCCTACAATCTTGACATGGGAGCCTTGCCTTTGCCCTCAGTGATGGCCGGCGGTACGATTTTTGGCATGTGCGTGCTAGAACCGGGCCCCTTCTCTCTAGGCAGGCTCATAGGCCCTAGGTCATCTATCCTACTTTGTCGTTCGATTGATCGGTGTGTAGCTTCGGCCAAGTCTTCCTCCTCCTTCCTTCTTAGGTCCTCCTCTTCTTCAACAACTCTTCTCTCCCTCTCTTTCTTTGTTTTCCTAGACACTTCTTCCAGTCTATCTGCTTCCTATTTTTTCTTCTTCTCCCTCTCTTCGGCCTCTTTGAGGGATTCCCTCTTTGCCCTCTCTTAATCCTCTTTCTCTTTTCTCCGGCCTTCGTCCTGCTTCTTCTTTTGTGTCATCTTTTTAACATGTTTCTTTGTTGTCTTCTTGCTTATCTGTTCCTTCTATTCTTCCCCTTCTTCTTCACTCTCAGTTCTGTCACTAGATACCTCTTTGTGCTAGTGAGGGGGTGATCTCTCGGGTGTTTCTCCTTCTCCTTCCTCTGCATCCTAAGCCTGTTTTACCACCTCCTAAATGAGGGCAGTCAAAATGCTTCCATAGCCAATGAATGAGCCTTTGGATGAGGCCTTCTTTCTTTCTGTGGTCTTGGATGTTGGGGAATCCCCACCTGCTGGTTTACTGCCCAAAGCCAATGCTTTTGCCACCTGGTCAATGGTCTTAAGTACATAGCCATTCCAGTCGACTTCATCCAAGGTGTGAGCTGCCACATTCTCCAGCATAGGCACGCTGATTCGATGCATCAAGGAGTTGTAGTGCTGGCTTGAGAAGAGCGCATGCACCAGCTTTGCTTGTAGATGAGCTTCTACATCAGGAATGTCCTAGATACTGATGCATTGGTCAGCACTTCTTCCCTCTTCATCTTAAGCATGGCATAAACATCTCTCTTATGCTTTTTCTCTACCTTTGGCTCCAACCCCAATGCCTTCTCCACCAAGGCTAGGTTTAAGTGTACCTGCACCTACTTGGCCTTTTCTCCCCTTCCCATCGTCACAGTGCCACACTCCTGGTCTGGGTTGTACGTCCTAAGGAACTCCACACACTTCGTGTGGTGAGGCTCTTGTGCAAACTTCTCAATGTACTTTGTGAGGTTGCACTGCTCGACAACTCTCTTGGTTGTTTCCTCCTTGGCTACCACACCCTCTATGTTATGGATGGTTTGAAATTTGAGCTGGTTTATAGGGGCGGTTTTCTAGGGTGATGCGATATTGCATCCTTTCCTCCTTCGTGAACGGGAGTCAGTGGGCACGGTCTTGCTGCGACATCTTTCCTGTCATGAACCCAAGTTTTCATTAGTGCTTTCAAAATAATAATTTGCTGGAAAATAAAGACTCTATGTGTTTATTGAATGAAAGCATTAAAATCCAATGTAGATTCTTCCCTTCAGATCTGATTTTTTTTCCCTTTATTTCAAAGTTCTCGTGCCATTTTTCCTACCTCACTCATTTTTTACGTGTTTATGCGTTTTCTTGATTTTCCTTGGTTTTGGTTTGATTCGTCTTACCCTCCTCCCCTTCCAGCTTGAGAAGAATCCTTCCTAGGATTGAAAGTTAGGAGGTCAAGGGCATTCTGCAATGTGGTCTAGGATTTACCTGCGTAGGAGCCAAGTATAGAAATTGGAATTGTACTCTAACTGAGCTTTGCAGTCTAGATTAAAGGGTCGAATGCCTACGTGTGTAATATATGTGAGAACATCTATTAGGAAGTCACTGGAATCGATACAGCTAGCAATATGTAACTCTTCATCAGTCAGTAGGCGATCTAGGTAGGGGTGTCCTTTGATGTGCTCTTCCATGGGTCAACCACGAAGAGTGATTAACACTCTATACGAGGTTGGCACGACGTAAGTTGGGTCGTACTCTGCTGTTTTGATTGCACGGCACTACTCAGCATTGGTCATTATTTGGCATCCTTCAACTTCCCATTGCAATCGAAGAGTGTACCAGTGCCTTAAGAACGGGGATTCAATATCAGTAAGTTTTGATAATTTTGTGATTTCTTGGTCAGTAATGGCAGAAGTGGTTCATTTATCATAGGATGTGATGAGGCACTGTTTGATGGTCTGCTCTTTGGATATCTCGCTAGTGAGCAATTCAGCAATGGAGTTAGAGGCTTTTGCGAATGAAAATTCAAACGTCTCCCAAGAACAAGGCATCATTCGAACTTCATTTGCAAAGGGTTCTTGTAGTAGGCCTAAATCCAAGTGATCATAGCTCAGAGCTAATGACATGAAAGTGGCATCAAGTCATCTAATGCAATCAACCATATCCTCCTCTGTGTCCTCAGCTAGATCGACAGCTAGTATTAAGAATGATTTCCACTCATAAGGGGGTCGAAGGCCTGTTAGCGGTTGGGGTTTGATAGAACTAGAGCCTTTGACAACAAATAGTTGCGGTTGTGGGTGTTCTTGAGATTGTGGTTGGACCTCTTGAATTAGGGATGGGGTAGTAGCAGTGATGTCTAGCGGACTGCTGCCTTCGGTATGGATTAGGGAAGTTTGAGTAGCTCTATTGGATGTTGATTCATATGACAGTGTTTGTCATTTGGGCCGATAGGCTTGTTCGACTTTCTTGGGCATATGTACGGGTGAGCTTGATGGATATGGGTCTTGAAAGCATTGCGGCTTTTGGCTTTGAGGTTTTATGAGGCTTGGTGTGATCAAACTTGAGGGCGACGTGTGAGTAGTGCCTCCAGCCGTGCGGGCCTTAGGGATCCATATCTAGGCATTTCCCTCATAGTAGCACGATTCTAGAGATTCGATGGGTGGTGGCCGAGCACTACCCCCCTCCTTAGACTTGGCTGCTAACATTTCTACAGGTGGTCTTGCAGACTTTGACGAGGTCGCGCAGCCCTTGCTGAAGGTTGTAACAATGCGAATGTTGCCTATGGCGAGGTGGATATGTTGCAATTCATAATCAACATTGTAGTGAGTTTGCTTCTTGAAGGTTCACCCTAGCAAAGATTTCATGCCTGCCTCTTCAATGTTTGGCAACACATAGAAGATCATTGGTACAGTCTTAGACTCGATAGAAACAGTGGCCTTGCACTTGCCGAGAAGTGCATATGAGCGGCCCCCATGTGGGCTTAATTTGGCATTGGTGGGCTGTAGTGGTGATTTGCCTAGTTCGGTCCAATGATCGTGAGTTAAGACATTGAAGTCTGCTCCCTCGTTGATCAAGGCATTGAAAACGCATGTTCGCTTAGCAGTGACCGTGATGTGTAGGTATGCAGGTTCTACGGCTTCCTCATCCTCATCATCCATTTTAGTGATCGTGGCTACTCATACTTTGATAGGGGGTTCTAACATTGGTGGCTCATGTAGAGGATGCATGGGAGGGTAGTACTTCTTGACATGACTGCCATTGAAGAAGCATATGCCCTCGCTGTCTACAGTCTCGAGCTCAATGTTGCCAATTCGGCTGATTCCACGAACTTTGAAAGGTCCAAGACCTCTAAACTTCATTTTCTGCTTATGCACCTTAACTGAGTAAAGGAGTACTAAGTCCCCCTGTTCAAAATTGCGCTACTTGACGTGCTTGTCAAACCATCTCTTGCGTCGTGCCTTCTCACATATGAGTGCATGAGTGGCTAGAAGACGAGTTTTCGAGAGGCGTTCGAGCTCAACCAGGCATTGCATCCATGCCTCCTTTCCTTCCCATCATTCCTGAAGTGCTATTCTCATGATAGGAACGAAGAACTCTACAGGGAGAATTGCTTTAGTTCTGTAGGTCAACCTAAAGGGAGTCTGGCTGACAATCATTTTATAAGCTGTACGGTAAGCCCACAAGGCTACCATCAGCTTGTTATCCCAGTTGTTGCGCGAAGCAGAGACTACTTTAGTCAAGACATTTACAAGAATCTTATTCATGGATTCTATTTGGCCGTTTTCTTGAGGGTAGTATGGAGAGGATTTTTGATGGATAATTTGAAAGGTGGATAGAAGATGTGCTATCACTTCATTGATGAAGTGTGTGCCCTGGTCACTGACTAGTTTGATGGGGCAGCCGAATCGTGAAATCACCTGCTCCCACAAGAACTTGGCAGTCGTTCTAGCATCATTCTTTCGTGTCACTCTCGCTTCTACCCATTTCGTGTCAACCTAAAGGGAGTCTGGCTGACAATCGTTTTATAAGCTATACGGTAAGCCCACAAGGCTACCATCAGCTTGTTATCCCAGTTGCTGCGCGAAGCAGAGACTACTTTGGTCAAGATGTTTACAAGAATCTTATTCATGGATTCTGCTTGGCCGTTTGCTTGAGGGTAGTATGGAGAGGATTTTTGATGGATAATTTGAAAGGTGGATAGAAGATGTGCTATCACTTCATTGATGAAGTATGTGCCCTGGTCACTGACTAGTTCGATGGGGCAGCCGAATCGTGAAATCACCTGCTCCCACAAGAACTTGGCAGTCGTTCTAGCATCATTCTTTCGTGTCACTTTCACTTCTACCCATTTCGTTAGGTAGTTTGTGGCCACAATGATGTATTTGGCATGTGAATAATGTGCAGCTGGGCTGATTTGTCCTATGAAGTTAATTTTTCATTTTTCAAAGGATTGTCGTGCAATGATTGGGGTCAACTCCATTTGATCCTTGCGAATCAGGACCTTTGACACTGGTCACAATGCTTAACGAATCGTGATGCATCACAAAATAGCATTGGCCACCATAGTTGAGATTGCAGCACCTTGCGGGATGTCGTGTCTCCACTAAAGTGCCCACTAGCAATTCCACTGTGTGCCTCTAAGAGCACATCGTGCATCTCATGCTAATACACACACCTACGCACTAATCCGTCTTGCCCTAGTCGATATAGCTAGCCTGCTATCAACTGGTAGGGTTGGATCTTGAGGATGAGTCACCTAAGTCTTGCCTTTTCTATCAGTCACTCAGGCAGTCCATGCTCAAGCACTTGGACTATGTCATCTACCTAATATGGCGTTAGATTAGCCTTAAATAAATCTCTCTCACTGGAAAGGTTAAAGAGATGGATGTTTAGCAATTCATCGGCAATGCCTTCTCCAGCGGCCTCTCCCATGGGGATGCGTGACATATGGTTAGCCATATAGTGTTGTTTTCCTTTCCATACAACCATGGAGAAGTCGAAATCCAAAAGTAGAAGGAGCCACCGAGCTATGCATCATGTAGCGCAAGGTTTATTCACTAGATATAGCAAGGCTTGAGGGTGTAGCCAATAGATAATGCCGAAATTTTTCTTCACAGCAAACACCATGGCCAAGCCCTCTCTCTCTGTCGTCAAGTAATTCATTACTGTCTTAGTGAGTTGTCTGCTAGCAAAGCTCACTGGGTAGTCTAGGTTGTGTTTGCCAAGTTGGCACAACACTGCCCCCATAGCAAATTTTGATGCATCGATATGCATGTGGAAGCTAATGGTCCAATCTGAGGCTCGTAGAATCGGTGCTGTGGTTAGAGCCTTCTTCAACTCTTCATATGCTCGTTGGCATGCTTCAGTCCATTCAAAGATAATCAGCAGCTTGTATAAAGGTCTAGCAATCAACGCGTAATTCAACACAAACCGCCGATAGTATCCCATATGGCCTAAGAAGCATTTGATTGGGGGCGAAAGATAAAAAATAACCCTGACTTTCGAGAAGTTAGTGACAATGCCATTCTTTGACACCATGTGTCCTAGGATGCATCCATGCTTCACCCAAAGCTGGCACTTTAAGGGGTTCAAGGAGAGACGATATAGGCAATATGGCTCAAAGACTGCTCGGAGTTTGTCTAAGTGTTCTCTCCAAGTCGAGTGAACATACAAGTCATCTATGAAGACTTCCAACTCTTTGCGAAGCATGTCTCTAAATATGGAGCACATGAGGCATTGGAAGGTGGAGGGGGCATTAGTCAACCCGAAGGGCATGACTATGTAAGCAAAGATGCCCCACTCACTGGAGAAGGCAGTCTTATGCCTATCGGCAGGATGCACTTGCACCTGATTGTATCTCAAGAAGCCATCGTAGGCTTCCTTGCCAACCAATCTTTCAAGCATGTGCTCGGTGTACGGCAATGGATAGTTTTCCCTCTTAGTAGCAGTGTTCACCTTCTTGTAATTGACGCATACTCTGATTTTTCCGTTCTTCTTCATGACAATGACTATGGGAAATACCCAATCAGTGTGCTCAATTTTGTAAATGAATCCTACTCTCATCAGCTTTTCAATCTCTTCCTTGATCGCATGAGCGTGTTTTGGATTCATAGGGTACGATCGCTACTTGACCGGCGTAGCATCTGGCGTCATGGGTATGTTATGAGTCACTACACTCAGATCTACCCCCTTAAGCTCTTCTAAGGACCAAGTCAATACGTCTATGTACTCTCGCAAAAGAGCGACAAGACTCGTTTCCTCTTCCTCAGTCAAGTTATCAGAAATGAAGACTGGTCGGAGTGTCTCCCCTTCCTGGGCTAGGTTCACCTCCTTGACCTTGGTTGGTCCCTCGATCAGTTCACTCATTTGCCCTTGATGTTTGGCGCCCAACAAGATCACTACCCTATCCCCTTTCTTGAATTTCATAAATCTTTTAGGGAGGTCCTACGGTTTTCTCTGTTCTTCCATTCATGTGTCCCTGGGTTGTTTTATCATTTCCTCTTTCAACCGTCTGCGCCTCAAGTGGACGGGTAGGTCCCCCTTGGTGCGTCTGGTCCTGGCCAGCCTAGGTATCTCTGGGTCACTATCTGAACTTACCTCCGACTCAAAGTCAAACTCTCTGTCTTTGCTAGAAGAGGTGGTGGCAACTTAGAAAGTGACTCTGTCCTAAGCACTGGTGTCGTACCGGATTGGGCTAGGCATGCTTGATCAAAATCTATGGCTCCTACGTGTTCCAACCAGGCGTGATCACAATTGATGCACATGACCCCTCTCTCTATCCTAAAGACACTATTTTTCTGCGGCTTGGAGTCTACCCGTATTTGTTCTATTTCTCGTCCCTCAGTGTCGTATTCTACGGTATCCATCTCACCCTCGCTTTCGTCATTGAAAGATCGGCAGTCTTCATATTCGTCATTGGAGTCCTCTTCATCAGACTGCTCATCGTCTTCTAGGTCTTGGTATATCTCTTGTCTTTGATCGGGGATTAGGGCCCAATTGTACATGAGGTTCAAGTCATGCACCCTGGTCCATTGCCACTTGGATTCATCTAAGAGATCCTGGAGTGGTTTGAAGTTTGCTGTTGGATTTCCAGCTAGCTTGCTCGTTAAATATTCCAAAATCTCCTAGGTTTCCCGCGTTATTTGACACTTGGAAGGTGACAGGTTTAGGTCTCCCTTGAAGGGTTCCTGCCATCATGCAAACTGGTACGGAGGGTGCATCTTTAGACTTATCGATTGTCTTAATGGCTTGCTCGTATGCCTCATGATCTGAGAATGGTAGGTCGATTGTAGCAAGGACATGCATCCAATCGCGCTCGTCCTCTGGGCATGGAATATACTTGGTTAAGGGTCCATAGGACTTCTTGACTTGAGTGTTCCCTTTAAGCATCGCAGAGATGGCATCCAAGTTGACTGGTGAGGTCTTCCAAGTGTCCATCTCTACCCTCATGGCATCTATTCTATTGCCAAGGAAGATTAAACCGTTATCCCAATCTTCAATGACTCTGGCATTGCGCATCCAGGGTCGGCCTAATAGGATATCGTAGTCCACACCCTTCATGACTATAAAGTCAACCGAGAACTGGACACTTGCAATTTTCACTGGCCAGTTCTTTAGCACCTCGAATGGTTTCACTCTCATACCATTTGCTAGTGTGACATTGAACTTAGCAGTCTCAACAGGTGGGTTTCCCCAAGTCTGAAGCACTGCGTGGCTAAGCACACTAACCCCAGCTCCCATGTCTACAATCCCCTTTCTCATTGTGTCACCTAGGGCTAGGATCGTAAGACTACATGCATCTCGGTGCCCTCTCAAAAGGCATTAATGTGCAAGGACTTTAGCACAGAGTGCAGCATCAGAGTCGATATTTGTGTCTCTCCATCATGGTCGTGCAGATCAGCATATTTCTCTCGTGATCCTTCAACCCACAGTTTCAGGTCTTGCCATAGGGTGGGATGTTGCTTAAGCAAGTCTCCCAGACTTAGCATTACAGGGATGGTCACTAGCGTGGCAAGGAGATCGTTAGCTACTCGTCTCTCTCCTAATCCAGATTGTCCTGGCCAATGGCCGTGATTGATTTGCGGGCCTGCAACATCAAGACTTGGCCTAAGCAGTGCTGCTTGTGGTGCAGCTGCATCCCTCGACTTTGGTCAAGGGGGTGAGACTGGCGTGCTTATGCTGGAGAGATCATCGATCTTGTCCTCTAGGATGGGCTCTGTGTCCTTTAGGTGCTCTTGGGCCTCTTTCACCCATTCCTTCACTTTCTCTATGGCCTCTAGTTGGTGCTTCGGATGGGGGTATTCCCCTACCTTAGCACTTCCCTTTTCGGTCATCTTAAGGGCTAAAGTTTCTGCCTCTATATTAGTGACCTTCTTTCCAACATGCAGAGTAGTAGCACTCTCAGTTTTCAGTGCAACCTTAGCTTCAGGCCTCTTCTTTCTCCCCCTATGGCTCTTCTTTCCTATCGATGATGCATCGAGGTTGCTAGGCCCTGGCAGTGATATGCCGGCCTGCTTCGTCTCGGCACGACTCATGACCCCACAATGGGATAGGTGTGGCCTCCCCACCGAGGTTCTCGATACCAAACAGCCCCAATGGGACAGATGGCATGTTGGCTGAACTCGAAGATGGTTTTCGCTTTGGGTAGTCGACAAAGAGATGAGTAATCCCGCACTCAACGACCTTAGGTCAGCTTTGTCTCTGTTCTGCTGCTCCCTCTCAAGGCAGCGTGATGAGACATGCCCTGGGTGACCACAAGTCCAATAGATAATTGGATCCTGCGTCTACCCTCCTAGGCCTCTACCTCATCCTCTTCCTAATCCCATCATTGATACTGATCGATAGTCCATAAGTACTGTGTTGCCCTCGTTGTCATGCAAGACATAAGGGTATACATAAGTCTCTTCCTCATTCGGCTCTTCCACATAATGGACTGGAGTGTCACTTGGTGGATGGGTCACGTAGGGTCTAGGTATGCCTGTAGGATTTATGTCCATCCTAGAAATAGCCGGCTTAATGTTGTTAGGCGTAGGAAGGGCCAATGGGGCTCCCCTTCCGAAGAATGGCTACGGCTTGTTTGCTAGGTAGGGCTAGCTGTATGGTTGCGACTACGAAAGTCTTCTTGGTAATCTACAATGCGCGACGTCGTGACCGAACTTACCGCATTTAGTGCAAGGTCTTGACCTAGGGTCTTGACACTCGGCTAGCAAGTGGTTTCCACCACAATACATGCATTGGACGTGTGGGCTCGTTGGTCATCTCAACATGTCTTACATCTTGGCTATCTCCATCTTTACATCAGCCAAGTCCTGGTTTGTCTCGATGGCTTTCCCCTTATCTTGGGTGGTTGGGCCTGATCGTTCGTTAGAGGTTGAAGCTCTCTCTGAGCTCCGCGAGTTGGTTTCTTCTGAGTTTAAGCTCTTGGAGCTTCTCTCTTTCAGCTGGTCGTCAACTCTGATGGCTTCCTCAAAAACGCTAGCTAGCGTGTCTCACTACAAGCTTGAGTTGCCTGCCAAAGCCTTATACAGTTCCTTATTTTGAATTCCGCTGATGAATACAATTGACACCACTCTTTCAGTTGATCATTTTCCCGTAGGGATTCTCTTGAAGAGACTCCTCACGTGGGTCATGTAATCACGAATGTCCTCCTTCTCCTTCTACTTGACATTCATCAGTCCCACTAGCAGATTGTCTGAGTATCTAGGCTCGGCAAATCTCCTGATGAAGAGATTCTTGAGGCCGTTGAAGTTGGTTCGCTCTGCGGCATCTAAACTTGTATACCAAGTCCTACCCTTGTCACCTAAGCAGAGCCCAAATGCTTGAGAGCATTGAGTCAGGTTGGTGAGGCCGTTGGCTGCGCAAACTTGCTCGAATTTCTCTATGAAACTGTATGGATCGTCGTGGGGCTGGTACTTGTCGAGCTGCTTTGCAACGATTGGGATTTTGGACTGGCTCTTGGAGCCTTGGTTTACTCCTAATCTTGCTAGCAATGATGTCGCTATTGCTACGGCAGTTTGCTCTGCTGTTGTGTTGTCTTGCAGTCGCTTCATGAGAAGCTCGCTCAGCATTAGGTCTCCTTCCAAGGCTCTCTCATGATCAGTTTGGTTTCTACCGGCTAGGTTCAACACCCGTTGTACCTCGCACAATTCTGTGCTTTGCCTTTGGCCCCTAGCCTGCTGGTATCTGTTGTACTCTACTATGCTTTGCAGTGCCTTGTGGGCTAGCTTTCTCTCCTCTTTTAAGTCTGCGATGATGGCATCTGATATCCTACCGCGGTGCTCATACCAAGCGTGCGTATCGTAGCTACTAACCAGCCTGCTGAATCGTCTCTGGGAAGACTCCTAAGTCGAGTTCCTCATGCAGCTTGCGGTCTAGGTTTTCTTCTACAATCGTTGTGTTCTCGTGCTCCACCAAGCTATTGATCAGGTTGAGTAAGTTTGTCAAATCCACCTCTTTGGTGCCACTTGCTTGGTCCTACTCCATGTGTCGATAGTCTGTCTATATCTTTGGGTCTTCTCCTATTGGTGGGTTCCTTGAGTTGTTTATCTAAGTGAGTTCCTTGACTTATTAAATACAATGCTCAATTTATTTCCTCTCAATGTGTGTGTTCCTTCTCGTGCACTTGTGCTCAATCAGTCTTTCAATTTTCCTTAAGTGTACTTCAAGTGCGAAAATTCAAGGTGAGTGTGACAAACAATATCTAAGCATCTGATGCACTCTCGCTTCATTTTGGGCTTGATAGGCTTGTCGATCAATTCTCTGGCCATCTTGATAGGGTTTCGGGTATTCTTGGTCCGGTCATGGTTTATGGCTCAGCGGGTTGTCTCTAGGACTCTAGGTCTCGCAATAGCCTATACAAGCTATGCCTTACGATTTTGCCTATTCCTTGCGCCAGAATCGAGTTCTGAGCGTCAAGAGGACTCGTGATAGGTTGTGCGGCTGAGCTCTAGCTGGGCCTAGTCAAATTTTTGGAAATTTTGGAAAAGTCCACATCTGGTCCAACTTGTCCGAATTGCAAGGGCCGAGTGGGTGATTCGGACGGGCCGAGGCGCATGGGCTGAGGGCCGAATGGACGACTTGAACAGGGTGGATGGACTCGGACGGGTCAAGGTGCTTACTCGAACGAGCTGGAAAGGTCCACTCGGACGAGTCGAGGGAGTCTACTCAAATGGGCTGAGGCACATGGACCGAGGGCCGAATCAGGTTTGTTTGAGGGCCGAGTTTTGCGCGGGCCGAGGGCCGAATTGGGATGCTCAGACGGGGCCGAGGGCCGAGCGGGATGGTTGGCCAGAGGGCTGATTTTGTAACTGGGGATGAGTGATGTCACTCAGACGGGTTGAGTAGCGTCTTGGGCCAAGTCGGCCGAAAGACAAAGGGCCGAGGGCCGATTCTGGGACTCGGCCCAGAAACCAACCGCTCGGACTGACTGACTTGCACGCGACGATGCAGTGACGAGGCGATTTTGATCGAAACTCACAATTTAGCTAATCATTTCACACACAACCTTCCAGATCATAACTTGATGCCAGGAGGCATATTCCACGGTGGATTCCGTGCCACGGTGGATTCCGTGAGGTTTTACGGTGGATTCCGTAAACTTAGATGACCGGGGCTCATACACAAAGTGGATTCTTTGTGCGAGAAGTTGATGGGGACGCCTGTCCTTTTCGGGCATTTCATTAATTTAGTGTGTACATGGGTGATTCCATAGCGGGTGATTCCGCAAAATGCATATTAAATTAATAAACGTTTATGAGTTTAGAGTGCGCAAGGTTAGGATTTATTTCTAACCAGTTGATTTATTTATGTAGCTGAAGACTGCTAGGTATTCACTTTTGTCGGTTTAATTGTATTATTTTACTAACGATTGTGAATGCTTCAGTTGATGTGTAGAGATAGCAGCAGTGGCGGAGGAAAGCATTGGAGTCTAACGAGTATTCGACCTATGGATTATATTTTGATAGGCGCCACGCCTATATTTTGTTATGTTTATTGAGACATCGATTATTTATTATTATTTTGTATGCGTCTATGCGCACGGATATGTTATTTCTATTTGGGACATTGTGTTGGGCGTGCCAGGCTCTATGGGCACCGTCCATTAGCTTTATTTCCTATTTTTGTAGAAAGCAAACTCAAAAGCTAAAAGCTTGTCATATTTTTGTAAATTGGGCTATTATTGAGCATGAAGATGGAAATATACATAAAATACATGCTTTGTGAAGCGCTCACACAAGGCATGGGGGGAGATTGAACCCAATTGGTCTCTTGCTTCTTGTCGTTCATGCTTTTACATTGTTTTTTGTGCAAAAAGGTAGAGTTCATTGTTCTTGGGGACCTTCCGGGATTCACTACGTGAGCATACTGCGACCGATCTGCGCACCAGTGGTATCAGAGCGGAGCTGAGATCAAGAGCTTCCAATCGCTACCCATCTCGAGCGAAGGCGGAGCTCCAGGAACGATCGGGCTCTACAGTCAATTTCGTCGCGAACCGTCGATACAAGCAGACTTCTGGCGATCAAGAACCCCTGTTTCTACTGTCAGATCACGAAGGACCAGGCTGTACAGGCGGAGGACCACGCATTCATCTCCTTCATCAAGTCGTGGATATACTGTGAGAAAAAAAATTTCATATCTCTTATCTCTCTTAAGTTTAAGCTTGACTTAAGCTTAGAAGAAGCTTAATTGCTTCAAAACTTGACATCGAGGTATCTGAGGATGCCCGAGATTTTCGCGATGGCATAAAATGGCTGCCCACGTCTTCATAACCTGCGCCGTTTTTCCACGATTAATTTTTCCCATTAAGCTTAAGCTATTAAGCTTAAATCACTAAGCTTTCATCAAGTTGGACAAGGCAATCAAGTTCATAAACTTCAGGTCCTGCACCTCCGAAGTCAAGTCCTGCAAGTCAACTGGAATCAAGTCCTGCAAGTTCATCAAGTCGACCTAAGTTCTGCAAGTCTGTAACTCTGCAAGTCAGTTAAGTCTGCAACTCTGCAAGTCAGATTAGTCAACTGGAATCAGAACTGACTAGTGCTCAAAACTCCTAGAAGGACTGTTCCTGCGCAAAAACTCTAAACTGCAAAGTTGTTCGTGGCAAAGTATTCTACCCATCCACAGGTCCGCTGAAGTATTTTCAGCAAACGAAGAAGGAAATATTGCAGATTTTCTGAAAATTGAGAAAGAAATATCCAAAAATACATAGCCTTGTAACCCCGAATTTGAGCTACGCTCATCCCGCTAACCTGATTTTGAGTGAGAAAGGTCTTTTGAGTTTTACAGGATGACGACCCCACATATGGATGATCCTATGGCTGAAGACGACCTACCTGAGCCTACCATGGAACAAAAGCTGGACCTAATCATGCTCCGATTGGAAGAAGAACGAAGGGCTAGGCAAGCATTGCAAGCGCAATTGACAAAATTGCAAAGAGCGTCTACCGACAAAGAAGAACCTCAAGCTGAAGATTTGATTCGACGTACCATCGACGCCACTCTTGAAGCACAAATCATTCGCAAGGAATCAAAGATAAGTAAACGAAGTTTCAAATTTCGCACTTTCAATGGCATACGAGAAGGAAAGACTGTTTTATCATTCATTAGCCAGTTTGATGACTATTTCCATGAGGAAACCTATCTAGAAAAAGATAAAATCAAGTGTGTTACTAATCATTTGGTAGACAGAGCATCACTTTGGTAGACTGTAGTACGCAAGAGCATAGAATGTCCTGCTACTTGGGAAGATTTCAAGAAGAAGTTCATGCAGAATTTCCTTCCACCGCAATTTCATGAGAAGGCTATCAAGCAATGGGATTTACTTCAACAACGGGATCGTGAGCCTATTCCACAGTATACAGAGCATTTTTGGAATGCACTTCTACAGCTACGCATGCTTGAAGACGTACCAGAGACGACACATAAGCGGAAGTATATGTCTGGACTCCTTGGGCATTACTACGCTGAAGTGAATATGTTCAAGCCTGCTACCCTTGAAGACGCCATCTCACTAGCTCACGACACTGAAGATAAGTTACGCGGTAGAGACAGACGACCACAGCAATTCCAAGTCAATGGTAATTATGGATCTAAACAATTCAATTCCAATTTTAGAAGGTTTAATCCAGGTCGTTTCTCTTCACCATCTTTCCGCAAGAATTGGCCTAAACCACCTGCATTACCATCCAATGTCAATCCAAATCCTAAGCCTATTCCACAAGCAAATCCAAATTTACCAAGACTTCCAGCTATTGCAAATAATGTAACCAAAGCCAAGCCAATAGTATGCTATAAATGTCACCAGCCTGGGCATCTCGCAGCAAATTGTCATTCAAAGAAGCCACCAGCACATATCAACTATCTTGGAGCCATGGACGAAGACAAGCATGAGGATATGCCTGATTTCACTGAAGATGAGGATGACACTACTACTACTTCCGACACTTTACCAGGTATGCCTACTCCACATTCATTATTGACTATGAAATGTTTGGTGCATAGAAAGGAAAGAACTATCTTGCATGATGACGGTAGTACTCATGACTTTATTTCAGCAAAATTGGTAAAGGAATTAAAATTACAGACTGTACCTACGCATTATCGCATAAACGCTGCATTTTTAGGTACTAGATATAATGGCACACAAGAAGTACAAGATTTAGAGATTCAAATTGGTTCATACACTGAAAGAAGAAATTTCTTAGTTGTTCCATTACAGTCGAGTGACATTATTTTAGGAATGCCTTGGCGACACCAGCATAACCCAACTATAGATTATTCCACGCACACAATGAATATTAATTTTCAAGGAAAATCTATTACATTATATGGTATGCATGCAACTAATATTTTTCCACTACTTTTGCATACTCAAGCAAAACGTGCATTACGCAAGAGTACTAAATCATATCTCATTTGGGTGAATGAATTGCAAGCAAAGGAAAATCATATGCACCCTAGGCATAAGGAATTTCTTGCATATTTTAAGGACTGTTTTGCAGAAGACCTACCACCAGGTTTACCTCCTTCACGTCCAGAAGACCATAAGATTGATTTGATATCTGGCACACAACCACCTTGCAAAGCACCATATAGGCACAATCAAATAGAGCAAAAAGAAATCCAGAGTCAAGTTGAAGAATTACTAAATAGAGGTTTAATTCGACCTAGCAGTTCTCCATTCGGTGCACCTGTACTCTTAGTCAAGAAAAAGAATAATACCTATCGTATGTATATTGACTATCGAGCTTTAAATAAGATCACTGTAAAGAATAGGTATCCTATACCTAGAGTTGATGACCTTATGGACAAACTGCAAGGATCTTCTATATTTAGTAAAATTGACCTTAAGTCTGGATATCATCAGGTGAGGCTAGATAGATCTGACATATTTAAGATTGCATTCAGAACACAGTTTGGCCATTACGAATTCTTAGTCATGCCATTCGGATTGACTAATGCACCTGCCACTTTCAGTAGAATGATGAACCGTATCTTTTTGAAATATCAGTACTGTGTGATTGTTTTCTTTGATGATATTTTGGTGTTTAGTCAAAATGAGAAAGAGCATTATGAGCATTTGTCATTAGTTTTTCAATTACTGAAAGAAAATCAATTGTTTGCAAATCCTGAAAAGAGTGAATTCTTTAAGACAGAAATAGAATATTTAGGTCATATTGTATCATCTGAAGGAATTAAAGTTGATCCTAAGAAAATTGATGCAATATTGCATTGGCCTGTTCCTAAAAATGTGCATGAGTTACGCTCATTCCTTGGTCTTGCTAGTTTCTATAGGAAGTTTGTACGTAATTTTTCATTACTTGCTTTACCATTAACCAAACTTCTCAAGAAAGGAATTGTTTATCAATGGACCGAAAATCAGCAGAAATCATTTGACTTACTGAAACATGCATTAACCAATGCCCCTGTTTTACAATTGCGTGACTTTAATAGACCATTCTTTCTAGTTGTGACCGATGCTAGCGGATCAGGAATAGGAGCCGTACTAATGCAAGACAATCATCCAATAGCATATTCTAGTTCTAAGCTGAAACCCTCTGAGCTGAAATATTCTACTTATGACAAAGAACTATTAGCAGTTGTACAAGCATTAAGACAGTGGAAACACTACTTAATGGGTTCAGAATTCATGATAAAGACTGACCCGCAAAGCATTAGACATTTACTTAGCCAACCCCAAATTTCTGACCGTCATATCAAATGGGCTTCCTTTATTCAAAGTTTTCATCCTATCATTCAATACCAACCTAGAAAAGAAAATGTAGTTGCTGATGCATTGAGTAGAAGACCTGTAATTCATAATATTTATGTCATATCTTTTGATTCTTTGATTGCTATGAAAGATACATATCACCAGGATATTACTTTTCATTCTGATTGGCATAAATTAGTTCAAAATAATTTCATTCCTGTTGATTCATTGTCATATAACGATGGATTTATGTTTTATGAAAAGAGACTGTGTGTTACTATTCCATTCCGATCTTTCGTTTTGAATGAAATTCATTGTCCCCCATATCAAGGTCATAGAGGTATCATATCTACATTACGCATGTTAACTGAATTGGCCGCATATGGATGCAGATGTATCTAATTTCGTTTCTGAATGTTTGATTTGTCAAAGAGTAAAAAGACATCATGGTAAACAGTATGGATTACTAATGCCTTTGTCTATTCCATCTAAACCTTGGGAACATATTTCTATGGATTTCATTACTGATTTACCAAATACTAAATCTAACCATGACATGATTTGGACTGTTGTAGATAGATTTAGTAAGCAAGCATATTTCATTCCATGTAAGAAAACTTTAACAGCATCACAAGCAGCACAGTTATTTTTGAAAACTGTTTTTACTAAACATGGATTGCCAAAAGTGATTATTTCAGATCGTGATTCTAGATTCTGTAACAATTTTTGGATTACACTGTTTGCAAATCTAGGCACAAAGATTGATTTCTCATCTGTATTTCATCCAGAAACAAATGGACAAACAGAAGCCACAAATAGCACCATTTTAGATCTTTTACGTGCATATACTATCTCTAAACCTCAGACATGAGACACTCATTTGCATTTATTACAGTTTGCATACAACAATGCACCGCACACATCTACCAAGAAAGCACCTTTTGAAGTCATTTATGGATATAGATTGTCTACACCTGTTGCATCTTTGTCTAATAAAATTCAGAGTGCTGATGATATTGCTAGTATGCATAACAGTATTTTTGATGAGGTTAAGGATATGATTGCTAAAGCCCAACAATCATATACCAAACAAGCCAACAAGAAAAGACAAGCCGTGAATTTCAAAGTTGATGATTATGTTTGGCTGAGAATAGAAAAACGTAGACTGCAAAGTGTAGATAGACATCCAGTTGTCAAATTAGCTTCTAGATTCTATGGACCATTTAGAATCATTCATAAGATTAATGATAATGCATTCAAATTACAATTACCATCTCATTGGAAAATTCACAATACATTTCACATTAGTTTATTGAGACCATTTAGAGGCCAATTACCTATCCACCCTGTTTATGAAAACCCACCTTTATTAGAGGAAGAGACTGAAATACTTGAACCAGAAGCCATCATAGACACTGACTACATGACCACTAGAATTGGCCGAAGGTATTCTAGATATCTAGTAAAATTTAAGAACCATCCTGTAGAGGAAGCACAATGGATGCACGCTAGAGACTTAAATGCTTTTCCCACTCTGTTAGCTCCACATTGAGCTAATAGCAATTGAGGTCAATTGCTATCCCACCCCGGGGCTATGATGCCAGGAGGCATATTCCACGGTGGATTCCGTGCCACGGTGGATTTCGTGAGGTTTTACGGTGGATTCCGTAAACTTAGATGACCGGGGCTCATACAAAAAGTGGATTCTTTGTGTGAGAAGTTGATGGGGACGCCTGTCCTTTTCGGGCGTTTCATTAATTTAGTGTGTACATGGGTGATTCCATAGCGGGTGATTCCACAAAATGCATATTAAATTAATAAACTTTTATGAGTTTAGAGTGCGCACTCGTAATAAATTAAGGTTAGGATTTATTTCTAACCAGTTGATTTATTTATGTAGCTGAAGACTGCTAGGTATTCACTTTTGTCGGTTTAATTGTATTATTTTACTAACGATTGTGAATGCTTCAGTTGATGTGTAGAGATAGCAGCAGTGGCGGAGGAAAGCATTGGAGTCTAGCGAGTATTCGACCTATGGATTATATTTTGATAGGCGCCACGCCTATATTTTGTTATGTCTATTGAGACATCGATTATTTATTATTATTTTGTATGCGCCTATGCGCACGGATATGTTATTTCTATTTGGGACATTGTGTTGGGCGTGCCAGACTCTATGGGCACCGTCCATTAGCTTTATTTCCTATTTTTGTAGAAAGCAAACTCAAAAGCTAAAAGCTTGTCATATTTTTGTAAATTGGGCTATTATTGAGCATGAAGATGGAAATATACATAAAATACATGCTTTGTGAAGCGCTCACACAAGGCATGGGGGGAGATTGAACCCAATTGGTCTCTTGCTTCTTGTCGTTCATGCTTTTACATTGTTTTTTGTGCAAAAAGATAGAGTTCATTGTTCTTGGGGACCTTCCGGGATTCACTACGTGAGCATACTGCGACCGATCTGCGCACCATAACTAGGGTGCAAGGGGAAGTGATTGATATACTTGAAGTGATCGGTAGGCTCTCCGGTGACAAGATCGAATCGATTCTCTCTCTCTCTCTCTCTCTCTCTCTCTCTCTCTCTCTCTCTCTCTCTCTCTTTGTGCAAGGGTTGCAAATAAGCTCTCCCTTGGCTTCTTGGCTCTTAAACCCCTTCCTCGGTAAGGTTTGGACACTCCCGATCACTCACTTGCCGACATTAAGCATCCCAAGCAATCTTTTTGCCATTTTTTTCATGATTTATGCCATGTTTTGCCCTGTTTTGCAACGATAAACCCTACCCTTTTTCGATTCCATTTCCTAATACTAACCTACGCTAAATGCAACAAGAATCAAAAGCAAAAAACTGAAATGATTTCTCCATGTTTTCCAATCATCAAACAAAAAAATAACCCAAAATACTTACTTTCTTTAAAGATTAAAAAACCCAACTTCCTACCTATCTCAAGCTCCGGTTCGGGGATGAATCCCTTACTTTGATGCTCGATATGAGGTGCACAAGTGCTCAAGCTTGAATCTGTTGGTCCCGAAATTGAAACCAAAATATAGAGGGAGCTCACGCTCAACCGCCAAGACCCACGGACTACTTATTATTTCAAGCATTTCAAGCGAGCTCTAATGGCTATCTCTCACCTAGCCGACGTGCCGTCGATCCTACAAGTGTAGTGAGCTTACCTTGATGCCGAAATGAGTTGCCTCCTCTCTTGCACATGCCAGTAGCTCCACGATCCTAGATGCTAGCTCAAGCCTCCTCCATCTCCAAGCTCCATCCACCATAGCCGCGCACGCAAGAAAAGAGAAGAGAAGAGAATAGAAGAAGAGAAGAAGAGAAGAGGAGATGGTGAAGAGCTTCACACTCTTGATCCCTCACTCCCACACACTCACTCCCTCACACTCTCACACACTCTCTCTCAAGAGCACACCCAAGCAAAGAGAAGAGAAGAAGAGAACTCTTCTTAGCCACACACCAAAAGAATGAGCTTCTATTCACTTTTTGAACTTTATATACAAGCCCTAAAATCCCATGGGCACCCATCCCTTTTTTACATGACTGGCCATTGTGGCAAGGTCCTTTCTCTATTTCCCTCTTCTAGCCTTATGCCTCTAGCCTATACCCATCTAATATTTTATAATTAGCATAGGAGGGAGCCTGGCGCTCTTTTACAAGAGTTTTTAGAGCTTTTTGAGGCGCCTTTCATTTAAAATTGTGCTTTTTGCCCTAGCTTAGCTTTAGAGGCCGCTTGCATGTCTTTGCTCTTTTTCCATCTTTTTTCCGCTTTTTCTTTCATTTCTCCGCCATCTTGACTTGGGGTTAACACTTGGATTGGCTTTTGAGCTTACTACAACATTCGAAATAGGAAATCCCACTTGGCTTCCTTATCCTTGGAGGCATGGAGTGGACTATAACCCAAAGAGGAATGGTAGGTTTGCTTTTTCCCTCATCTTCAACATCAACACTCCAAGGGAGTCTTCAACATCAATGCTTCAAGGAAGGAAGACATCCTTAAGTTCAAGGTGTAGGACTATTTGGAACTACTCATCATCCTACTTAACCATAGAAGGCACCAAGAGAAGAAGGTCTCCATCCATTATTGCTCGATGTGAATGCATGGATTGATAAGCATACAATTGTTAGTAATTTTTCACGCCACCATCTTTCCAACCTATTGTGTAAATCTACCATAGGAAATGAAAGTGACTCGGTTCACAAGTTACAACCACCTATTTTTCCCCAATACACCATTGGCAACTAGGAAGAGGACCTGTATACTAATTTTAAAAATAATATAAAAGGAAAAGAAAAAGGAAAAGAGAGCAAAAGCTTCATTTTTAATGTAAAAGCATTCACACACACAATATTTATGGGTCAAGGTATGTGTAAGGACTTTGATAGCCTAGCCCCATCTCCATCTCCAACCCCCTAGCCCCTTGCCCCTACATATAATTTAGATTCCTTAATGGTAGGATGATCTAAGAAATTGGTAGACCTACCTTACCTTGAATAACATCACAAAGCACTACACAAATAACTTTACACGAATAGGATCCTCAAGTTTGGACATAACTTGGAAGCCATGACTAGATCCAACTCCCAATTGCACAACCACCCACCAATCAGCATAGTAAGCAGCACTACCCCATAGGAGCACAAACTCTTCATTGAATAACTAGCACCACCCCCATAGGATCACATGATCTTTGTTGCAAGTATCTACCACGTTACCCTAAAGCACCATTTCTTGAAATCATTGTCACATGCCCAATTCGAGTCACTGTTTCCCATAAAAGCACTTCTGAAACTACCACCTTAGTCTCCATCATCAACTCAACCTCTTGCTCTTTTTCACCATTACACTCAAGTTCACTAGGCATTCTATCTTGCCATGGGGATGTCATTTAATAGTGAAGGGGTAATGTCAACCCTTTTCAAGATAAATTTTTTGAAAAAAAAGGAAAAATAAGTGAGCCTCACCAAAAATAGATAGAGAAAAAGAAAAGGTATATGTGAAGTCTGGGCACCACCAAGGACACTTTAGCAATAAAGAAACAACAAAAAGTGACTCTAGGAACTCAAAAGTAGTCGATACTAAAAATAGAAATGGAAAAAGCAATGGTGAAATTTTGATATGGAGGCACCCAAAGGCACAAAACTACACATATAGAATAAAAATAGAGGCCAATAATGAAAAAGCACTACAAACGTGAAATTGCCAAGTGCTCCAAGACAAATAAGGGAATTAAATTTTAATGCCTAGAAGCATTGTGTGTGTAGGTTGGTGATATTAGAATTAGACTAAAACACAGGTTGATAATCCCATGATGTATCAAACTAAATGTCCTCGACCATGGGCAACAAATAGAGAGAGTGGCCCAACTCATGTGTAAATGATCCATCTCATATTTAATATGGAAAGATTTATGGAAAAAACATTATTGTGTATGTGGATTTATCATGTTCTATCTCTTCTTTACCATCCATATCCCTCTATGTATGTCTTAAGGGATCCACTTAAGAAGGAAGAGCTAAGAGAGATTGCATGCAAAGGTGAAGATTTTCTCTATTGATCCCATCTAAGTATTCTTTCACCATTTTCTATTTCTTTTTCCTTGTTTGAGAGAGAGAGAGAGAGAGAGAGAGAGAGAGAGAGAGAGAGAGAGAGAGAGAGAGAGAGAGAGAGAGAGAGAGAGAGAGAGAGAGAGAGAGAGAGAGAGAGAGAGCATCGACTTCAAAGGAACAAATGTTTGAGTACACCTTCTTACATGCAATTTTGTGGAAATCAAGGATAGAAACATTACAATAAGGAGCATTAATCGAAATTGATGGGAGTTTCAAAGCTTGTTAACAAATGTGTAGAGTATAAGCTACAAGTTCCATAGCCTCTGCTTACTTATAGATTTTGATAGCAAGCTTGAGTGCATGAATTTATAGTTAGGCTAGGATAGCAGAACCTACATAGACAAGGGTACTTGTGGGGTTAGAGTCTAAAATTATTAGTGATTTGATTGTGGATGATATGGTATACATCAATCCATCTTAGTCTAGTGTATCATGGGTCTTGTTCTACAATATATCCTATGAGAAGAAACCAAATGACGAACTAGACATGTAGCTATTGAGAACAAGGAAGCCAATCATTAATGTTCTATGATCTAGATATGAACAACTTATATAGATAAGTCCTTCAAAATCTTAATTGATTGTGGAAGGACTCATTCTTTTCTTACTCCAAGTATAGTCAAGAGGTTGCATCTAGATTCCAACCCCACAAAGAAAATGCTTGTAGAATTGTCTACTCGAAAAGAAATCCTCTATATTAAAACTATAGGGAAAGTTTAATTTCAATCAAATAGCCAAAAAAAAAGTTGGATTTTGAATCCTACCATTGGGATGCTATGATTGCATCCTGGGTATGGACTAGCTCAAGAAGGATTGTGCCTAGATTTTATGTAAGGAAGAAGAAGTTATCTTCTAAGTCTTGGAAGGCATTAGTGTGAAGAATCAAGGCCAAAAGGAATAGAGTCCAGTTAGCCAAAGCAAGACAACTTTAAAAAGGCTTGAGAAAGGGGAAACTACTGTATGTGATCAAATTGAACAAGGTTGAAAAGAACAAAGAAGGCACATTAGTATCATGGATCAATCAAGGCACATTAGTATCATGGATCAATCACTTTGCTAATATTTTTCTAGAAGAGCTAACATAGCTAACCCCAAATTGAGAAGTTAACCACGAGATAAAGTTGATTCTAGGAGCCATGCACATTAAGGTGGGTTGTTGGGTGTTACGTATATGCATTGTATTGCACATGCATGGGTGTGGGCGCACTCGAGTAAAGTGTCACATGTGTTTGGAAATTCCCTCTTTGTCCTTAGTACTTGTTGAATTCTTTCCTTCCACTAGGATAAGAATTCATGGGCTCAAGAAAAGAAGACCCTTGTTTACACCTTCATGTTCCAGGTGGTGTGGGAGAGGTATGTGCACAAAGGGTCTTAGTGCAAACTTCAATGTGCCAATGCACTTGAGTATCATGTACTAGATGCTATGGTACCACATGCACATGTGCACTTGTGCACTGACGAGTGCATCAATGTGCTAGTGTCCACCAAGATTGATTTTGTATGGGTAGTACACTACATGTGTGCCTAGGTGCAATAATATGGTTATTATGGTGTGCTAGGTGCACTTAATGTGGGTGTGCACTAAGCTTATATGTGTATTGGTGATGCACTATTGCACTAGGAACACTAGTGCGCATGGATTTTGTGATATGGATCTTGTGTAATGGTCAGGTGCATAGTGGTTAATGGATGGAAGAGTGTAGGCTAGGTATAAAGTTATGCCTAATGGTGGTTATGTTAGGCTAGGTGCAGGATGACTGCATTATAGTCACAAGGTGCACTGGTGCACATGTGTAATTGTGCACTTTGATGTAGGATGAGTGCACTAGGGACACAAGATGCATTGATGCACATGTGCACTTGTGCACTTTGATGCAGGATGAATGCACTGAGTGCATAAGAAACACAATGTGCACTAGTGCACATGTGCTTGGTGTGTGTCCAATGTCTCTTCACCTCAATACCCTACAAATTCTCTCCTTGCCAATAGGAAAAGAGCCTAGGAGCTTGGGACAAGGAGACTTATGTAAGAATTTATGCTCGATTACTTTTGTAACAACCAATCATAGAAGTGTGGATTATATTCCATAGTGCATTATGGTCCATATCTTGTGGTCTAATGCTAAAATGGGTGACATAGGTCAAGACATTTGTGAGGAGGATGCCTCAACCTATTTGGCTAGCAATGTGAAGCTCCTCCTCACTGCTAAGGATTCGGTCCATGTATAGATGTAGCATCACATGATCTTCTAATGAGCATTCACAGGTTAAAGAAAGTACATGAAATGAAGTGGGGGCAACATAAGCAAGATCATATTCTGATGTCTTAATGGCATGATGTTACTCAACGTCGATCGTCATTTGACACCCCACTCTTTCCCATTACACATGCGTGCATCACCACAATGCCATAGCACCGAACATGTTTGGGCACAAGTGCATGTGAATGTGGGTGCAGCAGGTAAGATGTGTCCTAGTGAATGTGTTCTTTAGGGTGCTTATGATGTATAGTGAGTCTCTAGTCCACAATGGTGTAGGGATACAAGATGCTCTAGTGCATTAGGTTTGTGCAAAGCAATTTTTGTGATTTTGTGGCATCAAGTGCATTGAGGCACAAGTGTTCACTGATGCATGTGAGCTAAAGTGTATAGATCAACAAGAGTGCGAGTGCATACAAAGCTCAAAACTAATAAGCACATCGTACAGGCATTGCCTTCCTCTTTTGACTTCCCTTTGATCCCCCCTTCCTAGTAGGGTGGATATAAGGTAGTGCAGATGAAGGCAGGTTAGCCATTGTGCACTATGTAATCTTGTTGAGGTGTGAATGCAAGCGTGTGTGTGTCCATAATGCAAGGTCATGTGCAAGGTGGGCGTGTAGAGTGCGAGAAAGCAAGGGTGTGGTGTGTGTCTAGTGCACAGTTGTGGGAGCTTTCTCTCAACCACCAAGACCCACGGACTGCTTATTGTTTCAAGCGTTCCATGCGAGCTCTAATGGCTACCTCTCACATAGCCAACGCGCCCTCGATCCTACGAGTGTAGTGGGCTTACCTTGATGCCGATATGAGTTGCCTCCTCCTTTTGCACCTCAGTAGCTCCACGATCCTAGATGCTAGCTCAAGCATGCTCAAGCCTCTTCCATCTCCAAGCTCCAACCACCATAGCCATGCGCGCAAGAGAAGGAAAGAGAAGAGAAGAGGAGAGGAGATGGTGAAGAGCTTCACCCCCTTGATCCCTCACTCCCACTCACTCACTCCCTCACACTCACAATCACTCCCTCTCTCAAGAGCACACACAAGCAAGGAGAGGAGAAGAAGAGAAGAAGAGAAGAGCTCTTGTTGGGCACTACCAAAAGAATGAGCTTCCATTCACTTTTTGAACTTTATATATACAAACCCTAAAACCCCATGGGAACCCATCCTTTTTTACATGACCGGCCATTGTGGCAAGGTCCCTTTTTCTAATTCCCTCTTTTTGCTTAATGCCCTAGGCCTATATTTGACTATTCTTTTACAGGTGGCACAGGAGGGAGCCTGGCACTCTTTTACAAGAGTTTTTGGAGTTTTTGAGGCACCTTTTATTTAAAACTATGCTTTTGGCCCCGGCTTAGCTTTGGAGACCGCCTGCGTGTCCTTGCTCCTTTTCCATCTTCTTTCTGATTTTTCATTCGTTCTTTCACCTTCTCGGCTTGGGGTTAACATTACCCCCCTCCGAAACGGGTGCCAGTCCCATGGCACTCTTGGTGACTATTGGTGTTTTAAGAGGCAGTGGTGGGCGAAGCAATTATGTGAGGGCAGGGCAACGTGTAGACTCAGGTGCTCATGGAAGCATGGTAGTAAGGTTCGTTGGAGAAGTAACAGATAGCTAGTGGTTGACGGGGGCCTCCAAAGTCGGTGGTTGGGCGTGTTGGTGTGGTGCTTGGAAGGACAGGGGGTGGTGCTTCACCTAAGGAAGGGGGTGTCTATTGTAGTGTGCAGTGCAGTGTGCTTGTGCCGGTGGAATGGGGAGTTGGGTTTAACCCCAGGGCAGCCGGGGTGATATTTCACACGCGGGGGACCCATTCGTGCCAGAGGTGCAGTGCAAGTGGCTCAAGGTGATAGGTCTAACCATAGGCGAGTGGCCTCCCTATATGTCCTATCCTTGATGAGCCCTAAGAGTGAACTGGAGGAGCAAAAAGGGCTAGGGGGTTAGGAGCGGAGTCAGCCGACCGAAGCCATCGGGCACGCCTAACTTGAGGACCCCTAGATGTGGTGATTGTGCTTTATGTGGTGCTGAGTGCTTGTGGAAGTGATTTGTTTTGGTTATTCCATGCATAAGGATCCGCTTGCGCGTTGTTCTTTTTTTTTTTGTTACACTAGGAGAATGACAACATGTACGTAATCTTCCTTGCCTGATTGAGGCGGAGAAGGGGGTCGGATGGACTTGCACAAAAATTGATGGCTTTGCACGTACCCTTTGAGGCTCATGTAGACGTGGAGGGAGGTGGTGGAAAGAAAGGGATGGTTGCACCTAGTAAACTGGCTATCGTTCATATCTTCTAGGAGAGCTAGGCAAAAGAAGGGAAGAAGGCTAGCTCTCATGATTAGGCATGCCATGGCGCAGCTATCAATAGCGTTGGGGTCAAAAAAGAGGGGAGGCAAGCCACGCTCTTGTGGGATCGGGTCCTGCTTGAGTAATAGCTTAAGTAGCCTAAGGTAATTACAGGTAGTTATAAAGGCGGGATTAGGACATGGGGAGAAGTCCACGAGAAAGTGTGTTATGGAATCATTTAGGCTTCCTAAGTCAAAAAGGAGGGCATGCTCGAAGGAGGCGGCGTTGGAGTTGTAAATGATGGGGAAATCACCGCCCATGGAGGGTGGCAACAAAATCCACACCTACCTACGAGGATACACCATGAATGTGGGGTTGTTCCTCTCATAGGGTAGGGTGTTGCAAAACGCCATCCAGGCAAGCATGCTAATATCACACACTCGCCTCCTCCAAAGAGGTTGGCACTTGTAGCCCTGTACAGTATGTGGTATTTCAAACACCTTGTCTTGCCAAAACTCTACTTCCTATGTGCCCCACAGAGTGGTGATCTTCTCTCTTTTTTCCAACCATTTTTTGCCCAATCAGTCGCCAATCGCGATCACCTCCTCCATTACCTTAATATGTAGGACCCTCCTCAGGCTATTAGGGATGAGGAAGCTGAAGGTGAAAGGGTCCTTTTCGTTTTCTTGCCGTTCCTAAATCACCAGCTCCACGTGGAATCCCACAAGGAGGTCATCGGGGCACGGTGGGAGAGGTGCGGATGGCCGCACGACTGGTTTGGCTCTTAACTGCCTCCTGGTTTCTTCAACTAATTTCCTCCATCGCTCTCTGAGCGCGGTTTGTCTCTCTGAGGGGCAGATCAATCTGTTGTTGTTCTTGATCATGCAGCGAGGGGGGTTGTGGGATTATCTCTTCGCTGGTTCTCCTTATGACGAATTCAATGTCAGCCTCCTCCCTTTGCCGGTCTTCTAGTTGCGCTCCTTCTTCAAAGCCGAGTGCATCCAACTCCTAGGAGGTTAGGCCGGCCAATAGTAGGTACTTTTGTTGTTCTTCTAAGCTTAGCCTAACCTCCGTACGTTGGAGTGGCATCTGTAGCCCCGCATGGAAGGCCCTGCGTGCGATGCTTAGTTTCTTCTGCACCACGTCCAATGACTCCTTTCCCTCTGGCCGGGCCATGTCTAGTAATGTGTTGAGGAAGGCCTGTTGTTGGGCACTGAAGGCTGTCTGGGTGGCGTCTGCTTTACTTTCTCCCAGGATTTTTTCTTTTCCACTAAAGCAAGGCATCGTACCAGTGCCTTCACCCATTTCTCATTCTGCGCAGCCCATTCCTATGCCCTTTTGTTCATTCCTTCCATGCACCCCCCTGCTTATGTGCTAGGGTTATGAGCTTTTGCTCCTGGGCTCTGAGTTCTCTGCTCATATTCTCGTGCTCCTTCCTTCCCAGGTGCAGTTGATTGGTCATAGACGTGATCTCCTTTCGCTATTGCTCCCTCTCTTGTCTTCTCTCTTCCTCTTTGGCATTTAGTTCCTCCATCATTTGCTTGATGTTGGCGGTTTTCGCCTCCAATTTCCCATGTTGCATCAAGAGGAGCTTGTATTCCCGCTGCATCTGCACTAGTTCTTGATTTTCCTCCTCGAGCCGCTATTTGTAGCTTTCTTCCATGTCTTCCTTGGCCTTTAATTCTTGCTTGAGGTCAAAGATTTGTCATTGCATGGATATTATGCGGGTTTTCTCAAGCTAGAAGGCGGCTACTGACTCCTTTTCTGCCACCAACTTAGCTCCACAACCATTCTCTTTTCCTCCTTCGCCCTCTCCAATTGGGAGAGCAACTTGGCGATGTACTCGTCGTAACTGGCTGGTGGCATCATTGTTGTGTGGGTTGGGGTGGTCGAGGCCTCCACTCTCGGACTCTTCTGGTCCTTCCTCAACTCAATATCTGTGAGGCTGGCCTCTTTTGCCCTGTGGCCATGGTTTCTGTGCTCTTCCCCTGGGCCATTTCTTTACTGATAAAATATTGCATCCAGGCCACAAAATTGGAAACTTCCATGCTGGTGGGGATGCTAGGGGTGAGGATAGTTGGTTCGGTGGAGGGTGCTATGAGGGTGGGGATGGGATGGAGGAGGGCCTTGCCTTTGCCTTCCAGGACAGTAAGCGGCACAATTTCTGGTACCTACGTGCTAGAGCTAGGTCTTTTGTCCCTCAGCTGGCTCCAAGCTCCTGGATCATTAGCCTTGCACTGTTGCTCAATGGACCGACGTGTGGCTTCAGCCAAGCTCTCCTCCTCCTGCTTTCTTAGTTCCTCTTCTTCCTCCACAGCTCTTCTTTGCCTTTCTTTTTCAGCCTTCCTATACTCTTCCTCCAATTTCTCCTTTTCCTCCTGCACTTCTCTTTTTCTCTTCTCAGCCTCCTATTTTGATGCCTTTTTAGCCCTCTTGACTTGTTCTGTTGTTTCTTCCTCTTTCTGTTTCCTCTTCTTCTCCCTCTCCTCGACCTCCTTGAGGGACTGTCTTTTTGCTTTTTCCAAATCCTCCTTCTCCTTCCTGCGGCCTTCATCCGGTTTCTTTTTCTTCTGTGATGTCTTCTTCTTGGGTTCCTTGACCTGCTTTTTGCTTGATTGCTCTTCTTGCCCCTGTCCTTCCTTATCAGTCTCAGTCCTATCACTGGACCTCTCTTGGTCTTGATGAGGGGGTGATTTGTTGGGTGTTTCTCCTTTCCCCTCTTCCACATCCTGCATCTCTTTCACTGCCTCCTAGATGAGTGTAGTTAAAATGCTTCCATAGGCAATGAATGAGGCCTTGGACGAGGCCTTCTTTCTTTCTATAGCCCTAGACGTTGGAGACTCTCCTCCTATGGGCGTGCTTCCTAAAGCTAGTGCTTTACCCACCTGGTTGATAGTTTTGCGCACATAGCTATTCCAGTGGTGCAGGGTATGAGCCGCTATGTTCTCTAGCACACAGGCACACTGATTCGGTGCATCAACGCATTGTAGTGCTAGCTGGAGAAGAGTGCCTATACCAATTTTGCCTGCATTTTGGTTTTCGCATCAGGGATGTCCTGGATGCTGATGTCATCATTTGTCAGCACGTCCTCCTTTCTCATCTTCAGCATGGTGTACACATCTCTCTTCTACTTCTTTTCTATTTTCGGCTCCAGTCCCAATGCCTTCTCCACCAAGGCGAGGGTTAAGTGAACCTGCACATGTTTGGCATTTTGTCCCCTTCCTATTGTGACGGTGCCGCACTCATTGTCGGGGTTGTAAGACCTGAGAAATTCCACACACTTTGTGTGGTTAGATTCTTGCGCAAATTTTTCTAGGTACTTAGTGAAGTTGCATTCTTCAACGACTCTCCTGGCCTCCTCCTCCTTGGCTACCAAACCTTCTATGTTGTGAATGGTATGGAACTTTAGCTGGTTGTAGGCACGGCTCTCCAGAGTGATGCTATACTACCCTCGTTCCTCTTCCGTGAACGGAAGTCGGTGGACACGGTCTTGTTGCGACATCTTTCATTCCTGTCATAAACCCCAGTTTCCATTAGTGCTTCCAAATTAACAATTCACAAACAAAATCATAGACTAAAAAGGAAAGACTTTATGTGTTTATTGAATGAAATCCTTAAAATCCTATCCAATGTGGAACCTTCCCTTTCCACTTTAACTTTTTGCATTTTATTTTAAAGTTCTCTTGACCTCTTCCTACCTCGCTCATTGTCTACGTGCTTATGCGTTTTGCTTGATTTTCACTGGTTGTAATTGATCTCTTGATTCATGTTACTCCCCTTCCCTTTCCAGCTTGAGAAGAATCCTTACTAGGATTGAAGGTGTGGGAGGTTGAGGACCTTTGGCAATGGGTCTTGGAGTCACCGGCATAGGAACCAAGTGTAAAAATCGGGATTGTACTCTAACTGAGCTATGCGATTGAGATCAAAAGGACGAGTGCCAATGTGTGTTATGTAAGTGAGAACATCTGTTAGGAAGTCACCAGAGGCACCACAACTAGCAATGTGTAGCTCCTCCTCAAGCGATCGAGGTAAGGATGTCCCTTGATGTGCTCTTCCAGGGGGCGGTTGCAAAGAGTGGTTAACACTCTGTATGAGGTTGGCGCGATATAAGTGGGGTCATACTCCGCTGTTTTGATTGCTCGGTGCTGCTCCACATTGGTCATTACTCGGCATCCCTTTACTTCCCATTGCAACCTAAGAGTATACCAATGCCGCAAGAATGGGGATTCAGTCCCAACAAGTTGGGATAATTCTGCAATTTCTTGGTCGGTGATGGCAGAAGTGGTTCGTTGATCGTATGATGTTATGAGGCACTGTTTGAGGGCTTGCTCTTTAGAGATCTCACTGTCGAGCAATACAACAGCGGAGTTTGCTGCATTTGTGAAGGCAAGTTCAAACGTCTCCCAAGAACAAGGCATCGTGTGAATTTTGGTTGCAAAAGGCTCGGGCAGCAAGCCTAAGTCCAAGTGGTCATGGCTTAGAGCTAGCTCTCTGAAGGTGGCATCCAGCCATCTAATGCAATCAAGCACGTCTTCCCCTGTATCTTCAGCTAGATCTGAGGCCAATGTCAAAAATGACTTCCGCTCATAGGAGGGTTTAAGACGTGTTGGTGGTTGGGGTTTGATAGCACTAAAGCCTTTGACAGTGGATAGTTGTGGTTGCGGGTGTGCCTTAGGTTGCGGTTCGGCTTCTTGGCTTAGGGCTGGAGGAGCACCAGCTACTTCTGATGGACTGCTACCTTCAGAGTGGATCATTGTAGTTGGATGGGTTCTAGTGGGTGATGGGTCATGCGACGGTGTCTGTCGTTTGGGCTGGTAGGCTTGTTCAAGTCTCTCGGGCATATGTATAGATGGGCTTGATGGATGTGGGTCTGGGGAGCACTGCAGCTCATGGTTTTGAGGTTTGATGGGGCAGGGGGTGATCAAGCTCGGGGGTAGCATAGGAGTGGCGGTCTTGGCCATGTGGGCTTTAGGGATATATAACCAGGTCTTTCCCTCATAGTAGCCTTGCGCGTGGAGGAGGGCTTTGGAGACCCACCTTCACCGGATCATGCCTTGATTTCTGTAACTGCGCCTTGGTGTCCTAGGTTTAGAGCTTTGGGTCTTATGAGGTCATGTGCAACGACTCTTAGGTGGCAGTTGTGGTTGTTTAGGCCTCCATTGGAAACTAGGCTATTGAGCCTTAGCTTTTGTTACCACAAGTAGTGGTTCTTGAGCAGTGGTGGGTGGTGGCCGGCCACTACCCTTCTCCTTAGATTCGGATGCTAATAATTCTATCGATGGTCGTGCGGACTGCTCCATCGCGCAGCCCTTGCTGAAAGGTGTATCCATGTGGATGTTGCCTATGGCGAGGTGAATGCGCTGCAACTCATAATCGGCGTGGCAATGAGTTTGCTTCTTGAAGGTTTGCCCTAGCAGCGTCTCCATGCCTGCGTCCTTGCTGTTTGGCAGCACGTAGAAGATCATTGGTACAGTTTCAGTCTCAATAGAAATGGCGGCCCTGCACTTGCCGAGGAGTGCATAGGAGCAGCCCCCATATGGATTTAACTTGGCCTTAGTGGGTTGTAGTGGCAGTTTGCCAAGGTGGGTCCAATGACCGTGAGTTAAGACGTTGAAGTCCACTCCCTTGTCAATTAAGGCATTGAAGATGCATGTTTGCTTGGCAGTGAGGACTGTGATGTGCAGGTATGCAGGTTCCACGATTTCCTCATCTACGTCATCGATTTCGGTGATGGTGGCTACCCGGACATTGAATGGTGGTTCCAACATTGGTGGTTCATGCAAAGGATGCATGGGGGGTTAGTATTTCTTGGCACGGCTGCCATTGAAGAAGCCTATTCCTTCGTCGGCTAGAGTCTCGAGCTCGACGTTGCCCGTTCAGCTGATCACACGAACCCTGAAAGGTCCAAGACCCCAAAACTTCATTTTTTTATTGTGCCCCTTGACTGAGTATAGGAGCACTAAGTCGCCTTGTTCGAAGTCACGTTGCTTGACATGTTTGTCAAACCAACTCTTCATTGTGCCTTCTCGCATATGAGTGCATGAGTGGCTAGAAGACGAGTCTCAGAGAGGTGTTCGAGCTCTACTAGGCATTGCGTCCATGCTTCCCTTCCTTCCCATTGCTCCTGAAGCGCAATTCATAGGCTGGGCACAAACAATTCTACGGGGAGAATTGCTTCGGTTAAGTAGGTCATCCTAAAGGGGGTCTGCCTGACAGCCATTTTGTAAGCTGTGTGGTAAGCCCATAATGCCGCCATCAGCTTGTTATCCTAGTCGCTGCGTGAGGTTGAGATTACCTTGGTTAGGACATTGACAAGAATCTTATTTGTGGATTCTGCCTGGTCGTTTGCTTGAGGGTAGTATGGAGAGGATTTCCGGTGGATAATTAGGAAGGTGGATAGGAGATGAGTTATCACTTCATTGATGAAGTGTGTCCCCTGGTCTCACTGACTAGTTCAATGGGGCATCCGAATTGTGAGATCACTTGCTCCCACAAGAACTTGGCCGTCATTCAAGCATCGTTCTTTTAGGTTGCTCTCACCTCTATCCACTTCGTTAGGTAGTCTGTGGCCACAATGGTGTAGTTGGCCTAAGAATACTGTGCAGCGGGGCAGATGGGTCCCATGAAGTCGATCCCCCATTTTTTGAAGGGTTGTCGCGCAATGACTGGGGTCAACTCCATCTGATCCTTGCGAATCGGGACCTTCATCTACTGACATTCGTCACATTGCTTAACAAATCGTGTGGCATCATAAAACAACGTTGGCCACCATAGTTGAGATTGCAATACCTTGTGGGCCGTTGTGTCTCCGCAAAAGTGTCCACCAGCAATACCACTATGTGCCTCCAAGAGCACGTCATGCATCTCATGTTTGCACACACATCTGCGCAACAATCCATCTTGCCCTAAACGATATAGCTGGCCTGCTATCAACTGGTAGGGTTGGATTTTGAGAACAAGTCGCCTCAGTCTTGCCTTCTCTATTGGTTGTTCAGGCAGTCCGTACTCAAGCAGTTGGACTATGTCATCTGCCCAATATGGTGTTAGATCGGCCTTGAATAAATCCCTCCCATTGGAGAGGTTAAAGAGGTGGGCATCTGGCAATTCATCGGTAATGCCTTCTCCAACGGATTCCCCTGTGGGGATGCGTGACATATGATGGGCCATGTAGTGTTGTTTTCCCTTCCGTACAACCACGGAGAAGTCAAATTCCAAAAGCAGGAGGAGCCACTAAGCTATGTGTCCTGTAGCGCAAGGTTTGTTCACTAGGTATAGCAAGGCTTGATGGTCTACAAAGAAGGTAAAGGGCATAGCCAATAGATAATGCCGGAACTTCTTCACAGCAAACACCATGGCCAAGCCCTCTCTTTCCATCATCGAGTAATTCATTTTCGTTTCCATGAGTTGTCTGCTAGCAAAGCTTACTGGATAATCTAGGTTGTGCTCACCAGGTTGGCACAACACTACCCCCACTGCAATTTTAGAAGCATCGATATGCATGTGGAAGGTTATGGTCCAATCTAGGGCTTGTAGAATTGGTGTTGTGGTTAGAGCCCTCTTCAACTCTTCATATCTGTGTTGTCATGCTTCCATCCATTCGAAGACAATCAGCAGCTTGTATAAAGGTCTTGTTATCAATGCGTAATTCAACACAAACCGTCGATAGTATCCCGTATGGCCTAAGAAGCATTGAACTTCCTTGTAGTTAGTTGGGGGTGGAAGGTCGACAATAGCCCTAACCTTCGAGAAGTTAATGGCAATGCCATTCTTCGATACCACATGGCTGAGGATGCACCCATGCTTCACCCAAAACTGGCATTTCAAGGGGTTTAAGGAGAGATGATATAGGTGACATCGATCAAAGACTGCTTGGAGTTTGTTCAAGTGTTCCATCCAAGTCGAGTGAACGCAGAGGTCATCGACAAAGACTTCTAACTCCTTGCGAAGCATGTCTTTAAATATGGTGCACATGAGACGTTGGAAGGTGGTAGGGGTATTTATCAACCCGAAAGGCATGACTATGTATGCAAAGGTGCCCCACTTAGTGGCGAAGGCAGTCTTATGCCTGTCAGCAGGATCCACTTGCACCTGGTTGTATCCTGAGAAGCCATTTAGAAAACTGTAGGCCTCCTTGCTTGCCACTCTTTCAAGTACGTGCTTAGTGTATGGCAATGGATAATTATCCATTTTGGTAGCAGTGTTCACCTTTTTATAATTGACACACACTCTAATTTTTCCGTTTTTTTTCATTGGATTCATTGGGTACAGTCGCTATTTCACCGGCATTGTGTCTGGTGTCATGGGTATGTTATGAGTCACTACACTCGGATCTACCCCTTTAAGCTCTTCCAAGGACCATGAAAACACGTCCACATACTCTCGTAAGAGAGCGGCCAGACTCGCTTCCTCGTCCTCGGCCAAGTCATCGGCAACGAAGACTGGTCAAGATGTCTCACCTTCCCAGGCTAAGTTCACCTCCTTGACCCTGGTTGGTCCCTTGATCGATTCCCTCATTTGCCCTTGTCGTTTGGCACCCATCAAGATCACTACCCTATCTCCTTTCTTGAATTTCGTAAATCATTGACAAGTAAGTCCCCAGTTGTGCGTCGGGTCTTGGGCAGTCTAGGTATTTCTGGGTCGCTATTCGAGCTCACCACTGACTCAGAGTCGAACTCGCCATCTTCGCTAGAAGAGGTGGTCTCTCTTAGTGGTCGCAGTTCAAATGGTGATTTTGCTCTAAGCACTGGTGTCGTTCCTAGTTGAGCTAGGCCTGCTTGCTCAAGGTCTATGGCTGCTACGTGTTCTAACCAAGCACGGTCACAATTTATGTGCATGATTCCTCGCTCTGTCTTGTAGGCACTTCTTTTTTGCGGCTTGGAATCCGCCCGTATTTGCTCTATTTCATGTCCCTCTGTGTCGTATTCTACCGAATCAACCTCGCCCTCACTTCTATAGCTGAAGGGTTGGCAGCCTTCGTACTCGTCGTCAGAGTCCTCTATGCCAGTCGATTCTTCGTCCCGTAGGGCTTGGTACATCTCTGGTCACCGATCCGGGACTAAGGCCCAGTTGTACATAAGGTTCAAGTCATGCACCCTGGTCCATTGCCACTCGGATTCGCCTAAGAGATCCTGGAGTGGTGTGAGGTTTGCTGCTGAGTTGTCAACCAACTTGTCCGTTAAGTATACCAAGGCCTCCTGGAGTTCTCTCTTCTTGCTTGGCACTCGGAAGGTGATGGGCTTAGGTATCCCAAGATGGGTTCCTTCCATCATGCACACTAGTATAGAGGGCGTGCCATCGGTATCGTCGTGCCCATCATCTTGATGGCTTGCTCATGCGCCTCTTGGTCCAAGAATGGCAGGTCAATTGTAGCAAGGACATGCATCCAATCTCACTCATCTTCTAGACATGGGATATACTTGGTCAAGGGCCCATAAGACTTCTTGATCTGACTGTCACCCTTGAGCATCGAGGAGATGGTATCCAAGTTGACTAGTGAGGTTTTCCAAGTGTCCATCTCTACCCTCACAGCTTCCATCCTGTTGCTTAAGAATATCAAGACGTTACCCCAATCTTCAATAACTATGGCATTGCGCATCCAGGGCCGGCCTAATAGGACATCGTAGTCCACTCCCTTCATGACTATAAAGTTGACAGAGAACTGGACACCTGCAATCTTCACTAGCCAGTTTTTAAGTACCCTGAATGGCCTCACCCTCATGTTGCTTGCTAATGCGACATTAAACCGAGCGGTCTCGACAGGTGGGTTTCCCCAGGCCTGCAGTACTGCATGGCTTAGCACACTAACCCCGACTCCCGTGTCTACGATCTTGTTGTGTCTCCTAAGGCTAGGACTAGTAACACTGCATGCATCTCGGTGCCTTCCCCAAAATCATTAATGTGCAAGGATTTGGCAAGAGTATAGCGTTAGACTCGGTATTTGTGTTTCTACGTCCTGATCTTGCAGATTTGATGCCTGTTCCCGTGATTCCTTGACCCACTGCTTGAGGTTTTGCCATAGGGTGGGGTGCTGCTTAAGTAGGTCTCCTAGGCTTCACATCACTGGGGTGGTCACTAGCATGGTGAGGAGGCTGTCAGCTGCTCGTCCCTCTCCTACGCCGAATTGTCCTGGTTAATGGCCGTGACTGATTTGTGGGCCTGCAGCATCAAGGCTTGTCCTAAGGGGTACTGTCTGTGGTGGGATTGCCTTTCTTGACTTTGGTTGAGGGGGTGAGTCCGTCGTGCTCATGCTGATGAGATCCTTGCTCTCGTCATTTAGGATGGGCTCAACATCTCTTAAGTGCTCTTGGGCCTCTTTTACCCAGTCCTTCACTTTCTCTATGGCCTCGAGTTGGTGCTTCGGATGCAGGTATTCCCCCACCTTGGCACTTCCCTTTTCGGCTGTCTTGGGGGCTAAAGTTTTCGTCTCTGCATCCTCGACTTTCTTTTCAATAGGCAGAGTTGTAGCACTCTCGACTTTTAGTGCGATCTTAGCCTCCGGCCTCCTCTTCCTTCACCTGCGGCTCTTTTTTCCCGTCAAGGCTGCATCAAGGTTGCTGGGCCCTGGTAGTGATATGCCAGTTTGCTTTGTCTGGGCATGGGTCATAATTTGCAAAAGGTTTCCGCTTTGGGCAATTGACGAAGAGATGGGTGATTCCACACTCAACACACCTTAGGTTAGCTTTTTCTCGGTTCTGCTAATCCCTCTCAGGGCAATGTGATGAGACATGGCCCGGGTGACCACAGGTCCAACAGATGATTGGATCCTGCGTCTGCCCTCCTAGGCCTCTACCTCGTCCTCTTCCTAACGCCATCACTGGCACTGGTCGATAGTCCATAAGGATGGCGTTGCCGTCTTTGTCGTGAGAGACATAAGGGTATAAGTAACTCTCTTCCTCATTTGGCTCTTCCACGTAGTGGACTGGAGTGTCACTCGATGGATGGGTCACATAGGGACTGGGCGGCCTAGGTATACCTGTAGGGTTTATGTCCTCCTAGGGACATCCAGCTTCATGTTGCTAGGCGCAGGAAGGGCCAATGGGGCTTCCCTTCCATAAAGTGGTTGCAGTCTGTTTTCTAGGTAAGGTTGACCATATGGTTGGAAGTACGGAAGTCTCCTGGGCAATTTGCAGTGCATAGCATCGTGACCAAACCTGTCGCAGTTAGCGCAAGGTCTCAACCGAGGGTCTTGATACTCGGCTGGCAAATGATTCCTGCCATAGTACACACATTGGATGTGTGGCCATGTTGGTCATCTCCACAGGTCTTGCAACTTGACTATCTCCATCTTAACATCAGCCAAGTCGTGGTTCATCTCGGTGGCCTTCCCCTTATCTTGGGATGATGGGGCTAGTCGCTCACCAGAGGTTGGTGCTCTCTCCAAACCTCACGAGATGGTTTCTTCTGAGTCGAAGCTCCTGGAGTTCCTCTCTTTCAGTTGATCATCAACTCTGATAGCTTCCTCAAAAACTCTAGCTAGCATGTCTCGCTGCAAGCTCAAGTTGGCTGCCAAAGCCTTATACAATTCCTCGTTTCGAATTCCGCTCATGAACACAGTTGAAACTGCTCTTTCAGTCGGTTGTTCACCTATAGGGATTCTCTTTAAGAGGCTCCTTATGTGGGTTACGTAATCGCGAATGTCCTCCTTCTCTTTTTGCTTGACATTCATCAGTCATACTAGTAGATTGTTGGAGTATCCAGGCTTGACAAATCTCTTAATGAAGAGATTCTTGAGGCTATTGAAGTCTACCCGCTCTACAGCGTCTAAGCTTGTATACTAGGTCCTGCCCTTGTCACCTAAGCAAAGTCCGAATGCTTGAGAATGTTGAGTCAAGTTGCTGAGGCCATTGGCTTCGCAGACTTGCTCAAACTGCTCTACAAAGCTGTATGGGTTGTTATGGGGTTGGTACTTGTCGAGCTGCTTTGCGACTATCGGGATTTTAGACTGGCTCTTAGAGCCTTGGGTTGCTCCTAATCCTGCCAGTAGTGAGGTCACCAATGCTGCAACACTTTGCTCTGCTACGGTGTTGTCTAACAATCGCTTCATAAGAAGTTCGCTCAGTGTTTTCCTTCTAGGGCTCTCTCGTGATCCGTTCGATTTCTGCCAGCTAAGTTCAGCACTCGCTGTACCTCATGCAACTCCATGCTTTGCCTTTGACTCCTAGCCTGCTGGTCTCTATTGTACGTGGCTATGGCTTGCAACGCCTTATGGGATAGCTTTCTCTCTTCTTCTAAGTCTATGATGTCTGACCGCAGTACTCATATCGGGCGTGCGCATCGTAGCTACTGACCAATTGCTGAATAGCCTCTGGGAAGACACCCAAGTCGAGTTTCTTATTAGACCTGCAGTCCGAGCTTTCCTCTGCCATAGTTGAGTTCTCGTGCTTTGCCAAGCTATCAATCGGATTGAGTGGGTTTGTCAATCCCCTTCGTTTGTGCCCCTTTCTTAGTCCTACTTTGCGTGTTGATGGTTTGTCTCTATCCGTGGGTTCTCTCCTATTCCTGGGTTCCTTGAGTGGCTTATATGAGTGAGTTCCTTGACTTATTAAATACAGTCCTCAAGTTATCTCCACTTCGTGCATGTGTTCTTTTTGGTGCACATGTGTTCAATCAAGCTTTCAATTTTTCTTAAGTGCACTTCAAGTGTGGAAATTCAAGGTGAGTGTGGCAAACAGCCTCTAAGCGTCTCATGCACCCTCGGGCCTGATAGGCTTTGTAGATCAATTCCCTGGCCGTCTAGATGGGATTTAGGGCCTTTCCGCTAAGTTGCCTTGCCGTTTTTTGGGCTCGATCAGGGTTTTATGGCTCGGCGGGTTGGCTTTAGGTCTCTGGGTTTCTAGATATCGCAGGAGCCCACTCAAACTATTAAGCGGCCATGCCTTACGATTTTGTCCACTCGGTGCGCCAGAATCAGGCTCTAAACGTCAAGAGAGCTTACAATAGGTTGCACTGCTGAGCTCCAGTTGGGTCAAATCAAATCTCTGAGACTGATTTAGGCACACACTCGGCCCAACTGGTCCAAATTGTAGGGGCCGAGCGAGTGACTCATACGGGCCGAATCGCGCCTGTTCGAGTCTGAAGAGTTTTTCGTAGGCCAAGGTCCAAGTGGAGTAACTCAAACGGGCCGAGTCGAGTATCGGGTTCAAGGGATGATTAGGGTTTTTGGGTCGAGGTTCGAATGGGCGGGTCCAAGGGCTGAGTCTAGGACTGGGCCTAACAAGGGCTGTTCGGACGGGCCGAATGCAGCACGACGAATACCGCGCAATGACTATTTCAATTGAATCTCCCTAGTCAGGCAATCATCCCCTGCACAAACTTTCAGATCCTGGCTAAGGCACTAAGGGAAGTGATTGGTATACCTGGGGTGAGCGGTAGGCTCTCCGATGATGTGATCGAATCGAATCTTTGCAGGGGCTCTCTCTCTCTCTCTCTCTCTCTCTCTCTCTCTCTCTCTCTCTCTCTCTCTCTCTCTCTCTCTCTCTCTCTCTCTCTCAATGCAACGGTTGCAAATGAGCTCTCCCTTGGCCTCCTGGCCCTTAAACCCCTTCCCGGGCAAGGCTTTGACACTCTTAATCACTCACTTGCCGACATTAAGCATCCCAAGCTAGTTTTTTGCCATTTTTTGCATGTTTTATGCCCTGTTTTTCCCTGTTTGCAACAGTAAACAGTAAATCCTACCCTTTCCCGGTTCGATTTCCTAATCCTATCCTATGCTAAATGCAACGAGAATCGAAAGAAAAAAATTGAAATGATTTCTCTCTATTTTCCAATCATCAAACAAATAAACTAACCCAAAATACTTACTTGTTTCGAAGATCAAAACACCCAACCTTCCTACCTACCTCAAGCTCCGTTTCGGGGGAAAATCCCTTACTTTGATGCTTGATATGGGGCATGCAAGCGCTCAAGCTTGAATCCGTGGTCCCGGCAACGGAACCAAAATGTGGGAGCCTTCGCTCAACCACTAAGACCCATGGACCACTTATTGTTTCAAGCGTTCCAAGTGAGCTCTAATGGCTACCTCTCACATAGCCAATGCGCCCTCGATCCTACGAGAGTAGTGAGCTTACCTTGATGCCGATATGAGTTGCCTCCTCCTTTCGAACCCCAGTAGCTCCACGATCCTAGATGCTAGCTCAAGCATGCTCAAGCCTCTTCCATCTCCAAGCTCCAACTGCCATAGCCGCGCGCGCAAGAGAAGGAAAGAGAAGAGAAGAGGAGAGGAGATGGTTGTTGAGATATCGAGCTCCACTCGTGATACGCCAGGGTGACCGTTGTGCATTTATGTCACCGACGTGTTAGTTGCAGATGCGGTTGGTACACCGCCCATGAATAATAGCTACATGATAGCTATCCTTATCTACTCTAGTTCGTGGCTCAGTTAGTATGCCACCTTAGTTAGTTGAGTTTGGTTTGAGACCCATATAGAGGGTTCTTCTATTTTCTTTGTACTTGAGTTTTTTTGGCTTACACAACTAAGAAGAGGAAAATTGTTTTCAGCCTCCACCCTTGTGTGTCTTCCCCCATTGTGCAAGCAAGAAAGCTTCAAGCGAGACTCCTTCCTTCTCTCCCACAATCTTGACATGGTATCAGAGCCTTGTTCGTGGTAAGGAGCTCAAGAAAGCAAGCCAAGCTCGCGGTGGTCTGGTAAGAGGAGCAGTGTTGCTTTCATTTCCTGTTTTGGGAGCAGATCTCTGCAGGTAGCACAGCCGGAAATTGCAGGAGTGCATTGTCTCAGGTTGAGACGCCCTTCGCGGTGAAGCCATTTCGGGGCCTGTTTTGCAGACGGAAGTTTTCTGCACGCACTCAAGAAAAGGCTCAGTTTTATGTTGTGCGACCACTGTTCTACAGGTCGGTGAAAAGTTACTGTAGAAATTGCATCGTATGCTTGTGCGCAGAGACATTGGGAGTTTCAGAATCATCCTTGGTTCCTGTTTATGCAAAATCGTCACTAGGAAGTGACTGTGTGGTCAAATACCACTTTCGCCAGTTTTGCAGATTTGCCCTTGTGAGGCTGAAGCTGTGGTTTTTGCAGTGACAGAATTTTTTGCAGTCTTCTGTAATGGCATCTGATTCTCTTTCACAGATTGTCACTGAAAAGCTTGACAAGAACAACTTCCAGGCATGGAAGTTTAGAATGACGAATTTCCTTATGGGAAAAGGATATTGGGAATTTCTTGCAGGAAATGAAGAAGAACCAGTTCTTCCTGATGTTCCCAATCAACAACAAATGCAGGCATTTAAAACATGGCATGAGAGAGCCAGGAAAGTTATGTATTGGCTGTCTATCAGTATTTCAGACTCTATGATTGTGCATATTCAGGATGCAAGTACGCCAAAGGAGGCATGGGATACTTTGTCAAAAATGTATAGCACAAATACGCAAGCCAGGAAAATGCAGCTCAAGCAAGAGTTGCATAATGTGCAAAGAGAAAGTATGAGCATCAACGACTACCACATGAAGGTGAAGAAGATTGCAGATGCACTTGCTTCCATTGGGTCGCCAGTGAAAGATGATGATTTAGTTTCCGTGACCTTGAACGGTCTAGGAAAGGATTATGCACAGTTTCGAACATCCATTTCAGTTCGTGAAAGATTTCCTGATTTTGAGGAGTTGATTGCTCTTCTAATTTCTGAGGAACAGAGAAATGGTGGTGCATCTTCTTCAGGAGGAACTTCAAAAGAAGCTGTCTTCTACTCAAATGCTGGAAGAGGTAGAGGCAGAGGTAGAGGAGGCCGATTTGGAGGCCGTGGCAGAAATCAGAATATGCAGCAAACTCAAGAAAACCAGTCCTATGGAGGAGGACGTGGTAACTCTAGAGGCAGGGGGAGCCAAAGAGGTCGTGGTGGATGGCAAAGAGGCCAAAATGCAAACAGTAATGTTGAATGCTACTACTGTGGTAAAATGGGTCATATGGCTAAAGACTGCTATAAAAAGCAGAATGACATCATGAATGGAAAACTGCAACAAGGGAATTATGCATCTTCTAGTAGACAGGGTGATGACAGAAATGAGCATTTGTTCATGGTGCAGCACATGAACAATTCTATGACAAGTGCAGAAGAAAGCAATGATGTATGGTATGTTGACTCAGGTGCATCAAACCACATGACAGGTCATGCAGAATGGATGGAGGATGCAAAGAAAATGGAAAAACCAGGATTTGTGGAGACTGGTGATGATACTGCACATCCTATTGTGCAGATTGGAAAAATTCCCTTGTCTATGCAGGGTGGGAAAAAGAAATACCTGTCCGATGTATTTCATGTCCCGAATATCACCAAGAATCTGGTTTCAGTTGGTCAAATGGTTGAACAGGGCTTGCAGGTCAGATTTAATCCTCATGGATGCTTTGTTGAGGATATGAAAAATAAAGGTCGCTTGATAGCAAAAGGAAAGAAGAAGGGCAGAATGTTTACATTGGATGCAGACATGTCTGAATTGAGTGCAGCAATGTTTGCACATGGGACCGGTGTAGTTGCAGATATTGATATCTGGCATAAACGCATTGGTCATGTTAATGTACAGCGACTTAAATCAATGCAGGCCCAAAATATTGTTGCAGGATTGCCCAAATTCAAGGTTGCAGAAATGCATAAGGTATGTGAAGCCTGTCAGTTTGGAAAACATGCAAGGAAACCGTTTCCTAGACATGTTCAAGAGAGTGAGAAGCCATTGGAATTAATCCACTCTGATGTGTGGACTACTAAAGCTGCATCTCTTGGAGGCTGTCATTATTTTGTCACTTTTATTGATGACTATAGCAGAAAAGTTTGGGTGTATTTTATGAAAAAGAAAAGTGAAGTTTTTGGGCATTTCAAAACCCTTAAAGCTATGGCTGAAAAAGAAACAGGTCTGCAAATAAAATGCCTGAGGTCAGATGGAGGGGGAGAGTACCTCTCAAATGAGTTTGCAAAGTTCTTGCGGGAGCATGGCATAAAGCAGCAATATTCATGCAGTTATACCCCACAACAAAATGGAATTGCAGAAAGGAAAAACAGGCATATTGGAGAGGTATCTCGTGCCATGCTCAATGAAAAAGACTTGCCAGATTTTTATTGGGCTGAAGCAGTTGCTACAGCAGTCTACATAATGAACAGGACTCCCACTGCAGCAATACATGGAATGACTCCAGAGGAGAGGTATACTGGTAGGAAACCAGATATTTCTCATTTGAAAATTTTTGGTTGCATTGCCTATGTACATGTGCCAGATGAGCTGAGATCCAAGTTGGATCCAAAAGCTGAGAAGTGCATCTTTATTGGTTACTCTCTGCAGCAAAAAGGGTATAGATGCTATAACCCTTCTACTCGTAAGTTTACAATGAGCAGAGATGTTGTTTTTGATGAGATGAGTAGCTGGTATAAACCAGTAAATGTGATTGATGATGTAGATGCACAAAATGGTAATGCTGCACAAAATTCACAGCAGCAGTCACAAAATATTAGTGGACCTGGAGCGTCCTCTAGCAGTGGTTCACATTCTTCGCCATGGACAGGCAGATTGAGATCAGGAGATTCTTCTCAAAGCAATGCAGATAGTGGTATGCAGGTATCACGAAAAGGAAAAGAGAAAGTTGATCAGCCCATGTTTGATGTGAATGCAGGTCACTCTTATGTGGATGGTGAATCCAGTGGCTCAGAGCAGAGCATTGATGATGAGTTGGGTATTCCTTCTATTGTTACACCTGGAGTAAGGAAGACCAGGGATGTTTTGAGAGCACCTGGGAGTGAACCTACTTTGCGCAGGTCTACGAGAGCTAGGTATCCTGTGGATAGGCTGAAATATGATGGATTTACAGCCATTCACTATGCATATATGGTCAAGGTGATACAGGAACCAGAACCCACTTCTTTTGAGCAAGCCATGGGAAAAGAAAAATGGGAGAAAGCCATGGATGAAGAAATGGATGCCTTGGAAGCAAATGCTACATGGGAGTTAGTACCTTTGCCTAAAGGTAAGAATGCAATTGGCTGTAAGTGGGTTTATAAGGTGAAGCACAATGCTGATGGTTCTGTGAACAGATACAAGGCAAGATTAGTAGTCAAGGGGTATGCACAAACATATGGCATTGACTATGAAGAAACATTTAGTCCGGTTGCAAGGATGGCAACCGTAAGAGCAGTCATTGCTATGGCTGCATCAAAGGGATGGTCTTTACATCAGATGGATGTAAAGAATGCCTTCTTGCATGGTGATTTGCAAGAAGAGGTCTATATGGAGCAGCCACCAGGTTATGTGCATGCTGTTCATCCTGAGTTTGTTTGCAGGTTGAAGAAAGCCTTGTATGGCTTGAAGCAAGCACCTAGAGCATGGTCTGACAAGATAGGACAGTATCTTGTCACTATTGGCTTTCAGATTTCCAAGGCAGATTTCTCACTTTATGTGAGAAAAACAGAGAAAGGTATTATGCTGCTTGTCATTTATGTTGATGATTTGATTATGACAGGTGACAGTGATGAAGATATCCTTCATGTGAAAATGCTATTGAAGCAGAAGTTTGAGATGAAGGATTTGGGAGAGCTGCGTTATTTCTTGGGCATTGAGGTGATTAGATCACCAAGTGGGATACAGCTATTGCAGAGGCAGTATGGATTGGACATGCTGTCCAAATATGGGATGACAGGCTGTAAGCCTATTTCAGTTCCTTTGGAGCAAAATGTGAAGCTGAGCACAGATGCAGGTGAGCTTCTAGAAGACCCTACTATGTACAGACGCATAGTAGGAAGTTTGATTTATATGACTATTACCAGGCCAGATTTGAGCTATGCTGTTGGATTGGTAAGTCAGTTTATGCAGGCTCCAAGGAAACCACATTTGGATGCGGCTAGACGCATACTTAGGTATGTGAAGTCCACATTGCAGTGTGGACTATTTTATGAGACTGGGGTTCAGATACAGTTGCATGGATACACTGATGCTGATTGGGCTGGTAGTATTTCTGATAGACGATCTACCAGTGGATATGTATTCTCTTTTGGGAGTGCTGCAGTCACTTGGAGCAGCAAGAAACAGCCTACAGTTGCCTTGTCGAGCACAGAGGCTGAGTACAGGGGTGCAGCAATGGCTGCATGTGAGGTAGCTTGGTTGCATAAGCTACTTTATGATATGCATCAGTCTACAGATGGGCCAGTTGTCATTTATTGTGACAACATGAGTAGTATACACTTGGCAAATAACCCAGTCTATCATGCTAGAACAAAGCACATTGAGGTGCATTATCACTATGTGCGAGAGAGGGTTTTACTAGGTCTTATTGATCTAGTTTATGTCAGCACAGAGGATTAGGTAGCTGACATATTCACGAAGGCATTGGGCGCAGAGAAGTTGCGCAAGTTCAGAGACCTGCTTGGTGTGCAGGAATTGGGATTGAGCTCGAGGGGGAGTGTTGAGATATCGAGCTCCACTCGTGATACGCCAGGGTGACCGTTGTGCATTTATGTCACCGACGTGTTAGTTGCAGATGCGGTTGGTACACCGCCCATGAATAATAGCTACATGATAGCTATCCTTATCTACTCTAGTTCGTGGCTCAGTTAGTATGCCACCTTAGTTAGTTGAGTTTGGTTTGAGACCCATATAGAGGGTTCTTCTATTTTCTTTGTACTTGAGTTTTTTTGGCTTACACAACTAAGAAGAGGAAAACTGTTTTCAGCCTCCACCCTTGTGTGTCTTCCCCCATTGTGCAAGCAAGAAAGCTTCAAGCGAGACTCCTTCCTTCTCTCCCACAATCTTGACAATGGTGAAGAGCTTCACCCCCTTGATCCCTCACTCCCACTCACTCACTCCCTCACACTCACAATCACTCCCTCTCTCAAGAGCACACACAAGCAAGGAGAGGAGAAGAAGAGAAGAAGAGAAGAGCTCTTGTTGGGCACACACCAAAAGAATGAGCTTCCATTCACTTTTTGAACTTTATATATACAAACCCTAAAACCCCATGGGCACCCATCCTTTTTTAGATGACCGGCCATTGTGGCAAGGTCCCTTTCTCTAATTCCCTCTTTTTGCTTCATGCCCTAGGCCTATATTTGACTATTCTTTTACAGGTGGCACAGGAGGGAACCTAGCACTCTTTTACAAGAGTTTTTGGAGTTTTTGAGGTGCCTTTTATTTAAAACTATGCTTTTGGCCCCGGCTTAGCTTTGGAGACCGCCTGCGTGTCCTTGCTCCTTTTCCATCTTCTTTCAACTTTCTCATTCATCCTTCTGACTTTTCGGCTTGGGGTTAACAACAGTGTACAAGTGAATAACGGGATGCACTCTATAGAGCATATGATGCACTGATATAATGCATTAGTGTGCATGTGCAGCAATGTGGAGCAAGGCAGTGATGGACACCTTGTCTCTTTCCCACTATCTATTTCAATCCTCCCTTTCCAATAGAGTGGATATATTAGTGTAGGAAGGATTAAGGCACACATACACGCATTGCCATGAAAGGGTCCACGCTAGCATAGGGGATGTTGTAGTGCACACAAAGCTCATCAAAAAAGAAGAACTACACATTAATAGCAATTTTCCTAAGTCTCTTAAATGCACCTTGACACATTCCTATCTCATTGAATACCAAATTTGAAAAGAAACCAAACCATGCATATTCAAACCTTTTTGTTCAAACCTTCCAAATGAATTAGGTAGCCCCTTTAATGCATCCCTCAGTGCATAGATCAGTAGCCTAGCTCTTTTTATCTCATGTACAAGCATGCACTCTCCCTTTTGATAGGGTGAGTGTATACTATGGTGACTTGAAGGAGTTTTTTCCCCTCAGTTTATGCATACATCCTCCACATGCAGTGCAACAAATTCATTCAACTAATGAACATGTGGTGAGATAAACTCATAACTCCTTTGTTTCCTGATGTTGTGTGGCCATGCTTCCTAGTTGCTCCTCCTCTTCTATGGTGGCAGATCCTTTTACTGTGGTAGTCCTTCCTTCACTTTTGGAGGTCCTCAACTAGTTGTGATTGCCAAGGCTATGTTTCTGTTGCACCTAAAAGTGCAGAGACGAAGGTGAAGATGATGGTGATGATGAAGACAAAGATGAAGATGATGGTAATAATGAAGATGAAGATGAAGATGGAGATGATGTTTAAGATGGAGATGATGATGACACAAGGAGATGAAGGAAACAACAATGAAGACAATGATGAAGATGATGAAGACAAGAAATCTCCCTTGATACAAGATACATTGATTGTTGTAGCTTGCATGCACAATGATGTTGATGGAAATGATGTAGAGAGATGATGATGACAATGGTTGTTGCTCGTGCACATGCCAATTTCTGTTGCACATGATGGTGGTATCATAGGGATGTTGCATTTTGATCAAAATGATGATGACAATGTTCAAGTTAGCCCTTGATGCACCACATGATGATGATGCTAATGGCAATGATGATGCCCATGCCAATTGCACTTTCTACAAATCGCCTACTATCATTTGAAGCAACATAGATGGTGGTGATGATAATAGTGGCACTAGATGTGATGGTGATGACAAGGAGATATTGAAGATGAAGGTGATAGCGTTGATGATGAGTTCACAGCACAATAGGCACCTATGATTTAGTAGGGGATGATGATTACAGATAGGTGATTGATTAGAGGGGAAAGGATCCAAAAAAAGAAGGGGAGGGGAGGTGGCACACATGCGCCATGTTGTTGTTTATTTATTCCCCTTGCTTTTCTTTGCCTTGCTTTTATTCTTAAGTCTCAAAAACTCAAGCCTAGCCCTTGTTCACACATGGGGAGCACCCTCTTTTCTTTTCCATCCCTCGTGCCTTTCCTCTAGATAACAAATAACCCCAAGGTGTGTAGCATGGAAGAAAAAAGTTCAAAAAAGAAATATACACTTGATTTAATCGATATCTCTTGTACAAATTAAATGCATCTTCCTAGGATTTACTTGAAAGACTCATGCATATCAACAAAAGTGTGTTTTCTAAATCTTTATGATTTTATTATGTTTCTCAAACTTCATTCTCAACCAAATAAACCTTGTGCAATTTTATTCATTGTAAATCAATACTTTTTATGTAAAACTATACAATGACGATCTTAACTACTTGCATGCGCATTTTGGAGTTGGCAGTCACACACCCCTCCTATTTCGCAATGCAAGATGCACGAGTGACTTTGTGATCAAGATACCCTTGGTCATGGCAACAGAACCAAAAAGTTAGGCTACATGCTCAACACCGAGATGTTGGGCAAACTCCTCCTGTTTTAGGAGCTTCATTCACGAAACATGACATCTATCTCTCACCTAGCCTCTCACGCATCATGAGTATTATGATTCATTCATAGCAAGGATACATGTCCTTCCTTCGAGCATGAAAGCCACACATTGCACAATCCATGATCCATGACGCACCCCCTTGGTTCTTCTTGAGACCTCTATGGCCTTTGCATACAAGAGATGAGCAAGGATGTAGGCATGAGAGATCGCTGTAGAGAAGGAAGGAGGCTTCACAACTTGGTCCCTCACCCTCACACTCTCCCTCTCTTGCTCTCAATCTCACCCTCTCTCTCACAATGATAAAAAGCAAGAAGGTCATAACAAGAAGTTTGCACACACATGAATAGCTTGTTCTATTCAAACTCATCCTTTAAATACATATTTTTTAAGATTAGAGTTTTCCCATTCCCCTTAGGCATCTAACCCCTTTCTTTACCTCCTGAGATTGGTTATTTGTCTTGTATGTTCTTGGGCTAGTTATTTACAAACAATGTTGCACATGCTTGGCATTCTAGCATTTTTAATCATGGATACAACTTGCACAAGAGGGAGCCTGCTCTCATTTCCCTATAAAACATGATAAAACAACAACCTTTGTAAAATAGTTTGTAATGTGATACAACTTAAATCCAATATAATGGGTCAAGTCTAAAATACCCTCAGATTGAAAAATGGAGCAGACTAAGCACTTATGGGCTTACCTCAAGCATTTTTCAACCTCCTTATGCACACCAAATCTCATCCAAAACAGAGGCCATGAAGATTTTTGTTGGCGGCACTAGCTAAAGAATCCCAACTACTTTGGCACTAGTTGATGGAGCTACAATCAAGGAGCATGGAGAATGCAAAGAGAGAGAGAGAGAGAGAGAGAGAGAGAGAGAGAGAGAGAGAGAGAGAGAGAGAGAGAGAGAGAGAGAGAGAGAGAGAGAGAGAGAGAGAGAGAGAGAGAGAGAGAGAGAGAGAGAGGAAACTTCTTTCTTGGTGTGTTAATGACACTTTTTTGAGTAACATCTTATTACCTTATCACTCAAAGAATAATGAATGAGTGTGTACATGTATAGTTAGGGTTTATGAGTGTAAGATGGGTGATCGGCTACATTGACCTTTATCCAATACTATGAGACTTATTTGTGTGAAAATCCCCATTCACAACATTGTTTTCTTAAAGCTCAAAATGGTACCTACTCTAGATAGTCTACATTTGGAGGGAGCTGAAAAGCTCAATGCCATCAACTATGACACTTGGAGAATGAAGATTGAGCAACTCATATTCTTCCAAGATTTCTAGGAGTTGGTCAAATAAATGGACCAAAAGAAGATAACGTTACTAGAGAAGAATTGGCTAAATGGGACAAAAGGCCATATTTGTTGTCCACGTGATGAAGCTAAGTGTCAATATACTAGCATTCATAGCCATCTAATGGACGTGACAACTCTTAAGAAAATATTGGGAGACCTTGAAAAACATATATAAATAAAAAATTACATCAAGACAAATAGCCTTAAGAGTTCAGCTAACCAATGCAAAGAGAAATGGAGAGAAAAGCGTCAAGGATCTACATCAATTGATTTTTGTGAGATATAAAATGATTGATAATGAGATATTATAATCATTACGCATGGTTTGAAGGAAGGATATGAAGAAATCATCCAAGCCTCATCATTTTGAGCTAAAAATTCTCACTTGATGAGATGGACATGATTCTTTGAGATGAAGATAAAAGGTAAGGAGCTATGAAGAACATTCACAATGGAAGCTCTACAAGTTCTTTAGCAACAAGTACAATTGATAAAGCCCTCTTTTTAGAAAGAGGAAGGGGAATATTCAACATCCAAAGAGAAAGAGAACAAATAAATCAAACCAACCTAGCCACTAAAATAATCAAGTACATTAAGAAAGTAATCAATTTTCTTGTAGAAAAGGAGGTCATTCATATAGAGGTAGAGGAAAGGAAGAGGCAGAGCTCATTATAACTCAATTTAATGTCATCATTGTGAAAGGATGAGTAGGAGTGAGAAAGAAGAGCACAAGAGGAAGCAAGAGCAAGTATGGAGATTTAAAAAAGAGAGAGCAAGACTAGTGTGTGGGAATTTCTAGTAGTCACAATGTAAAACCTACCTTCCCTTTATTATTCTAACATAGTAAATAATAAGGAACAAAGATGATAGTGATGATGAGTAGCTACCACGTGTATGTATAGGTGTGTGAGCACTGAGTACAAGGTAAACACAAGTAGCTAGGAATAGAGGACCTTTAATTTGCAACAACCTCCTAGGCAAATGTGCTTGGAGTGATGAAAAAATTACAATATATACATATGAGTATAACTGGATGAGGAAATACATAATCTCATCCTATACCCATCAACTTCTTAAGGAAGGTATAATATTCTACCGAGAAACTTTTAGTGTGACCCATCTCCTAAGAAGAACCATCACCTCTATGCACATTGCGTAGCCTCCTCAAAAGTAAGGGGTTCATTAGAATTTTTCACTATAACATAATCCATTAGAGGGCTCATAATAATCAAGAGGATGCGAGGCTCATGTAGAGTGTGTTACAATATAGGCATGGGAATTCATCCTAAGAAAGGGCCAATGAGGGCAGATGGATGTGTATGGCCTTAAGGGGTGGGGGAAACCCTAACCCTAGCTTGGCAGAGGCTATATAAATAGCCTATGGGTCACTATCAAGTGTGAGATAGAGTGTCCAAGCTAATCTATCTTGGAACCTAATTCACTTGTGTAATAGTTTATCTCTACTTGTCCATGTCATTATGAACTTGATTTACATCTTTGATCCACCATAGCTTGTGTCATGTCCTAGATCCACATCGTTTAACATGGTATCAGAGCCCAGTTGGGCATGGCACAACTCATACTCTAAATCTCTAGTCTCCCTTCACCTCTGGTGATCTCTAACCAGCTCACATTCAGCTCATATCTTCAGTTTCAACTTCAAATCTCAGTTGGACCTTATGGCAGCCATAGCCAGACTACACCTACCCACCTTGGAGCTCTTGGATCTCTCTCTACAGGCCATATCTTCAGGTGATTCCTTCTGGAGATATCTTCCCTTGCTCAAGACGCTTCATTCTAGAACTTCAATCGACGAGATTACTGCTTCCTAGCTTCAGCATTACACAAATTGAAACGCGATGTCCTGTCTGTGCCTGTCCACGGTCGTATTGCTAACGCCAATCGTACAGTCTGCAATCGACCCTGTGAGCATAGGGCTTTTGAAGCTCACTATGCAAGCCTACTCCCCATACAATATCTTGGGCAATGGTCAACTCGTTGAGCTGCACGAACTGAAAGAACAGTCGGCTGTCTGAAACCCTAGAGGAAGCCATATCCAGAAATTTGGAAAGCTTGGCAACCTTGTTCCTTTTCTCATTACCATCATCAACAGTGATTTTAATCACTGAGGAATACTCTCTAAAGATCATTACTAGTCTGGAAGTGTCCAAGGAAGCTCAGAAGCCATCCACGAAGTTCCTAAGAGAAAGCAAATCAAGTACCGACTAGTATCCATTAACACTCAACTAGTGTCAATTTGACACTGATTCTCTTGTGTCTCTTAACACATTAAAATACAATCTTTTGCTGGTTAACTGAAGTTTAGCAACATGGCAGAGATTGAGCAAATAGCTAAATTCAACGGTGAAGGATTTCATGCCTGGAAGGAGAAGACCATGTACCATCTTATGCGGAAAGACTTGTGGGACTTGTTTGAAGATGATGCAGATAACAAGAAGGAAGATGATGAAGACGGGTTCATTGAAGAAGACCAGTTCAAATCCAAAGAATGCAAGAAGATGAATAATAAGGCACTAGGCATCATTGCCTGGGGATTAAGTGATGACGTGCTACATCATATATCTGGCATTAGAAATGCTAGAACCGCATGGGAGGAACTTGATAGAATGTTTGGTACTCAAGCAAAGAATTCAAAGGTAAAACTTCTCATGCAGTTTTATAAACTGGATATCAAAGACAGTGCTTCTATGACCATACATATTAATAAGTTTAAGAGTTTAAAAACTCAGCTTGCATCTCTTAAAAAGAATATTGATGAAGATGAAGCAATAGCCGTACTGCTTGCAAGTGTAAACAAGGATCCATATGAGAACCTTGTGTCCACTCTAAGTAACGTTCCGAGTCTCTCACTCAAAGATATTGAGCACTCACTGCTTGATGAAGAAAGCAAGTTTAAAACAAAGATGTAAAAGAAACTAGCCCAAGGGAAAACCTCTTATACACTAGAGGAGCTACTGGACCCAAAGGAAGAGGTCGAGGATTCATCAACAACAACAACAAGGATCGGATTACATGTCACTATTGTGGTAAGACTGGCCATGTAGCCAGTGAATGTTTCCACAAGAAGAGAGCCCAACAATTGCAAAGTGATCATCACCAGAACCAATACATGGAAGAAAAAGAAGAAGGAGAATATACTTCCACTACCATCAACAACTCTGACAGATTGTTTTGAAGAACTTTCATTGTATCTTTCATATGTTTTTCCCATAGTGGATCTTTCTTAGTGAATTTGATTTGTACAACCCTTGCCAAGATGTAAAGTCTCAAGCTTTAACTTGACTAGGCTGCCTATGAGCTAGTCTTCCAGTTCATGTTATCATGAAGGGGGGGCAAAAGCCAGCATGTGTAGGGACTCATCATTTGAGGGGGGTATTGAGAAATAGACAAATGATGTATGCTCCAAGAGGAGCTGTCCTGAATCCCATATGCACAGTGAGGAGAGTGGAACAACTCAAAGCCTATAAAGCATTGTACTTGACTATGAAATGAACACAATATCATGATGCTTTGTACTTTTAGTTAAGTGTCTGTCATTGTCAATTCTACACAAGATTGTGTTTATGAGTCCAAGCTAATCTATCTTGGAACCTAATTCACTTGTGTAATAGTTTATCTCTACTTGTCCATGTCATTATGAACTTGATTTACATCTTTGATCCACCATAGCTTGTGTCATGTCCTAGATCCACATCGTTTAACAGGCATTGTGAAAATCATAAATCAGGTGCAGATTTCATAGTCTCCTGTTCAACTCCATGGCACGGACTGTAGAAGGCGCAATAATGGCGGGCGTCTTGGGGCAATGATAGTCCACCCAAGTGGGCTTCTTGACCCTAAAAGGGTTTGGAAAAATTCTATCTCTGCTGGCCACACAAAGGCAAACCCTAACTGCCTGTCTCTTGGTAGCCATAGCTAAACCTCAAGCTTTCTTCACATTTCAACTTTTTTCACTGCTATTTCTATCACTAACAGTGATTCTAATCATTGATTGATCTTCTACAAAGTTAGTTGAAGATTTGAAAGCTCTATTTCAAAGCCTCTTACCCTCGATGGACCTCCTTAGTTCATAAAACAATCCACATATCACACCCAATGTGGCATAAACTTTGAGATGAGTGTTTGTAAGCACTAATGTGGCATTTTACAATCATTCTACTAGCTGGATGTTGACTCAATCTGGTGTTTTTATTAGAAAATTAAATCCATCAAGGGCTTTATGTCATTAACCTCTTCTTGCTTGGTTGTAAGGCTATGTGTACAACTATAGACACATAGACCATATCCCAATATCAGTATGCTAATGGTACATCATAGATATGAGTGTTATTGTACTCTCCTCTGATTCATCCCATAGCATAGAGTTGATTGATAAGCCATGCTCCACCAAGAACTCCTCTAATAGGCCACATTATTAGGAAGAGCCTGAAGTCCCCAGTCAATGCTCACCTCGTTGAAACCCAGGAAAACAATAAAGCTTAAATCAAGGGTTGTTCAAAGAATGGGACCTCCTAAATCCTATCTTGAGATATTGCATATGTATGATTTCCAACCATTTTCAACTCTACAACTTTGAAAGTTGGCTATCAGTTCTACTATTTGGTTGTACTTAGCCACCTGTAAAGGACTAGACACTGCCATTGCTTAAAGCAATAGGTAAGACCTTCCTAAAATGGCCATGGCCTATGCAGATATAAGGCCTCAAATTCACAAGTTCAATGGAAAAGATTTCCATCCTTGGCAAGTCTTGGTAAAATACAAAATGATGAAAAGAGGCTACTAGCCCTTCATAAAAGGGACCAAAGTTATTGACCCATCCAATCGCCTTGATGTAGAAGATGATGAAAGAGCTCAGGTAATCATCATTCTTCATTCAGATGAATCTTTAATTCATCATATTGACCAACTCTCCACTGCCAAGGAGAAGTGGGATGAGCTTGAAAGGCTCTACGGTGCTACAGGGAAGAACTCCAAGATATTTCTCAAGGTTGAGTTTTTCAGCTTGGAATATAAACAGGGAGAAGATCTAACCATGTTTATTTCACATATGAAGGGGCTTATGGCATAGCTTGTCTCCGTTCAAGCACCGATCCATGATGAAGATACCATTGCCATCCTTCTAAAGTCTGTGAAGAAGGTTTTTCCAACCCTTGTGACTACCCTAACTAATATCCTGAACCCAACCTTGGCAATTATCATCCAATCTTGCATGTATGAAGAGAAGAGAAACCATACTGAAGGAACTTCAGCAGTCACTTCCCATGAGCAAGTGTTAGTCCATACCTCTTCTACTAAGTGCTCCTTCTGTCACAAAAAATGGCATATTGTAAGCAATTGCTGGAAGAAATACCCTAACAAAATGAACTGCAATAAATGCAAAAATACCGAGCATATCACCAATAAGTGTCCCAGTGTTCCATAAGTACCTAAGGAATTGGAGGCCAACTTTGCCTCTCCCAATCCACAAATGACTGACTTTTTTGAGACTTGTAACATCCTCTACCTAAAAATATCATTGTAGCCTAATTTCTAAAGGCATCCCATTTGATTGAGGGGGGAACTTTAACATGTCTTGTGATGCAATGCCACCTTGGCATTGAGGGGGGGTGTTACAATATAGCCATGGGAATTCACCCTAAGCAAGTGTCTATGAGTGCAGATGGATGTGAATGGCCTTAAGGGGGAGGGGAAACCCTAACCCTAGCTTGGTAGGGCTATATAAATAGCCTATGGGTCACTATCAAGTGTGAGAGAGTGTGTACCCAAGTTGTACTCTAAGCAACTTAGTAAGCAAGATTTTATTATTGTACTTTGAGCTCTCATCTCCATTGTGCACATTCTTCTTGCTGCAAACTCTGATTTATCATAGAGTGTTACGAAATCGGTCATGGAGCATATATGTCATGTCCTCTCTATCCAATATCAACATGATGTTGCATAATAGGTGGATCCTAGGCCAATGGAGCATCAACAACTACTACATGTTGTCTAAGGGAGATGGTTGTATAATAACAAGAGGTCTCTCTTGAAAGATCACCTTGCATACAATATCTCAATCACCTGCTCAAGTTTCTTATGCATCTTATTCTCATGGAATATAACATCATGGCTATGGATAACTTTTCTAGCCTGTGGATCCCAAAGACGATAGCCCATCTCACCTACATCACCATATCTAAGAAAGATACATTTGACATACTTCAAATCCAACTTACTATGATTTTTTTGGGAATAGGCCTAAAATATCTAGAACCTCTAAAAAGTATCTAAAATATGTGGTTTTTGCTTTATGGAATAGGCCTAGAGTTTATGTAAAAAATAATCAATAAACATAACAAAATACTTAGCACCATCCAAAGATTGACAGGGCATGAGACTACAAACATTAGAATGAACAAGAGCCAATGACTTATATATGCATATAAAGCCAAGCTTCTTATGAGCATTGCGAGTTTGCTTGCCATATAAGCAATGATCACAATAATCAAAACATGAATGGTTGAGGGGGGTGAAATGAGTCAAAACTTTCATTCCTTTAAGTGTCATATGCCTAAGGTGGTGATGCCACATAGATACATAAGGAAGATCAATGATAGCCATTGCATGCTCCATACATCCAAAGATAAGCAATGATAAATACTACCAACTTTGGAACCTCTCACAAAAATGAGGTTGCCACAAGTAACGTTCTAAGAAGAATCACCAAAAAAGACATGATAATAGGCATAATCCAACTATTTAGTAAAAACAAGGCTTTTTGCCAAAGGCAAGGCATGATGTACATCATGCAAAACAAAAGAAATACCTGTAGGAAGCTGCAACAAGTGAACATCGCAAATGCCAATACTCTCACATATATGATCATCTCCTAGTCATATAGAACTTAAAATTGTGTGACAAGTGTAAAACCAACTATGATGCAAGGTCACATGAAAGGAAGCCCCTAAATCACGTAACCAATACTAAGAGAATGAGGATTGACCATCAATCAACTATGTGGTAGCAAGTGAAGAAGAAACAAATATGTAATCATATGAATAGTACTCCAATGCATAAATCTCTTCAATCTTGATAGTGGATTTAGTCATGTGCTGATCATCTGATGATTTATCATTATCTTGTATTTTACCTTTGCCTTATTACACCTATCCTTTTTCATCTTATGGCATTGTGACTGTATGTATCCTTGTTACTTGCAATAATGGTATGTAAGTAAAGACTTGGGACCATAGGATTTATGCAAGCCTATCCACAAGATCTGGACTTAAATCTATTCTATTATGGGTCTCTACCATGATGGTCACTACTACCTCTAGCATCATTCTTGCCTCAAACTGTGAGAGCATAAGGTGTGGGCTATATAAACATTCTTTATGTTAACCTCTTTAGTGGACAAAGCTCCATCTACATTTGACCATGTAAAGCCATCCTTATGAGCATTACTGCTTATGGCAATACAAAATGTGTCCCATGACTTAGAGAGAGTGACAACCAAGAACATAGACCTAATATTGTCATCAAAGACAACCTTTAGTGATGTGAATTGCCCAAAAATAGAATGGATCCCATTCAAATGAGTAGACATAGGAGTTCCTTCTTTCGTACAAAGGTCCACAAGCTTATTGAGCTAGCACAACTGTAAAATCGGGTTGTGCTTATCATAAAGACCACATTTATTTTCCTATAATTACCATGCACTACCAATAGTCTCAATGACATTAAAATATACTTACTTTGACAAAGACAAAATGATCATGGACTTACATATCTCATCACTTCCTCCCAAGTATTAATAGCATGTGGTGTGGACTACATCAACATTCTTTTTGTTAACCTCTCCAATGAGCAAAGCTCCCTCTACATTTGAGGATGCAAAGCCATCCTCAAGAGCATTACTATTTATGGTTGTAGAAAATGTGACCCATGACTCAACAAGAGTGATAACCAAGAACATAGACCTTATATTGCCATCAAAGACAATCGTCTATGATGTAAGTTGGTTGAAAATAGAATGGAACTCATTCAAATGAGTAGACATAGGAGTTCCTTCCTTCATATAAAGGTCCACAAGGTTCTTGAGCCAATATAACTATGAAGTCAAGCTTTGTTTCTCATAAAGATCACATTTCTTTTCCCATAACTTCCATGCACTATCAATAGTCCCAATGACATTAAAATGTACTTTCTTAGACAAAGATTAAATAATCATGGACTTACATAGCTCATCAATTCCTCCTCCCAAGTATCAATATCAAGGACTTTTGGCTTTATGACTTGCATTTCAATGGCTTAACACTCAATCAAGCTTATCAGCTATATCACATGTGCTTAAATGCCTACACTACTGAGTGTGACCTTTGATGGAGTCACTACATCCTTGCAGAAGACAAAACCATCACACTATGGAGAGAAGGACATTCTTACCAAGATTAGGGATACATCTTTAGCCAGCTTAGTTGACCTCATAGATACATTAGTGGGTCATGAGGCAACTACTATGGCATGCACAATCTCGAATGAGAATAGTCTAGAACTCGATCTTGACCATAACGTGGCTGAGCATCTTGACAATATCCAGCAACTTGTTACACAATACGACCAGCAGATGAGGATAGCATACCATGGGAGACCAATAGATGATGTCATAGCCGACCTTGAGGAAGAGAGGAGACTCACAAGGATAGCATTTGATAGCCTCCAATTTTTTCATAAAAAATGCTAAAAGATTTGGGGCTCTACATCGACAAATTATTCACTTTATCAAAAATGTTTGCGTTGTTGCATCTAAGTTGTACTTCATTGATATATTTTTATGTGTTGTAAATACTTGGCTTGGAGCTATAAAAGCCATTACATATGTTCGTTTATTTTCAAACCTTAGGAATCTTGTCTAGAATGCATGCAACACATAAGACTTCAACCTTTGCTTTTGTATGGTCAAAAATATATTTGATTTAAAAATGTTCAAAAGGGTGCAATTGGGGTTCTTGGGAAAAAGTGGTTGAGGAGGTTGGAGCACAGCAAATTGTGATGTCTCTTTAACTTCCCTCTTCCCTCTTTTCCAAACTCTCATTGTCCATCCTTCTTCTTGCTCTACCTTTATGCTACAACTATGGATCTTGAGTGTGTAGAGGAAGAGGAGGAGTCTCCTGGTCTTGTTTCTTAATCAGTGAGGGTGTGTCTTGGGCCTTTTGTGTGTGTGTATTCATGGCAAGAGAGGTGTGTTTGCCGGTTTCATGGTGAGGAGCAAAGCCCCAAGCATACATTTTGCTACTCGGTACCCTGGTTTTGTGCTTCTTGGTGTGTTGGGTGAGAGCCAGTCATTCTTGGTTCCGTTGTTGGGACTGGGGCTAGTTAGTCATGGATTCTACTCGAGCTAGTCATTCTTGGTTCCATTGCTGGGACCGGGGCTAGTTAGACATGGATTCTACAAAGTGAAGTGCAGGAGCCTTCTTCATCATGGATTGAAAGATAATGCATTGGAAGAAGAAGAAGAATACGATGATGATGGGGGGAAGATGGGTGTGTCTCATAGGAGTGTTTGGTGACTCGCTGAGATATGATTAATCCATGAAATTGTCCATCAAAGGTGAGTTTAGTTCGATTGATCTATGTTGGACATCTCCCACTGTTGCTGACTTTCTATCACTTGAGTCCCAAAAGGAATGACTATTTAGGTGAGCACATAACTACCATAGAAGAAGAAGAAGAAGTAGTAGTAGAAGAAGGGGAAAACAAGAAGCAACATCAGGAGAAGAAGATGGGTTCTAGCACTCTTCAGTGTCTCATCAATCAGTTTGCCTATAGAGAAGAAGAAGAAAAAGAAGATGCTAAAGATCGTGTAAAGTTTCAGCTTTTGAAGGAGTGACTTACGCATCGTAACCTTGTGTATTGCATTACTTGCCTATTTGCAGGAAAGCTGCACCAAAGGACTTACTGGGAAAGTAAGAAGATGAACGCTCCGAGTGTGGCGACAGCTTTCCTAATACATCAATGACCTTCATTCATGGCATATTTGGAGTGACTAGTTCTTCTTCTTCATGCTTTATTTCATGGCATCCATTACAATGATAGATCTTGGCAAACTTTGTTTCCTCCTCACACTCTCATTCGCGGCATGGTTGCAGACAAGAAGAGATAGAAAAGGAGAAGATAATGTTCAATTTAAAACCTAAGGTTGAACATCAATTGCCCTATCCTTTATTATGAATTAATATGCAAGGCATAATGCAAAAGCAAAAAGCTAGGCCTAAGTAAGAATTATGAGGTTCCTTTTAACTTATCTTTCTAAAGGCACAGGTGGGAGTACTAATAAATATAAATTTGATGAAGTGGGAGTACTTATTGAAGATCTTTTGCGGGGTTTTCACCTTTTTGGTGTCAAATTGGTGGACTTTCAATATTTCTTTTTCACGGAGTTAGTGTATCTCCCAAAACCGAAGTGTTGTGGTATTCATCCTTATCAGTGTATTAGTCCATGATGGGTGTTTAGAATCAAGACAAAAAATTTGATGTGAAGAGATAGTAGTTGTCAAAGAAGTGGACAAATGATCCATGGAACTGTGAAGAAATGAGAAGAAGTGTCAAAGTGTTTCTTGAAGCTTCAAATGGAAGTGTACTATGGTTCTTTGGTTCACGGGAGCTCACCAATTTAAGTGTGGGAGGAATGATAGCCTCCAATTTTGTCATAAAAAAGACTAAAAGATTTGGGGCTCTACATTGACAAATTATTCACTTTATCAAAAATATTTGTGCTATTGCATCTAAGTTGTTCTTCATTAATATATTTTTATGTGTTGTATGCTTGGCTTGGAGCTATAAAAGCCATTACATATGTTCATTTATTTCAAACCTTAGGAATCTTGTCTAGAATTCATGCAACACATAAGGCTTCAACCTTTGCTTTTGTATGGTCAAAATTATATTTGATTTAATAAAGGTTCAAAAGGGTGCAATTGGAGTTCTTGGGAAAAAGTGGTTGAGGAGGTTGAAGCATGGCAGATTGTGTTGTCTCTTTAAATTCCTTCTTCCCTCTTTTCCAAACTCTCGTTGTCCGTCCTTCTTCTTGCTCTACCTTTGTGCTGCAACTATGGATCTTGAGTGTGTAGAGGAAGAGGAGGAGCCTCCTGATCTTGTTTCTTGACCAATGAGGGTGTGTCTTGGGTCTTTTGTGTGCGTGTATTCATGGTAAGAGAGGTGTGTTTGTAGGCTTCATGGTGAGGAGCAAAGCTCCAAGCATATATTTTGCTACTTGGTACCTTGGTTTTGTTATTCTTGGTATGCTGGCAGTCAGCATTGCAGTGCATTGTGAGTTATAGCCATGAGCAAAGGGCTCAAAGGTTGCATCAAGAGAGAGAGCCCAATGAAGTTTACACGATCCTAGCCATATTAGGTAGGAACAAAATACAAGGCAATGCCGATAGGGAGAGAGCCTTGGAAGCCGACCTTATAGTAAGCGAGCTACTCACCAAAAGATTGCTAGACAATACCAGTGCTGAGCAAAGTGGAGCAACCTTGGTGGCATCATTGCTAACCAGCGGGCTAGGAGTCACCCCAAATGCTAGGAGTCAAATGAAAGTACCCATAGTTTCAAAGAAACTTGATAAATACCAGGCAAGCAATGACCCCTGCAACTTCATCGAGCAGTTTGAGTAGGTGTGCGAGGCTAATAACCTCACGAACCCTGCTCAGTGATCATAAGAATTCATTGGGATGCAAGGGACAGACTTGGTTCACCAGTTTAGATAACATTGAATGTAATAAATTCACCTAGTTGAAGGATCTCTTCTTCAAGATATTCTCAGAGGCATGATACTCTGATAACCTCATTAGTAAGCTGATGAATGTTAGCCAGAAAGACAAAGAGGACATATGAGACTACATCACATGTAAAGAGTCTCTATAAGAGAATGCCTATAGAGCTAAGCAACCTAATGAGAGAGCGGTCTCTAATGTATTCATTATAACAGGATCTGCAATGAAGAACTCTATAAGGCCTTGCAAGCAACTCGAACATGCAAAGGGATGTGCTTGAAAGATTTTTTAAGGAGGCCATACAAGTAGATGACTTGCTTAGGGAGAGAAGCTCTTGAGCTGCACAGCAAGGTAACAATGCATTTAGGAACACCGAGAGAGTTACAGCAACTAGTGAATGAGTAGCCTAGAGTGAACAAGAAAAAGGGAAGAGTGTTGACCAGACCCAAGCTATATAGGAGCTGCCTAGATTGCAACAGTCAATATGAAGACTAGTACGAACTCATGTGCAGCGTGTGCACTATGGAGGGAACCACCTTCCTACTGAATATCCCAACCCCAGATCAAGGCCTTGTGCCAATTACAAAAGATATGGGCATGACACCATGCACAGCCAGTTTCCAAGACGATTGCCTTACCAGTAGCCTTACACTCAGCCATACTATCTAAGAGTCAAACAATCATATTTTGGAAGGGGAGCCCCTTTGGCTCTCCTTGCATGCCTAATGATTCAAAGCTAGCCACCCTGAGGATAGACATCAACCCGATGGGAATCCCTAGACCTCCAAGACCTACTGTGACCCATCCAACAAGCGATGCTCCAGTGCACTTTGTGGAGGAACCATTGGAAAAAGATTCTTACTTGAACCCTTATGTCCCTTATGACGAAGAGGGAAATCCCATATTGATGGGCTATAGACACTATAGAACTATGCCCAGTCATGCCCTTACGTAGAGGAAGAGGTAGACGCCTAGGAGAAGCTTAGAAAAATCCATTGCATGTTGGACATGTGGCCATCTAGGGCATATCTTGTCTCATTGCCCTGAAAAGGAGCAAGTAAATAAAGAGAAGGCTGACTTGAGATGCCCTAAATGCGGAGTCACACATATGTTTGCCAATTGCCCTAGGCAAAAACCCTCCCCTAGCTCAACAATCATACCTTTTGTGCCACTCAGAATCTTTTGTGTCGAGTTACCCGACAATGATGCCACACCTATTCCCCTAAATGTCATGACATGAGCTCAGACAAAGCAGGCTGGTATCTCATTACTTGGACCTAGCAACTTGGATGCATCCTCTGAGGGGAAGAGGAGGTGACGACATAGGAAAAAGAGAATCGAGACAAAGATAATGCTCAAGACTAAGAGCAAGACCACATTAACCAAGAGAAAATAGGTCACTGATACCGAAGTAGAAACATCTACTCATAAGACGAGAGAGAAGGGAAATACGAAGGTTGGAGAATTTGACCCCAACCAGCAAAGATGAGAGCTACGAATAAGGTCAAGGAGTGGATAAAAGAAGTGCAAGCTCACCTCCAAGAAGCCAAACCTATTGTTGAGGATGAGATTAACAAACTCTCAACCATGAGCCCACCAATCTCTCCCACATATCTAAGCGTATGAGAGAGAACACCACCACATGAGTAGTTGTAGGGGCAAAATGAGAGGGCCAAGAATACACAAACAGTTCAAGAACATTGGTAGGGAGCCCATGAAGCTGAGGAGGAAAAGACAGATGGAAACTTGCTAATCACACTAATAACAACTCTTGTGAAATTGTTGTTGGGATAATTTCTTAGGCAAAACTCCATGCTTTGGCAATAATTGAAGTGATGGGTGGAACATAGTAATGACCACCATAAGCTGCAAGACTTTCCAGACCATGATGCCATGACACACATACCAAGCCTAATGATGAATCCAATGTCTAAGTCCCCACAGGTAAATGCCTTTTGGGAGGGCATCGAGATACACGTAGTCTTACCTGTCATTGCCCTAGGAGATACCACATGAAAGGGGATAGTGGACACCAGAGCAAGCATTAGCGTACTTAGTCATGCAGTCTTGCAAGCTTGGGGAAACCCACTAGTGGAGACCGTAAGTGATGGGACCTAAAATGGGCCGGCACTGGCTAAGGCACTAGCCAGACCTCATGCCCTCAATAGATAACCCCACCACACGGCCTCGCGGGCCAAGAGCGTCTATCGAGGGATACACTATCCTAAACACTAATTATTGCGCGTTTATAGTCTATAATCTAATGGATGTTCCCTTTCCCCGTCTCCTCAAAGGGGGATTATACATATATCGGCAATGAATGCCACATATCACAGACACAAGGGTACCCCATCGGTTGATTACCGTGGCCCTACTGCAGCTCTCCTACATCTTGGGGATTGGCCCCTCGATATGCTGCTTCGACATAGAAACATTCGAAACAAACTCCCCTCTTAGTACCAATATATTTAATGTTCCAGGAATGCACTTATCCTCACTTATCCATCCCCTTTTGCCCACCGTCTAGGCCTACAGTCGGGTTGCTCACTCTCTCTAAGTGGGTCAAGTCCTAAAGAAACCAAGTGCTATGCATCCAGGAGCTTGTAATTGATACCATTTAACGATGCTTGATGCAAATGTGTATATGATTAAGTGCTCAAACAATTGAAAAACAGCCTCATGCGTTGTGCAAATCCATTATTTTCATGTTTCCATACACTAACGCATAATTGCTGCGATGAGAGAAGACACCGAGCCTTACACTCGTGTTGTATTTCCCTTTATTTAACTTAATGACATCCTTATATGAATAATGCAGCAAATACATCAGATTTTATAACATATTTCAATGCTCAAACTCCCCTCTCTCCCTATCGTTTAGAGTTTTGCTTGCGATGATAGGTAAAAGGGTAATTTCATGTGTATTTCGCAAAAAATAAGCAGTAAATACTCACAAAAACATATAAATGCGGATAACGTGAGGCAAAAAATTATGATTTTTCCTCATTATACACTCACAGACACATCCATAATTTTCCATAATTTTTCTCATCCATTCTCCATTTTTTCTCCTTTTAAAAAAGTATTTTTCATTAATTTTCCTTATTTATTATCAATAAAAATGGAATAAAATTAGCATTATTTCAGATTTATGGCTCTTGAGTCCTTAAACAGCAACCATGTAGATTTTATTGGTGTTTTGTTTCATGCTTTTCCCATTTTAAGCCTAAAAATTCCATTTTTACTCTAAAAACCATGCTTTTTGGGTTTTTTTCATTTATTTTCCACACTTTTAAGTATATATTTTATTATTTTATTATTATGAAGGACTAAAACCAACAGCAAACAACATGTCCATCAATTTTCAGCCCATATGAACATTGCTAACCTCATCAAATGGGGAAAAAAAACCAATTTCTTTGTAAAAATGTCATTACCGTGTATTTTTCATTATTTCGGGTTTTGAAACTTGTTGTGGGTCTGCAAATCAAGGCCCGTTTGATGCTCAGCCCACCTTCACACTACCATCTTCAGCCCACCTTCAATTTGGAAGCAATCTGGTACCACGTCGGACAAGCATTCTCAATCGGGCTTCATTCTTCTTCACACGTAGGAACTGCGGCCCCTTGCAGGAGAGAGAAAGAGGAGAGAGAAAGATTGAAATTTGATCTCCACAACCCGATAGCCATTCAAGGAGCAGACTAGAGCGATGGAGAGCGAAGATCAAGAGTAGAGCATGCATGTAATCGGTTGGGGGGTTGCTTATAGTCCCCACATCCCATCATCATCAATCGTTGAGAAAATGGTGCCATCTCCTTGCTTCACGCCCAAAAAAACGCCCCCCCCCCCCCCCCCCCCCCCCCCCCCCCCCCCCCTCAAATTCGTTTTGTTTTTAGGGGCCCCCCAAAGGGAGCCCCCAAGGGTCGTGCTCTTTTGCATCCTCTAAGTCCTTTCACACTTGACTTTAGTCTTGGCCTCCCGGGCATCCCATCTCCCACGTCCAGTGTCCAAATTTCAGTCCGTAAAATCCTGGGCGTCCGCCTTGAAGTCCTCCACTGCTGGGAATCTCCTAGGGTCCCATCTGACATGCCAAAAAATTGTCAAAATTCACCAACAATCGTTAAGTGGTTCTTTTAAGCCTTTTTCAGGCATTATCGCTTAAAATTGTACTGATTGCTACCGCCGCCTTCGACGAAGTCTATTTTTTTCCTAAAATACGAAATTGTTGGCTATTTTTAAGCACTTCTCAGTGTTAAAAATCATCTGTCATTGGTGACCATGGGATAGGGTGACTCAGCCCATCGAATCCCACAAACAAACCTGCACATAAACATAACCACAAAGAGCATCAAGCTGATACAAAATAGATACACAACAAAACACATCACAACTCTCACTCTATCCCCTTGTCAAAACCAAGGCATGAAATCCACGAGGAGTAGGTCTAGCATAACCTGACAACAAGTCAAAAGCTAGTCACTAACCAATTGCTCCAACACAACCAAGCTAAAAAGATCTATCAAAGAGTTCATCCGCAGTGGTGGTCTGAAATACCTATCTAACTAGGGATAATACAACTAGGAGCTCCTACTAGGCGAGAACTCCTATAGCCTGATCAACAAATATTGTCTTTGAGCACTTTGGGTCGTTAGCTTCTTATTTTCCATACTCGGGCGTGTAAAAGGGAGGGAGCTGAGCATAGTGACCCAAGGAGAGCAGGGCATTGGCCTTAGGTCCTGTCTCAGTACCCAAGAGCCTACCAAGCCTGCGCAAGGAGACACTTAATCCTTTTCGAACACTCACTTTTACTTTCGCTCCAATCTTCTTTTATTCTTTGTTTTTCTGCTAGAAGTCACCCCTAGGAAGACAAGGCATCGGCCCCGGGTCTGACTTGTCCCCAGGAACCTACCAGGCCTTCACAAGGTGATAAACAATAGCTCAAGGATTTTTCTTTCTTTCCATTTCTATTTTTTATAGGGGTTAGAACCCCTTTTTACACACCTCTGTATATTCATATATTGTCTTTCAAATATGAGGGTTTTGTCTCTTTCCATCATTATTTTAGTAGGCTTCTATAACTGCCTCATAACTAATAGGAACTCCTAGAACGGCCGCCTAGCAGGTCAGCAGAACAGAGTCACTAGAACTCCCTTCTAAAACAGATCTTACAATGCCTGACAATGCCTTGTAGGAGGCAATGACTATTCACACCTCCCCCCAGACACACAGAGCCTAAACCTTGGAATTCATGCCTTGATTGCTGGTCCCCAACAAACAAAAGAAAGTAACCCTTACACACACATATATCAATAATTGCTTAAGGGAAAAGACTCAGAAAGGAAACGAAACCACCTGGAATGGCTACAAGAAGCTCCTTCGCAGAAAGGCTCCCTCCAGCGACCTCGTCAATCTATATGATGCAAGCACTACAACAAAAACCCATTAACTGTACCCGCACCAAATAAACGAATGGCCCTCTTGGCCTAAGGAAATAGATCATTAAAACCTGAAAACAAGTGGCCCTCTTGGCCTAAAGAAATCAAGCAAACCTGCTCATATAGATCCCTCCTTGGAAGAAGGCAGATATACAAACACACACTCCACTCCAAGGGAAAAGACAAGACGCTCAGCCCTAAACTAAATGCATCAAGTTATGACCCATACCTCCTGCAGATACCCCAAGAGGCATATGCATAACATGTTGTGGAATCAACCTATGGGTCTAAGATAATAATGGTAGATGGGTCTCGACTACTCTTCTCATTACCCATATCAACCATCGCCTGCCATATAACGTGTGGTCTAATAACATTCCCCACAAGCTCTCAAATTCATCAAGTAGGGTTATAGCAATTCGATGATGCATATGAAAGAAGGATAGGATTCCGGATTGTATATATCCCATTAAGTTGATTTAGGATCAGCTGGGAATCCCCTTTTACTAACAACCGCCTAATGCCACCTTTCTTGGCAATATTCAATCCCATAATCAGGGCTTTATACTCTGCCATGTTGTTATGAATCCCACCCCGAGATAAGCAGCTGATTTCATTGTAACTCTACATTGGGGATCTCAGATGACCTCTCCAACACTCCATTTTCTATTAGGCCTCATAGATGCTCCATCAAAGGATAACATGTACGTCCACAAGGGGTTTACATAGATTGCCATCAGGAATTCCTCTATTCATAAGTATGATAATCAAAATTCAACATATTTAGAGGATGAACTGACGGCTCCATCCCACCTTCTTCATGAAACTCAACAAGGATGCTTGTCAAGATTTGTAAACAGTGATGGCAGAAAACTTTAATCTCCCACACAAAGGTACCGTCTTCTTGCTCAACCACTTTGTATCCCTTGCTCCACCAGATAAGCCTCCCCTGATGATATATTTGCTCTAGATATGGGTGCTCCAAATAAGGGATTAACCACCCTATCGACCTGTTTAAGCTCTCTTGCAGGTCTCAAATCAGCCCCAGCATGGACCTGCAATGCATTTAGTGCATTAGCATATTTAGAAATAATCAGGTTTGATCTTGTTAAGATTAACCTTATTCTTAAATTCCACTCCTTATAGATCAACTAATAAAACCGTGGACTTATTTTTACCTATCCGAACTATCTTGTAAGGGCCATCCCAGCAAGGTTCCAACTTTCCTGGAAATAGCTCCCTATGCGCATTGTAATACAGAACTGATTGCCCTTTTTTAAAGGTATACTTCTTCGCCTTTAGATCATGCAACCGCTTCATTCGACGTTTAGCTACCTCCTAATACAACAAACTCTGCAATTTGAGCTCGTCCAAGTGGGCTATAGTCGTAAACCGCTCAAATAAGGCATCTTCATCACCCAAAGAATGATTGATTGTGAATCTTATGGTTGGCAACTCAATTTCTAAGGGCAAGACACATTGATTGTGAATCTTATGGTTGGCAACTCAATTTCTAAGGGCAAGACACATTCCTCCCCGTAAACTAATTTGAATGGGGTGTGGCCAGTGGCTCATTTAAACGTCGTATTGTACGCCCAAACTGCCACATATAATTTTGTATCCCAGTCACGTTGCTTTTTAGAGACTATCTTGGATAGGATACCCACAAGCTACTTATTGGTACTTTCAACCTGTCCATTGGCTTGCGGATTATAGGGGGTCGTCTTGTTATGCTTAATGCTCCATGCTTCAGTCAAGCTTCTAATTACCTTATTCAAAAAATGAGTTCCACGGTCCGATACTATTTCCTTTAGGGGACCAAAACGGCAAATGATCTGCTCAAGTAGGAAACTAGCAGTCTCTTTTGCATTGCCTTGCCTCGTCGCCTGTGCTTCTAACCACTTTTGTAAAGTAATCAGTTGCTACTATAATGTATCTTTTCTGAGTAGTAGATGACGGGGTAATGGGTCCCACAAAATCGATGCCTCACTTCTCAAATGGAAGGATAGCCATAATAGGCGTAAGTGGACGCTTCCTATTCTCTCGACTGTCATGTCTTTGATATGTATCATATCTCTTAACATAGTCAAATGAATCCTGGAAGATGGACGGCCACCAATAACCAGCTCGTAAAGCCTTCTGTGTTGTCAACCGCCCAGCAAAATGTCCTCCACAAGCGGAGTCATGGCATTCTTCCAAATAAAGGGAACCTCGTCAGGCATCACACATCGATGATAGATATCATCAACACCTTGCTGATATAATATCCATGCGATAAAGGAAAATTTCAATGTCTGCTATTTAATCTTCCTCTTCTCGGGTTTTGATAGAGTAGCTCTAGTCTCTCCTGTAGAAAGATAGTGCGTTATAGCAGCATACCAAGAGGGAATAGACACCGTATCAATCTTAAACAATGTTTCCATGTCACTTCCTTTAGCCACGACCTCTTTTGGCTCTCCGAAATCCACAAGACACTCGACAATGCCCTGAAGCTTCAGCGGCTTGCTCTTAATCTTGTAATCAAACTCTTGCAAAGTGATTAACCACTTTGCTAAATGATCAGACGGCTGTAACTTATTCAACAACAATCGAAGCCCTTCTGCCTTTGTATAAAAAACCACCCTCTCATAAAGAATATAGTGCCTGAACTTCTTGGTCGCAAATACCATTGCAAGGCACAACTTCTCCATATAGGTGTAGTTAATTTCCGATATGCCTAACTTTCGACTAGCAGAAGCTATCGGATGGTACCACTTTTCCTCCCAAATTTGGGCCAAACAGCAGCTGATACTATACATAGTTGCTACTGAAAATATATAGAACATTTCACCCCTTTTAGGTGCTTTTAAAATAGGTGCTTTGGCAAGCTTCTACTTTACATCATCAAAAGATACTTTGCAAGCATCACTCCATGAAAACTGACAATTAAAGGGCAATAGATTCGTCAGTGGCAACATTCTTTCTATCAAGGCATTGATAAACCTCTGATAATACCCTACCGATGACAGAAAGCTATGCACTTCCTTTGGAGTACGCGGTGGACTCATGGCAACTATAACCTTGATCTTTTCAGGATCAGTCGCAATCCCTACGAAACTGACCACATGGCCTAACAAGAGCCCATAAGGGACTCCGAAAACGCACTTCCGTGGGTTGAGAGCTATGCAGAATTATCTGCAACCCTCAAAACACTTTCGTAAGATAATTAATTGTCTATCCCTTACGGTGGCTGCCCCCAGATTGTTAATGAATACTTTCAATTCCTCGAGGGAAATGTCACCAAAGGTCTTGTTGGCTGTTCTCTGCCACGAACCTGGTGCATTACATAACCCAAATGCCATTATATGGTACGTAAAGGTACCGAAGACAGTGATAAACGTCGTTTTTAGCTTGTCTTGCTCAGTAATCGCCATTTAATTATACCCTGCAAAACAATCCATATATGAATAGATTTCCCTACCCACTAGTTGACCCAAAATTCAATAAATGGCACAACGGGTAGTAATCTTTAACAGTTTGCTTATTCAACTCTCTAAAATCTACGCAAAGCCAAATCTGATTATTCTTCTTCTTCATGATCACAACTGGTGAGCACCATTCAGTATGCTGAACAGGGAAGATCAAACCCGTTTTTCGTAACTTCTGTAGTTCCTCAAACAACCCGTCCCTTAATTCAAAAGGCATACACCTTACTTTCTGACGTACAAGGCAGGTACCTTCCTTTACAGGAATAGTATGCATAGCTAGACTAGAAGGAATACCCCTAAGTTCATCATAGCTGCAAGCAAAGATGTCATGGAACTCCTGAATCAGGGACACATAGTCCTCTCTCTCTTTCGAACTGACCATAGAACCCAATTTGATGGGTCGCGGATCATTAGGCGTACCAAGGTCTAGCTCAATAACATCCGTGTCTCTTATTCAATCATGAGGCTCTATCAGCTCATTCAAGGTTATCTGATAAATATCCTATGTAGTGGACCCTTCCTTAGATCCATCGCTCGATGACGTCTCACTATTAGATGGATCATCTATTTTTTCTAGTTCAGTGGAGGATAAATGAGCTCTCTCACTCTGAGAAGACTCAGGGTAAGCATCTACTATTACGTGATGGGCACCTCGACCTAGAATCGCTTGACCAGCGCGGGTATATCGACTTGACAGTCTGTTCGTAAAATCCAGGGCCTTCCTAGAAAAACTCGATAGCTAGGACATCCCGCAAACCTTATCACCCTAAAGTCCAAATAGCATTCCATGCTTGCAACAGTAACATGGACTTTAGAGATGCAACCTTTCAGTTGTCTTAGACTATCATCCGCCATCCTAAGAAGTTTGGAGTCATCTTTTTGAATTTTGAGACCTAGTCGCTCCATCAAGTCTAAACTTATGATATTGACGGAGGATCCGGTGTCCACGATAGCATGCTCTACTAATATTTCATCCACATACGCTGGAACCCTAGGGCAATGCTTTTCAGCATGATCGAAGCAATCTTCTCCTACTCTAGCTATGCCCAAAGGTTCTACTATATACCCGATACGTAGGATTTTCTTAAATTCCTTGCATACTCCTAGAGAATGTTTAATCAATTGCATGAGATTCACATTTGGTTTGACTTCACAAAGAGAACTTGCTAAATCAAAGTCATGGTAGTTAGCCAAAGTTCTCTTCTCGTGCCAAACCATTCTTTCCTTTGGTCATTGGACCATTGGCTTTAGTGCCTCTTTTTTTACTTTTGTCTTCTTTCTTGGCACCTCTCTATCCTTCTCAAGATCTACTTTACCATCAACAGGCCTTAGAGGTCCACCTTCCATATCCAGATTCAGAACTCGCTTTTCCCTAGCATCCTGCTTAGGGTTTCCCTTGATAGATTTTACAGTTCCTTTATCACCCTCTTTAATCTTTTGCCCTCTTGTTACGGCTCGTAGATTATAAGTTTCAGCATCATGTCCTTAACTTCACCAAGGACATTAGAGGCACTCGACTCGTAGCCGCGATCATTAGTTTGTCATCCCATGGGCCTAACCACTTGATTAGGGATTGGCCGTTGACCTATTAGCATAACATTAGGATTCATTGTTTGGCCCCCACTATTTAGTGAGGCTGTCTAACTAGCCATGGGCATAGTCATGCTAGGAGGAGCTGGTAACATAGGAAAATTTGGCATGATACCTCCTCTCCCATTCGCATTTGATATGGGATCCCCTTGACTCCCATTGGTCAAGGCCAAGTTATTACCATTCCAATTTATCCTTGCTGCATAAGCCACTTGCAAGTGCGACTCTACTCCTGCTTGGGTAATAGCAATGTCAATGTCGGCCAAAGCAACACTACTCAGCTGCACCTGGATATTAAAATCCAATCCATGTAGGAAATATTGTAACTGGGCAGCTTCTGGAATAGAGATATAAGTATTTATTTTATGAAGAACTTGCTTTAATTTCTTGGCATAGGCCTGGACATTCTCATTTGGCTCTTGGTGTGTTACATTCAAGACACGCAATCAATATTGTCCACTCTACTCAAGGGAAAACTCTCTACGGAAAGTCATAAAGAATTGGGCACTGCTAGTTATGGTTCTGGCTTCAAGACCGTTGTACCATACTGCCGCTCTTCCTTTTAACGTCATGTTAAAGAACATCATTAGGTGTCCTTCGTCTTGGATTCGATAATTGAACATGAGTGTTTGAAACTCCTTAATGTGGAGTTCTCCATCTTTTTCTGCTAACCCATGGAAAATGGGCAACGATGCTCCTAATGCCAGAAAATTTGGTGTCCTTGCTGGGATTGCGATAGGTTGTGCCATGGCTACAACTGGATTGACAACAGGAGTTTATGTAGGTAAAACTACACCTCCACTTGTTGTGGGTTGATTAACTGGAAGTAGGGAAGTACTAGGACTTCCACTTGCACTCGAAGAGCTACTTGTAACACTTAGGTTACTAGAACCACTACCACTTATGCTCAACAGGCTGCTTCTTTGAGGAGAATAACAATTTACGATCTCCAACCGCCGTCTAGCCCTCTCAGCACGTTTTGCTTTTTGTATTTCGGCTTGACGGTCCTTGTCAAAGAACATAAACCAACTATTTAGTCCTTGGAAACCCTAGATTCGAGAACCACCACTTGTTGGCAGCTCCCGACACACGCACCACTGATGGGACCTAAAATGGGCCACACTAACCAGACCTCATGCCCTCAACAAACAACCCCACCACACGGCCTCGTAGGCCAGGAGTGTCTGTCGAGGGATACACTATCCTAAACACTAATTACTCCGCGTTTATAGTCTGTAATCCAATGGACGTTCCCTTTTCCCATCTCCTCAAAGGGAGATTATACATATATCGGCAATGAATGCCATATATCATAGACATAAGGGCACCCCATCGGCTGATTGCCGTGGCCCTACTGCAGCTCTCCTACATATTGGGGATTGGCCCCTCGATGTGCTGCTTCCACACATAGACACATTCAAAACAAACTCCCCTCTTAGTGCCAATATATTTAACGTTCCAGGAATGCACTTATCCTCACTTATCCATCCCCTTTTACCCACCGTCTAGGCCTACAGCCGGGTTACTCACTCTCTCTAAGTGGGTCAAGTCGTAAAGAAACCAAGTGCTATGCATCCAGGAGCTTGTAATTGATACCATTTAACGATGCTTGATGCAAATGTGTATATGATTAAGTGCTCAAACAATTGAAAAACAGCCTCGTACATTGTGCAAATCCATTCTTTTCATGTTTCCATATACTAATGCATAATTGTTGCGATGAGAGAAGACACCGAGCCTTACACTCGTGATGTACTTCCCTTTATTTAACTCAATGTCATCCTTATATGAATAATCCAGCAAATACATCAGATTTTATAACATATTTCAATGCTCAAACTCCCCTCTCTCCCTACCGTTTAGAGTTTTGCTCGCAGTGATAGGTAAAAGGGTAATTTCATGTGTATTTCGCACAAAATAAGCAGTAAATACTCACAAAAACATATAAATGGGGATAACCTGAGGCAAACCCTCATGCTTTGTCATCATTATACACTCATAGACACATCCATAATTTTCCTCGTCTGTTCCCATTTTTTTCCCTTTTAAAAAAGTATTTTTCTCATTTTTAATTATTTTTTCTTATTTATTATCAATAAAAAATGAAAGAAAATTAGCATTATTTCAGAGCTGTGGCTCTTGAGTCCTTAAACAGCAACCATGTAGATTTTATTGGTGTTTTGTTTCATGCTTTTCCCATTTTAAGCCCAAAAACCTCATTTTTACTTTAAAAACCATGCTTTTCAGGTTTTTTCCATTTATTTCCCACACTTAAAGTGTATATTTTCTGAGTTTTTTATTATGAAGGACTAAAACCAATAGCAAACAACATGTCCATCAATTTTCAGCCTATATGAACATTGCTAACCTCATCAAATGCAAAAAAAAGCCATTTTCTTTGTAAAAATATCATTACCGTGTATTTTTCATTATTTCAGGTTTTGAATCTTGTTGAGGGTCTACAAATCAGGGCCCGTTTGATGATCAGCCCACCTCCACACTGCCATCTTCAACCCACCTTCAATTTGGAAGCAATCCAGTACCACACCGGAGGAGCATTCATCAACCGAGCTTCATTCTTCTTCACACGCACGAACCGCCCCTTGCAGGAGAGAGAGGGAGGAGAGAGAAATACTGAAATTTGATCTCCACAACCGGGCAACCGTTTGAGGAGCGGACTGGAGCGATGAAGAGCGAAGATCAAGAGTAGAGCATGCATGTAATCGATTGGGGGGGTTGCTTACAGCCCCCACATCCCATCATCATCAATCGTTGAGAAAATGGCTCCATCTCCCTGCTTCACGCACGAAAAAAATGCCCCCCCCTCAAATTAGTTTTTTTTAGGGGCCCCCAAAGGGAGCCCCCAAGGGTCATGCCCTTTTGCATCCTCTAAGTCCTTTCACACTTGACTTTAGTCTTGGCCTCCCAGGCATCCTATTCCCGCGTCCGATGTCCAAATTTCAGTCCGTAAAATCTTGGGCATCCGTCTTGAAGTCCTCCACTACCGGGCATGTCCCAGGGTCCCATCTGACACGCCAAAAAATTTTTAAAATTCGCCAACTGTCGTCAAGTGGATCTTTTAAGCCTTTTCCGAGCATTACCGCTTAAAATCGTATTAATTGCCACCATCGCCTTCGATGAAGTCTATTTTTTCCCTAAAATACGGATTTTTTGGCTATTTTTAAGCACTTCTCGGCATCAAAAATCATCTGTCAACAAGGTTCAATGTCACTCTAGCAAATGGGATGAAGGTTAAACCCTTTGGAGTTCTAAAGGACTAGCCATTAAAGATAGCGAGAATCCAATTCTCAATGAACTTCATGGTTACGAAGGGAGTGGATTACGATGTTCTGCTTGGTAGGCCTTGGATGAGAAATGCCAAAGCAATAGAGGAGTGGGGTAATTACCTATTATTCTTGGGTAATAGATCAGAAGTTGTTTGAGTAGAGATGGACGCATGGAAAACCTCACCAGTGGACTTAGATGCCATCTCTATCCTACTAAAGGGTGACTCGAGGCTTAGTAGCGATTATGGACCTCTAACAAGGTCCATTCCTTGCCCTAAGGATGAACGAGACTAGATACATGTATTGGCAACCATTGATCTCTCATTCTCAGAGGATGAGGGTGGATCCAGGCAAGTTGTAGACTTAGCTAGCAAACCTAAGATTTCCATCACTTCTAACATGCCCACAGTACCCTTGTGCATGATGGCCATGGGTCAACTAACACCAATCACCTATCGTGTCCCAGCAAACAAATTATAACTTCACAGAATCCTCGAGTACCTGTCAAGTCAGCTTACAGGTAACCCAACTGCCAATTTAAAGCTTATCAAGGATCTTATGGAAAGCATAGCGTGGCAATGAACTAAGGTGCACGACTCAAATTTTTCATATAACTAGACTCTCATGACAAGCGTGGTGGCAGAACTCGGAAGTAGGAACCCTACCAGTGACATAAAATCTCAATATGAGGATTCTGTGATGACGAGTATGAAGACTATTGTTCCATCACTGAGAGGAGAGTAAATAAGAAGTAGAGACCATAGAATATGATATCGAGGGAAGAGTAATTTGTTGAGAAATGACAAATGATGTATGCTCCAAGAAGAGATGTCCCGAATCCCATATGCGTAGTGGAGAAAAAGGGAACCATCATGAGCCTATAAAGTGATGTACCTTCTTATCATTCAATGATGGAATACAAGTGTACTTTGTCCTTTTAGTCATAGTCAGTGTCATAGTCAAGATTGTGTTTATGAGTCTAAGCTTCCACCTTGGAACCTAATTCACTTGAGTAACAACATTGTCCATGTCACTATGAATCTGATCTTCGTCTTCCAACCTCCATAGCTGCCATGCTTTAGATCCGTGTTCTTCAACATGGTATCATGCCTCAATCGAGCATGGCTCAGCTCTACTCTTACTCCTCTTAGCTTTGCTCAATCTTAGGACAGCTTAGTTTGAATGCATGACTTTAGTTTGTCACTTAAACTCACACTCACTGTTTGGCAGTCATAGCCCACTAGACCTGCAGCACTTGGATCTCTTGGATCTCCTCAACCAGAGCCTATCTCAGCTAGCTTTCTTCTAGAGATGTGTTCCCTTGCTTAGGGCGCATCACTCTACATCAAAGGTCGACATTACACACTCCCTTCTCCAACATTTCAAAAAAACCCAGCTTGCTAAAATTTTGTGCCCATCACCGTTCGTACTGCCAATTTAACTCCTGCATGCAGTGGCTCACTTTGCAATTATAGGGCTTTCAAAGCTCCATATCCAAGCTCTCTCCCCATAAAATATTTTCAAGAAATTCTTATCCTACAAGCTACAACAAATAAGAAACTTGTCAGCCAGAAAACCAGAGACTCATAGCCTTGAATTTCAAGCTCAAATTTTCTTCATTTTTTCATCCTTCTTAGTCAACTGGAGTTTTTGTCATTTAGATCTGATCAGTTCCAGCAAGTGCAAACTTCAAGAAGAAGATATAAAGCAACCCACCTGAATTCAAGCAATTCACTTGAAGATCAAGAAGACCACCTAAAATCAGGCAACATCAAGCCTGAAATCAAGCTAGTATCTCTTGATACTAACCTAGTGCTTCTTGACACTAGTGTCTTGAGACATCCAAGAACAACTCATTTGATGGTTTTACTTCAGTTCTTGCAATGACAAACATGAAAATTTTCAATGCGGAATGCCCAATTGATTAAATCTCTTGTAAGCTTCAATCTCAATGTAAAAGGATAGACATTGCCCGAGTACACTCATGGTAAGGCCTCCTTCAAAATGTTTGAACTTGAGCAAATAGCCAAGTTCAATGGAGAAGGATTTCATGCCTAGAAGGAGAAGACCATGTACCACCTTATGCGAAAGGACTTGTGGGACCTATTTGAAGATTATGCAGATAGCAAGAAGGAAGATGATGAAGATGAGTTCGTTGAAGAAGACCCAGTTCAAGACAAAGGAGTGGAAAAAGATGACCAACAAGGCTCTAGGCATCATTGCCTAGGGACTAAGTGATGATGTACTACATCATATCTCTGGCATCAAAGATGCTAGAAATGCTTGGGAGAAACTTGACAGGATGTTTGGTACCCAAGCAAAGAATTCAAAGGTAAAATTACTCATGTAGTTTTATAAACTGGATATAACAGACAATGCTTCCATAACCATAACAATTTCAATGTGGTCTAAAACTTTGTAGAAGAAAGTTTTTTAAAATTCCTCACAGATTTTGAGATATTCAGCACAGACCTATGCAGACTGGCTATTTACTACAATAAACAGTAGGTGATAGCATCATTGCTTGATCAAGAGTGCATCTGAGAGCTTGAAGAACTAATTATAGATCTAAAATAACGGTGGTTTGCTGTATATAGACAACCTACAGCATGTATGCACCTCTAACATGAGCTTGGAGCTCTCAAACTTGTTCAGGAGTACCATTGAAGCATAGGTATATGTTGGGAAGTCATATGGACTTGATGTCATGCATTGGAGCTGGGATTTTATGCTGAAAAATATTCAAATTTGGAATTTTTTAATGACTAGAAATTGTCACTGAATGTAGGCAATAAGCATTGTCTCTTACTAAAGCATTACATGTCATTTTGGAGCTCATGTCATTTGTATGACCTGACATATGTATGTTGAATGCTTGGAAGACTAAAGAGAGCATTGGATGCAACTCAAGATTGGAATCTGGAGATGAAAAAAATGCCTTGACATCTACTTGGCTGGTCACTTACAGTAATTGCAGTATATGACATTGCCTCTCTACACTCCTAAAGAAAATAGCATCATTTTTCACTCATGCATAACCTGCATCATCCAAAGTGCCAACAAAGATAAGGCTCTTCGTGAGAGCTGATACATGACGTACATCAAGAAGAGTAAACATGCAACCTGAACCAAACTAAGCTGAACATCACCAATATCAACTATCTCCAATGCCAGGTCATTACCCAAACGAATAGATCTAGTAAAGTTACGATAGGAGTGAAACCACTCTCTATGAGGGGTCACATGAAAAGAAGCTCCTAGAATTATCAACCAACACTAAGTATACCCTAACAAAGCATCAATTAGCTGTGAAGTCTCAGGAGAAGAAGCTGCAAGTAATCAAAATTAGTTTGCACAACATTAATATCTTCAATCTTAACACTAAACTTGCTAGGGACAATGTTGTGATCATCATTTTTGTCTTGTGCTTTACCCTTGACCTTTTCTTTGCGCTTGTCTTCGCACATTTTATGGCACTATGGCCGAATATGCCTTGCTTTTCCATAGTAATGACAAGTCAATGAGGACTTACAGCCACAGGACTTATTGCGAGACTATCCACGTGACAGAAAGCGAGACTGCTGAGAGTCTCTACCATTGTGGTCATACCATTATTGCCTCTAACTGTCAAAGCATAAGAGGTGTGGGAAGCATCGACATTCTTCTTGTTAACCTCTTCAATCAAGAGTGCACCCTTCTACATATCCTGCAACTGTAACCCATCATCTATGTTGGCACACAACAGTATGAAATGTATCCCGCGATTCAGGCAGTGTAACTAAGAGAAACAAGGGAAGAAGGGTGCCCTTGACTTCAATCCCCTACGAAGACAAAAGGTTGATAATGGAATGAAACTCATTTAAGTGAGTTGACATAGAAGTGCTCTCCTTTATGCGAAGGTCCACGAGTTGCTTCAGCCAATACATCTAAGAAACAAGGCTTTGTTTGTCATAGACATTGCGAATCTTTTTCTATAATTCCCATGTGGATTGCCCATAATAGACAACATTGTAAAACACCTGCTTAGAGAGGGATAATATGATAGTAAACTTACATAGCTCATCTAGTTCAACCCAATCATCTACATCAATAAGTTTGAGATTGACACCCTTATATTTCAAGGGCCTAACCTACATTTTCTGTACTAAAACTTGCCAGATTCGAGCCTTCCAACAGCTATAGTTGGTGTCATCCAACTTGTCAATATTAAAGATAGCACTATTACTTGAGCCACTAGGCATAATGAAGGCAAACAAGTGCACAATTTGTCAAAATAGGCTATTTTGATTACTACAAACAGCCCTAAAAACACTACCAGATCAAGAACAGAAGAGACCAACTAGAGGCACAATGGACTGAGTAATGTAACAAAAGCTCAGTACATAACCAACCAAGATGCATACATCACTGTCAACATCGTGATAGAGATAGATGCCGGTGGCCCAAAAGTAATGTCACATTAGCTCACTAAGCATCAACTTCGTACATAATGCATGATAAAGGGCATGTATATGTCACCAAGTCCCACGGTCTCATTGTAAGACCCTCGAGCTCAACTACGTAACCAAAAGCTCAATTCTCCAAATGTCAAGAACTGGCCTCCATTGGAACAAAAGTCAAATGCCAAATGAGAAAACAAAGCTCAAAACATCATGTGGAAGGCGTCCATACATCCAAGATCCAAGTAGTATATATTCAAGAGCATCCAATCCAAGTAGCTTGCAAAGCTCTTACTAAAGCATCAAATAGCCATACATAACAGTGAATGACAATCAATGTTAAGATTTAAAACTCCAATCTCAGCTCAAAGGCAATCTGGAAGCATAAGCAAGCATGTTACATGAACCATAAGCATCGGTACATCACCTGAAATGATCGATAAGCACCCAGGAGCAAGAGGTATATGCTTCACTGATAAAATTGCATTCAACCTTGTTATAGCATCAATACATACGCATATGGGCATCGCAGGAAGCATATACAAGCTCCAATGTCTAAGGAAACTCTATTCAGATTCGTATAATAGTAGGTCTGTTGTTATGATAGCAAGGAATAGAGGTTGGAAGCTCCAAGACTCAAGTAACCAATGTTGGGGATGATTGCCCAAGTGCCAAAGGCCACGGGAGGTGGGAGAGTTATCAAATCAGACAGAGGGGAGGATTGCCTAAACACATGCAACATGTGGATATTGCTGTTGTAGCTGCTCCCTTTGCTGCCCACAATGGAGCAAAAGGCAATGATGACTAGGGCTAGGGGAAGACTTGGAGCAAGCCTCAACAAGTCTTCTATCACTTGGGAAGAAGATGGATCTCAATGCATACCTCGAGGTGAAGAATCCATGGCTGAAACTGTGAGGAGCTGAAGCTTTTCTCCACCAGAGTTGAAGCAATGCTTCGTTGGTGGGCTCAAGCTCTTGGGAAAGATGGCTCTAATACCAGCTGAAGGGAGTGAGCCCTGAAGTGGAAGCATGGAGCAGAAGCAAGAGCTAGAGAGAGAGAGAGAGAGAGAGAGAGAGAGAGAGAGAGAGAGAGAGAGAGAGAGAGAGAGAGAGGATGTGAGAACTCTAATAGTCATAACGTGTGACCAGCCCTCCCTTTATTCAAATGTCACTGAAAGAATAAAGAATGAAGTGATATTGATGGCCGCTCACCACTTGCAATGTACAGGTGTGTGGGTATGTGGGACGTGGATGATGTTAGTGTAACTAATACATGGGTGGCTAGGCATATGTGCCTTTACCCCCAACATGTTCAACCTATAGACCAAAATTAGTCAGGATAACATCGTGAAGGCCTTCTTGAAGGTCAAGAACAATTTAAATTTTAGGAGAGGTCATGGGATGAGGAGTATAAAATAGTTCAAGACTCAGGAACTAGTCATCCTAAAGTTGCTTAACTATCTTTCATATGCCGTGGTTTCCATCATCTTCATAGCATCTTTAGCCCATTGGAGTTCTTCTCTCTCCTTACCCCACAAACATGTTCTCTGCATGTTGATATAGTGTTGAACAATGCATGCAAAGTTCCCCCAAGGGTCAACACGACTCCCTATATCCTCCTTTAATAGCTCCATGCACCATGTACTCGAAGAGGGTCTACTCGAAATTTTTGGATTTTGCAACAATCCATGTTAGATGCCATTCCAAGCTTATAAGTTCCATTGCTTTGAGGGTTAAGATCATTGGCATGTAGTCAAATAAGAAGTACTAGTAGTCTCAATGAATATCCACTATTATAGGCATTCTCTTGATCTTGTGCAGTACTAACAGTCAAGGTGCACCCATTAACTTGGATGGCGCAAGGAGTTGTAGGTTGTGAGCTATGAGGTGATCAATTATGCCGATAAGGTCGAGCTTCTCCTCTACCTCTTTCTACCTAGGTCTATTGCTTTGTTCCCATACCACCATATATTGATGCTATTTGTATGTTTGCATCCGTCCCCTATGTATTCGAGACCAATCTGGTCCAAAGCTATTCGCGATTGGGTTGTGTGCATGTGTTGGCCCTACCACGGTTGTTTAGTCCATTTCATTTTACATAAAACTGTGGGTTTTTTTTTTTTTTTTTTTTTTGAGAGAGAGAGAGAGAGGGGGAGAAGAATGCATTGCATAGTAGGCTACGACTAGAGAAGGCTTCTTTCCCATCAATCTACGTCAACAGCGTCAACGCTAGCTCGATCGACCCGCTGCTCTGCCTAATAGGTGAACCAGCCAGCTTGTCATCATCGTCTAGCCCGCCTCAGTACTGCCCTACACCGTTTACCCCCCTGCTTGTGGCGATGCCTGCGTGCTCTTCGCTAGCACTGTTCATTCTGTCCCTTCCTTCCGCCCCTTCGATGCTGAGGTCGTTTTTGGATCCTCCTGGAAAGCGGCATTCTATATCGCCATCGCCGTCACCATCACGATCACGAGCATCGTTGTTGTCGTCGCTACTGATCAGTTCGTTCTTTACGTCTGGAATCTACAGGTGATTGTCGCGCGGTTGTCGATTTTAGGGCTAATGTTGGGTCCTTTTAGCGTATGCAAACTGTTATTATGGCGGTCACGTTTCTTTTTCTTTTTGTTTCGGTTCGAGCAGGTGCACAAGGAGAGGTGTTTCTCTCTTGCATTCATGGTTCTCCACGGCTTTCATGAACAGCGACACAGGAGCTATGCATTGTGAGGCTGCACGGCACATACTCTATCGGGATATTGCGATTAAGGCTCTTCTCTCTTGGATTTAGAAGAGCCTTAATCACACAGGATTGGATTTTTGCCATTAGGTACACAATGTAGATTGCATTTGTTGTTGGATACCTCCGCTTTTACACCCGTTGTTGAGTCAAGAGACAGTTAATTTCCAAGGTTGTTGATTGTTGAAACTGATCAACAGACAGGCAATTTCCAAGGTTTTTGATTTCAACAGTCCCTCTTGAGAATAATTTCACACCTAGCCTACAAGCAGATAAACAGAAAGTTATTCTCTGAGCACATTATATAAGGTTATCAACAGGGATGTTGATTTCTACAGTCTCCCTTGAATAACTCCACAATTAGATCTAAGAAGACTGATAAAATTTTTTAATCAAAGAGGATCGCAACTTCTGTGCACAAGTGGGATCAAGACACCCACAGAGGCAAAGATGTGAGCTTATGCGCAGACCTGCAAGGTCTATGGAGATCGAAGCTCTTCTTGAAGACATTTGGTGTTTCTTTCTCTCATTCTCATGCTTCGAACCATCTACATATGACCATAAGCTTCACTCTTGCTTCCTTCTGGCTACCATCCTCAGATTATGTACATAGGTGCAGTTTCTCACTTACAATGGCAAGAGCTGTTGTGCCAGTCAATACAGAGATGCAGGCCATTTCCAGGAAGATCTCTTCTCAGACCTGGATGCTTCTAGACTTGAAAGGACAATCCTTGATAATTGAGGTGGACAAGTATGCAATAATGCACCGAGTTGGAATTCATGCACGTGACCTTCGCATCCTGGATCCACTTTTGTCATATCCTTCAACTATCCTTGGTCGAGAGCGGGCAATTGTTCTAAACTTGGAGGTACATACTTTCTGTAGCCATCACTTGTCCATGTAGGAGCATCTGTATTTTGAGCATTCTGAAATTTAGACCACAGCCTTATGTGGCTTGTGTTTTTGATGTAGATAATTGTAGTTCCACGACTTCCTGGAGTGGGAAGATTGTTGCTTTGCTTTTTGATGTTTATGTGCAGTTTGGATCTTCTTGTTTGTTGAAGTCCTTGTGGGATTCCCTTTCACATTTCTACTTGTGAAATCATTAGAGTGCTTACAGTTTTAAATGTATTGTTTGTGCACATTGGGCTTTAGAGTCTCTGGATAATCCCTTATCCATTTTGGATCTATCAGTAGATACTTTTTCAAATTCCTTCTTTTGTCGAATGTTTTTTCCTTGTGAAGGGCTATTTGTTGTTGTTGAAGTATCTCTTTTGTTTCAAATCCTCAAGTACAAATTCATTAGGCACAGTTCCCCTGGAATGGCTTCTGCAGTTTTCTAACACATTATCAACATCCATTGTCCTTCCTTTGACAATGTATGGGCTTAGCACAACCTGCTTTTTCCAAGAACTCTCATTGTCCTTATGCACTTGACTGATTGTTTGACCAATATCCTCAAGCTTCTTTGCTCTCATATGTACAGGCCTTATTTTCTTCTTCTTAATGCCTTTGAACCTTTTTCTTCTTTCCAGTAGTTAGATGATATATTTCACCTTTACATGTTGAAAGGTTGTTCACATGACTCTAGCACACAACTCTAGTCTCAGTGTGTGGTGTGCGTGTGTGCACATGAGTACAACCAATGTTTGGACTTTTTTTTTGTTTGGGGGGGGGGGGGGGGGGGTTTCTTGCCTCAGTAGGTTTCTGACACTGATACTCTGTAATAACTGCAGCATATCAAGGCTATCATCACTGCAGAAGAGGTATTGTTGAAACATTATAACATTTTCTTCAATGGAGTTCAGAATGGCCATATCTCTAAGACCCATTGGTTTTGGAAATTAGGTGCTGTTGCGTGATCCAACAAATGAGAAGGTTGTGCCATTTGTGGAAGAGCTGTGCCGTCGGTTGTCTGCCAAAAAAGATCTGGATATGGACTGCAAAAGCAGTGCTGAAGGCAGCTTTGCAGAGCAAGGAAAGTCAAGATTGACTGCAAAAGCACAAGTAGATGCTGACGATGGTAGGTTAATTCATCTTCGTTGCTGCTAACCTATTATGCTTAATGAAGGTTTAGGAGTTGCATGTACTTGTGTTGCTGGATGTTGTTCATGGAACTATAATCATTTCATGCCATCTTCCTTTGGTTTGTTGTTCTAGAGCCACCATTTGAGTTCCGAGCTTTGGAGTTAGCTTTAGAAGCTGTTTGTAGTTTCCTGGATGCCCGAGCAACTGAGCTAGCAACTGTTACCCATCCAGCTCTTGATGAGCTTGTGGAAAAGGTAAAACGATTTCACCTCATACTGGACTATCGCAAGTTGTAGTCTTAATAGAGATGTTATTCACAGAAGTAAAGTTGAGTTGAATTTCAATGTATTAAAGCATGGAGGTTTTGCTTGAACATGTTGTTGTGTGTACCAAGGGAGCTTCAAATGCCTTAAAATACTTGTCAGAGGACGAGAAATGATAAGGGAATGTTTGGACATTCATAGGGGTTTGCATTAGTCTTTCATTCAGTCATGGATGCATTATCCTATCTGTTAGGAAGTGTCTAAGGATACTTGTTAGAAGTGGACTTTAAGGAGAGTAGAAATTGGAGCATTGAGCAGAAAATGGATTAGTATATAGAAAGCATTGCTATCCATGAATGTTTAGAAGATTTTTAGGACAATATCAACTAAGCAATGTGCTTTTTCACATGCTGACTTCTGATCCCACATGCAAGTGCACTCTCTTGTTTTCTAGGCTTAGTGCAGTAGGAGACCAACTACAAACATCCCCTCTTATATCTCGTGGATGGCCATGAATGCCTAAACACCCTATTTAGATCTTGTGAGCAGGCATGAATTTGTAAGGAGGCAAGATGGGGAAGAATTGAAGGCAATGGTGGGAAACTATTGTGAAAGATTTGCTCACACAAGGCTGAGGCGAGCATGGGCGTGCAGGAAAGGAGCAAAGTTGCTGAAGTTGCTGCCGATTTTTGCTGTTCAAGGAGGAGGAGGGCTGCGTTTTGAGCCTTCAACTGCAGATTTTACCTTTTCATTGCCTTTGGCGAGTGAAGGAGGAGCAGGATGAGCGGAGAAGAGCCCTAGCAGGCTATGTTTGCATAGTCAAATGGGGACTGGTTTTTGTGTTTTTATAGGCATTGCAAGTGACGATGTCTTTTGAGATCGACACAAAGTTTCAAGCGATCATGGATCGGAAGGTACCTATCCTACCGGCTTTTCCATTAGATGAAAAGCTCAATGGTGAGAATTACCACATCTGGCGCGTTATGCTTGCCATATTGGAGTCCTATGATTTGGCGGAGCTGGTGATAGAGGCTATCGACCATCCTTCATCGAGAGATGAATCCAAACTTTTTGTAGCAAACCATTTGGAGTTGGCAAAGGCTTAGGTGCATTGGGACAAACTGAATGCGTGCATTTGTTCGTTTCTCTTTCTTTCATGCACTATAGTCACGATTGCCCATATAGAGCACCTAGTAGTGGCTAGGGAGATATGGCTAGAGCTTGATCAAATGTACAATAGAATGACCATTATGAAATGTGTTTCTTTGGAGGTACAAATGAGGACCTTGAGCGTTAACAAATCATCTTCTATGCGGGAGTATGTGAACAAGCTAAGGTAGCCATAGATGCAAGTGCGGAACGTGGGGAAGGTGATCACTTCCAAAGACATGGCGATAACGCTCCTTTCGCAATTACCGCCTCGATTCAGTGCATTTTACTCGGAGGCAGATAGAGACTCTTCGTTGGGAGGGGTTGGTTCCTTACGGTTTGGAACCAGGAGGAGTAATTGAAAGGGTAGGAATGCTTCCAAATCGAGCACGAGACTTCAATAGATGGAGAGCGACGAGGAGAGATTTGGCCTTCTCGTTGGGCGCGTGATACACCATGATTTAGGGATAGAGGGGGCCCTTGAGGAGTGGCGGACGTAGGATGGTTCGTGGCATTCTCGAAGGAACCAAGCACATACCACGGAGCTTGTTTATACTTACTATTGTTTGATGAGTCTTGCCATATAGGATAGGGAGCTCACCTCTGTGAAGGAGGCTTTGCAGTCAGCATTGGAAGAAGGCTATGGAGTAGGAGTTGGATGCTATTAAGTGGAATGGCACTTGGAATCTTGTGCCTCGGGTCTTTCATATGAAGGTGATTGGTGTGAAATGGGTCTTTAAGACCAAATATCACAGTGATGGTACTTTGGATAAGCGCAAGGTGTGGCTCGTTTTGCAATGGGCTTTGCATAGCAGCTAGGGGTGGATTTCTATGACACCTTTGCACGTACAACTTGGATGGCTACCATTAGGGCTATTCTTGCCTTAGCCAGCTAAAGGAGATGGTTGATTTATCATGTTGATGTGAAGTCTGCCTTTCTCAATGGTGATTTGAAGGAGGAGATCTATGTTGAGCAACCTCCTAGCTTTTCCTCATTAGATGGACAAGGTGTATAGGTTGAAGAAGGCCCTTTATGGCCTCAAATAGACTCCACGTGCTTGGAACAAGAAAATAGACTCGTTCCTCCAAGGAAAGTTGGGGTATTGACGTTCCTCTTCTGATCCCCGATTGTATGTCCACACCTTAGTTGGAGGGCACACGTTCGTGCTTTATGTGGATGATCTTATTTTGACAGGTGGCCATGCCCAAAAGGTCAAGGAGACTAAAGCGACACTAGACGAGGTGTTCAAGATGATGGATATGGGCCGCCTCCATTTCTTTTTAGGCCATGAGATTTACCAAACTCCAAGGGGGATTTTCATCTCCTAGTAGCGGTATGTGCAGGAGCTTTTAGCCACGTTTGAGATGGAGGGATGTAATACCATTTCTACTCCTATGGAACCGAACTGGAAGACTACAACCCATGCAGATTCTTCTTTGGCAGATGCTACCTTTACAGGTAGTTGATTGGGTCCTTGATATGGCTCCTCAACACTCATGTTGACTTGTGTTTTGCTATAGGTTTGTTGACTGGGTTCATGAGTGAGCCCAAGTTGGTGCATTGGGAGGTTGCTCAACGGCTTTTGTGGTTTCTGAGGGGCACCCAATCTAGGGATCTATTATTGAGCAGGTGCAGATGGTTCAGATCTTGTGGTTACAGGTTGGAGTGATTTAGATTGGGTTGGAGATGTGGACCACATGAGGTCCACGGCAACTTATTGCTTTACCTTGGATGCTGGTGCTATTTCATGGAGCAATAAGAAGTAGCCCACGGTTGCCCTAACTTCTACCACATCTTTTGAGTGTCTAGTGATGCCCTAAAACCTTGATGTGCATCAAAGACAATGTGTGCTAAGATTGAATAACCTATTGTAGCTCTAAAGTTGATGTGCATCAAAGACAATGTGTGCTAAGATTGGATAACCTATTGTAGATCTAAAGTAAGGGTCTAGATTAAAAGAAGAGGAATCTAAATGTGAAGTGAAACTGGGAGGGAAGGGCGGGAAATGTGAAGGTGAATGGGGAGCACCAAACTCATACTCAAATGAAATGGAGGATGAAGGAATAAATTAGACTCCAACAAAAATGGATTTTACAAACCTACCCATGGGCTTGTTTGTAAAGAATTTGAACTTTCGGATGCTTCCTGGGTGGATGGGCTCTCCTCAATTGAGAGGTGGTGTGTCTCATCAATGGAATTGAGATGTACCTTGTGAAGAAGTATGAGACAAAGAAGAGTTGGGCTGTTGTGAACGATCCCTAAAAGAAAGGTTAGTAGATGGAGCATTGTCCTCCAAATCAAGACCATAATGCCTCAATAGAGCCTCCATTGAAGGAGTAGCTTGAGAAAGCATTGGAGGATCCAAAGACAGAGTTGTTTGAGCCATTGTGAATCGGTTACATGTTGTTCGTTATATTGCACAAAACCAAGCTCTCCATGGCAACCTTAGGTAACTCTTTAAAAGAGCACCAACTTTGATACCATGTGAAGATATGCGAGGGTTTGCACCGAGAAAACATAGAATGGATGGACACAACTAAAACACAATAACTTATATAGTAATGCAATAAACACAAAATGCAAAAACACAAACACAAACAGAGAAAGAAGAGAACTTTGAAGAATCAATGCTGTAAATGATGGAGAGAATGTACAAGATGCTCAAAGCTTGAGCTGTCCAACAATTGGTGGCTCTTGTGGGAGCGAGCTGAGGGAGTAGTTGGAGTATGGCATCCACTAGAGATGGATCCAGAGTTTCGTAACCACGAGTTGGAGCTGAAATAATGCTGAGAAGAGAAGGGCAGCAAGCTGGTAACCAAAATACAGTATTTTTGAGGCTGTATTTGGCTGAACGCAGCAGTGTACTACCTGAATTTGCCGGAATCTGATCACTCTGAGGCTGAGAACAACCAAGTGACAGCTGAATGAGGATGAGGTGATGCAAGGTGCCTTGTCAACATGAAAATGCAGGCTGGAAAACTAGTGTAGACAAGTCAATAGTTGACATCATCAGGGCTGGCTGAAAAATGCAGGCTGCTGGTGGAGAAAACAGGCAACAATTGTGCTGACATGGCAGATCTACAGCAAGTGCAAGCCTGTTTTGGGATCGCCAAGTGGCTGGCAGCAGCAGAAAACTGGTCTATAGGTGAGGGCTGCAGTCGACGGAGGCTGAACAGCTGATGAATGTGGGCTGCTGGCTGAAAACTGGGTGCCAACAGCAAGAGACATTGAGACAATAACGCCACCTTGAAGCCTATGATATTTAGGATACTCTTTGATAGAGCAGTGGCTCTGATACCATGTGAAGATATGCTAGGGTTTGAAAGGGAAAACACACATTGTACGAACATAATCAAAACACAATAACTTAGACAAAAACACAAAAACACAAAATAGAGAAGAAGATACTTTGATGAAATTGAATGAATGTTGCAAGTATATGAATGTATGTACACAATGCTCAATGGTAGATTTTTTGAACAGCTGATGGCTCCCATTGAAGTGGGCTGAGGGAGGTGTTGGAGTGTGCAATCCATTGGAGATGGATCTAGGGTCCTAAAACTGGCAACTAGAGTTGAGAGGAGCAATGGAGAAGTGGGCAGGCAGCAAAAACACAGCATGTAGTTGAGCGTTAGAGCAGTGTGTGTCCTCTGGGAGCTATCCAACAATAGGCCATTGACTAGGCCTCAAAATGCAGCTGTCCACAATCATAGTAACCAAAAAACCTGTTTTGCCTTGAAGAAATATGAAACTTCAAAACATATGAAATGTTTCAATTTTTTTTTCCATGAATTGGAATTTTTAAAAAGAATCTCTTAAAAACAGAACATGTATGCTGTTCTTTGTTGTTAGCTCATGTTTTTTCCACATCCTCCTTGTGCACACAATCACTCCTTCTTGTGCATCACTTGTTAACAGTGTACATATCATGGGTGTCAAGTATTTATTGTGGTTGCTAGGACCCACAGTTAGTATGTATTTCATCTTTATGATAGTGCCTTTTTAGTTAAACTATTGCATTTGTTACACTATAACTATTAGGTGTTGAGAAACCAAGTCATTCAATACATTTCTTCTTGTTCATTTCTTTGGTTTTGCATTGACAGCCCCAAAAAGGGCTGGGCGCCCACATTCTGGGGCACCACTCTAGTTAGTTTGTGTCTATAAATATGGCATTGACTTTCCTCATTCGATACTTTCACATTATCATTCTTCTCTCCTCTCTCCAACCTCCCCCCTATTGTTCACATCATGCAAGGAGGACATTCAATTCATGGTTCGTGCTTCACCTTGCTGTCAAGTGCTCTGATCCTCTTCATAACATATTGCATTTTTCCTTCAGGTGACATCATCTAGCTGCCCTCCATCTCATGGTTGCTTGTTGACCATCTTCTTCACGCAATTGGCTTCTCCAGCTGGCATCAGCTTTTCCTGGTTGCGTTTGTAGTTTGGCACCTTCCTCTCCACTTAGCAATAGTGATCTACGCCTTGTGACAGCCTCATAGGTTGCGTTTTGTAGTTTGGACCCTTTTTGGCATCGATGACGGCTTTGACAGGCACCTATTACACTTTATAGGCTGCGTTTTGTAGTCTTTGTCCTTTTTGTGGCTGCTTTTCAGCATTTGGTAGGCCACCTTGGTGATGACCACCCTTTGGAGTTCGTGTTTGTTGCTGATGATCTTCTTCCTGGATTTTGACAGCCCCTGAGGACTGTGTTTCACTCCCTTTACAGCTGGTTGTCCTTCACCATAATGTCCTCCTTGTGAGGTGTGAATGGTAGTAGAGAGGATGGAGAGAGGAGAGAAGATTGTGGAAGAGGGTGACAGAGTGTTAGAAGGAATGAATGTGTGGGATGAAGAATGAGGGAAGTTATGCCGTATTTATAGGCACGGACTATCTCAAGTGGTGTCTCACTCTCTCGAGTGGCGGCCATTGAAGTCTCTTGGGTGGTGCCTAGTAAGCCTTTTTGGGACTGTAAATGGAAACCAAAATAGGAATGAAGGTGAAGAAATTTATTGAATGACTTGGTTTCTCAACATACCCTATTGCTTGGAGGACTGTGTTTTGCTCCCTTCACAGAGCGAATTCCCTATAGATTCTGCCACCTGATTAGCTAGAATAGTGTAGTCATCTTCAAGCTTTTCCTCCATTGTATCAGCTTGATTCATCCGGCATGATTCAGTGTTCATCATCATCATTGTCTTTTGAGTTTTTGAGTTTTTCTTCATTCAATGTTTGCTGTACACTGTATGTTTCTTCACTCAATGTTTGCTGTACACTTTGTGTTTCTCCCCGCAAACCCTATTGTCTCTCTGATATGGTATGAGTGCATACCATCCCATCACTTTTCTTGACATGGTATCAGAGCTTACCTTTTCTTGATATTGGGTGACAAGTCATTTTATGTATTTATTTTAACCTATTTATAGGCTGGTCCTCCTCAAGCATTTTTTCGTCATTAGATGCTCATCCTATAGCATGATCGCTTCATGGTGGAGAGAGAGGGAGTGTACTGCATTCTGCTGGCTCACACCTGGCCCATGCCATTGTACTACTATTGAGCCTTGGTATATGGATTCTATTTCTCGAATCTATTCCTTCGAGTTCTTATGTTCTTTGTGTACATTGTAATTTCTATAAGTAGTCTCTCTTTGCTTCCATTGCTTCATTGTTTTCTGGCATAGTATTAGAGCAAGTGTCTCTCGGTTTAGTGCCGCTTGATGTGTTTGATTGCCATTTTCAGGTTTGTTCGCATGTAGACCGCTCCAAAGACTCGCATTTGCTGCTGAACTTATCCGGGCAGGTCTAGGTGGCAATGTTGACAATGGGTGACAATTTTCAGCCCTAGGCTGCCTATTATAGCTTGTGTTTTTGCTGCTATCTTTGTGGTTTTGCTGTCCAGCTTGTGTTTTTACCAGATCTACTATCCTTTTTGATTCAACAACTTACATTTTGCTGTTGTACAGTGGTTTTCAATTTTTTTCTGCAAGCTTGATCTTCCTTTGTCATCTCCAGCCTACATTTTCAGCAAGTTTGCATTTTCAAAACTGTTTTGCTTGAATAATTGAAGTTGTGGTAAATGGGTCTGCATCAAAAAGTGCGGATCGCTCTCAAACCTTGTCTTATTTCATCATCTTTTCATCTCACCGAAATGGCTCCTCCATGCTGCAACATTGATGATAAGCTCAAGGTACTTGACTATCGTACTTGGAGTGCTGTTATGAAAGCTTAGTTTGTACAGATGCGGCTTTGGTATGCCATTTTAGGCGTGATCTTGTGTTCCTAGTAGTGACACCTATGAGTTTTGATGATATGACCTCTTTGCTGCTTGAGCATGATGCTTCTTTGTGTTTGTAGGGGGAGGTTCTGGTGGCATGCAGGAGGCTTTTGCAACTTTCTAAGAGGGGTGACCAATAGTAGAAGAAAAGTCAGTGCTACCATTGTGGTGAGAAGGGGCATCTTCGAAAGGATTGTAAGAAACTAGTGGCACAATAGAAGGAGAAGGAGACAAAGAAGAAGAAGAAGGGTAAATATTCCTTTGATAAGTCGTTATCCTTTTTAGATTCAAACTTTGACTTGGGCCATGCAGTGAAGATGAAGGTGGTGAAGGCCTCCTCTGCAACTTTCTAGCCCTAGCGGTGCTGGCATTTCTTAGGACTCTTTAGTGATAGAGGGGAGTGTGAGAGGATGGTGGTGTTAGAAGTGGTGCAATGATGGAAGCATAGACAAGTGCTGAAATAAACTGCTGAACACATGATAGAAGGGAAAGAAAACAAAAGAACATTGCAAAGGAAGAGAACTCAGGATGTGCTCGGGAAATGGAATCCATATACCAAACACAAGACAATCGCATACAAGAGCGAGTCATTGGCCGTGTGGGTACTAGCACCAGCTCTTCTCTCCAACAAGAAGTTCACTTGAAGAATGATGATGATTGAGAAGGAGGAGGAGCCCCACAATAAATAGGCATGAAACATGCCTAAAATTGCAGCTGGTCGACTAGCAATACATGCTAGCCGATTGGCATAAACTACCACAAATGCCACACAAATAAATCACAATAAATGCCTAAAATAAGAACGAGTGTGCCCACCCCTAACTGGCATGCATTGACTCACACATGAGTTGACAATCCTACCAATAGGTAGTGGTGGTGGGGTCTTTGGGCCTCATCTATATGTAGTTGTAGTGGACCCAAGTAGCGGCTCTCTAGAACATCAATTAAGTTTGGTAGATTGAAATCCTAGAGCTTGTTTGCCTTTTAGGTTGATGATGGGATGTTTGATAGCGAGTGTTCTTTGCTCCTAGTTTGATCTCACATGAGGGGACACTTTGGCAATTTGGCCAAAGGTGGGGAATCCATGGTCATGACGTGCTTTCTAGGAGCTATTTAGTGACAAGCCTCAAGATTCAACTATTTCTACTTTTTGTGGTTAGGGATTGGTGTGATCGACATTGATATCAATGTCTTTCCAAGGCACCTTGGTGGTGGCTTGATCATCCATTACTCGTGTATCCATGGTATATTTGTTGTCATTGTTTTATGTACTACAATGATTCCTTTGTCATGGTATATTTTATTGTATTGATTATGCAATACTTGAGAGAGGGTGTTTGCAATGTACATATCTTGGGTACTAGAGAGCATCCATAGTTAGCGTCCATTTCATTTTTAAGTTTAGCTACACCCTTGGATAGAGGATCCATCTCTCTTGGGGGAGATTCTCCATGTAGGTTGGTTTATTTATGGGAGACCGATTTGCTTTTGAGGAGTTATCACAGGAGATTTAGAGATAGAGACTACAAGGTCTTAGAGGCTCCAAAGTTGTCATCTTGAAGACTTAGATAGTTCTCCTCTCCAAAGGGGAAATCCTACTTTGGGTTTTTGCAACTAGTAGAGAGAGGATTTTCATGGTCATGGTGGATGATGATGGTTGGCTTCAAAGAGGGACTTGGATTAGGCAAAGTTCATAGTTTGCTCTAGACAAAGAATTCGATTAGTGGCACACTGTGAGAGGAGATGATACATTGATGTGGACCCAATTACTTGCTTATCAATGGATGGAGGCACTGGGCCTATTAGAGGTCTCTACATGTAGGATCCATGAGAATGGATTTGAAGAGATCCATTCCTTGATAGATCCTGTGATGTAGCTTTCTTTAGTTACATCACCAGGTTGGGGAGGAGGATACATATGAGTAGAACTAGTGTAGAGCCAACAACCACTCATCATTGGCACAACATGGTATCCCATATTCCTTCTTGGAAAACATTTGGAGGAGGCTAGATAATAGCTTTAGGCCTAGGAAGATCCCTCTCTTTCTATGGCTAGGAGTTCATAGAAGGTTGGTAGTTGGTACATGGCTCAGCTAGGCAGGGCCCCAACGGCATGCATGAGATGTGGAGAGCTAGAGGAGCCTCATAGGTAGTTTCTTTGGCATTGTCCAAGAGTTGAAGAGGTATGGAGGAGAGCCCTCAAGATGGTCTTTCATGGCACAACAAAGACTATGGTAGGAACCTGGGGAACAGTAGCTTGGGCATAGTTACTTGGAACAGGGAACGGGAACGGGACCCCTTGGAATGGGGGGAACGACATATGTCTTAAGTGTCCCAAATATGTCTTACATGACCAAGTTGCTCCAAAGAATGACCCTCTAATTGCCCCAATACCCCTCAATGCTCCAAATTGACCCGAATGTCCCAAAAATGGCTCGATTATCCCCATAGCTTCAAATTGCTCTGAATTGCCCCAATTATTCTAGTTTCCCTTGAAATTAGACAATATAAATGGATGACTACCTTGGAATTGAGAATAGGCTGAAATTTGATTGTGATTTGCAAGAGTTCATAATGCATCAAATTTGAACTTTGCATGACTCTTGATTGGCTTGTGGCTTGTTTTGACACTTTGAATATTCAATGAGAGAGAGAGATTAATTACGAAAAAAAGAGAGAGAGAGAGATTAGTGTGTGCACATTAGGCACTGGAGATGGGTGAACATGTGGTAGGAGTGTGATACAAGCAAAAAGAAAAAAGGTGGAAAAATGTGAATTTTTGGTCAACAAGCCTGGAACAGGCGTTCCAAACAGGGAACGGCAAGGAACGATAGGGAATGGCCTTGGGAACGTTCCCTGGCCGTTTCACCTCCTCCAAGGGTTTGGAATGCGTTAAACCGTTCCTATAGGCCAGAACGGCCGTTCCCTGTTTCTATGAGCTTGGGTCATAGATGGAGGCCCATCATGCAAATATGAGGATTTTGAGCGAGCTACTCTTTTCACGTCATTGGCCCAAGTTTGAGTAGGATTCCCAGATTACTTGTAGGCATAGTCTAACTTGTCTCACAAACAAAGACCCATCATGCATATATGAGGATTTTTAGGGGATTCAAGAGCCACTATTTTCTCATCACTGGCCAACATTTGAGCAAGATCGTAAGATCATTCATAGACATAGTGGTTTTAGGGGCACTGTCATGATTGCCGGTATTATTGCTTCGTTCATTTGGACTCTGAGATGTAGCCATGTTGTTGACCTTCAAGATGTTTCTAATATAGAGATTCTCTCTAGGATTTGGGAGAGATCATTCACTTTCGAGGAAGATGGAGCAAATGGGAAGAAGAGGTGCTTTCATGCGGACATGGTATTCTAGTTCTTTTTTCCACCTAGTTCCTCATATTGTATGGCAATATAGCCCACCAGATTGGTTGTTTGATAAACCATTGTACTTATGATGCACTTAGTTGCTCTTTACAATGCTTTCCTTGTATTGTGTATTTTCTACCTCCCCGTCCCCTTGGCGGGGCGGGGGGAGTGTTCCCTTTGAGGTGCCATTATTAGAACTTTCTTTTCTTTGAGGAAAAAAAGCTAAAAGATAAGGACGGTTGCATTTGAGCTTTTAGCAGTTAAAGAAAATCTCAATAATTTGGTTGTAGCATAAGCATGAAGTCAGTTGACAGGACCTATTGTGCCGTTTGACATTTCCATTTTGACAATGAAAAATGATTGGTTTAGTTTTGTGTCTGAACTAATGAAGGTTGAGCATCAAGTTCTACTTTTTGATATGCTTTTCAAGTTAAAATACATTTTGAGATTTTGGTATTCCAAAGCAAATCTTGATAATGATTAAAGTTAGAAAACAAACGGCTTGAGAGATAGACAGGTTAGATTTCTAAATTTGTGCTTAGCTTATTCTACATCCAAATTATTTTGCTAACTCTGTTTTTGCTATGGCTATAGGTTAGCAGTCGCAACTTAGATCAGGTTAGAAAGTTAAAGAGCCGCATGACAAGACTGACAGCCCGTGTACAAAAGGTAGATTTCAATCAATTTCTGATAATTAGCACTTTGTATACAGGATTGATGTCTATCATGAAGTTAAGCATTGTTTTGTACAGTGTGTGTTGTCCATGCAGTTGGCTTTCCAAACCCTTTCATGTGCTTTTCACAATGTTTTTCTTCTCTTGTACCACAGATTATAAGACTCGGGAAACCCAAGTATGTTTACCTGCTTATATTTTGTAAGGAGTTGCAGCTCTGGACATGTTGTGGGCATCCATCCTTTATTCCAACACTTTTACTTCTTCAGCCAGATATCACCTTCATCATCTACTGCCGCCATCTGCTGTCCACACTTGAATAGGAGCTATAGCATACTGTCCAGCCCGATTGCCATCATCCCAGGCTGCTGCCATGCCTTTGGAGGATGTCACTTGTACTTAAGAGGACCCACCACTGTTGCTGTAGCTGAAACACGGCCTTTTCAGCTGCTGTCCAGCTTACTAGATGTCTGCCTGGCTAGTCTACTGCTCTGTCCAGCCTCTCCCATTGCCATGCAGTCTTGTCATATCAGTAGTCCTTGTTGTCATCATTAGAGCTTTTGTTGGAGCTCAGCTGGGGATGTACAGCAGTTCAAGGAGAGTGAGAGTGAAAGTATGATTAGATTTGAGTGTACCAACAATGTGTTGGTACACAAAGAATAAAATGTATTTATACTTAGGGCATATTAAGGGTGCATTCACATGTACAATTGAATAGTGTGTGTGTTCTATACACAAAGGTCAAACGGGCCTTTATCCCAACAACCTCCCACTTAAAGGTCCGAAGTGAACCTCTAACCAACTCCCACTAGTCATATGCAATACTCATGCTGAGCTTTGCTTAGAGCTTTGCTTAGACTTTTAGTGAGAACATCTGCAGGGTTGTCGTGTGTTTTGATCTTGGTCAATGTGATTAGACCATCTTCTAGAATCTGTCTGATGAAGTGATATCACACATCTATATGCTTTGTGCGTGGATGATACATGGCATTCTTAGCCAGATACACAACACTCTGGCTATCACATCCCAAATTGCAGTACCCATAGACATGCCGAGATCCTCTGCAAGTCTGCTCAACCATATAGCTTTCTTAGAAGCTTCCGTAGTTGATATGTATTCAGCTTCAGTAGTACTCAGTGCGATGATGTTCTGCAATGTGGAACACCAAGAAACAGCCCCACTAGCAACTGTAAAGGCATAACTGGTGGTGGATCTACTAGTGTCCAAGTCACCTGCCATGTTTGCATCACAATAACCTTGCAAACTAAGTGCACTTTGCCCATAGCTCAAATACACTTTCTTTGTGTACCCTTTAGGTATCGAAGAATACACTTGACAGCCTCCCAATGTGTTTTGCCAGGATTTGGCGTAAACCTACTAACAACTCCCACTGCATGAGCAATGTTTGGACGAGCAAGAACCGTAGCATACATAAGAGAGCCACAAGTTGATGCATAAGGGACTCCCTTCATAGCATTTGCTTCCACGTCATCTTTTGGGCTATTGGCTTTACTAAGCTTAAGATAAGGAGGTAAGGGTACCCCAAAAGGCTTAGCTTCAGCCATGTTAAATCTGTCCAATACCTTTTAAATGTACTTTTGAGATAAAAACAACAATTTCTGCATTCTATCTCTGCGAATCCTCATGCCCAAAATATACTTTGCATTCCCCAAATCTTTCATGGAGAAGGCTGATTTCAGCTGAATTTTGAGAGTATCCAAGCTAATCTTTCTTTTTCTAGCTAGCAACATATCATCCACATACAAAACAAGTATAATGGGGCTGCCATCTATATCCTTTTTCATGTATAAACAATGATTTGCATGGCTGCGTGTAAACCCATGAGATAGCATAAAAGTGTCAAACTTTTTGTACCACTACCGTAGTGCTTGCTTCAGCCCATACAGGCTGCGTTTTAGTTTACACACCATCTGTTCTTTTCTAGGAACTACAAAGTTCTCTGGCTGTTTTATGTAAATTTCCTCATCAATGTCACCATACAAGAAAGCTGTTTTTATATCCATTTGGTGTAGCTCTAAGTCCAATACAGCATTGAGAGCAAAAAGAACATGTAGAGCGGTCATCTTCACAATAGGTGAGAAGACCTCTTGGAAGTCAATTCCTTCCTTCTGTGCATACTCTTTAGCAACCAGTCTTGCCTTGTACTTGGGTTTCCCATCAATTGTCTTTACTTTGTACAGCATTTGTTTGGAAGAGACTTCCTTCCTTTGGGCAACGACACAAGATCCCAAGTATCATTTGCATACAAAGATTTAATCTCTTTCCGTATAGCTAGCTTCCACTTACTGCTGAATTCGCATGACTTGGCCTCTTTGTATGTAAGAGGCTCACCCTCATCTGTAAGCATTACACAATGCAAGGAGGGGTCAAACCTATGTGGTTGTCTTCTTACGCGTGTAGACTTGCGTACCCAATGATCAACATTTTCAGGAATTAGGTCTACATTTGGAGATATATTATTTTCAACATTTATTGGCTGCTATAGGCCATTTTCAGCATACTGTTCATGCTATAGAGCACTTGCATTTTCATAATCAGTAAGTCTATCTTGCTGTCCATGACCTCCTTGTGCTCCTATTTGCTGTCCATCATCATCTGGCTCAAAAATAACCGGCTGATCATTAGTTTCAGCCTATAGTATAGCACCATGAGGCTCATTTTTTGAAGTAATAGGTGGCTGCAAATTCTAAAATTTGACTTTTTTCATATTTTCATTAGAGGCTAAAGTACCTTACAGCAATTTTACCTCAGTAAACACAACATTATGGCTGCGAATAATTTTCTTGGACTGAGGTAACTACACTCTGTAGCCAAATTCACCCTCTCACCATAGCCCATGAAAATGCCTTTGGTGGATTTTGGGTCAAGTTTGTTCCTCAGCTCATCTTGAACATGCACAAAAGCATCACAGCCAAATATTTGTAAATGGTCATATGAGGCCGATTTGCTAGACGAAACCTCCTTAGGGATGCCATTATTTAAGGACCTGTTTGGAGAGCGGTCGCAAATGTGAACCGCGGTTTTGAGTGCCTCTCCCCAAAATTCATAAGGGAGATTAGTAGTGGATAGCATGCACCGTACTCTTTCACATAAAGTCCTATTATATCTTTCAGCCACCCCATTTGAAGAAGGGCTGTAAGGAGTTGTCCTTTTGTTATCAGCATGGAACCCTTCTTCACTCAAGCTGACCAATAGATAGTAAACTCTTTTTAATGCCAGGCACATATCAAACATATTTCAACACAAGCTCTTGCCCATTGTCTAAAGATAAGTGTACAATGCCAATCCCATCAATGATGCAAGCATGGTTATTTCCAAGATATACCTTTCCATAACTGCTTGCATTGAATATAGCAAAACACTCCAAGCAAGGAGTTACATGGAAAGAGGCACCAGAGTCTACAATCCAACTCTGAGTGACACCATCATCAATTGACAAAAGTGCATCAATCACATCAGCCTTGGTAATCTGCATATCCTGCATGTGACATACAAGGGCATCATAATCAACTGTACATAATACATCAGCCTCTGTATCGGAAAGCTTCTCTATAACCACAGTGGAGGTCACGTTGGCCTTTTCCTTGCCTTTGGCTGCCTCAAATGTATCGGTCTTATCCTCCTCCTCATCCTTTTTGTCTCCTACATTTTTCTCTCTCTTGTTCCTTTTCGTAATACCTACAATCAGGTTTCTTGTGGCCCTTCCGACCACAGTGATAGCAAGTAATGTCACTCTTTTCCTTTCCTTTGCGTTTACTTCTGTTTCTCTGTCTCGCATTTGCATTTTTCTTTCCAGCTCTGCCTTTTACATTATAAGCTGAATTGTTGCTTTCTCCACTAGACATACGTCTAATTTCTTCATTCAAGATTGAACCCCTCACCCCATCATATGGGAGATTGGGGTTATTGCTGAGAGAAGCCACTAAGATCTCCCAAGAGTCAAGTAGTATCATGATAAAAAAGATCGCCTTCAACTTATCATGAAAGTCCAAATTTGCATCCTTGAGCTGATTTAAAATGCCACTGAAGTACTCAGGTGCAGGCTTTGACTCATCTAGTTGCATATTCACCAACTTGCGCATTAAATGCATCTGATTAATAGGTGTGGTGATCTCATAGGTCGTTTTCAGCTTCTCCCATATTGCATAACTTATATCTAAACCCTTAATGTCTGTCAAGATGTCATGAGTGACACTCATCTTAATGTAAGTCACAACCTTTTTGTTTACTCTGGCCCAATTTGCATGAGACATTTGTGTGGGTTTATCTTCCTACAAAGCATCCTCACAATCCTTTAGGAACAATATGCCTTGCATACCGTCTTTCCAAAGGTCAAAGCCATGACCATCAAACCGTTTGATTTCCATCAAACTCTTGATGTCTGAACTGGAAGAAGTTGTAGCCATTTTATCACGAACACAAGAGTAAATGCCCTGGACTGTAAAAGCACAAGTTGAACCAGCAAACACATTGCTGTTCTTTCTCAAATAGTAATAAATCTCTGCTGTTCATACATGAACCAGCCACCACAGGGGCAAAAAATGCAGAAATTTACTAGATTTTGCACAAAGCCCCAAAATTTTAGGTCCAAAAGGTGCATAAATGTCAGCCAATTTGACCTAGCTGAGCAAAATCTAGTTTGATGTCCCATCCGTTGCGTGAGCCTGGTCAGCTGCCCACTACTCGTTGATCGGTTGCATGACTGACGCGATGCCTTTGTCGCCTGGCTCCTTGCGTCCGCTAGACCCCGCTGCCCAGTCACGTCGGCTGGTTTCACTGGCACCTGGTCTCCATGTATTGCCTCGCCTCCATGCTGGTCCCCGCGTATGCGTGCCGCCTAGTCGCGACCTATCTGCTATACTGGTGATGGCCCGTGCTGCTGAATGTCCCGTGCGCCTGTTGCCCGACGGTCACACACAGCCCAGTCACCTGTCAGTGGTCTCAGGAAGCGCACGAAATCTGTGATCTGATACGAGTAGTTGGAGCTCAGCTGGGGATGTACAGCAGTTCAAGGAGAGTGAGAGAGTGAGAGTGAAAGTACGATTAGATTTGAGTGTACCAACAATGTGTTGGTACACAAAGAATAAAATGTATTTATACTTAGGGCATATTAAGGGTACATTCACATGTACAAGTGAATAGTGTGTGTGTACTATACACGGAGGTCAAACGGGCCTTTATCCCAACAGCTGTTGCATTTTCAGCCTGCAGCCTTCATTTCATCTACCTAGTGGCCAGCTTGCTATCATTATCATCTTCCTTATCATCAACTTCCGTTGGAGCTGTGTTTCGGCCTGCAACACCTGCATTTTGCTGTTTAGAGTCCCTTAGAGACATATTACTGCTCAAAGGACCGTGTTTTACTTCCCCCCACCGCTGCTCATATCATCAGCCCCAGCGGACTACTGCTGTTGCATTTTGGGATCCGCCACAAAGTACAACACACTCACAGAGCTGATCTCAACTGTTGAAGTTGTTGCTAGGTGCTGCCCACACCCGTTGCTATCAAACACAGCCTATTCTGTTGCTGCCAGCTTGCCTAGTTGTTTAATCCCATAGCTAAAGTTAAAATCAAGAATATGGCTACAAATGACAGAGTTCAATCTTTCTTGATAATTCCACAATGCCCACAAAAAATAATCCCTCATTAAAAAAACTGCCCAGCTGCTTGTGCTACCACCCAGCCCTATTGATATCTGCAAGCCCTGTCGCCATCATCAAAATGCTGCATTTTCAGCTTGCGATGTGCCTTTCATCCACCGGGAGGACAGCTTGCCATCATCGTCTTTCTCATCATCGATTGCCCTTGCAACTTTGTTTCAGCTTGCATCACCTGCATTTTACTGTTTGGAGCCCCTCAGAGACATCTTGCTGATTGGAGGACCATGTTTGGCTCACTCCATCTTTGCTCACATCTTCAGCCCCCCTGAATTGCTATTGCTGCCTTTTTGGATCCATCACAAGTACAACACACTCTTGGAAATCACACAGTGAACTCAAACAAGAGTACAAAATGTGAAAAGTAGAAGAGATGTATCTGATGAATGAATTTATGAATGAAGAAGTTATAAATGTGGGTGCTTAAGGAGTAGAGATATCCAACAACCGCTGACTTGTGTGAGCAGGCTGAGGGAGAGTGCCTGAGATTGTTGTCCTCCATGTATGGATCCTAATGTGGTCAATTGGAGCTGAGGGTAATGAAATGCAGCAGCTAAGGGCCATTCGGTGATGAAAGATGCTGAATATGATGTTGTTGAGCAGTTGGCAGTAGAAACACATACTTATGGGAGATGTTGTAACAAACGTGGACAATGTTGGACAGCAGTCTGGACCTGAAATCACAGATCTTTAGAGGCTGGAGATGGATGGGTAACAGTACTCAAAGGTGAATTAGACGGGATGCAGACTAAAATGCAGCAGCTGAAGACGTATAGGAAGCAAGGAACCAATAGGGAAGAACCTCCAACCAGCTAGTAGCAGCATTGGCAAACTAGGTGATACTAGGTGGCAGCTTTTGGGATCGAGGTTGAAGGCTGATGATGAGGGCAATGATGATAATCAAGGCAATGGCATTGAATGTAGGATAAGGGATGAAAGTGATGTGCGCATTGAGTCCCTTTTATAGAATATGCTGGAGCCAAAAAATTTGGATTGTTGTACAAAAAAGCAACAATGCCTTTTTGGGTTGTTCAATGAGCTTGGAAAATGCCAAAAAAGTACGATCATGTAGAATGCAAGTTTTGGTAGCTGAACACCCCCCTTAAGGCCAAAAAGGGAGACCGAGGAGAGTGAAGAGAGGACTTGGCCTTGAATGATCAAGCCCTTGCTGCCATCAACCCAACTCCTTGCCCATGACCATGCTGACTGTGAGGGTCAGGAGTGTTGGCTGCCATGAGCTCTCTATAGAGCTTTGTATAGATCATCTCCTTGTTGACCTCTTGATGCACACTAGTAGAGCATCACCCATTAACTTGAAGGTATTGACAATTGACATTCACTTGCACATAAAGGTAAAATTTGTAAAGCATGAAGTTGGAAACTTAAAAATGAACTTAGGTTTTGATGCTTATGGTTTAATATTTATGACTAAGAGACAATGAACACGGAAGATGAATAGATACAATGGTCAATGCAGTAAACACACTATTCAAAATGAATACAAAACCTCCAACTCCCATGTCTCTGAAGGACTGTGGAAGAAATTATGAGTTGGAGAGTGTATCACACTATGTACAGATCTTGAAATGCAATAGACAGCCTTTGAATATGATTACTAGCTGCAAATATAGACTTGTAGAGTTTGGATCAGGTTGAAAACACTAGTGGCAGAATGAAATAGTGGGCAGCAGGCTAGGGGAGATCAGTAGGATGAAGGCAATAACAGCTGGTTGCAAAACACAGCTGTCAGCTAGTAAACACAGCTGTTTGAAGCCTCTTTGACAGTAGGCAATGCACTAAGAATAGTGCAAACAGGCTGGAAAGCTGCCTCCTGCAGCAATCGCAAGACGTTGAGGGCTGTACACTGATTGCTAGATGTTGATGAAGGCTGGTCAATGCTACAAACTGAGGTATTTGACAGGAGGGGTACAAACATCAGTGGAGAAGTTGGCATCAACTGATGGAGGAGTTAAAAATACAAGATAGGCTGATTGGACTTCTTGAGTCCTATTTACAGATCAGTGGATCCTCCCAAATTAGGGTTTGACTTGTGGGACATAGACACTCTCTAAGAAAGTTTGGTAATTTAATGAAAGTTTGGCAATAACCATGTTTTTGGGATGAATTAAAGAGCTAATCAAATTATGATGCATTTTTTAGCTCAACAAGCTTCACAAGTGAATCCCTCCTCCTCCAACAAGTGGGAGAAGCAAACATTACATGCCCTCTTTGATCCCCATACCATCCAAGCTCCTCAACCATTGCATTTTGGTCATCTATAGGAACAACATGAGTCTTGTTGCAAGTTGGTCTCATTAGAGCTCTTTGTCAACAATGATGGTGGTTGATGTGTAGGTTGGATGAACCAAAGCTGCAAAACAATGGACGGGCTTATGCATCCATCTCCATCTCTACTCTGCTATGTCAATGAGGTGTGCTCGTTGTGACTTGTGGAATTGTTGTGAGGTCTGGCTTTTGGCTTATCCCATGCATTCACTCTTTTAATAAAACTGCCCAACATTTGGGCTTTCCATGGCTTGAGATTTCTGTACACTTGATTGGGCACTCTTGAACAAGGGCCAATCCCAAAGCCCCTTGTCTATGAGAAATGAACTTTCAACCTTTGTGCCACACCATGGTGACACTCTGCACAAGACTTGCACACCCATTTTGTTGTGCCACTTCCACCATTTCTTGAAGCATCCATGGTGACATTACTCCATAAAGGAGTGGCCTTCCTTTGCACAATGATAAACTGAGTTGTTTAACTAATAATAAACTGGTTTATAAATCATGGGTGATGGCATCATGGACCATGGTTGTGGCCTAACTCCAAAGTGGTAGAAGAGGAAAAGAAAGAATAGGACATGAAAAATGTGAATAGGAGAAGAAAAAGAGAGAATTCCTGACCGTATCTGTAAACTTCTCATTGTTGGGTCTCCGTCACACATGTACGATGTGATTCATTAAATAGATTGGTTCAGCTCTGAGCAAGCAGCAATTGCAAATCTGAAATCAGATTCCCTTTTCTGGCTGTAGCCTGTTATGGTAAATGGACAGCAGTTACATAATTGTTGTTTGCAAAGAATACGAGAAGAAGAAAAAGTAATGAGTCATGACTTATCACATGCAGGAGCAGCCCATCCAATAAATGCAAGGTGAAAGAGGTCGGAGGGGAAGTTCAGCCTTTAGATAGGCGATAGTAGCAGCCATGAATCACAAGCTGAAAGAGTTTGGCCTAGCTGACAGATGGGAGTTAGGGTCAACATAAACGCAGCTGCATGTTGTTGCACCAATTGTGGATGCCATCACTAGAACACATCAAAAAGCGCCAAGCGTGGAATTTGGATGGTACAAATGTAAGGAACTGCTTTTAATAGGCCAAAAAGAAGTACATCCGACTCAAAAAAGGCATTAATGATCCAACATCCCAGCGCCAACCCCCCCCCACAAAAAAAAAAAGCCGACTCAAGATTGTGACCATAAAGATCAATTTAAATGTTTCCTATGTTTCTGAAACGCTTGCCCCTTTCCTATGATTCCTATGCGTAGGAAACACGTTTCTCGGATAGCATGGAGAGGGAACATGTTTCTCAGCAACTATGGATTGAGCTCTCTTGCTGATCATATTGGCCTAGAGAGATTGTTATGATGGCTGGGAAAGCATGGAGAGGCCATTGGCAATGATGATGTCATGTATGATCAAGAGTAAGGCCTCCAATTGGCACCTCAATGTCAGAGTAAAGGGCAACACTTATGGTTGTGGAGGCACTTCGGAGTGGTGACTTTCTTTCACAAATTATGGGATCTTTTACACCACAGAGACCTTAGATTGGCATGGACCTCCTCCAGAGAGCTACTAGTAGTGGAGGGTGAGAGGAAATGCTGGTATTTAGAGCATGCATGGGCTGGACATTTGAGCTGAATTTGGTTATCAAGGCCAATATTCTAGGGGTTGAGATAGGGAGGACTTGGATTTCGCCGCTACTCCCACTCCCTCTAGGACCGAAGATGAGGTTGAGCCACTTCTCGTGCCTCTTTGAGGATGGAGTTATTATTTGGCCACAATATACAAACACTTCTCTCCCTCACGACATGCAAGCTACTATTAGATAGATTTGCATCTCCTCCCATAGGTTGAGGACAAAGACATGCACATGGACAAACATCCCAATAAAGGGGATATGTCAGCTTTGTCGCCGAGAGCCTAAGACGCAGAACGCTATGTATAGTGTACTATGACATATGGGGGAGGTATCATTGCCTTCCTCATGAGGGCTTTGGACCTCTCCATTGTGTTAGCCTAGCCAAAGGGACCCATGCAGAGAGTAATGACAATTCTTTTCCATAGATTAGACCATACAAGCACCACTAGTTTAGTAGAGACAAAGCCACTTGGTTGCACTACACCTATCCCACACCGTGGAGTCACTTTGGATAGGGCCATTCACTTCGTCCAAGCATGACGACCTTGATTACTAGGGCCACAACCGACGGGCCTATATCATAGTGAGATTAGAGCCATCATTGTGATGCACGACAGACTCACCCTTAGGCACATCAGCAAGTAGTCCTAGGCCACATTATGGTTGGGATCATGTGTTGACCTTGAGATCTAGAGAGGGAGTTGAGGAAATTTGGCAAGAGCTTCATTGCTTTTACTGACCTAATATCTAGATATCTTGTACATACAATTCTTAGATGCTTAATACTAGTCTTAGAACAGGATGGTATTGTTTACTTTCAGGATGAGATGACATTATATGGATGTACTTTGGTTTTGTCTCATAGGCCACATTGGCCATTTGCAGATGTTAATAGATCTTTGTTTCATACTTTCTTTTCTTTCTTGTGTGACTCTCTCAAGCCTCGAGTCTTGACTAACCCTTTATTATGTACTCCAGGTTTTGCCTACATGTATGACTTAAACCTTACTATGTGCAGCACTTTTTTATGTAGTATGTACTCATTTTACAGCATCGAGTGGTCTTAATATATTGTGCACACTCATTTTGTTTTTACTAGTGCAAAATGATCTTTAGAGTGATGCTTTTAGAGTGCCTTTGAATGGTTGTGAAGTGTTTACCTCAGAATCATGCAAATTTTCTATTTTTACCGGCTTTCAAATGTCCCATTCCCAGAATGGGCCTTCCCATTCCCATTTCCCATTCCCCATTGTTGGTAGCTATGACCTATTGACCTAAATGAGCAATTTCCTTGAATTTTGAAAACTACCCACAAATTTTCGAATTTGGCTGCACAAAACATGTATATATGTGTCATTTTTGTGTACCTAATACAGTACTTTATCTGAAACCTCTCACATGATATGTGTATCTATCACATACTTACCTAACACATGTAACCACCTTGATATGTGTGTCTACACACACTTACCTAACATATGTAACCGCCTTGATCAAGCCCCTAAAAATATTGCTTCACTGTATTGGTTGACCAAAGTGGCTTAAATATATTGCTGATCACAGGTTATTGCTATTATATTAACAAACTATCTGATTTTAGGATTGGTTATTTGGTGCACGGTTGCATCCAGATGCACACTAAAGGGGTCTAATACGTTCAGTACATTTGTAATGTGCCTAGTATAACTAATGTTTGATCATCATATAATACTTTGATAGCTGCTTATAAAATCTGTATGCCATTCCCCACTAAACAATCTGTCCCATCCCCAATAACCACGAAAAAGAAAATTGCATCCATACGCACATCTAGGGATTCTAATAGGTTCAGTTGCATATACATGGCATGTTTTGGCCCAAATTAGTGATTTCCTTGGATTCTGATAATCTGCCACAAAATTTCCAAATTGGCTGCACAATTTTTAAAAAAAATAAAAATAAAAATATATTTGTCATTTTTGTGTAACTAATGTACTTGATATGAAACTGAACACATGATATGCATACCTATCGCAGACCTACCTAATGTATATAACCACCTTGATCAAGCCCCTAGAGATATTACTATATTGTTGACCAAAGTGTCTTTAACTATATTGCTGATCACAGGTTATAACTTACTGCTAATACATTCACAAAATATCTGACTTTAGGATGGGTAATTTGGTGCATGTGTTTGTCACATTCATGTGCATGCTAAATTCTCAAGAACAGCTGAGATGTCTGCTATCAATAGCTTTTAAAATTTACTCTCAATGCTCCTTTGGTTGCACCACAATAATTCTTATTAAAAGTTCCATATTTGTAGGTACGAGATGAGTTGGGGCAGCTGCTGGATGATGAGAGCGATATGGCGGACCTCTTTCTTACTCGAAAGCTGGCAAGTGGAGCCTCTCCTTCAGGTGGTTCACCAGAGCCACAATGGGTTGCAGGGTCACCTACAATTGGCTCTAAAATCTCCCGGGCTAGTAGAGTCAGTGGTGGAACCTATGGCTCGGATAATGATGTTGAGCAACTTGAAATGTTACTGGAGGCAGGCCACCATGACCATTATCCTTGCAGATTTGCAAAATATGTGTATGTTCTGTCATTATGTCAATGGCAAGTTATTGACATATTGAAGACTGTTTTTGTTGGTTACAGTAAGATGATTCATTCTGCAGTGTTGAGTTTCAAAGATATCCATAGATTTTTGAAACTTTCTCATTGATCATTTATCATTAAAAAGCATCGTTGACAGCAAATGATTTGTTAAAGTGTCATTCTTTTGTACAGTACAGCTTTTTTTCTTCTAAAAGCTTCTTATCAAGGAGCTGATAGAACACCTTGTCTGCTCTCTTTATTTAAAGTTGATAAATTGATATCAATCTAAATGACAGAACTTTTTGATAATTTGCAGGCTTACTTCATGCAGATTGATGGTACTCTCAATAAACTCTTAACAGTTAAGTATATGTTGCACCTGTCCAGTCATGTGTGGCATTATCTTTTACATGGAGATTATGTACACATACATGTTATGCTTCATGCAGCTTCGGGAGTATATAGATGATACAGAGGATTACATCAATATTCAGGTTGGTGACTCCATTAATTTTCTTTCTTAGTGCTGCCTTCCTGACTTTCTTCTCAAGCCAAGCAAAAATTTTGCAGCTCGATAATCACCGGAATCAACTTATTCAGGTATGGTTATACAATAGTTCTCTTATTGGTTGCACAACACATTATTTTGCTTTTAATATGTTGATGTTTTTAATCAATTAGAAAGCTCTATTTTCTGATCTTTTTTCTTAAAAAAGCTGTGGTCTTTGTTGATCAAATGTACATTTGAACGCCAATGTTTTCATCTTATATATGTACTGTTTAAAATCGTGCCATCAAAGATTCCACTGGTTTAAAATCCCTTGCATAGCTATAAAAATGGGGTTTTCAATTTCTATATCCAAATTGTGGTATGTCTTGGCAGCTTGAACTGGTCTTGAGCGCAGGAACTGTAGTGTTGGCTATATTTTCTTCTGTAGCAGGGGTTTTTGGCGTGAACCTACCTTATTCATGGAATAAGGGTCACAATTATATGTTTAAATGGGTAAATTTGGAGAACCTCTTTCTTCTTTTAAATTTGGAATATCCTTTGATGGCTGGCTGTTAACATCCATGTATATAAGATGGCGTGCAGGTTGTCATGGTCACCGGAATTATGTGTGTGGCCTGTTTTTCGACCATCATTCTTTATGCTCGCCACAAAGGGCTCATAGGCTGATGGCCAGCATGGGCTTCATATGTTTTGTATATATGGAAGATCTGATTTAGAGCAGTCTGTTCTGCATGACCAAGTCAAAAACTCGAAGGGTTCCTCCTCACATTCAAAATATGCCTTCTCTTAGACCAATGACAACTGCTAACATTTGGAATTCTGTTCTTTGCAATTGAGATCCAATATGTACTCTCCTCCATGAAGAACCATAAAATACAACCACATGTCATGTAAGGAAAGGCTTGTAAATGTGGAATCTGTATCTACCTTAGCTCTGTACTCTTTTAATATCCTATTTAAGTCGATGCTTGATTATGTTGCATTTAAGGGTACTTGAATTTCGTCCATCACGATTTGGAAAGAGCAAGAAACAATACATCTGCAGATGGTGCAGTTGAGACAGGAACTAGTATTGATAGGTTTCTCAGCAGGACAATTTTTTTACACCAACAGAAAGTTGATGTTCATCTGTACCATGTGGATGGTTCACTTCTTCATCAAGAGACACCCAGACAAATTTTCAAAGTGTCTCATTCACATGGTATTGGTTTCTAAACGTTGGCTTCCAAGGACAGAATGACTGAGGATGACATTTGCAAGAGTTCGTTCTTTCCAATGTGATAATGTGACAGATTGAAGTGTGGACAGTTCATTCTTCATTAAGAGAGAGCCAAACAGATTAGCAAAGTTTTCTGTGTTCATCTGTTTTCGGTTTCTTCACACAATGTTATTATATGCCCTTAGTCTGTATAAGAAAGACAAATTCAAACACGAAAAGATTGTAAAATCTGCAGACAGACACATCCTTTGAGATTTGTATTGAAACAAAACCTGCAAGTTGTTTTGTGTATTAAAGAACCACACTATTTCTAACCCAAAGCCTCGACTGAGTTTAAACGTGATGTGTTAAGTTGAATAGATGTTGCAAAAATATGGCCTAACCAAGGCTTAGTATAACATGAGCGGCAGGCATGTTTATAATGATATGGGTAGGGTTGCAAATGTCATTAATTACAAATGGACCACACTAATCTATGTAGCTTGATAAAGATTTAGATAAGCCAATGAACCAAAAGTTCATATTAAGTGGTTTGTAGGCCAAGTAGCATTGTTTTTTAATTATGGCCATAAGTCGCATTAAGCTCAGCTTGGTACCTTTTAATCCTTTGCCTTAAAATCATATTTGAGAGAGAAAGAGAGAGAGAGAGAGGAAAGAAATTTGTATTAACAACCCTTTAGATGCTCAAAGGTGTATAGGGCAAAGGGACTCAAATCGAACTTCTTAGTTACAATGAACTTCAAGAAGCCATCGGCACTAAAAGGAGGTGCCATGAACACAAAAATGAAAACCAACTATTAAAACTATCAAAGTTACTAATATGTAATGATCCAAGAGTAATTTAGCATTCATGCTCTTTGAACTCTTCTATGATGACTTTGGCACCTCATTAAGTTGTCCATTTGCCCTCCTTTATAGCTATCTTTATCTTGGTAACTTTGCTTGGTCATGCTTTGAAATGTGCTAGTATAAGTTCATGTGTGATCCATAGTTTGCTTGCCTTGAAATATTTTGATGGCTTTAATACTTTAACTTTTTCTTCCATGCTTTTAAATTGTAAAGTTGCTTGATTGTTTCATTACTCAATGACTTGCCAAGGTACATTTTGTTGAACCCCTTTTTCTTCCCTTTTTTTTTTCATTACTAGTCTTAGTTTGCTCTTTAGCATGTATGATTCTAAGCATTATTAGTGTCCTTTACTATGCCATCCTTTAGGGAGGCCTCCTACATGTGTATGGAATGTAATCGTCTTTCGCAAAGAGTGGTAACTACTAAAATGGTGTTTATTATACCTATAGATCAATCTCTTTTGTAATTATTGATTTGTCCTCTTTTTTGCTTTGTAAAAGTGGAGGATGGGAAATAAAGAAAGGCAAACATATGACTTGTCATAAGGTGGTGTTGTTGCATCATGTGATTTGCTACCCCTCTTGATTGATTATGGGTTGGCTAAGCTTTGACCTTTAGAGAGAGGTGGCAATATGTGTGTGTGTGTGTGTGTAGAGGACACGTGGGCCAAGGCAAAAAGTAATGTGAAGACAAGGCAAACATATGACCTGTCATAAGATGGTGTTGTTGCATCATGTGATTTGCAAGCCGTGTTGCAATGAGCCAAAGGTGACGTCTTTTAGAGACTCACTCCAAGTATTGATTAGCATAGGAAGAAATCCTCCTTGCATGGCTAAGTGTACTCTTGAATATCAATTGTAGACATACTAGTTTATTATTCTAGTTAATTTTTGGTGAGTTGTAGTATTATTCCAACTTTAGAACAGAGTCACGAGTAAGATGTAGAAATTTACAATGTGTAAAGAAGTATGGATTTTCAATTCTTTGTGATGAATAGGGATATTGTATATTGTAGCCACTTGTAGTCTCTCTCTCTATGTGAGATCTACACATGAATAGCAATTCAAGCTCCATAACAATTTAACTTTGTATTGGTAATATCATTGAACTTCAACTGATCTCCTCAATAGCCAATTTGGGTTCTTTGAATCTATAATTGTCAACCTTGTTATTTTTTTCACTAGTTGATGAAGGATCATCTTACTCTAATTGCACATTAAACTTATTAGATGCTTCAAGCTAGGATTTTCACACCTAAGTAATAAGCATCAAAAGCATAGATATACAAGCCATTAAAACATTATCCCTACATATACATTTGTGTGTGCTTCTTTAGGTATATCTAATTTTTAGGCCCTTTAGTATCTCTGAGCACTTCTTATTTTATTGCAATAATGCACACTTGGAAGGCCCTTTAGCTAATTACATGACCTATTTATTCCACAAATCCACACACATTGTTGCACATTCTAACCTATATACACACACCACTACCTCCTACTGCCTTTCAAAAGCCAAAGAAAATCATTGTAGTGGCATAATGATAATGATCCTTATGTGCCATCATTATGAGTATCGATACTCTATGTTTTATGGATGAATTGTTCAAGAAGTGGCATTAGAGTCCTTATATGTATGTTTGATATTTTCATATTCTTTACTTCCAACAAGTCCTAATATTTTATTTTGGTAGGCCATTACTATTAAATAAAGAATGTGAAGATGGTGAAGGTTTCAAAGGGAAATGGAAGATGAAGAGGTTGCAAAAGAGGTTGTTCTAAGTGAAGTGCCATGTGATTTTGCTTCTCCCAAATGAGCAAGCCTATTCTTGGAAACTTTGTGCAATAAATGAAGTTGATGTGAAGTGTATGATCATCCACAAGATGAAATGATATTAACATTGTGTTGTAGTTACATTGTTCAAACTAGATGCCATTATTGTTACAAAGTTACACATTAATCAAGCACATATAAATGTACATGTTTTGTGGTTACATTGTTCATGCTAGATGCCATTATTGTTATAAAGTAACAGATTACTCGAGCACATATGAAAGTACTTGGTGTTTCCAACATGATTGCAATGTAACACAGAGATTTTTCATTTTAATTGCATACAAAATGCAATTTTTGATAGTTTACATAAGTATGATGGCACGAGGGAAGCAAAGTTGCAATGTGTTAAGCATGGCAACTTTGCTTCCCTTGCAAGTTGCTTTGTTGTAACTTTGAGCAACTGAGCATTTCTTACGTGCTAGGAATGCTCATGGTCTTTTTTTTAATAAAAATGCTTGTATCTAGGTTGGCTATTTCTTGAGGCAATTAACGCATGAAAAATGTGTGTTACGTATAGTATACTAGCTCTCTCTCACTAGCTACACTTTGCATGGTGTTGTGTTATTACAAAGCTCAAGAGGTTGTGCCTCACTTGGCTTGTATTCTTTGTGAGAAAAGCAAAGTAGCCATGCTATCAAAAAAGAGAACGGAAGGAAACATAATTGAAAACATGCAAAGCAGAATGTCAAAACTAAAACAGAGCAATAAAAAACAAGAACTATGAAAATGCCATGTAAATAAGCTTTCCTATTTGTGTATGAGCTTGATTCACTTGGCATGTATGTATCAATGATTATATGAATTTGAGATATTTCATATTTTTCATATAAATGGATGTCACCATTAACTAGGGTAGCATTAGTCTTTGTCACCTTCCTATTTAGGAAATGATGTGTGAAACATACATTAGTATTTACTAAGAATGCGTGATTGTAAGTGCTAAAGTGACACAATTAAGAAAAAATAGAATCAAGTTTAACTTATTTTAAAATTGAGATAACCATGCTTATTGATGACATCAAGTTGTACTTGATGCACCCTAACTAAGCACGATAAATTAAAAACATTCATATTTTTCCAACCTTTGGGAACCGGATGGAAGGAGGGAGATAGCCCGTTAGGAGATGCCAAGAATATATGTGGAAAAATGGGAGTAGAGGACCCCTCCATTTTGGAAAGTGCATGGTGAGTAGGCAAGGACCTAGAAAAGGCAGCCTCTTATTTTAAAATTTGCTAGGAGCCTTCCTCTCCATTGAAGGAAGGCTCTTAAAGGGGAAATTTTCTATCTTGAGGATGATCTCACACCAACCTAGGTAGCCCACTACTGAGAATGCATGCCACAAATCATGTAGGCTCGCAAAGCATGCAAATGGGCAATATATAGAGATCGACGCATCATTATCACAAATAGGTGCCAATGACAAGGCACAACTTATGAGATCACTTGAGGTTCATAGTGTGGATCTGTAATGGATCCATGAAGATTGATGTAGGGCTATTCAAGGAGATCCTCACTAACAAGGATGTCATCTTGTATACAACAATACACAAGTGCCCGAGCATGCATTTACTAGGGGATGAGAGGCTACAAATGGGAGAGGGCATGTTGCCTTAGAGCCCAATCATGAGGGGGGACCAGATGGTCTAGGGGAGTGGCTATATTGTATAGGAAGCAACCACAACATATGATGCAAGACATGCAGAGGGATGAGGAGGCTCTCTTCATGTGGATCTAGATACATACAAATCGGCCCCATGACAGATGCATTGCAATGTGCTACTTTGCTTCAATAAACTCCCCATATGCACCACAGGGAGGAGAGTCACCATATTTACCACTATACGAGGATATCATGCATTATTCTACCATAGGGAATATCCTGTTGGTTGAGGACTTCAATGCCCATGCACAACACAGAGACAGGTTCCCTTCTTTGAGAGGAAGGACCATGTGTACAGAGAGATAGCACTAGAGAGGAGATGGGGCTCAATTGAATGTCACAAGACATAGCGGAAGGTATAGACTATGGTGATTGCCTCCTAGGCTTGGGAGATGCACATGGATTAGCCATCCTTAATGGCTCGGCTAGATGGCTAGGGTTGGATGCTCTAACATTCTTTCCCCATAAGCATGCATCCAGACATACAAGAGGAGGCCCCTCTAGAGGAGCTATATGGAGACTAGGAGCGAGCATAGTGGACTATCTTTTAGGGCCCCTATCTCTCATCCTTCACATATAGTCTTTCAGAGTCTCCCCTTGCCTATTGGTAGTGGTAGCTAACTATGCTTAGATATAGTTTACTGTCAACGATGCGATCCCTCCAGTGAGTAGTCACCATAGATTCCCTATATACCACCACCATATTGACAACAAGTGCCTACTTAGATCATCTCTACTAGATCCTACAAGAGATGGATCCTCACATACCCTTGGAGGAGTTCATACCATAGCTTCCTAGTGTATTTCTTCACAACTGCAGCTATTGTGTATTTTCCCCACGCATGTCTCGATTCCACCCCTCCAAGCAAGAATGTCCCACAAGACAACTAGTATGACTAGGAGTGCAAGGAAAGTCGTCTTCATATCTGACAAGGTAAGGCACGGGGAATCTATACACACAACCAGACACGCTTGATCTTTTTTCGCCTAGTGTAGTGCAAGAAGAGGACATATCTATCCAGATTGGAGGATAAATTTTACCACTTATTCTTAGGATAGGACATCAAGGATGGGTGGAAGGCATTCTAGAAGCCTTGAGCCCATACACCCATTACTTCTCTAGATACATAGCATAAATATGCCACCTCATTGTATCATGTATGTAGATAGCGGAAAGACCCACTTGATCTACCTTCTGCAAGTAAAGCAAGGGTTTATGACACCATTGACAAACTCCAAAATTGTCGGGCCCATGACCACAATGGACTGGTAGTAGACCACCTATCACATGCTAGAGATATACTCTCATCGCTTCTAGCCCACTTGTTCAATAAGGCCCTATGTGAAGGCATCCCTATGCTAGTTGGTCAGCTAATAATAGAGTACCAATCCTAAAAGCTCGAGGCCCCATGTTTCCTATGAACTAGCAAACAATCATGGGTGACATGCTAGTCAAGCAATTGTCAAAGAAAAGCACCAACATCGGGCAAGTGAGCAGGCAGGATTCAAGAGAGGATACTCCACACTTGATCATATCCTCACACTTCAATCCATCATTGAGGAGAGCATGACACAACAAAAGCAAGTATACTACTACTTTGTGGATTTCCACAAGGCCTTTGACACAGTACCCCTTGTGCCAGGCTTATGTAGAGACTACAGGAGGTAGATGTCCCAATTGACATGAGATGGGGGGGTACTACATTGTATGAATTTATCATAGGACAAGTATAAGCACCAAGAGGGTTGTCATAGAAGATCACCAGTACCATTGGATTTCAAAACATAAAAGCACTCAAGGCACTTTGCTACACTTTGAGTCCAATGAGTGAGTTGTGCAAAAAGTAGACTTTTTTCCTTTCCAAAACCAAGGTGCTCATGTGAAACCATAACCACAAACTAACTAATTACTCATATGAATTTAATACAAAAGAGGAAAAAATTATGTATAGGCTGATTTGCAAAAGATAAGATGGAATCTTTGCTCTACCTTATGTTGATTGCTGCAAGAACACAAGATTCCAAAGTCATGATCATCAAAACCCATTGAAAATGATAGATAATGGATGGTCTTCTATTATTTTAGAAGTTGCAACTCGCTTCGGCGTTAACCTCTCACCTTGTCTCTCCACACTCATCTCTAACTAACCATGAATCTTTCTCTCTATCCTAAGAAAGCAAGAATATAAGACTAGATTCAAGATGTAGTGGACTCACCATGAAGGCTCAAAGATGGTTCCATGATCCAAGAATCACAATCTAATGTCGTTGCTCCTCTGCATTCACCACCAAGCACACCAACGAGTTGAGAAGCTAGTAGAGAAGAAGAGAAAAGCAAGACAATGGCGAAGAACATCACCTTCTTTAAGTCCCTCACTCAACATACCTCTAATACTCTCTTAGTCACTCTCAACAATGGAAGCAAGATAAAAGAATAGAAGGATTGAATGGTTGCATTGACAAAGCTTTTGCAACATGGATACACCAAAATGGGTGAATACAACTAAGACCTCTTGTCCTTATATAGACACAAATTAGGGTTAGGATTAGATCACCTCTCTAGAGTGGCCCCTCATTTTAGGGTTAGGGTTAGGTTTTGCACCCCTTTTGTGTTTAGGGTTTCCACAACTATGAATTAGGGTTTGCACCCTCGTTTGGGTGTCCTACCCACTTTGTTGGCTCTAGACAGGTCATTCCTTGGAAGTATACTTGTGCTTTAGCATAAAGAGATCTAGCTTATGCTATTCACAAATCCATGTGTGCAACCCACACAATAGTTATGGGTGTGACAAATGCAACTGCAGGTAACAATTACAATGTGCACGAGTATTGTGAAACCACTCTCACAAAATAATACAATCATGATAATTTGATGTCCATGAAGTATAACAATAATACACAAAGTGCCTAAAAATAATACAAGGAAGTGCCTTAATATAATAATCCTTCCAAAAAATAGTCTCTACACTTGCACTTTGACCTTCCAATTTAGCCTTCTCCAAATATTGTTAACACAAAGAGAGACGAGCACTTATGCAATATTGTCCAAATTGATCTCCACAAGAAGACAATAGCAAGAGTTCTAATTCACACAAAGCTCTATTGAAAAGACACGAGAGAGAGAGAGAGAGAGAGAGAGAGAGAGAGAGAGAGAGAGAGAGAGAGAGAGAGAGAGAGAGAGAGAGAGAGAAGTACCTATGCAATTTACCCAAAACGATCTCTATAAGAAGACAAGATCAAGAGTTGGAAACAACATCAAGCTTGAAACCCTAAACAACAAAAATGCCCATTTAGTGTACAAATGCATGTTCATAGAAAGAGAATGGATCTAGATGTGCATGAGTACACTATGATTTTGAAAAGTTTTGATTGTGCACATTCATGATCCACATTGATGCATTGTGCATAAATATAGATACAAATGCATTCATCACAATCCAATGTTGTGAGGTTTACCAAGTTGTAGATTAGACATGGGTTTCCTTTTGGAGATCTAAGAGGCTAAGAGGACATTTATGATTTGATGATGTGCACATTGAGATACAAGGATGGGACAATCCTAGAACTGTAGGAGTGCCATGATATGTGTTGTGATGGGTGATTTTCTTTGTCCTTCACTAATTTTTCTGAAGTCCGAGTTCAGTTAGGGACTTTTCTTCATGGCCTATGCTAGCTTTACTTTCTTGCATTGATGAGGAATGAGGAAAGATTCAGAGCAAGACTACAAGCTAACTAGGTGGGAGACAATTGATCCATAGGTGAGTTGAGCTCTTAAAAGAATAAGAGTCTCTACTCATATCCCCTTGTTGAGCTTTCATTGAGCCTAATATTTTGGGAGAAAAGGATGGAATCGAACTATTGAAGGTGCTAGTATTCTTATTGTCTAATAGAATATGAGACATTGATGTGCTTGAGAAGGATGGAATGGTTAAGAGCCAATCTCTAAATGTACACTTTACTCATTGCAAACACATATGGCTAGATAGGAAGCCTAATCAATGTGCAAAATCAATTTAGAAGATAAGGGTATATTAGGTACAATTGAAAGAAAAATTTAGAAAAATATTTGGAAATCAACTCCTTGATGTTGTGGAAGACATGTTGTGCATTCTAATTGATTGATTGGTCATGCAAGGTTGAGTATAATTCATGCTTGACTTATGTGAGAGATTTGAGGAGGCAAGGTACTAGTTTGTGAGGGGATGATGTGATTGTTGAAGACTATATAAATGGGCAGGGAGCTTGCTTGTTACCTACTTTCCTATCTACCTAAGGCCTCCTTTTGAGCTCTTAACTACCCAATGGTAACAAATTGGCTATTGAAGACCTAGCAACACAAATTGATTCCTCCTTTTTGCTTTTTGGGGGCCTAAAGCATGACTATGACCTACTTTGGGTGATCATGAGTACCTACATAATGATCAATTTAGCATATAGGTTGAATTTGGGTGCTTCTCTTAATCAATACTCATAGGAGATGGCCACAAATTACCTTTTGGTAATCATAACTTGATTTTAGAAATTGTGACTATTTAAAAGGGAACCGAAAGTGCATCAAAGCTGAGCATGATTGCTTTTTTGCCAAAACTCTATTGAACATGACATCAAATCACTTTTCTATGATCACAACAGAGCTTTCCAATGATCATGACTATGTTAGAGATGACTAGATCTCAAGAATGGTTCATCACAACGTACATTGCTTGATTGTGACGAGCATTTGGGTGAACATGATGTATAGATTGTTGAACATGACCTATGATCATCATGAGTCTCCAAATGATTGTCATGAACCATCTCAGACTCCACCCATATTGCACTATAATGCACAAGTTGTATTGGCTTCAAATTGTAATGCATGCTTGACATGAATCAAGCATGTATGCTTGATTCATGTGGTACTGGCCTCAAACTATAATGCACACTTGACATGAATCAAGTATGTATGCTTGCTTCTTGTGGTACTAGCCTCAAACTATAATGCATGCTTGACATGCAACTTATTGCAAGCATATAGGCATCCACAAAGTATCCACAACCATATTAGAGAAGTCATAGAGATCATAGAGGTAGTTATACTCTTCGAACAAGCTATAGGACCATGAATAGCAAGGATTAGCATACCCTCCACCTACATAAGCCTTCCTTAGAGACATTGGGTGATTTGGTATTATAGGGCTACTCATGACATGCTTATGGTTGTCCCTCTCTAGGCCAAAGTGTTGAGCTAGCTGCAATGGAGCTTCTATGTAGAGATGCAGGTTGAGAGAGAGAGAAGAGATAGAGACACACGATTTGTGGTACTGAAGAGTGTACCTCAATAATGATTTTAGATAGGTATATGTACTATGTACAGCCTAGCCCTTACGGGTAGACATGGACACTGCCCTTTATCCCAACAACCTCCCCCCTAAAGGCAATGTGCCCAAAGGTAGAGGAAAAGAATCAACTAAGTCTAAGTATATACAAAGCTAAAGAGATGATACCTATCTAATACCCATTATCTGCCGGCAATGCGCAAACCTCTCTATTGGAAGACCCTTTGTGAAAAGGCCTACAGGGTTATCATTAGTGTGCACCTTGACCAGTTCAATACTCTTGCTGTCAAGTACCTCTCTAATGAAATGATACTTCACCTGTATGTGTTTTGTCTTTGCATGAAAGACAGGGTTCCATGCTAACATGATAGCACTCTGATTATCACAGTGGAGGACAAGAACCTCAGTAATCCCAAGCTCAGTAACCAAACATGACAGCCATAAGGCCTCTTTGCATGCCTCAGTGGCAGCCACATACTCTACCTCTGTAGTAGACAATGCAACACACTTCTGCAACCTAGATATCCAAGAGACAGATCCCCTTGTGAAGTTAAACACATACCCTATAGTGGACTTCCTACATTCCGCATGTCCACAGCATAGTCTGCATCCATAAAGCCAATGACAGTTACCTTCTACTTACCAAAGCAAATGCACAAATCCTTTGTGCCCTTAAGGTATCTTATTATACATTTCACTACTTCCCAATGCTTCTTGCCAGGGTTTGCCATGTATTTGCTAACCACTCCCACTGCAAAGGCAATGTCAGGATGTGTAGCAACCATAGTATACATCAAACTACTAATGGCCTAAGCCTACAAATTCTTGGCCATTTCAGCCTTCTCATCATCAGATGCAGAGATGTCCTCTGCATTGAGTTTCACATACGGAGGCAATGGAACTTTGATTTCTTTCCTCCCCTCCATATTGAAACACTGCAAAATCTTGGATACATACTCTAGCTGAGATAGATAGAGTAACCCCTTCGATCTATCTCTGAGTATCCGCATCCCAAGAATGTGATTATCATCACCAAGATCCTTCATGTCAAAGCTGTCATGAAGACTTTGCTTCAATGAATTTAAGGCATGAGTATCCCTGCTAGCAATCAGCATGTCATCAACATACAAAACCAAGATAATCAGGTTGCCATCTCTACTGCCTTCTTGGTGTTGGGGTAAAAGGCCCTTGGGCCTGCTCGTGTACAGTGGCCACCCATATTCTTTATTCATATATATATGAAAGTGCAATAAGGCTGTTATAACATTGTTGACAGCACCTACATTGTGTGTGCTCTTCTCTCCCAGGTCTCCTGCATCTCTTTCAACTGGTATCAGAGCCACTCCTTCGCAAGCTCTTCCCGGCATCTACATGAGGTATGAGAGCTTGCTTCTCACTCAGTTCTCAGCCATTCTTTGACATGAATAGTAGGGTTTCATGAAGAGGCAGCCATAGCTTCCATCATTGAAGCTTGTTCTCTTCACCTCTTGCTTGGACTTGTCCTAGGCTTATGTAGGCCTTCATTGGGCTCTTGCTTATCCCCTACCCAACCTGATTTGTGCCCCTCAAGTTCAGCAGCATGCTCACGTTTTATTTGCGCATGTTTGCAAAAATGGCTCAAAAATCACTCTTTTTGTCATATCTCAATATGCATGAGTACACAAATTAGTTTATGAACTTGACCGTGTATGTGGAGAGCATTAGTGATGTTGCCAAATCGCGCAAGTATATCTATGGGTTGGAACTGATCCTATTGGTAGATGTCATGGCTCAAAAGCCTACCACACTATTTGACGCAATTGAATTGACTAAAAGATATGCAAGAAAGTACCGTAAGAATGAAAATTTTCAACAAGGTTATAGACAGCCCTGTACCCCTTCAAGATCAGCCCCATATGGAGGTGGTGTTAGAGCCAATGCCACGCCAAATAACAAACCCAAAATACCCACTTATCCCCCCTTCCATGGGTAAAAGAAAACAGGGCACTTTTGGGATAGCATTTGGCTCTAATGCTAAGAGTAAGTATGCTAAAAATAAACAGTCCACTGCATCACCCTCCAATGGCTCCAGTGGCCAATGGTCCATTTCATCGGATGTTGTGAAGGAAGAGAAGGAAAAAGGCCTATGTTTTAAATGTGGGGATAAGTACACTGCCGACCATGCCTCCAAGTACCCTTACAAGACAGCCAAGGTCAGGGTTCATAGCATGTATATCATGGAAGATGGACACAACACTGATGAGGATGACTTACCTGTTGACCATGTTGAGCATATTGAGGATGTGGATCACGAGCAGTTTAAGGACCCAGAGGATAGTTTCCCTTTTAACCCGAGTTGTTGTCCATCCCAGACACTTGACTTGACACCCACCTGACTACCACCTCCCTTTGCTCCATCTCCTTGGAGGCATGGACGGGTCCTCGAAGCCCCAGCACCCTATGCATTCAAGGTAGTATTCATGAGAAGCATGTGATTATCCTTATGGACAGTGGTAGTACTCACAATTTTGTCAATGAATCAGCCATTGACCGATTGAAATGCACCCCTATGGAATTACAACACCCCCTTAAAGGTCAAGTAGCAAATGGAGAGGAAGAAATCAACATGCATGTATGTCTCGTAGTCCCCCTATGCTTGGCTAAAAATTATGTGGCATTATTTGACCTAATTGCCTTAGATATGGGCCCCATTGATGTTGTCTTGGGTTGTGACTGGCTAAAACAATTGGGAACATTTGCTATGGACTTCTCTCAGCTCTACATGGATTTTATGATGCACATTTGCTTAGAGGGAATTCAAGATGATGCTGATTTTCAACTCATTACAACAAACAGGAGTTTAACAAATTCTCACAGAAGGAGAATTTAGATCAGCCCTATGAAGTATCTAAGGATTCAGCCTTGCAAGCCTACTTGAGGAGTACATTGATTTATTTCAAATGCCTACAACCCTTCCCTCTAAGAGGCAAGTGGACCACCCACTTGATTTAGAGCCCCATTCCAAGCTAGTGAACAAGCCACCCTACAGACTCTCCAAGTGTGAATGTGAAGAGGTTGCAAAGCAAGTCAAGGAGTTGCTGGAGATGGGTTTCATTGAACCAAGTTCTTCCCCTTATGCATCCCCTATCATGTTAGTAAAAAAGAAAGGTGGCTCTTTCTACATGTGCATTGACTACAGAGACTTGAAGAAAATCACAGTGAAGAACTGCTACCCCATCCCATGGATTGATGACTTGCTAGATGAGTTGAAAAGGGCATGCTTTTTCACTAAGATTGATCTGTACTCTGGCTACCATTAGATCCGTATGAGGGAGGGTGATGAGATCAAAATGGCTTTTAGTACTGATCGTGGGCTTTATCATTTTCTAGTGATGCCTTTTGGGTTGACTAATGCCCCCACCACATTTCAGAGCCTCATGAATAAAATTCTTCAACCCTTCCTATTCAATTTTATGCTCGTTTTCTTTGAGGACATCCTCATTTATAGTAAGTCACAAGAGGAGCACTTGGCACATGTTAGAAGGGTGTTTGATATATTGAGAGAGCATCGACTCTTTGCTAAGGAAAGTAAATGTATATTCATGTAAACATCTGTGGAGTACTTGGAATACATTGTCAGCAAAAATGGCATATAGTCTAACCCTAAGAAGGCACAATCTGTTAAGGATTGGCCCACTCCATCCAGCACTACTTTATTACGTGGTTTCCTTGGTCTCTCTTCATTTTATAGACTCTTCATTAAGCATTATGCCACCATTGCAACACCCTTGGCTGATTGGTTAAAAATGGAATCATTCTTTTGGAATGCCATTACTGTTCATATCTTCAAACCGTTGTCGAAGGGTTTTCGAAAGCAAAGTCGCAACCACAGAGGTTCTTGAGAAATTCCAAGATAGAAGACCAATCAAGTGAGATCAGGCTATGCAACAGTAAACTCTAGACTCTTCATATTGAATGCAAAAATTGTTGATATAACATGCGTTTGACAGATTTCCCAAAAGAAGAAGACCAAATCTAGATTGCGAAGTGCAGCTTATTCTCAATTGAAGCTTTGAATGATGAATCTTGCTAAGAAGATGCTTAGGTGTGTCCAAAACCACGCGTATACATAATGTCAAAGTGATGTAATGATCAAGCAAAAGCTTGTTCAATAAGCCTGTTGTTCACAGCCTGAATTGATGGCATCATGGAAGTAAACGTAAGTATCATGATGAGGTAGTTCCTCAATGCTGAGCTACAATCAAAAGGCACAATGACAATGAGATACATTCAAAAGGTACAGGAAAGATTGTGCTCCCACTTGATTTAGAACAGAGAAATTTGTACTTATTCATGGCACTGTAACAAATAAGCCCTCATTTTCAATAATCACAGACATAAAACCATCTCATGTCCATGAGAATGCTAAACCATAATGAACACTTGTGCTCAAGTTCTCCAATCTTTATCCTCTTGATTCGCAATTGCTCAGCCTCAAAAATCTGTTTCCACACTCTTCATATTCATCAGCATAAATTATGAACAAGTCGAGAGTATGTCCTCCATTCGATCGATGGGGCCAATATCACACTACGGGATGCATCAAATTCCACCTTCAGAGAGAAGCATTCCCTTAATTCTTTCACAAGTTCAACAGATCCTGTTTGCTTCTTTGCATCAGCAACTTCTTCAAACAGGTTTGTTTCGAATGCAGGCACCTATCCATGATCTTTATTCTGCTCATTAGGAGAGTCAATACTTTTTGATTACTTGACCTCTTATACCTCCAAAGATTCTGGTGAACCTTACACCTGACACTCTGATAAATTAATGCTAAGAGCCTCGCCATTTGAAATGTCAACACTGGCATCCTCCTCACAAGCAGAGGAACTATTCTCTTTGTCCGCCATGTCCTACAACTCTCATGGATCCATTGCTTTTTACACGTTGAAGCAAGATACTTGCCCTCACAATCTTGAGATATCATAAATGCATCACCAGTTATGTTCACCTTTAGAGAGAAGTGGAGGCGGCCGTGTGATGCCTGAGTCATGTTCTAGATTACCTTGAACAAAGGGAGATCAAACGGATCTGCTCGATCATTGGAGCTCATCCCATTGGCATGTCATCAAGCGACATGAAATTGGGTTTATTTCCAAAGAGCTTGTGACATGGTTCTCCTACCAGAGCCCAGTTTTTCTGGTCTTGTCCTCCTTTCCTTGATCGCTCTCCTCCACCCGAATCCAAAAAGCAGGTCGAAAGCAACATCATCCGCTAAAAGAGCCTCTCTAGTCCCGCAAGCTTTGTCCATACAAAAAAGCGCCCCTCACAATAGCACTTCCGATCCTTTTTGGTTTCATCCACAACTTTGGCTTTTCGAAGCAGTTGTGTGGTTCTGAATGATGCGTCATCTTTGATAAAACTCCGCCATAGCATTTTCAAGGGTATAGTGGTTGCATGCCAAAGAGAGTGAGCATCAAAAACCTTCTTATTCAAATACCACTTTCCATCTTTTGAAACAGACTAGGATCTAGAGGCTGCTGTTGCGAACTCTTTTCTAATTATTGCAGACTTGCATCAATCTAGGTTTCACATAGTCTAACGTGGTCTTGAAGTAGTTCTTGCTTCTTCCTGCCCGCTCAGAAAGGCAATCAAAGACCAAAGATGCTCGCAATGTTTGCGACAACCTGTGTCAGCATAGCAGGATAAATGTATGCATAAATCTCTTCAGTACCAATTCAGTTGGGGCAGGAGACACATTCGAGCCAGAGGTGGTTGCGCCTGTTATTCCAAACCTCTGCATCTGCAATTTCAATTGCCCTTTGCTTGGGAAGCCCCATATCAATGAGCTCAATGACTCTGTGAGCCAGCTTGCGTGCAAGTCAATTAGAGTGTTGGTAACACACACATCAGTGTCCAACCCAGACTCCACAATGTTTCCATGAATCAGTTTAGCCTCATACAAAGCTGTAATATTTGAGCAAGCTTCGAGAATACTTACAAATAAAATGGCATTGGGAGTTCCCTGTTCATCCATGTCTGCATCCTCTTCCCTGCCAGTTGCTGCATAAATATTAATCATACAAATGTAACCTGACGCCTCTTTTTCATCCAGCCGCATCACATGTTCAAAGGCCAGTTCTCCAAGCTCTACATTTCCCCGTTTTTGACAAGCACCCAACACAACAAGCCAAACTGTAAGATCAGCAGCAAAATGGCATCTTCTTGATCACTGCTACTGCCTTGACTATGTGCGCTGCACGTACAAAGAGATCCACCATGCAAGTATAGTGCTCTAAAGCTGGGATAAGACCAAAATCTGTGCTCATGCTCTCAAAGTACAGCTGTCCTTTTTCCACAAGACCTGTGTGGGTGCATGCATTGAGAACAATAGTAAATGTGATTAAATTTGGCTTTACACCTTCTATCATTCGGGAGCTTATCAAATACTTCCTGTGCTTTTGCAAACATATCACATTTGGCATACATATCCACCAATGCAGTGTCAAGAATAACATCTTTTTCCAACAATCCCTCCTTCACAATCTCATCATGTATTTCTTTGGCCTTGTCAACAGCTCCTATGTTGCCACAAGCTTTCACAATGCAAGAAAATATTATTGCACTTGGAAGGAGGCCCTCTAGCTGCATCTTTTCAAAACACATCACTGTTTGCTCATCATATCCATGTTGAACATAACCTGTAATCAACACATTCCATGATATGACATCTCGAGCTGAAATATTGTCAAATACTTCTTGGCTTTTCCAAGCATGCCAGATTTTGCATACATGTCAACCAGAGCATTACAAATAAGTTCCTCTTGCTCCAAACCCCTATCCACTATACTGCCCACGCATAACAAAAATGCAAACGCAATGATGAAGTATGTACAAAGTAACAAATGTCACACACACAACTTTTTGGTGGATTCCACACCTCGAATGCGCAACAGTATGACATCCACCCCCTCTGATCCTGCGCATCCTCCGGATGGGCCAACTACCCATGATCATTATCGTCAAGATCCATGAACAGATCAATCTCTTCATTATGTATTTCCGGTATATCAGCAAGATTATCTATCATATCATCTATCTCTTCTACTGGAGTTTCTTCTCGTTGCCCTTCTCTTGCAAATTCTTCCAATGCATAATCCTCATCATCTCTTTTCTTGAAAATCTTGATTCTTTTTCCTACAATGGGCACTTTAAGCACTGTCCCATCCAATTCTGTCAGCTCATATGTTGCATTGTCAAAGACATGTCTGACTATGTACGGCCCAAACCATCTTTTCACCATCTTCCGAAGTGCAGTATACTGATTTTCAAGGCTGCTATCAAAGACTAATACCCAGTGTCCCTATTCTATTGCTTTAGGCCGCAAGCGATGCGTGGTGTCAAACCTATCCTTATTTCTTAGTCTAGCAACCTTCAACCTGTCAATAGCTAGCCGAATATCCTCTGGTCTTCTCTCCAACTGCCGAATCCGAAGAGCTAAGAGCTCCTCTCTCATCAAATCCTCCTACCAAGGTAAAATTGACCAAGTCAAAGCACAAGTCTCACTTGCCATAACCGATTTCTGACCATACATCAACTCTGCAAGCATATATCCTGTGGTAACACTGTGAGTTGTACGATCAGCCCACAAAGAAAATGATAGAAGCCTCGGCCATTCTCCAATTCGTCCTCTGCATGCTTTGGCTAATGCTTTCACTATCGGTGGATGCCCTCTTTCACTTTTTCCATTTCCCTGTGGATTGTATGCTGTGGTTAGAGCCAACTTGATTCCTAGTTGAGAGAAAAACTCCCTAGCTTCATCTGCATCTAATTCACTATGATCTGCAGTGATCTTACCCACACAGCCATACTTGTAGAAAATTTCTTCCAATAAGAACTTACACACTGCACTCGTGGTCTTCGTTCTCAAAGGTCTACCCTCAACATGATTGGTAAGATCCTCTCTAACCAAAACAATATATCTCAACTGCACCCATAAGCATAGTAACCAAGTCAACTACCCACTTATAATGAATGCATAGCGGATAGGTCGAATGAAGCTCATCTCGATGACGCACTACGGAATACATCTGACAGTCTCTGCAAGTCTCTACAAAGCGAGAAACATCTCTGTACATGCCTTTCCACCAATATTTTTCCTTGATTTTCTCATAAGTAGCCCACACTCCTCTATGACCAGCCCAAGGACTCTCATGAAACTCTCTCATCACTTGTAACTGGGTCTCTTTATTGCAGACAACCCGCAAGGGTAATCCACCTCTTTTCTTCGGGTGCTTCCAAAGAAATCCGTCCTTGAGAAAATAACCATAGGCTTTTCTTCTAATCTTCTTGAACTCTTCATCTGTCCATTCATCTCTTTTGCTTAGTGTACTAAGGTACTTGCCAAACCAATCTCCAACATAGAGTTCTTCTATGAAAGCAACAATATCATAGACATGGCAAACATGATCAACCATAATAGCTGAAATTTCTGCATCATCCTCTTCTGCAGGTAGTGTCTCCTCATCATCATATCTGGCTCTAGACAGCATATCCGCCATTGGATTGTCCTTCCCTGCTATGTGTTTAAATTCTGGATTTAATGACTTGATGTATGCAATCCATCTTAGCATAGCTATATCCGGAGTAGAGCAACTCGCAATCATACCTATCAATGGCAAGCAATCTGTCTCTACCACAACTGGGGCTCCAATAAAGTACTCCTTGTCACATTTGAGAGCCGTAACAATTCCAAGTAATTCCCTCTCTTGATTTGCAGATACCTCCTCTGTCTCTCGTTTACGACTTTCGCCCTAAACCGAATAGCATACCTGTTTCCATCTGCATCATCTTGACCCACAGCCCAACCTATGCCAATTGGACTAGTGTCAACTATCAATATAATAGGCCTTCCGCAATTATAATCCGGTTTCCTGAGAGTAGGAGCAATCTGCAATAACTTCTTCAATTTCTGCATGGCTCTAGTGTGGCCCTCATCCCAAAAAAAATTATGCCCCTTTCGAAGTAGCTGATATAAACAATCTGCTATGTGTGCAAAATGGGGTATCCAAATCATGTAAAACACATAGGCTCCAATGAATCTCCGCACCTCTGAAGTGGTAGAACAATACTTCATAATCTTTCCTATAGCATCCACCTTCTCAGGTGAAGGTTTCCCGCCATAATACCCACACATATGTCCAACAATGACAACCTCATTTACTCCAAAAACAGATTTCTACCCTGATAGTGTCAAGTTCACTTCTTCTAACCTGACCAAAATCTTTTCACAAGCTGCAATATGATCAGCCACAAAGCATCTGCATCCCTGCTCATTTAGACTCTCATTCTTCTCTTCTTCTGCACACCCCTTAATGGGCACATCGTCCAAGAAAGGCATGGTAAGTTGAGGTATGTACTCATGAAGGACCTTATGCATGGCATTCATTATATAGATCATAATCAGTCCGAAACTCTGTTTGCTGAATTTCTTCGGCACTCAACACTTTTTGCTGAGTCACCTCAGTCTCTGACTCTATCTGTGACACAAAATCTGAAATTTCATGAAACATGTCCAGGGACTGCACTGATACATTACTGTGACAACTCTGCATATCAGTTTTCAGCATATTTTTCATCTCTGTCATCATATCTGCACAAACATACTATCATACATCCCATCTATATGCTCATCATCCTCTAAAATACCTGCATTGTTCAAATCTTTCTCCTTCCTGCATATGTACTGCCTGGCAGCTCTAGGCAACTTAGAAATATTCTGATAACTCATCGAATTGTTTGCTGAAATTCCAATAAAATTGGAGGAGAAATACTCCTGCCAGGAGGTGAGAACTCCAATCTCCTCTGCTCTGTACCACTGTCGTCTCGCGAGACAGCGGTACCTAACGAAAACCCGAATCCCTCACAGTGGGCAAAGGTGCATCTCGAAGAGTATCCCTGTTTCTAGCATGATTTACACACATAGTCATAAACTGGACTGCTCTCATACCATCTTTACTGCGAATCCGTGCATAAGTAGATCCATCATCCATTGCTTTTGTCTCCAATGCACATCTCTATAATGAATGGCTGTCCCAGGATTATGGGGTAAGAGCGTGAATCCTGCACAAAGAAATGGAAATCCTCCTCTACATCTCCAATAGAAATCCTGACACTGGGACAGGCAGCATACAAATCACCTATAGCGTTATTGGCGGCTCTCATATGCCACCCATGCTCTGCATCCATAGGCCATCTATTACTTTCATAAACTCCACGAACTATGAGATTAATCTCTGAACCATGATCCACCAAAGCAACATAAGGCACCTGTTTCTCTCCAATTTTAACCATTGTTTCTGTAGTTGCCCTAGCCCAATGACTCCGCGAAAAATGACTACGCTGTCTGCGGAAAAACAAAAGCATTCTCAACCATAACCTCATCCTCATTCTCATCCAACTCCCCAATCAAAACTCCCTGTGTATCAGTAGTAGGCAATGTATGTCTTTTTCTCTTCAAGACTTCTTGGAATTGATCTTGAAACTCTCTTTTTGAAATGCCCAAAACCTCAGAATTAGTAAAAGTCACCTCACTGCCAAGTATCTTGTCATTAAAGATTTTCTTCATGTCACAGATGTCTCAATATTGGACATTAATCTAAATCCTGGCTGCTTTCTCTGTCTAGGTTCTTGCCTCTTTTCTTTCTTTTGAGCATCCTCCATTTGTCGTTCTGGCCCTGGTCTCAAAGATGGCCCTGTAGTAGGTGGAGTAACAAACTCACCCCCTCTAGTCTTTTTAGCTGCATTTGGATTCTCTTCATCTCTCTTATGCTTCTCCTCAACAAGTACATTTGCTCCCTGAGACTTAATCAAGTAGGCATAAATAGTGTACCTATTAACATGCGAATCCCAACATGTCTTTGATCTGATGCTAGAACCTGCACTGGTCAAAACAGTCTGCTGAATTTTCCCCTTGTTTGCCGTCTCCATAGCATAGGTCCATAATGCTGACTAACTCTCTGAACCTTTCTCAATCTGGACTCCATATGCAGAGGCATCTCCTCTAGCTGCCACATAAGAAGTACGCGCAGCCATATCATCTACTAATTTCTTCATTCTGCCTTTCCCAAAATTGGTAGCAAGCGGAGCTCCTGTTTCAGTCAACCAGACCTTGCCATCTTGTCCCCAAAATACCAAATTCTTCCTCCTTGCATCTTGAAAAGATTCACAATCCCTGCAATGTTGATGATTCGTACTATCACACCAAATACATATTCGATCTCTCCTAGGTGCACTAGGAGCACTAGAAGAAATAGTACGCGCAGTCAAAGCAAACTGCTCTTTTAATTTTCCCACCAATTCTGCTTTAGCTGACTCCAGTGTCAAATCCGTTATGCCTTTGATTATGTCATCAAGAGAGGAAGGAACCGACGGAGCGGATGATTTTGGAGCAGAAGAAGCTGGCATCGGTCTTGGAACAGGAGGAACATGAGGATTAGAAACAGTAGGCACTAGCATAGGCCAAGAAGCTGGCTGAGGAAGAGAAGAAATGACAGGGGTAGAAGCAGACATAGGAGCAGAAGATGGCGTCGATGTCATAGATCTATTCTGTAGGCGGGTCTTCCATATCCGCCTCTTGGTCAAAGTCGAGACCGCATCCTGGGCGTCTTGCCAATCTGTTTTAAGACCCATAGGCTTCGTGCGATCCTCAAGAAGCTCTCCTAATTCTTCCTGAGGAGTAGGATCTGCAGCTTGCAAGAAAAGCTCAACTTTCTCAACATCCAATGCTCTTTGTTCAATAGCATCAAGCTGACTATACCTCTCTTCAAATTCTCGTATCAATTCTGAAGCAGCTAGACCTTTTGTTTGGCATGTAGACCCACTCTTAGAATGACCGTCGTGTAGCCATCCCAAAGTCCTCAAGAAAATACTCCTCTTTCAGGGCCTTCTTAAAATCTTGCCAATGCGAATTTTGAAGGAAAAGATCAGTCACTTTTACCTCAAGGCAGGTGTGACAAGGCGAAGGAAATATTTACTCATAAGTCCTGTTGGTACTCCAAAAATCCCATCTTGATCTCATACGTCTTCAAATAAGCCGATACATTACGACGATCAAATAGCTTCTTTTCATTCTCAACTGCTTCAATCACCTTAGTCGCACTGATTGCATTCTCTTGCTCCGAATATAGTTGCCTTTGTTGAGACAACTGTTGTTGATGTAATTGTTGCTGCTGCTGCATATACAATTGTGTCTACTGGTTTTGAAGCTGCATATGCATAGACATATTCTGCAAAATCTACTTTAAATCATCCGTAGAAGTACTTGAAACAGAAGTCGATGATGAAGCTGAAGTAGGGGACAAAGTAGGAATCGTAGAAGAGGCTGAAATTGAAGCTGAAGTATCTCCCATCCTGAATTTTTTTTAATGCGACACTTTCACTCGGGTTCACCAAAGATGTCGAAGGGTTTTCGAAAGCGAAGTCACAACCACAGAGGTTCTTGAGAAATTCCAAGATAGAAGATCAATCAAGCGAGATCAGGCTATGCAATAGTAAACTCCAGACTCTTCATATTGAATGCAAAAATTGTTAATGTAACATGCGTTTGACAGATTTTCCAAAAGAAGAAGACCAAATCTAGACTGCAAAGTGCAGCTTATTCTCAATTGAAGCTTTGAATGATGAATCCTGCTAAGAAGATGCTTAGGTGTGTCCAAAACCACGCGTATACATAATGTCAAAGTGATGTAATGATCAAGCAGAAGCCTGTTCAATAAGCCTGTTGTTCACAGCCTGAATTGATGGCATCATGGAAGTAAATGTAAGTATCATGATGAGGTAGTTCCTCAATGCTGAGCTACAATCAAAAGGCACAATGACGATGAGGTACATTCAAAAGGTACAGGAAAGATTGTGCTCCCCCTTGATTTAGAACAGAGAAATTTGTACTTATTCACGGCACTGTAACAAATAAGCCCTCAATTTCAATAATCACAGACATAAAACCATCTCCTGTCCATGAGAATGCTGAACCATAATGAACACTTCTGCTCAAGTTCTCCAATCTTTATCCTCTTGATTCGCAATTGCTCAGCCTCAGAAATCTGTTTCCACACTCTTCATATTCATCAACATAAATTGTGAACAGGTCGAGAATATGTCCTCCATCCGATCGATGGTGCCAATATCACACTACGGGATGCATCAAATTCCACCTTCAGAGAGAAGCATTCCCTTAATTCTTCCACAACTTCACCAGATCCTATTTGCTTCTTTACATCAGCAACTTCTTCGACCAGGTTTGTTTCGGATGCAGGCACCTGTCCATGATCTTTATTCTGCTCATTAGGAGAGTCAATACTTTTTGATTACTTGACCTCTTATACCTCCAAAGATTCTGGTGAACCTTACACCTGACACTCTGATAAATTAATGCTAAGAACCTCGCCATTTGAAATGTCAACACTGGCATCCTCCTCACAAGCAGAGGAACTATTCTCTTTGTCCGCCATGTCCTACAACTCTCATGGATCCATTGCTTTTTACACGTTGAAGCAAGATACTTGCCCTCACAATCTTGAGATATCATAAATGCATCACCAGTTATGTTCACCTTTAGAGAGAAGTGGAGGCGGCCGTGTGATGCCTGAGTCATGTTCTAGATTACCTTGAACAAAGGGAGATCAGACGGATCTGCTCGATCATTGGAGCTCATCCCATTGGCATGTCATCAAGCGACATGAAATTGGGTTTATTTCCAAAGAGCTTGTGACATGGTTCTCCTACCAGAGCCCAGTTTTTCTGGTCTTGTCCTCCTTTCCTTGATCGCTCTCCTCCACCCGAATCCAAAAAGCAGGTCGAAAGCAACATCATCCGCTAAAAGAGCCTCTCTAGTCCCGCAAGCTTTGTCCATACAAAAAAGCGCCCCTCACAATAGCACTTCCGATCCTTTTTGGTTTCATCCACAACTTTGGCTTTTCGAAGCAGTTGTGTGGTTCTGAATGATGCGTCATCTTTGATAAAACTCCGCCATAGCATTGTCAAGGGTATAGTGGTTGCATGCCAAAGAGAGTGAGCATCAAAATCCTTCTTATTCAAATACCACTTTCCATCTTTTGAAACAGACTAGGATCTAGAGGCTGCTGTTGCGAACTCTTTTCCAGTTATTGCAGACTTGCATCAATCTAGGTTTCACATAGTCTAACGTGGTCTTGAAGTAGTTCTTGCTTCTTCCTGCCTGCTCAGAAAGGCAATCAAAGACCAAAGATGCCCGCAATGTTTGCGACAACCTGTGTCAGCATAGCAGGATAAATGTATGCATAAATCTCTTCAGTACCAATTCAGTTGGGGCAGGAGACACATTCGAGCCAGAGGTGGTTGCGCCTGTTATTCCAAACCTCTGCGTCTGCAATTTCAATTGCCCTTTGCTTGGGAAGCCCCATATCAATGAGCTCAATGACTCTGTGAGCCAGCTTGCGTGCAAGTCAATTAGAGTGTTGGTAACACACACATCAGTGTCCAACCCAGACTCCACAATGCTTCCATGAATCAGTTTAGCCTCATACAAAGCTGTAATATTTGAGCAAGCTTCGAGAATACTTACAAATAAAATGGCATTGGGAGTTCCCTGTTCATCCATGTCTGCATCCTCTTCCCTGCCAGTTGCTGCATAAATATTAATCATACAAATGTAAGCTGACGCCTCTTTTTCATCCAGCCGCATCACATGTTCAAAGGCCAGTTCTCCGAGCTCTACATTTCCCCGTTTTTAACAAGCACCCAACACAACAAGCCACACTGTAAGATCAGCAGCAAATGGCATCTTCTTGATCACTGCTACTGCCTTGACTATGTGCGCTGCACGTGCAAAGAGATCCACCATGCAAGTATAGTGCTCTAAAGCTGGGATAAGACCAAAATCTGTGCTCATGCTCTCAAAGTACAGCTGTCCTTTTTCCACAAGACCTGTGTGGGTGCATGCATTGAGAACAATAGTAAATGTGATTAAATTTGGCTTTACACCTTCTATCATTCGGGAGCTTATCAAATACTTCCTGTGCTTTTGCAAACATACCACATTTGGCATACATATCCGCCAATGCAGTGTCAAGAACAACATCTTTTTCCAGCAATCCCTCCTTCACAATCTCATCATGTATTTCTTTGGCCTTGTCAACAGCTCCTATGTTGCCACAAGCTTTCACAATGCAAGAAAATATTATTGCACTTGGAAGGAGGCCCTCTAGCTGCATCTTTTCAAAACACATCACTGCTTGCTCATCATATCCATGTTGAACATAACCTGTAATCAACGCACTCCATGATATGACATCTCGAGCTGAAATATTGTCAAATACTTCTTAGCTTTTCCAAGCATGCCAGATTTTGCATACATGTCAACTAGAGCATTACAAATAAGTTCCTCTTGCTCCAAACCCCTCTCCAGTATACTGCCCACGCAGAACAAAAATGCAAACACAACGACTAAGTATGTACAAAGTAACAAATGTCACACACACAACTTTTTGGGGGATTCCACACCTCGGATGTGTAGCAGTACGACACCGTTGAAGCGAATGCTTACTTCCACCCCCATCCTCATCTGCCCTGACTTCTCCAAGATAATTACCATTCAGTGTGACAACAGTGGCAGGGGTATTGGTGTGGTATTGTTGCAAGAGCATGGTGTGATTGCATTTGAGAGCCACAAGCTTGATGACAAGGAGATGTAAATGAATGTGTATGACGAGGAGATGTTGGCCATCCTCCATGGTATCAAGAAATGGTACCAGTATTTATATGCCAGCCACTTTCAAGTAAAAAGTGACCATTGAGTCCTCTATTGCTTCTTGACTCGGTCTACTTTGACTCTTAAGCAAAGGAGATGGGTGGTGACATTGCAAGACTATGATTTTGACATTTCTCACACTCGAGGCAAAGATAATATAGTGGGGCTGATTCACTCTCTTCGGATGTGAGCATGCAGAGTATCCTCCATTTCAGAGTTGCATAGTGATCGGATTGAAGATCTTCAAGAAGCTTGTGTTGGATAATGACTTCAGCCACATCTTCCAAAAATTACAACATGGGGTAATGGCTAAAAACTCCCAATATCAGCTCAAGCATGGCCTTATTTGGTCCCATGGAAAGATTGTTGTCCCACACATCTCTCCTTTCACATAGAAGATCATGGAAGAGATGCATTCTTGCCCCACTACTGGTCACTTGGGTTCATTGGAAAGGATTATGGAGGGATGTCAAGGATTTTGTGACCAAATGTGTTCCATGCTAAGAAAACAAGGATATCACACTTAGGCCTGATGGCCTCTTGCAGCCCCTTCCTAATCCTAAAGGGAAATGTACTCATATCACAATGGACTTCATCACAAGCCTCCCTATTACCAAGAAAGGATGAAACAATATATCGTGGTAGTTTATCGTCTCATCAAAGTTGTCCACTTTATCCCCACTAAGACACAATACATAGCCTCTCAGGTGGCCACTCAGTTTATGGAATATATCTTCAAGTTGCATGGCTTACCACAAGTCATAGTGCATGATCGGGATGCTAAGTTTATGAGCAACTTTTGGCAGATAGTTTTCACATCTATGGGCACCAAGCTTGCTCCATCTACTACATACCACCCCAAACAGATGGCTAGACTAAAAGAGTAAATAAATGACTTGAGACATAGTTGGCAAGGACTACCCTTGGAAGAAGCCTCCTAGAGCCCAGCCACTATTGTCAATGAATTTCCTCACCTCCAAGATGCCCAATGGCTAGCCAGTTATGCCCTCATTTGACCACCCCCTACCTATAGACTGCACACTATTTTAGAATAGTTTTGTACTTGCCCAAATCTTAAGAACATGCCTTCTACATGGGCTAAAAGTACACATCAAAAGCTTTGTTTTGACATGCGGCCGGCCCCATTTGGAGCAGCCTATCAAAAGTTATGACAATTTTACCTCAATAGGCCTGTCATGGACAGCATGCTATCCCTAGTCTTTACCCATCCATTTTCATTGTAATGTGGCTTAGTGTAGTACTCAGCACCCGACTCCTTAAGCCCATCTATCACTTCTCCCCAATTGTCTTCGTTTTTTAGGGCAAAAACCTTCAGGGTGGGGATGGATTATAACGAGTGGGATACATAGGAACTAGGGGTTAGACACCAAGTCACACTAACTGGGGTATATAAGGTGAACGAGTCCCAGTTCAGGGCAACTAATTATTATCAGAACATACTCTTCACCTTCATCTTCAGCTTCCATGGCTTTCTCCTCCCTTCTTCCCTCTTTTCTGTCTTTCTCTCTCCTCTTCTAGTCTTTCTTTCTCTTCTTCCTTCTCTCTTTCTCTCTCTTCAACTCACTCTCCTCTCACCTCTCAGCTTCATTCATTACATTGTATCGATGTATGGATATTGTCTTGAATCTCTCTAAAGTGCCATGTGTGAACTAAGGCTCATTTGTGGTGCCAACTTGATGATAGTGCTACAAAATGTTGAGGTTTTATTATTGCTGCTTTGGTTGTTAATCATGTTGCTACTATTTCTATTTTACGTCTTGCAAGGTATCAAGGCTTTTATTCAAGACTAGGAAAAATATCAAGTTGCAAGTTTTAAGATGTACTTAAGAGTGTCTTGTGAAGCACTTGGGTGATGCCCCAAATCAACTCTATTTTAGGTGTCTTAGAGCTAAGCAAGTTAGGGACTCTATCATGCTTATTGAGGATGAAGGAGACTAGTTCATTAGAAATGAGGAGGGTATAGCCAAATTTTTCATTAAGCATCTATTTGCCTTGTAGGACTAGAGTAGAATGAAGATCAAGTATTGATACTTAAGAGAGAAGCCTTTTCTTGGCTACATTGACACAAGAATGGATCAGGACGTAGATTAATACCTCCTCAATCGACCCTTCATTAATGGAGGAGTTGGAGTTTTGTTTTGGGTAGAATGAGGAAGGGAAAGGGCCCATGCCTTAATGGGTTCCCAATTGAATTAAGATAAACTATGTGGATGGAGTGAACTATCAACCTCTTGCTACATGCTCAATGTTGTCTACTCATGTGAGAAGATGCCTAGATTGATGAATGAGGGTGTATTCGAGGTAAAACCTAATGGTATTGAGATGTTGAACTATTCATATAAAATCATGGCTAAGACTTTGGCCTAAAGAATCTAGTTGATTCTCTTGAAGTTGGCTCACGAAACCTAGTATAGCTTCATCTTTGGGAGGAAAACACATGGTGTCATCTTGAACTCAATCCTAGTTTGGGATGTAAGAAAACAAAATGCAACAAAGTATTGGAAATTTGTAAGCAAGTGATGAACTGAGAATATGGAGAGTAAAAAATTTTGATTATTGTAAATGAGTATAGTAGATAGTTGATGCTTCCTTATTATGTTCTTATGTTAGGAAGCTTCAATAGCACACAAGAAACCAATGAGAGCAAAGGTCGTGCATACAAAAAAGCATGGTTGTAGCAACAAAAGTGAGCCACCAACTAATATTGCACACATACTTTTTTGAGCATGTGACCACAATTTACCATGAATGTATATTTGATAGGTCCATAAATTACGCATGGTATTTAGCAATTGGCCCTTATAAAAGATGGACCATAAGAGGGCCTCCAAATAAGGACCTAGTATAGTAATGACTTTGTACATGTATGTAACAAGGCTAACAATGTGCCACCCCCCAATGGTTTGCCTCTAGCTATCTAGCCACACTTGGCCATCATTCAGTGTTGAAACCAAGGCCTATTAGGTGAATGTGTTGCTTGTGAATGCCTTCTCCTCATATGGGGGCCTTATAAAGATATAGTTAGCAATTACCATATGCAATTACATGAGGGGTGCAGCATTGATTTCCTATAAGGCCATGTGATAGAAGGAGGAGCACCTTCTCATAAATATGGATATTGACATTGATATAATACATACCCTTAGCTTAAAGATATGTTTTGCAAGATGGTGATTTGTAATTTTTTCTATTGCTTGTGCATATGTTGTATTAATGGTTATTTCATTAGTGGCTTTGCATTTAAATGGTCTATTGGGCATGGCTACCCTCTTGCACTTTTTCTTTTTGCATTAGTAGCCTCTCAAAATAATATTGAGAACAAAGTGAGCATTGGTAATATTAGAAGACTCCCTCTTCTAGATCGGATACCTTGTACTTCCAATGTTCACCAATGGTAATTTGAATATCAAATTTGTTGAAGAACATTTTGTAAGAAAATTGTTGCAAACACTATGAAGAGTTTCTTGTAGTCTCTAGGTCTACGATATGGCTTGATTAGAATTCTTTCCCCCAGTAGATTAGTGAGCTCTTGGGAGAGCTTCTACAAGCGGGTGAGGTCTTTACATGTGCTAGTGTTGGTATTGTCATATCTCAAAGATTTGGATGGCTAGAAAGAAATTTCCGTGGAAGGCTAAGGAACAGAGCCCATATCCCTCTTACTTGATAGGTAGACTCACTATTGCTAGGTTGATTTTGTCTCCTCTAGATTTTTTTGTTAGTACTATTTTCCCTTTCAGCAATCGATGTTGCAGTGATTGGATGGGGTTGGTGAAGGCACTTCATAACTTTTTGTGGTTATTTAAGGGGTCTCATTCCTAGCATGTTATTAGTGCTACAACTCACTACAACAAAGGTAGATAGTAGATTGGGGCTTGAGGATCTCAAGGATAAAGGTAATAGATTGTGTTTTTGGGATGCTTAAGAGGCTCAATGTAGCCCATCTTGATGTGGAGTTGGATTGCTACAGCTAAAATCTCTATGGGCAATTAAGAAAGGTTAAAATGGAAAGATATCCTATCATTTCCTAAAATCAAATGCAAGTTTAAGTCCTTAGAGGAGGTGTGAGCCTTGGTTGCTGTGCATAGAAAGACCTCATGCCTGATGTTAGTTGGAATGCGTGTGGCGGGAAAGGTGACTCCTCTTTAGGGCAAGTACTTTGGATGTGGTCAACTATTTTCCTTGATCACTACATGCCTATCATTGTGAAGTTCTAGGATCTCACATGCTACTTGTAGCAAGGGCATTCAACCTTGGGTGGACTTTTAGAACCCTTCCCAAAGCAAGTTGCATTCAATAGATTAGTCGGGTTCCATTCATGGGCCCTCTAGTGAGTGTGACTTGCTGGATGTTGTTTGGAATAAATAGTGTGATGAGTGGCCACTTTTGTCACTCTCAACAAGGATAATCTCTTGAGTGGTTGGGTTGATGAATAGGGCAAGAGTATGATGTTGTGGTGTGTGAGACGTTACTCCTCTCCCTCTCCCTCTCCCTCTCCCCCACAATAAACACATGTGATTTGGGTGGAGAAAATTCCACGCTATTGGAAGCACTAGGATAAGCTTGGGACTATGCTCACTTGGAAATTTTTGATGGGTTGTTCTAACACACAAGCTCCCTTTGAAAGACAAATTGTCCAAGTGGATGCCAATGTCGCCACTTTGTCCCCTTTATTACTAAGAGGAGGAGAGTGCCGAGCATATTTTTTGGGATTGTCAAGTTGTTAAACCTTTGTGAACTATGACAAAAGTCAACATGTTTCACTCTATCTCTTGGAAGCAATCGATCTTGGGTGATGTAAGAAAAATGAACAAGGAATGTCAAAAAGTTGTCGATGCTTGTAAAGCTTTTGTTTTGAATTGCATTTGGATCTTTAGGAATGGTGTGGTGGTAGGGAGGAAAAATCCTTAAGATGATGTGACATGCATTGCTTACTATACTTTTTGGATGTGTAACAAGTAAAGTGAGTTGGATGTGGCACCTTATTCAAGCCTCATACTTGTTACTAAAGGGGCAAACTTTACTTATTGAACATTGGAAAAGTCTAGTCATGACTTGTGTATGGAATGACCCTCACAAAGACTCCCCTCTTAAGGTTTATTGAATGATGCATGACTAGCTCATCATGGTTTTTTCATTGTATGAGTAGTAAGTTCCCCATGTATAAAGTGTTTGGTAGTCTCCTTTGTGTATTAATACTTCTATGTCAATAATACATTAAACCTATCTTATTTTGTATCTAAAAAACGAGAGGGGTAAGTAGTTAGCCCTAGGGAATTTTGCTGGATTATCTCATTTCTACAAGAAGGAAAACTACTGGAATTTGGAGATTTGGCTTGAAATTGGGTTTATCGATAAGAGTAGAGTCGGAGCTTGGGCTGCGAGGGTGTGGCCAACAAACACCGATCGCATACTGGGTGCACTGAGAGGTCTAGCATGAGCAAAATGATTACAGTCGATAGTAGTTGTTTGATGTGTGCAATTGAGTCGGCTAATGGAAACGCTTGGTTACTCTTAGCGTGAGGCTAACATAGGGATTTTGACGAGTGTTTATGGTGGGGGCTTTCTAGGGTTAGGGATAGGGAGACCTGGGCCCTTGGTCGACAATGTGGGACCTGGGTATCGCACCCGGTGCTGATCGACGGCACAAAACTTAACGTACTAAAACTTCCTAAGTCAAAACGGCAGGCGGAACTTGTCGTAGGGCGGACAATGACAGTCAGCGCTGAAGAAGAGAAAGAACTTTGAAGGAAGGACTCTTGGGGACTTGGCGTGGCAACAGGCGTGTCGCGCGCCGATTGGCCGACCCCAAAAGGATCTCTGACCCGTGCCTATCTTGCCCACCAACTGGTGCGTCGTGATGATGATGATTTTTTCATTATGATTTATGATGATGATAATAATGCCCTGTTTCCTCATCTTCTTCCCCCACCCCCCTTCTCTCTCTATCTCTCTGTCTGTGTCTGTGCGCCTCTCTCCCTCTCTCTTGCGTCTCTGTCTATGTGTGCCAATTCGCCTGGACTTCCTGCTGCTTTCCACACTCTTTTCGTGCTTCCTCTGTACGAAGCCTGCACACCAACTCTCTCTTCCCCCCCCGCAAACAAAACTCTTTTCCCTCTTTCTTTCTCTCTCCTTTCCTCTGCCCTGCCTACCCCTCCTCCCCATCTTGACCTTCCTCGTCCATACTTTTCATCCCTTTCTTAAGACATTCCAAACTATTTTTTTCCAGGGTTTTATCTTCCTTCTACCTCCATCCTCCTGCATACCTGTTCTAGAGGATTGCCATTCTCTGTTGGTGGATCGCCCTTTCCTGTGAACCGTTCTTCGAGCACCTAATCGCCTGCCTCGAATTTCGTGTCGTGGCATCTCTCCGACCATTGCAGAACGCTATATTCTGCTTCAGGTAGGTTTGGTTCCATATCCACTTTTTTTTTGCGACCTTCGAAATTCTTCGGTATGGCTGGTTTCTCAGTGAGAATTCGCGCCTGTCATTATTCCGATTGTCTCATAATCAAAATCAAGGCGATTGTCGATTGAACGTGGTAGAGTTTACCTTCTTCATTACTATAATCACGGACATCTGTTCATTACATTTTTGAGCAATTCTTAGACCTAATTGTCTGTCATCAGGGCCACCGTCTCATAATCAAGTCGATTGAGAACCTCATAATCAAGTTGATTGAACGTGGTAGGGATGTTTGAACACCTAATTTCAAGGCAAAAGCAAAGCTTTTACAGATAAAATTTGGCCCTTGTGTGTGAAGAATGTGTGTGGCTCTATTTCTGAGTTAGTAAGCACTCTCAACCTGGTTTTACGCCTGTTTTCTCACATTTTTCTTCTTGCTCACCTCTTTATACACATACCCTCATGGTCGCCTGTCAAGTTTCACGAGAAGTTTTAGACAATTTCCCAGTATAATTCACAAGTACTTCTACACAAATTCCCATTTTATTCCCACATAGTGAATTATGGCAAGGGAGGGACCACATAACTAGCTAGGCTTTTTTTTTCGGGGGGGGGGGTTGTGTGTTGGGACAACATACCTAGCTAGGTGTTGTTGGGGGGACTGGCAGGCCCCTGCCCTCGACTGTGCCTAGCTAGGTATGTGATGCCTCCCAAGCAGGGGAAAACATAGGAAAATTTCAAAAACTTCTTGTGGTTGCCTCTACGTTATGGACTTTGTTAAACAGAACATGTGACATTTTGGACTTTCTTAAGGGTGTTAACTTTGTTGTGCAGACTGTATGGAGACCCCATAAGAGGCTCTTCTCCAGTTTCAGATTACAGATGGAGTTTATCTTGGTAATGACAAGGAGATGAATGGGTCTAAAGGGTGTCATAAACTTCTTGTGGTTGTTTGTATTGTCGTGGACTTTGTTAAATAGAACATATGATATTTGGACTTTCTTAAGGGTGTTAACTTTGTTGTGCGGACCGTATGGAGACCCCATAAGCAGCTCTTCTCTCATTAAGATAACATATGGATTTTATCTTGGGAATGACAAGGAGAATAGTGGGTTTGGACGGTAAGCTGATCAATTGCCACAGCACCGGGATATATCAATGCCAGTAGAAATACCAGCTCTGTGCCTTCCTCTAGACATGGACAAAGATCGAGATGTGCAGGATGCTGTAATGGCAGGCTTGGAGAAAGCGTACAGCCTACTGCACATTCTATCACAGCAGCAACAAGGGCAGCGACAATTATCAGAGGATTGCTGCTCAATAGCATCAGAAACCCTATCAGATTTCCGAAAAGCAGTGAGATTGCTGAGTAGAAAGGGGCATGCAAGGGTCAGACGAGGTCCAGCTGAATTGCAGTATGTTGCATTTGGTTGCCTTGGGCATGGGCTGATAGAAAGTTCTCATGTCCGCCTTGATTCCAGCAGCACTCCTGACACAACTTCTTTGAATTCAAGTTCTCCAGAGGTTGGCATTGCACAGGATGTGCGACAACCATTTCCTCTCCAAGGCTCATCTGAGATTCTAACTGCACATGATGCAGGACAATCGTTTCCACTTCAAGGCACTCCAGTAGTAGTAAGCAATGAAAATATGTCAATGCTGCTCCGATATCATAGTCAACATATGCAACCACAGCTAATGCATGCTCAACCTCCTTTGCACATGCAACTCCTCAATGCTTATCCAGATGACAAACAAATGTTGCATGTTCAGACTTCCTTACAGATGCAACCTTTCAACATGCATACAGATTTACAGCTGAAGTCTCCATATCTGAGAATGGAGAATTCATTAAGCTGTACTTTGAAATCTACCACAAGATCATTCTTGTCATCCCTTAGCATGGATGGCAGCGTTGGGAATGAGAAGCACTTTCAAGCTCAACGAGCTAGTGAGCAGACACCTAATTCTTCTAAGAGGAAATGTGCTTGCAAGGTGGATGAAACAGGCAGGAAGTGCAGTGGGACAGGGAGGTGCCATTGCTCCAAGAGAAGGTCAGGACCCTTTATTCTTTGAAGTAAAGCAAAAATTTCATGTACTTTTTGTAATAATTGCTCTATGCTTTATTTGTTGGTCTCTTTGACTGTGTTGAGATTTTGATTTCATTTCCTGGTTAGAGAATATCCCTGGTTAGAGTATAGCCTTCATGGATGCACACAACATGCATGTATTCATACACATAAGCACACATAGATGCATGCACAAGGACAGTTGCATGCTTCTTGTGAACATTAATGTTTGATTTTTACATTAAGAGGGGCTGTAGATGTGAGAGTTTCTATCCGACTTACCTGCACAAAACAAATAGGAAACAAAACTAATTATGATTGCTTTATATGTTGTTGCTGGCAATCACATAAGAACTGTCACTAAGAGTGACAAATGTAAAAGGACTCGTCGATTTAAGAGTTGATTTGTGATCAATGTGTATTGTCCATGTAGCCTGATATCTTGTCCATGCAAGAAATTATCATGTTTACCGAATGTTTACAAATCTTGTAGAAATGTGTGCCAGGAAATTTGAGGGTCAGCAATGCAGATTACCTGTGAAGAAATTTTGTAGTATCATTGCATCTTCTTAACCAGTGTTGAGCACATAATGATAACATGGAATGTGATTATCTCTTTTTACTGAATTTCTCATGAAAACACGTGGATATGGTGGCATCTGAGTTTTGAACTGTAGTGAGATTTTTGACAATCAATAGAGTCTAAAGGCCAAAACTCTAAAAGTACCTAACAATGAACATTGTGAGTAATTTGGAATGAATGAATCCGAATAATACAATGCTCATGCAGCAAACACACTACGCAGTGAATTAATGCTGAACATTGAACTCTTATGTCTTCAGGACCAACGCAGAGGTAATGAGTTGGAGAGTGTGTCATGCTCTGAGGGATCTCGAAATGCAGCAAGGAAGCCTCCGAAGATGTGTGGCAGCAGCAAAAATGGCAAGATGAATGTGAGTCCTTGGATTTGTGTCAAATAGGCAGAGGAGAGAGAAAATCTGCAATGCAGCAGGCTGGTGATGATGTGGCAGGCCGATGGCAGCAAAAACACACATCTGATGATGTGGCAGTCTGAACAGTAGCAGCAGATAAAAAATGCAGCCCTAGAACAAGTTGCTCACTGTAGACAAGGCTGCAATGCAGCAAATGCAGTCTAGAATAGGCCACTAGGCTGTAAATGCAGCCTTCTAAAGGAGGTAACAGTTGTCAGTAGATGTTGAAGCTAAGAATGAAACTCATGCAATAAGCCCTGTAGAAGCTCGACAATAGTAGAGGCATTCCTAGCCTTCCATGAGTGGGCAACCTTATATGGAACAGGTGTGGGATAGAGTTGGGGTTCCAACCCTTGCAAAGTAGGTTTAGGGAGTTAAGAACATGTCTCATCAAATCGGACCAAGTAGTGTAGTTAAGGCCTATTAAAATAAGTCTTAATAGTGAAGGCATACTTGGTCGATGAGGAAGAAGAATCATGAGGCATTGGATAGGTAGGGTAAGAAGGATAGTGTAAATAAGGAGGAGGTGGTGGTGGGGGATAAGGAGGAGGAGGTGGGTAGGCAAAAATAGGTTGTAAATGTCCAATGGGTGTTAACTGACGCGAAGGCATTGGAACATGAATCTTTCTATAAGGTGCTGATGGAGGTGGAGACACTAACATGAGTCGTGTCCAAATGTTGGCTGAGGCACAACAAAATGACTAGAAGATCCAGTAGGTAATGCCATGGAGGCAAATTGTGGTACTAAAACTAATATACACTTTGTAATGGTTGGGTGGAAATCCTAGGTCGTGATAAGCCCAAATGTGTGTGGTCGGAAGGACAAGCCTTCATCATGGGTACACCACTTGACTGAGTTAAAGAAGAGGTTCCAAAGGTTGTGTCCAAGTGAAATGCCCCCTTAGGATCCAACCTGTACTCGAGACACAATGCAAACCAAATTGACCATAAAAGGGATTGGACATCAGACTCATCTCATAGCCATAGAGCCAAATGGACTCACCCTTGAACCTAGGAGCTAGTAGCACTCTGCATTACGACCATGTCCCAAGGGCTAGCGTCCCATACCACTAGCCCTCATCGTTTTGGTGTACGTATGCATCGGCCAATGGGCCAAGAGTCCAAGGTGTTAAAAGTGGACGCAACAATGGAAGCATAAATAGATGTTGAAATAAACTGTTGAACACAAGGATAGAAAAGAAAAACACAGAGAAGCACTACATTGAAGAGAACTAAGAAGAATGCTTGGAAAATGGAATCCAGATACCAAACATAAGAATGATGCGTACAATAGTGAGTCATTGGCTCATAGGCATTGGCACCGGCTTTCTCTCTCCACTGAACTTGTAGTTGATGATGTGAGTGAATGAGGAGGGAGCCCGATATAAATAGGAGAGAACAATGCCAAAATAGGAGCAGGTCAGCCAGCGCAAAATGTTTCAAATAAGTTGTTAGAGTGTAGCCAATGGGCTTAGAGTCCAAGGTGTCAGAAGTGAATGCAGCAACAACGAAAGCATAAATAGATGTTGAAATAAATTGCTGAACATAACGATAGAAAAGAAAAGCACAAAAGAACATTGCAAAGACGAGAACTTAGAAGAATGCTCGAGAAATAAAATCCATATTCCAAATATGAGAATGATGTGTATAATTCTGAGTCACTGGCTTGTAAGCATTGGCATCGGCTCCCTCTCTCCACAGAACTTGTAGTTGATGATGTGAGTGAATGAGGAGGGAGCCCCGTATAAATAGTAGAGAACAATGCCAAAATAGGAGCTTGTTGGCCAACATAAAATGCCCCAAATAAGTTGTTAGAGTGCAACAAATGCGGGAGCATTTGGACAAGATTGAAAGAAAAGTGAACATGAGAGAAAGGGAGAAAGAAAAGAGACAAAAGAACGCATAAATTTGTAGCCAATGAATGCTGAAATAAAGAGGGCAGATATTCAGGGGCTGTAGACGTATCTCCTTGAGCCATCTCTCTCCCACTAGCATCTGAAAAGCCAGTGAGGAGGGCAGGCTGCCAATTGGGCCTAAATAGGAGAAAATAATGTAGTACAATAATGCAATTAGCTTGCAAAAACCGGCTGACTTGATCAAAAACCTACTGACTGCTACACAAATGAATAAAACAATCAGTGATCAGTCCTCTAGAGGTGCCATGTGGTATCATCGCCTACCTAATAAATTGTCCATATATTGTCTGCTGAAAAATGCCCATTGATTAATAGGAATAATGAATAATGCCCTTCGAGAGTATCTCCAAGAGAATTAACCATACCAATGGTAACTTGAGAAATGCTAGTCCAAGGGATGACTAATCTCTAACATAAGCATCATAAATGCTACAATAAAATGCCTAATATGCCTAGTCATGCGTGGCATAAGTCAAACTCACACATGAGCTATCGTGACTGCTAACACCCTCGCTCAAATCATGGGTGATTTGATACCAAACAATGATACAAATTACAATGATAAAGTCTAATCATAGTCCATACAACAAAGAACCACTAGAATAGAACTATGGATACTACCAAGGTGCCTCGGAGAGAACTTGATGCCGATGTTAATTGTACCAGCTCTTGAAAAAATACAGAGGAGTCATAATAGATCTTTGTGGCTGTCAACAATGACTTGCAGTAGCATACAAGACCATCCTATCAAAAATGCCTTCGAACATATGTGACCATGGATTCCCTTGCCTTTGACCAAGACTGCCGAAGTGCCTCCTCATGTGAGCTCGGCCTAGGAGCCAATCCTGTTCTTTGTCAAGTAACGGCCCATCATGAACCTGGATGTCAATCCCAACTCTAGGATTTGAACTTGCTAGACTTTAGTTGATGCGTGAAGAAAGTCCCTCTTTGGAACTTGTGCACTTGTATATTTGTATAGATGAGGCAGACCTGGCCCATTTCACCACCTTCTCGCACTCCCTCTTTGGCATTGGTGAGTCGTGAGGGATGACTACATCACCGGTACTAGAAAGCAGGGGGGGCCGCCAAACCCTTTTTGCGGTTTGATGAAGATGACCCTATCCACACCTTGGCCTTGGTTGGAGGATCCGGGTCAGAGTCTGAGGAAGAGGATGACTCAGTAGAGGAGTCGGGATCTTGCTTCTTCTTCTTCTTCCTTGAAGCTGCTAACTCTTTTCAATCCTTGTGCATATGTTCATTCTTACCATAATGATAATACTGGGCCTTTGACTTCTTCTTGTCACCCCTCTTTGAAGCTGTAAAGGCATCACTGGAAGCACCAGACTGTAATGGAAACCTTCCTTCTAAATGCAAAGACGTCTCATGCTCAAGTAGCATCGATGACACTTGTAGAAAATTGATGTGTGTCGATGACATTTGAGTCCTCAAAGCATTGGCCATTCCATCAAACTTTTTATGGAGCTTGTAGAGCACAGTCCCCGCAAGATGAGTCTCTAGAAGGGTGGATTGCACGTATCAAAGCTGGTCCTATACTTGTGTGACACGAAGTAATAAAGCTTGAAAGTATCCTTTGGCTCGAACTTCATTTGTTGGAGCTGTCTATAAAGAGTGACGGCATGTATAGGCAAAGGAGCCTTATACAACATTTGAAGCTTCGCCCAAATTGTGGGAGAAGTTCTATAGCTAGTGATTGTTGGAAGAACTTCTTTGGAGATGTGGCGAAGCAAGGTAGAATATGCAAGGCCATCATTAGTTTTCTGTGTGAGCACAATTTCTTCATAGTTGTCCTTGTCAAAATTAGTTGGAAGAGGATTAGGATGATCACAAGCTCCAGGTACAACGTACCATAACTGTTTTTTGCACAAACGAAGCTTTCATAACAGCACTCCATGTGAGATAATCAGGGCCATGTGATTTGTCATGAGTGGAATAAAAGGGCGGAGCCATTTGGAGAGGATAGGAATAGAAAATGAAGGAAAGAAGAGGAGGAGAGAGAGAGAGAGTACAGCCAAACCAAGAGCATAGATTGTACAACAGAGTGCACATGCAGTGGATATGAGCCGATCACTAAAATCTCAATGCTGAAATCAGAAAAATCTGCAAAAAACTAGCCAGAAGAGATCGCCCAGCAGCCTACCAACAGCAGATGCTGAAAACACAATTATGCTGAGTAGAAAAACAGCAGTTGTCAGCAGACTAGGGGCTGCTTGGGATAGTAGATTGAAAACCCAAGTGGAAAAAGGTAAAACACTGGCTGATGTTGCATTAACTGCAGGAAACACAGTTTTGGAAGGCTGAAAACAGCACGATTTACAGAAGCAAATAGTCAGATGATCAGTAGCTGAATTCATAGATCTGTAATCAGCAGAAATCAGCATGCAAAACGGAGATCCTGAGCTCTAATACCATGTCAAGAGTGGATGCAACAATGGAAGCATAAATAGATGTTGAAATAAACTGCTGAACACAAGGACATAAAAGAAAAACATTGCAAAGAAGAGAACTTAGAAGAATTCTCGGGACATGGATTACATATACCAAACATGAGAATGATACGTACAATAGTGAGACGCTAGCTTGTAGGCATTGGCCGTGGCTCCCTCTCTCCATAGAACTTTAGGTGATGATGTGATTGAATGAGGAGGGAGCCGGGTATAAATAGGAGAACAATGTAAATATAAGAGCAGGTTGGGTCAGCATAAAATGCCCCAAATAAGCATCATAAATGCTAAAATAAAATGCCTAATATGCCCAGTCATGCTTGGCAAAACTCAAACTCACACATGGGCTGTCTAGACTACTAACCTCGAAGTGTGCTTAGTACATCCACACTAAGTCACTTCACGACCACTCTTAACCAATGCTATTGGTGCCCATCTGTATGTCCAAGGACATAACACTTCCCCCCTTATGAATTGTTGCTGTCCTTAGTAATATCCTTAGGGATGAAGTGAGGAAAACGACTCTTTAATCAATGTGCCAACTCCCAAGTAGCCTCTGTCTCCAAGTTGTTTTTTCACTTGATCAAATACTTGGGATAAATGGTTTGGCGGGATCGTTAGTCCTAAGGTCAAGAAGCAATTCGGGTTCAAGTAGAATATACGCAATGCTACTTATCTTCTTGGTAATATATGAAAAGGACCACAATACCTTGAAGACAATTTATAGCACTTGCCGATAGTCATTGAATAAGAGTCCTTTGGGATTTTAAGGTAAACCCACATGCCTTCTTAGAGCTCTCTAAGAGTACACTGTTGGTTAGAATATGTTAGAAGTCATGTTTGTCATGTCTTGTCATCTCCTACCTGTGAGCCTCTGTTTGAGTCAAATGAGGACTCTAGGAGCTTTGACCTATTTGTCACTTGTTTTGACGCAGGAGGTATCTCATTCTAGAGCAGCCATTTCATTGCCTTTTAGTGCAGTTTCTCCTCCAATCGGGATTTTCCGAGCAGTTTCCACATTCACTAGTTTGCCTTTACATGCCGGACTTGCCAAGATTTTTGCATGCACTTGTGACATTTTTCAAGTATCAGATGCTGGTCAGACTAGCATTAAATGCTGACCAGCCCATTTTTAGGGCCTAGATTGCAGGTCGGCTAGATTTGGGGATATTTGGCTATTTATAGCCTTCCCCACTCACTCGGCCCATCATCTTCCTCCTTCCTTGGTAGGTGTACACTTCGACTCTATCATCTTCCTTCCTCTCTAGTAGTGCCATTATCATCAATGTGTGACTAGTACACCGAATAGTGATCCCAATGATAGCACACAATATCTTGGATGCAAACCAAGGACATTCGAGATCACTACATAATTGATTTGTCCCTCACTAGGGGAGTGAAGATGCAACCTTCCCCTTGAGCATCGGGTAATATTCTGGACTTTCTATACTTTGCCGAGCCTGAATGTGTTAGCAGTCATGTTTTCATGCCTTGTCATCCCCTACTTGTGAGCCTTAGTCTAAGTCAGACAAGGACTTGGCAAGTGCTCACTTCGACTCTGTCATCATCCTATGTCTTTGGTGCTGCTGACATCATCAGCTTGATCTAGTGCCCATTGACGCTGTGGTCTACGTGCAAGGATTGATCAATTCTCCTCTTGTATTCAGCATTTGTTCCTTGTTTAGTGCAAGTTTCTTTTCTTCTTTTCTTGTAGATTGTCTCTCTCCCTTCCTCTATGTTCGAGTTTCTTCTTGTGTTGCACACTCTTACACGCTATCAAAGCATGGTTTCATTGTCTAAGAGAGAGACAGAGCTGATTTCTTGCAAAGCATCCTAGACTGCCAGTTGGCCTTGCCATATCGGCATTTTGCTGAAAACACAGCTTTTTGATTCGAGGCGTGCTCTTTTCTTGTGCCAAGTACCTTTTTTGCTGTCCACTTTCTCTCCTATTGGAGGCGACAGGCTTCTACAGCAAAGACAATGTTCCTTGGTTAGGTGACAACTCTTCTCAACAAACGCACATAGTCTTTGTGCAAGCAGCAGTCTATCTCCCCCAAGCGGGCCCTCTATATGGACTTCCTTGTGATCTTGTAGCCGTTTCCTCCTGTTTTGGGGTTGTCTACCGCCAAAACATAGATTTTTTGTGGGTGTCTTACAGGGTATCAAATATATTTTATCACTAGTTCTTTGTTGACTCAGAGGATGTGGTCTCTGCTCCTTCCTTTGTGAGACGGAGAGATTTTTGTGCTCATTCACGCAACGACTGGAGGTCACCTAGCTTGTTTGTACGGGATCTCTCTCCTCCCCGTTCTCTCCATGCTTTACAAAAGGGCCATTTTGTTGGCCTTCATATGCCTTTCATGGCACCCTCTATACAGGTGCTTGTACTCCCTTCTTTGCCCAAAGAAGACTGGCTTGATGGTTCCAACCACTTGCTTTGGTCATGTAAGGTGGAGTGTATCCTTGATTAATTTGATCTTTGGGAGATTGTTACTTACCCTATTCCCCGTCCCAACTGAGGATCCCACTATTGGATCATCGATGGATTATGTGGCCTTATGGGATCGGCTTAACTCTAGAGCCGGATTTTTCCTCTCTATGAGCTTAAAGGATTCTATCCTAGTACCTGTGCGCAGGTTGTAGAATGTAGCGGAAGTGTGGATAAAACTTACTTCTTGGTACCATCATATGACATTTGCCCATCGGATTACTCTCGAGAAGAAGTTATAGATGCTCGCTGTTGACGATTCTCCTTCTAGCATTTGGGAGGATGATCTCTTTGGAGGATATGGCTATGATTCTTTTGACTCAGTTGCCATCTCCTCAGTTTGATGTCTTCTACACTAGCCTTCTTACATCGAGGGCCCGTGAAAAGCTTGTATGGGAGGAGCTTGCCCTGCTCGTTTTGGAGCATGACAAGCGCACTAAAGAGGTAGCTAGTGGATCCACCTCCACCAAAGCTTTTGTTGTAGGTTTGAGAGGGGATGAAGAAGGATGGGAAGTTAAAGGCTAATAGATAGGAGAGTTCTTCAGGTTCTGTCTTCGACTTAGAGAAGCCTAAATGTCCATATTGTGGGAAGGGGGCGCATCCAGAGGAGAAATGTTGGAAGACGTACCCTTACCTTCGTTTGGAAGCGAAGGATGGAGCTAAAACATCCGAGTCTTCAACCTCTACTCTAGCAGTTACCCATGAGTCAGTGTTCCTTCATATTGTTGAGGAGTTCAGTGGTTGCCTCATCTTCTGAGAGGACTTGGCTAGTTGATAATGGAGCTGCTAGTCATATGACTCCATGAGGTGATTTGTTGCAAGATCTATTCCCTTTTGAGGGTTCCGTCACTGCTGGTGACATTGTTTCGGTGCCTATTTGTGGTGTTGGCACTTTGCCTTTATTTCACGACCGTGCACCAAGATCCCTTTCACAGGTCCTTTATGTTTCCGACTTGCGCTTTCCACTCCTCTCAGTTTATGGCCTTACTAGGCTTGGTACCTGAGTTGTCTTCAGTGAGTAGGCCATTTGTATTGAGGATTCTTCTATAGGGGCTGTTATCGTTGTTGGGAATAAAGGCCTCGTGCCTTTTAAATGTGCTCGGGTGTGAACACACCCTTAGCACTTGTACTTACATGTATCTAAAAATCTAAAGGTACACTCGTCATTGTACTTGAAAACGTGTTCATTCTCTACTCTACTCTCTCTCACTCTCTCTGTCTCTCACTGTGTGTAACGATAGTCTATCTCAATCTCCGTGCCTAACGGGTCCCTACAAACTAGTATCAGAGCTGGCAAGGGACAGCTAAGGTGTTGCAGGAGTTTGACAAGTAGCAGTTGATAGTCGATAGATGCAGGGGAGTCGCAAGTAGACTCGTGTATTGCAGGAGTTCGACGAGTAGCAAAAGAGAGGCAGTCAACAGGAGCAACGGGGGCAGGTTGCAGGTAGGCTCATGTTTTGCAGGAGTTCGACGAGTAGTAGTTGAGAAGCAGTCGATAGGAGCAACGGGCAGTTGACGGGCTGATGAGCGTGCGACGGGCTGGGCTAGCAGGTGACGAGTTGGACAGGTCAGTTATGTGACCAAGCTGGCGACTTCACGGCATGCGACGAGACGAGCAGGCGACACGACTTTACGGCATGCGATGAGACCAGCAAGCGACACGAACTTTATGGCGGGCGACTTCACATCAGCGCGACCTGTTTTGACTTGACGGGTCAACGTCAGACGTGACGTTTTTTTTCTTCTCGCCATTTTTTTGGCAAATTCCTGGAAATTTTGTTTTTTCCTTCTTCCCTTGCCGAGCATTCGCGCACACAAGCACAGAAGGTCGGATTTGTGCAATCTTGGCCCAAAAATTTGGGGCTTCTCCAGATGGAGTATTGTCCATGCAAAATTGAGGCATCTGCGTCAGAAATCGCAGACATTGTGCGCATTTGAATTGGGAATTTCGCCATAATTATTGAAATTTTGCTCATCTAAGTGAAATTTCTCAACATTGGACACATAAAATTTGGGGCTTTTCCCAGATTTGGGGATTGTGATGCAGGACAAGCAAATTTGTCTCAGAAATTGCAGGAATTTGTGACATTTTGTCCCTGACATTTGGGGCTTTTCATGTACATGCGCAAATTGGGCTGAAATTTACCCAATTTCTTGACATTGATGCATATTGGACCTCGTGCAATTTGGGGCTTTTGCAGTTTGGGCAAACTCTGTGCAGCATTTGGGCATTTTATGTACATGTAGGTTGAATTTTGCGCAATTTGGACATCAACACTCGGTAAAATTTGGGGGTTTTGCTGAAATTGCTCTATTTTGGCAAAACCGGCCTGTCCTATGCATGACAGAGAAAATGCAGATGTGTGTTTGATGCTTTGAGCACAAAATTTTTGGGCTTTTGACTGTTCATGTCAAATTTTATGCCCGTGGATACATGTACAACAGAAATTGCAGCTGAAATTTTGGGATTCCTCATGTAATGTGATGCATATGCCCTTGGAACAGCTGTAATCAGTTGGATAATGCTTTAGCACATGGTTTGGTGCTTCTGAAAATTTAATTATAGATCTGAAATCTGTGCTTCTGCGTGGTCATTTAGTGCTGATTGGTACTTGTTTGTACCCTGGTCACTTGGGTGACAGTTTTGGGCTTGCATTTGCTGTTTTTTGGTCACATTTGGGCTGAAAGTCATGGCTGGCAGCAATGACAGCAGTAATCTGATGCACATAAAGAAGCTTGAAGGTGCACATAACTTTGCAGTTTGGTAAAAGCAATGCTACAATATCCTGTTGCAAAAGAAACAGGCAAAGCCAATCAAAACCAAAGGGGCAAAGCCCGCAGACATGGAACAGGACGATTGGGATGAGTTAAATGAGCTTGCACGCTCAACCATAGAGCTATTGATTTTGATGCCTTGCTCTTCAACATTGAAGGTTTGGATTCTGCATATGATGTATGGACTAGATTGGAAGAACTGTATGCATAAAAGGTGCTGCAAGCAAAGTGTATTGGCTGAAAAAGCTTATGGATTTGCGTATGAAAGAGGGTACAGCAATGTCTACTCACTTGAGTGAGTTTAACTCAATTTTCAGCCAGCTGGTTGCCTTGAAGCTCATGATTGATGAGGAATTTACGGCTACTTTCTTGCTTTGCACTCTACCAGAGAGTTGAGATACATTCAGGACTGCTATGAGCAATTCTAATGTAATCCTTTTGTATGCTGATGTAGAGAGTGCTCTACATATGGAAGAGATGAATCGGCAGAATAATGCATCCAGTAAGTCTTCCAGTGCTTTGTATACTAGGGGTAGATCATAGCAAAAGGGCAAATATGATGGCAAGGGACGCAATAAATCACGTGGCAAAGATGTTGAAGGCCATCATTGTGGCAAGAAGGGTCACTTTAAACGTGTCTGCTACAAATGTAAGAAAGAGAAAGGAAAAGACAAGAAGATTGATGATAGCAAGGAAGAGAAGGACAGTTAGTCTAAGAAGAGTAGTGTAAAAATTAAAGAGGTGAATGCAGTCACTCATGACAGTGACAGTGAGAGTGACGTACTTTTTGTCTCTTCACACTTTGGTGCACATGCTTTACTTGCAGATACAGATGATGACATGCATACGTGGATTCTCTATTTAGGTGCTTCCTTTCATGTCACCCCTCATCGTGAGTTGTTCTCCGCCTATACAGGGGGTCAACATGGTGTCGTCCATCTTGGGGACAACTATGCATGTGAGATTGCAGGTATTGGCAGTGTGCAGTTACAGTTTCCGCATGGCTCTGTCTTTACACTTCAGCATGTACGGCATGTACCTCAACTCAAGAAGAGCTTGATTAGCACAGGGTAGCTAGATGATGATGGTTTTTATACCACCTTTGGTGATGGAAAATGGTAGATCTGTAAGGAATCTAGGGTTATTGCTAGAGGTTGCAAGAGTGATACTTTGTATCCACTTCATGTATCTAGTGTGCGTGACCATGTTGTTGCCATGACCGAGCAACCAAGCATTTCTTTGTGGCATGGCCGGTTGGGACACATGAGTTAAACAGGAATGAAAGTGCTTTCTCATTTGGGTTACTTGCCTTGTCTTCTTTATGCTGATTTTGAGCACTGTGATCATTGTATTTGTGGAAAATATGCACAGACGCCTCATAAAAAGTCTCTTTCTTTGAAATCTTCTCCTCTAGAGTCAGTACATTCGGATGTATGCCAAATGCTAGGATTATCTTTAGGGGAAAAGAAATATTTTGTTACCTTTGTCGATGATGCTACACGGAAGGTATGGGTTTATCCCATTCGTAGCAAGGATAAAGTGCTTGATAAGTTTAAAAAATTCTTGGCATTGGCTGAAAATCAGACAGATAAGACACTTAAGTGTCTTCGCTTTGACAATGGTGGGGAATATGTGTCCAAGGCCTTTTAGGCATTTTGTGACAGCAAAGGAATAAAGAGGGAGCTCACTGCCTCTCATAATCCGCCCCAAAATGGAGTTGCAGAGCGTATGAATCGGACCAGGATAAGGTCCATACGATGCTGTCTCATGTTGGATTACCCCATGGTTTTTGGGCAGAGGCTATTATGATAGCCATTCACTTGATTAATCAGTCACCAAATAGATCTTTGGGGCGGGGGGGATAGGGGAGTTCCCCAAGAAGCGTGGTCGGGCAAGCCACCTTCATATGCTCATCTGAAAGTGTTTGGTTATGAGGCTTTTGTGCATATTCGTAAAGAAAAACGCAGCAAACTTGAACCAAAGTCTTGTAAATGCATTTTCCTAGGATATGGTGAGGAGGGTGAAATGGGGTATAGATTGTGGGATCCGGAGAAAAGGAAAGTAGTACGCAGCAATGACGTTATCTTCCGGCAAGATCGCATGCACAAACAGTCCGAAAGGATTGAGGAGGTCTGTAGGGTTGTATTTCGGAAAGAAATATCTTTTGGACATCAAAATGTACCCGTTGTACAACAGCAAATACCTATTGTAAATGAACTTGTAAATGCAGGAAATGATCAGCCAGCTATTGCCCATGAAAATGAGCCATTACATGTGCAGGAAGAGCAAGTTGTTAATGCTGATTTGCAGGCTGAAATGCCAGGACAGCATACTGAAAATAGAAATTTGCAGGAACAGCCAGTAAACAATGACCATTGGGTTAGGAAATCGTCTAGGGCTACTAGACAACTTGACAGGTTTGTTCCTGGTGCAATTAATGTGGCTGATTATGTCATGTTGACAGACTATGGTGAACCATCTTGCTTCAAGAAAGCAATGGACAGACATCACAGCAAGAAATGATATAAAGCCATGTTGTCAGAGATGGAATCTCTTGAAAAAAATGGCACTTGGGACTTGGTGCAGTTGCCTAAAGGGCAGAAAACCCTTCCATGCAAATGGGTTTACAAGATAAAGGTCACTTCTGGTTCCTCACCAAAGTACAAAGCAAGATTGGTTGCAAAGGGGTATAAGCAGGAGCATGGAAATTGACTTTGATGAGGTTTTCTCTCTTGTAGTCAAGATGACTACATTGAGAACCATTTTGGACTTGGTTGCAGTTGAGGATATGGAGCTTATACAGATGAATGTAAAGACTGCGTTGTTACATGGTGATCTGCATGAAGACATATATATGCAGCAGCTTGAAGGTTTTGTTGAACAAGGGAAATAAAAAATGGTATGTAAACTCAAAAGGAGTTTGTATGGGATGAAACAAGCACCAAGAGAATGGTATAAGTTTGATACATTCATGCAGTTCCAAGGCTTTCATAGAAGTCAAGTGGATCACTGCTTGTATACCTAAAAGGCAGCAGATGGCAGCCTGATTATCTTGGTTTTGTATATTGATGATATGCTGATTGCTGGCAAGGATACTCATGCCTTGGATTCATTGAAGCAAAGTCTTCATGGCAGCTTTGACATGAAGAATCTTGGTGATGCAAATCACATTCTTGGCATGCGAATACTCAGAGATAGATCGAAAGGCTTACTCTATCTATCTCAGCAGGAGTATATCTCCAAAGTTTTGCAGCATTTCAATATGGAGGGGGGGAAAACAATTGGGGTTCCATTGCCTCTATATATGAAACTTAGTACAGAGGACAACCCTACGTCTGATGATGAGAAGGTTGAAATGGCCAAGATACCATATGCTTCAGCTGTTGGCAGTTTGATGCATGCTATGGTTGCTACACGTCCTGACATTGCCTTTGCAGTGGGAGTGGTTAGCAGATACATGGCAAACCTTGGCAAGAAGCATTGGGATGTAGTGAAAGGTATTATGAAATACCTTAAAGGCACCAAGGAGTTGTGCATCTTCTTTGGAAAGCAGAAGGCATTTGTTGTTGGCTTTACGGATGCAGACTATGTTGGTCATGTGGACTGCAGGAAGTCCACTTCTGGGTATGTGTTTACTTTCACAGGAGGAGCAGTCTCTTGGATCTCCAGGCTACAAAAGTGTGTTGCATTGTCTACTACAGAGGCAGAGTATGTGGCTGCCACTGAGGCATACAAAGAGACTTTATGGCTTTTACGTTTGGTGGGAGAGCTTGGCATCAAAGAGTTATCTCCTCTCCATTGTGATAGTCAGAGTGCTATCATGCTAGCACGGAATCTTGTCTTTCATGCAAAGACAAAGCACATATAGGTGAAGTACCACTTCATTAGTGATGTACTTGACAGCAAGAGCATTGAGCTTGTCAAAGTGCATACAGATGATAAACTTGTAGACCTTCTCACGAAGGGTCTTCCAGCAGAGTGGTTTGCTCATTGCCGATAGATGATGGGAGTGTCAGAAGTGGGGCAGCGGTGGAAGCATAAACATGTGCTGAAATAAACTGCTGAAACACAAGATAAAAAGAGAAAAGAAAAGAACACGATACAGATGAGAACTCAGATGTATGCACGGGAAATGGAATCCATATATTTGAACACGAGACAGTCGCATACAACAGTGAGTCACTGGCTGCGTGGGCACTGGCACTGGCACTGGCTCTGGCTCCTCTCTCCACAGAGTCTACAGATGGTGAAGATGATGATACTGAATGAGGAGGAGCATTGAGTATAAATAGGCTGAAAAAGTGGGGAGCAATAATACTGGTCGGACAACATTAATGCTGGCCGAGTGGTGCATAAAAATGCTCCACTGGCATAAAATGCCACACCAGAAAAAACCTAAAATACCTAATAAAAATGCCCAGCCCAGATCAATCTCAGACTCACACATGAGCTGACAAATACTCTGCTAACACCCTCTCTCAGATCATGAGTGATCTGATACAAGACAATAGTACAATGAAAAGGGATAAGAAACTATACAACATAGAACCACCAAGTAGAACCATGGATACCCAAGCAGTGGGTGATCAAGCCACCACCAAGGTGCCTCGGAGAGAACTTGATGTCGATGTCGATCGTACCAAACACCTGAAAATAGAGAAGATCATAGCATGTCTTTGTGTCCATCACCAATGTCTCGCAGTAGCATACAAGACCATCCTGTCAAAAATACCCGTGAACATAGGTGACCATGGATTTCCCGCCTTTGGCCAGACCGCCAAAGTGTTCCCTCATGTGAGCTCCAGACGAAAGCCTCCCGCTCTCTGTCAGATAACCAGCTCATCATGAACCTGGATGTCAATCCCAGCTCCAGGATTTGATTCCGCCAGACTGAAATCGATGCGCGAGGGACGTCCCTCTCTGGAACCTGTGCACCTGTATAAAAGTATAGATGAGGCGCGACTGCCCCATGTGAACACCCACTCACACTCTCTCTCTAGCACAGGAGAGTCGTGAGGGATGGCCTCATCACCACCACTAGAAAGCAGCGGAGGAAGGGGCCACCAAGCCCTTCCCGCAATCCGAAGAAGAGAATCCCTTCCGCGCCTTGGACTTCACCTTGGTCGGAGGATCGGAGTCGGAGTTTGATGAAGGAGAGGACTCATCGGTAGAGTTAACATCCCACTTCGTCTTCTGCTCCTTCTTCCTGGAAGCTGCTAAGGTCTTGCAGTCCTTCCGCAAATGTCCCTTCTTGCCACAGTGGTAACACTGGGCCTTCGACTTCTTCTTCCCGTTACCCCTCTTTGAAGCTACATAAGCCTCGCCTCCATAATGTGCCGGAAGCCGCCCTTGTAATCTCAAGGATGTCTCATGCTCAAGAAGCATCGAGGTCATGTGTGTAAAACTGACAGGAGTCGATGATATCTGCGCCCGCAAAGCATTGGCTACTCCATCAAACTCCGGGGGGAGCTTGTAGAGGATCGTCCCAACGAGATGCGCCTCGGGAAGAGCAGATTGCATGTGCCGAAGCTGATCTTGTACCTGCGTAACACAAAGAAGAAAAGACTGAATAGTATCTTTCGGCTCAAACTTCATTTGTTGGAGCTGGCCATAAAGTGTGACTGGCCGCATGGTGGAAGGTGCCTCGTACATCTGCTGCAACTTCTGCCATACTTCAGGAGATGTCCTACAGGAGGTAACCGCCGGTAAGACCGCTTTAGAAATACACCGAAGCAACGCCGAGTAAGCACGGGCATCGTCCGAGTCCCATGTGAGCACCGCTTCCTCATGATTGTCCTCATCAAAGTCTTCAGGAAGAGGAAAAGGACGGAGAGGTCGAGGAATAGCTCCACAGACGATGTACCATAACCGCTTCTGCACAAACCAAGCTTTCATGACAGCACTCCATGTGAGATAATCAGGTCCATGTAACTTATCATCAGTGGAAGTGCACGGAGGAGCCATATGGAAGGTAGAGAGGAAACACAGCCAAAACACAAGCAGAGACTGCAGAAAATGAGAGTTCACATGCAATATAACCCAAAATCTGATCAATAGAAGACAAAATCTGCTGCAGACAGTCAAAAAATCAGTCAAAACCTGCCAAAAACAGCAAAAACGGCCTGAATTAACAGTCACCCAGCCATGAGAGACGCTGAATCAGCAAAATGCAGGCTGTAAACTGGAGAAAAACAGGTAGAAAATTGTCGCCAGCAGCTGCAGATGAAAAACGCAGGCAGTAGAGGGTGCGTAGGCAGCAGGCGATGGTAAAACTGCAGAAAACGCAGGTCAAACAGGTCGCCTGTAGGAGCAGCAGCCACCAGAGCAGAAAAGGGGAAAACAGTCTTGAAATCAGCAATAAAACACAGCAGAAACACAAATCCTAAAAACTGATACCATGTCAGAAGTGGGGCAGCGGTGGAAGCATAAACATGTGCTGAAATAAACTGCTGAAACACAAGACAAAAAGAGAAAAGAAATGAACATGATACAGATGAGAACTCAGATGTATGCACGAGAAATGGAATCCATATATCTGAACACGAGACAGTCGCATACAACAGTGGAGTCACTGGCTGCATGGGCACTGGCACTGGCACTGGCTCTGGCTCCTCTCTCCACAGAGTCTGTAGATGGTGAAGATGATGATACTGACTGAGGAGGAGCACTGAGTATAAATAGGCTGAAAAAGTGGGGAGTAATAATGCTGGTCGGATAGCATTAATGCTGGCCGACTAGTGCATAAAAATGCTCCACTGGCATAAAATGCCACACCAGAAAAAACCTAAAATACCTAATAAAAATGCCCAGCTCAGATCAAGCTCAGACTCACACATGAGCTGACAAATACTCTGCTAACAGGGAGTTGGATAGATATATGTATTTTAGCTTTGTACATACCTAGACTTAGCTAGTTCTTTTCTCCTCTTAAGGCACATTGCCTTTAGGTGGGAGGTTGTTAGGAATAAAGGCCTCATGCCTTTTAAATGTGCTTGGGTGTGAACACACCCTTAGCACTTGTACTTACACATATATATCTATCTAAAAACCTAAAGGTACACTCTCGTCATTGTACCTGAAAACGTGTTCACTCTCTACTTTGCTCTCTCTCACTCTTTCTGTTTCTCATTGTGCGTAACGACAGTCTGTCTCGATCTCCTTGTCTAATTGGTCCCTACAATCGTGATAGGTTGGTACGAGAGCGGGTTTTATAGGTTCTGTTCCTCTTCTCTTATGCAGGGTCCTTTGATGTAGTTGTACACCCGTTCTCGCTTGTGCACCATCTTTTACACAGGTTTCTTTCCATCCCCAACCCTCTCCTCCCATGGTTCCCTTGTAACCCCCATCCCTTTCAGAAGGGGACGGTCTCAGTGATGCGGCTGTGGATTTTTTGGCTCTTATTGTTTCAGAGGGGGTTTTCCAGGATCCTGAGGAGCTTCTTCATCAATAGTCTTCCTCGACATTGGCATTTCTCTTACCGCCCTAAGATTCATTTCTTCCTTGGCCTTCCACCACATCCAAGATTTGAGAGGGGTTTTAGTAGTGATGTTTCTCATGCCTTGTCATCTCTTGCCTGTGAGCCTCAATCCAAGTCAAACGAAGACTTTATAGGAGCTCTGATCTATCTATCATTTGTTTTGATGGAGGAGGTAGCTCACTCTAGAGCACTTTGTTTATTGCATTTCAGCGCTTTTTCTCCTCCAGTCGAGATTTTATGTGCATTTCCCGAGTGGTTTCTGCTTTCTTCAGCTTGCCTCACATGCTAGAGATTGTCTACCCTTTTTGGGATTTTTTTGAGTATCTTTGGTATTTTTCCTAGCATTAAATGCTGGTCGGCCATATTGTTGGCCCCAAATTTGAGGTCGGCCAATTTTTGGGGTGTTTGGCTATTTATAGCCATTTCCTACTTGGTAGTCAGATATATCATCATCTTTCCTCCTTTCTTAGTAGGTGCACACTCTGACTCCGTCATCTTCCTTTATCTTCGGTGCTGCTGATATCATCAGCTTGATCTAGTGCCCTTACTTGATGCTGTGGGCTGCATGCAGGGACTTATTAGTTCTCCTATTGTATTCAGCATTTGTTCCTTGTTCAGTGTAGGCTTCTTTTCTTCTTTTCTTGCAGATTGTCTCTCTCTCTCTCTCTCGATCTATGTTCGAGCTCCTTTTGTTGCACACTCTCACAGAACGAGCCTAATCCAAAATCAACTCTAACCAAATCACATCAAGGTAAAGTCCATCATTGAGGATGATTTGCTAGGTCATCCTCCTCCATCACTCTAGACAACTCAAGAGACCCAAGAGTCAAGGATCAAGATTGTAGTGTCGTGCTACTCAAGATAACTCTTTTTCATCTTTGGCTTGAAGCTTATCCTCCTCATCCTCATCCTACACCTCATCTTGTGGCATACTATAGGTGCCAACATTGGAGCATCTTTTGTCATGTATGATGAAGGCATGGGCCAAAAATATCTTTGCCCAGAAAAGACAAGTATGAAATGCCCATGATATATGTCTAATTTTAGGCATCTACAAAGGTTTGTAATGGGGAAACATATGAGTATGAATCCAGCTATGGATCAGGTCTAGTTGATCAGCCCCCTCATATGTAGCTAACATGCTAGGAGCCCTAGATGCATCACGAAACATTCATGTTTTTATACTTTTGAACATTGCAATGTGATTGTGCATGGGAATTTGCATACCACCAGCCATACTAAGATTATTTTCCCATACATTCAAAGCATTACTGTGTTTTACTCATGGATCGGGTCTAGTCGATCAGCCCCCTTATATGTAATCTAACATGCTAGGAGCCCTAGATGCATTGCGAAACATTCCTGTTTGTATACTTTGGAACATTGCAATGTGATTGTGCATGGGAATTTGCATACCACCAACCATACTAAGATTATATTCCCATACATTCAAAGCATTACTGTGTTTTACTCATGACTAGCACTATATAGAACATTTGCACGACCAACATTAATACCGCAAATCCCAAACATTGGGCCTAGATGCCACTTTGTGTCCTAGCATCATGCCAACATTGCTATGTATTGGGCTTTCCAGTCCACTTGCCATACCCAGATACTGTGAGAGTGCACTGCGGAAGAGGGAATACGAACACGGAGGGAGAGAGAGAGAAATCAGAAAATAAGGAAGAGAAATCTGCACTGATTGAAGTGAATGCTGAATACAAATGGGAAGGTGGAAGGAGATTGATCAGTCCCTGCACGCAGCCCACAGTGTCAGTGAGGGCACCAGATCAAGCTGATGATGATGGCAGCACCACCACGGAGGAGTGTCGGAATTTGCAAGAAGACAAGTGATCAAGTGGGGAGGGGGATTGCCTATAAATAGGCAAAAGGACAAACCCTAACCCTAACCCTAAAATGGACGCAAACCCTAAAAATGCCCTAAAATGGGCGCCCCACAACAGTGACCAAAAAGTGGCCGGGCAGCCAGGCTGCCCACTAAAAGAGGCCAAAAAGAAATACACATCCTAAGTCAGCCAGTCGAGAGTGACTAGCCTCCCCCATCATAACACATGACAGACGTGTCAGAGCTCCTAATGTCCTTGTCTGACTCAGATTGAGGCTCACAGGCAGGAGATGACAAGGCATGACAAACATGACTGCTAACACCCCCTCTTAGATCCTAGATGTGGCTGAAGGCCGAAGAAGAAATAGATCCTAGGGTGGCAAGAGGAATGCCAATGTCGATGAAGTCCGTCGATGTAGACTGCTGCTGAAGGAGCTTCTCACGATCCTGGGAACCCCCCTCTAAAACACTAGGGGCCAGGGAATCCACAGCCGCATCACTGAGATCGTCCCCCTTTGAAAGGGATGGGGGGTACGAGGGAACCACCGGAGAAGAAGGTGGGGGATGGAAAGGAACTTGTGGAATAGAAGGTGCACAAGCGAGAACGGGTGTAGCAATAGACTGCCTTGGAGGACCCTGTAGCAAAGAAGGAAAATGGAGCTTGTAAAGCCCGCTCTCCTGCCAACCTGTAGATAAGACAGCTCCTGTAAACGAATCCTCAATAACAACGGCATTCGTTGTGAAGATCACTCGCGTGCCAAGCCTCGTAAGGCCATAAACTGAGAGGAGGGGAAGGCCCAAATCCGGAGCATGTAGGGTCTGTGAAAAGGAGCTCGAAGGTCGGTTGGTAAATAAAGGCAATGTGCCAACACCACTAATAGGCACCGATAAAATGTTACCAACAGTGACTGAACCCTCTAATGGACGGAGATCCTGTAACAAATCACCTCGGGGAGTCATATGACTCGAAGCACCACTGTCCACTAACCAAGGCTGCGCAGAAGACACTGCAGCCACGGAAGAAGGATCCTTCTCCAAAACATGGATATGAAGGAACACTGACTCATGGATAACAGCTGGTGTAGAGATAGAAGAAGGCTCCGATGTACATCCACCCTTTGCTCCCGGACGAAGGTGAGGGTACTTCTTCTAGCATTTCTCCTCGGGATGTGTCCCTTTCCCACAGTGTGGGCACTTCGGTCTCTCTGAATCTGAGTTAGAGCTTGAAGAATTGCCCTTCTTCTTAGCCTTTGACTTCTTCTTCTTCTTCTGTCCTCCCGAACCTGCAACAAAGGCTCTAGTGGAGTTGGATCCACTAGCACTGACCTCTCTGAGTCACTCGTCATGTTCCAAGACAAGCGGGGATAGCTCCTCCCATAGAAGCTTCTCACAGGTCCTCGATGTAAGAAGGCTGGTGTAGAAGACATCAAACCGAGGTGATGGCAGCTGAGTCAAGAGAATCATAGCCATGTCTTCAGAAGATATCGTCCGACCGAGGGATGCAAGCTCATCCCTCATATCCTGTAATCTGTTGATGTGGTCCTTCATGGAAGGACTATCATCAATAGCGAGCATCCGCAACTTCTTTTCAAGAGATATCCGATGGGCAAATGTCTTCTGTTGATAGAGAGACGCGAGCTTTCTCCACACGTCTGCTGCTGTCTTCAACTTGTGAACATGAACAAGGACAGAATCCTACAAACTCAGAAAGAGGAAAGATCTGGCTCTAGAATTGAGCCGATCCCATAAGGCTGCATGATCCATAGTTGTTCCATCGGCGGGATCCACCTTAGGCCGGGGAATAGGAACAAAAACAAGCTTCCAAAGATCGAAGGAGTCCAAGATACACTCCACCTTGCAGGACCATAGAGAAAAGTTGGATCCATCCAACCGGTCCTCTTTGGGCAGCTGAGGAAGTACGGGTACCTGTACAGGGGGTACCAAAGGCTGCATCTTCGGCTCACTGGAAGGGGCTCGCCGAGATACATGAATAGAAGGGGGACGGGAAAAAGGAATAGACTCCGGAAAACGGTCCTCGTGATAGAAATCACGCCTTCGTTCAGATGAGTATCGAGACAAAAGCTCGTCATCTGAGTCATCAAAGCCCGTAAACTGATGATAAGACATCTTCGATATCTGCAAACACCAAAACACATCAAGGGAAGGTTGCCGATGCCGAAACACAAACACTAGAAGCTCCTGAGTTGGCCGCTTTGCAGAAAACGCAAGGATGATGTCAAACGCAAGTGCTAACGATGCAATCACCACAGAAAAACAACCTCTTGCCTCAAAACGCAAGGAGAAATGAGGTTGCCAGCTTGGAGGAGTGCCGCCAGAGGTTGAACGCAGCCACAAAAGCTGAAAACGCAGCTTGGTGGAGTGTCGCCCAGCTAGAGGAGGGCCGCACAGGCTGAAAACGCAGATTTTGGGGATGATGCCAGCAGCAAACGCAAGTAGGTTGACACCAAAACAGGCCGCCTTGATCAAGGAGATGGTGCAAAAGGTGACGCCTCAGCTGTTGGAGACGTCTTGACCAGCAAACACAAGGTTGTGGGTGTTCTCCTGCGTAGATCTCAGCTCTGTGTACTCTCCTTCGGCTCTGATACCATGTGAGAGTGTGCTGCGGAAGAGGGAATACAAACACGGAGGGAGAGAGAGAGAAAGCAGAAAATAAGGAAGAGAAATCTGCACTGACTGAAATGAATGCTGAATACAAACGGGAAGGCGGAAGGGGACTGATCAGTCCCTGCACGCAGCCCACAACGTCAGTGAGGGCACCAGATCAGGCTGATGATGATGGCAGCACCACCACGGAGGGGGAGGAGTGTCGGAATCGGCAAGAAGACAAGTGATCAAGTGGGGAGGGGGGCTGCCTATAAATAGGCAAAAGGACAAACCCTAATCCTAACCCTAAAATGGGTGCAAACCCTAAAAATGCCCTAAAATGGGCGCCCCACAACAGTGACCAAAAAGTGGCCCAGCAGCCAGTGGCTGCCCACTAAAAGAGGCCAAAAAGAAATACACATCCTAAGACAGCTAGTTGAGAGTGACTAGCCTCCCTCATCATAACACATGACAGACATGTCAGAGCTCCTAATGTCCTCGTCTGACTCAGACTGAGGCTCACAGGCAGGAGATGACAAGGCATGACAAACATGACTGCTAACAGATACATGGGTCCTTGCATACCATGCATGGGTTGCTGAATACCAAATACAGTTGGTCCTTGCATCTCCATGGCTGAAGCCTTACCAGCCATTGTTTGGAAAACCGAATCACTAGGGTGACCCACATTAGGATGCATGCTTTGCTTTCCATAACTGAATGGATTGGCACTTCCAAGTTCGCCTTGCATTTGCATCAATTGCCCCATTTCCATCATATGCGTATGCTCATTATACACATTTGAAACATTATGTTGCTGCATTGGCTCTTCCTTTGGTGCATCTGATTGTCTCGAAGCTCTTGAAGACTATTTTCTTTTCTTACCTTTGCTTGCCCTCTTTTGGGGAGTTCAAGAAGTGCATAAACGGAGGATCATTTGCCAATTGCGCAAACATTTTAGCTGCTGTCCTTAGCTAATCCTTAAATTTGTCATCAAATTCCTCTTCCTCTTGCTAGTCATCGGCTTCAAGAGGCCTAGAAAGACCAGCATTTTGGGACCAACATTATCAGCTTGCTGCCTAGTGCCCATGTTGAGTGCCTTGTCCAAGATAAGGCAATGCATTCCCACCTTTAGTTTGCGAATTTTTAGTCCAAGAGGCATCATCACTGCTTGATTCCATCTCACTATACAAAGACATTCTTGATGTAATACTCAGTTGATTACAATCTTAGCACACAAAGCAACGCTTCTAACTTCCCATTGAGTACCAGGGGCCCACCAACTCAAGGGAATTGATGGTATCCTGGCAATGGAACCACAAAATTAGAGTAAATATAAATTCACATTAATTGAAAGTACAAATGCTGCTAGTTAGTCTTGAATAGTAGACTCTTGGTTGGCTTCAAAGCTGGTGCCCCTTTTGGTATTTCTTTAGCTTATTTTAATATTGAATAAAGTGCACGAAGATTTGGTCGAATCTTGTTCAATGTCTCTTGATATCGAAAATGACCAGCAAGCCTTCACTATCCAATGTCTCTTGAAATCAAGAATGACCGGGAAGCCTTCAATTTGATTTGCCCCTTCATCCAATCGGGGATGGCCCTCCAATTGATCCTTGGCTGGTCAAAATGAGCCCCAAATACAATTGGAATGATTGACTTTTTGAAATCTCTAGTAATTCCTCGAATTCGAGTCACTGATTTCAAGTATAAGCCTTCAATTTCTTGGCACCAAGGTAATCAGGTATGATTCATCCAATGCGTCTAGTTCGTGGACTTAATATGACACCGAACATACACAAAAAAAATCTCGGGTAAAATTCGGTGTTTCGCACAATTATTTAAAAATACATAGAAAATTAAGGGTTAGGCTAGTAAATATTTTTTGTTTTAATATGAGAGTGGCACCCATGAGATACTCACAAGGTATTATCCATCCAATACTAAAACAATTTATAAACCACAAATGTCTGCTTCAATTTTCAACGACGAGTCATGAACATGACTTGAGGTTGAGACAAAATGTAAATCTAGTTATAAGTCATTTTCAAGATCCAATTTTATTTGTAAGATTTGAAGACATGTACAATGGATTTAAGAAAAAGCTAGCCACAATGTTGGATCATGGTTCAAGGATCACGATATAGCAAGTCACAAGTGCCAAGTGGCAAAGCATAAAAAGTAGTAGATACAAAAGGAAATTGAAGGCTACGACTTAAGGTGAGCTGTGCATAATGGAAAGGCTTCATGAAGAGGCTTAGGCGTTGTAAGAGGAGTAAAGAATATAGATATATAGGTAGAGGCAAGGGAAGGGAAAGAAGATGAGGTAATGGAAGAGGAAATAGAAATAGAGCTATAGAGGATGAGACAAGAGGAGAGGATGTAGAGGTAGAGTCTAGAGGGAAGTGGATGGAGGAGAGAGAAAAGTAGAGGAGCTTGTAAGAGAGAGGTAGAAGAAGAAGAAGTGGTAAGTGAGGTATAGGTAGTGGTCAATGAGGAGAAAGGGGAAAAGGGCAGAGAAGAAAACGACTTTTCTTTGAACATGAACTTTAAAAAAAAAGGGGCCAAAATTGGACGGATCATACACATTTGATTGGATTGGAGGAATCATACTATTTGGATCCGTCTGTGGACGGAATGCAACTAGGCTTGGTTGGGACTTGAAGTGGCTGCTAAACCCTAATTCTTGCTGCAAATTAGGGTTTAAAATAGTAAACTCTTGAACTTAGCACCTCAAATGGCTGCAATGGTTGAGATTTGTTGAACTTTGGAAACTGGGGAATGAGAGAAAGTTGAGGAAAGAGAAATCTTTGATCTCTATCGTGAGAAACTAGTAAAATTTGTTGCTACTTTGTTGGAAATGGCTGAATGTCCATAGTCCACCATCAACAGGAGCCTCATAGGCAGTCGTGTGCCCCTATGGGCCCCAAGCTTGATATCGGTTGCTTGTAGATAGCCTACATGGGTTTTCACATGCCTCTTATGGTCTCTTGATTAGTTGGCACTAGCTCTTTGATAGTCTCCAATGGTTGAGTTGATTACCCATAGTTGGCAGTAGCTCTCTAATAGTCTCCAATGGTTGGGTTGATCACCCATAGCTATATCTCTCTCTCTTCCTCTCCCGACCTCTACAATGCTTGAATAAATCTCTATCAGCCTCTAATAGCCTTCTCTTCACTTGTATGGGTCAGTTTTGCCAAGTGGTAGCCGTTTAATTAGATTTTTCAGCCATTTAATTAAATTTCAGCATAAATAATTGTGAAAGTTAATTTCAGCCCTTCTCCTTGCCCAAAAAATTAAATATGCCCATCCACAATCAAATTGGGTAGCAGCCCATTTTGACTCCCAAGTGGTTCTATGCATCAATTGGTCGATGAACTGACATTACTTAATTAATGAATGCGTAGTTTCTAATGTCATTGACATTTATTGACCAATTAAATAGCCTAGACTAAAATTGATACCAAGCACCACCTTGTACTCGACTGGCATAATTTAGTACAACTTTTGCCTTTGACACCCACTGACATCTTGGTGCTAGATGTCCAGGTGAAAAAAGCGTCGTGAGTAGTGTGTGAAACACGCTCTCCTTCGAGAATTAATGCCACCCCTTGCAATAATTTGTCTCCCCACCTTCAATAAGCTTCTTTGCCTTTGGCCGACTGCTAAGCCTATCTAGTTGCATCAGCTATGTATCTTACGAGACCGAAACCGAAGTCTCGATAACTAGCATGGGAGGGTCTTTTCTTGCTTGGAGGAGGTGATGGAGCTCACTACGAACTTCTATAAACAACTTTTTCAGCAGGAAGCAATATTAGATAGGGTGCTCCGGTGTAGATAACAGGTGTGGGAGTAAATCTTATCCCTTGTGATTGAGCTGATGGGACAGATACTCCTTGAGCCATTCACTCAGAAGGAACTAGCAGAGGTATTCCACACATAGGATGGACTGATTACCCCGGAGAGGGTGGGTTGTGTAAAGCCTTCTACACCACTTTTTGGGAGGTGGTGAAGGATTCCTTGCTCAAGCTTTTTAGGAGATTTTCAGCTTAGGTTGAATGCCGGCAGCTTGTCAACAAGACTAGTTAGTCTCCTCCCCAAAGGGAGAGACCACTTGGAGTTGTCCCAATGGCAGTTGATCACCTTGTCGTTAGTGGCCTATTAAGGCCTTGGCCAAGATGATTGGCAACAATCTTTGCCCCATTTTCCTAGACATCATCCATGGCACACTGAATGTTTCATCTAGGATAGGAGCATCCTAGACGTCCTTACCTTCTTTGAGGCCATTGAGTGGGCTCAACATAGCGGCCAGAGGATGGCAATGCTTCTACTACTAGATTTCGAGAGGGCCTATGATAGGGTTGATTGGGACTTTCTAGAAAGTACCATGGCATGAGTGGTCTTCCCCAAGAGCTGATTAGAGGGGTATCGTTGTAGAGGTCGACCACTAGTAGGATACTCATAGGTGCTTGGAGGGGAGAGGAGTTTTGTTTGGAGAGGTGGGTCCAGTAGGGCTGCCCTTTAGCCTCCTACCTCTTTCTACTCGTTGCAGAGGTGATGTACTACTTTCTCCACTCAAGCATGAGTGGCTTGTGTGGCCTCAGGCTCCTAGTGAGAGAGGAGACAGAGCTGGTGGATTTTGAGTATGCAGATGACATAGCCCTTTATGTGGAGGAGGATGAGCTGATGCTGGAGAAGGTGAGATTAGCACTGGAGGTATTCTGCATTGCTGTAGGGGTGAGGATCAACTCTTGGAAGTCAGTTGGGCTTCTCACAGATCTAGAGTTTAGCACTGAGCGGTGTTTCCACTTGGGTTTCAGATGGGTGAGTAGGGGACAAATCATTCGTTATCTTGGTTTCTAGGTGGGCCTCGACATTACCCCAACCCAATAGTTTCTCCTAGTGCTTGACTCCATTAGGAGGAGGTTGACCTATTGGAGCACGACTCGCCTCTCCTTGGCAGGCAGGGATCTAGTAGTCAACCATGTCCTCTTAGCGACAACCTAGTACATTGCTTTCCATTGGTGTTTCTCCTTGTCTTGTGTGGCTCTGCTTTGCTGCCTTGTGTTGAATTTTCTTTGGGACGGCTCGGATGGTTCTAGGGACTCCTAGGCCAAGCTGGCATGGGCGACTATTATCCGGCATCACTCCGGGCGGGGGGTTGGTAGGGATTATTGATCTACAATACGAGAGTCTAGTACTCTTGGGCAAGCTCATGGTTTGTGGGGTCACACTAGGGAGCAGATATGGAAGGTCCTTCTGCAAGATGTAATCTATAATGCCTCCAATAGGAGACGCTTGGTGGTAGAAGCTAATAAATAGTTGAGAGTAGTGAGCCAAAGATTAATTAATTGTACAATGTGTAAATGCAAGGTGCACATTTAAATAATTGGGACTTTGTGAACCTTAGTACCAGGATTTAGACTAGAGTATTGAATTCGGGTAGTGGGACCAAGGTTTGGGCTCGAACACTGAAAATTAATATTTTTGAATAAAAACATGCTTTTTACGCAAAAACTTAAAAGGAAAAAGTTGAAAAAAAGTTAGTAAAGTTTGTATGCCAGTTTTGGGCAGGTGGAGGGAGTTGTGGCATACAAGGGAGAGGTTGTGGCTGTTTTTATAGCATAGTGGTAGGTTTGTCTCTTCCGTGTGAGCATGCATCAAGTGGAATAGCAGTGTGCTGAAAGAGATCATGCTGTGGCAGTAACAGTTGTGGGCTGCTTTGGACAGCGTAGACTTGCTATCTAGGGTTGCATGTAGGATGTCTATAGGTCTCTCTTTCTTTAGTGGCCAGGAGTGTTGCTGTTGGGACCTGCACACAGGTGCTTTTTCCAGTTTTGTGCAGTTTTGTCATGGACTGGATGTATTCTCTCGTGTATTTAAAAGATGGATTGGATTAGCATTGTGCGTGGCTGAGTCGAAGTGTTTGGCACTAGTGATAGGCTGAAGCTTCTAGTAGACCTTCTGTCTAAGGTAGTGTGAAACATTCTCTCCCTCCAGGGGGGGTAAAGCTCATTATAGGCAGTAGTCTTGGTCTGCGTGCAAGTGCTTTTTGTGCTTTTTGAAGAGGTTATGCAGAAATTGGAATTTTCAAGGTAGATGTTGGTCAGTTCTAGTGTCAGTTAGTCTCAGTTGGCGAGAGCAACTTGTGACTTAGTGAACCAACAGGGCTGGAGTGATCTGTGGAGAGCAGGTACAAGAACAAGATTTTGGTTAGTCTGATTGTGGCTGAAATGCAAGGTTTCAGAGCAGAAATCAGGCTCTTTGTACTCAGATCGAACAACTTTAGTAATATTCAGAGGAATACTGCAAGGGGTGCCAAGCTTTGGGGCCAATCTATGTTTTGTGTCTCTAAGTCAGGGCATTCTAACTCCTCTATGTTAAGTGTGTTTAATTGTTTAATAAATGCCTTCTTAGTTATCAAGAGGGAAAATGTTGCATTGCAAGATCCAATAAAGCTGCTACAATAATACGGATATTAAGATTGATCCAAGGCTGTCACTTGGAGTTCTTCCTGTGGCTATTTTGACTATGGCAACTGCTTTTGTTATTCTTGTAATCTTGTGCTTAAATAAGCAATATTTATTTCCTGTGTGTCCTGGTTGCTGCAAGGTCCTGCCCTGTCCACTCTGTTACTCTCAAGCAAAAAGGTACACAGCAGTGAACATGAGCAAATCGAGAAAGAAAGAACAGTGCCCAAAAAACTATTTCTCTAGCTGTGACATGGCTCATTTCTGGCTTTCTTGTGTGACTGCTATATTTGTTTGTTTTATTTTTCATGGCTCTTCATCTGCCTTTTACATACACATGCTTAGTTACTTGTAATGAATTGCAGGTCTATCATAGTAGATTTTGTTCTATTTTACCTTGATTAATGTGCCAAGCATAATGCTGATTCAGCTGATGCAAATTTTCTTGTTTTACTTGCCATAACCGTTTTTGCTCTTAAATAATAGGAAAACAAGGGTAAAAAGGACTATTCAAGTTCCAGCCATAAGTGACAAGCTGGCTGACATCCCACCAGATGATTACTCATGGCGGAAATATGGACAGAAGCCGATCAAAGGCTCCCCTCACCCCAGGTACTTACCTTGCTTACTAAGTCTCTGCAGTTAAACAGTTCTGTAAAACCCAGTACACTCATTCATCTGTCAGAGTTTGTCAATGAAGTGGACAGTTTTTGCTACCGCACGTCTTCATTGTAAAGGAAAGATCCTTCTTTTTTAGCTTCTTGAAGCATGCTCACAGGAATAAATGTACAAAGCTCGGCAAAGAAGAATATAGTATAATTGTCATGGACATTGTTGTTGCATAAGCAGCAAACAAATGGATAAGTTGATGAGTTGGTCTGTGGTAGATTCTCACCAAGCTAAAGTTTTAACAGTAATATGCTTTATCAATATATAAAACACGCAGATGGCACATGGCTGGCCTTTCAAGGTCATTGAATTGTCTTTCAAGTGAGATATATTGAACTCCAACTGATGGAGAAGCATTTATTTTCAGGGGTTACTACAAGTGTAGCAGTATGAGGGGATGCCCTGCGAGAAAACATGTGGAGCGGTCTTTAGATGACCCAACAATGCTAATTGTGACATATGAAGGGGACCACAACCACCCATGTGTAACATCCACTGTTGGTAGTACTGTGGTTGCCCCCTCTTAAATCACTCAGCTGTATTTCTTTAATCAGCCATAATGATTGGTTAGTGTTTCAAGATTTGTTTAGTGTAGTTCATGACGTAGCTGTATGATTTGCCTGGGATGGGAGGCAGGTAATTATTGTTAAAAACTGAATTTGATCATGTAACTAGTTGAGCTCATTTGGATGAGCTGTCCATCAGATGTGATAGAAAATATACTTGAGGAGTTCACCCACGAGGAATTGTACATCCAAGGAGTCCAAGTGTGTGCCATACATGATGAAACTTCTCATTGTGGGCTCTATCGAGTAGCCTTGACCTTCTTCAGTTTCAAAATGCTGCTCTAGATTAGCCCAATTAGGAGTTCTGTGTCTATTTACTTGTCAATGCTCTTTTTGATGTTATCAACCAAGTGTATAGGTCTAGATAAATGAATGTCAGTCTGCATGGTTTATTCGTATTTGTTTATGTGCTGCTGGGATCTAGGCATGTTGTGGTCTATAAAAGCTAACATTCTGCAGGTCATCATCACAGGCATGGATGTATGTTTGAGTACTTTCAGACAACTCATGAGCAATCTGACCAGATTGCTTTGAAATGTTACGAGCACCAGTTCATCACCTTCATAGACCTTTATTTGGCCAATTCTGGACAAATAGTGAGCAGTGCATTGTATATTTGGCCGATTATTTTCCAGTAAGGCCCAAAAACTGAAAACAATTGCTAACTAAAAATTCTGTATTGATTTAATGGCCTGATTGATGAAATAGACCGTACACACTCAGGCTATAGCACAAAGATAAGAATGAAGATAATATTTTGTGCAAGGCAATCTGAGATTGAAGATAAGATTGTGCACACGACCTTTGGGTGTCTTGATCACACACCACATGAAGATTTTGATCATCCCATCATTCAAGCACAACCAATCCATTCAATGATGAGTTTTTAAGGATGGGCTTGTTGAAGTAAAGATTTGGGCAGTGTGTACATCTTACACGGAGATTTAAGTTCTTCATGAGTACGTGCTTCTCCTTCATTCATACTAGTGTCACTTGGGCATTTGCAATTGCTTGTGTAGCTTCCAAAATGGAGACTTCACATGTCAAGTCAATCTGTTGAGAATATATGTGTCATCAACATTATGTATGTGGGGAGCTCTCTATCACCTACTATGACATGCCCTGAAGGTGACCTACGGTGGTGTTGTATGGTCTCTACTACAAGCTTATTCATTGCAAGATAATAGCTTGTTCTAGTCAACAATTTTATGAGATCATTCAAATTGTTTTTGAAGTACCATGGCAACCCAAAAAAGCATAGGTCAACCAAGCATGTCATGACATCTTTGACTTGGTTCTCATGTTATTTCAAAAAAGTTCACGTTCACTTTAGTTGTACAAGTATCCTAGAGCTTAGTTGAGAGGAGCTCAAGAGGATCATTAGGATGGACATTATTGTGATACACACAACTAAGACTTGGTTGATGCCTACCAAGGATCTAGGGACGAGGATGGCTCTTCTCAAAGTATCTTTTACACTTGACCTCGATTTCCTTGATGGTTTTATGATTTGGTCTAGACACATGGATATGGTCTAGACATATGGATATAGACTTGTCTTACCATTGGTCAACTCCACACAGCCTAACACCAGTTATGAATAAGGATTTGTGGATACGTAGTAGAGTTCCTCCTCCTAGGATTAGGTCATCAATCCTTATAGCTTGATAATTGAGAAACATTACATAGGAGGGGTGTGGTGTATTATGAGATCAAGGGGTTTGAGCCACTTTTTGACATAGAGACCGCTTCTCACAACCTTGAGGGAGGCATCTTGGCAATATATGTTAGTGCATTCTTATTGACCTTTTTAGAGTTGCAACTACATCTAATACTTCAGAGCACAATCAAGGCCAACTTGTTTTTCTATTGCAAGGAGTCACCTTAGGTAGAACCATTGAGAGATGCAAAGAAAGCCACCATGGCTCATTGGTTCATGTCCATGCCTGAGGCACACCATTGGAGAATATTGTCAATATTGACAATATTATTGAACAACCCTTAGCTCAATGCTTTAGCTTATCTATGTGGATAAATGTATGAGAGATCTTGGGATATTGTCGATCCTCCTTTTCCTCATGGGATGTGTGAGTTCCACATTGTCTTAGGCCCCTAACGGTTTTATTCTTTCTTTTAGTTGTTTCCTAGGATGATGGTTTCCCTTAGATCATGCTTTCTTTATTGTACTTGGGAAACATGATAGTTACTTGAATTTCACACGTATTTGTTTTTGTCTTATATGTAAATTTGGACTTTTGCGCGCACGCGCACACACACACACACACACACACACACACCATAAAATTTCAACTTACTTTAGATAGAACTTAAAGAGTTTAATATATATTTTTTTTTCTCAAAAAAAGGTTCAATATTTGTTCCCCTTATCTTCCATATATACGCACATTCTCAAGTCACACTTGTACAAAATCAACACATATTTTTCACTCATACCACACATACAGAATAAGCTATCGCATCACACTTACACATACACCTTGTGCATTTTTAGGATGTAAAAAACATCACAATTATTTTCCAAAAATTCAATGTTTTCTACTTAACTTTCATACATCCATGTACACATTCAAATCCCATCCCTATAGAAAAAATATCTTACATTTATACCACACACAAAATGAAATAATCTCTCTCTTCAAATAAAGCATTCTTTTTTGTTTTGCCCATGTACATACACACGACACGTTGGTTATCAATGATAGACCATAGTGTAACAATTGATGTTGGATATATAGATACAGAATTTAAGAGACTATAATTTGTAGTAGCCCACCTCATAAATGATATATGATCCCATCTATACTCACTTGGATGCATGCACACATACTCCCCACACCCACATTCAGACACACCTATCCACCCAACACATAATAAGATAGACAATTGTTGAATATAAAATGTTATTTAAGTCCCGCACCCACATTCAACACACCTATCCACCCAACACGTGATAAGATAGACATCTGTTGAATATAAAATGTTATTTATGTGCACAATTCCATCTCTTGATCCTCATGTCCCTTGTCTCCAACCCATGCCCCATCCCATGTGACTTGGACATCTAGTGAGCAATGTAACATATCATATCTATAGGTAGGTGTAGGTGCAATAAGAAGAAACTTTAGATCTCACATGTATGGACTTTGCACATTTTATGTAGGTCGCAACTTTGTCAAGCTAGGGTTGGAATAGGGAACTTAAGAGCCATTCTGGCCTCACTATTTTGGTAGTAGTGCCATAACTTGGTAGTAGTTCCATAACTTTTATGGGGAACAATTGTGCATGTCTAATACTATGCGCATGCGCGCGTGCGCGCACACAATGGTGCAATATACTATTCTTTTGATTGATAAGAAAATTGACATTGTGAGTGGAGAAAGTGGCAAGATGGTGTAGGTTAGAGGTGTTAAGAGAGTGCATGTAGCCATTTAAGCTTGAAACCCATCTCTTGTTTGAGAGTGAGTTTGAGTTTGCAAGTTAAGAGGATTGAATTGGCCCCTAACATATTTCACACTAAGGTTTTCCTAATGGATTTCTATTATGCCTTATATACTATGTTTGCCTACTTTAGTGGATTGGCTATACTCCAGTACATGTTTTAATAATGTTATTTAGTGGTACTACCTTGGTGGTAGTTTGTGGGTTGCTCATTAGTACCAAAATTGTAGCTTGTGAAACGTATGTTCATGGACCATGGCACAACTTGTTTAACCATGTCTACATATGCTTTTGGGACAAATTTTAAGCATGCTTGCACACACTTTTTGTTATGATAGTTGGGGTGTTCCTATTGTTGTACCTAGTTATTGTCACATTGAATTAAGTGTTGGGAAATTAGTGTTAGAAGATTTTTGACTTCTATATGTTAGTTTTGGTGAAAGATGTAGAAACATCTAGTATATCATGTTAGAATGTGCACATCTTGAAGCATGTGTGATAAGAATACCTCCACAATAATAAAGAAATGATAGTGATGAATGATTTTAAATAGATATGAGTCATGATACAATGTTAGGGAGAGCGAGAGCCCTTAAGAGATGTAGCTTGTCAAGCAAGACGACAACCAAGGTAGTTGTGTGCACACATGAACACACATAAATGTGCATGTGCTTGCATACATACATGTGCACCCATGCGTGTGCACATCAACACATGCATGCACGTGTGCACATGCATGCACGTGTGCACATGCATGTAAGACAAAAACATAGGGAATCCAAAATGGTCAACCCAAAATATTTTGAAAGCCCTGAAAGTAGACAAAGCTATTAAGCTGCTCCAAATTTACTCATATTTTTGGCTAAAATGATAAGCTTTCATATAATTCCAAATGCGTTTCAAAGCAAAATAAATTAAGTATGAAACTCAAGCACTTGGAGTAGGGAGATATTATGCCTAATCACTTTTTTCATTTGTCCAAAACATCATCACCACCTTTCTAGATGCCTTTTGTCATCATCCATCATTGTCATCATTATTATTTGCCATCGTTTCCATCATTGCTATTTGTCATCATCACCTTGTTGTTGAGCAACCACAATGTATGTTGGTCAAAGCTAAATTGCAATGCTAGTCCACAACCCTTCGTCCTCACCCCCAAAGCTCCACTTGATCTATAGCTTCCTCCCAATTTTGTTACTTGAGAAGAAGAAGAAGAATAAGAGGGGAAGAAAGAGGCTTGTTACACACCAAATGTCGAACACCTACTATGTTATATAGTGGTTGGTCGTTGAAAATTCTTCGCACCTAGAGAGGATATGACTTGTTATTTATTTGCTAAATATGTGAATTCCTCACCATTGTTGGATGGGGAGTCTCCCTTGCCTAGTTTGTAAAATGGTGACCAAGGGCACACTTTTTGCATTTGCATTCGATAAATAAGTAATAAACATGTTATTTTTCACACCCTCTCTCTCTCTCTCTCTCTCTCTCTCTCTATGCTATGAAGGATAGAGAAAACGAAGATAAGAACACAAAAGCTCCAAAGTAACACATAAGAATGCCCTTTTTTCATTACTTTGAATTTTTACAAGTGGGATGTTTTCTCGAAAATTTACATATTTCCAATACATGTACGTCTTGTGGATTGTTGTATGCAGGATCATCAACTACAGAACCCCCTTCCCATATGATAATAGGCCTCGAGTATTTTACCTATGACTTTTGAGATAACTTGTGCAAAACTAAAATTAGCAATGAGAAAATAGTTTTTTCTTGTTTATATTTATAGCTTGCAGAGAATATGCATGGTAGTAAGCTTGACACTTGGATTGAATGTCATCTTGAGCGATAGGTTTCCAAATCTGTATTTAATAATATTTTAAAGTACTTGAGATTTTACATTGATACACAATTTCAACAGCCCTCACGGACGTAAGAAGGGAAGGAAGCGAGTTGCGACCTCATGGACGTAGTCACAAAAGGAAAGGAGATTCTCAATATATTTTGGTATTTCCAAGGCAATGTAGGATCGGGGGAAGAGCATCCTCCGGAAGTCATGAGGAAATTGTAAGCACGAGACTCTTGATGATCACGACGGTGAGAGGATTCGATGGAGGGCGACACGCCTCCTTCTAGAGGAGTTCCTCGCTTGTGTCCTCTAGAATGTTGATGTTGCTTGTGTGTGAGCCATTGTTGTAGATTTGCTTTTGTGTCCTTTGGAATGTTGATGTAGGCTTGTGTGTGAGCCATAGTTGTAGACCTGTTCATGAAGTCTCTGAATCCTAGGGAGGTAGACCTATTATGCCCTTCCTTTATCGTCCCTAATGCATGTCAAATCCTTTGAAATTCCCTCATGATGTTATGGGTATCGCATTCCTAGTAGCTTGTAAGGTAGATTCTTGGAGATCTTGATGTTCTTACTCTACTCTTGAGCAATGAGAAGCCTACCTATTCTTGTACTAAGTCTATGATTATATCATCACGCCTACTACTTCTCATTTCTCTTGTTGAAGTGTTTCTATTGTGTCACATACTTTCTTGGGTTCATTCTTTATTGGAGCATCACAATGCCAACGTACTATTTTTCATAACTTCTAAGTTCATGGATTACTATCTTTAGCCATATGCTATTTTTAGAAGTTGGGCTTGTTTTGACTCCTAGGTGACTCTTGGCATCACAACGTCAACCTACTATGTTTAGTAACTTCTAATTTTGTCAACATATTTTTAGGAGTTGGGTCCATTTGAGTTCTACGTGACTCTTGCTTTGATCTTTGACCTTCAAATAAGTACCTTTGACCTTGCAAATTTCAAAAATATTCTCCCCTTTTTATAAATCTCTTGATATTATCCCCTTGCTAGCTTGTGCAAGTGCCATGGTACTATGATGCGAAGGGGACTTTTGTTAAGTGATGGATTAATGGCAAGGTAAAGGGGGATTATCCATAGTTTCTTCTTGCTTCAACCTTGCAATGTGTAATTGCCTATGGGTTTACACTTTACAATAACGTGAATCATGGTTGGAGGTGGAATTGGGAGATGGATTTAACTTAGGGAGTCAATAATCAGGTGTATCCCACACTTGAGGGCTTAATTGGTGATAAGGGTGTGGTATAGTGGATCCAAGTGTTCAAGTCTTCTAAGAAAACTCAAGGTATCTTGCCCTTGATGTGTCCTAGAGGGCTTAATTGGTGATAAGGGTGTGGTATAGCGGATCCAAGTGTTCAAGTCTTCTAAGAAAGCTCAAGGTATCCTACCACCTTGATGTGTCCTAGATAGTGTGTGAAGGGAAAAGGGCTAAAAGGTTAAAGGTAGAGCCAATTAATTGAAGCCATATGATGTTTCTAGCTTAGGAACCCTAGATGTAGTCTCCTACATATGGTACAATTGGAGCATTTTCTCTATTTCTTTTGAAAAGTTCCGCTCTAAATGGATTAGAGAATTAGAGGGTGATTTGTGAGATGGGAAATCACATGGTGAAGATGGATGTGGTGGTAGAAAGGTAGAAAGTAAGTTGATCGATTGAAATAGGTTAAGGTGAAAAAGGTCAAATGTAGAAAGTACATGATTGCAACACAAGTTGTAGAAATGATAATAGTCACAACAAGTAGTTATGGAAGTACTGGAAAGTAATTTGTATAGGTAATAAACCTGCTATCATTCTTGTCATCAATGAAGTCGAAGCAGAAAGTAGAGAGTAGTATGAGATGGAGATGAATTCCAACCATTGCTAATAGGTTAACTCTGCTATAGATGTCAAAGAAGAGAGCATGTATATGTCATTTATAGGGGGGTTGAGACCAGGGTGAGAAGGCAAATATAATGATGGTATAGAGGCATATTTATGGAGAATTTGTGAATAGGTAGATGAAAAATTGGAAGGAGAATATTAGATCTCTAGGTTGAAAGGTGTATGTAAGGGAAGGCTGTTTGATGTAGATATTAGGGAGCTTCGAGAAAATGAACATGCTATGTTGACTAGGTTTGAAAGCACGTTTGATTTTCTAAGGGTATGGCCAATGGTTAGTGTAGAAATTACATGGCACAATGGACAAAATTTGATTATGGAGTAGAGAACACACAACAAGTACGAGAAGAACAAAGATTGCTTTAATTTCAAACAAACTAGTACAAAGATGGCTCTGTCCATGTGTGTGCTTCCACTATGAAGCTTAGATGGCGATCTAGATAGATGATAGGCAAAGAACTTAAGGGTAGTTGGAAGAACTTTGACTGGGTTATTGATGATGGCTCTAGAGGGTTCTTCCTTTTATAGCTCGAGGAGGTAGTCTAGTTGGCATATCCAACCATATTATGAACCTTTCATAGTTGGCCAGTCATTGCTTGTGTGTGTGCTAGCTTTGCTTTTTTGGTATTATCTATACATAGTCACAAAACTCATTGTTTATTTATGTACACGTTTATGGATCCATGTCACTTCATGAGGATAAAAACCAATTGTAGAACTCAGGATTGTGCTGGAGTGTGGCACACACATCTAGGAATCATGGCAACCTACTCAACAACAATAGATATTTTGCAACATCGAGTAGCATGGTACCTTGTTCGAGTCTACTCGCAACATGTAGCTCCTCCTCAATGAGAATTTTATCAATTAGAGAGTTTTCTTGGCTAGTTTTGACTATGTCCATACCCCGAACAGTAGTTAGTACTTGAAAGAAAGTTGCGCCACATAGGTCGGGTCTCTTTGAGACCGCCATTTGGCCAATCGCTCCTCTGAGACTATCATAATCTGGGCTCCAAGTTCAGCCATTGTAGCGCAGTTTTCAAACCAACGTTTTTCAAATTGACTTTGACCCTCTAATTGTTGCTTTAGTTGCTCTATCTCTAAGAGATTTGGTTGGCAAAGCGCTTCGTTGAATGTCACAGTAAAGCGTAGTTTGTCGGCCTTCTCGTCAGAGATGAGTTGCATGCGTTCATGTAGGAGCTTGTCATAATGCTCGTTAAGATATTCTTGCTCTTCCCAAGATAGCGGATATAAGAAATATTCCTCAATCTGCTCCCTAGGGAATGTGCCCATTTCTGCAAGGATGTAAGCACGTGTGAATAATTTGAGTTTAGCCTTCAACCCGGTCAAGCATTCTGTGACACTTCTATGTTCTATGAAGGCTTGTTCGGTAGCTATCTCATGTAAGGTTCTGGGAGTTTCCCTAGGCTTTTGCATAGCTGGGGGTTCAGGCCTAGATGAGTAAGATTGGTCGTTGCTAGGATTGCTCCTGTCCTCAGGGTTTCCATGTTTCTCCTAAGGCTTTGTTGCTATTGTGTCATGTTTCTCCTTAGATGTGACTAGTATAGTTTTGTCAACCTGTTGTGATAGTGTTATATCCACTCTTGACTGGTCAATGTAAGTTCTATTGTCAGTGGATTGAGTGTTGCAAGAAATTGTTGATGGTAATGGTTACTTTTACTTATCAAGATGACACATGGATGTGTCTGAGGTTTCACCATTGCTAGGAGAGATAGCAATGGGTTCATTCATGGGTGGACTCAATGCTTTATTCCTTGGCTCTTTAGCACTCTTGGTCTCAATCTTCTTGCCGTCTACAGCCACTTGCAATTGTCATTGTTTTTGTTGTTTTATCCTTTTTTTTTTTTGGCAATTGAAGGATACGGTGTATCCTTTAAAGACTCAAGACCCTGAACCACATCAACAGTTGATGTGCTTGGTTGGGTCTCAGCATTCTGTTTCTTTAGTGTGTCCTCATGGGACATAGATGTGGCCTGCTGAATAGCCTCACTAGGTTCTGAGGGTACAATTGTCTCTCTTTGTGGAGAGTCTAGCTCTTTAGCCAATTCTCTTTCGTTGAGCCCCTCATCCAATTGCATTGGCAGTTGCTCTAGGTCAGGAGGCGTTTGCTCTAGGCTCTTGTCCTTACCCATTGGAACATGCCTCCATTGCTTCTTATCAGTGCGGGTGTTGTGTTTAGAGTTGTTTTTCTCTTGCTAATGAGGTTTCAGTGACTCTAGTCTATAGAACCAAGAAACTAGCTGATCTGGGAAGCATAGAGATCAAGGATTGCGGGATCTTGAGTGAGGCAGAAGACATATGCGCTAACATCAAGTACCATGTTTCCTACTCCTAGTCTGCTAGCTATATGATCTTCTTCTAGAAGCAGTTTATCATACAAGGGATGTTTTTGGACAGTGGCAGAAAGCTAGATCTCATGGACCATTGCCAACACTCTTAATGAGGTCGGGGCAACGTATATGGGATCATGTATTGATGTCCAAAGGGCTTTCCTTTGCTCAACGAGTGTCATTAGTCGGTGGCCAATTTTGACTACCAAACTCTGGTTGGAGTACCATTTTTGCACAAAGTTGCATTGTTCTTTTCCTTTTCTTTTCGTTGCTTCGAGCTTTTCCTTGTTTATCTCACATTGAGCAGTATAGAGTGAGGGTATCAAGTGCAACTCTCTAGCTAGGGACTTTGAGATGCCCTTTATGACTTCTTTAGTGACAGCTACATAGTGGAAGTAAACATGTTGTTGCTTGTCCCAAGTTAGGGGTTTGGCTATGAGCTTTGTGTGCTCTGGTGTTGGCCTTCCAATGTCCACATGGACATATGCACGTGTGATGTCTATTAGCTTTTGATCAAGCTTCATCATGCACTTAATCTTTGGTTCATTGGTTAGATGCGCCATCTCCTTGACCAAATCTTCGAGAGATTTCTCCTCAAGCCTAGGCTTTAGGTGCTTTGCAAGTAATGGAGGTGTCAAGGATGTTGGTTGTGACACCTCTTCCGCATGTGAAATGCTATAAGGACATGTTCCGCAAGGGGCATTGTTCACAGCCAAAGGTTGTGACTGCTGTGATTCCTGATTGGATGTAGTAGCAGCTAGTTTAGTAGACTGGCCACTATTGGTAGACTCTGCGATGCCAAGTTCTTAAGCAGATCAGAAATGGTTGTGTCTTTTGTTACCCTTTGTGCATTCACTTGTGTAGATCGAGCATCAGTTGAGCTAGTGATGGTGGATTGCATAGGCATATCCTTAGGCGGAGAGCTAAGGGTGGTTTCATGTCCTGCATCTTGGACATTTGGAAGCTTAGATGGAGATATAGATTGGAAATAAGCAGCTGCACTTAACAACTGTTGTTGTGCTTCCTGTGCCATTTAGGGAAAGAGGGTGTAGGAGATTTAAGACTCCTAGGTGGACTTGGCACTAGCTGGAAGATTTGCTCGTTGCTGTTTGACGATTTTGCCATTTGCTTTGTTGAGCAATCAGCCTTATCATGAGCAATCTTGCACATGTGATACTCATTATCCTCTTGGAAAGTCAAAGGATCCTTGGGCACTAGTGGTCTTTGTGCACACCTGATAGTTACATATGATATCTACTTGTTAAGCACGCTAGGCTGAGGATCTACCTTTCGCACTATCATGTTTGGTTTCTTGATTTTAATCATGAGGGGCTCAGCCGCTCTAATGTTGTTGCCTTGAGGCTTGGATTTTCGTTTAGATTTCCTCTTTCACTTATTTGCTTTTGATACGATATGGTCTTTAGCTAATAGAGGTGGTTTAGCAGGGGCTTTGGTACCCAAACCCATCGGTTACCTACGCAATACCCTTGAGCATGTAGCAACAATTTGGATATCCATCACGACATTGTGCTGGCTCTCCATCGATACCTCTGTCTATAAGGCTTGGCTTCTTTTGTGGTCTTCTATGATATTTGTAAGTCCAAAGGCTATCCTTGCCATTATCTCTTGACCTTCTTGTTTCAAGCATGGCCTCACTCACTGGTTCTCTTTGTTTCACATGTGCTTGCATCAACTCTTTCAACAAGTCCTTACTCTCATTACTAGGCTTGCTTGGTATGCTAAGATGTTCCTTGTCTTTTCCTCGAGGTTTAATGAGGTCACCCTTACTAAAAGTTGTGATTATCCTCACACTCGGTAGTATCAAGTGTATCCTCTGTGCTACATAATCAGCCTCACACTTCGTTGCCGTTTTAAAGGGTCTTCCCTAGGAGGGTTTCCTTTCTAGAATTCACACTATTTGGAGGAAAATGGAATAGGATAAGCAAGCTTTCCATTTCAATAGTTACAAGGATTTTTCACTTCCCTATAGGTGCTTGTGGGTGTCCCCTATAAGGACTAAGAGTTTCATTAGTCAGTGTGAGCTCTGATTGGCCGAGTAGAGTCCATGCTTCGTAGGTCAAGATATTAAAATCACCTCATTCATTGATGAGAGCATCGACACAATGCTCTCTTTTTGCGGTGAGTTTGACCCTAAGATAAGCAAGAGGTACTATGTCTTTATCTTTTGGGTCTTGGCTTATAAATTCAAGCCTTCTGATACATGCCTTTGAGTCCCCAACTGCACAACCAAATGTGGATTCTCCATTGATGTCTTTGGCCATCTGTGCAATGACGTTCAAGGTGCATCCATCATCAAGACTATCATGTCTTATCACCCTCACAGTTGTAGCTTGATGTTGTTGCATTCCGCTTTAACTAGATGTAGTCTGAATGCAACCTATACATGTTTTTGTGGTGTGGCATTTTTTCCCTTATTGGCTAGATTGGCCCATTGAGGTTCTAGGGTCTCTATTTGTCTTTGTTTGGGTATGGGCTTTTGGTTGCTATTTTGCAAGTGAGAATATATGCTTATGCAGAGCCATTACAACATTAGGATCTAATTTGGAGGACTTGACATTGTGCACATTTTCTCTCCAGCCTACTTGGGGGAGGTGCAGAGGGGGCAAAGCCCCCTTTGCGGGAGTCCGGGGGAGGGGGGTAGTCTCCCTTGGCCCACAGGGCCATTACGCTAAATACTATGCACGATTTGAAGGATCGTTCATAGCCAAGTTTTGAACTACTTGCTCTAGATTTCAGCTTCGTGATAGATCTATGATGTGCTTTCGGCTCTATACGGTCTCTAGGTCGATTTAAGGGCTTAGATGTGTCAAATCTATATTCTATTTACTTGTCTAATTTTGATAGTTTTTTGACTGATTCTCTGAGGTCTAATTCTTAGGAGTTGGGTTATCAGAATTGGACATTCAATTTTGGGTTGGTCTGATCGACTGATCAGACGCGGTTTGAGTCCCAACGGTCCAATTCAGGTGGTTCGATTATGGATTGGCCCAATTTTTGTGTGTTTGATTTTTGTGCATCCGATTCTGGGAATCGAACGTCTGATTTGTCAGATGTCTAATTTTGGAGTGTCTGATTTTTATGTCCGATTCTGAAAGTCTGATTCTAGGAATCAAACGTTCAATTATGGGGTGTCCGATTTTTGAAATTAGACAAGTTATGTCCGATAAGACAGGATGGGTTAGTTTGAGTCCAAAATCGGACCCGTCTTATTCTGGGAATCGAACCATCCTTGTTCGATTCTGGGAATCAGACTTTGTTAAAGTGTCCGATTCCTGTGGATGAGTTTTCGAGGATGATGAAAATCACTCAATTCTAACAAATTTGGTCATGACGGGTCGCACAAACTTTCAAAATGTAAAAATAGACCCTAATGAAAGATTGTGTATACCTGGAAAAACAAATAAACTCGAAAATACAAATTGGCAAACAAATCAAACCCTCTTGCCCTGTTATGATAGCAGAAACCCTAATGCTTGTTTTTTTTTTTCCTTTGTTTTTTCCTATCCTAATGCATCCAAATCACAAAGAAAACACCTACACTACTCCAACCTGCTTTTCCAAATAAAAAAAACCAAAAAGCTACTTACTAAGAAGATCAAATACATCTTCAAACTCCATCACTTCCTACCTATCTACCTCAAGCACCGATCTGGGGAAAACCTTACTTTAATGCTTGATTCGGAGCGTGCAAGCACTCAAGGCTTTAATCCGTTGGTCTCGGCAACGAAACAAAATGTGGAGGTGAGATCAAGCTCAACAGCCAAGACCTATAGACCGCATTAGGAGAAATATAGACTCTCTTTTTTGCCCCTTAAGGGGTTTCTCTCACCTCTCTCTCTCTAAAAAGAGATTCCAAAATAATATTAGAATAAGAGATATTCTACAATCAGGCAAATCTTGTATTTGTATTTTCAATAGATTTTACCTATTATTTTATTCTCAAATTGTAAGATGTCACTTTTTCTCAAAATCCTCATAACTAAAAAAATACAATTCTATTTTCTGTAAAAACGAAGCCAATCATTAATATACGACTCTTTAATGCCCTCATGACTTTTCAACATGACAATATATTAGAATCATTCTCATTCTTGCTTCTTAAAAGGGCAGAAATTAAAAAATGATATAAAATGATGTACACATTATATTTTAAGATTATTTTTTACCTAGAGATACCTTTTTGACTCGAGAGTTTCCTTGTAAATTTTTATCGTTTCGTTTTTGGACGAGTATATGCCTATTTCTGGGCATTTTTTCATTCCCTCTCAAAGCTCTAGTTTTGTCTAAAATTTTGTGTACTGTTCTTCTTCCCTCTAGAATATGGTTTCTTGCATACGAATTCTTCTGAAGCAACACTCAGTATTATCTACAATACTCTCTATCCTGCTACAAGAAATCTTAGGAGTGGTTTTGATAGCATTTGCTGAAATCAAATAATCTCTATCTACAACACTCTCTACCCTGGTACAAGCAATCTCCCTCTTCAAAACTATGCTATAAGATATCTTCCTCTTCAACACTCTATACTATAAGTAATCAAGTGATAATAGAGGTATCTTTATTTCTTTAATCTTTGTGATGTTATTATTCTTCATAGTTGTTTAATCCTTAAGTGTCAATTGAGAGAGAGAGAGAGAGAGAGAGAGAGAGAGAGAGAGAGAGAGAGAGAGAGAGAGAGAGAGAGAGAGAGAGAGAGGACTGTGTGAGATGAACTAAGAAAATAAGTGATATAGTGACAAAGAGTAAATTAGGGTAGAATATAAGATGATGTTATTGTTCTCCACTAGCCAAGCTTCTATATAAATGCATTTAAATATCTTTGATCAATTCTGAGAGAGAGAGAGAGAGAGAGAGAGAGAGAGAGAGAGAGAGAGTGAGAGAGTGAGTGAGTGAGTGTGTGTGTGTGTGTGTGTGTGTGTGTGTATGTTAGATAGAATAGAAGATAAGATTGGATGCTGATTAGAGGTAGATTAAAAGCTAAGATTATAAGCAGATTAGAGGTTAATTAGGGTCTAGCATGACTAAAATCAAGAGAAAGAGACAAGATCCAACTCGGAAAAAAAGAACACAGATATAGTGAATCAAAGGGGTGTAATTGTGTGATTTGAGCTAGTCCAGAATTAGCTGGATGCTGCTGGATTGATGCTGACCTGCATCTCCCAAATATTTAAACATTTTTTTATTGATAAAAAAATTGGCATAGACTCCTTAGCTTACTATTAATCAAAGGGGTGTAATTGTATAATGTTAAAATTGGCATACATTTTTCTTTATAGGATGTAGGTGCAGGACGTACCAAGAGAAAGAGAGATATTCACTTTCAATTGGAGGATGAATATGCACAAATGTTCAAAAGAACTGTAGAAAGGGGTGGTGCAATAAGATACAGGATGCAACAAGAAAGAAATGCAGGGGAAAAAAATGTGGACCTTTGGGTTGATGGGTGCATTTATCCACCTGATCCAGTCACTCAAAGGCCACCACAATTTGAAGAGCTTACATCATTTGTAAAGTTCTTTTGTGAAGGCAATGAAGGATTGCATGGATACACACGCAGACTTGTCACACAAGGATTAGTAGGGGCTCATTAAGCCTTGACAAATATGCAAACAAGATTACAAGGGAATATGTAGTCTTTGATGGAAAATGATAGATTATTGGCTAAGAAGGATAGAGAGAACCATAGCCTCCAACAAGCAATGTCTGTCATTGAAGATGCTATGCAGGCTACACACGTGCAAAATATATTATAGTCTAAAGTTATGGACTTGGAGAAGGAGAATCGAAACATAAAGAGGAAGCTCACAAAAAATTTGGAGATTGGACCCACTTTAAAAACCAAAGAAGCACGTTGGTGCATCCGATTAGTTAAACCAATTCACCAATTAACCAAAGGAAGTGGACAATATCATAGACGGATATATGCTCAATATGCTACAATGAGAAACATGTTCCGTCATGCAGAGAATGATACTATTGCAATGATATGGTAAAAAATGCATTGGAAAATTGTAAATTTGGGGACATTGTAGATGGTGTCGCAAGTGAACATCTTAGGGATGTGAGCAACTTGTTTACTGTCTGCAGATGCTCAAGGATTATGTGACAAGGTGGGAATGAGTTCTGAGTCATATAGTATGCTCTATCAACAATTGGATACAGGATTTAAGCAAGTCTTCAAAACTAAGCAAGTAATGCCTCTCTCAAAACCATTTCATGTGAAGAAGGCTCGAAAATAACTAAATGAGAAAGTTTTAGAACTAATTGGTGAGCCAATGCATCTAGAAAATACACATATTGAAGTATGGTTCCAAAGAAGTTGCATTTGTATTGAATGTATCCAACAATTTTGTATTGGATATATGTAGGGTTCAGATTGCTATGGTCAAGTTCTACAATATGTCTATAAAAGAATGTAGAGGTAAGCTTAAGTTTGTCCTTAAACTTGATGAGGGTGAGATTATTAAGGGGCAAAAACTTGAACGTGTGAGTATAACACTTATGAATCGAGCATTGGATCCCAACATTAATGAAAACCATCCTTTATACTTTAGTGTACAGTCAGAGAATGAAATATGGTGGCTTGCAACATTTGAAGTACCAAAGGAGGACCATGAGATACTTAAAGTTTTTTTTAACCTCACTAATATACCCAGTGTTATTCAACAACAAAATAAAGGAGAAATTTTACATATCAAGGGGTTTGGGGACTATTAGGTTGAATGGCATCTTGTAGGTGATTTAAAAACATTGAAGTGTATGTTTGGTTTATCAAATGCAGCGAATGCAAAATTTTCATGCATATACTGCATGCAAACTAGTAAGAAAGGGAAAGATGGAAAGAACAATGGCTTGCCAAGGCAGGACAACAAGGCACTCCAACACATGATCAAAAAGTCATGAGAAATGGAATGCTAGTTCCAATGGATTCAAACCGACACCCTATTTTGGAAATACCACCAACAAGGGTCCAGTTTTGCATATTGCATTGTTTGGTTAGAATAATCGAAAAGTTGGTATATGAATATATATGCTTTGTATACAAGATGCAACATGTATTAGAAGCTGATGTTACATGCAAGAAGGTAGAACGAGTCCTCTTTGAAGTTGGATGGCATAGGGGCCAAGTAGGAATAAAAAAGAAAGAGTGTAAATATCCCTTGTAAACCATGCTTCGAAGGACCCAAGGCTAGGAAGTTTATATATCCACCTTGAGATGAGGAAGGGAATATACTTGTAAAACAACTAGAGAAGTATGAAGCATGGAAAGAGTTGCACCTTGCTGTTCCGTATTGGAGCAATGGGGGATGAACGAGGATTGCAAAGGCAGAAGTGTGGATACATCTAGATACACTAGTAGCTCTCTTACAAAAGGTAAGGTTTAGGGATGGTGATGCCAATACATTTAAAGAGACAGTTGCTAAATTTTATAAGTCCATGGTGAAGGCATAGACTACAAATGGTATAACACACTACGTGGTCAATATTGTCATCATTACAAAAACATATCATCATTTTGAATTAGTTAGTGTTTCTAATCTCTCTTCTTGTTCAGTATATACTTGAAGCACATTTGCAGATCAAGGAAGTTTCTCAAGGCATGGAACAATCTCATTAGCAAGCTCGATGTGCTTTTCAAAAGGCAACTGATCATGGAGGTGGCATCAATGATTCCAATTCTATGAGGCAATTATTACAATAGTGGTATAGGTGATTAGAGATACAATATGAGGAAAAAGATTTAAAGAAGTCCAAAACCTCTCAAGCAAAATTTCTAAGTAGGGCAATATATGAAGTGAGAAAAGCGAGATATGAAAATAGCACAACTAGACAACACCATGCAAAATGGTTGGCAACCCAAGAGAGAGATGGCAAGAAATGGAGACCTAGATAAAGATAATACTTTTGATGTATTTAGAGTCCACGAGAGAGCATATGTACCTAGGATATGATACATTAATATTCCTACGACAACACCATGCAAAATGGTTTTAGAAAAACTTGTTGTATCGAAATTGGTAAAGGGTTGTTATCAACCTCTATAACTCCGTTAGTGACTCTCGTGCTCGCAACTCCAACTGTTGCTTCCACGTTAGTAGGGTCAGTCGTGATTTCCACTTTTGAATTATTTTTCTTTGGGGCCATGACAAAAATATGATTCGTAGAAGAAGAATAGCAATGCAGTAATACCGATTAGTAAGGGTGTAAGACTCTTGATGATAATGCTGGTTGTTGCAAGATTCATTAATGTAGGCTTCACGAATGGTTCTTCTTGCTTCGTGAAGAGCAATGCTTCTCTCTCTCTCTCTCACCTTAGCAAGAAAGGGTAATAACAAGAGTAGCTCTTTCTCTAGTATAGAGCAAGAGCGAGAAAATAGGTATGATCTCACTCTCGCTAGTTGGCAAAATAGGGACGAGAGTAGAGATATGACTTATAATCGGATTGATAGAATAGGGTAAAGTTCTTCATTGTCTTGTCTTCTCAGATTAGAGTAGAAGAGGATGAGAGACCTTCAGTGTATCCCCTCCTTGGGTTGAATGGAATGATGTCTCCTTGTCTCGCGGAATAGAGTCTCCTCCTTCTCGATCAGTGTCTCGTCCTCGTCAAGATTGCTCTTATCTATCTCCCTAGTCATCCCCATGCCCTCAATTTATAGTTTTGCAGGGGGGATAAAAGAGAGGATGCTTGCTTTTTAGAGTTTTTTTATGACATTATCGATGAGAAAGAGAAAACACTTTCTTTTAGTGCTTCTGATGATATCATTGATGACATCAAGAGGGATCTCCATTTTTGTAGCTTGATGATAAAAATTTATGAATATATGGACGAGCATCATATGGCGCATCGTCGGGCAGCCGTCACTCCGAGGCTATGACTAAGATGGTGAGGTGGTGACTAAGGCATAGACCTTAGCATCTTGGCCTTGGCATACTTAGCAACGGACTACGAAGGCTTCGTTGGTGCCATTGATTGTGCGTGAGAAGCTCCCTTTAGCTTGTAGGAAAATCTTCCCGGGAGGCCACCCATCCTAGCAGTGTCATCACCCAAGTGTACTTAACTACCAAGTGACTATCCACTAGCCTAGTTCTTTTTGTTGTTCTATACTATAAACATAGTTTTAATAAGCTAGTCTTGGGAGGGTCTCCCATTAGAAAAAAAACGAACTCACAAATGGGCCCTTAAAAATAATATAGTTTAAGATGTGGGCCTTTTGGATTGTCCAATAAGAAGGCTAGATGTTGACATCCATGGAGGGCGAATCTTCTCTCTCCAAAAATTGGGTTTTCTATTAAAAAAAGGGGTAGTGGGGAATTAAAAAAAGAGAGAATGAATAGTACACAAAATATGAGTTTCTCTCACCTCGTATATCCCCCCTTTTTTTGAAGAATGTTAAATTTTAGTTTTTTTTCCTCTCACAAAATTGGTCCCTAAAGTTGATCAACAGACCACTTTCCCTCTCTTTTCTATACTCGTGAATTTTTGTCTCCATTGAAGCTCCTTGCTGAGAGTAATTGGGGTTTTGAGCGTTCTGCTTACCTCTGGACTTTCTTCTCCATGCAGCTCCAAATTTTGGGCAAAACACAGGTGCCCATCTCTCTTTGCATTTTCTCTTGTTTCCTATTTTTTCAATAGGGGTTGATATTGTTTCTTACTATTATTGTTGTTTTATTGCAGAGGTTGTTTGGGGCATGAGACAGAGGTGCTCATCTCTCTCTTCTTTCTTTCCTCCCTCTCTCTATGTGTTGTTTCTCTTTTATGTTGTGTTTTCAATAGAATTTGATGTTGGTTCTAATTGTTTTGTTTTCTTGCAGAGTTTATTTGGAGTAAGAGGCAAAGGTATTAATCTCTCTCTCTCTGTTTGTTTTTTTTTTTGCTGATATCTTTTCAATACAACATAATGTTAGTTCTAACCCTTATTGTTCTTTTATTACAGAGATAATTTTGGGGTGACATTGCATAAGTGCTTATCTCTCTCTCCCTCTCTCTTTCTTTCTCTATCTTTCCTCTTTTCTACTGTTTTTTCCAGTATACCTTCATGTAAATACTAACTCTTGCAAAATTATCTTTTGCAGAGATCAATTTGGGCAAGATTGGATAGGTGCTCATTTCTTTCTCTCTCTTGCGTACTCACACACACTCTCTTTCTTCCTCTCTGCATTATCCCTTTTCTACTATCTTTACAATAGGGTTTGATGCTAATTCTAACTTAAGGATCAATTGTTGTTGTAGCACTTAACACAAGGTAGAGCAGAGATTCTGTAGCTCAATTTACAGGTAAATCTGCCATATTTTGTGGTGCCAAAATTTATTCATTTAATTAGTGACTTTTATGTTTGATGGGATTGGTGTTTTCTTATGTCCATAATTTGCAATGGGTTTTGATTAGCAATGATTCAATCTTATCTTCAACAAATCAGCTTATAGGTAAATTGGCCCATTTTGTATTGCTTCTATTCATGTAGTTATCTAGATATTTTTTGCTAAAAGGGATTCATACAAGTATTTTTGTTAAAAGGGATTCATGCAGGTGTTTTTTTGTATATGTAGGTATTGTACAAGGTTTAGGTGAAGCATATAATTCTCGATTGACTATTTTGATGTGGTGAGTGATTCCTTTGTGTTGGATGATATGGATTTGCTGGAAGTCGATGGTTCAAAAATCCTCTGCTTTATTGGTCGTATGTGTCCATTTGGATCTCCATGCCAATTGGCAATGATCCATGAAGCTCTTGTATCATATCATCCATATAACACACAATGTGTTGAGTCTTCGAATATCTTAGGTGTCAATCCAATGTGCCTATTAAGATTTGCATGCCATGTGGCTACTATCCTTGTAACAACTACTCTATAATACCCACATTTCATATAATGTATTGAGTCAAATCAGACTCCTCTTCATTATAATAAAATTTATTTTGGAAAAATTCTCTGAGTATTCTTGTGCTATTCTTTTCATTATATTTCATGTAAATGGTATGATTAAAGTGATGCCTTGAAATTAAATCTATACTTTGTGTTGATGTATATATCCACATGCGTTTTGATATTGATGTTTATGTCTATTTACAAAAGTGTAAACATATCTTAATGTCATGTTGATTTGTATGGCATATTGGTGATTACTGGACAGACTTAAAATGCTTATTATTTAGGGGTTAATACATACTTCTTTACATCTAATATGTAGGTTATAATGCTTGAGAGAAGAACAATCATTCTCTTGATAGAAGTATGTAACATAAAAGATGAAGAAGGGAATTAGATCACTGATACGTATCATTGCTCATCTTGGGTACATATGCGTCCAAGTATGAAGGGAGCTTTCAGGGTGAAAGCATCTACAATTGCAGATGTATCAAAGCACTGGAAGGGTAAAATTTTAGCTCTCAAACAAAGGAATGTTGATTCTCACCTTGTAACAAAGGTGTTTGTACAACATGTATTCATGCAAAAACAAATACATATTGCACCCACTGTGCCCTTTCAACGAAACATTGCAAACAATAAGTATTTGCAACTCATTGAGAATGAGAAATTTCATGATACCTATGTAACAACTTGTCTCGTATTTACAGAAGTATACAATTCGGATTGTTGTGAGTGGCAAAATGTTGAGAGTTTCACTAGTTTTTTAAAGTGTTACCACCTCAAAATTGGTAGATTTCTCTTTGAGGGGCGTATAGCTAAGCAACTCGCATATAGGACCTTGTTTTTTTGTATGACTCCAAGTACATATTGCCCAAGGGTAGTCGAGAATATGGAGCCCTTGAGTCTATGCACATATCAAATCTCAATAGCATAGAATAGCCATTGTGTAGTAGCAGCATTTTGCACATGTGTAGCACAAAAATTTCAGCGGACATATTGAATTCTATGGAGCCAAGCACCGGCTCAAAGTATGTACATCTAAGCTGGTTCATACCGATTGCAATTTTTGCACACATGTTCAAGGAATGTAAGGGTTTGAGACGTACCAAAAGCACGTACGTCATAAAAAATACATCAGAGGATTATGTAACAAGGATTCTAGGCAAAACTTGGATATAAAAAATAACTCACAGTCCTGACACAGTGGAGTGTCGAGTCACAACAAGGGAAATGGATTTCAGGTAAAATTTTTCTCTCTTATTTGACTATTATCTTACTTTGGGATGAATCGGCTAGCTTTCCTTTCCAATTACGGGTACTTTGTCGCACAACAGACTTTATGCCCAATGTTCAAGTATCGTAGATGGAGGATGCTCAAGGGTAAATGGTTGTGCCTTGATCAAGAGATGTGTAAAAGTGCAGCTATGGATGTTACTATCATTTGTGAGGGCCGCGAGCCCCAAGTGTTGCAAATGGAGGATGATTGGCCCTTGAGTATAATGCGCCAGGAAATTACAATGTTAATGGAGAATCCACCTGTTAGCTTCTATTTTAAACTAGATGGTAGGAACATTTGAAGCCGAGCTGAGGATACTGTTACAAGCGAAAAGTGTGTGGCTCCACATATTTTAGAAATTGTAGAGCCTCCCTAAAAATCCCAGCACCACAAGTTGTAATATCCAACACCTATAAATTTTTGGATTTTTTTGGCCAATAAAATATTGTCGCTTACAAACTTGCAATATTTAAAAATTATGGTATTTATGCAAAATCATACACTTGTTATACACTTTCCACATCAACATATTTACATATGCATGTAAACTTTACAAAGACATAAGTAAAGCCATAACTAAATATTGTATGCGAATAACCCTTAATGGTTTAAAACTTAAGGTTTTTAAGGTTGAACTAGTTTAGTTCTTGTTTCATTGTTTCTTTTCACACTTTCTCTCTTCATCTATGTATATCCACCACATCCCTCCTACTTGTTACAACGGATGCTCGCACACACTTTGATGAGTGGATCCACAAGACTATCTTTGCCAACCAGGGTGAGGAGATATTCCAGGTTTTCTCTAAGAACTTTAACCTTGAAAGCGTGCTCTCATCGCTGGATCCCCCCCTTCAGGTTTTGGAAGACTTTGTGAGCACCATTGCTATATGCACATAATCCATCGAGGGATCCGACATGATTTGGGGGCCTCTGGAACAATTCATGGTATTTCAGGCAGGAAAGAATCACCAAAAAGTGGTGAATATGTGTCTGGCCCATGTGGATCCTTTGCACAGAGTATGCACTGTTCCCATGGGAAGTGCACTAGGTACATCACCTTTGGATCTCATGGAGTGTGATTGTGCATTGGAAATTTACCTCCTTGCATTGGATACACCCCTAGAGGAGGAGAGCGATGAAGATACAACTCCACAGGTTGTTTCTATCACATACAAGGGAGAAGAACCGATTGAAGAGCTCATAAATGGTAAAGAGGAACATCGAGTGGTAGCAGAGCAAGGGTTGGCTCTCATGGTGCCATCTTCTTCAGAATAGCTCTACAAGTCGACAAACCCAACCTTGTCTCCTTGACACCCATTGAAGTAGATGGTATACAATACTTGCTTCTATCAGATGTACTGCAATACTTGGAAATGAAGGAAGAAGAGTTGTTTTCTATCCTAGTCAAGGATTCAATGGAAGACCTGATAGATTATGATCACATGGATGTGTATCCGACAACAGTAGAGATTGGAAGATATGATGGCACAAGCTTAGATACTGTGAGTGCCATCATAGCAGCACAGGAGCATATTACCTCGGTTGAAGAAGATTACATTGTGCCAGATGCTAAATTTGAAGCACTACAACATGATTTATTCAGACCAAGGCCCCAACTTCCTACCAAGGAGTTTATAGATTCCTCTTCCCAAAGAGGTGCCTTCCTGACACACGAGGATGATCTAGAGAAGGTGAGATTTCTAACTACCATATATTTTTATGCAATGAAACTTGACGGTAGGGTGTGTCGGGTCCCCCGGAGTCCATCGGTGAAATATTGGCAAAAAATGATGCCTGTAGCTGCCCTGTTCGAAGTCTTGCGTCTGGGGCCACTTTCTAGGCCCAACGCACCCTACCGTCAAGTTTCATCACTTTCTAATAACTCTAGGTTAGTTGCTAAATATATTGTTTGATTTGACTTTGTCATTCAGGGCATACTGTATATAGATGAGTTTGCATCAAGGCAAGGAGGAGCTCGACATATGAATCGATGAAAGGATTCAACTCTGAAGGAGTATATTGGTAACCTTGTTGTAGATTTGGTAGTCTTCCATAAGAAGTGCTCACCAGGAGGGCAAGAAATAATCATGAAAATTCGAGTTTTGATCAAGTTTGGATCTTTTCGAGCAATACCTGTGACATCAGCTTGGAGAAGGTGGTGCTAATCAAGCGGTCAAAGCTTCTTTAATTGTTTGACCAAACACGTGGTGGAGCAATGTGTTTGCTTGCTACATTAGGCGACCTCGCTAAAGTGTCATATTCGCTTCTCCTAGAGAAAGAGCTGAAGGGGGAGCGCATCATTTTTGAAGAAAATAAGAAACTTATATTTTCATCGGAAGCTGGCCCCTCCTCTCCACTGATGAAAAAGCAAAGGAACAATTGAGAGTTCTTGTTGGCTATCGGCTTTTTGTATCTACCATCACTAGAGCCATCATATGTATTTTTCTTGATGAATATAAGATACTTTACTTTGTTCTTATAAATAAATATTTATTAAATAAATGTGTGGCTCTTATAAGTGTGATGATAATGTGTGGTACGTGAATGACACATTCACATACATTAACATAATTCAATATGTAGTACTACACTTGAGATTGTGTAAGTGCGATGATAATGTGTGGTACGTGAATGGTGCATCTGCATATATTAATATAATTCAACACGTAGTACTACACTTGCGATTATGCATAAGCAATAATGTAACTTGTATCCATACATATTACTACTTTTGATGCGTTCGTACGTTAAACAAAAATTAAGAGTCATGTGTTTCAAGAAACAAAACAAAAAAACTTTACTCAATTATTTGAATTTAGTACACATCGCATCAGATATTATGTATATATAAATAAATATTCAAATGTGGCAGAGTATACAAATTTTTTTGGCCTTCCAAGATGTTATGGTGCTATAACACTCATTACAAAACTTGCATCATTAATCTAGTAAACTATGACGGAGTCCCCTTGCCGTATCGAAGCCGAATAATAAAGTTCATATCTTTATCTGTGATTGTGACATGCTTTGCATGGATGGCCGCAAGCTATGTATCATCGAACAAGTCAATGAGAAATCCCTTTGCAGCTATTTGTAGGGCCTCCATAGCTGCAGTAGTCCACCTTCTTGCTGGTGGGCCATCCCGCACTCGTGCCCAAAATCTTCCCATCCCTTTCAGCTCCGAGTCTTGCATGACTTCTTGAGCAACCTTATGAAAAGAACTTTTCGGGATGAGAAACTCATATTTGTGTTGGATTCTCCTTATCTCTCGAAGGTGTTGAGATGACAAGCTCAACACATGCGGACATTAATGATGGACCGTGTGGTTAGATGGGTCCACACGTCTACACTTAGCATGTTGGTGGTCATTATGACTCTCACATGGCCATTGACTCATTACTTATTATATTCAGGTTGTTACATCTATTTACAGCTGGCATAGTTATAACGCCACTTGACTAGTGTAGTTGGTTATGCATTGTTTGACTTAGTACGCCACTTTCCTTTATGTTGTATCTTATCTATACTTTGTGTACATTGAAAAGTGTGTGGAAGAAGAAGAAGAAACCAACAAGAAAACGTTTTGGCCTCCATCTTTCTTCTTGTCTCTTGAGTGAGCTTCTCCTTATGCATTCTGTGTGTGTTCGGCACAACATCTTGAGCAAGTCCCCCCACCACGCCATTCTTGACATGGTATCAGAGCTGCACCACTGAGAGAGATTGATTTCGAAGGCTGAAATGAAGGAGAAGAAGCAAGGTTTGAGCAAGCAAGCCACGAGTAAGGAGCTCTCCCATCCTTCCACTCTTTCTCTTGGATAGTGCCTGTGGAGGCACCGGAAGCAGGGCATAGCAAAAATCTCAGATTGCAGTGAGATTTGGTGTGCGTGAAGAGCACGGTGTATTCTGTAGATGAGCCCTTTAGGGTAGTCTCGCAGTTATTTTGGGCATCTGAGACCGTTTCAGGCCTCGTTTTAGAGCCACAAGGTTACAGACAACAGTTTCAGGGTACACTGTGATTTCGGTTGTTTTGACCAAAAGTGGGTGCGCAGGTTACAGATTGTGAATCTGTAATTCTTGAGGTGTTTGCAGGAAGCAAACATAAGGTTTATCTGCAAACAAGTTGCAGATTGCATGTATTGTTGAGCAAACAGTGAAAAAGGCTGTCCGGTGTATTGCTGTGCACTACAGGTTGAGGGTTGCAGAAGATTTGCTTACTATTTGGTATTAGTTTTGTGATATTGGCAGAGAACAATGGAAGCCCCATCATTGAGAAGCTCGACAAGAACAACTAACCTTCATGGAAGTTCCGTGTCATGAACTTACTTATTGGAAAAGGCCTCTACGAGTTTGTTTCAGGTGAAGAAAAGGAGCCGGAGGTGAGTGATCCTCCAACTGCAGAAGAGACAAAGGAACGGAAGGAATGGAATGCAAAAGACAAGAAGGTCATGTATTGGTTGTCTGCAGTAATTGACAATAATATGCTGGGACATATTAGAAATGTAGAGAATTCATATGCAGCTTGGACCATACTTGAAAGTATCTTTTCTGTAAATATAAAGGCACGAAAGATTCAACTCAAGAAAGAGTTGAATACATTGAAGAAAGGGAAGATGTCTATCAATGAGTATGCACTGAATGAAGGTAAAGAGCATTGCAGATGCATTGGCAACAATTGATGCAATACCCAATGATGATGATTTGGTGTCATCTACCTTGGGTGGACTTAACAATGAAAAGGCTTGGAAGTCTTTTGTAACTTTCGTATATGTCAGAAAGCCATTTCTAGATTTCAATGAGTTGGTCTTTCTTATGATCACTGAAGAGATCAACATGCAGAGTGAGACATCTGAAAGAAGTGGTGAACATGTTCAAGCTTTCTACTCTAGTTCAGGAAGGGAATGTGGCAGGTTCTCTTCAAGAGGCCATGGTACAGGACATGGTAGTGACAACCAGCAAAACAGATTGAATCAGCAATTTGGAGATATGCAAGTTTCAGGAGGACGTAGTAACTTTAGAGGCAGGGGGAGCTTTGGAGGAAGAGGTGGATGGCAGAACAAAGGCTCTAACAACTCTGGTATTGTGTGTCACTATTGTGGCAAAACATGTCATATTGCAACCCAATGTTATGCTAAGAAAGATGATATTCGCAGTGGTAAGTTGCAGCAAGGAAACTATGCATCATCTTCAGACAGAATGAAGACAAAAAAGAACGTCTGTTTGTTATGCATCATATGTTGAATGTTGTTATAGGAAAGGTAACACATGATGATGTTTGATATGTTGATTCAGGTGCATCCAATCATATGACCAGCCATGCAGAATGGTTTGGAGAGATGCAGGACTTGCAAAATGTAGGTTATGTGTAAACGGGTGATGATTCATGCCACCCAATTTCACACATTGGAAAAGTTCCCTTGTCCTTGCATGATGGTAAGACAAAGAGTCTTTCAGATGTATTGCATGTGCCATCTATTACAAAGAACTTGGTGTCAGTCGGTCAAATGGTAGAGCAAGGGCTGCAAGTCAGATTTAATGCAAAGGGCTACTTTGTAGAAGACTTCAATGACAAGTGCAGGTTGGTAGCAAAGGGAAGTAGAGTTGGACGTATGTTTACTTTGGATGCTGGAATTCCTACTATGAATGCTGCTATGTATGCTAAAGGAAAAGGTGTTGTTGCAGATATTGAAATTTGGCACAAACGTATTGGACATGTAAATGTACAAAGGCTGAAATTAATGCAGTCCAAAGGGTTGGTTACAGGTTTGCCTACATTTAAAGTTGCAAAATTTCATAAGGTATGCGAAGCATGTCAGTTTGGTAAGCAGGCAAGACAATCCTTTTCACATGACAGAGATGTAAGCAGAAATATCCTTGATGTTGTGCATACAGACATTTGGGGGCCTACACAAAATGCATCTCTTGGAGGCAGTTCATACTTTGTCACATTCATTGATGATTGTTCTAGAAAGTTGTGGGTATATTTTATGAAGGAAAAGAGTGAAGCGTTTGAGCAGTTTAGAACTTTCAAGGCTGCAGTTGAAAGAGAAACAGGCTTGAAAGTAAAGTGCTTGAGGTCAGATGGAGGGGGAGAGTACCTCTCAAATGAGTTCAGTGATTTTCTGAGGTCTCATGGGATAAAGAGACAATTCACATGCATGTATATCCCATAACAAAATGGGGTTGCAGAAAGGAAAAATAGGCATATTGCAGAAGTTGCACATGCCTTGATGGCTGAAAAGAATATGCCTAAGTATTTTTGGTCTGAGGCTGTTCATACTACTGTTTATATTATGAGCTAAACTCCCACAGCTGCAGTTCATGGGATGACTCCTGAAGAATGCTTTACTGACAAGAAGCCTGATGTATCACACTTGAAGGTATTTGGCTATGTTGCATATGTTCATGTGCCAGATGAGATACGGAAGAAGCTTGATCCAAAGGTAAAAAAATGTGTTTTTATTGGATATTCTTTAGAGCAGAAAGGGTATCGTTGTTATAACCCTGCCACATGTAAGTTCAGAGTGAGCAAGGATGTCATCTTTGATAAATTGAGTAGTTGGTATGCATCTAGTGGTGATGCATTGGATGATGATGATGATCATGACACTCATGTGCAGGGGCTAAAAAGCAAGAATCACGGACTCTTAGTGGACTAGAGACATCATCTGGTAGTCCTTGGTCTGGGAGACTAAGGAGTATTTCTACATCTTCAGGTGCATCTAGTAGCACTGCAGGTAAAGACAAAGGAAATAATAAAGTGTCAGATGGCATTGATGCAATTCTTGATGGAGACTCCAGTGGCTCAGGGAGCTTGGATGATGAGCTTGGTATTCCTTCTGTCAGGACACCAGGTGTATAGAGAGCTCATAGTAATGTAAAGGCTCCATTGAGTGATCCGGTGGTATGTAGATCTAATAGGGTCAGATACCCTGTTAAAAGATTTGGTTTTAAAGGTTATGCAGCTCACCGTTATGCTTATATGGTGAAACTAGTTGAGGATGTTGAGCCCATATGTTTTGAGGAGGCTATTCATCATACTCATTGGGATGCAGCAATGGATGAGGAGATGGCTGCATTAGAGGCCAATAAGACTTGGGATCTAGTATCATTGCCGAAGGGCAAGAAAGCTATTGGATGTAAGTGGGTTTATAAGATTAAGTACAATGCAGATGGTTCTATTAGTAGGTACAAAGCTAGGCTGGTTGCAAAAGGCTATGCCCAGACGTATGGCATAGATTATGATGAAACCTTCAGTCCAGTTGCTAGGATGGCAACTGTCAGATGTGTGATTGCTTTGGCAGCAGCCAAGGGTTGGAGGTTGCAGCAAATGGATGTGAAAAATGCCTTCTTGCATGGTGATTTGCAGGAAGAAGTGTATATGGATCAGCCAGTAGGTTATGAAGATTTAGAGCATCCCATGTATGTGTGCAGGTTGAAGAAGGCGCTCTATGGGCTCAAGCAAGCACCTAGAGCATGGTCTGATAAGATTAGAGAGTATCTTGTCAATATTGGCTTTTATGTTTCTGATGCTGATCACTCACTTTACGTGAGAAAGGGAGATGCAGGTTTGGTCATCATAGTCATCTATGTGGATGACTTGATTATTACAAGTGATAGTGATAGTGGGATTGCTGAAGTCAAGGACTTTTTGAAGAAGAAGTTTGAGATGTAGGATTTAGGTGAGCTAAGGTACTTCCTTGACATTGAGGTGATCGATGTGATGATGGTATATGGTTTTTCCAAAGACACTATGGCTTGGATATGTTGTTCAAGTTTGGTATGATAGCATGCAAACCACTTTCAGTCTCGTTGGAGTAGAATGTAAAGTTGAGTGCTAATGTTGGGGATGAGATAGAAGACCCTACTATGTTTAGGAGGCTAGTGGGGAGTTTGATCTACATGACCATTACAAGGCCAGACTTGAGCTACGCTGTTGGTCTTGTGAGTCAGTTTATGCAAGTACCTAGAAAGCCACATTTGGATGCAGTCAGATGCATATTGAGATATGTGAAGTCCACATTACATTATGGACTTTTCTATGAGGCAAGTACAGATGTACAGGTGTTTGGATACACAGATGCATATTGGGCTAGTAGTATGTCTGATAGAAGATCTAAGAGCGGATACATGTTCTCTCTTGCTAGTGCGGCAGTTGCTTGGAGCAGCAAAAAGCAATCTACAGTTGCTTTGTCGAGTACAGAAGCTGAGTATAGAGGTGCTGCTGCTGCAACATGTGAGGTAGTATGGCTACAAAAGTTATTGGCTGATTTAGATGTGCAGGTGGAAGGTCCAGTTATCATTTATTGTGACAACATGAGCAGTATACAGTTGGCTAGGAACCCTGTGTTCCATGCCAGGACAAAACATATTGAGGTACACTATTACTTTGTGAGAGAGAAGGTAGTAGTAGGTGAGATTGACTTGGTGTATATTAGCACACAGGATCAGATAGCTGACATCTTCACGAAGGCATTGGGTATAGAGAAGCTTCAAAAGTTTCGAAGCTTACTTGGAGTTGTAGAGATGCAGTTGAGGTTGAGAGGGAGTGTTGAGATGACAAGCTCAACACATGCGGACATTAATGATGGACCGCATGGTTAGATGGGTCCACACGTCTACATTTAGCACGTCGGTGGTCATTATGACTCTCATATGGCCACTGACTCATTACTTATTATATTCAGGTTGTTACACATGTTTACAGCTGGCATAGTTATAACGCCAATCGACTAGTGTAGTCGCTTATGCATTGTTTGACTTAGTAGACCACTTTCCTTTATGTTGTATCTTATCTATACTTTGTGTACATTGAAAAGTGTGTGGAAGAAGAAGAAGAAACTAGCAAGAAAACGTTTTGGCCTCCATCTCTCTTCTTGTCTCTTGAGTGAGCTTCTCCTGGTGCATTCTATGTGTGTTCAACGCAGTATCTTGAGCAAATCCCCCCACCGCGCGATTCTTGACAGAAGGGCGACAGTGTCTGATTTCTATCTCCTCTTCTTATATGGTGGTCCTTGTGCTCTATGGGGAGCACTTGTTGCTACACTAGAGGAGCCTCCACCTTGTGTTCTAGGTGGTGGGCCTTAGCGTGATGTCTTCCCGGGAAAAAACGACGACATGCTTGCTTGGTGTGTGCCATGCAAGCTCGAGGAGGGCAAGACCAAGAAGATACAGAGGTTGGGGATGTAAAAATGGAGGAAGCAAAGAAAGCAAGATGTGAAAATGAGAAGAAGAATGAACTTTTAACCCATTTAAATCCCAAAACCGGGTTAATGCAGCTCCATATGCACTGTCCATCATGTGATCGTAAATCCATAACCTTTTATCGGAATGCGACGAAACTTCATAGGCGCACTCGTTAGGTGACCAAGAGCCCAAATTATTAAAAAAAAGTACCTGCAAACCCTTAGTCGAAAGTCAGGCGTCGTCTGGAGCCACTTAACGAGTGTGCATGTGAAGTTTGGTCACATTCTGATACAGTTTAGTATTTTAAAAATTATCCCACACCAAAATTATGGATGGATTGATAATTGAGAAACCAACATCGCGACTACTGGCCCTTAGAAACTTCGCACCACATAGACTATACAGAGGCATTAGAAGTAAAGTCTGCCAACAAGAAAGGGTAAATTTTTACATGTTATTCCTATTGAAATTGACAGTGCTAACAAAAATTGTAAGTAAGAATTGAAAATACAGCGAAGATGCACAGTCAAAGCTGAGAACGAAGGACAAGTGTAAAATTTTAATTCATATTTTAAGGGTGCATACAATATTTTTGCACTGGTACATAGTCATATGTCCAATACACGAGGATAACACTATGCTAAAAAAGATAACATTACAAACTGTGTTCATTCCATTGGAATGAATGCATCCTTCACTGCTTGAAGATTTTTTACAAGTTGGAAGTCCTTGGGAGTTATAGTGATGTGCTTCACATGTATTGCACAACGTTGAGCATCAGTCATCAAGTCAACTAAAAAGGCCTCTGCAGCACACTGTAGAGCATGAAGACATTCTTTTGTGAAGCAATCAGGTCTATCTTGACCTTGTGCCAAAAACCACCTCCCGCTTTTTGTGCGGTAGAGGTCTTGCATAATCTCGCAAACAAGTCTCAAGAAGCTCACCTTCGGAATGATGAGATCAAAAGAGAGTTGATACCTCCTGATTTCTCTCAAGGCCACTATCCTTGGCTTCCACTTGCGTTTCTTGTAGGGATACTGATGAGGACCCTTGTGAGAGCGGCTTGAGGAAGGTGGATTAGGTTGAGAAGGGGGTGCATTTGAGCTAGTAGATGCTCCAAGGGCCTGAACACAATATGGGGCTCTGAGCGGAAGCTTATTTGGAACTACCCTAGACCTAGCCATCTTTCTTGCACAAGAGATTGGAGAACTCAATGAATAAGATAGAAAGTGAAACCCTCTTTTATATAACCCTAAACTGTGAGACTCATTCACATAGATGCACACTCTCTCTTTCTCTCTTAAACTATGAATTGCATTCACACTGACTCACATGAGTAAAACTATGCTCAATAGTTTATACAATTTGTACAATTTTAAAATATTAACTTAGTACACACCATGTAATGTGTGATAGAGATTTTGCCCCATGCTTCCACCATATTTTCGTAGAAGCTATGCACATCATTGATAAATTCTTGCTTATCTTCATTGTTAAACACCATCTTGCGAAGTAAGTGAGCCAATTTGTTAAGACTTATCCAAATCTTAGCTTTGGCCAATCTTTTTTTTCCTCCATTACTTCGATCAGGAACTGTAAAATATAAATTTTTCCACCCATCATAGTCCTGCGGCCTACGAACCATGACATTCCCTTCCTCATTGATGGGTGCTGAGAGAAACTTCCTAGCCTTTGCTTCTCCAAAGCAAGGCTTTTTTGGCAAGTTACCAGATTTTCCTGATCTCTTCTCATCTTTTTCAATCATCACTTGATGCTTGTGTAGCCCAATTTCTGATATCACTCGCTCCACATTCCTACATATTGCAATGGCTTCTTTTTCTGGTTGCATCCTATAAGCAAAGAAAATGTATTCATATACAAGTTTCTCCATGATTCTGACAAAAGCATGCAATGAAAAAATGTGAATACGATCCAAGGGAATGCTAAAGATGGGCTTCCAAGTGGGATCTTCTCTATTGCGCGTTGGTGCAACACTTGTTACCCTTCGCCAGTTCTTCTTTCCGTCCTTTCCTTCCACCCTCTTTGTCAAGCAATATAGGCATGGATTCTTTGTATTTGCACCATTGGAGAGTTTTCAAGTCTCCTGTAAGATGCCCGAGAGCATCTCACCATGTTCCTGACGATTGATGATGCTTGAAATGCTTGTATGCATAAAGAACAGCTGCAGCACCTCAAATGTTTCCTTAGGAACTTCAAATGCAACGAGCTACCACACATGGTGCTCAGATTGAACACTAAAGTTTCATGGGTTATTCTTGTCAAATTGTAAAGCTCTATTCATCAGAGTTACACTAACTCTTTCAAGCTTTACTCCTTTGACGACCTCACTTTCATATAATTTTATAACAAATTGTAATTTACCTTTACATTCCTCAACAGATATATTGTAGTACATTACCATTGCTGATTGCACCTTGTTCAAATCCAAATCGTAATTGTTGAGTTCGGTGAACTTCACCTCATATGCATTTTTGGTCCCAACCTTTAGTGTTTCCACACATTGAACATGCATGGGATCTCCTATCAACTCCAAACCTTTGTATTAAGTTACCGTCGTATCTCTATTAACTTTGAAGGTTGAGAAAGAGGCACGATTCTATTTCTGTTTAGCACATGACTAAACCCAGCCTTCACACCTTTGAATATCTTTGAGTAAGTCGTGCTAATACCGGCCGTGTCACAAATAGATGGTGCATTCACAGTTGAGAACTCATTTGACACATCTTTTAATGTACACTCAATCACCTTTTTCTTCACAGCCTTAAACTTAGGATTGCTCAAAGCGTTTTCCAATGTTCTTGCCTTCAACAATCTACTAATACACAATCCAACCTCACCCTCACCTAGGTTCTCTTTCTGAGCTACCTTACATGCTTTGATATGTCTATTCCATTGGCTGCTATTCACAATTGACTCATTGATTGGCTTCTTCTTTCGTTTACACTCCTGTGTTAGCTTGCTGTTGATCTTTCTCAAGTTGTCCAATTGTGCCTTTGCCTCCTCATATGAGATACCAATGTCATGGATAGTGTCCTGCATTGAAATAATTTGATTGTTTTGATGAATTATAGTGTCATTCAGCTCTACCACTTGTCCTATGAGCTGTTGTATATGAAATTGATGTGCAACGATCACATCATGGCAATTTTTAATGGTTGCTTGGCAAGTTGTAAATACTTTGAATGCCTGATCATTGAGCCATCTAGTATAACTGAGTAACCCATTTTCACCCTCGCACACATACTTCAACAAATTTGTGATTCCTAAGAAAGTTGGAGGTCTATTGTTTAAGGGGTCAATTGGGTAGATTCCCCCATCAACCCGCAAATCCACATGTTTCAATCCCATTTGCTTGTAACTCTGCATAACCTGAGGGTTGACACTGGTACGTTGGGTTCTTTTGAATAATGGGGCATATTCAATCTCTACCTCAATATGTAGCTCCTTCTTTCTTGTATTTATTTTACTATTAATAAAAACGGGAAGCCTACTTGTTTGTCATAAGAGATAGAGTGGAGATGCACAAAGAGGCACACAAAGGTGCAAAGGGAAAGGAGGGTGTAAGTAATTCACTCTGTTAATGAAGGTTGCATAAACACAGAGAAGAGGTCACAATAGAGCTATGCGAGAGTATAGATATGGGGGAAAATAGCTCAAAGGGTAGGGATATTCAAGAATTTTCATATTTTAGATATTTCTATTTTACCTCCAAAAACATCTCCAAAAAACACGAAATTTTACCAATTGGTTTGTTTTTTGACCAAAAGCTAGAATACTCTAATTCCTCATCCTCAAGCACCACAACTACCTCTTTGAAAGCAAGGTATTGGGGATTGCATGAGGTCAGATAGAATGAAATGTTTACTGAATATTTTGCCTCCTACTATGACCACATATGGTGTTCCTTTCCATCCCTATTCTTTTCCTATTGCAACTATACAAGAATAGGGATATGTATAACGACTACACCTCTTGCAATATTGCAGGAAATCGGGGAGATCTTGAGGAAGAACAAAGCCAAACTAGCATCATCAAATTACTAAGGTGAGCTAAATGCTCACTTAGAAATATGCTACTTTTTGTTTCCCATTACTTTCTGTATATTCTCATTGTGTTCAAAAAACAAAATACAAATTGGTTGCTAGAGACATTCCTTAGCATGGTAGAAGAATTGTTTATTTGGATAGCTTCTTGAAGTGTAGAGAAACATTGCTTAATTTGGTATGTACCTAGATCTGTAGGTAAAGCTAAATACATAGGAAGAGGAAGGTAGAAAAATGGATGTGGATCGAGGAATAGCAATAGACTACAAAAAGGAAGGTGGGGGAGGACATGAGGTTTAATCCCTACATAAATCATTGTAGACTACAAAAAGGGGGGAAGGGGAGGAGGTTTGATCATTGTATCAAATCATTGCTACAAAAATAGGTGATCGGAAATGGGGCATGTTCTCAACCTCCTCTTCATTCTTTGTGCCATGGTTGGGATATGTGCACACTATAGTGGTGTGTTTGATATGCCATTCCCCTCCCACAAGGTTGATATGAGATGCTTCTCAAACTTTAGTAATTGTGCCTCCATTTCTTGCCAATCCATCCTCTTCATGTTGGCATTTTCTCAAAGTACGTTGGAGTAGGCTATAGAAGTTGAAGCGGTTCTCTATGTGTGTGTATGTGTGTGCGCGCATCTCTTTCCACCAAGGAGCTTTGCTATCCATCGTTTGCAATCTACAAATGACCTTTGCTACGACATTGTGTGAGGTGGGAGTAGTCTTGCGCAAGGTGGGAGAGGTATTATACGAGGCCAAAGTTAGCCATGGTGGGAAGAGTGCTATAAGAGGTGATCACTCAGCAGTGTTGGACATTTGTGATTCATGGTGATGTGTTGATATAGTCTCAAATCACATGGCATTATGCTTCATGGTGATGTGTTGACGTAGTCTCAAATCACATGGTGATAAGCTTCATGGCATTGGAGTGAGCATCTCAAATCACATGGCGATGTGATTCATTGCGATCTATTGAAGTAGTTGAGTAGTGTTGGATTGAGCATCTCTCTCAAGTTCTCTCTCAGTTAGCGTGGATATTCTAGGAGTCATCCTAATTCTTGAGCTACAAGCAACAACACATCTCTCTTAGGCTCTCTCTTAGGCAGCATAGATCACGATTCATTGGGTAAGGCTCTCATACCAACAATCCCAAGTATCTTGATCAAATGTATATTTTCATGTATGTATAATTTGATGCATGTATAGTATATACCAAAGCTTCATCCATTTCTCACTTCAAGCTATGAGAGAGATATTTGATGTTTGGACTATGCTTGCTATCTATGTTTCAACTTTGATAGAGTTGGCACCATAAGTTATACTAAGACTTGATACAATCATATGTGTTATGCAAGTTAGTTGTAATACCTTTAAATAAGATTTAAAGTTTGTTGGAAATACCTAAAACTAGCTTTCTTTAAGCTTGATATCCATGTTCCAAGTTTCCCTTCACACAAAAAAATATAAAGTAGTACAAAATATGCTAGTATTGATGGCAATATGAATGTCCCAAGTCTTACAAACTTAGTTCCAAGGGATATCAAGATTGATGTAATCATAGGCAATACCAAATTAGTTATAATTGCTAAAAGATCTAGAACTCATAAAATTATTTAAGTTGATCTATTTTGATCTTAGTATTTATGTTTCAAGTTTAAGTTATAATAAGACAAGAGTATGTTTTAATATAAAAACCTAATTCTTGCACCAAGATTGGTATATAGATATCCTAAGTCCTATAAACTTGGTGCCAAGAGAATAAGAATCAAAGCTAGAGATTATAATATTTAGTACTGATCATATTGTGTGTACTAACAACTAGAATATAATATATGATTTAGAGACAAATGTGCATACCTATGCTAAGATTGATATCCATGTCTTAAGATTAGGATTTTATTGTCATATGAGCAGAGATTTGGTTTTGTAAAGAAGTTCAATTTCCATCAAGAAAATAAACTTAAGTAATTTGTTTACTTTAATCTTTGTATAGTTTCTATTATCTAGGGTTATATTTATATTAGTGATTTTAATATTTTGTAGTTATTTTTCTGAGTCAAGTTTTTATAACTTCATGTGGCATATTAAAAATGTAAGGGTTATTAGATTTGAAATGGAAAAATGTCCACTTTTTGAATAACTAAAAGGTAAAAAGGTTGAATCATCCTTTGCATGAGGAGAGATTCAAAAGATGGCATTAGATCATGAACTTTCACTCAGAACCTAGCAAGAGCTTTTTAAAGATAAACATAAATGGTATATTATGTATCAAAGTACATTCAAGGTTGGTACATCTTTATGTCTCTAGGAAGCGCGTTTGAGGACGGCTTGTTAGAATACAATTTGTAAAGATGGAAAGTTTTAATAATGTAGTGGAGAGTGTTAAAATCACATTAGCATAGTCTATGTCATAGGAAATAAGAGAACGGTTTCCAAGAGATGAACTATTGGAGGCAATGTCAATAGTTTATCAACAATTTTGGAACCACTGGCAAGACATGCATGCTCTTCAAGCACATTTCAAGAAAAGAGTTCATGTTCCTAAATATCACTTTGGAAAAATGTTACAATTGCAAGGCTCTGATACAATCTTCTTGTTTCGGTAATATATGGAGATGCACTTTTTCAACAATCACAATGCTTTGGAGAGACCATGTGGCATCAATTTACAGAACTTGTAGAGCCTACTAAATTAGGTGCAATTACTCGATTATGGAACAGGTTGAGCATGAGTCGAGTTCTCCAAGATCGTATGCTTGAATATTTTTACCTTGTTGACTTGGCTCAAATAATGATTTTAGGATCCATGGAGGATGGAAGAATGTTTAATGTTATGGAGTTTTTAAGAAACAAGGTGCGCAACAAGTTAAGTACAAACATGGAATATACTTGCATGAGATTGTATGTTTCCCATCAATTTTCAATAAAGAACTTTCCCTATGACTGAGCTTTGGTATATTGGATATCAGTCAATATTCGGCGAAATCAATTGGACATCGACATAGGGTTGACATCAGTACCATCATCATCATCAACAAAACTACATGAAAATGAGGAAGTTCCTAGTACTGATGGATGGCAAGCCTAAGATAATCAAGTTGCTCTTTGTGTAATCAACCTGAATGGTGAAGCTTTTGTATAGACAATCCAAGTGAATGTTGCACTCTGTGGCTCATCAATACATTATTTATAGGTATTTTCTCACACGAAAGTTGAGCTTTAATCAATGTGTATTGACTTGATTTTCCTTGCTTTAGTTGTACTATTTTCTTTGCAAAAACACGGTCATTGGTTGAATTAACATTATTATTAAGAAAACTTTACCATATTGAGTTCAAAAATAACACTTTAAACCTATTATTACTTTATGATTTTCATAAAAAATATTCGCCAACCGATTATAGGATATCTTTGGTTTAGAGAACAAATCGCCATACTTTCAAAAGTCTAAAATATAAGTTTCACCACATATTCTATAACATGAAAGTATACATTGGCTCTTAAAATCATCTATGGTGAGATTTTAAGAGTTTTTAACACTCGTAAGCTTAATCACTTAAAAAACTGGTTTACCCTCATGTATTTTCATTGGTGACAAGTGGTTTAGCAAAAATCAAATGTCTAAAGGAACTTAGATTTGAGACCTTAAAACACGGACATATTCTTGGTGACATTTGGGCTCTAGACGCTATTTTTGGCTTCTAGATCAGGTCACTTCTTTATAATATCAAAGTTATATCTCTTTAAATGGACCATCTAATGAAATCCCATTGACAAATAGACGCTTTCAACGTGTTTCAGGCCACCCACTTTTGCTTAGAAAACTCTGGCACCTCTTTATTTTTACTGCTACAAATGCTTCATTTTTTACTTCATTTTTGGTGTTTAATCACACCTGCTATTGGTAACCATGAGATAGGGTAACTCAAGCCCAAAATTGATCTACATACCAATCAAACACAACGAGCATCAAGGTGCTTCAAATAAAATACACAACATAACATAGAACATAGCTCTTAGCCTACCCCTTGACAAAGATCAAGGCATGGATTCCACAAGGATAGTCCAAGTTTTCTCCAACCACCCTTATTTTCTTTTAGCTAGATGCTACCCTAGTTAGGCAAGGCATCAAGCCTCGGATGTGCTAACTCGACATCACCAGGAATCTACCATGATCTTGCAAGGCAATAAACATCTGTGCTTCTAATTCTCCTCGTCATATTTTGATTTTAGGGATTATAATCTCTTTTTACACATCTCCTTATTGTATGTATTTCACACATTTATCAATTTCTCTTTTTATTCAATAGGTTTTCCTAACTACCTCCCAACTAATAGGAATTCCTAGAATTAGCTTTCTAGTAGGCTAGGAGGATAGGGTCACTAGGAAAACCTCCAAAACAAATATTTTCATGCCCAATAATGTCTTCACATGAGATGGACAACTGCTCAAACCTCCCTAGATATACCTTACCTAATCTTAGGACTTCATGCCTTGATTACCAATCCCCAACAAAGAAAGAAGCATCCCCAAATACACATACGCATTTTGCTCAAGGGAAAAGAATGCAAAAAGGAAAGACACCACCTAGACTGGCTACAAGAAGCTTTTGCATAGCAATTGACTCTCTCTAGGTGCTTTTTCATACATGTTTAGTGCAGCACTAAAACAAAGAACCATTAAATGCACCCACACTAACCAGACACATGGCCCTTTTGTCCTAACAAAGTAAATCATTTTGTTGCAAAAGAAGTGGCCCTCTTGGCCTAACAAAACAAATAAATATAGCTTGTATCACATCCCCCCTTGGAGTAGTAGTGGATATGCAACAAGATGCTCCGTTCCAGGGAGAAAATTGAGCTCCTAGCCCTAAACTAGGTGCATCAAATTATGACCCATACCTCCTATATATATATAGCAAGAGGCATATGCATAACATGTCATCTAACAAGTCTATAGTTTGAGGATAATAATGATATATGGGTCTCAACTACTTTTTACATTACCCAAACTAGCCATCGCTTGCCATGTAAAGCATGTTTAGATAAGAGTCCCCATAATCGACATGGTCCCATCACATCATCAAGATATATATTACAACTAGGGTTGTAATTGAAAAAGAGGTCTTCTTCATAAGTATAATCCAATGTAACATTCCACGTGCCGCATATGAACTCCCCCCTTTTGTTAAAGGGAATTGAAAAATTTTTAATTATCCCCCCCTAGCCACTACCGAATAGGTGGCGAGGGGAAGGAAGACAATGACAACAGGTTGAAGTGGAGGAGGAGGATGATGGCAATGAGCATGAGGAAGGGGAAAGGAGGCGATGACATGACAAGGGAGAGGCCACGGGCCTATTATCCATCCATAGCACCATGCATGGGTGGGGGGAGACCACCACTACCCCACGTCCCCCCCCCTTTTGCTGCTAAGAGAGAGAGAGAGAGAGAGAGAGAGAGAGAGAGAGAGAGAGAGAGAGAGAGAGAGAGAGAGAGAGAGAGAGAGAGAGAAGAAGAAGAATAAGAAGAAGAAGAGGGAGAGAGAGAGGGAGAGAGTGAGAGAGAGAGAGAGGGAGAGAGAGAGAGGGAAAGAGGTGACAGAGAGGGTGAGAGAGAGAGAGAGAATAATCTAAGGATGATTCTTCTTCTCTTCCCCTCCTTAGAGGGTGACTATACACGTTGCTCTTCTCCCCATATCCTTGCGAGTTTAACCCCCATCTCCCCACGAGTTTAACCCCCATCACAATCAAGAAGAGTCACCTCGGCATACCATCTTTTTGATGAGAGAAAGAGAGAGAGATTTATAGGCTGAAAGTATGGCCCCAAAATGAAGGGAGACACGCATCAACGGTAATCTCGCATCCAATAATGGAGCCACCGGCCAAGACATTTCTACAAATATGAATACAAAATCGGTTATGGATAACTCATATCTGAATATCTAGATAGAACAGCAACTCTAGGGCAAGCGAGAAGCTCAAGGATTAGGAAACCCTAAGTCGAAGGAAAGACCAATGCTTTTGTACTTGTTGGGAAGAAGGCTGAGTTATCAATCAATGTAAGTAGTTAATAGAACTTATGTTGTGGGAGCTTTCGCTCAACCGCCAAGACCCACGGACTGCTTATTGTTTCAAGCATTCCAAGCGAGCTCTAATGGCTATCTCTTACCTAGCCGACGCACCGTCGATCCTATGAGTGTAGTGAGCTTACCTTGATGCCGATACAAGTTGCCTCTTGTCTCACACACCGCGGTAGCTCCACGATCCTAGATGCGAGCTCAAGCATCCTCAAGCCTCCTCCATCTCCAAGCTCCATCCTCCATAGCCGCGCGTGCAAGAAAAGAGAAGACAAGAGAAGAAGAGAAGAGGAGATGGTGAAGAGCTTCACCCTCTTGATCCCTCACTCTCACACACTCACTCCCTCACACTCTCACACTCCCTCTCTCAAGAGCACATACAAGCAAGAAGGTGAGGAGAAGAGAAGAAGAAGAAGACTCTTGTTAGCCACACACCAAATAATGAGCTCTCATTCACTTTTTGAACTTTATATATACAAACCCTAAAATCCCATGGGCACCCATCCCTTTTTTACATGACCGGCCCTTGTGGCAAGGTCTTTTTTCAATTTCCCTCTTCTAGCCTACACCTGTCTAGTATTTTACAATTGGCATAGGAGGGAGCATGGCGCTATTTTACGAGAGTTTTATGAGTTTTTTGAGTCGCCCTTCATTTAAAATTATGTTTTTTGCCCCGGCTTAGTTTTGGAGGTCGCCTGCGTGTCTTTGCTTTTTTTCCATGTTTTTTTCTGCTTTCTCCTTCCTTTTTCCACCATCTCGACTTGGGGTTAATATTACCTCCCTCCTAGATGGGTGCCAGTCCCATGGCACTTTTGTGTTGTTGTAGGTTGGCAGGCACTTGGCCAACTAGTGCAATGGTGAGGGCCACTTGGAGACTTAGGTGCTTGTAGGAGCTGTGAAATTTTTGTCGGAGGAGCCAAATGCGTATTGCGTGGTTGACGGGGCCTCCGAAGTCGGTGGTTTGTTGCTCTCTGATGTTTGGAAGGAGAAGGTGCGGTGCTGTTCCTAAGGGGAGTACTTACCTCATCATGTTAGTGCATTGTGCTCGTGCTAGTGGAATGGGGAGGTGGGTCTAACCGCAGGCAAGCTTGGGTGATGTCCCACACTTGAGGACCCCATTTGTGTCAAGGGGGGTGTAGTGCAAGTGGCTTAGGATGATAGGTCTAACCATGGGCGAGTGTTATCTCCCTAGGTATGTCATGCCCTTGATGTGTCCTAAGTGTGAAGTGAGGGAGCAAAAGGGCTAGGGGATTGGGAGTGGAGCCGGCCGACCGAAGCCACCAGACATGCCTAACTTAAGAATCCCTAGGTGTAGTGATCGTGCTTTATGTGGTGGTAAGTGCTTCAGCAAGTGGGTGGTGTTGTCCAGCCAGTGTTTTTATTATTGTTGTTTTCTCCACTGTTAAAAAAAATAATACAGTAGTGGAATGAATGACAGCCAAGCCTAATCCTCTTCATCTGAATGAGGGGGGGAAGGAGGGTTGATGGATTTGCTCAAAAATTGGTGGCTTTACATATACCCTTTCAGGTTCATGCGGATGTGGAGAGAGGTGATGGAGAGGAAGGGGTGATTACACTTAGTAAATTGGCTTTCACTCATGTCCTCTAGGAGAGCTAGGAAAAAGGAGGGGATGAGAGCAGAGTTTTGAGCCTGGAATGTGCCTAAAATTGGCAAAAAAATCTAGAATTTAAGAAAAGAGTATTCAACATGGAAGGCGGCAGCTCCAGCTAGGACGATTTTAAGCACCAAGTGAAAGACGACTTTTAAAAGGTGCCCGAGTGACACTTGTGGATTTTTGATAATTATTCCAACTGCCATGCGGGATGTCAAGTGTTTCCAGTCAATGCGGGATGTCGAGACGGACATATAGAAATTTACAGCACTCGATTCGGATGCCGGACGAGACAGTGGCCAAGAAATGGTCAAGATATAAAAGGGTGGACATTTGAGAGGCCAAAAGGGGTGTCTTTTGGAGTCTTTGACCCCCCTTTTAATTTTTTGATGAAAGAAGATGGAAAAAATGTGGCGTGATGGCGTGATGCAGCAACACCGAAATTTGCGCTTCATGTTGATGATGATGATTTGCAGGTTGTTGTAAACAAACTATGCAACTGACAATGGGGACCAACTTCTCTCTGGCTGCTGGTTTTATCGCCTGTCTTCGCTCGTGGAATAATGGCCTAAATGAAGAGATGGAAATCTAGTCTTTCTTTGTCCTCCCTCTCTCTCTCTCTTTTAAAGGGCTGTTCCTGCGTGCAAGAGGAAATGAAGAACGGTGAAGGAAAGATTGTCTGGTTGGGACGACCGGATTGCTTCCGAGTCGATGTAGACATGAAGATTGCTGATTGTGAAGATGCTGGACATTGAATGTGGGCTGACCCGTAGTCCCGCAGCAAAACCGAAATCCCGAAACATGGAAACCTAAGCGGTAATTCAATTTTTAATGAAGAAAATTGAGTTTTTATGCCATTTGATTAATGAAACATTGTTCCCATGGGCTGAATATTCATTATGATGTTATTTTCTATGAGTTTCAATAGTTTATAATCTGAAAAATTAGAAAATCATAAGCGATATGACTGAAATTAATGCTATAAAACCCGAAAAACACGCGTTTAAGGGGTAAAAAGGGGATTTTTTGCAAAATAAATGGAAAATATGAGACATAATGCTTATAAAACCTAAAATTTTGCTGTCAAGGAACCTAAGGGCCACATCCCACAATCAATCTTAATTGTTAGTCATTTTTTATTGAAGAAAATAGAGGAAAAATACCAAAAAATGGTGAAAAATAGATTTTAAATGGGAGAAAATTAGGAAACGGTAAAAGAAAAATTCCAAAAAATTACATGTGTGTTTGTGCAGCGTATAATGAAGGTAAAGCATGAGGTTGGTCTTAGTTTACCCTCGTTTCTATGTTTCCATTCGTGTTTATCGCTTTCTTTGTAAGGAAACACACATAAAATGACTCTTTCACCTATCAACGAATGCAAAACATTAAACGGCAGGGTGAGAGGGGAGGTTGAGCGTCAAAACATAAACTAAAATTTGGTTTATGTGTTGCATAATGCCTATAGGACGTTGTTTTAAAATAAAGAGAAAGGCAGCATGAGCGTAAGGCTCTGTGTCTTTTCTCATTACATAAACGCTAGCATGGAAATCATGAAAAGATTGGTTTCGCACGATGCACAATGCTGATTTTCTTCTATTTTTGTACTAAACCGTTCACATTATGCACTATGCATAGTTTATGGTATCAACGGAAAAGCTCTTGGACTACATAGCATAGCACTTGTTTTCTTAGGAATTTGACCTACAATTGAGAGTGTAAGGTTATCCCTTGCCGTAGGATACAGGGTCAGTTTCCTAAGGGACTGTTTAGTAAGCAAACATGGTATATCTCCTGGATTCGAAATGAAGAGTGGAGTTTGTTTGTTTGTTTTATATGTTGAGTAGCGCATCAAGGGGCCAATCCCTGCGATGTAGGAGAGTTGCATTGGGGCCGCAGTGTTTCTACCAAGAGGTTGCCTCCATGTATGTGATTATCGTGGTATTTATTGCCAATGTGTATGGGTTCTCCCTCTATGGAGTTTGTAGAAAGGGAAACGTTGGACTACAAAACTATAAAACTATAAATGCATGAATTAGGCTTTAGGGTAGTTTGTCCTTTAGCATTAGATTGATGCTCCTGGTCCGCGAGGCCGTGAAGGTGTGTTTGTCTGTTATGAGCATAAGGTCCGGCTAGTGCCATAGCTAGTGCCGACCCATTTCAGGTCCCATCAGTGGTGCGTCTGCCGGGAGCTGCCTATAAGTGGCGGTTTTCGAATCTAGGGTTTAAAGGGACCCTAAATTATCCATAAAATGGGGTTTGTTCAAGGATGGAAAAACTTGGCTTTCCCCATACAAAACTTACTAATGGACTTGGTTAGTTATGTAGAGCATGAGTCCTCTGTAGAATATAATTTATGTGATGAAAAGAGTAGCCAATTAGTGGTTACCCCATCCTCTAATACGATCGCATGGGCCGAGGTTCGCCTTGGTGTGGTCTCTACCCAAGAGAAATCATGTTTAACCATCCATCAACCTAGAGGGCATGAAACAAGCATGTTGGAAACTATGGTAGTCATGGCATCAACAGGTCATCATGCTAAAGCCATAATGCCATGGGAAAGTGTTGATATATGATGGAATATGCTTATGGTTGAAACATCCCGTGTAATGGGCCACCATGATGACATAGTAGGCATCACAAGGATGTTAGAAGCCCTAGCTGTCAAGGGAAAACTGTTGCTTAAAAGGCACGGTTCCCAAGTTTTAAGAAGTGGTAATGATAAATTTACTTTAGATAAGGACCAAAAGCTCTTATATAAACCTGTTATGGACTTTCCTTTTAAAGGGAAAGGTATGGAAGACCCTCTAAGAGGGGATCAAAATGACATGTTGAAACTTATAGGACTCCCTAGACCACTCAGTGAGTTAGCAGAAAGAGATGTCAATGAGGATATTAACCCCCCTACACTGAAAAGGGTGAGGATGGAAGAGGTTAAAGATCCTAAGAGGCTGGACCCAGATCATGATGAATATGAAGATTTTAATGACCCGGTGTTGATCCCAAAGGGGAGGACTAAATGTCCTCCTCTTTATAGGGATCTCCCAGTGTTTTATGGGTTGCCAAATGAGGATCTGATGATTCATTTAAGAGAATATGGCCTAAGTTGCATTGCAAGTGGGTTCGACGATATACATCGGATGCTTGTATTCCCAAGTATCCTAAAGGGAGAGGCAAGGAAATGGTACTGGAGCCTCCCAAGAGGATCGATCAAATCATTTGAGGAGTCTTGCGATAGATTTCTAGATGAGTATGAAAAGAAGCTCCCTATGATTCAGGTCTTAGGGTAGCTTATGCAATTTAGACATGAGTCTTATCTTTCTGTTAAAGAGTATGCTAGATCCTTTGATAGTACTCTTAGGCTTTGGCCAATAAGAGCCAGTGCACTACCAGATGATGTGCTATGTGAGCTCTTTCTGAATGGCTTAGAGATTAATACACAAATCCAAGTGGGACTGCGGAATCCTATGTCATTAAGGGAAGCAAAAATGCATGCCATTGATTATGAGGGTCATATTCAGAGATGTTGGGAAAACTTTTGGAGTTTTCCCCACTCAGTACAAGTGCATCCTAGCTTCCAACCATTTCTGCAAGAAGACAGTTCACTTGTTGATACCAAGGCAGCCTATGAGGGGAACCTTGGTGGCCAAGATCTCAAAGCAAAAAATGACCATCCTATGAGTAGTAATGACATGCCTCAATGAAAAGGTTCCAAGCCATGTAAGTCTCATTAGGGCTTGCACCACTTCCACGAGAGGTAGTTAGGATGGCAACATGGATAGAACCAATGGGCCTATGAGTGTTGATAAGCATTCTGTGTGGGGTTCTAATTTTGTTGCTAGTAAGGTTCTTGAGAGACCTTTGGTGTCGGAATCATGCTTCTGGGTGGATGTTGTTCCCTTCAGTAAAAGCATGGTTCTTATGGGAAAAAATTTATAGTGTGGACGTAAACAAATAAAGGCATCTTTTGTAAAGAGGATGCAAAATGCTAAAAGTCCACTTGTGCTTCACAAAGGTCATAAGGATGTGAGGCCATTTGGCCATAGGGATACGTTTGCATTGAGTTCGTCAGACCAGTGCAACAAATTGAGGGAATGCAAGAATATTAAGGGAAATGTGAGATGGGTTTGGAGACCCAAAATCTCCAAAAGTATGGCAGGAATATCGGATGCAAGGCCAAGGATCCCATCTAGATATATTTTGTTGAACCCCAAGAGGATAAGATTGGATATACATCTAACAATATACACTGCCTTGGGATACACCCATGTGATGTGCCTAGGCTTGAAGCTCTACCTAGTTTGGGTTGCAACACTGATTAATGTGAAAACCCCAATAGGGGAGGTTTGAATAAGTACAAAGCTATGATTCTTTCTCCCAAAGGAGCCCCTCAGCCACTTGAACGACCAGTTTATTTGGATGACAATAAATGTGGGACATGCGAGCCCACTGAGGCCATTCATTCAGCTCATAGTGCCCAAGAAGGGATCGACCTTATTGATGAGTTATTTGTGGAAAGGCTTGGACTTGTAGCTCTACAAAAACTTAAGATAAAAAAATACAAGATCAAGCTTTTAGCTAACTTGCATGAGTAGCATGGGGTTAGTTGACCTATGATATGCTATCCTTGGCACCCTGGGTAGTCTGATAGGGTGTGATGCATATGCCAAGGACATCAGTATTACGTGGAATAAAATGACCTATCTAGTTTTAAGCTAGGAAGGCTAGCTGATTTGGATATTATGTCCAGATTTCGTTAGCCTAAGAGGGCCGATCAGTTTTTGTAGTGAAGTGATTTATTTCATTAGGCTAAGAGGGCCAGTTGTCTGTTTCGTGCAGGTGTGGTTAATGGTTTTTTGTTGTAGTCTTGTGCTAGACAAGTTCGAAGACGAGCTTGGAAGGAGCCTTTGTTGTGCGGAAGCTTCTCGTGGACCTATCCAGGTGATATCTCTCCCTTATGATTACCGTGTTGTTATGCTATATGTGTCTGTGTACTTGTAGGGGATTTTCTTTTCTTGTTGGGAACTGGCGTCCAAGGCATGAAGTCCCAAGTTTAGGTTAGGTATGTCTAAGGGAGATCTGAGTAGTCGTTGCCTCCTGTAAAGAGATTGCTAGGCATCGAAAGACCTGTTTTAGAAGGCAGTCCTAGTGACCTTGTTCTGCTAGCCTACTAGGCAGCCATTCTAGGAGTTCTTGTTAGTTGTGAGGTAGTTAGAGAAGCCTACCAAAGGAAAAATGATGATGATAGAGAGGATAAGAAACCCTGAATATCTTAAGGACAACAAATATATATACAAAGGTGTGTAAAAAGGGGTTCTCACCCCTATAAAAATAGAAAAGAAAAGAAAGGAAAATTTATAAGCAGTTGATTATCGCCTTGCGAAGGCCTGGTAGGTTCTTGGGGACGAGTCAGACCCGGGGCCAATGCCTTGTCTTCCTAGGGGTGGCGTCTTTCAGGAAAAGAAGAAAGTAAGGAAGGTTGGAGCAAAAATAAAAGTGAGTGTCAGAAAAGGATTAAGTGTCACCTCGCGAGGGCTTGGTAGGTTCTTGGGTATCGAGACAGGACCTGAGGCCGATGCCCTGTTCTCCTTGGGTCACTACGCTCAGCTCCCTCCTTTTTACATGCCTGAGTATGAAATGAAAACCTAAAATAAGAAATGTGCTAAAAGAAAATACTTCTTGATCATATTATAGGAGTCCTTGCCTAGTAGGAGCTCCTGGTTGTGTTGTCCTTAGTTAGGTAGGTAGTTCAGACCACCACTTAGGGCGATCTCTTTGATAGTTCTTTTTAGTTTGGCCGTGTTGGAGCAGTCGGTTAGTGACTAGCTTCGGACCTTTTATCAGATTATGCTAGGCCTACTCCTTGTGGATTTCATGCCTTGGTTTTGTTAGGAGGTAGGGTGAGCACTGTGTTGTGTTTTAGTATGTCTCTATTTTTGTATCAGCTTGATGCTTCCTTTGTCTGTTTTGTGCAGATCTGTTGTGGGATTCGACGGGGTGAGTCGCCCTATCCCGTGGTCTCCAATGAGAGTGGAGTTTTGAGCCTGGGATGTGCCTAAAATTTGCCAACAAATCCGGAATTTAGGGGAAAAATATTAAACATCGAAAGTGGTGGCTCCAGCTAGGATGATTTTAAGCACCAAGTGAATGATGACTTTTAAAAGGCACCCGAGCGACACTTTTGGATTTTTGATAATTATTCCGCCTACCGTGAAGGATATTAGGAGTTGCCAATCAATGCGGGATGTCGAGACGGACACACAGAAATTTATAGCACTTGATTCGAATGCCAGACAAGACAGTGGCCAAGAAATGGTCAAGATATGAAAGGGTGGACATTTGACAGGCCAAAAGGGGCGCCTTTTGGAGTCTTTGACCCCCCTTTTAATTTTTTGATGAAAGAAGATGGAAAAAATGTGGCGTGATGGCGTGATGCACCAGCGTCGAAATTTGCGCTTCATGTTGATGATGATGATTTGCAGGTTGTTGTAAACAACCTATGCAACTGACAATGGGGACCAACTTCTCTTTGTCTGCTGGTCTTATCGCCTGTCTTCGCTCGTGGAATGATGGCTTGAATGAAGAGATGGAAATCTAGTGTTTCTCTCTCCTCCCTCTCTCTCTTTTAAAGGGCTGTTCCTGCGTGCAAGAGGAAATGAAGAACAATGAAGGAAAGATTGTCCGGTTGGGACCGGATTGCTTCCGGGTCGATGTAGACATGAAGATTGCTGATTGTGAAGATGATGGACATTGAATGTGGGCTGACCCGAAGTCCTGCAGCAAAATCGAAATCCTGAAACATGAAACTTAAGCGGTAATTCAAAATTTTATGAAAAAAATTGAGTTTTTATGCCATTTGATTGATGAAACATTGTTCCCATGGGCTGAATATTCATTATGATATTATTTTCTATGAGTTTCAATGGTTTATAATCTGAAAAAGTAGAAAATCATAAGTGATATGGCTGAAATTAATGTTATAAAACCAGAGAAACACGTGTTTAAGGGGTTAAAAGAGAGTTTTTTGCAAAATAAATGGAAAATATGAGACATAATGCCTATAAAACCTGAAATTTTGCTGTCAAGGAACCTAAGGGCCACAGCCCACAATCAATCTTAATTGTTAGTCATTTTTTATTGAAGAAAATAAAGGAAAAATACCAAAAAATGGTGAAAAATAGATTTTAAATGGGAGAAAATTAGGAAACGGTAAAAGAAAAATTCCAAAAAATTACATGTGTTTGTGCAGCGTATAATGAAGGTAAAGCATGAGGTTGGCCTTAGTTTACCCTCGTTTCTATGTTTCCGTTCGTGTTTATCGCTTTCTTTGTAATGAAACACACATAAAATGACTCTTTCACCTATCAACGAATGCAAAACATTAAACGACAGGGTGAGAGGGGAGGTTGAGCGTCAAAACATAAACTAAAATCTGGTTTATGTGTTGTATCATGCCTATAGGACATTGTTTTAAAATAAAGAGAAAGGCAACATCAGCGTAAGGCTCGGTGTCTTTTCTCATTACATAAACGCTAGCATGGAAATCATGAAAAGACTGGTTTCGCACGATGCGCAATGCTGATTTTCTTCTCTTTGTGCACTAAACCATTCACATTATGCACTATGCATAGTTCATGATATCAACGGAAAAACTCCTGGACTTCATAGCACTTGTTTTCTTAGGAATTTGACCCATGATTGAGAGTGTAACGTTATCCCTTGTTGTAGGATAGAGGGTCGGTTTCCTAAGGGACTGTTTAGTAAGGACACATGGTATATCTCCTGGATTCAAAATGAAGAGTGGAGTTTGTTCATTTGTTTTATATGTTGAGTAGCGCATCAAGGGCCCAATCCTTGCGATATAGGAGAGTTGTAGTGGGGCCGCGGTGTTTCTACCGAGAGGTTGTCTCCATGTATATGATTATCGTGGTATTTATTGCCAATGTGTATGGGTTCTCCCTCTGTGGAGTTTGTAGAAAGGGAAACATTGGACTACAAAACTACAAAACTATAAACGCATGAATTAGGCTTGAGGACAGTTTGTCCTTTAGCATTAGATTAATACTCCTAGTCTGCGAGGCCGTGAGGGTGTGTTTGTCTATTATGAGCATGAGGTCCAGCTAGTGCCATAGCCAGTGTCGGCCCATTTCAGATCCCATCAGGGGAGTAGGCTAGCTCTCATCATTAAGCGTGCCATAACACAGCTATCAATAGTATTGGGATAAAAAAAGAGGGGGGCAAGCCATTCTCTTGCGGTGTCAGATCTTGCTTGAGTAATAGCTTAAGAAGCCTAAGGTAATTACATGTAGTTATAAAGGCGGGATCTGGACAGAAGGAGAAGTCTGAGAGAAAGCACATCATGGAGTCACTTAGGCTTCCTAAATTAAAAAGGAGGGCATTCTTAAAGGAGGTGGTGTTGGAGTTGTAGATGATGGGGAAGTCATGCCGCCCATGGAGGGTGGCAACAAAATCCATGCCTACCCTACGAGGATACACCATGAATGTGGGGTCGTTCCTCCCGTAGGGTAGGGTGTTGCAAAATGCCATCCAGGTGAGCATGTTAATATCGCATATTCGCCTTCTCCAGAGAGGTTGGCAGTTGTAACCCCTCATAGTATGTGGCATCTCGAACACTTTGTCTTGCCAAAACTCTACTTACTCCGTGCCCCACAGAGTGGGGGTCTTTGCCCTATCTTCCAACCATTTTTGGCCCAGTCGACTGCTAGCCATGATCACCTCCTCCATTACTTTAATCTCTCAGGCTGTTAGGCATGAGGAAACTGAAAGTAAAAGGGTCCTTCTCGATTTCTTGCTATTCCCAAATTACCAACTCCGCATGGAATTGCGTTGAGAGGTCATCGGGGCATGGTGGGAGGGATGCGGATGGCCGCATGACTGGTTTGGCTTGCAACTACCTTCTGGCTTGTTCCACTAATTTTCTCCATGGCTCCTTGAGCGTGGTTTGTCTGCTGTCTGGGGGTGGGTCAACAAGTTGTTGCTGATCTTGATCGTGCGACGAGGGGGATTGTGGGATTATTTCTTCGCTAGTTCTTCTTATAACGAATTCAATGTCAGTGTCCTCCCCCTACTGGTCGTCTAGCTATGCCCCTTTCTCAAAGACAAGTGCATCCACCTTTTGGGGGGTTAGGCCGGCCAATAGCAGGTACTTTCATTGTTCTTCTAAGCCCAGTCTAACCTCCGCAAATTGGGGTGGCATCTGTAGCCCCGCATGCAGGGCTCTACGTGCGATGCTCAATTTCTTCCGCACCACCTCCAATGACTCCTTTCCCTTTGGCCGGGTTGTGTCCAGTAGTGTGTTGAGGAAGGCCTGTTGTGCTGGGCAGTGAAGGCTATCTGGGCGGTGTCCGCTTTGCTTTCTGCCAACATTTTTTCTTTCTCCACCAAGGCAAGGCGCCACACTAGTGCCTTCACCCGTTTCTCGATCTGCGTGGCCCATTCCTCGGCCCTTTTGCTCATTCCTTCCATGCTCTCCCCCTACTTTTGTGCTAGGGTTACGAGCTTCTGCTCCTGGGCTCTGAGTTCTTTGCTCATGTTCTCGTGCTCTTTCCTTCCGAGGTGTAGTTGATCGGTCATGGACTCGATCTCTTTTCGTTGTTGCTCCCTCTCTTGTCTTTTCTCCTCTTCTTTGGCGTTTACTTCCTCCATCATCTGCTCAATAGTGGCGGTTTTTGCCTTCAGTTCCTTATGTTGCATTAGGAGGAGCTTGTATTCTTGCCACATTTTCACAAGTTCTTGATTCTCATCCTCAAGCCATTGTTTGTAGCTTTCTTCCATGTCCTCTTTTGCTTTCAATTCTTGCTTGAGTTCAAATATTTGACGTTGTTGCATGGCTATGATGTGGGTTTTCTCCAATTGGAAGGCCGCCACTGACTCTTTCTCTGCCACCAACTCAGCCACCGCTATTCTTTTTTCCTCCTTCGCCTTCTCCAGTTGGGAGAGCAACTCGGCGATGTATTCGTCGTAACTGGTTGGTGGCATCATTGTTGTATGGGTGGGGGTGGTTGAGGCCTCTGCACGTGGATGCTTCTAGTCCTACCTCAATTCTACATCTGCGGCTGGCCTTTTTGGCCCCGTGGTCATGGTGTCCGTGCTCTTCCCTTGGGCTATTTCTTTACTCATGAAGTATTGCATCCAGGCCACCAGGTTGGAAACTTCCAAGCTGGTGGGATGCTAGGGGTGAGCATAGTGGGTTCAGTGGAGGGTGCCATGAGGGTGGGGATAGGATGGAGGGGTGCTTTGCCTTTTCCTTCTAGGCCTACGGGTGGTGCGGCTTCTGGTGCCTGCGTGCTAGAGCTAGGCATTTCTTCCCTCGACTGGTTCCAGGCTTCTGGATCATCCGCCCTGCATTGCTGCTCAATGGATCGGAGTGTAGCCTCGGTCAAGTCCTCCTCTTCCTTTCTTCTTAATTCCTCTTCCTCCTCTACAACTCTTCTTTTTCTTTTCTTTTCGGCCTTTTTGTATTCTTCCTCTAGTTTCTCTTTTGCTTCCTGCTCTTCTTTTCTTCTCCTTTCAACCTCTTGCTTTGATGCCTTTTTAGCCCACTTGACTTGCTCTGTTGTTTCTTCTCCTTCATGCTTCCTCTTCCTTTCTCTTTCCTCAGCCTCGCTGAGGGATTGTCTTTTTGCTTTTTCCAAGTCTTCCTTTTCCTTCCTGCGGTCTTCATCCTGTTTCTTTTTCTTTTGCGTTGCCATCTTCTTGGATTCCTTGACCTGATTTTTGCTTTTCTGTTCTTCTCCTTCTTCCTCGGTCTCAGTCCTATCACTGGACCTCTGCTGGTGTTGATGAGGGGGTGACCTATTAGGCATTTTCCCTTTCCCCTCTTCTGCATCCTGCATCTCTTTCACGGCCTCCTAGATGAGCGCTGTTAAGATGTTCCCATAGGCGATGAACGAGGCTTTGGAGGAGGCCTTCTTTCTTTCTGTGGCCTTAGATGTTGGGGATTCTCCTCTTGCGGGCATGCTTCCTAAGGCTAGCGCTCTAGCTGCCTGGTCGATGGTTTTGCGCACGTAGCCATTCCAATCGACTTCATGCAGGGTATGAGCCACCACATTCTCTAGTACCGGCATACTGATTCGGTGCATCAATGCATTGTAGCGCTGGCTGGAAAAGAGCGCATGTATCAATTTCGCCTGCAGTATGGTCTCTGCATCGGGGATATCTTGGATGCTGATGACGTCGTTTGTCAGCACGTCCTCCTTTCTCATCCCCAGCATGGCGTACACATCTCTCTTTTGCTTCTTTTCCATTTTTGGTTGTAGTCCCAGTGCCTTTTCTACCAAGGCTAGGGTTAAGCGAACCAATACTTGCTTGGCATTCTGTCCCCTTTCTATTGTGATGGTGCCGCATTCGTTGTTGGGGTCGTAAGACCTGAGAAATTCCACACAGCTTGTGTGGTCGGGTTCTTGAGCGAATCTTTCTACGTACTTGTTGAAGTTGCAGCTTTCAACGACTCTCCTGGCCACCTCTTCCTTGGCCACTAATCCTTCTATATTATGAATAGATCAGAATTTTAATTGGTTGTAGGCGTGGCTCTCCAGGGTGATGCTATATTGCGCTCTCTCCTCTTCCGTGAATGGAAGCCAGTGGACACAGCCTTGTTGCAACATTTTTCATTCCTATCATAAACCAAAATTTTCATTAGTGCTTTCCACATAGTATTTTGTTGATTACTAAAAAAGAGAAACTGTATGCTTTTTGAATGAATTCATTAAGAACAATTGTAGATTTTCCTTTTCAGCCTTTGACTTTTTGCCCATTTTTCATAATATATATTTATGTGTTTCACTAATTTTGATTTGGTTGGCCTGATTTGATTCACCTCACTCACCCCCTCCCCTTCCAGCTTGAGAAGAATCCTTCCTAGGATTTAGGGTCAGAAGGGCGAGGGCGTTTGGCATGGTGGCGTAGGAGTTACTTGTGAAGGAGCCAATCATAGAACTAGGGGTTGTACTCTAAGTGAGCGTCGCGGTCCAAATCAGAGGGTTGAATTCCCACTTGCGTGATGTATGTGAGAACATCTGTTAGGAAGTCACCAGAGTTGACACAGCTAGCAATGTGTAACTCTTCCTCAGTCAACAAGTGGTCAAGGTAGGGGTGTCCTTTGATGTGTTCTTCCATGGGGCGGCCCCAAGGAGTGGTTAACACTCGATACAAGGTTGGCGTGACATATGTGGGGTCGTATTCCGCTGTTTTGATAGCGCGGCGCTGCTCAGTGTTGGTCATTATGTGGCACCCTTTGACTTGAATGGGGAGTCAGTATCAGCGAGCTTTGATAACATCGTGATTTCTTGATCAGTGATAGCAAAAGTGGTTCGCTGATCATATGACGTGATGAGGCGCTGCTTGATGGCTTGCTCCCTGGAGATCTCGCTGTTGAGCAATTCAGCATGGAGTGAGAAGCGTTTGTGAATGCAAATTCAAAGGTCTCCCAGGAGCAGGGCATGGTTTGAACTTCAGTTGCAAAGGGTTCCTCCAACGGTCCTAAGTCCAAGTGGTTGTAGCTTAGTGCTAACGACATGAAGGTGGTGTCTAGTCGTTTAATGCATTCCACCACATCATCCCTAGTGTCCTTAGCGAGGTCGGCAGCCATCGCTAAAAAGGATTTGCATTCATAGGTGGGTGTAAGGTCGACGGGTGGTCGAGGTTTGCTAGAACTCGAGCTGGTGGCAACGAAGAGTTGTGGTTGGGTGTGTGTTTGAGTTTGTGGTTGAGCTGCTTGGATTATGGGTGGATTAGGAGTAGCCATGATAGACGGGCTGTTGCATTCAAGGTGGATTTGAGGAGTCGGGTTGACTTGGTCGGGTGATGACTCATGTGACGGAGTCTATTGTTTGGGCCGATAGGCTTGTGTGACTTTCTTGGGTTTAGGCGAAGATGAGTCAGATGGCTGTGGTTTTGGAGGGCGCTGCAGTGAATGGTTTGGAGGGTTTATGGGACTTGGGTTGATTAAGCTTGAGGGTGGCGTATGAGTAGTGCCTTTGGCCATGTAGGCCTTAGGGATCCACAGCCAGGTGTTGCCCATGTAGTAGCCTTGTGTATGCAAGAGGGTTTTAGGGACCCATCTTTGCTTGATCATGCGGCGCTTGTTGTGACTGCATCCTAGTCTCTTAGATTTAGCATTTTTGGTTTTATGAGGATAGGAGCGGTGATTTCTAGGCAGCGGTTGCGGCTGCTTAGGCTGCCATTGAGATCTAGGCTATTGGGCTTTAGGTTTTGCTGTTGCGGGCTGTGATTCATGAAATCTGGGCGGTGGCAGTCGCGCCCTACCCCCCTCCTTGGAGTTGGTTATGGATATTTCTACCGGTGGCATTGTGGACAGTGATGAGGTTGCGAAGCCCTTGTGACAATGCGAACATTGCCTATTGCGAGGTGGATGCGCTGCGACTCATAATCAACATTGCAGTGAGTCTTCTTTTTGAAAGTTCGCCCCAGCAGTGACTCCATGCCTACGTGTTTAGCATTTGGCAACACGTAAAAAACCATTGGGACTACGGCTCTGCACTTACCGAGAAGTGCGTAGGAATGGGCCCCATGGGTTGAAGTGGTGGTCTACCAAGTTGAGTCCAATGATCGTGAGTTAAGACATTGAAGTCAGCTCCCTCGTTGATCAAGGCATTGAAAGTGCATATTTGTTTTGCAGTGATTGTAATATGGAGGTATGCGAGCTCTACGGCTTCCTCATCCTCATCATCAACCTCTGTGATTGTGGCCACTTGTATCTTGACAGGTGGTTCTAACATCGGGGGCTTGTGCAAAGGATGGGTGGGAAGGTAGTACTTCTTGACACGATTGCCATTGAAGAAGCCTATGCCCTCACCATCTAAAATCTTGAGCTTGACATTGCCTATGCGGCTAATCGCACGAACCTTGAAAGGTCCAAGATCTCTAAAGTTCATTTTCTGCTTATGCTCCTTAACTGAGTAGAGGAGCACTAAGTCGCCCTGTTCAAAGTCGCGCTGCTTGACATGCTTGTCAAACCAAGTCTTGCATCGGGCCTTCTTACATATAAGCGCATGGGTGGCTAGAAGGCGAGTCTCTGAGAGACGCTCGAGTTCGACCAGGAGTTGCATCCATGCCTCCTTCCGTCCCATCGTTCTTGAAGTGCTATTCTCGGGCTAGGAATGAAGAATTCTAATGGTAGAACCGCTTCAGTTCCATAGGTAAGCCGGAAGGGGGTTTGACCCCGACAACCATTTTGTAAGCTGTGCGGTAAGCCCAGAGAGCTGCCATCAGCTTGTTGTCCCAGTCGTTGCGTGAGGCTAAGACCACCTTGGTCAGGACACTGATAAAAATCTTATTTGTGGATTCTGCCTGGCTGTTTTCCTAAGGTCAGTATGGCAAGGATTTGCAATGGATGATGAGAAAGGTGGACAGGAGATGCGCTATCACTTCATTGATGAAGTGCGTGCCTTGATCACTGACCAGTTCAATGGGACAGTCGAATCGTGAGATCACCTGCTCCCATAAGAACTTAGTAGTCGTCCTAGCATCATTTTTTCGTGTTGCTCTTGCCTCTACCCATTTTGTGAGGTAGTCCGTGGCCACAATGATGTACTTGGCATGTGAACACTGGGCAACAGGACTGATGGGTCCTATGAAGTCAATTCTCCATTTTTCTAAGGGTTGTCGTTCGATAATAGGGGTCAATTCCATCTGATCCTTGCAAATCGGGACTTTTGCTCATTGGCACTCATCACAATGCTTTACGAATTGGTCTGCATTGCAGAAAAGCGTGGGTCACCACAGTTGAGATTGCAACACTTTTCGTGCTGACATGTCTCCGCTAAAGTGCCCTCCAGCAATGCCACCGTGCACCTCCAAGAGCACGTCGTGCATCTCATGTTTGCATACGCATCTGCACAGCAATCTGTCTTGCCCCAGCCTGTAGAGTTGGCCTGCGATCAACTGATAGGGCTGGATCTTAAGGATTAATCGCCTAAGTCGGGATTTTTCTATTGGTCGATCAGGTAGTCCGTGTTCAAGCACTTGGACTATATCATCGGCCCAATATGGCGTTAGATCAGCCTTGAATAAATCTCTCTCACTGGACATGTTAAAGAGATGGGCGTCGAGTAATTCGTCAACAATGCCTTGTCCAACGGCCTCTCCCATGGGAATGCGCGACATATGGTCAGCCATGTAGTGCTGTTTTCCTTTTCGTACAACCACAGAGAAGTCAAATTCCAAGAGCAGAAGGAGCCACTGAGCTATGCGTCCTCTAGCGCAAGGTTTGTTTACTAGATAGATCAGGGCTTGATGGTCCACAAAAAAGGTAAAAGGTGTGGCCAATAGATAGTGCCATAATTTCTTCACAGCAAACACCATGGCTAACCCTTCTCTTTCTGTTGTCGAGTAGTTCATTTCCATCTCAATGAGTTGTCTGCTAGCAAAGCTCACTAGATAGTCTAAGTTGTGCTCACTAGGTTGGCACAACACTGCCCCCACGACAAACTTAGAAGCATCGATATGCACATGGAAAGTAATGGTCCAATCTGGGGCTTGTAGAATTGGTGCTGTGGTTAGAGTCTTTTTCAACTCTTCATATGCTCGTTGACATGCCTCCGTCCATTCAAAGAAGATCAATAGCTTGTACAAGGGTCTCAGGATCAATGCATAGTTCAGTACAAACCGCTGATAGTACCCCGTATGGCCTAGGAAGCATTGAACTCCCTTGTAGTTGATTGGGGGTGGAAGGTCGACAATAAACCTGACTTTCAAAAAGTCAGCGGCAATATTGTTCTTCGACACCACGTGCCCTAAGATGCATCCATGCTTTACCCAAAACTGGCACTTTAAGGGGTTCAAGGAGAGACGATATAAGCGACACCGCTCAAAGACTGTGCAGAGTTTGTCTAAGTGTTCAATCCAAGCCGAGTGAACACAAAGGTTGTCGACAAAGACTTCCAACTCCTTGTGAAGCATGTCTTTAAAGATGGTGCACATGAGCCGTTGGAAGGTGGCAGGGGCATTCGTCAACCCGAAGGGCATGACTATGTAAGCAAAGACGCCCCACTCAGTGGCGAAGGCAGTCTTGTGCTTGTCCACAGGATGCACTTGCACCTGGTTGTACCCTGAGAAGTCATCTAGAAAACTGTAGGCTTCCTTGCCCGCCACTCTCTCAAGCATGTGCTCGGTGTATGGCAATGGATAGTTGTCCCTCTTAGTAGCAGCGTTCACCTTCTTGTAATTGACACACACTTGGATTTTTCCATTCTTCTTCATCATGGTGACTATCGGTGACACCCAGTCTGTGTGTTCATTTTCGTAAATAAATCTTGCTCTCATCAGCTTATCAATCTCCTCTTTGACAGCATGAGTGTATTTTGGATTCATAGGGTACGGTCGCTGCTTGACCGGCGTTGCGTCTGGCATCATTAGTATGTTGTGAGTCACGACACTCGGATCTACCTGCTTAAGCTCTTCTAAGGACTAGGCGAGCACATCTATATACTCTCGCAAGAGAGCGACAAGACTCGTTTCTTCTTCCTCAGTCAAGACATCAGCAATGAATACTGGTAAGGGTGTTTCCCCTTCCTGGGCTAGGTTCATCTCCTTGACCTTGGATGGTCCCTCAATTGGTTTGCTTGTTTGCCCTTGACGCTCGACACCTAATAGAACTACTACCCTATCCCCTTTTGTGAATTTCGTAAATTGTTTAGGAAGGTCTAGCGGTTTTCGTTGTTCTTCCGTTTGTGTATCCCTCGGTTGTTTTGCCTTTTTCTGCCTTAATCGTCTGCGCCTCAGGTGGATAGGTAGATCCCCCTTGGTGCGTTGGCCATAGGCAACCTAGGGATTTCTGGATCACTATCTGACGAACTAATCTCCGACTCAGAGTTGAACTCCCCGTCGTCGCTAGAAGAGGTGGTCTCCCCTGGTGGGCGCAGTTCGAATGGCGACTCTGTCCTAAGCACTGATGTCGTTGGCTGGGCTAGGCCTGCTTGCTCAAGATCTATGGCCCCTACATATTCCAAACAGGCACGATCACATTCCATGCACATGACTCCCCGGTCTATCTTGAAGATACTCTTTTTTTGTGGCTTGGAGTTTGCTCGTATTTGCTCTATTTCTTGCCCTTCAGTGTCGTACTCCATGGTGTCTACCTCACCCTCACTTTCATCACTGATGGATTGGCAGTCTCTATATTTGTCGTTAGAGTCCTCTTTGTTAGACTACTTGTCGTCTCCTAGGGCTTGGTATATCTCTTGTCATTGGTCATGAACTAGGGCCCAGTTATACATGAGGTTTAAGTCATGCACTCTGGTCCATTACCACTTGGGTTCATCTAGGAGATCCTGGAGAGGTTTGAAGTTGGCAGCTGGATTTCCAGCTAGCTTGTCCGTTAAGTATTCTAGTATCTCCTGGAGTTCCCTTTTGTTGGTTGGGACTTGGAAGTCGACAGGTTTAGGTTTCCCCCGAAGGGTTCCTGCCATCATGAGGACTGGTGTGGAGGGTGTGTCATTAGACTTGCTGATTTTTTTGATGGCTTGCTCATACACCTCATGATCAGAGAACGGCATGTCAATTGTAGCAAGAACGTGCATCCAATCCCGCTCGTCCTCTAGGCATGGGATATACTTGGTCAGGGGCCCATAGGACTTCTTAACCTGGGTGTTACCCTTGAGCATAGCAGAGATGGCATTTAAGTCGACCGGTGAGGTCTCCCAAGTGTCCATCTCTATTCTCACGGCATCCGTTCTATTGCTAAGGAAGATCAAGCCCTTACCCCAATCTTCGATGACTCTAGCGTTGCGCATCCAAGGTTGGCCTAATAGGATATCGTAGTCCACTCCCTTCATGACTATAAAGTCCACAGAGAATTGGACACCTGTGATATTTACTGGCCAATTCTTAAGCACCCCGAATGGCTTGACTCTCATACCGTTTGCTAATGTGACATTAAACCTAGCAGTTTCGACAGGCGGGTTTTCCCAAGTTTGAAGCACCGTGTGGCTAAGTACACTAACCCCAGCTCCCGTTGTCCACGATACTCTTTCTCGTTGTATCACCTAGGGCTAGAACTGATACAACCGCATGCATCTCGGAACCTTCCTAGAAGGCATTGACGTGTAAGGATTTAGGCATAGAGTGCAGCGTCAAACTTGGTATTTGCGTCTCTGCATCATGGTCATGAGGGTCTGCTGTGACTTGCTCTTGTGACCCTTCAACCCACTGCTTAAGATCTTGCCATAGGGTGGGGTGCTGCCTAAGTAGATCTCCCAGGCTAAGTGTTACAGAGGTAGTTACCAACGTGGTCAGGAGATTGTTGGGTGCTCGTCTCTCTCCTAACCTGGATTGTCTTGACCAGTGGTCATGATGACTGAACCGTGGCCCTATAGCACCAAGGCTTGGCCTTAGCGGCACTCCTTGTGGTGCACTTGCTTCTCCCAACTTTGGTTGAGGAGGTGAGGTTGGCGTGCTTATGCTAGAGAGATCATCGATCTCATCTTCTATGATGGGCTCAACGTCTTTTAGATGCTCTTGAGCCTCCTTCACCCATTCTTTCACTTTTTCTATGGCCTCCAACTGTCGCTTAGGATGCGGGTATTCCCCTACCTTAGCACTTCCATTTCTGGCCGTCTTAGGGGCTGAAGTCTCTGCCTCTGCATTAGACCTTCCTTCCAGCAGGCAGAGTTGTAGCACTCTCCGTTTTTAGTGTAATTTTAGCTTCCGACCTCTTCTTCTTCCGCGTGCGACTTTTCTTCCCTATTGAAGCTGTGTCAAGGTTGCTAGGTCTTGGCAGTGACGGCCTGCTTTGTCTGGGCACGTGTCATGACCCGTAATGGAATAAGTGTCGCCTCCCCATCGGGGTTCTTGACTCCAAACAACCCCAATGGGATAAATGGTACATTGGATGAGCTAGAAGACAGCTTTCACTTTGGGCAATCGACAAAGAGATGAGTGATTTTGCACTCCGCACACCTTTGGTCAGCCTTGTCTCTGTTTTGCTGCTCCCTTTCAGGGCAGCGTGATGATACATGACCTGGGTGACCACATGTCCAATAGGTGATTGGATCATGCGTCTGCTCTCCTAGGCCTCTACCTCATCCTCTTCCTAACGCCATCACTGGCACGGGGCGATAATCCATGAGGACAGCATTGCCTTCATCGTTTTGCGAGACGTAAGGGCATATGTAAGCTTCTTCCTCATTTGATTCTTCCACATAGTGGATTGGAGCATCGCTCGGTGGATGGGTCACGTAAGGACTAGGTGGTCTGGGTATGCTGGTAGGGTTTATGTCAATCCTAGGAATAGCTGGCTTAATGTCATTAGGCGCAGGAAGGACTAATGGGGCTCCCCTTCGAAAGAATGGATGCGGCTTGTTTGCTAGGTAAGGTTGGCCGCAGGGTTGCGAATACGGAAGTCTTCTTGGTAATATACAATGCGCAATGTCATGACCAAACCTACCGTAGTTAGCACAAGGTCTTGACACTTGGCTGGTGAGTGGTTTCTGCCACAGTATACGCATTGGACGTGTGGTCGCGTCGGTCGTCTCAACATGTCTTGCAACCTGGCTAACTCCATCTTTACATCAGCCAAGTCTCGGCGACCTTCCCCTTATCTTGGGATGATGGGACCGATCGCTCACTATAGGCTGCCGCTCTCTCTAAGCTTCACGAGTTGGTCTCTTCTAGGTTCGCGCTCTTGGAGCTCTGCTCCTTCAGCTGATCATCGACTCTGATGGCTCTCTCAAACACTCTAGCTAGCATGTCTCGCTGCAAGCTCGAATTGCCTGCCAAAGCCTTATATAACTCCTCATCTTGAATTTCGCTGATGAATACAGTCGAAACTGCTCTTTCAGTTGGTCGCTTGCCCATAGGGATTCTCTTGAAGAGACTCCTCACATGGGTTACGTAGTCGCGAATGTCCTCCTCTTTTTGCTTGACGTTCATCAAGTGTACTAGCAGATTGTTGGAGTATCCAGGCTTGGCAAATCTCTTAATGAAGAGATCCTTGAGGCCACTGAAGTTGGCTCATTTTGTGACATCTAGGCTTGTATACCAAGTCCTTCCCTTGTCACCTAAGCAGAGCTTGAACGCTTGAGAGCATTGAGTCAGGTCGTTGAGGCCGTTGGCTTCGCAGACTTGTTCAAACTGCTCTACAAAGCTGTATGGATCATCCTGGGGTTGGTATTTGTCGAGTTTCTTGGCAATGATAGGGATTTTAGACTGGCTCTTTGAGCCTTGGTTCTCTCCTAATCCTGCGAGCAGAGATGTCGCTAGTACTGCAGCACTTTACTCTGCTACCGTGTTATCTAGCAGCCGCTTCATGAGAAGCTCGCTTAATGTCAAGTCTCCTTCTAGGGCTCTCTCATGATCTGTTCGGTTTCTTCTTGCTAAGTTCATCACTTGCTATACCTCACACAACTCCGTGCTTTGCCTTTGGCTCCTAGCTTGCTGGTCCCTATTGTATTCGACTATGCTTTGCAAAGCCTTGCGGGCTAGTTTCCTCTCTTCTTCTAGGTCTGCGATGATAGCGTCTGCCATCCTGCCGCGGTGCTCATACCGGGTGAGTGCATTGTAGCCGCTGACCAACTGCTAAATAGCCTCCGGGAAGACGTTTAAGTGAGTTCCTCATTAGACCTATGGTTTGATCCTTCTTCTACCATAGTCGTGTTGTTGTGCTCCGCCAAGCTATTGATCAGGTTGATTGGATTTGTCAGATCCACATCGTTGACGCCACCTGCTTGGTCCTACTTCGCGCGTTGATGGTTTGTCTACATCTTGGGTCCTCTCCTACTGGTGGGTTCCTTGAGTGGTTTATCTGAGTGAGTTCCTTCAGTTATTGAATACAATCCTCAATTTATGGTCACTCAGCATGCGTGTCGCTCCTAGTGGACTTGTGCTCAACTAGGATTTCAATTTCTTTAAGTGCATTCAAGTGCGGAAATTCAAGTTGAGTGCAGCAAACAACCTTGAAGCGTCTTATGCACCCTAGCTTTGTTTCGGGCCTGATAGGCTTGTTGGTCAATTTTTTGGCTGCCTTGACAGGGTTCAGGGTCTTTCTAGTATGTTGCCTCGTTTGTTCTTGGCCAATCAGGTTTTAACTACTCAGCGCTTTGCATCTAGGTCTTTGGGTCTCACTGTTGTCTACTTCAAGCTGCCAAGCGGCTACTTTCTACGATTCCATCTATTCCAAGTGCCAGAATCGACTTTTGAGTGACAGAAGGACTTTAGACAGTTTGCACTGTTGAGCTCCAGCCGGGTCAGGTCAAATTTTTGAGAATTTGATAAAAATTTTCGCTCGACCCAGTTGGTCCGAATTGCAAGGTCCGAGCGGATCACTCGAACGAGTCGAGGAACATGGGCCGAGGGCCGATTAGGGTTTCGGGCTGAGTGGGCCAAGCAAAAAAGGGCTGAGGGCCGATTTTGGGACTCGGCCCAAAAGTGACCGTTTGGATGGGCCGAACGCGGTGCAACGTCGACAGCAAGAGTTTGATTTCGGTCGTTTCTTGCAATTTACTCAATTTTATTAAGCACAAACCTCCAGATCCTATCTAGGGGGGTAGGGGAAGGGATTCATATACCTGAATAGAGTGGTAGGCTCGTCGATGGTGCGATCGGATTGAATCAGGCGATACCTCTCTCTCTCTTTCTCTCACTGAATCGGTCACAAATGAGCTCTACCTTGGTCTCTTGGCTCTTATGCCCCTTTTCGGGTATAGTGTTGATGGCCCCAATCACTCACTTGCCGATCTTAGGCATCACAAGTGAGATTTTTGCCAAGTTTTGCACGATTTTTGCCCTGCTTTGCAACAGTAAACCCTACCCTTTTCCAGTGTGATTTCCTAATCCTAACCTACTCTACTCTAAATGCAACAAGAATCGAAAGCAAAAAACTGAAATAATTTCTCCATGTTTCCCAATCATCAAGCAAACAAAATATACCAAAATACTTACTTGTTTTGAAGATAAAAAACACCCAAACTTCCTACCTATCTCAAGCTCCGTTTCGGGGACAAATCCCTTACTTCGATGCTCGATATGAGGCGCGCAAGTACTCAAGCTTGAATCCGTTGGTCTCGGAAATGAAACCAAAATGTGGGAGCTTTTGCTCAACCGCCAAGACCCACGGACCGTTTATTGTTTCAAGCGTTCCAAGTGAGCTCTAATGGATATCTCTCACCTAGCCGACGTGCCGTCAATCCTATGAGTGTAGTGAGCTTACCTTGATGCTGATACGAGTTGCCTCCTCTCTCACACACCTCGGTAGCTCCACGATCCTAGATGTGAGCTCAAGCATCCTCAAGCCTCCTCCATCTCCAAGCTCCATCCTCCAAAGCTGCACACGCAAGAAAAGAGAAGAGAAGAGAAGAAGAGAAGAGGAGATGGTGAAGAGATTTACCCTCTTGATCCCTCACTCTCACACTCTCACACACTCACTCCCTCACACTCTCACACTCCCTCTCTCAAGAGCACATACAAGCAAGAAGGTGAGGAGAAGAGAAGAAGAAGAAGACTCTTATTAGCCACACACCAAAGAATGAGCTCTCATTCACTTTTTGAACTTTATATATACAACCCTAAAATTCCATGGGCACCCATCCCTTTTTTACATGACCAGCCCTTGTGGCAAGGTCTTTTTTCCATTTCCCTCTTCTAGCCTTATGCCTCTAGCCTACACCCGTCTAGTATTTTACAATTGGCACAAGAGGGAGTCTGACACTCTTTTACAAGAGTTTTCTAAGTTTTTTGAGGCGCCCTTCATTTAAAATTGTGCTTTTTGCCCCAGCTTAGTTTTGGAGGTCATCTGCATGTCTTTGCTCTTTTTCCATGTTTTTTTCTGCTTTCTCCTTCCTTTTTCCGCCATCTCGACTTGGGGTTAACATATGTCTTGTACAGTGTTTGAAACATTAACATATGCCTTAGCCAAAAGAAGGGTGTGTTAAGAAAATTTTACATATAACCACTCCTGATCCCAAGGGGGAGATCAAATACGTAATAGAAAGGTTATCGTGACTATTCCTACAATGTTTGGAAAAGGATACCATTGTTTTGTTGATTGATCAAATAACATCCTAAATACTTTTGCATTAAACTAATTGTTGTTGAGATATCAAGCTCCACTCGTGATACGCCAGGGTGACCGTTGTGTATTTATGTCACCGACTTGTCAGTTGTCGCGATTGGTACACCGCCCATGAATAATAGCTACATGATAGCTATCCTTATCTACTCTAGTTCGTGGCTCAGTTAGTATGCCACCTTAGTTAGTTGAGTTTGGTTTGAGACCCATATATAGGGTTCTTCTATTTCTTTGTATGAGAGTTCTTTTTGGCTTACACAACTAAGAAGAGGAAAACTATTTTCAGCCTCCACCCTTGCGTGTATTCCCCCATTATGCAAGCAAGAAAGCTACAAGTGAGACTCCTTCCTTCTCTCCCACAATCTTGACATGGTATCAGAGCCTTGTTCGTGGTAAGGAGCTCAAGAAAGCAAGCCAAGCTCGCGATGGTTTGGTAAGAGGAGCAGTGTTACTTTCATTTTCTGTTTTGGGAGCAGATCTCTGCAGGTAGCACAGCCGGAAATTGCAGGAGTGCATTGTCTCAGGTTGAGACGCCCTTCGCGGTGAAGCAAGAGGGAAGTATATGTTGTGGCAAGGGCTTTAGCCCTTGGCGACCCTGTTTTTTTGATTTGAGGCCATTTCGGGGCCTATTTTGGAGGCAGAAGTTTTCTGCACGCACTCAGAAAAAGGCCCTGTTTTAAGATGTGCGACCACTGTTCTACAGGTCGGTGAAAAGTTATTGTAGAAATTGCATCGTATGCTTGTGCGCAGAGACATTGGGAGTTTCAGAATCATCCTTGGTTCCTGTTTATGCAAAATCGTCACTAGGAAGTGACTGTGTGGTCAAATACCACTTTCGCCAGTTTTGTAGATTTGCCCTTGTGAGGGTGAAGCTGAGTTTTTGCAGTGACAGAATTTTTCGCAGTGTTCTGTAATGGCGTCTGATTCTCTTTCACAGATTGTAACTGAAAAGCTTGACAAGAACAACTTCCAGGCATGGAAGTTTAGAATGACGAATTTCCTTATGGGAAAAGGATATTGGGAATTTGTTACAGGAAATGAAGAAGAACCAGTTCTTCCTGATGTTCCCAATCAACAACAAATGCAGGCATTCAAAGCATGGCATGAGAGAGCCAGGAAAGTTATGTATTGGCTATCTATCAGCATTTCAGACTCTATGATTGTGCATATTCAGGATGCAAGTACGTCAAAGGAGGCATGGGATACTCTGTCAAAGATGTATAGCACAAATATGCAAGCCAGGAAAATGCAGCTCAAGCAAGAGTTGCACAATGTGCAAAGAGAAAATATGAGCATCAATGACTACCACATGAAGGTGAAGAAGATTGCAGATGCACTTGCTTCCATTGGGTCGCCAGTGGAAGATGATGATTTAGTTTCTGTGACCTTGAATGGTCTAGGAAAGGATTATGCACAGTTTCGGACATCCATTTCAGTTCGTGAAAGATTTCCTGATTTTGAGGAGTTGATTGCTCTTCTAATTTCTGAGGAGCAGAGAAATGGTGGTGCATCTTCTTCAGGAGGAACTTCAAAAGAAACTGTCTTCTACTCAAATGCTGGAAGAGGTAGAGGCAGAGGTAGAGGAGGCCGATTTGGAGGCCGTGGTAGAAATCAGAATATGCAGCAAACTCAAGAAAACCAGTCCTATGGAGGAGGACGTGGTAACTCTAGAGGCAGGGGGAGCCAAAGAGGTCGTGGTGGATGGCAAAGAGGCCAAAATGCAAACAGTAATGTTGAATGCTACTATTGTGGTAAAATGGGTCATATGGCTAAAGACTGCTATAAAAAGCAGAATGACATCATGAAGAGAAAACTACAACAAGAAAATTATGCATCTTCTAGTAGACAGGGTGATGACAGAAATGAGCATTTGTTTATGGTGCAGCACATGAACAATTCTGTGACAAGTGCAGAAGAAAGCAACGATGTGTGGTATGTTGACTCAGGTGCATCAAACCACATGACAGGTCATGCAGAATGGATGGAGGATGCAAGGAAAATGGAAAAACCAGGATTTGTGGAGACTGGTGATGATACTGCACATTCGATTGTGCAGATTGGAAAAATTCCTTTGTCTATGCAGGATGGGAAAAAGAAATACCTGTCCGATGTATTTCATGTCCCGAATATCACCAAGAATCTGGTTTCTGTCGGTCAAATGGTTGAGCAGGGCTTGCAGGTCAGATTTAATCCTCATGGATGCTTTGTTGAGGATATGAAAAATAAAGGTCGCTTGATAGCAAAAGGAAAGAAGAAGGGCAGAATGTTTACGTTGGATGTAGACATGTCTGAATTGAGTGCAGCAATGTTTGCACATGGGACCGGTGTAGTTGCAGATATTGATATCTGGCATAAACGCATTGGTCATGTTAATGTACAGCGACTTAAATCAATGCAGGCCCAAAATATTGTTGCAGGATTGCCTAGATTCAAGGTTACAGAAATGCATAAGATATGTGAAGCCTGTCAGTTTGGAAAACAGGTAAGGAAACCATTTCCTAGACATGTTCAAGAGAGTAAGAAGCCATTGGAATTAATCCACTCTGATGTGTGGACTACTAAAGCTACATCTCTTGGAGGCTGTCATTATTTTGTTACTTTTATTGATGACTATAGCAGAATAGTTTGGGTGTATTTTATGAAAAAGAAAAGTGAAGTTTTTGGGCATTTCGAAACTCTTAAAGCTATGGTTGAAAAAGAAACAGGCCTGCAAATAAAATGCCTAAGGTCAGATGGAGGGGGAGAGTACCTCTCAAATGAGTTTGCAAGGTTCTTGCAGGAGCATGGCATAAAGCAGCAATATTCATGCAGTCATACCCCACAGCAAAATGGAATTGCAGAAAGAAAAAACAGGCATATTGGAGAGGTATCTCGTGCCATGCTTAATGAAAAAGACATGCCAGATTTTTATTGGGCTGAAGCAGTTGCTACAGCAGTCTACATAATGAGCAGGACTCCCACTGTAGCAATACATGGAATGACTCCAGAGGAGAGGTTTACTGGTAGGAAACCAGATATTTCTCATTTGAAAATTTTTGGCTGCATTGCCTATGTACATGTGCCAGATGAGTTGAGATCCAAGTTGGATCCAAAAGCTGAGAAGTGCATCTTTATTGGTTACTCTTTGCAGCAAAAAGGGTATAGTTGTTATAACCCTTCTACTCGTAAGTTTACAGTGAGCAGAGATGTTGTTTTTGATGAGATGAGTAGCTAGTATAAACCAGTAAATGTGATTGATGATGTAGATGCACAAAATGGTAATGCTGCACAGAATTCACAGCAGCAGTCACAAAATATTAGTGGACCTGGAGCGTCCTCTAGCAGTGGTTCACATTCTTCGCCATGGACAGGCAGATTGAGATCAGGAGAATCTTCTCAAAGCAATGCAGATAGTGGTATGCAGGTATCACGAAAAGGAAAAGAGAAGGTTGATCAGCCCATGTTTGATGTGAATGCAGGTCACTCTTATGTGGATGGTGAATCCAGTGGCTCACAACAGAGCATTGATGATGAGTTGGGTATTCCTTCTATTGTTACACCTGGAGTAAGGAAGACCAGGGATGTTTTGAGAGCACCTGGGAGTGAACCCACTTTGCGCAGGTCTACCAGAGTTAGGTATCCTGTGGATAGGCTGAAATATGATGGATTTACAGCCATTCACTATGCATATATGGTCAAGGTGATACAGGAACCAGAACCCACTTCTTTTGAGCAAGCCATGGGAAAAGAAAAATGGGAGAAAGCCATGGATGAAGAAATGGATGCCTTGGAAGCAAATGCTACATGGAAATCGGTACCTTTGCCTAAAGGTAAGAATGCAATTGGCTGTAAGTGGGTTTATAAGGTGAAGCACAATGCAAATGGTTCTGTGAATAGATACAAGGCAAGATTAGTAGTCAAGGGGTATGCACAAACATATGGCATTGACTATGAAGAAACATTCAGTCCGGTTGCAAGGATGGTAACCGTAAGAGCAGTCATTGCTATGGCTGCATCAAAGGGATGGTCTTTACATCAGATGGATGTAAAGAATGCCTTCTTGCATGGTGATTTGCAAGAAGAGGTCTATATGGAGCAGCCACCAGGTTATGTGCATGCTGTTCATCCTGAGTTTGTTTGCAGGTTGAAGAAAGCTTTGTATGGCTTGAAGCAAGCACCTAAAGCATGGTCTGACAAGATAGGACAGTATCTTGTCACTATTAGCTTTCAGATTTCCAAGGCAGATTTCTCACTTTATGTGAGAAAAATAGAGAAAGGTATTATGCTACTTGTCATTTATGTTGATGATTTGATTATGACATGTGACAGTGATGAAGATATCCTTCATGTGAAAATGCTATTGAAGCAGAAGTTTGAGATGAAGGATTTGGGAGAGCTGCGTTATTTCTTGGGCATTGAGGTGATTAGATCACCAAGTGGGATACAGCTCTTGCAGAGGCAATATGGATTGGACATGCTGTCCAAATATGGGATGATAGGCTGCAAGCCTATTTCAGTTCCTTTGGAGCAGAATGTGAAGCTGAGCGCAGATGCAAGTGAGCTTCTGGAAGACCCTACTATGTACAGACGCATAGTAGGAAGCTTGATTTATATGACTATTACCAGGCCAGATTTGAGCTATGCTGTTGGATTGGTAAGTCAGTTTATGCAGGCTCCAAGGAAATCGCATTTGGATGCGGCTAGACGCATACTCAGGTATGTGAAGTCCACATTGCAGTATGGACTATTTGATGAGACTGGGGTTTAGATACAGCTGCATGGATACGCTGATGCTGATTGGTCTGGTAGTATTTCTGATAGACGATCTACCAGTGGATATGTGTTCTCTTTTGGGAGTGCTGCAGTCACTTGGAGCAGCAAGAAACAGCCTACAATTGCCTTGTCGAGCACAGAGGCTGAGTACAGGGGTGCAGCAATGGCTGCATGTGAGGTAGCTTGGTTGCATAAGCTACTTTATGATATGCATCGGTCTACAGATGGGCCAGTTGTCATTTATTGTGACAACATGAGTAGTATACACTTGGCAAATAACCCAGTCTATCATGCTAGAACAAAGCACATTGAAGTGCATTATCACTATGTGCGGGAGAGGGTTTTACTAGGTCTTATTGATCTAGTTTATGTCAGCATAGAGGATCAGGTAGCTGACATATTTACGAAGGCATTGGGCGCAGAGAAGCTACGCAAGTTCAGAGACCTGCTTGGTGTGCAGGAATTGGGATTGAGCTCGAGGGGGAGTGTTGAGATATCGAGCTCCACTCGTGATACGCTAGGGTGACCGTTGTGTATTTATGTCACCGACTTGTCAGTTGCCGCGGTTGGTACACCGCCCATGAATAATAGCTACATGATAGCTATCCTTATCTACTCTAGTTCATGGCTCAGTTAGTATGCCACCTTAGTTAGTTGAGTTTGGTTTGAGACCCATATATAGGGTTCTTCTATTTCTTTGTATGAGAGTTCTTTTTGGCTTACACAACTAAGAAGAGGAAAACTGTTTTCAGCCTCCACCCTTGTGTGTATTCCCCCATTGTGCAAGCAAGAAAGCTACAAGTGAGACTCCTTTCTTCTCTCCCACAATCTTGACAATTGTTGGGTTGTAATTTGGATTATTATTCCAAGTGCTTATGTTTGATGGTAAATGCATAGGAGGGGTCAGTGATGACAAGTTGCCATGGGGAATAAAGGAATGTTTTCTTGGAGGATGATATTAGGATGATTGCCTTGATTGTGCTTGATTCTTCATTGGATTAATTAAGAAAGGATATTTTACACGGGTGGATTATCTCCAAGGTCAAGCCGCGTTTCAACCCAATAGGGCACTACTCGATTCACGGGCCGAAGGTCGAGTGGCAATGAAAAGGCCAACCATGGAAGTTATGTCTCACTCTTAGGTCAGTTGGGGTCAGTGGATCTCTAGACACCCCTTTCCTAGTCCGGAACGGAGTTGTAGACTGCCATGAGCCCAATGTCTAGGGCACTGGAAATTCCTATTCTAGATAAAGGATGTAATTTATGGTGCCATGTGATTTGGACAAGGGACTTCTATTGGACAGAAGGGATGCATAATTTCTCCTATATGGGCAAGAGACAAATATTAACATGAAGATAATTTAAGGAATTTGTTTGAACTTGTTTGTCAAAGGATTGCTTGCTCTTTATTCATGTTTATGCCATAAATTACTTGAATGAACCACCCTGTTCCCTAAAAGGCTTAATCAAGGAAGATGATTTTAAATGTCACCATTTATGTGATAGGACCTAATTAGAAAACTAAAGCTATCAAGTGAAGTGGGTGGGCAGAACCCTTGACGAATCTGTCCTATGGCAAGGTGGTCCCAGAGAACTGGGAGGCTTCTCACAAGGTTTTACTGCCATTCAACCTCTAGGTATCGTTAAGTTAGAACCTGATTCATGCAGTTCTAGGGGACCAAAATGGGACTATGCCCTACTGGTACAGAGGTCAAGCAACACATCCCTCTCATTCTCCATTCTCTTTGAACCAAGTGCGACATGGGTCTAATTTGGCTTAGGTATCTCTGCATAAAGTAGGATGTCTAAAACCTAATGCTAGAATGCTATTAGGGGATCTTGATCACTAGGAACCCATATTTCAGGTCAATCCTAGTGGGTTCGGCCATGAACGTTCCGTTGCAAGGTGGACTCGAGAAACCCTAGGTGACAAACCCTGTGACATTCCATGGGAGTGCTGCGTGGGAGTGCTGGGCGGCATCGCTTAGACTTATCTATCAATGGATTGTTAAAAACATGCATGGATAGCCAATAGGCGGGCATGTTATATCCACTAATGAATTGACAAAGTGGTTCCAATGTCGTGGGACTAGCTGAAGAGATACTTTTTCAAACTCACTGATTAGGTATATAGCAATGTGGTAATACATATGAAGGATGGGATTGTGTACCATGTACAACCCATTTAGTTGATTCAATATCTATTAGGAATCCCCCTTTAATAATAACTGGTGAATACTGCCTCTCTTACCAATGTTCAATCCCATTATTGTGGCTTTATATTTTGCCATATTGTTAATAATTCTTACCTCAAGGTAGAAAGCTAATTTTATTGTGACCCTATGTCAAGGATCTCTATTGACTACCCCAATGCTCCCTTTCTTATTGGGACCCTTGGATGCACCATCAAAATATAATGTACATGTCCATAAAGGGTTTATATAGTTGGATATTGTCAATGCCTCTATTGTTAAGATATCGAGCTCCACTCGTGATACGCCAGGGTGACCGTTGTGTATTTATGTCACCGACTTGTCAGTTGCAGACGCGGTTGGTACACCGCCCATGAATAATAGCTACATGATAGCTATCCTTATCTACTCTAGTTCGTGGCTCAGTTAGTATGCCACCTTAGTTAGTTGAGTTTGGTTTGAGACCCATATATAGGGTTCTTCTATTTCTTTGTACTTGAGTTCTTTTGGCTTACACAACTAAGAAGAGGAAAACTGTTTTCAGCCTCCACCCTTGTGTGTCTTCCCCCATTGTGCAAGCAAGAAAGCTTCAAGCAAGACTCCTTCCTTCTCTCCCACAATCTTGACATGGTATCAGAGCCTTGTTCATGGTAAGGAGCTCAAGAAAGCAAGCCAAGCTCGCGGTGTTCTGGTAAGAGGAGCAGTGTTGCTTTCATTTTCTGTTTTGGGAGCAGATCTCTGCAGGTAGCACAGCCAGAAAGTGTAGGAGTGCATTGTCTCAGGTTGAGACGCCCTTCGCGGTGAAGCAAGAGGGCAGTATATGTTGCGGGTGAAGGCTTTAGCCTCGACGACCTTGTTTTTTTGATTTGAGGCCATTTCGGGCCTGTTTTGGAGGCAGAAGTTTTCTGCATGCACTCAGGAAAAGGCCCAGTTTTATGCTGTGCAGCCACTGTTCTACAGGTCGGTGAAAAGTTACTGTAGAAATTGCATCGTATGCTTGTGCGCAGAGACATTGGGAGTTACAGAATCATCCCTGTTGCCTGTTGATGCAAAATCGTCACTAGGAAGTGACTGTGTGGTCAAATACCACTTTCGCCAGTTTTGCAGATTTTCCCTTCTGAGGGTGAAGCTGTGTTTTTTGCAGTGACATAATTTTTTGCAGTGTTCTGTAATGGCATCTGATTCTCTTTCACAGATTGTCACTGAAAAGCTTGACAAGAACAACTTCCAAGCATGGAAGTTTAGAATGACGAATTTCCTTATGGGAAAAGGATATTGGGAATTTGTTGCAGGAAATGAAGAAGAACCAGTTCTTCCTGATGTTCCCAATCAACAGCAAATGCAGGCATTTAAAACATGGCATGAGAGAGCGAGGAAAGTTATGTACTGGCTGTCTATCAGCATTTCAGACTCTATGATTGTGCATATTCAGGATGCAAGTACGCCAAAGGAGGCATATGATACTTTGTCAAAAATGTATAGCACAAATACGCAAGCCAGGAAAATGCAGCTCAAGCAAGAGTTGCATAATGTGCAAAGAGAAAATATGAGCATCAATGACTACCACATGAAAGTGAAGAAGATTGCAGATGCACTTACTTCCATCGGGTCGCCAGTGGAAGATGATGATTTAGTTTCTGTGACCTTGAATGGTCTAGGAAAGGATTATGCACAGTTTCGGACATACATTTCAGTTCGTGAAAGATTTCCTGATTTTGAGGAGCTGATTGCTCTTCTAATTTCTGAGGAGCAAAGAAATGGTGGTGCATCTTCTTCAGGAGGAACTTCAAAAGAAGCTGTCTTCTACTCAAATGCTGGAAGAGGTAGAGGCAGAGGTAGAGGAGGCCGATTTGGAGGCCGTGGCAGAAATCGGAATATGCAGAAAACTCAAGAAAACCAGTCCTATGGAGGAGGACGTGGTAACTCTAGAGGCAGGGGGAGACAAAGAGGTCGTGGTGGATGGCAAAGAGGTCAAAATGCAAATAGTAATGTTGAATGCTACTATTGTGGTAAAATGGGTCATATGGCTAAAGACTGCTATAAAAAGCAGAATGACATCATGAATGGAAAACTGCAACAAGGGATTTATGCATCTTCTAGCAGACAGGGTGATGACAGAAATGAGCATTTGGTCATGGTGCAGCACATGAACAATTCTGTGACAAGTGCAGAAGAAAGCAATGATGTATGGTATGTTGACTCAGGTGCATCAAACCACATGACAGGTCATGCAGAATGGATGGAGGATGCGAGGAAAATGGAAAAACTAGGATTTGTGGAGACTGGTGATGATACTCCACATCCTATTGTGCAGATTGGAAAAATTCCCTTGTCTATGCAGGATGGGAAAAAGAAATACCTGTCCGATGTATTTCATGTCCCGAATATCACCAAGAATCTGGTTTCTGTCGGTCAAATGGTTGAGCAGGGCTTGCAGGTCAGATTTAATCCTCATGGATGCTTTGTTGAGGATATGAAAAATAAAGGTCGCTTGATAGCAAAAGGAAAGAAGAAGGGCAGAATGTTTACGTTGGATGCAGACATGTCTGAATTGAGTGCAGCAATGTTTGCACATGTGACAGGTGTAGTTGTAGATATTGATATCTGGCATAAACGCATTGGTCATGTTAATGTACAGCGACTTAAATCAATGCAGGCCCAAAATATTATTGCAGGTTTGCCAAAATTCAAGGTTGTAGAAATGCATAAGGTATGTGAAGCCTGTCAGTTTGGAAAACAGGCAAGGAAACCATTTCCTAGACATGTTTAAGAGAGTAAGAAGCCATTGGAATTAATCCACTTTGATGTGTGGACAACTAAAGCTGCATCTCTTGGAGGCTGTCATTATTTTGTCAGTTTTATTGATGACTATAGCAGAAAAGTTTGGGTGTATTTTATGAAAAAGAAAAGTGAAGTTTTTGGGCATTTCAAAACTCTTAAAGCTATGGTTGAAAAAGAAACAGGCTTGCAGATAAAATGCCTAAGGTCAGATGGAGGGGGAGAGTACCTCTCAAATGAGTTTGCAAGGTTCCTGCAGGAGCATGGCATAAAGCAGCAATATTCATGCAGTCATACCCCATAACAAAATGGAATTGCAGAAAGAAAAAACAGGCATATTGGAGAGGTATCTCGTGCCATGCTCAATGAAAAAGACTTGCCAGATTTTTATTGAGCTGAAGCAGTTGCTACAGCAGTCTACATAATGAACATGACTCCCACTGTAGCAATACATGGAATGACTCCAGAGGAGAGGTATACTGGTAGGAAACTAGATATTTCTCATTTGAAAATTTTTGGTTGCATTGCCTATGTACATGTGCCAGATGAGTTGAGATCCAAGTTGGATCCAAAAGCTGAGAAGTGCATCTTTATTGGTTACTCTCTGCAGCAAAAAGGGTATAGATGCTATAACCCTTCTACTCGTAAGTTTACAGTGAGCAGAGATGTTGTTTTTGATGAGATGAGTAGCTAGTATAAACCAGTAAATGTGATTGATGATGTAGATGCACAAAATGGTAATGCTGCACAGAATTCACAGCAGCAGTCACAAAATATTAGTGGACCTGGAGCATCCTCTAGCAGTGGTTCACATTCTTCGCCGTGGACAGGCAGATTGAGATAAGGAGAATCTTCTCAAAGCAATGCAGATAGTGGTATGTAGGTATCACGAAAAGGAAAAGAGAAGGTTGATCAGCCCATGTTTGATGTGAATGCAGGTCACTCTTATGTGGATGGTGAATCCAGTGGCTCAGAACAGAGCATTGATGATGAGTTGGGTATTCCTTCTATTGTTACACCTGGAGTAAGGAAGACCAGGGATGTTTTGAGAGCACCTGGGAGTGAACCTACTTTACGCAGGTCTACGAGAGCTAGGTATCCTGTGGATAGGCTGAAATATGATGGATTTACAGCCATTCACTATGCATATATGGTCAAAGTGATACAGGAACCAGAACCCACTTCTTTTGAGGAAGCCATGGGAAAAGAAAAATGGGAGAAAGCCATGGATGAAGAAATGGATGCCTTGGAAGCTAATGCTACATGGGAATTAGTACCTTTGCCTAAAGGTAAGAATGCAATTGGCTGTAAGTGGGTTTATAAGGTGAAGCACAATGCAGATGGTTCTGTGAACAGATACAAGGCAAGATTAGTAGTCAAGGGGTATGCACAAACATATGGCATTGACTATGAAGAAACATTCAGTCCAGTTGCAAGGATGGCAACTGTAAGAGCAGTCATTGCTATGGCTGCATCAAAGGGATGGTCTTTACATCAGATGGATGTAAAGAATGCCTTCTTGCATGGTGATTTGCAAGAAGAGGTCTATATGGAGCAGCCACCAGGTTATGTGCATGTTGTTCATCCTGAGTTTGTTTGTAGGTTGAAGAAAGCCTTGTATGGCTTGAAGCAAGCACCTAGAGCATGGTCTGACAAGATAGGACAGTATCTTGTCACTATTGGCTTTCAGATTTCCAAGGCAGATTTCTCACTTTATGTGAGAAAAACAGAGAAAGGTATTATGCTACTTGTCATTTATGTTGATGATTTGATTATGACAGGTGACAGTGATGAAGATATCCTTCATGTGAAAATGCTATTGAAGCAGAAGTTTGAGATGAAGGATTTGGGAGAGCTGCGTTATTTCTTGGGCATTGAGGTGATTAGATACCAAGTGGGATACAGCTCTTGCAGAGGCAGTATGGATTGGACATGCTGTCCAAATATGGGATGACAGGCTGTAAGCCTATTTCAGTTCCTTTGGAGCAAAATGTGAAGCTGAGCACAGATGCAGGTGAGCTTCTAGAAGACCCTACTATGTACAGACGCATAGTAGGAAGTTTGATTTATATGACTATTACCAGGCCAGATTTGAGCTATGCTATTGGATTGGTAAGTCAGTTTATGCAGGCTCCAAGGAAACCACATTTGGATGCGGCTAGACGCATACTCAGGTATGTGAAGTCCACATTGCAGTATGGACTATTTTATGAGACTGGGGTTCAGATACAGTTGCATGGATACACTGATGCTGATTGGGCTGGTAGTATTTCTGATAGACGATCTACTAGTGGATATGTGTTCTCTTTTGGGAGTGCTGCAGTCACTTGGAGCAGTAAGAAACAGCCTACAGTTGCCTTGTCGAGCACAGAGGCTGAGTACAGGGGTGCAGCAATGGCTGCATGTGAGGTAGCTTGGTTGCATAAGCTACTTTATGATATGCATCAGTCTACAGATGGACCAGTTGTCATTTATTGTGACAACATGAGTAGTATACACTTGGCAAATAACCCAGTCTATCATGCTAGAACAAAGCACATTGAGGTGCATTATCACTATGTGCGAGAGAGGGTTTTACTAGGTCTTATTGATCTAGTTTATGTCAGCACAGAGGATCAGGTAGCTGACATATTCACGAAGGCATTGGGCGCAGAGAAGCTGCGCAAGTTCAGAGACCTGCTTGGTGTGCAGGAATTGGGATTAAGCTCGAGGGGGAGTGTTGAGATATCGAGCTCCACTCGTGATACGCCAGGGTGACCGTTGTGTATTTATGTCACCGACTTGTCAGTTGCAGACGCGGTTGGTACACCGCCCATGAATAATAGCTACATGATAGCTATCCTTATCTACTCTAGTTCGTGGTTCAGTTAGTATGCCACCTTAGTTAGTTGAGTTTGGTTTGAGACCCATATATAGGGTTCTTCTATTTCTTTGTACTTGAGTTCTTTTGGCTTACACAACTAAGAAGAGGAAAACTATTTTCAGCCTCCACCCTTGTGTGTCTTCCCCCATTGTGCAAGCAAGAAAGCTTCAAGCGAGACTCCTTCCTTCTCTCCCACAATCTTGACATCTATTTGTAATTATGCCATCCTAATGCTCCCTTTCTTATTGGGACCCTTGGATGCTCCATCAAAATATAATGTACATGTCCATAAAGGGTTTACACAGTTGGACATCGTGAATCAAAGGCTCCATCTCACCTTCTTTATTGAAACCTAAAAGTATACTTGTTAGGATACTCGTGTAGTGATAGCAAAAAACCTTAATTTTTCAAACAAATGTCCTGTTTTCTTGCAAAATCACCTTATTCCCTTTACTCTACTAGACCTGACTTCCTTGATGATATCTTTGTTCTAGGTATGGATGCTCCAAATAGGGGATTAGCCACCCCATCAATAAGTTTGACCTCTCTTGTAGGTTTCAAATCACCATGGCATGGATCTGCAAGGGGATTCATCTCATTAGTATCCTTATAGATAATTAGTCTTAATCTTGTTAAGATTAAACTTATTTTTAAATTCCACCCCATGTAATTCTACTATTAATATGGTGGATTTATTTTTATCTATTCTAACATTTCTATAGGTACCATCCCACTTGATCTCTAATTTCCTATGAAAACGTTTCCTACACGCATCATACTACATGACCAATTGTCCTTTTCAAAATAATTCTTTGCTTTCACATCATGAAGCTATTTCATAGGGTGCTTGGCCACTTCTCCTAATGTAATAAACTCTAAATTTAAAGCTCATCGAGATGCAGTAAGGTTGTAAAGAATTTGAAAAGTGCATCATCATTATCCCCCAAAATATAGTTGACCACAAATCTTATTGTAGATAACATAGTCTCAAGGGGTAATAGACACTCTTCTCCATAGACTAATTTGAATGGGGTGTGACCAGTAGCTTATTTAAAGGTCGTATTCTATGCCCATATATCCACATATAACTTCCTATCCCAATCTTGTTTCTATTCTAAAATAATCTTTGATAGGATTCCCGCAAGTTGCTTATTGGTATTTTCAACTTGTCCATTTGTCTATGGATTGTAAGCATTAGGAGAATTATGGACTCTCTTTTTTGCCCCTTAAGGAGTGAATAAAGAAATATAGACCTAACCAATGAGAGAGATGGGATTCTAGATTCATGTAACATGAATCTTCTAGCCATATCTTGGCCCAAATCTTCCCTCAGCAATAAAATATGAGGAAATATGAGGAATACAATGCTAACACTTCTTGGAAGTTTGTGACTCGAATTTTCATTTTCTTTATTTTTTATGTTTGACTTTTCATTTCTCCCCTTTTCAGTTTCCCCCTCTTTCTTAGGCGGATCTCAAATTTATCATATCTATTTTCCTGCTTCTTCTTTCCTGAGGAAATCTTACAGCCTCATTGTTGCTTGTCCTATCTGTGACCTTGTGAAATTTCATTTCCTCTACACAAAGACAGAGTGATTTTTACATTTTATGAGAGCAGAGCTTGTTCTACCAAAGCCCTAAGATTTTCTTCACAAAACTTTACGGGTATATTGTTCTCTTCCGTGGATGTTCTTGGTAAAGTTTTATCTCGTTTGAACAAAACCTGTGCAAGTTATGTGCATTCTTTGATATGTAATTTCTTTTGTTTTGGTACTCTAGGAGTCTCTTACAGTCAAGGACAATGATCTATTACAACACTCAACTTCTTCTTCAACATCTTACGGTTTCTTTGTAAACAAAGTTACAAGTATGTTGTCTTGTTTCTTTGCTACTCCATGGTTAAATTTTATCTCATTTGGACAAAATATATGCAAGCTATATGTATACTGAGTTTTTCTTTTTTTTTAAAACCTCCAGAGTCTTTGAGGGTGGAGAACAATGATTTTTTAAAACCCAACTTCGTCAACATCTTTGGGCTTCTTTGCAAAGAGAGCCACAGGTATATTGTCACTTTTTTCTGTTGCTCCACAATTAAGTTTCAACTCATTTGGACAAAGCCTATGTAAGCTATATGTATGCTTTGACTCGTTATTTCTTTTGTTTTTGTACTCTAGGAATTTGTCAGTGAAGAAACAATGGTCTTGTTATAAGTCAACTTCTTGTTCAACATCTCTGGGCTTCTTTGTGAAAAGAATTGCAGGTACAATATTTTTTTTTAGATTGCTCCATTTAAATTTCATTTCATTTGGAGAGAACATTTGCAAATTATACACATGCTGATAGGTAACTTTTCTATTTGGTTATCATAGATGTCTTCACAGAGGAAAAACATCAGTAACATACTTGTAGTGGACGTCTTCAATAGGAAAGATAATGGCGGTAATTGGATTTGTGATAAGTACTATAAGTTGGATTGGATTTTGATGCACCCAAGTACTCAAGGGAGTTTCAAGGTCAGGTGTAAGGATGTTGCATACCCTAGTAAACATTGGAGAGGTAGAATTTTAGAGTTCAGAAAAGTGTTCAATGGAATAAGTAGAGTAACAAAAGTGTTGATCCAACACGTTTATACGCACAAACAAATCTCTATACATGACAAGAACTACATTGCAAATTATAAACAAAACAGTAAGTTTTTAGATTTTATCATTGTTTATTCTTTTGCATTAGAGTTGTTTTTAAACATCTTTGTAGTGTTCTAATTCAATCTTGTTTTATTGACAACTCTATATCCATAAACTTTGCATGAATGCCAGAATGTGGAATGTTTGAGTAGCAAGATACATGTTTGACATGAAGACATAGGTTCTTTGATCTATGATAATAAGTCTGCAAGTCAACTTGCAACTCAAAATATCCTTTTTTATAATTCATTGTATGTAGTAGAAAGCCAAAGATTGTAGCATGTTCCATTGCCACCACTATCTAGTTGTGAATGGTTGATTAGTAGCTTGGAGTTGTCAAGAGCATGTAAGTCCAAGATAAAACCTGACATCAATAGTGCTATGAAATCCACCACATGCTCCAAAGATGTACATCTTAGTTGGCTTATTCCATTCTCATTGTTTGCACATTTGTTTGGGTCATGTGATGTTCTAAAGAAAACAAAGATTACTTATCAATGCAAGTGTCCATCCGAGGAATGGATGAGTTAGCTATTGGGTGAGTCTTGGCAAGTCAAAAGAACACATTTTGATGAAACGATTGAATGCAGGGTCAACCAATTTGATCTCACATTCACGTAAATCTTTTTTACTACTTTGAATGCCTTGATTTAATTGATACAGGTATTGCTTAGATGAATTGTTGTGTTATTCGCATTTATTTATCATTATTTTTATTTTTATTACAGGTATTTAATCTCTAGACAAACTGTGTGCATTTGCTTTCGATATAGAAGATGGCGGCTTTTGCGAGGGAAGTGGATCATCTTGGATCAAGATACCTGAGATGAGTCACATAAAACTCTCGTAGATGTGGTTATCTTGTGGAATGGTCATAATCCTTTTGTGGTCAGTGCAGAGAGCCATTGGCCCATTTCTTTTCCGAGACAAGAAATCCAATTAATGTCCAATGAGCCCCTTTGCAACCTCTATTTCAAGTTAAATAATAGAAAAGTTAGGATTCATAGTGAGCAATCCATGACATGTAAACAATGTGCTTCTCCACACATCCTTGAGATAGTGGAATCCTTGTACATTTTTTTAAATAAAGAACGAATATAAATTTTCTAAAAACTTCTGAGTACTTTCAATTTAGATAATCTTAGTTTACTATGATCCAAACGTACGATAATACATACTGTAATTAGTCAATCGTGCTGGTTAAAATCATAATTAAATTGCAGGTTGGAGTTCTATAATCTATGCAATATTTTCTTACATAATGATATATTATTGCTTATCTCTTCTACTTATTTCTTAATATTAAATATTAAATTGGATCCAAGAGATTTTGAAGGTCTTTCAAATTTCTTTTCTTTAAAAAATTCTATATTTTTTGTAGTTGGACTTAAATATACTCAGCGATAGAACAAAGCATTTGTCTATATGAGTAATTTTAATGATTACTTTAAAGTATTGAAACAAAGAAACTAAGATAAGAGTTTTAATTTGAAACTTTAGGGTTTTAAAAAAACTTTTATTTAAAACCCTAAAAATATAAAAGCTATACCTCCAAACTCATTTTCACTTTCATTCTCTACTTTTCTACACTTATGCTCTCCTCCCTTCTCTCTTTGTGTGCCATGGCTCCACTCCCGCCTTCGCCACATGGATTAGCTCCACATGCTACGCACACATGGGAGACCAGATATACCCTAGGTTTTGTGTGGCCTTGAGTCTAGAGAGCTCGCTTTCTGTCGTAGACCCTAGCTCTAGTATACTAGCATTGTTTTGTGATGCAGCAAACCCTCTCACATGCTCTATTTCAGACTTTGCTCTTAGATGGGTCCCCATAGATTTCCTATATAGTTTACATGCTGGATCAAGCCATGCAAAGGTAACAAATCGAGCCCTCATGCATGCATGGCAATATCTCCATGCTAGAGCAGTGCCCACCTCATCCCAGAACAAGGCAATGATGGATCTCATCGAGTGCGATGCAGCATTTTCCATATATGTTTTATGCACTAAGGTGCAAGAGGATAGTGAGGAAGGCATCGACACACCCTCTCAGCCACAGCTAGAGTATTTCAAGAGGGAGCATGAAGAGATCACACTCGATCCGAGAGTAGAGGCAGCACAAAGCTTAGCCATTGTGCACCCACCTCCTTGCCCATGTTGAGATGCCGACAAGCGATGAGCCACCCCTCGCTTCTCTCCATGCTATCATCATCAAGGGGGTGGAATATTTACTTATGTAGGATATATTAGAAATTTTGGAGCTAAGGGAAGAAGAGCTATATCGTATCATGGTGCGTGATGCACTTGATGATTTTATAGATTTTGATATACAAGATGCGTTAGCACATGTTGATGAGGTGGCTCGATATGATGGCACAAGTGTCGACGACATCTCTACCATTGTGAGCATCTAAGAGAAAATTGAGAATGCGGCACCATAGTATGAGATCTGAGATGAGGAGTTTGAGCGGTTGTAAGAAAGCGTTTTTGGACCTTGACCTAACTACAGAGTATCTTTCCAAGAGAGAGATGAGGGTGGCCCAGTTGCAAGAGCAGACCTAGATGCTCCATTACAGCAAAACAGATAGATGATGTAGAGAAGGTAATGCTATTTGATTAATGTCATTGGATTTGTATCAAAATTTACCAGTATGGTCTCTAGGGAATCGGGAGTGTGCACACTCACGATGCCCTTGGGTCCTTAGGAGTGTGCACATCAAATTTTGTTGGGATCGAGCCCCCAAATCTGCCTTGGCCCGAGGATTGCGTTTAGGGGCCTGAATCTCATGTTTTCGGCTAGGAAAGCTCTGGGGGCCCGATCCTGGCAAAATTTGATGTGCACACTCCCGATGCTGGGGCTAAGCCATCTGCAGATTCATGCCCCCAGACATGAGCCTGGGTAGCCCCCACCTCCGACCATGGCAGCTCTGGGTGCCCGATCTTGAAAAATTTTGATGTGCACACTCCTGATGCCCCGAATTTGATGTGCATTTGGGGGCCTGAATCTGCAGATGGCTTAGCCCCCAGACGTGCACCAAGGCAATCCTCACCTCCGACCAAGACAGCTCTGGGGGCCCAATCCCAACAAAATTTGATGTGCACACTCCCGATGCCTTAGAGGCCCTACTAGTAAACTTTGACGCAAATCGGATGTATATATCTTTACCACACTCCATGCATAGTGAGTTTGACACAGTGAGTCTGACACTGAACTTGTGTGATGTAGGACATTGTCTATATAGATGAATTTTCATCTAGACAAGGTAGCCAATCTAGTAGCCAAGGAAGGGTGTAGGACTCGGCATTGAAGGAGTATATCGACCATCTTGTGAGCAACATTTTTGTATTCCATAAGACATGATCTCTGGCTTTTTTTGAGAACTTCTTGAAGTTAAGGGCACTAATGAAGGTTGGGCCCTTCAAGACCATCCCAACAAACTCTAGCTTAGAGAAAGTAGTGTTTCTTTGACGTTCGAAGCTCCTCTACTTATTCTCTAGTACTAGGTCTGGGTCACTTTTTTCCATGGTGGCCCGTGGCACGGTTGTTGGTGTTGAAGATCCCAATGTCATTAGGCAGGAACTACTAGGGCAAAATGTGTTGCTGTGCCTATGATCAAGATTAGCTCTGACCATGGGGAGTCTAGCTCAAAGAAGCCTAGGAGAGAGTAGATGTACTTAGTACCAAATGATATCTCATCATCAATGTAATGTGATTTGTAATCTTCTCTTGAAGTAATGAAAAATGATATTTGTTGGATTTGCGTGCAATGTAGTTTGTCATATGTATTGTTTATTATTGTTTTTTACTTGGATATTATGTTTATTTATCAAATTTATACGCAACACGATTTGTACCCTAAATTTAATACGTAGTGCTTTATTGAGTTCATGTGCAATATGTATTCGTTCAAACACATATAATGATAAATCAAAGACATAAATAAAACAAATAACAAGTGCATAAACAAAAATAAGACGTGCCAAAAAATTTGTGTTCATATTCATAACATTTTACATGGGATCCATTACAACCAAGGTTTTACAAAATCTCTTTGGAAGCTACATTCCGTATATGTTTTGGTAGTACACCCCTATCGTTGTTGATCTCCGCGAGGACTATCCTTCCATTGCCGGAAGAACCTAACTATCCGCAAATCCCTATCGGTGATGATGACTCTCCTTGCATGTACTGCAACATAGACCAAGTCTCCGAACAATTCGATAAGATTCGGTAGCTTCTTGTCGTGCAAGGAGGGCTTGGGCAGTCCAACGATCAGGTTGTTGCAAGCGTGTTCTATCTGGGAAGTGCCTCCTTCTTTCTTAATGAGTATGACGTCCATAATATCACACACTAGCTTCTGGAATGGAGCCTTTAGTATCAAGAGGTGCCTGGTCTTTTGGTAATGGTGGATCTCACGAAGAGCTTCTGTTCCAGGCTTCCATCGTCGCTTGCAATGCTGGCATGGTGGTGGTGGTGAAGCTGGGGGAGGTGGCCTCTACATAGGATTTTTGGGGGGTTGTCTCCAGGCCACTTACTTGGTGCGTGCCATGTCTTCTAGGAGAGAAAGTCCAAAACTCAAAAGTGAAATGTGTAAAATGAGGTGAAACTTTAAACTTATAGCAAAACTTTCAAAAGACCCCTAAACTTGAATTAAGGTATATAGGCTTTGGAAAAATATGACCAGTGATCTGATTGACGTGAAATTTTACATGTGAACTCCTTTAGGGTACATCAACTACTAAAAAAAAATTTGGCCTCATCACAAGTCTCCAGGATAGGTGTCCTAGAGATTTCTGATGGGGCCAATTTTTTAATATCCATGAGTTTTTATGATGCCCAGCATGTGGGTGAAGTTTCACAGCTTTTGATTTATAAAATTGACGGTTCAATCATTTTTTGAAAATGCATTAACTGGATTATACTTCACTGATAACAAAAAAACTCACCACCGCATCGAGTGTATGCAACTGCATATTAAATGTGTTGTTAGCCAAACTACGTGAAATATTAGAAACTTAAAAATTTACAAAAAATAAGTCATGGGTCAAATGGAATATCAAATATCGGATATAGTGTTACGAAATCACTAAATACAATAAAGATATAGCGCATCAGCCCATGTATAAATGATCACTGATGTGTGCATGATTGTGCATTGAATTTATCCTTAACAAAACTACTTTCAAAATTAGAAACTTGGAAATATGCACAATGCAAATCATGGGAAAATAGAATATCAAATATCAGATTTGGCATTACAAAACCATGAAATACACGGTAGATAGTGCATTACATGAAGTACAACTAGAGCTAGGAAAAAGTTAGCTCCATTTTGTAGACCACTGCTATCAAATACTTGAAGGTCTATTGGAAAGATATACCAAAACTAAGCTCCTTACAATCTACAACCAAACCTGAGCTAAAAACATAGATCCAATAACAAGGTAGCTTCTCAAAGCATATTGTTGACATTAAGATTACATGCATCCTTGTTGTTGCGGATCCTATGAGCAAGAACCATATCTATGGGCTTAATAGTGATAAGTACTGCATGAATGGCTAAAACTTGAGAATCGCCCATTAGATCAATCAAGTAACTTTTAGTTTCTTCTTGGAGAGCAAGCAAGGCTTGGCTTGACCATCACTCCACATTCCTTGCCTGGTTCCTTGAAAAGAACTTGTGATGATGCCCTAACTACAGATCTTGCAGTATTTCTCGCACCAACCTAGAGAACGGTGCCTTAGGAATAACAAGTTGGTAATCTTCTAGAACTTCCTTATCTCACGTAGCACAATTGTGCCTGGTCTCCTTCTTCACTTCTTATGTGTTGGAGGACGTGTATTACCAACTGGAGCAGTAGTGGGAGGTGGAGCAACTAGAGCACGTGGACCACCATGTCTAGACAATGGCGAACCATCATTATTGACCACACTAGGGCTACCATTGTTGGACACAGTAGCACCACCATTATTAGCTATAGTAGGGCCACCATTGTCAGCCACCAAGGGACCTTTGTTACTCATAGTACGCTCACTAGATTCAGAAGAGTGTTGAGCTCTTGCTCTTGCAGGTGCCTTCTTGATAGGAAGCTTGGAATGTGCCATGGTTGTGATAATGAAGGATAGAAAGGTGGAGGGTAGAGTGAACAGTAATGGAAAAAAATAAAAGGAGAGACTTGACTTAAGTATGAAACTTTTAAACTTACTGTGGTGTAAATGAACTTTAAAAGTAAAAAACATAGTTCAAAATCGACTTTGAAAAACATAGTGACAAACCCTCGAAATTTTAAACAAAATTTGCAAGACATCTCATGTTAAAGATAGGAGTATTGATGTGAAATATCCTGGGTACCTATGCTCTCTCGTGGACTCTTAATGCATCAAAAGTATTATCTTTATCTAGGTCTCCATTTCTTGCCATCTCTCTCTTGGGTTGCAAACCATTGAATGTGTCCCAATAGGTCATGCCTTGGGGGTGGTCCTACTCCCAGTTCTTCTGTGTCTTTTGCCCAACTAGTCTGATTTTCAGAATTGGATGGTGGTCTGATCCTACGTGGTCTGACTCTCAGAGTTAGATGTTCCGACTGGTCTGGTCCGAACCCGAAAGGTGGTCAGATTGTTTGTGTGGTCCGATTACAGTTTTTGGTCCAATTTTTGTGAGTACGATTTTGGGAATTCGATTCTAGGAATTGGACGTTCGATTTTGAGGCATCTGATTCTGAATGGTCAGATTATGGAATGCATGATTTTCAAAATCGGACAGGGTATGTCCGATCGGACAAGATGGGTTGATCCGACTCTGTGGGTCAGCATCCGATCAGACGGGTTGTGTGTTCGAATATGGATTGCCCGATTTTCAAAATTGGATAGGGTGTCTAATCGGACCATGTAGGTTTGTCCGAGTAGTTTGAGTTGGTTCGACTGTCTGCCAATTCTAGGAGTCAGACCAAGACACAGTGGTCCGACTGCAAACTTGACGATGCAACATGATGACTTTTGGCCTATTTCTCCTACCGCTCATCATGGCCCCTTGTCATACCTTCTAGATCGCATCAATAGCATATAAAGAAGATCCTTACACACTTGGATCGGTCGAAAACACTAGAATTTGATTTTTATGATGAATCATTAGCACATATGATCGAAAAATGGTTGCAATTTATTGAAATATGTTTACTAATGTCAGAAATTTCAAAATTTCATTCATTTCCTTTTTGTATATTAAAAAAATAAAACCACAAAATTTGAAACACGAGACTTAATGGAAAAATGATATTATTCTTAGGTTTTGGGGCTCAAATAATATTTGCATAGCATGAGAATGAATATGCTGTTGCATCACACTTCACATAAGTCATAAAAAGCAAAAAACCTCAAAAAATTTAATAATATATGCTAAAATAAATGGAAATTTTATAAAATATAGTCAAATGTAAGAAACAAATAATTTGTGTGTTAAAAAATTACCAAAAATTAGAAGAATGTTTGTGAATGTGTAATGAAGGTAAAGCATGAAAATCCATCTTCTTCAGCCTTTCTCCCATACAAACCATGAAGAAACCATGAGAACAAAGTATCATTAAGTTTTGTATGCAGGATGCCTTGTTGCAAATGACTTTCTCTTAGTATAAGACCACCCGGGTCATATGGAATACCGAGATAATAACCATCAAGAGAAGTAGGATTGTCATGAACCATAAATATCAAACCACTCAGGTCAAAAGGAAAGAGAGAATCATCTCCATCATGACTACCCGGATCATAGGGAAAAGATATCTCATCATCATCATAAGGCATGTCTTCATTGATACTCTCATCAAAAGTATATGCATCCCAAACATTTTTCTCATGTACATCTCCATATACATTTCAATCAACATCTTCTTCTATTGGCTGTAGCATACCAAAGTTGTCAATGGGCTGATAGAACCTGTCATGTGTTTCCTCAATATCTTCATGTGTTGCCTCAATATCTTCATGACATATATGATCAACATAATCCTCTTCAACATCATCATGAAATATATGTAAACCTTAGTTTGCTCTTCTTGTTGTACTCTAATGTACTCTTGATCAACTTTGTCATGTGTATCCTCTTGCTCTTCATCTTTATCTTCATCTTCATCTTCATCTTCGTCTTTGTCTTCAACTTCATCTTCATCTTCATGTAGTGAATGACCTTGTTGTCCATGTTCTCTTGAGATAGGAAATTTAGGCCTACCTCTACTCCATGAATTAGCACATGGCTAAGCGGTTTTATTGACTCTAGAAGGACCTCCATGTTCATAAGTCGATGGTATATGTTGATGAGCTGTAGTAGATCTCACATTCCCATGAGTAAGTGGCACTTCTTCAACATGGGGTGGTGGTTTACTTTGGAATCTATCTCTCAAATTGTTGAATATAGTGATTAGCTAATCAAACTTGGTATCCAATCTACTACTTTGTTGCTCCATATGAGAAATCATCTTACTAAATTTATCATCCATGGAGTGGGTAAGCTGAAGAAAACCATAATTCATGTTGCCCAGTTGCTTAGACATTTGTTGGAAGTTGTTAGAATCACATGAGATGTTTACTTCATTTCCATGATCTATGACATGAGGGTTCTTTGGCCATTGCACTTCGTCATTGGTGGTACTAACTCCCATGAATTCTTGCCTCTGATTTGTGGCTCTATTATTGTAATTTGTCTCAGCATAATACTCCTCCAAGCCTTCCTCAATGTGGTCTAACATTTGCTCTTTCTTCTTGTTCCTTGCCATGTTGTAATTTTAGCACTGTCAGTCAAAGATTGGTCTATATCTTGAGCTATTCTTCCCTGATCCAAGTGTTTTATAGCTCCAAATGGAGCTTAAAATATGTATATATACCACATTTACTGAAATAAGCACTTTGGAAAAGGTATATAATGGTTCCACACCAAAACAATGTGTCTCTACCTACTAGTCTACAATGACCACCTGTCACAAAATGGGCTATAACTTGAGCTCCGCTACTCCAAATGAGGCGTGCTATAGCTAGGATCGAAGAGGACTTTGAGCTCTACGTGCTAAGCACAATAACCCTTATTGCAAAATTAAAAACGCATTTCTTGTAATAGGTTCTTTATGACTTTCTAGAATGGGACTGCACCCTGTAAAACCTTGTAAAAGCACTGTTTGAGCACTATTCATCCCATATGCATATAGACCATGGTAAAAATCATGTGGGCAGCACTGAAGGGCAACCTGTAGGCTATAATCACCACCTGGAATCAAATCTGTAGCACCTGTAGACATGTCAAACTGTTCAAAACTGTGACCAAACTGCCCTCTTTTTCCCTGTTTGTACCAAGTGTATCCACTCCAAGTGTTCTTTTCTCGTTAGAATGAGTTGAAAAATTCCAATAGAAAAATTACCAAATCTATCATGTTATTACAACACCCTGTTTTGGCCCTGTTCCAAGTGTTTTGAGTACTTCTTATCCAACTTGAGTCAATACCCAATACCGATACACTCAAATGAGAAGGAGAGAGCTGTAGATGACTAGAATAGGTGAGAGTAACCTCTGCAAGCTTCAAAACTGAAATAAATCTTGCTTATGAGGTACTCAAGAAAATGGTAATGAGAATCCAAGTTAAAATTCACCGATAGAGAAACTCTTTGACCATAAGAATGCCAATGAACATGTATGCCATGTCAATACCACTGCATACTCCAAAGTACAAAAATGTAGGGCTGAAATAGATTTCATTATACATTCATTGAATTTTCATCCCTGCATTCCATTTGTCTAAGGGAGAATACATCTTGCTGCCATACTTCATTACCATGTTGCATCCATAACATTGAACCATTTTTCCATAGATGTTCATTGATCAAACAACCAAATACTTACTGGAATGACACATAACAATGCAAGAACTAATGCTCTTCAAGCATAAAATGCCTTGCTAAGAGAATTTTACCATTCCATGAATATGGCATTACAAGATTGCATCCCCAAAGCATCATACCCTTGAGAATGCTCCATCGGTCTTCCATAGGCAATAGGTTGATGACGAGGAGTCAAGTGGCACAAGATTCTTCAAATAGATCATTGCTGAGCCTTCAAGAAACGGTTCAATCTCTTCAATGTTGGGGAAGAACCTTCAAATGTTGTTGGTCATTGATGCTAAGAACATTCAGGAAGTGTTGAAGAGAAAAAGCCCCAAGATCCTCCATCTTGCATGCCAAGAACCATCTTCTAGACCACAGTTTGTGACAGTTACTTCAGATCTAACCATGGTTCTATGTAAGTCGCCCCCAGATAACTAGACACATACTTCCATGGTGACAGATCAACCAAGTCTTGATGTAACCAGCTCCTCCATGATTAAGACCTCCCCAGCAAGATCATAACCATGAAAATTGATGTAACTTAGGATCAAAGACATAAGGCTCTGATACCAATGTAATAAAGCTGACATCTCATACAAGAAAATACACAAGATCTAACATCTAATGCTGACAATAACAAGAAATGCTACTGCCATAACCATGCTACTGCCATAGCCAAGATCCATGTTCCATATGAGATGTACAAATGGGGAAATAAATGGTATGCTGAGAATCAAGTGATGATAAGTTGCTGTAGAATACTCACCTTCGACAATGGTGGACAAGGATACTCACCTCCAAGTAGGGTGGACATGGATATGCACCTCCATGAATGGTGGGAGGATGTGACCTCAAGAGCTCCACAAGGAGTTGTATTTCAAAACGATCAAAAGGTCCCCACATTTGGCTATACTCCACTATTTATAGTTAACCCTAATTAATGGATCTAGCTCCTAAGCCTAGGTTAAATTTGCTTTATTACATTTAGCAAGGATAACAATGATGCTAAAGTTTGCTCCTTTTTTGGCACTTTTGATGAAATAATTACATTATCGATAGGTAGTGAAGAAGTTCTTTGTGACTGATAAAGGATTGCCTCTATTGCAGTTCCCTTTGATACCATGGATATAAGTCACCATCAAGGTCAAGAGGAGAGATGGCAACACATTATAAAAATGAATGCGTAAGGTGGCATAATAAAAAAATGTTGATTAAGGGTGATGATTGATAGCAATTACAAAATGAACAAGAAAAGAAGGAGAAGCATTTTAAGATTTTTGTAAAGATTAGAAATAAGCTTTATGCTTTAATCCCTTAAGGCTTTCAACTTCTCTAAAACGTTTAGAACTTTCTAAGCTTTATTGGAAGGACAAAACGATTGAAAATCCTAAGTCTTTTCAAAAGCCTAACTCAATGTATGTACAAAGAAATCCTATTTAAGGAAAGAGAGAAGTGTTAGGGCCAAGGGTCTTTCACATGATTACTCAAAATTATATTTTATGAAAGAAGTGAGAGAAGGGTCCCAAACGAGTCTTTAGAGACTAGTTTGTATCGAGCAACCTCGTGGAAATTTGGATGTTGAAGGCTCAAAGAATTGTAACAAACCCAAAGAGGTACTAATTGTTTATGTTTTTACGAGACTTAGGTTTTTTGATTTTGTGTTTATCGATTACAATGCTTTGTGTTTTGATTTTAGGCACATTGAGCTAGAAGATGCATATTTGGTTGTTGTGTTATATATGAAAAATAATTAAATTTTCCATTTTCTTTGTTGAACATTTGCAAAGTCAATTCACTCACTAGCACTCCTTAACATCTTGTTATTGAGTTGTGAGAGAGGTTTTTCTTCGACCATTGCTCGTTTTACATCTCTTTTTTAGTGCCTCCACCACTGAGGAGTGTTGAAAAATTTAACTTTGTTTGTGATTTGTGGATTGATTTCTTGTTTGAGACTATTTTCTAATGGCTTATTTATTTCTTGAATTTCATGGCAACAAAGGAGAGGATCCTCAATGATTCCTTAAAAAATTGGAGCAGCTTGGATGCGTTATCTAGCGAATAAGTGACTCAACCCTAAAACTCCAAATTCTAAAATTTTACTTGTTGGATAAAGGTCATAATTGGTTCTAGGATTATGGAAAAACTCTCAAATTAAGAAATCCTCCTATTTGTATGGAATATGAAGCAACCAAGTAAGTGTTTCTTGGATGTTTTAAGGAAATCAAAACTTCCTAAGACCTTTGGAGAAAAATAGAATATTTTCATAAAAAAGAAAACCAAATCGTAGAATTTTTTGCTTAAAATATACCACACTTTGGAAGTGTTGGAATGTGTCCCTAGGCCCAAGAGAGAGAGCACCAAGCATGTTGAAAATAAAACATTTTGTGGAAATTTTGCAGGGAGAGTTGAGAAAAAATTTAGAAATTAAGGAACCAAGTACTTTTGAGGAATTTCCTGATATTTTTCCTATTATTGATGCTTGGCATAAGAATCAAAACATAGGTGAAGCATATATTGATGGAGGAGCACAAATTAGTGTAATTACTCAAGCTTATGTAGAGCAGTTTGGGCTTCAAATTATTGAAGGATCAAAGTTTCGAATCAGGCTTGCAAATCATGCTAAAGTGAGGTGATTGGTCATTATTAAGAATTTTGAAATGAAGGTTTATTACGTGTCTATGAAATTTAATTGTCATGTTATGTTAGTAGGGTTGGGAGCTTTTCCACTTATATTGGGTAGACCTTGGCTTAGGAAAGCAAGAGCAATACAAGATTAGGGAAAAGGAATCATAATAATTTATGACCAAAGGGGAGTAGCAAAGAAATTTGATATGTCTTTGAGAAAAGAACTAGTAAATGAGGATGATATTGAAGAAGAAGAGGAGGAGGAAGAGGAGGAAGAGAGTGATAGTTCTGAAGAAAATGATAGTAAGGATGAGAGTTTAGAAAGTGATTCTGATCGGGGGGGTGTCATCTATTTTAGTTGAGTTAGTTAATCTTGAGAGAGATAGGGAGAAAAAAAGAGCCAAGAAAGTCCTAATGAAATAACTAAGTGTTTGAGAGAAGAAGAGAGAATTTAGGAGGATTTTTTGAGTCTTTTAGAAGACTATGAGGGGGAAAGCTTCAAAATTGTAAGATTCCAAGATGAAGTTGAAGGTTCATATTTGTTGCTTAATAAGATTGATGGGACTGATGTGGTTGAGTATGGTAGTGAATTTCTAGATGTAAGTGTTGATCAAGAGAGTATTGAGGTTATGGATTTTGACTCTTTTCTTGGTGATCTGGTTGTTGACTTTGGTGAGTCTTGTGAGTTGATTGATGATGGTTTGAGTAGCCCTAGAGAGGCTTTTGTTTGTGGTGTTGCTGATATTTTTTTGAGTAGACGTGACCTCACGCTTCTTGATTGTTGTGTGGATGATTATATGGTTGAATTAGGCAACAATGACGAGGAAAAAACTTCATCTGATATCCTTTTGGTTTCCTTGAGTTCTCTTAGAGCTTTTGATGATGATCGTGATGATTTTGATTGGGGTTTTGGGGATCCTGAGAGTGACATTGATGAGAATGTGAAAGAAAGTTTGAGTACAGCTTTGAAAAGAATTCCAAATTTGAGGGAAGAGAGATCCAACACTAGGAGAAAAGAGTTTGAAAAAGATTGTGAGGTAGAAGTTGAAAGGGATTAGACAATTGGGTATTTGGATGAGGATTATAACCCTAATGTGTTGTGTAATGCTTCTGTTTGTGATTCTTGTGAAAAGTCTCTTGAGTTTGTTTCTGAGAATGCTATGGAAATGGTTGGCCATTGTGTTTGTAGAGTTGAAGAGTTGGAGTCTTGTTTTTTGAAGAGATGAGTAGTTTGGATGGGTGTATTGGAGATGTTTTTTGCTTTGATGGGTTTAGTCAAGAAATGTCTCAATTTGATGCGACTAATGGTGTGCTTGGATATTTTATAGTGATGAAAGATGTTTTTCTAGCATGTTTTAAGGATTTTATTAATGAAATTGAATTTGAAGAAATAGAAAGGGTTGAAACCCTATTCCAAAACCCTAGAATTATCATGTTTTCCTTTTGGGAGGATGGGAGGGGTATTTGGATTGTTGTGGATGATGAGATGTTTTTATTGATAGTGTGGGTTATTTTGAGAATTTTAGATTTGGAAAATTTGTTGATTTTAAAGAGAAATTTATGGATGATTTTTGTGTGTTCACTAAGGAGTTGCTTGAGAGTGATGTGCCATTAATTTTTCCGATATTTGAGTTTGAAGAATTCAAGGATGGAGTGTTGGATTCGATTTTTTATTGGCTCATAAATGCTCCATCGTTTTATGAAAATGAATGCTGCACATAAATGTTTGTAGACTAGGGGGAGGGCTAAATATGTCAAGAATTTTTGTGAAAACTAAAAATCCCTAGAAAATTTGTAGATATGTAGCTTTTTGGTTGCTTAAATGTTTGCGTGACTGTTTGATTTGTTGTTTTGTAATTGGATTTTTTGTGTTTGTCTAGCTTAGGATTTGTTATAGTTGTTATTTTTTAATTTTTTAGTGTGGAAACTTGATAGCCTTGGTCAAGATTGGAGTTTTTTTTAAAGACAGGTTGGAAGTTAGAATTTGCTAGTAACTATCAAACATCTTGGAACAAGTATGATTTCTTACAGATACTTTTGCACATCATGGGGAATATGGTTTCTCGAGTACTTTACATTGCACTACACTTAGGGGTCGTCTTGTGACTTTTTCAATTATTTCTATTCCATGGGTTAGGTTGATGCACATTTTGCACCATCGTTGAGCACTAGCACGGCATGAGGCTTGCTGTAGCTATATGCAATAACTCTTAGATGCACATACACACTTGAGAGAGCACCTTTCATTGTGCATGCAAAGTTCTTGCATGCACGAAAGTTGGGAAATTCATCACTCAAATAGGAATTTTTGGTTGAGTGGGAAGGTGGTTGGGAGAGTTTAAGGGTCGTGAAGGACATCACCAATTGGGAGATGGGTTGTTTTCTTGGTCAACATCTTGAGGACTATTTTTTTCTTGAGTAACTGTAAGATTTTGGCTGGGTGGAGTGGAGTATGACATTTTCCTTTCTGAGTGATGAGAGGAGAGGATAAGGATTTATTCTAATCAAGGAACTGTATTTTGCATGTTGCATGATGCATGGGAACATGTAAATAGGCTAGGCACTATTTTTTCTAGTGCATCCATTTTATTCATATGAAGCATTGTTTATTTGTTTGCATCGCATGGATTTAACTTTGAACTTCTTCAAGTCGTGTATGATTGAGCACGAATTTTATTCTTTAATAGCATATTCTTGCTAGGACACTTTGCATTGCATCAAAGCATGTATGTCCAAAGAAAACAAAATGTCCTAAAGGCTCAAAGATTAAAGGAAGTTTATATGTTCAAAAGTAAAGTCATGTGGCTCCCTAATGAAGTATCATTATTTAGTTAATGTGGCAAGATTTGGGGGACATCCAACTCAAAATGTATGGATCAATTATGGGCATAATTAAAAATTGCAATTCTCATGGAGTAGAAATTGTTCAAATACTTTATTCAGGAGCATTATTTTTTCATGGAACTTTGATTGCATTCCCATGATATATCTTACCAATCACAATGATCAAGAAGGAGATATGATTCTATTCACAATGCTAGAGGGACTAGGAGCTTAATGTCCATAAGGGTTTTGAGTCACAAATTTCTAGAATAATGGAAAAAAGTTATCTTTGATGACAAACTTTGATGTTTATGACTATCTAGTCCAAAGAAGTTTTTAAAAAATTGATGTGGGTTAACTTGATGATCTAGAAAACTTGCAAGTTAATGATTATGTAGATGCACCAGATAGCTACATTAAGAGGCATTTAGGAAAATGAATAGTAGCTTTTCAAGGAAGCACAAATCTTAAAACGATTTGAAGGCATTGTATAATGGCTCAAGCATACATTTCAAAATGAGATAGATGAATACAAAGTTTCTGGAGCAAGATCTTGAAAGCATCGACACGCATGATCTTGAAAACACCTATTCATATTGAGGATAAGGCTCCCATTCCAATTGTTGCTTCAGCTAGTCAATACAATAGGTTGATCATAATATTGTACATCCTTTCCTCTTTTTCCTCTATTTCCAATATTCATGAAAGTTTTCTAGTGAGCTAGGAGATAGAGAAAAGGACAAGCTTATTTTTAGTAGGGATGACAATGATGGTGAAGTTTGCTCCTCTGTTGGCACTTTTGATGAAATAATTACATTATCGATAGGTAGTGAAGAAGTTCTTTGTGACTGGTAAAGGATTGCCTCTATTTTAGTTCCCTTTGATACCATGGCTTCAAGTCACCGTCAAGTCAAGAGAAGAGATGGCAGCAAATTATGAAAATGAATGTGTAAGGTGGTGCAATTAGAAAATGTTGATTAAGGGTGATGATCGACAACAATGTTGAAATGAACAAGAAAAGAGGGAGAAGCCTTTTAAAAATTTTGTAAAGCTTAAAAATAAGCTTTATGATTTAATCCCTTAAGGATTTTAACTTCTCTAAAAATTTTAAGACTTTTTAAGCTTTATTGGAAGGAAAAATGATCGAAAATCTAAGGCTTTTCAAAAGCCAAACTCAGCGTATGTACAAAGAAATCCTTTTTAAGGTGAGAGAGAAGTGCTAGGGCCAAGGGCCTTTCGCGTGATTACTTAAAATTGTATTTTATGAAAGAAGTGAGAGAAGGGTCCCAAACAAGTCTTTGGAGACTAGTTTGTTGAGCGGCCTCATGGAAATTCAAATGTTAAAGGCTCAAAGAATTGTAACAACCCCAAAGAGGTACTAAGTGTTTGTGTTTTTGTTTTGTTCAGGACTTAAGTTTTTTGATTTTGTGTTTGTTGATTGCACTACTTCGTGTTTTGATTTTAGGCATACTTGAGTTAGAAGAGGCATATTTGGTTGTTGTATTGGTTGGTTGTGTATGAGAAACAATCAAAATTTCCATTTTATGTGTTGAAAATTGGCAAAATTAATTCACTCACTAACACTCCTTAACATCTCATTATCCGGTTGTGAGAGAGGCTTTTCTTCAATCATTGCTCATTTTACACCAATTGGTAATATTCCTTTCCATCCGAAAGGAATTCTTGATGAACCACATGCTACCACTAATTGTTCCATCTACATGTATGCTTGGATAGGTTCTAAGAGCCCTAATACACTTTGTATGAAGAGTAATATTCATGGAAAGGATGTGGTTATCTTGATAGACAATGGCAATACACATTGCAAATAGGTCAATTGTAGACAGATTGAATTGTCTTCCCACAAATTTATAACATCCCATAAGAGTTCAAGTAGGAAATGGTTAAGAAGAAATCATCACTCCAATATTCCCACTAGTTTTCTTATGGTTGGCTGAAAATTATGAGGCAAAGATAAACTTGGTCACTTTAGAAATGGGACCCATAGATGTTGCACTTGGATGCGATTGGCTGATGGACTTGGGAAATATTACTATGGATTTCTCATAGTTGTATATGGATTTTGCCTTTGATGGGGACAATCTATCCATTTACAAGGAATCTCTAGTAGATTTGATTTTTAGCTTATCACAATTCAACAACTCAAGGAGTACAAGAAGCACTCACAAATTTTCGTCCTATACCCAAAGAAAGGTATTGAAGATCAATCCAAAAATTTAGTAGATTATCTAGCTTTGAAAGCTCTTCTTGAGGAGTACATGGACTTATTCGAAGTGCCTACTTATTGCCTCCTAAGAGAGCAGTGGATCACCCTATTGATATGCAGCCAAACTCAAAGCTAATCAATAAGCTAGCCTATAGATTGTCTAAGTGTGATTGTGAAGAAGTAGCCAAGAAATTTGAGGAGCTTCTAAAGATGGGGTTCATGGAACCTAGTCCGTCACCTTATGTATCTCTAATCTTGTTAGTGAAGAAGAAAGATGGATCCTTCTGGATGTGTATTGACTACAAGGATCTAAACAAGATCACAATGAAGAATAGGTATCCAATGCCTAGAGTTGATGATTTGCTTGATGAGCAGAAGTAGACTAGATTCTTTCTCAAGATTGATTTGAGGTCAAGATATCATCGAATTTGTATGCGAGAGGGTAATGAAGTTAAAACTACCTTTAGGATTGATCGTGGCCTATACCATTTTCTAGTGATGCCATTTGGGCTTACGAATACTTCAACTACTTTCCAAAGTTTGATGATAAAAAATATTTTGTAGCCTTTCCTCTTCCACTTTTTTGGAGTCTTCTTTGATTATATATTTGTTTATAGTGAGACTTGAGAGGATCATTTATCACATATGAGGAAGGTTTTTGATGTATTGAGGAATCACAAACTCTTTGCTAAAGAGAAGAAGTGTTCTTTCATGTAGACTAAGGTGGAGTACTTGGGCCATATTGTTAGTGAAAAAGGGATATATGCTAACCCTAAGAAGATGGAGTGTGTTGAAGATTAGCCAACACCTACTACCACTTCTTCACTTTGAGGTTTTCTTGGTCTATCATCATTTTATTATAGATTCATTAAGCATTATGCAGCTACCGCAGCTCCTTTGATTGTCAGTCAAAGAAGGAAGCTTTCTTTTGGGATGTAATTACATATAGTAGCTTCAACTAGTTAAAGGAACTCCATACTTCTGCTCCTATTTTAGTATGCCTAGACTTTTTAAAATAATTTACCATACAGTGTGACGTTAGTGGCTATGGCATAGGGATTATTTTGTTACAGGAGCATGGAGTTATTACATTTGAAAGTCGTAAGATTACAGATAAGGAAATGTCTATAATGTCTCATAAGCTTACAGATAAGAAAATGGCTATAAATGTCTATGACCAAGAGATATTGGCTATTTTACATGTGATAAAGAAGTGGTACCATTTGATGCCAGGAGGCATATTCCGCGGTGGATTCCGTGAGGTTTTGCGGTGGATTTCGTAAAATTTTATTTATTGCCAGGGCTCATATACAAGGTGGATTCCTTGTGTGAAAAGTCGATGGGGACGCCTGTTCTTTTTGGGTGTCTTGTTAATTTAATGTGCAAGTGGGTGATTCCATAGCGGGTGATTCCGCAAAATACATATTTAAATTAATAGATGTTTATGAGTTTAGAGTGCACACTCATAATAAATTAAGGTTAGGATTGAGTTCTAACCAATTTATTTATTTCGTATAGCTGAAGACTGCTAGGTATTCACTTTTGTTGATTTAATTTTATTATTTTCTAACAATTGTGAATGCTTTAGTTGATGTGTAGAGTAGGCAGCAGTGGTGTTGAGAAGCATTGGGCGATAGCGTGTATTCAAGTTATTTAGAAGAATTATCGTTTTTGATGGGCGCGCATCTTAGGTGTGGCGCCAATATTTATTTTGACGCACTTAATTATTGAAGCGCTTGACATTTATTTACTATTTTGTATGTGCATGAACACATGATTTAAATATTTGTATTGGACATTATATTTGGGCACCGCCCGAATCTTTGGGTGCCCAATAGCTTTAATTCTTAATGGGACAAAAGCAAAAACAAAAGCTAAAGCGTGATAATTGTAAATTAGGCTATTTTTTTATAGCTTGGAGATGAATAATATATCAAATACATGCTTTGTGGAGCGCTCACACAAGGCATGGGGGGTGATTGTACCCAATTAGTCTTTTGCTTCATGTTGTGCAAGTCTTCTATCTTATTTTTTGTGCAAAAGTAGAGTTCTTTTGTTCTTGGGGACCTTCTGACACTCACTACGTACACATATAGCATTTGATATGTGCACCAGTGGTATCAAAGTGAAGCTGAGATCGAGAGCTTCCAATCGCTTATCATCTCATGCGAAGACAGAGCTCCTGGAACGATCAAGCTCTACAGTCATCTTGTGGCAATCCGTCAATACCAGCATGTTCCTCGTAGTCAAGTACCCCCTGCTACGCACTCAGATCGCGAAGGACTGGCCTGTGCACAGGCGGAGGACCATGCGAGAAGCGTCTTCATCAAGTATTCTATTCTCAGAAGAAAGAGATAAGAAATTTCAAATTACTGTGGTTAAGAAGCTTAATAAGCTTTTAATAAAGCTTAATTTCTCAAAAGCTCACAGTGGTGGTGGTAGGATGAAGTCGATGGCGATGATTGCGGCGTCAACATACCGCCATCCTCACGATTTCAACCGTTTCATAAAAGCTTTAATTTAATAAAGCTAAAAGCTAAGCTTTACTAAAGCTAATCACTACTCTCCTTCTTAGCGGGTGTTTCTACTGAACTCCTTCCGGATCAATCCTGAACTTATTTCCACCTCTTTGGAAGCCCCTGTTCACACTTGTGGACTGACAAAGCCAGATTCCAGTAAACAGTTTGCAACACGCAGTCTACACGCACGATTATCTTCTTGGAAGACGGCCATGATATCAAATTCCGCATCTGCAAAGAAGCAATACTATAAAAATCCATAAAGAAAAAAGAGAAATAAGCCTTGTAAACCCGACTTTGAGCTACGCTCATCCCGCTAACAAGATTTCAAGTGTGTGAGGTCTTTTGGAATTTTGCAGGATGTCTGATCAAACCATGGAAGATTTTATGCTGAAGGTGACCTACCCGAACACCAACAATGGAGCAAAAACTGGATTTGATTATGATGCAGCTTCAAGAGGAATAAAAAGCACGTCAAACTTTGCAAGCTCAATTGGCCAATTTGCAACGATCTACCACCAATCAAGATGGATTGCAATCTAAAGATCTTATACAACGTACGATTGATGCAACACTTGAAGCGTAATCTATTCGGAAAGAAACAAAGATAAGTAAAAGAAATTTCAAATTTTGTACTTTCAATGGGTCCCGCAATGGAAAGGATGTACTTGCTTTTATCGGTCAATTTGATGATTATTTCCATGAAGAACAGTATGCTGAGAAAGACAAAATTAAGTGTGTCACTAATCATCTAGTGGACCGAGCATCCCTATGGTGGATTGTTGTCTGCAAGAGCATTAATTGTCCTACTACTTGGGAGACTTTCCAAAATAATTTTTTTCAGAATTTCCTTCCACCCCAATTCCACGAAAAAGCTATCAAACAATGGGATCTTCTGCAACAAAGGGATCGTGAGCCTATTTCACAATATACCGAGTGTTTTTGGAATGCTTTATTGCAACTACGAATGCTTGAAGATGTACCTGAGGCAACCCATAAACACAAGTTTATGTCTGGCTTACTTGGATATTTTTATGCAGAGGTCAACATGTTCAAGCCAATGACTCTCGAAGATGCAATTTCCTTGGCCCATGACACTGAAGACAAAATTTGAGGATGAGAAAAGCAACCACAACAATTTCAAACTAATGGTAACTTTGGTTCAAAACAATTCAATTCAAATTTTCTAAGATTCAATCAAAGTCATTTCCTTCCACCTTCATTTTGTAAATCTTGGACACGACCACCTACTTTACCATCAAACACAAATCCAAACCCTAAGCCATCTCTCCAGCCAAATCCCAACATTCCTAAACTTCCTGCTATTAGTAATAATGTATCTAAAGCCAAACCCATAGTCTGTTACAAATGTCATCAACTTGGATATCTAGTGGCGAATTGTCAAACCAAAAAGCCAATTGTTCATATCAATTTTTTGGGAGCGACAGAAGATGAAGAACATAAAGAAATGCCAGATTTCACGGAAGACGATGACGATATCGGTACTACTTCAGATACTTTACCAGGTATGCCAAATCCCTATTCTTTATTAACGATGAAATGTCTTGTGCATGGTAAAGAAAAGACTGTTTTACATGATGATGGAAGAACACACGACTTTATTTTTGCAAAATTGGTCAAAGAATTGAATTTACATACTGTTTCTACACATTATCGCATTAAGGTTGCATTCTTAGGCACTAGATACAATGGAACACAAGAAGTGCATGACTTAGAAATTAAAATTGGTAATTATGTTGAACGTAGAAATTTCTTAGTTTTTCCTTTGCAATCTAGTGACATTATCTTAGGAATGCCTTGGCATCATCAGTACAATCCCGATATAGATTATTACACGCATTCAATGAAGATTCATTCTAATGGAAAACAAATCACATTGCATGGTATGCACACTTTCGATAATTTTCCATTGCTTAGTCATACTCAGGCTAAACGTGCATTATGAAAAGGTAGCAAATCCTATTTAATATGGGTGAATGAAATCGAAGCTTAAGAAAATCAAATGCATTCTAAGCATGCACAATTTCTTTCACAATTTCAAGATTGTTTTGTTGCTGACTTCACGAGATAGACCTAATTCTTGGATCACAACCACCATGTAAAGCACCATATAGACATACCCAAATTGAACAGAAAGAAATTCAAGCCCAAATTGAAGAATTATTAACTCGAGGACTCATTACTTAGTAGCTCTCCATTTGATGCACCTGTCCTATTAGTGAAGAAGAAAAAAAATACATATCGCATGTGCATTGATTATCGTGTCCTAAAGAAAATCACTATTAAGAATAGATATCTAATTCCTAGGGTAGATGATCTTATGGATAAGCTACAAGGATTTGCAATATTCAGCAAGATAGATCTTAAATCTGGATACTATCAAGTAAGATTGAACACATCTGATGTATTCAAAACTACATTTAGAACACAATTTGGACACTATGAATTCCTTGTTATGCCTTTTGATTTAACTAATGCACCAACCACATTCAGTCGTATGATGAATCGCATATTTTTGAAGCATCATCATTGTGTCATTGTTTTCTTTGATGACATATTGGTTTTCAGTAAGAATGAGAATGAACATTATGAGCATTTATCTTTGGTTTTCAAATTATTGAAAGAGAATCAATTATATGCTAATCCGAAAAAGAGTGAATTTTTCCAAACATAAATTGAATACCTAGGACATATTGTTTCATCTGAAGGTATTAAAGTTGACCCTAAAAAGATAGAAGCAATTTTGAAGTGGCTGATACCTAAAAATATGCATGAATTACATTCTTTCTTAGGTCTTGCTAGCTTTTATAGAAAATTTGTGAGAAAATTTTCATTGCTTGCATTACCTTTAACAAAACTATTAAAGAAAGGCATTGTGTATCATTGGTCCGACAATCAACAAAAGTCCTTTGATTTACTGAAACATGCTTTAACTCATGCTCCTGTATTGCAATTACCTGACTTCAATAGACCATTTTTCCTAGTAGTCTTTGATGCTAGTGGATCTCGAATAGGAGCAGTCCTTATGCAAGATTCTCATCCCATAGCCCACTCTAGCAGCAAACTTAAACCCTCTGAACTTAAGTATTCTACCTATGATAAAGAATTGCTAGCTATATTACAAGCTTTACATCAATGGAAACACTATTTAATGGGATCTGAATTCATAATAAAAAATGACCAACAAAGCATTAAACATCTCCTTAGTCAACCACAAATATATGACCAACACATTAAATGGGCAGCTTTTATTCAAAGTTTTCATCCACTCATACAATATCATCCCGGAAAAGAGAATGTTGTTGCCGATGCTTTAAGTAGAAGATCGACTATTCATAATATTTCTGTGATATCTTTTGACTCTCTTCTCCCTATAAAATATACTTATAACCAAGACGAGACTTTTCAAGCTGGTTGGAATAAATTAGCTACAAATAACTAAATTTCCATTGATTCATTTTCTTACACTAATGGATTTATGTTTTATGAAAAAATATTATGTGTAACTATTCCATTTCGATCATTTGTTTTGTATGAAATTCATTGTCCCCCATACCAAGGCCATAGAGGAATTATTTCTACTTTTCGTACACTCATTGAATATTTTTATTGGCCACACATGGAATCTGATGTATCTAACTTTGTATCTGAATGCTTAATTTTTCAAAGAGTTAAACGACACCATGGTAAACAATATGGTTTATTAATGCCTTTACCAATTCCAGAACGACCATGGGAACAGATCTCAATGGATTTTATCACTGGTTTGCCTAACACTAAAGCTAATCATGACATGATTTAGACTATTGTTGATAGGTTTAGCAAACAAGCATATTTCATTCCATGCAAGAAAACACTAAATGCATCTCAAGCTACTCAATTTTTCTTAAAACTGTTTTTACTAATCATGGTTTGCCAAAAGTTATTAATTCTGACTGTGATTCTAGAGTATGCAATAATTTTTTGGATTACTTTGTTTGCTAATTTAGAAACAAAGATTGATTTTTCATCTACATTTCATCCTGAAACAAATGGGCAAACAGAAGCTAGTAACAGTATTATTTTAGATCTTTTGCGTGTATACACAATTTCAAAACCACAAACATGGGATACACGTTTACATTTACTTCAATTTGCATACAATAACACACCACATACAACGACACAGAACGCACCATTTGAAATTATTTATGGATATAGATTACCTACACTTGTTACATCATTGTCAAACAAAGTTCAAGCTACTGATGATATTGCTAACATGCATGCTACTATTTTTTATGAAGTTAAAAATATGATTGCCAAAGCCCAACAATCATACACAAAACAAGCCAACAAGAAAAGAAAAGCTATGAGTTTCAAAGTTGATGATTATATTTGGTTACGTATTGAAAAGCGAAGATTACAAAGTGTTGACAAACACCCTGTTGTAAAGTTAGCCCCTATATTTTATGGACCTTTCAAGATCATTCACAAAATCAATGACAATACATTTAAACTAGAATTACCACAACACTGGGAAATCCACAAAACTTTTCATATCAATTTATTACGACCTTTTAGAGGACAATTACTTGTACACCTTGTTTATGAAAACCCTCCTTTTCTAGAAGAAGAAACTAAAATCCTTGAAGGTGAAACTATTCTGGATACTGACTTTATGACCACTAGAACTGGCTGTAGATATTCTCGATATTTGGTTAAGTTTAAAAATCATCCTATTGAAGAGGCCCAATGGATGCACGCTTGAGACCTAAGTGCTTACCCCTCACTGCTGACTCCACATTGAGCTAATAGTAATTAAGGACAATTGCTATCCCACCCCGGGGATATGATGCTAGGAGGCATATTCCACGGTGGATTCCGTGAGGTTTTGCAGTGGATTCCATAAAATTTTATTAATTGCCGGGGCTCATACACAAGGTGGATTCCTTGTGCGAAAAGTCAATGGGGACGCCTGTCCTTTTTGGACATCTTGTTAATTTGATGTGCAAGTGGGTGATTTTGTAGCGGGTGATTCCGCAAAATACATATTTAAATTAATAGACGTTTATGAGTTTAGAGTGCGCACTCGTAATAAATTAAGGTTAGGATTGAGTTCTAACCAATTTATTTATTTTGTAGCTAAAGACTGCTAGGTATTCACTTTTGTTGGTTTAATTTTATTATTTTCTAACAATTGTGAATGCTTTAGTTGATGTGTAGAGTAGGCAGCGGTGGTGTTGGAAAGCACTGGGCGATAGCTTGTATTCAAGTTATTTAGAATAAATTATCGTTTTTGATGGGTGCGCATCTTAGGCGTAGCGCCAATATTTATTTTGACGTGCTTAATTATTGAAGCGCTTGACATTTATTTACTATTTTGTATGCACATGGGCACACGATTTAAATATTTATATTGGACATTGTATTTGGACACCGCTCGACTCTTTGATGGGTACCCAATAGCTTTAATTCTTAGTGGGACAAAAGTAAACACAAAAGCTAAGGCGTGCTAATTGTAAATTGGGCTTTTTTTTATAGCTTGGAGATGAATAATATATCAAATACATGCTTTGTGGAGCGCTCACACAAGGCATGGGGGGAGATTGTATCCAATTTGTCTTTTGCTTCATGTCGTGCAAGTCTTTTCTCTTGTTTTTTGTGCAAAAGTAGAGTTCTTTTGTTCTTGGGGACCTTCCAGCACTCACTACGTGCACATACAGCTTCCGATCTGTGCACCACCATTACTTGTATGGTAGCCGATTTAGAATTCAATGTGATTATATGGTCCTAAATTATTTTCTCACTCAATCCAATCTCACTCCTAAGCAGTGTAGGTGGGTAGCTACTCTGTAAAATTATGATTTTGATATCACTCATACAAAGGGCAAAGACAACGTGGTAGTAAGCTGATTCTCTTTTTCATATATGAGCATATAAAGTTTTAGCTACTATGACTATGCTACATACTGATTGGATTGAAAATTTACAGGAAGCCTATCTTTTGGATGATGAGATTTGCTATGTTTTGCATAAATTATAGCAAGGTCTCATGGAGAAAAACTCCCATTATCAGCTTAAAAATGGCCTAATCTCGTTTAATGGCAAGATTGTTATTCCCTCTACTTCTTCTTTCACATGGAAAATTATAGAGGAGTTGCATTCTTTGCCTTTACTTAAATTTTTTTGAGTTTTTAAAACCTATGATAAGATCAGTAAAAGCTTTTATTGGAAAGGATTATGGAAAGATGTTAAGGATTTTATTATGAAGTGTATGCCTTATCAACATAATAAGGATAGCATCCATGAGTCAAGTGGTTTGTTACAGCCACTACCTATTCTTGAGGGCAAGTAGATGCACATTACCATGGACTTGCTCTTACCAAGACAAAGTTCACTGCTTCAAAGGTGGCTAATCAGTTTATGGAGGAGATCTTTAGATTACATGGATTACCATAGGTGATTATATATGATAGGGATTCAAAGTTCATGAGTAACTTTTGGCAAGCAATATTCAGTTCCATGGGTACTAAATTGACTCCAACATCCTATTATCCACAAATTAATAGCCAAATAGAAAGGGTAAATAAGTGGTTGGAGACTTACCTTTGCTATTTTTGTCATGATGTGCAATATGCATAGAATTCTTGGTTTCATGTGGCTGATTTTGCCTATAATAACTCCACTCATACTTGTATTGGAGTTTCACCCCTTTAAGGCTATGTATGGTTATAAGGTGCCCTTACCCACATCCATTTTCAATGAGAAAATCAATCCTCATGGGAAAGAAGATTTGAAAGGAATGTAGACCCTTCTTCAACAATGTAAGATGAATCTTAGGAAGGCCCAAGATCAAATGAATATGTATGTAGATGAGAAGGGGCAACCTTATAGAGTTCCAAGGAGAATTAGTTTTGTTGAAAGCGCCCAAGACTCATTACTCTACCTTGAAGGATGGATCCAATAACAAGCTTGCTCATAGATTTTATGGACCCTACAAGATCTTTAAGCACAATAGAGACTTGGAATATAGATTGGAACTATCCTCTTTTACTAAGATTTATAATGTATTCCATGTCAATCGGCTCGAACCCTTCTATGGTACTCTTGTGGATATAGTTGATGAGCTACCACGTATAGATGAAGAAGATCTTATTCAGTACATCCCTGAGATCATCATAGGTCAGCATGAGAAGAAGATTCACCCTCATTCTATCATTGAATATTTGATTAGATAGAGAGATTTGATGCCCGAAGAAGCTCCTTGGAGGCTTGAATCTATATTAGATGAGTTTTCTTATCTATGGGATGCATTGGTACTAAAGCATAACTAAAGCGGAGCTAGTTATGGAGAAAATAGGATCTTAACAACGCTCTATTTTAGGATAGTTTTTATTTTGAAATTTTTTTAAATATGCTATCTATATAAAGTTAAAATACTCTTCAAAATCTACATTTTGACATGTTTCATGCTTCATTTAGACACTTCCACTAGAAGTTATGGCAGATTTTATTCAGCAGGGTTTGTTTTTACAACAAGCTATCCTCTCATTCTTGAGCTTATTTCTTGAAGACTTATAGGCTCCAAATTCTTTTGAGAAATAAATATCATGCATACAGTTGAGGCATATCTTCACATCTTCCTTTCAGTCAATATATCTTCAATCTTTGATTCATTTCTATACTTTGTATATCTAAAACCAGAGTAATGCTCTATTTCATCCATCCTTTCCAACCATTCTAAGTTTGTTTTTATGGGCAAAAACCTTTGGGAAATGATGGATTGTAAAAAGCTCAAAATAATATATATTTTAGTGTGGAATTATTAATAATAACTTGTCACACTAACATAGATATAAAAGGGGTGAGACATGGAAATTTTCACATCTTTTGAACATTAATACATTTTACTATCTCTTACCTCATCTTCTTATTCATAACTTCTATAGCTTCTCTCTCTTCTTTCCTAATTTTCTAGACTTTCTCTCTCCTCATCAATGTTTTCTCTCTCATTTTCTCTTATTTCTCTCACCTCTTACTTCTCTCATTGACATTTACTTTGTGTCAATGACTAGGTGTTATTTTATAAATAGCATCAACAAGTTTTTTGCAAACAAAGAAGATGCATCTTTATGGTAAAGACGGAGTTCCATATCAAGAGGTAGCTCAATTGATATTCATAGATTTTTCTATGAGCATGCTTGTGGATGATCTAGGTCACATTCCATTGGGTATGGTAGTTTTTCTCTCATATAAGGTTTACATCAAAGTCACTTCTCAATCGTCATGACCCTAGTGTTTCTTTTAAAGGGCATGATTGTTTCCAAGTGGAACACATTCTCAAAGGGTCTAATTAGGGGTTGCATGGTTCTTGCTTATGAGTATTTGTCTGATGAGGGGATTCTTGGTTATTATATGCTTTTCAAAGCATGTAAGTCAATTTACTATGGATGTGACAAGACTCGGACTTGCGCTTCACTGCACTTGGACCCTCATCTGTGACTCCAAGGCTTATCGACACCTTGTTACACTTGACAAGTGGTAAGATAACAAAGTTGGATTCTTTGAACATATTTTTGTATGTTGTAAACAAGGTCTACGTTGCATGATTTAAACATAAACTTAGGTCACTCATTCTATTTCCACTCATGAATAGGTACTTGATCTTACCATGTATCTTTGGCATTGTGCTAGTCATGTTATGCCCCGCTATGACAGAGAGGCTCGGGAGAAGATTTCAGAGAGGTTATCTCTTGCATAGCATAACTACATACTAGATTATTGTGTTTTTTCCAAGATGTTGATGGTGTCATTATTACAAGTGGTGCTGAGAAGTTTCCTATTTTCTATCAGTAAGTAGTCATATATGTTTTTCCTCTCGAGTTGCCTCAAATGGTATTTCCATTATTTCTAGTTGCATGACTATGAAAATTTTATATCTTGATTGGTATTATGCTTAAATTGTTATTACCTACATTCATGGAGTGCCACGACTAAGTGTTAACCCCAACATGAAGAAAGCAAAAGAAAGTGGAAAAGACGTAGGGCAAAGGCGGAAAAAAGGTAGCCCAACTGAAGAAAGAAAAGGAGAAAAGGCCAAAAGCGCAAGGGCAACCTTAAAAGTCCAAGGCAAAGGCAAAAGGGGAAAGGCGCATTTTAAAATAAAAAGGCGCACCTTGAAATCTTGTAAAAGAGCACCGGGCTCTCACCCGTGCAATTTGTAAATGTAGACGGGCAGTGGACAGGAAGCTAGGAAGATAGAAGGACAATGGGAAAAAGGGCCTAGGCTATGGCCGGCCATGTAAAAGAGGGAAAAGGGGATGACCGCCCAAAAGGGATTTAGGGTTTTGTATATAAGGTTGAAAAGTGAATGAGAAGCTCATTCTTGTGTGTGGCCAAAAGTAGGTCTCCTCTTCTTCTTCTTCTTCTTCTTCTTGCTTGCTTGAGCTTGTGCTTGAGAGAGGGAGTGTGAGAGTGTGAGGGAGTGAGTGTGTGAGGGTGAGGGACCTAGGAGGAGAAGCTCTCCATCTTCTCCTCTCTTCTTCTCTTCTCTTCTCTTCTCTTGTCTTGCTCGCGGCAATGGAGCTTGGAGCTTGGAGCTTGAGGATGGAGCTCGCTTGAAGCTTGCACTTGGATCGTGGAGCTACCGGAGTGTGCGGGAGAGGAGGTAACTCAAACGGCATCAAGGTAAGCTCACTACACTCGTAGATATGGATGGCGCGTCGGTTATGTGAGAGGTAGCCATTAGTGCTCGGCTTGGAACGCTTGAATCAATAAGCAATTCGTGGGTCTTGGCGGTTGAGCGAAAGCTCCCACATTTTGGTTCCGTTGCCGGGACCACGGATTCAAGCCTTGAGCGCTTGCGCGCTTCGAATCGAGCACTGGAGTAGGGTTTTCCCCGAACCGGTGCTTAAGGTAGATAGGTAGGAAGCGAGGGGGTTGAAGATGGTATTCGATCTCCTTGGCAAGTAGGTGTTTTGCTTTCTTGAGATTTATGTTGTGGAAAGAAGTAGTGTAGGAATTTACTTTGTGATTGGATGCATTAGGATAGGAAAAAACAAAGAAAAAGAAACAAACAGTAGGGTTCTCTGTTGCTGTATAACAGGCTAAAACATGGAAATAGGGGCACAGATCCTTGGAGTGCCGTTCGATTCGAGCACCACAGTGGTTCTAGGCATGTCTGGCATTCCCTTATAGTGTCCTGCACCTATGTGGAAGGCGCTTAACGATTCGGTGTAGTAGACGTCAGCCTAGAGGCATCGCGTGCAACTCGCAGGCTGTCGTCCGCGCCGTCAGACCAGGCCATCCGAGTCCCAGAATCGGACGTCCGATTTTGAGAATCGGACGTTTGGACAACCATCCGATCGGACCAACCCGTCCGATTTTGAGAATTGGACGCTCAGACCACTCGGACACTCGGACTTGGACCAACCCGTCCAATTTTGGAAATCGAACCACTCAGACTCGGACGCTCGGACAACTGTCCGATCGGACCAACCCGTCAGACTCAGACACTCGAACCAGTCAGACTCGGACTAGTTAGAATCGGACTAGTCAGAATTGGACCAACCCATCAGAATCGGACCACCCAGAATCGGACCGTCCGGAATCGGACTGTCCAGAATCGGCGGACCACCTTGTCCGATCCGATTCCCAAAATCGGACCACTTGAAAATCGGACCACTTTTTCGATCCGATTCCCAGAATCGAACGTGAGCAAAATCGGACCACTGGGCCGATCGGACCAACCCAAAATCGGATGTCCGATTCTGATAATCGGACTCCTGAAAATTGGACATCGGAGAATCGAACAAAAAAGTGTCAAAATCAGACAGGTATCTAGAACACAAATTTTGACACATCTAAACCCCGAGATTGACCCCAAAGGCTATTAGAGCTAAAAGCACATCACAGATCCATCACTGGGCTAAAATTTAGAGCATGTAGTTCAAAATTTGGCTATAAACGGTCCTCCAAATTGTGTATGGATTTTACTGTAACGGCCCTGCGGGCCGGGGGGGACTGCCCCCCCGGACCCCCGCAGAGAGGGCTCTCCTCCGCACCTCCCTCGAGGAGGTTGGAGAGAAAACGCGCGACGTGACAGGCCTTCCAAATTGGACCCCAGTGAAGTAATGGCTCTACACCAGCATGGAGTCTCACTTGCAATAGAGCAACCAAAAGCCCATACCCGAACATAGAGAAATAGAGACCCTAGAACATCAATGGGCCAATCTAGCCATCAAGGGCAAGAAGGCCACACCACGAGAACACAAAGACATTGTGTTCAAACCATGTCTAGTCAGAGCAAAATGCAACTTCAGCAAGCTACAAATGCGAAGATGACTAGACATGACACTCTTGACGAGAGATGTACCTTGAATAGCACTGCACTGACAATCCAAGATAGCAATGAAAAATCCACATCTGGTCGCGCAGTCGAGAACTCAAGGGCATCTGTCAAAAGGCTTAAATTTACATGCCAAGACCCGGAAGATGAAGACATAGTACCACCCGCTTATCTTAGGGTCAAACTCACCTCGAAAAGAGAGCATACTATTGATGCTCTAATTGATGAAGGAGCAGACTTTAATATCTTGACCTATGAATCATGGACCCTACTAGGCCAACCAGAGCTCACACCGACTAGTGCAACTCTTAGCCCTTATGGGGGACACCCACAAGCACTCATAGGGAAGTGCAAAATCCTTGCGACAATTGAAATGGAAAGCTTGCCTATCCTGTTTCATGTTCCTCCAAAAAGTGCTAGCTGTAGGAAAGAAACCCTCCTAGGAAGACCTTTCAAAAGGGTGACCAAATGTGAGGCTGACTATGTAGCACAGAGGATACACCTCACACTACCGGGTGTGAGGATAGTCACCACCTTTAGCAAGGGTGACCTCATCGAACCTCAAGGGAAAGGCAAGGAAGGTGATGACATAACGATCACGCCTACAAACGAGGGCAAGGACTTGTTGGAAGAGTTGATATAAGAACAGGTCAAACAACGAGAACCAGTGAGTGAGGCCATGCCGGAAACAAGAAGGTCAAGAGACAAGGCCAAGGACAGGGTTTGGACTCACAAATATCGTAGAAGACCATGAAAGAAGCCCAAGCCTTATAGGCGAAGGCATCAATGGAGAGCTAGCACAACGCCGCGATGGATATCCAAAGCGTTGCTTCGTGCTCAAGGGTATTATGCAGGCAACCAATGGATTTGGGTACCAAAACCCCCTGCTAAACCGCCTCTATCAACTGAAGGCCAGAGTGCATCAAAAGCATGGCACAAGAGGAAATCTAAGAGAAACTCTAGGTCTCAAGGCAAGAAACCAGACATGATTGTTCGAAGGAAAGAGCCCCAGCCTAGGATGCTAAATAGATAGATGTCATACGTAGCCATTGAGCAGCCACAAAAATCATTAGTGCCCAAGGAGCCTTTGCTTTCCCAAGGGGAGAGCAAGCATCATAGGCACAACATTGCTCAAGGCAAGGCTGATCGCTCAACAAAGCAAATGGCACAATCGTCTAAAAGCCTCGAGCAAATCATTCAGCCAGTGCCAAGTCCACCTAAGAGTCCTGGATCTCCTACATCCTCTTTTTTCAAAAGGACACAGGAAGCACAACAGCGGTTGTCAAGGGAAACGGCTCAATTCCAATCTCTATCTCCATCTAAGTTTCCAAATGTCCAAGAGGTGGGACATGACGCCATCTATAGCTCTCGACTCAAGGATATGCATGAGCAACCTAATGTGACTAAATCAACTCATGCTCTATCTACACAGATGAGTGCTCAAAGGCCAACAAAAGACATGACCACTTCTGATCGCCCTAGGGACTTGACACCGCAATCCACCAAGGGTAGCCAGCCCACTAAACTAGCTACTACTACTTCCAATCAGGGATCACAGCAGTCACAGCCCTTGGCCGTGACAATACCCTATGTGGAACATGTCCTTAGAAGTTCACCTATGGAAGAGGTGTCGCAACCAACTTCCTCGAAAACTCCAGCACTTTCAAAGGGCCTAAAGCCTAGGCTGGAGGAGTTAAACACAAGGGAGTTGGTTGAAAAGCTAGACTCTCCGAAAAGAGCGGCAGTTGTGCCCTCACAACCGGGCAAGGCTATTTAGCAAACCACGGCTATGTCCCATAAGGACACACTAGAAAAGGGAAATGCTGAGGCCCGACCAAGCACATCAACGGTCAATAAAGCCCAGGGTCCTGAGATGTTAGATGCACCTACGTTAACCAAGAAAAAGAGGAGAAAACAACGAAAACAACAACAGTTACAGGTGGTTGTGGACCCCAAGAACATTGAGACGAAGGGCGTTGGAGAGCTGATAAATAAAGCATCGAGTCCATCCACCAATGAACACATTAATGCCTCTCCTAATAGCGGTGAACCCTCAAACACATCCGTGTGCTCTGACAAACCAAAGCAACAATTGCCATCAACAGTTGCTTGCAACACTCTATCCACTGACAATAGAACTCACATTGATCAATCAAGAGTGGATACAACGCTGTCACAACAGGGTGACAAATCTATACCAGTCACATCAGAGAAGAACCATGACAAAATAGCAGCAAAGCCTCAGGAGAAACGTGAGAACCCCAAGAGCATAAGAAATCCTAGCGTTGACCAATCTTGCTCATCTAGGCCTGAGCCCCCAGCCATGCTAAAGCCTAAGGAAACTCTTAGAACTTTGCATGAGATAGCAACTGAGAAAGCCCTCGTTGAACATAGAAGTGTCGCAGAATGCTTAACTGAGTTGGAGGCTAAGCTCAAAGTGGTTGCGCGTGTCTACGTCCTTGCGGACATGGGCATGATCCCCAAGGAGCAGCTTGGAGATTACTTGACCTTTCCTCTATCATGGGAAGAACAAGAACATCTTAACGGGCACTACGACAGGCTCCTGCATGAACATACGCGACTCATCCCTGATGAGGAGGCTGACGAACTGCGCTTAACCATCACATTCAATGAAGTGCTCTGTCGACCGAATCTTGTAGACATAGAGCTACTAAAGCGACTGTCAGCAGGCCAGAGTCAATTTGAGCAGCGTTGGTGCAAAAGCCGCGTTGTAATGGCCGAACTAGGGGCTCAGATCATGACGGTCTCAGAAGAGCAATTGGCCAAATGGCGGTCTCAAAGAGACCCAACCTATGTGGCACCAACTTCCCTTCGAGTGCTCACTGACATTTGGGGTACGGACTTAGTTGGGACTAGGCTACAGGGCCCTTTGATTGATAAGGTTCTCACTAAGGAGGAGTTACATATTGCCAGTAGACTCGGACAAGGTTCCATGCTACTCGACGTGGCAAAATATCTAGCAGTATTAAGTCAGCTGCCACGAATACTAGATGCGTGTGCCACGCTCTGGTACAACCCCGAGTTCTACACTTGGTTCTTATCCTCGTAAAGTGACATGGATTCATAAATATGTATATAAATAAAAACTGATTCTTGTGTCACCTTGTATGAACAATATCAACACACACAAGTAATGATAGTCAAGAGCAGGGAGAAGAGTTGGTTCTAATAGGCTAACCTCCTCAAGTCCTCTTCTCATCACACATTGAAAAGCCGTATGACCATTCCAACCTCCAAGTGAAGGGCATGCAACCCATGTTACCGCCATAGGAAGCCTTGACCAACAACACTGATGGAGTAGGCAGGGTGCAGCCCCTTTTCTATACACCTTCTTCCCTTTTTGGTCTATCCTTCCGAGGATGTGCCCTATCCCACTCCATGACAACTAGTGCACTCTGCCTTCGTACCATTGCAATCAGTGGTGATAAGCACCGCACGATTGGCCCTGAAAAGTACACCGTACTCATCAAGCAAGTCCAATAGTTTCTAGCTACTGAAAGTGCGGTGTCCTTGTATTCAATTATGCTACATCGTGCAGTCACAATGCAAAGGATGTCTCATATAACTTCACATGTACTCCTTCTCCACATGGATAACTTTGCTTCATCCACACATTGTTATGAGAAACTAGCCCATGGTATTCTAACTATGTAATATCTAAGTAGGCACGAGCACTCACATAATATTTGCATCAAAGTATATCCACAGTTTGGGTTCTCAAGTGCAGGACAATACTCTAGGCTTGCTTAGAGTTTGACCTGTCTCCCAAACTAATCAAAATATGTCTTGTGCATGATGAGAAGCCTAGCACTATCCCTTAAGGAGAGACCACATGTGAGGTTTTCCAATTGCAGGTATAAGGTGTTGTTCACTCTTCATCGACACTCAACTTTGACTGCTGGTCCCTTACCATCCGACAAGCCCGCAAAGAATCGTCATGTGCAGAATCCCCAACAAACCAACACTTGTGCTGGCCATCAATGCAATCCCCAACACAGCATAGCCCTACCACCACCTCCAACAACCTTCCACCAGCCACCTTGGCCACCAACACGCCCCCAGGACCTTCTGCCACACCACCACCAACACTCCTCCACAGGAACCACAGGCGTCCTTGTCACCCACGTCTTCGGTGCATGCTACAGCCTGCTACCTACGATGGTGAGTGCCATGGGACTGGCACTCATCTCGGAGGGGGGTAATGTTAACCCCAACACGAAGAAAGCAAAAGAAAGTGGAAAAGACGCAAGGCAAAGGCAGAAAAAAGGTAGCTCGACTGAAGAAAGAAAAGGAGAAAAGGCCAAAAGCGCAAGGGCAACCTTAAAAGTCCAAGGCAAAGGCAAAAGGGGAAATGCGCATTTTAAAATAAAAAGGCGCACCCTGAAATCTTGTAAAAGAGCGCCGGGCTCTCACCCGTGCAATTTGTAAATGCAGACGGGCAGTGGACAGGAAGCTAGGAAGATAGAAGGACAATGGGAAAAAGGGCCTATGTAAAAGAGGGAAAAGGGGATGACCGCCCAAAAGGGATTTATGGTTTTGTATATAAGGTTGAAAAGTGAATGAGAAGCTCATTCTTGTGTGTGGCCAAAAGTAGCTCTCCTCTTCTTCTTCTTCTTCTTCTTCTTGCTTGCTTGAGCTTGTGCTTGAGAGAGGGAGTGTGAGAGTGTGAGGGAGTGAGTGTGTGAGGGTGAGGGACCGAGGAGGAGAAGCTCTCCATCTTCTCCTCTCTTCTTCTCTTCTCTTCTCTTCTCTTCTCTTGCTCGCGGCAATGGAGCTTGGAGCTTGGAGCTTGAGGATGGAGCTCGCTTGAAGCTTGCACTTGGATCGTGGAGCTACCGGAGTGTGCGGGAGAGGAGGTAACTCAAACGGCATCAAGGTAAGCTCACTACACTCGTAGATATGGATGGCGCGTCAATTATGTGAGAGGTAGCCATTAGTGCTCGGCTTGGAATGCTTGAATCAATAAGCGGTCAGTGGGTCTTGGCAGTTAAGCGAAAGCTCCCACACTAAGTTTCAATGTATTTGCAGGGTGTGGTGGTTTGGCACAAGCTAGCACAGTGGAGATGAGACATTGTATGTGTCTAGAGCTAGACAATGTGCTCTATGGGGAGTGTTTAGCTACCATAGTGTATGGACTAGTACTATGTTGAGGGATATAGTGTTTTTATTTTTTAGAGACTCTAGAATCCCTTAGGAGTTCACCTATAAGAAACCATCTATATAACATGTGTTCAAAGGATATGAAGAAATACACTTTCTTTATATGTTATAAGGCCTTAGAATGACCTTTCTTACCTTACTAAAATTATGAATTTTTTTCAATTTGTAATTTTAAACCCCTTCGGTAAATATAATCTTGTAAATTTCACTAAATATAATGCATTTTCTTTTTAACTCATGTAGTATCTTAGATGTTCTATATAGTGGACCCCTTGACAACGAGGAGTACTAACTACTTGTGGGATTGTAACATATGTATCTCCACAACATCCACCTAAGAACCAACCATAGTATGATGAGGTAAAGAGCCTTTTAAGTCTCCACAGCATTCATCATGAAGTCACTACCTCCATCATTCAAGCCAAGGGGGTGCACCTTATAGAATATGTAAGATACCCAATGAGTTCAAAAGAAATGATATTTTATTTAGTAAAATTTACAAGATTATATTTACAAAAGAGTTTTTTTAATTACAATTTAAAAACTATTGTAAGTTTAGTCAAATAAAAGAGATTACTTCCCTCTATGGAAGTTCTTAGTAATCTAATTACCTACCACATTACGTGAAAATATAAAAACTACTTCATTAATTAAAAAATCATTTTATGCACAGTTTTTCATTTGCATAATTTACTCACGGACATATAATCAGAATAAAACAAATTCATTGATTAGGTTTCATAATGTATGTTCTCCTACCCATATAGGATAAAAATTACAATTTCATGTGCTGCCTCATCTGGCACATCTGCACGTCACCAAGATCAAATCCATCTATAGCTAGCATTTTTAAGTTTCCCAAGTACCAAGAAGTTCCTAGGTGCGTAAAGGATTCACTAGCCAGAGCCTCACTCGCACCCTATCCACCTCCTACTTAATACGATCCTTGCTGGGAGACCTCTTGGCATCGAAGTCGGTCCATGCTTCCATGGTGGTAAAAACACCCCCCTTGGTATAGGGATTCAACACCTACCCATGGGGGAGGTATAGGGATCCTCAATTTTTATCTATTCCAATACTTAATTCAATCCCGATCTAATCTAGAAAATCACAAACAAGATTCATGTCTTCAAGCAGTTATGGCTTCAATCAATCATGAAACTTTCAAGTGATGATTAATCTAGTAGCAATCGACCTTTGAAATTCACTTTCCCCTAGGGTATCTAGATTTTAGGGTCTCTAACCTCTCAGTTTAAGGTTTATAATTACATTCTTGTAACCAAGTTTCTTGGTCTTAAGTCAATTTCTTCAACTTAGAGATATTTTCGGTCCTAAAATTTTCTTACAAAGCTTCTAGGTCAAACTATTCAACTAATTTCTTAAGGGTTCATTCTTAATAAATCCATATTGAAATTTTCCTCATGATTTCTCTTGAGTTCTAGAATTTCATAGTTTTCCTTACAGTTTCTAGCCTATAAGATGCTCTAATAAATTACCAAGTGAATACTCTAAGATCACATTATTTCTTAAGAGACTTATCTTATTTCTATTGAATTCGAATAGAATTTTTTAGAAAAACTTGTGGTATCAAAATTAAATAAAGGGTTGTTATCCACGTCCATTACTCCGTTAGTGACTCCCATCCTCGCAACTCCAAATGTTGCTTCCACATTAGTAGGGTTATTCGTGATTTTCACTTTTAAATTCTTTTTCTTTGGGGCCATGATGAAAATATGATTCATAGAAGAAGAAGAAGACGGCAGTAATACTGGTCAATAAGGGTGTAAGACTCTCGATGATGATGATTATTATTTTGGGATTCAATGATGTAGGCCTCGCGGATGGTTCTTCTTGCTTCGTGAAGAGTAATACTTCTCTCTCTCTCACCTTAGCAAGCAAGGATAAGAACAAGAGTATCTCTTTCTCTAGTATAGAGAAAGAGTGAGAGAATAGATATGATCTCTCTCTCTCTAGTCGATGGAATAGGGACGAGAGTAGAGATATGGCTTCTAATCGGATTGATAGAATAGGGTAAATTTCTTCAGTGTCTTGTCTTCTCGGATCAGAGTAGAAGAGGATGAGAGACCTTCAGTGGATCCCCTCCTTGGGTTGAATGGAATGATGTCTTCTCGTCTCGCACAATAGAGTCTCCTCCTTCTCGATTGGCGTCTCATCCTCATTAAGATTTCTCTTGTCTATCTCCATGGTCATCCCCATGCCCTCAATTTATAGTTTTGCAAGGAGGATGAAAGAGAGGACGCTTGCTTTTTAGCATTTTTTGATGACATCATCAATAACAAAGAGAGAATGCTTTTTTTAGCACTTCTAATGACATCATTGATGATGTCAGAGAGGGAGCTCCATTTTTGTAGCGTGAAGATAAAAATCTATGAATATATGGGCGAGCACCGCGTTGCGTGTCGTTGGGCGGCCGTCACTCCAAAGCAGTGACCAAGGCAGCAATCAAGTCATCTTGACCTTGGCATACTTGGCAATGGGCTACGAAGGCTTCATTGGCACCATTGGCTATGCGTGAGAAGCTCCCACTAGCTTGTAGGAAAATCTTCCCGGGAGGTCACCCATCCTAGCACTGTCGTCACCCAAGTGCACTTACCTACCAAGTGACTATCCATTAGGCTAGTTCTTTTTGTTGTTCTATACTACAAACATAGTTTTAATAAGCTAGTCTTGGGAGGGTCTCCCAAGTCTTTCTTCCATATGAACTGGCATATAATACCTCATTAATAATAATTATTATATTCATAATGAGAGTCAGTTTTATAACTTGAGCTAGTTTTTTTTATAAATATAAATGTGCAACATAAATCAATTTTCTTTGGAATGTATACACACATTAAAATATACTAAGTAATGGAGACATTACATTCTTCCCTTCTTAGAGAAATCAAGATGTCCTCATCTCAAGAGGATTTGGGGGTATTCTTTCATAAGGGTTACCTCATCGACCCAAGTGGCATCCTCTTCAGGATAATCCTTCCACTAGATGAGATATTCTCTAAGGGTCCTATTCCTAAGGATTCTTTCTTTTATATCCAAGATTCTATTAGGTTGAAGTTCAAGTAAACCTTGGCTCGGCATTGCAACTTGTTGATCATCAAGAATATGATCAGGATTAGGTACATAGGGCTTCAAGAGACTTACATGGAATACATCATGAACTTTTAGGGTTTTCGAATGTTGCAACTTATAAGCATTAGGTCCAATAGAATTTATGACTTTGTAAGGTCCAAAATATATTTAACTTAGCTTTTTGAAATTTCCCAATGATAAAGAACTCCTCTTTGGGCATACAATAATAAAAACCTTGTCCCCTTCTTGGAAGACTCACTCTTTTCTCCCTAGGTCAGCATAGGTTTTCTACCAATCTTTAACAGCTTGTATAACTTGCTTGATGGTTTTGACTTGTTCTTCTATCTCTTCAAGCATCTTCTTAGAAGATTCAACCTTCAAGGTAGGGTTGGAGAAGTTTAGTGGAGCTAGGCATTCTTGCCCATATAGAGCTTGAAATGTGGTCATTTGAATGCTCTAATGTTAGGATACATTGTGAGAAAATTCCATCAAAGGTAGATATTGTATCCACCATCTAAGTTCTTTGTAACAATGTGCCCTAAGTATGTCTTCAATGACCTGATTTGCATGCTCTAGCTGCCCATTAGTTTGAGGGTAATAAGCTGTACTAAAACAAAGATGTGTATCGAGAGCTTCAAATAATCCCTTTCAAAAATGCAAAGTGAATAGAGAATCACGATTGCTGATAATTCTCTTTGGCAGTCCATGAAGTCTACAGATTTCTTTGACAAATAACCTAGCAATACCTGAGGCTTTGTAGCTAGTTTTGACTAGAATAGAGTGGGTAACCTTAGTGAACATGTCCACAATTACCATGATCAAGTTGTATCCTCCTTGAATTGAGGGTAATCCTACTACAAAATCTATACTAATGAATTCCCATTTCATCTTAGGAATATTAAGTGGTTGTAGCTTTTTTGGCAGCTTAACTCGTTCGACTTTTATTCATTGGCAACTCAAGCATTTAGTTACGTATTTAAGTACATCACTTTTGAGCTTTTTCCAATGATAGCTTTTCCTAACTACATTGAGGGTTTTGGCATAGCCAAGATGTCCTGAAAATGGGGAATCATGAACTTCCCATAGTATCTTCTTCTTAAGTTCTTGACTTGAAGGAATACATAATCTTGTCCTGAAGTAGACAAGCCCTTCGTCAATAGAGAAGTTAAGGCACTTTGTCTTAAGCTTGGGATTTTTCTCTTTATTCTAAATTTCCTTCAGCATTTGTTGCTGATATTTGGGATCATTATTAACCTTATCGTTGGCTAGTCGATGATAGGATATCATTATAGCTAGTGTTTGAGCTTTAAGAGGTTCTTCTAAGATAAGTACATTGAGAAATGATTTGTGGCTTAAACCATATGCAATTACATTCTCTTTGCCCAGCCTATATTTGATCTCAAAATCATACCCTTGCAAGACTTCGATCCATCAGCGTTGCCTCATATTTAGATCTAGTTGAGTAAAGATCCATTTAAGACTTTTATGGTCGGTTACCAATGAGAATTTCTTCTCGAGTAGATAATATCTCCATAACTTAAGGGTGTGGATAATTACAAGTAATTCCAAGTCATGAGTAGCATAATTTCCCTCCTGAGTCTTCAAATTTTTGGAGGAATATGCTATTGGATGTCCTTCCTGCATGAGTACACATCCCAAAGCAAGAGCGCTTGCATTGCTCACCATTGCAAATTCTTTGCTAAGATCGGGTACTTAACTCCAACAGAAACACAAAAACGCAAAACACAAAACACAAAATGCTAAGACACAAACAGAGAAGAAAAAGGACTTTAAAGTGAATGAATGAATGGTATAAATAAAGAAAAGAGTATACAACATGCTCAAAGGCCGAGCTGTTCAACAGTTGATGACTCTTGTGGGAGTGGGCTAATGGAGTAATCAATGTGTGCTAAAAATGGAAGGCCAGCAAACTAGGAACTAAAACACAACAGTCTCTAGGGTTGAACGTGGCAGACGAACACCAAAGGCTGTAGGAAGTTGGGTGACAGCAAAGGAAGGTGAAGACGATGCTGACTGGGCCTACATTACAGTATATGCAAGCGTAATTGTGGCTACTCGTATTTTGACGGGTGGTTCTACCATTGGTGGCTCATGCAACGGATGAGTGGGCGGGTAGTACTTCTTGACCCGACTGCCATTGAAGAAGCCCATTCCCTCACCATCTAGTGTTTCCAGCTCGACATTACCAGTTCGGTTGATTGCCCGGACCTTAAAGGGTCCGAGACCTCTGAATTTCATCTTTTGCTTATGTCCTTTAACTGAGTAGAGGAGCACTAGGTCACCCTGCTCAAACTCCCATTGCTTGACATGTTTGTCAAACCAGCTTTTGCATCGGGCTTTCTCGCAGATAAGTGCATAGGTGGCTAGGAGACGAACTTCTGACAGCAGGCGTTCCAACTCAACCAAGAGTTGCATCCATGCCTCCTTCCCTTCCCATTGTTCTTGGAGTGCTATCCTCAGGCTAGGGACGAAGAATTCTAATGGGAGAATGGCTTCGGTCCCATAGGTTAGCCTAAAAGGTGTTTGACCGACGGCCGTTTTATAAGCTATTCGGTAGGCCCACAAGGCTGCCATCAACTTGTTATCCCAGTCACTTCGTGAGGCTGAGACTACTTTAGTCAGGACATTGATGAGAATTTTGTTGGTTGATTCAGCCTGGCCATTAGCATGAGGGTAGTATGGTGAGGATTTGCGATGGATGATGAGAAAGGTGGATAGGAGATGGGCTATCACTTCATTGATGAAGTGCGTTCCCTGGTCGCTGACCAGTTCGATGGGGCAACCAAAACGCGAGATTACTTGCTCCCATAAGAACTTGGCAGTCGTCCTAGCGTCGTTTCTCCGCGTGGCTCTTGCCTCCGCCTATTTGGTGAGGTAATCCGTGGCCACCACGATGTACGTGGCTTGTGAGTATTGTGCCGCGGGGTTGATGGGTCCTATGAAGTCAATCCCCCATTTTTCAAAGGGTTGGCGAGCAATAACAGGAGTTAACTCCATCTGATCTTTGTGAACTGGGACTTTTGTCCCTTGGCACTCGTCACAATGCTTGACGAATTGTGTGGCATCGCGGAAGAGTGTGGGCCACCATAGCTAGGATTGCAACACCTTCCGTGCTGTAGTGTCCCCGCTAAAGTGTCCTCCTGCAATACCGTTGTGCGCCTCTAAGAGCACATCATGCATCTCATGCTCACATACGCATCTACGTAACAATTCGTCTTGCCCCAGCCTATAGAGCTGACCTGCAATCAGCTGGTAGGGCTGGATTTTTAGGATTAAGCACCTAAGCCATGCCCATTCTATTGGTCGTTCGGGCAGCCCATGCTCGAGCACTTGGACTATGTCGTCTGCCCAGTATGGTGTCAGATCGGCCCTGAATAGGTCTCCCTCCCTGGACATATGGAATAAGTGGCTGTCCGGTAACTCGTCCATGATGCCTTGTCCAGCGGTTTCTCCTGTGGGTATACGGGACAGATGATCAGCCATGTAATGTTGTTTTCCCTTCCGTACCACCACTGAGAAGTCAAACTCTAGGAGTAGGAGAAGCCATCGAGCTATACGTCTTGTAGCACAAGGTTTGTTCACTAAATAGAGTAGGGCTTGATGGTCTACGAAGAAGGTGAAGGGGGTGGCCAGTAGGTAATGCCGGAACTTCTTCACGGCGAACACCATGGCTAATCCCTCCCTTTTCGTTGTCGAATAATTCATCTCCATCTCAGTGAGTTTCCTGCTAGCAAAACTCACTGGGTAATCTAGGTTATGCTCACCCGGTTGGCACAACACTGCCCCCATGGCAAATTTAGAGCCGCCAATGTGTACGTGGAAAGTAATGGTCCAGTCTGGGGCTCGTAGAATAGGTGCTGTTGTTAGGGACTTTTTCAATTCTTTGTACTCCCGTTGGCACGCTTCAGTCCACTCAAAGACAATTAGCAATTTGTACAATGGCCTAGCGATCAGCGCGTAGTTTAGTACAAATCACCGATAGTATCCTGTGTGACCTAAGAAGCATTGAACTCCCCTGTAATTACCTGGGGGTGGAAGGTCCATGATAACTTTGACCTTTGAGAAGTCCGTGGCAATGCCATTCTTGGACACCACGTGTCCCAAGATGCATCTGTGCTTCACCCGAAACTGACATTTCAGGGGGTTCAGGGAGAGATGGTACAAGCGACACCGTTCAAAGACCGTGCGGAGTTTGTCTAGATGTTCGATCCAGGTTGAATGGACACACAGGTCATCGACAAAGACCTCTAACTCCTTGCAAAGCATGTCCTTGAATATGGTGCACATGAGGCGTTGAAAGGTGGGGGGGGCATTGGTTAGCCCGAAGGGCATGACTACGTATGCAAAGATGCCCCACTCAGTGGCGAAGGCGGTCTTGTGCCTGTCTGCAGGATGCACTTGCACCTGATTGTACCCCGAGAAGCCATCCAAGAAACTGTAGGCTTCCTTACCTGCCACTCTCTCAAGCATGTGCTCGGTGTACGGTAAGGGGTAGTTGTCTCTCTTTGTAGCGGCGTTCACTTTCTTGTAATTGACACACACTCGAATCTTGCCATTTTTCTTCATCACAATGACTATGGGTGACACCCAGTCTGTGTGCTCAATTTCGTAAATGAATCCAGCTCTCATCAGCTTGTCGATTTCCTCCTTGATAGCATGAGAGTGCTTTGGATTCATGGGGTATGGTCGCTGCTTGACCGGCATTGCATCCGTTGTCATGGGTATGTTGTGAGTCACAACACTCAGATCTACCCCTTGTAGCTCTTCTAAGGACCAAGCAAATACGTCCTGGTACTCCCACAAAATAGTGACAAGACTGGACTCTTCTTCCGTGGTCAAGTCCTCGGCAATGAGCACTGGTCGGGGTACTTCCCCTTTCAGGGCTAGGTTTACCTCCTTGACCTTGGCTGGCCCTTCGATTGGTTTGCTGGTTTGCCCTTGGCGCTTGGCACTTAGCAGAACCATCACCCTGTCCCCTCTTTTGAATTTAGAAAAGCGTTTAGGGAGGTCTTGCGACTTCCTTTGTCCCTCTGATCGTGCATCATTGGGACGCTTAGCCTCATCCTGCCGTAACCGTCTACGCCTCAGGTGGACAGATAAGTCCCCCTTGGTGCGTCTGGCCATGGGCGGCCTAGGGATTTCTGGGTCACCATCCGAAGTAACTTCCGACAGAGTTAAATTTCCCATTTTCACTAGAGGAGGTGGTCTCCCCTAGCGGCCGCAGTTCAGATGGCGATTCGGTTCTAAGCAGTGCTGCCGTTCTTGGTTGGGCTAGGCCTGCTTGCTCAAGGTCTACTGCTCCCATCCGTTCCAACCAAGCACGATCACATTTCGTGCACATACCTCCTTGGTCCACTCTAAGGGCCAGTCTCGTCTGTGGCTTAGCATCTGCCCGGATTTGCTCAATTTCTCGCCCTTCGGTGTCGTATTCTATGGTATCTACCTCACCCTCACTTTCATTATCGAAGGATTGGCAATCTTCGTATTCATCACAGGAATCTTTATCACTCGACTGCTCATCGTCCCCCAGGGCCTGCTCTGCCTCGTCTTGTTGGTCGGGAACCAAAGCCCAGTTATACCTGAGGTTTAGTTCATGTACCCTGGTCCACTTCCACTCGAACTCTTCCAAGAGGTCCTGGAGAGGCTTGAGATTGGTGGCTGCGTTGCCTGCCAGCCGGTCCGTTAAGTGCTCCAGTATTCCCTGGAGTTCCCTCTTGTTGGTAGGCACTTGGAAGATGACAGGCTTAGGCCCTTCATGGAGGCTTGCTGCCATCATGTAGACAGGTGTAGGGAGTGTTTCTTTTGGCTTGCTAATTGTTTTGACGGCCTGCTCGTATGCCTCATGGTCTGAGAACGGCAGAAATCAAGTATAGTGAGAACGTGCATCCAATCTCGCTCGTCCTCTGGGCATGGGATATACTTAGTTAAAGACCCATAGGGTTCCTTGTCCTGAGTGTTTCCCTTGAGCAGAGTAGAGATGGCGTCTAGGTTGACTGGCGAGGTCTTCCAAGTGTCCATCTCTATTCTCACAGCGTTAGTTCTGTTGCCAAGGAAGATCAGGTTGTTACCAGTCTTCGATAACTCTAGCATTGCGCATCCAAGGTCGACCCAATAAGATATCATAGTCCACTCCCTTCATGACTATAAAGTCGACAGAGAACTAGACTCCTGCAATCTTCACTAGCCAATTCTTCAAGACCCCGAATGGCTTCACTCGCATACTGTTTGCTGGCGTGACATTAAACCGAGCAGCTTCGCGACAGGCGGGTTTCCCCACGCCTGTAGCATTGCGCAGCTAAGTACACTAACCCCAGCTCCTGTGTCTACAATCCCCTTCCTCTTTGCGTCTCCCAGGGCTAGGACTGGCAGGAATGCGTGGATCTCCGAGCCCTCCCAGAAAGCGTTGATGTGCAAGGATTTAGGCCCGGAGTGTAGCGTCAAACTTGGCAAGTGTGTTTCCGCATCCTGGTCTTGAGGATCTGTCGGGGCCTACTCTTGCAGTTTCTCGATCCACTGCTTGAGGTCCTGCCATAGGGCAGGGTGCTGCTTAAGCAGATCTCCCAGGCCAAACGTTACAGGGGTGGTTACTAGTGTGGTCAGGAGATTGCTAAACACTCGTCCTTCCCTTAGCCCAGACTATCCGGGCCAATGGCCGCGGCCGATCTGTGGGTCTGTTGCGTCTAGGCTTGGCCTCGATGGCACTACTTGTGGCATAGTAGCCTCGGCAGACTTAGGTTGGGGCAGTGATATTGGCATGCTTATGCTGGAGAGATCATCAATCTCGTCCTCCGTAATGGGTTCAACATCCTTGAGGTGCTGTTGAGCCTCCCTCACCCATTCCTTCACCTTTTCTATGGCTTCTAATTGCCGCTTGGGGTGTGGGTATTCCCCTACCTTAGCGCTTCCCTTTTGGGTTGTTTTAGGGGCTGAAGTCTCTGCCTCCGCGTCTGAGACTTTCTTCCCTTGGGGTAAGGTCGTAACACTGTCGGTTTTTAGTGCGACCTTAGTCTCTGATCTCTTCTTTTTCCGCCTACGCCTTTTCTTTCCTACTGAGGTCGCGTCAAGATTGCTAGGTCCTGGCAGAGAGATGTTGGCCTGCTTCGTTTGTGCTCGGGTCATAACTTGCAAGGGAATAGGTGTGGCCTCCCCATCGGGGTTTTCAACACCAAACAGCCCCAGCGGGATGGATGGCAAATTAGCTGAACTGGAAGGCGACTTCCATTTTTGGCAGTCTATGAAAAGATGGGCGATTCCGCACTCTGCGCATCTTTGGTCAGCTTTGTCCCTGTTTTGCTGCTCTCTTTCGGGGCAGCGCGACGAGACGTGACCGGGATGTTCACAAGTCCAACAAGTGTCCAGATCCTGTGGCTGCCCTCCTAGGCCTCTACCCCGTCCTCGTCCTAATGCCATCATCGGCACGGATCGGTAATCCATGAGGACCGCATTGCCCTCATCGTCATGCGAGATGTAAGGGTATATGTAGGTCTCTTCATCACTGGGCTCCTCTACGTAGTGTATGGGAGCATCGCTCGGTGGGTGGGTCACATAGGGACTAGGCGGTCTAGGAATGCCGGTAGGATTTATGTCTAGCCTAGGGACCGCTGGTTTCATATTGTTAGGCGCCGTTAGGGCTAGCGGGGCTCCCCATCCGAAGAATGGCTGCGGCCTGTTAGCCAGATAAAGCTGGCCGTAGGGTTGCGCGTATGGTAGTCTTCGTGGTAGTCTACAATGTGCGACATCGTGGCCGAACCTACCGCAGTTAGCACAGGGTCTTGACCTAGGGTCCTGACACTCTGCTGGCAGGTGGTTTTCTCCACAGTACATGCACTGGACGTGCGGACGCGTCGGTCACCTCAACATGTCTTGTATTTTGGCCAATTCCGTCTTGACCTCGGCCAAGCCGTGGTCCGTCTTGGTGGCCTTTCCCTTATCTTGGGATGATGGGTTTGATCGCTCGCTAGAGGTTGACGTTCGCTCTAAAATCCTTGGGTTGGTTTCTTCTAGGTTTGAGCTTCTGGAGCTCCGCTCTTTCAGCTGGTCGACCCTAATGGCTTCCTCAAACACCCTAGCCACCACGTCTCGTTGCAAGCTTGAGTTGCCTGCCAGTGCCTTATACAATTCCTCATCTCGAATCCCGCTGATGAATACGGTTGACACTGCCCTGTCAGTTGGTCTCTCGCCTAAGGGGATTCTTTTAAGGAGGCTTCTCATGTTGGTCACATAGTCGCGGATGCCCTCCTTCTCCTTCTACTTGACGTTCATCAGGCGTACTAGCAGGTTGTCAGAGTATCCGGGTTCGGCAAACCTCTTGACAAAAAGGTCATTGAGGTTATTGAAATTGGCTCGTTCTATGGCGTCTAGGCTTGTATACCACGTCCTACCTTTATCGCTTAAGCAAAGTCCGAATGCTTGTGAACGTTGAGCCTGGTCGTTGAGGCCATTGGCTTCGCAGACTTGCTCAAACTACTCGACGAAGCTGTACGGGTTGTCCGGTGACTGATACTTGTCGAGTTACTTGGTGACAATAGGTATTTTGGCTTGGCTCTTTGAGCCCTGGTTTGCCCCCAGCCCTGCAAGTAGCGATGTTGCTAGCGCAGTGGTACTCTGTTCTACTGCGGTATTATCGAGCAGCCGTTTCATGAGGAGCTCGCCCAGCGTCAGGTCTTCCTCTAGTGCTCTTTCTTGGTCTGTCCGGTTCCGGCCAGCCAAGTTCAGCACTCGCTGCACCTCATGCAGCTCCATGCTTTGCCTTAGGCTCCTGGCTCGTTGGTCTCTATTATACTCGGCTATGCCCTGTAATGCCTTGTGGGCTAGCCTTCTCTCCTCCTCTAGGTCCTCAATGATTGCATTTGCCGTCCTGCCATGGTGCTCGTAGCGGGCATGTGCATCATAACTGCTCACCATCTGCTGTATAGCGTCTGGGAATGTGCTCACATCAAGCTCCCCTGTAAACCGATGGTCTGAGCCTCCCTCTGTCATGGTTGGATTCTTGCGCCCGCTCGTACGATAGATCCTTGTCGTTGACGCTCCTTGCTTGACTCTACCCTGTGCTTCGCACGTTTGCCTACACCTTGGGTCTTCTCCTATTGGTGGGTTTGTTGGGTGATTTATCTGAGTGAGTTCCTTTAATTTTTGAATGCAATGCTCAACTTATGGTCACTCGTGAGTGTGTTTTTCCTTGTGCACTTGTGCTCAATCAGGCTTTCAACTTTCCTAAGTGTACTTCAAGTGCGGAAATTCAACCTGAGTGCTGTGAGCAATTCCCCGGCGTCTCACTCACTCTCGCTCGATTTGGGCCTGATAGGCTTTGCTACTCCAGTTCTGGCCGTTCTACAGGTTCTAGGGTCCTGTGCTACTTCCTGTTGTTCACGCGGGGGTGGGTCGCTGGGGGAGTGCCCCAGTGTGTCCCTGGATGGGTCAGGTTTTGTTTTGGTTTGACTCTGGGAATCGGACGTCCGATTTACCAGTGATCCAATTTACCAGTGGTCCAATTTTGGGAATCAGACGAGGTGTATCAGGGCTGAGTGGCAGTCTTAAGGTCCGCGTGTCCAATTCTCAAAAATCGGACGGGCAAGTGTTCGAGATTCGGACAAGGGGGTCTGATTTTGGGCTAGTCCGATTTTGGGTGGTCCGATTCGTCTGAATGGTCTGATCAGAAAGGGTAGTCCGATTTCTAGATTCGGGCAGACTGGTCCGAGTGTCCAATCCTAGTGGTCTGATTATGGGTGGGTCCGATTCTGGGAATCGGACCGGGCAGGTGGTCCGATTGGTGATGTGTATTAATTCGTCCGATCAGACAGGGTGGGTCCGAGTCGGACGGGTTGGTCCAAGTCCAAGTGTCCAAGTAGTCCGAGCGTCCGATTCTCAGAATCGGACAGGTTGGTCCGATCCTAGTAGTTAGACAGGTTGTTCTGATCGGACGGTTGTCCAAGTGTCGGATTCTGGGAATCAGACACTGGGTCGAATGTCCGAGTCCGCCAGTCCGAAGAGCTTGCGCACGCGGATTTGCCCAACTATCTCCAGATGTTTATTCCTATTGACCACGAGATTCACCAGCGATGGAGTTGGAGTGGTGAGGGGGAGATTGGTTACCTGGGAATCGCCGAATGCAATGTCCTCCGTGCCCTGGTCGATCGGACAGTTGCCAAACACACTCTCTCTCTTTCACTCTCTCTCTCTCACTCTCTCTCTCTCACTCTTGGCTGGTTGGAAATGGGGGTTCTCTTGCCCTCCCAGAGTTTATACCCCGCTGGTTCTTCCCTGAACACTACCGATCCCTTTCCTGGCATTTCCTACGCAGTTAGCTTCACATTTACTCCATTTCCCCCCCTGTTTTCTGCTATTTTCCCCCTGTTTCACAGCAGCAACCCTCTGCCTCTTCGTGTGTGATTTCCTACTGTTAATCTACCCTAAACACAACATAAATCGAAAGCAAAACATTGAACTAGTTTCTCCATGTTTTCCAATCATCAACAACCAGAATATCCCAAAATACTTACCTGTTTTGAAGATCGAAAACACCCAACTTCCTACCTATCTCAAGCTCCGTTTCGGGGATGAATACCCTACTTCGATGCTCGATATGAGGCACGCAAGTGCTCAAGCTTGAATCCATTGGTCCCGGCAACGGAACCAAAATGTGGGAGCTTTTACTCAACCGCCAAGACCCACGGACCGCTTATTGTTTCAAGCGTTCCAAGCGAGCTCTAATGGCTATCTCTCACCTAGCCGACGCGTCGTCGATCCTACGAGTGTAGTGAGCTTACCTTGATGCTCGATCGAGTACCCTCCTCTCTCTTGCACTCCGGTAGCTCCATGATCCTAGATGCTAGCTCAAGCATCCTCAAGCCTCCTCCATCTCCAAGCTCCATCCTCCATAGCCGCGCGCGCAAGAGAAGAGAAGAGAAAAGAAGAGAAGAAGAGGAGAGGAGATGGTGAAGAGCTTCACCCTCTTGATCCCTCACTCTCACACACCCTCACTCCCTCACACTCTCACATTCCCTCTCTCAAGAGCACACACAAGCAAGAAGGAGAGAAGAAGAGAGGAAGAAGAAGACACCTTTTGCCACACACCAAAGAATGAGCTCCTCATTCACTTTTCAACTTTATATACAAAACCCTAAATCCCTTTTGGGCGGTCATCCCCTTTTCCCCTTTTTACATGGCCGGTCATAGCCTAGGCCCTGTTTTCCATTGTTCTTTTATCTTCTAGCTTCCTTTTCACCGCCTCTCTACATTTACAAATTGCATGGGTGAGAGCCCGGTGCTCTTTTACAAGATTTTAGGGTGCGCCTTTTTATTTAAAAATGCGCCTTTCCCCTTTTGTATTTGCCTTGGACTTTTAAGGTTGCCCTTGGGCTTTTGGCCTTTTCTCCTTTTCTTTCTTCAGTCGGGCTACCGTTTTCCGCCTTTGCCCTGCGTCTTTTCCACTTTCTTTTGCTTTCTTCATGTTGGGGTTAACACTGGGCTACCTGTAGAGACTTGCTCCCAAACTCAAAAAATGAAAGCAACATTGTTTCTCTTACCAGAACACCTCGAACTTGGTTTGCTTTCTTGAGCTCCTTACCACAAACCAGGCTCTAATACCATATCAAGATTGTGGGAGATAAGGAAGGAGTCTCACTTGTAGCTTTCTTGCTTACACAATGGGGGAATACACACACACGTGGAGGCTGAAAACAGTTTTCCTCTTCTTAGTTGTGTAAGCTAAAAAGAACTCTAGTACAAAGAAATAGAAGAACCCTATATATGGGTCTCAAACCAAACTCAACTAACTAAGGTGGCATACTAACTGAACCATGAACTAGAGTAGATAAGGATATCTGTCATCTAGCTATTATTCATGGGCGGTGTACCAACTGCATCTACAACTAACAAGTTGGTGACATAAATACACAACGATCACCCTAGCATATCACGAGTGGAGCTCGATATCTCAACAGGAAGTTCATCACATGGAACTTCCATGAAGGGTGATTGTTCTTATTGAGCATCTCAATGATGGGATTTCCAGTATTCTCTGCCATTATCACAAAAAATTTTGAGAATAGTAAATGATGCTTGATATGTATGCCCATAGAGGCTAGATGTGTGCCCAAAAGAGGCTTTCCCATAAGTGGCTTTGTATGAGAGATATGACAAAGATAATCATCTTTAGATGATGATGAGAAAGTTCTCCAACTTGACATCACACCACCAAAAAATCCATTAATGTGATGGGTGAAGCAGGTCTATGACCAAAATCATCCTATGGCCACATCTATTGAGAAGAAGGTAGATGGACTAGGGAGGTCTCAAACAATAGAGGAGAAAAGAAGGGCTTTTGGTCACATAGTCAATATGGCCTTAATGGTGGTTGAGATTATGAGAGAAGCAAAGGAGCCAATTGACTTGGAAGAAGCACTTGTAGATCCTATATGGAAGGCAACTATGCAAGCTGAGTATGACAACATAATGAAGAATGACACTTGGGAGCTAGTGGATCCGCCACCAAAGAGAAGGATTATTGGCACCAAGTGGATCTGGAAGGTCAAGTACAAGGCTGATAAAACCTTAGAAAAGTACAAAGTCAGATTGGTTGCACAGGGATTTTCACAGGTTGAAGAGTTTGAATTTCAAGATTCATTTTGCTCCAACTACTAGAATGGTCACTATTCACACAATACTTGTAGTGGTTGCCCACAATAAGTGGCCAATTTACCCAACGGATGTTAAATCAACATTCTTGAATGGTGTCCTCAAGGAGAAGGTGTACGTGGTTCAACCACTAGTGTTTGAAGCTCTCCATTCTAAGAACAAAGTGCGTAAGCTAAATAAGGCACTATATGGGCTGAAACAAGCCCCTAGAGCATGGTACTAGCAAATAGATAAGTTTATTAAAAGCTTAACCTTAAACAATGTGCCTCAAATGCTAACTTGTTTGTTTATAGGGATGTTGAAAAGTGTGTAGTTATTGTCATATATGTGGGTAACCTTCTCATTACATGTGACTATGAAGATATAATCAACCAAACTCGAAAGGCTTTGAGTTCCAAGTTTGAAATGATAGACTTGGGCTTGTTGCACTATTTTTTGGGGATTGAAGTCTGGCAAGAGCCAAGAAAGATCCTCATCTCTCAGAAGAACTATGCATGGGAGATCTTGAAAGCATTTGGTATGACTGAGTGCAAGGAGATAGCTACACATATGGAGGTCAATGCAAAGTTATCCATTGAGGATACATCAACACTAATAGTAATTGGGAGGTATATGAGGTTGGTTGGCAGTTTGATCTACTTGTGCAACACAAGGCTAGATATTAGTTTTTCTATTGGAGTTTTGGGCAGGTTTTCAAACAAACCCCATGAGAGTCATTGGAAGGCTAGGATGTGGGTGCTCAGGTACTTGAAGGGAACTCTTGACTATGGTATCACATGAAATTCCGGTACTTCTCTTCTGGGTGTTGTGGCTCAAATTGGGCAGGAGACAGTGATTCCAGAAAGTCACTTTTTGATTTTTTTTTTAAAAGATTCAATAAATTTCTCTTGGATCGGTGAGAAGCAACCAATAGTGGCATTGTCTTCTATTGAAGCAGAGTCCTGTTTTGCTACATGTGAAGTAGTATGGTTAAGGAGGATCTTATGGTATATGAAAGTGCAGGATGAAGACTCGACTGTGCTAAGGTGTGACAATCAGAGTTGCATTGCCATTTCCAAGAATAGATTATTTCATGCATGCACAAAACATATAGAGATCCAGTATCACTATGTGCATGATTTGATCGAGGATGGGATACTAGCCCTTGACTAGGGGTAGGAAATATTCCCTAGCCAAGTAGTGGAGCTGCACATGTAAGCTCAATAGAGACATGTGCATATGGAAGGTCAACAAACATAGGTGCATATGGAAGATCATCCATCATGACCCCCTTTACAGAATTTAGAAGGTAGACCCTTCACAACTTTCATAATCCATCCTTTCACCCAATCAGAGTTATTCTAGTTAGCTTTAAGCTCTTCACCTATCTTCCTGTCTAGATTGCCATCTAAGCTTCACATTGGAAGTGCACGGGTGGACAAAGCCATCTTTGTGTTAGCTTGTTTGGAGTTAAATATATATTTTTGTTCTCCTCTTATCTGTTGTGTACTCTCTTTCTCTATCTCTTGCTCAAATTCTATTCGCTGTGTTGTGTGATTTTTACAAGCCTTAGAGAATGATGATGGTCCCCTTCAAGTTGATTAATGGACCATGAAGCATGCAAAAAGTGTATCAAAATGGATCAAGAAAACCAAGATTTTCTTCACTACTAGCTCTTGTTGCCTTGATATACCCCCCTCAAGGAAGGATGATGATGATGCATTATGCCAAAAAATGTGAATGCAACATAGGAAAAGCAACTCAGATGGTCCTTGTTATATGATGTTCCTTGATGCATCCTCAAAAGATAAATTTTTGAGTCAGGAAAAAGTTCTTCCTAAAAAAAAAATCCAAATTCACCCTTGTACCATTTCAGTATCCAACAATATTAGAGGCATCACAACTAAACTTAGAAGAAGGTGGTTCTAATGGAGCATGAGAAGAAGAGGCAACTCCCTTGAAGGAATTTGACAACCTGTATCCAAATGTTGATTATGGGACCTTCATCAGAGAAGTGGAAGATGAAAGCCAGTTGACTTTTGTTGTTGTAGATGGGGCTGAACATCATCTCAAAGAGGGTAGTAGTCTTTCTACGGAGAAGATATGACCTATGTGACCTATTGAAAGAGAACGTAGATGTGTTTGCTTGGTCCTATAAGGACCTGAAAGGAATTCATCCCACAATATGCCAACATCACATTGATATAGACCATGATGCTGCTTGTATGGCAATGTCAAAGGTGCATGAATCCTAAGTATTCTACCTTTATCAAAATGGAGTTGCTGGCGAAGAAGTTTGAGATGACGTCTCTGCGAGGTTTCACCATGAGGGATTCACTAGTAGTAATAAGGAGACGTCACCTGCATGCAAGAAATATATGAAAATGCCCCTTATCTACCCCCTATTTATGGGACCTTACCTTATAAAATGTATCTTCCTTCCCTTAAATAACCCCCCTCCCTTACACTCACGTGGTACCATATGGTAATCCCTAGTGGACCCGTCAGGGGTTTCACCTATTGTAGTTGTATGCAAGAAGAATGGGAAGCTTCATATTTGTGTGGAATTTTGCAAATTGAACTCCAAGATAAAGAAATATCAAATTTCTATCCTCTTTATAGATCAGGTCTATTGAATGCAGTCATAGCATAGAAGCATTATTCTCTCTTGGATGGTTTTAGTGGATATAGTCAACTGCAAATTGTAGAAGAAGATCAGTCAAAGAAAACCTTTACAAAAAAATGGGGAACCTATGCTTATAGAGTGATGCCATTTGTACTCTGTAATATCCTTGCCACCTTTCAACACATAATGATGGTCACATTCCAAAACCATATTCATGATTTTATTGAGGTATACCCATATGATTTTTGCATCTTCAACTTACTCTACAAGCATTGGAAACCCCTGCAATAGTATTTTGATCAATGTTAGGAGTATGGGTTCTCCCTTGATTCTTAAAAAATCATCTTTGAGGCATCTTTAGCTATTTTGCTAGGGCATATCATCTTTGGATAAGGGATAGCAGCCCTAACTACACCAACTGGTCTCAAATGGCTTATGAGGTTTCCTAGTCCATGTGGGCTACTATAGGAAGTTCATTGTGTTCTTGAGGAAGTTGAAAAGATCATTTGGATGAATGATTTATGTTATTGCTATTTAAGAGAATGTAATTCTCGACTACCCCATTGAGGAGGCTCGTCTCACTCGTTATTGATTAAGACTTGGCCTTACCAGATGATTATTGGTCAACTCTATCGATTAGGACATGACACTCTCTTTCAATGATGCATGTGTGAACACAGCATGGAGCATGTGCTCCACGAAGCCCATGGACACATTGTTAGTGGTCATTTTGATGGTTTGACCATAGCACCTAAGGTTTTATAGACCTAGTTGTGGTGGCCCACCTTATTCAAGGATGCATCACATTTTGTTAAGCATAGTGATGAGTACCAGTACACCAAACTTCCTCTCGCAAGGACAAGATGGGGCTAACACATGTCATTGCTCAATAACCTTTTGAAAAATGGGGGATGGACTTTGTAGGACCTATCATTCCAGTTACCGAGTATTCACAAGCATACTATATCATTGTGGCAATCCTGACTAAATGGGATGAGGTATGACCCACTTGCTGCAAGAATGATGCCCATATGATGGCTAAGCTAGAGTTGCTAACTCTAAACTAAGATGTGGCTTCTCATTCTGGTGAGCAATCTCCAAATTCTCATGTAGAGTTATATTCTACATCCCCTTTTGCCCTACGTGCACAACCACTTCATAAGGAGTCGCTTATATAGCCTCCCTCTAACTCACTATCTCTATCTGTTGCTTGAGATCCACTTATTGATCCTATTCCCACACTTATCCTTGAGCCCTTAGAATCATCTAAGGCATCCTCCTCTTCTGCTCTCTCTCGGTTAGTCCACCAGTTGGATTAGGCAACCTAAGCTAAAATCCAACATGAACTTGGGAAACAAATACAAGCTCATCTTCAAACTAGTTCTGTCAATCCCTCAGGTAAGTTACTCATGCATACATGTGTGCATCAAGTGGGTTAAAAATAAGGTATTTTTAAAAGGCCATTTTATACATTTTTTACATAAGGAAGGGTGTAATATAACGGGTTTATTTACAAATTTAATAGAAAAGGGTTATATTTTATTCAAGAAAAGATCATAGATAAGGATATTTATAAATAGGTGTTGAACGCACGTGATGTAGAAGATAGACATGTAGTAACTTCCCCGAGGTCGATCCTAATTCACCTACTAGTCTAAAACCTTTGCTCATCTATCGCTCTCTTAGTGGCATGGCATTAGACTTGGCCACAAAGGAAAAATCCTCAAAAGCTAGTTGGTTACTCCAATTTGACTCTATGTTTATCACTTTTGCAAAATTGTTTACTATGACTTATCGACAATGAGACACAAGCTTGCTACTAGATGGAGTCTCACTTGGGAGGAGAATGAACATATCTTTTGCAAAAGTCTCTTAATGTAGGCTAAATATGCCAAGTCACTTCCTTAGAAGTTTTTGCCATCTTCCCGCTTCAGTTTACCTTATATCCTAGTGACCAAATGTGATGATGACGCTGAGATTGCAGAGCTTATGACCAAATACACCACTTCTAGTCCTTTCTTACACTACTACTATGGCTATCGGCTTGAGATTGCTCATGTTGGTAGTCGCTTCATGACCAATGCTAAGCAACAACATGCCATTAGCACCCTTTTAGCTTATCCTACCTATCATTCTAATGTTTCACTCCATGCTATCATTTTGGCTCGTGCACTAGAAGTGCCCTCCAATTTGCAACACCATCCATTGTTTAATACGATTCTTATAGAGGAGGAATTACATGTGGCTATCCACTTTGGCGATCCTTGTTTACTCTTAGATATCATTGAAGGGAAGCTACGGAGCTCTTCCTCGAGACCTACGGACCACTTATTGATTAAGCGTTTCAAGCAGAGCGGCCATGGCTACCTCTCACATAGCCGACACGCAATGTCTACCTTATGGGTGTAGTGAGCTTACCTTGATGCTTGATCAAGTTTCCTCCTCTCTCTTGCACTCCAATAGCTCCACAATCCTTGTGGCAAGCTCAAGCAACCTCAAGCCCTCTCCGTCAAGCTCCATCCTCCATAGCCGCACGAGAGAAGAGAAGAGAAGAGAATAAGAGAAGGTGAAGAGAGAAGATGGGGAGCTTCTTCTCCACGATCCCTCACTCTCACACACTCACTCCCTCACACTCCCTCAATCCCTCACTCAAGCACAAGCAAGAAGGCAAGAAATAAGAGAAGAAGAAGAAGAAGCTTTGGCCACACACAAGAATGAGCTTCTCATTCACTTTTCAACTTTATATACAATGTTGAGATACTTGCAATCACACCTACTCTAGTCCCTTTGTATAGGACAGCTAGGCTAGGAAGATACAGTCCATTCTACGAAGAGAGACAAAATCCCATATGCACAGTGGATGTTAAGTGGTACCAAAGAACTCTATATAATGATGTACTTGAACTATCACTTTCATATGATGATAATGCAATAGTACTTGTCTCTTATGTCAAGTGTCTATGTCATTGTTGTCCATACACAAGATTGTGTTTATGAGTTCAAGTCTCAATCTTGAAACCTAATTCACTTGTGTAACAGTTGTCTACATTGTCATGTCAACATGAGTTGTGTCTTTATCTTCCATCCTCCATAGCTACCGCCTTTGTCATGCTCTAGATCCCGCATTTCTCACATGGTATCAGAGCCTAGTCGGGCATGGCTCAGCTTGGCTTAGTTCTTCTCTGCTCTCTCTCAGCTCATCTTAACCTTAGGTCAGCTTGGTCCCAGCCAATGAGCTCATTCCTCAGTTCCAACTTCTCTCAAGCTCTTTGTCTGCCATAGCCAAGATGATCCATCTCTGTTTGAGGACCTAGATCTGCATCTACAGGCCATATCTCAACTCAATTGCTTCTGCAAAGTTATTCTACATTCCAAGATGCTTCATAATAGCACATCAATCCTCAACATCGTGCGCATCAGAAAGCAGCATTGCGTGAATTCGAGATCTCTGTCGGATCTACGCCTCTGCCCAATCATACAGCCCATGGAGCCCGTCTGTATTGCGCCTTGTCTTGCAACCATAGGGCATTTAAAGGTTGGCCCATGAACCTACTCCTCCCTGAATATTGCACTTGATCATTGCATCTACGAGCTGCGCCAGGTCGAAAACTAGTCGAGAGTTGTAATTCCTAAAAGCTCCACCATAGCTATTTTCTTTCAAGCTCTTATTTACTTCATTTCCCCACTTCCAACTCACTGACACTCCTAACATTCAAATCAAACTGAGCACTGAAGTGTCGTGCATGATTTGAGGAGGGGAAGATTGAAGAATCAACAAGGAAAAGATTCAAGAGAAGACCAAGCCACTTTAACTCAAGCTTCTTCCTTCACTTTAAGCTCTTACTTCTTCTCAATCAACTGAAGCATTTGTTACTCAGATTTGAAGTCTCCAGCTAGTATAAATCTTCAAGAAGAAGATTTGGAGCACACGCCTGAAGATCCAAGCACCCATCTGAAGATCAAGCAACCCACTTGAAGATTCAAGCTCAACATTAAGTCAGACATAGTGTGTTTTCACACTACCATTACTTGTCTCTCTTGACACATTGTAATCTGCTCTTTCACTTGTAAAATCTGAGAATCTTGGAACTGATTTCCTGCTGCTCTAGCTCTTCAGCATGGGAAAAGACTCACCGATAGCTCGGTTCAAGGGAGTTGGGTTTCACACCTAGCAAACCCGCGTCAAGCTCATCTTGATGATGAAGGGTCTTTGGGCCATCACAAATGGCAAAGAGAAGAAACCTCACGATGTGGACCTTGTAGCTACTTGGCAAAATAATGATGACAAAGCCCAGGCCATTATCAAACTAGAGCTAGATGATAGCTATATCCACCATGTGGATAACTGTGAGACCTCATAGGATACATGGAAGAGACTTGACACCTTGTTCGGTGCACAATCTAAATCATCAAAGTATGGTCTCTTGATTGAGTTTTTCAGGCTTGAAATGAAGTCCAGCACATCACTTGCCACACATCTAAATTACATGGAAGGACTTCTAACCCAACTTGCAGGAATCAACATTAAAATGGAAGAATATGTTTGCATTGGTGTTCTACTTAAGAGTTGCCTCCTGAATATAATAATGTATCAACAACCTTAATCAACATGCCAAATCCTGAACTTGTTGATATCCAGTCATCATTGTTAGAAGAGAAAAAGAAGGTAAAAACTAAGAAGAACCAAGTACCTTTAGAGATGAGCATACATGATATGTTGGCAACAGGTACAAAGGCAAGAAGGATCAGCTCTTCTGTGACTTCTGCAAAAGGACCAGACACACCGAGAAGTTCTGCCATGCAAGAAAGAGGTCCCAAAAGGCATATCTAGTTGCAGTCCAAGAAGAAGAAGAAAATGGAGCAAAGGAAGAAGAAGAAGAAGACCACCAGGAGAAGGACAAACCTCATCAGTCCTTCTACTTAGATAGACTTTTTTAGTTTTGTGTTTCCTAGTCCTAATGTCTCAAACATAAACTTGTAAAACTCATCAATTATCCTTGTACTACAGCCTCTGTACACTTTGTAAGGCTCCTGCTACAGCCTCTGGATGTCCATCATGTTTGTGGTACCCACACTTAGCCTTTTCTGCGATAGCCTCTGGTGTTTTGCCATGTTTATGGTGTGCCCACACTTTGCAGGTGTTTCTTTTACTAAAGCCTCTACACACTTTGTACTTTTGGTTGTGATTGAGGAGGGGTGTTGAGATACTTGCAATCACACCTACTCTAGTACCTTTGTATAGGACAGCTAGGCTAGGAAGATACAGTCCATTCTAGGAAGAGAGACAAAATCCCATATGTACAGTGGATGTTAAGTGCTATCAAAGAACTCTATATAATGATGTACTTGAACTATCACTTTCATATGATGATAATGTAATAGCACTTGTCTCTTATGTCAAGTGTTTGTGCCATTGTTGTCCATACACAAGATTGTGTTTATGAGTTCAAGTCTCAATCTTGAAACCTAATTCACTTGTGTAACAGTTGTCTACATTATCATGTCAACATGAGTTGTGTCTTTATCTTCCATCCTCCATAGCTACCGCCTTTGTCATGCTCTAGATCCCGCATCTTTAACATACAAAACCCTAAATCCCTTTTGGGCGGTCATCCCCTTATCCCTTTTCTTACATGGCCAACCATGGCCTAGGCCCTTTTTCCCATTGTCCTTCTATCTTCCTAGCTTCCTTTCCACCGCTCGTCTACATTTACAAATTGTGCGGTTGAAAGCCCGGCGCTCTTTAAATTAAATCATGATGTGCTTGCGCTCTTTTACAAAAGTATTGAGTTGCGTTTTTTCTTGTGCGCCTTTTTCCTTTATTTAGGACTTGTTTGCACTTCTTGTGTCTCTAGATTTTTCTTGGTGCGCCTTTGTCCTCCGTTTCACTTTGCCTTGGCCTTTGTCTTCTGATTTAGCTTTTCCAGATTTTCCACCTTGTTTGTCTGACGGTTAGCATTACCCCCTCCTAGATGAGTGCCAGTCCCATGGCGCTGTGGTGGGGAGTAGTGGGGTTGTTGCTAAGTGGAACTGGTGGGTAGATGACCACAATCAAAGGTGCTGTTGTGAATGAGAGGTGATGGAGTTTGATTAATGATGACCAGGAGAGATTCCGGTGTGCTTTAGACTTCATGAAGGTGCTTGGCATTTCTTACATAGTTGTAGCTCCCATTCTGCGACGGCTGATAAAGGTTTTGCATGGGCATCTCTAATCATTTGGAGAATATGAGGTTCCAAAATCTATGCCAATGGTGGGTCCATCATTGAGTTTTCCTTCTGCTTGATTTGGTTCAGTCATGGTAGTCATCAATAGGCAGATGGTCGGCTACATCAAGCATGTTGGTCCATCTAACCATCAGAGTATGCAAAAGCTCCTGAAGCTGTTGTAGTGGTGTCATGTCCGACTCATGGGGAAATTCTTGGTCACTAGAGGATATCGTTGATGATCTTCTCTAGCTAGGTAGCCATTCACTGAGTCACGATCATAGCCTGCAAGAGAAAGTTGTGCACTCCCTAAGGGGTGTGTCTGTCTCACGGTGTGGTGTAAGTGCATGTGTAGTGGAACTGGGAGGTGGGTCTAACCTTGGGTAAGCCCTTGGCAATGTCCCACACTTGAGGACCCAGTTCGTGTGTTGTTGGAGGTGCAGTGCAAAACTTAGGGTGACAGGTCTGGAAGTCCTGCCCTTGATGTGCCCTAAGAGTGAAGTGGGGGAGGGGCTAGGTGTAAACCCTAGGTGTAGTGCGTGAAGTGAGCCCTCCTGCTTTTTTCTTTTTTCTTTTTCTTTTTCTTCTCACTCTCTCTTTTTTTTTGAAGAATTGCATACAAGGAAGATGTCGTGGCTAATGCCTATCACCTTCAAGTGGATTACGAGGTGGTCGCAAGCATTGGGATAGGAATGCGCGACTTTGTAGATATTCTTTAATATGGGCCTAGGCCTTCAGAGGTGTGGATGACAAGAAAGGATAATTGCACCTCGTGAAGCGGGTATCACTCATATCCTCTAAGATTTCTATTGAGAAACATGGGATCTAGAGCATGGAAAAAGCTATGGAGGTTGGAAGGTAGAGATAAACCTCATGATGACATAGACAAAGAAGACAAGATTGTTACACAAGTAAATTAGGTTTCAAGATTGAGACTTGAATGCATAAACACATTCTTGAGTATTAGACTGACAATGACAATGACACTAACTGAAAGAGGAAAGCATCATGATATTGTATTCATCTCATATGAAAGTGATAGTCAAGTACAATGTTATATAGAACTAGATAGTAGCATTCTACACCTCTATGCTTATGGGATCTAGGACCTCATCCTAGACTGCTTGCTTTCCTTTGCCTATTGCTCCATATAAAGAGGCATACAAATGGGTGTGATTGCTAGAATCTCAACACCTCTTCTCAATCACAACTAGGAAGGCACAAAGTGTGTAGAGGCTTTAGTGAGAGCAACACCTGCAAAGTGTGGTCATACCACAAACATGGCAAAACACTAGAGGTTGTCGTAGAAAAGGCTAAGTGTGGGTACCACAAACATGGTGGACATCCAAAGGCTATAACAGGGCCCTCACAAAGTGTACAGAGACTGTAATGCCAGGTTACATGAGGAGTTTACAAGCTTATGGTAGGAGCATCAATGGCAAGTACATAGAATAAAAAAGTCTAGTAAAAATTTAGGTCAAGGACCGGCAGGCCCTTGTGGTTTTCTATATTTTTAGGTATGGCATTATGAGCATAACAAAACTTCTTTTTCTTCTTCATCTTGATGTAGGTCTTCTTGTCGATGTAGTCCAGCTTGCTCTTTTTGATTTTGTACTTTTTATTTACTTTGCTTGTAGCTTTAGTCTTCATGTCCATGTCCTTGTCCCCCTCAAGCAAAGATACCATCATCTTTGAGGCAACATAAATGTCTTCAAAATCTTGCATTATCCCAAAGGTAGCAGACATGTCTTCAAGTTCTTCAAATGAGCTCTTTGATTTTACTTTAATGTAGGCAGCTCCATGTCTCTTTGCAAGTAGAATAGAAACATATTCTATGTAGTACCAGTGAGCAACAAGAGTAGTTATGTCACTCCTGATAAGAAGCATCCACTTAAAAATCTTCATGTTTGGCAGATGCATCAGCATCAAATGAGTGAGATTAGACCACTAATGAGTTGATTTTTGAATGTGCTAAAAAACACAAGTGCCAAGAAGCACTGAATTAGTATCAAGAGATACTATGCTTGAACTTCAAGTGGGTTGCCTGATCTTCATGTGGGTGCTTGGATCTTCAGGTGTGTGCTCCAAATCTTCCTCTTGAAGATCTATACTGGCTGGAAACTTCAGATCTGAGTAACAAATGCTTCAGTTGATTGAGAAGAAGTAAGAGCTTAAAGTGAAGGAAGAAGCTTGAGTTAAAGTGTCTTGGTCTTCTCTTGAATCTTTTCCTTGTTGATTCTTCAATTTTCCCCTCCTCAAATCATGCATGACACTTCAGTGCTCAGTTTGATTTGAATGTCAGGAATGTTAGTGAGTTGGAAGTGGGGAAATGAAGTAAATAAGAGCTTGAAAGAAAATAGCTATGGTGGAGCTTTTAGGGATTACAACTCCCAAGTGGTTTTCGACCTGGCGCAGCTCACAGAAGTAATTATTTGACGAACCCTTTCATGAGAAGAGAGCTTGGATAGTGGGCTTTCTTTGCCCTATGCTCACAGGACAAACCGCGGAGCGTAGACTCATATCTAGACGTATGACCAGCAACTAGCGTGTTCTAGACAGCGAGGACAAAAAATCACAATGCCGCAGACATGAGCGACCAATGTCAGGGGTTGATGTGCTAGATTGAAGTGCCCTGAAGTGGGGAACAAATATTTAGAAGGAAGCAGGTTAAGATATTGATTGGTTGAGGAGATCAAGAAGCTCCAAGGAGGCAGGGTCCTGTAGGCTGTCGCAGACAAGCAGTGGCTATGAGATTCAGGTGAAGAAATGAGGTCATGCCTTCAACATGAGCTGGGGAGATATCAAGAAAAGTTGAGAGAGTATGAACCATAGTTGGAGGAGTAGTGCCATGCCCGACTGGGCTTTGATACCATGTTGAGAAACACGGTTTCTAGAGCATGGCAAAAGCTATGGAGGTTGGAAGGTAGAGATAAACCTCATGATGGCATAGACAAAGAAGACAAGACTGTTACACAAGTGAATTAGGTTTCAAGATTGAGACTTGAAATCATAAACACATTCTTGTGTATTAGACAGACAATAACAATGACGCTAACTGAAAGAGAAAAGCATCATGATATTGTATTCATCTCATATAAAAATGATAGTCAAGTACAATGTTATATAGAACTGGATAGTAGCATTTTGCACCACTGTGCTTATGGGATTTAGGACCTCATCCTAGACTGCTTTCTTTCCCTTGCCTACTGCTCCATACAAAGAGGCATACAAATGGATGTGATTGCTAGAATCTCAATAATTTCTAGGCAAAAGGAGGGAAGCAGGATTGCCCTCATCATTAGTCTAGTCAATGGCTCTACTATCTATCCCTAGGTTGATGTCAAAAAAGAGTGGAGGGAGGTGGGCTTCCTCGGCTGTGGGTCTCTGCATTAGTAGGAACTTGATAAGCCTAAGTTAATTGCGGGTAGTTAAGAAGGCTAGATCAGGGCAAGAAGAAAAATCTGTGAGGAAGCAGTTGACAGATGAGAGGAGATCCTCTAACCTAAAGACTAGGCATTCCTCGGGGCTCCGAGCATTAACATTATATATCTTAGGAAAGTCAAAATCCCCATGAATATTTTGATCATAGTGAACTCCATGCCTGCGGGGGTAGGGCATGTAGATGGGGTCATTGCGTTCTTTAGGGAGTGAGCTACAGAAGGTGGTCCAGGTGTCAAAATTCATATCCCAAATCCTCCTCTACCACTTCGGCTGTGCCTTGTAGCCTTGGATGGTTTTGAGAACCCTGTTTACCTTGTCTTGCCAGTAGTCTTCAGGCTCTTGCCTCCATATGGTTATTATGAGGCTTTTTTCGTCTATCCACCTGTTTGCAAGATCATTAGCCAGATCCTTGATCTTGGCTAGAATACCTAGAGGCAGTGCATGGTCTAGAGAGCATGGATAAGCAAATGAAAGTTCAAATGGCCTCGTCTGGAACTCCCGTTCATGCCATATGACCAATTCCTGAGGCCAATCAATAGGATGGGGATCCCCCTGTAGTGGCATAGGCTCTTCAGGGAATTGTCCTGGCAGTGATTCTACTTTGTATTGGGATTTCTCTGCTAGTTCTTGTCTTCTTCTTTTGGCTGCCACAATGTGCTCGGGCATATGGGCATCTTCGGGCTCTTCAAGCGGGAGGTCTAGTAGAGGCAGACTAGGTATTCTTTGTTGCTCTTCTTCAGCATCCTGCTCAAAGTCCAGACCCTCTTCGACATTTTTCTCTGATGGACCCGCATGTCGTGGTGGTGGTGGCTGCTCATGCTCTTCAAACCCAAGTTCCTTAAGCTCAACAGTGGAGAGGTCGACACGACGTAGGTAGTGAAATTGTTGCTCTTTTGTGATTCCTGTGCCTGTTGGAAGCTCCCGTTCTTGAAGGCCATACTTTAGTGCTCAGGTGGTCAATTCTAGCTTCCTTCTTACCTTCTCCACTGAATCATTGCCCTCCGCCTGGGTGACATGTGGTACTGTGTTGAGAAAGGCTTGCCTTTGTGCGTTGGCGCATACATCAACAACTTCTACCTTGGACTCTGCAAGCACTCTCTCGCACTCAGCCACCGCCAAGTGTTTTGTTAAATGCCTAACTCTTTCAAAATTGTTTCTTTTCCACTCACTGGCTCTCTCGTCCATCTTCTTTCTTCCCTCCTCTAGCTCACTTGCCAAGGTTGTCACAACCTGCTCTACTGCTCATTCATTAAGAACCAGAGTTGGTTCCTTTCCCTAGATTTTCAAGCCAGAGCAATTTCTTTTGCCTGATTTGCAATGCTGAATCCTTTTTCTGCCTCAGCAAATAGCTCCGACTTTTCTTGCACAAGCTGCTCATGACTTTGGATCTCTGCAAGGTGCAATCTTCTTTGGGTGAATGCCACCATGAGGGCCTCTATGTCTCCTTTGGTAATCTCCAATGCATCTTGTAGTCGTTGTGCCTCATTTTGCACCCTTTGTGCTTTTGTTACGGGTACTCCTGGCCTTTCCTATCCTAGGAACTCTATTTCCCTCTCCAATCTGTCTTGTTCTTCATGTTCATACTATAGCCGGAAAGCTATGGCATCTTCTTGTTGCTCACTTGGCTCACCCTCCTAAGCTTCTATTTGTATGTACCTTTCCAATTTGGCAATTTTCCATTCCAAGTCAGCATACTGCTACACTAGTAACTTCAAGCTTCACTGTTTTGCCACCAGGCAATTTGCAATGCTGAATCCTTTTTCTGCCTCAGCAAATAGCTCCGACTTTTCTTGCACAAGCTGCTCATGACTTTGGATCTCTGCAAGGTGCAATCTTCTTTGGGTGAATGCCACCATGAGGGCCTCTATGTCTCCTTTGGTAATCTCCAATGCATCTTGTAGTCGTTGTGCCTCATTTTGCACCCTTTGTGCTTTTGTTACGGGTACTCCTGGCCTTTCCTATCCTAGGAACTCTATTTCCCTCTCCAATCTGTCTTGTTCTTCATGTTCATACTATAGCCGGAAAGCTATGGCATCTTCTTGTTGCTCACTTGGCTCACCCTCCTAAGCTTCTATTTGTATGTACCTTTCCAATTTGGCAATTTTCCATTCCAAGTCAGCATACTGCTACACTAGTAACTTCAAGCTTCACTGTTTTGCCACCAGGTTTTACTCTTCATCTTCCAGCCTTTGACTTAGGCGGCTCTCATTGTCATGGGCTTCCTTGTCTTTGCTTCTAGCTGATCTAGTAGAATTTTTACTTCCCTTCTTCGAACGGCTCCTTGCTTTGAAACTTCTAGCCTTAAGGCTGTCGAAGTTTCCTTTTCTTTCTCTAACTCCACCAGGGCTATCTTCTTTTCTTCTTTTGCCTTGTCCAATTGTGCTAGAAGCTCAGCCACATAAGCATCATAGTCGGCACCAAATGGCATGGAAGTAGGGGTTGTAGTGGTTGATGCCTCTAGCTTCTATCACTTTGGATCTTGCCCAGACTCGGCATCTATGGCAACGGGCCTTTTTGCTCCGGCTTTTGGTACAATTTAAGCCATTTTATTGACAAGTAGCTGCATCATGTTCATCAATTGGGCCGTGTTTAGAGAGGGAATGGGTTGCGGGGTGATTGTGGTTGTGGTGACGATTGGTACTGGCACAAAGGAGGAAGGAAAGGGGTACAGTAGGGACTTGCCCTTGCCTATAACTACTAGGGCCGTTTCCACACTGCCACTTGCTTCAGCTTCATGGCGGGGACTCAAGGGATCGCTCTCTCCTCCCCCATGGGTTTCTTCGACAGATCTACGAGTGGCCTCTACCAACTCAGCAAGTTCTTTCATTCTTAGTTCTTCAGCTTCCTCCTCTGCCCTTCTTTGCCTCTCTTCTTCTGCCCTCTTTGATTCTTCTCTAATTTTTTCGAGTTCTTTCTCTTCTTTTTTCCTTTGCTCCTCCTCTGCCCTTCTTGACTCTCTTTGAGCCCTCTTTATCTCGACTCGCTCTTCTTTGCTCAATCTTTCTTTCTTCTTCTTCTGGCTCTTGTCACTCTTCTTTTTCTCCCGTGGTTTAGCCGCTTGATGTTAGATATGATCAATGCCCCACCCTCATTAGGTGCTACCAATGATCCATGGTGCTCAAAGTTGTAAGGCCCCCATTATGAGGAGAAGCCAAATGTGAGCCCGGACATTGGTTGAGTCCTGACTTGTATATCAGATGAGGTCTATGTGACCGGATGGCAAAAAAAGGTGACTGTTGTGGGTCTAATCTTTGGGTTAGACGGAGTGGTTAAGCTGGTAGCAACTCGAGGCACATTGCATTGAGTTGCGTGGTAAGGGAGTTAAAAGGGGCCCCTATTGTGGGGTCCGGGGGCCGCGGAAGCGGCCCCTGGCTGGGGGGTCCCAGGGGGGCCAGCGGCCCCCCTGGCGGGGGTCCGGGGGCAGCGCCCCCGGCCCGATGGTAAAGGGAATATTCCCTGGAATATTCCCTGGCCGACTAGTGGAGGCTCATATGGTAGGTCGGTCAGCAGGCCGACCTAACGACCTTCGCGGGCTATAAAAGCTAAACCCCTTCGCAGCCATCTTACACTTATCTTTCACCCAGTCAGAGTTGTTGTTCCAGCTAGCCTTAAGCTCTTCACCTATCTTCTGTCTAGATCGCCATCTAAGCTTCATTCATTGGAAGCGCACGGGTGGACAGAGCCATCTTTGTATCAGTTGTTTGGAGTTAAAGAATTTTACTGATTCTCCTCTTATCTGTTGTGTACTCTCTATCTCTTTCTCAGATTCTGTTCGCTGCGCCGTGTAATATTTTTACATGGTATCAGAGCCCAGGGGGCTCTAGAGATCGGAGAGCGTGCAAGAGGCAAAGGCTTCAACAGCAAAGAGAAACGATGTCGACTCCGGGAAGCAGTTCTGGCGCATCCGGAAGCGGTGCAGGAGGTGGTGCTGCTGTACCGGCTATTCAAACACTGAGGATTCGTCCACCAACCTTCAGCGAAGGCAAGTTAGATGGTACAAACTACACCTTGTGGAAGTTCAAAATTACTACTATCCTTGATTCTTATGAGCTTCTGGAGACTGTGCTGGGGACTGACGCAGAACCACAGCCTACCCCCGACCCATCAAATCCTAGTGTGATGATTCCTCCGAATGCAGATCTTCTACGAGCTTGGAAACGAAGGAATGCAGATGCATTGTGTGCCTTAGTTACAAGCTGTTCTGACAGTGTTTTGACTCTGATTCAGCATACAACCAAAGCGTCGGAGGCTTGGAATGTACTAAGGAGTCAGTATGAAACACGAAACCAAACAAGGATTCAAAACTTGGAGAATCAACTAGCAGCGGAGAAGTTTGCTGAAGGAGAGACGGTTGAAGCATTCATCACTCGGATTAAGAATCTACGCGACCAGATGGCTGGCGCTGGGATACAAAAGACTAGCGAAGAGCTAGCTCGGAGGTGTCTTCGGATTTGTCCACAAAAGTTTGATGGACTAGTAACTGCCCTTAATACTCAGGTGAGACCTCAAGCTTTGACTTTTGAGGAGTTTTGTGCATTATTAATGGAGGAGGAGTTGAGGCTGAAAGCCCGAGAAGGAAGCAACAATGGAGATGCTGCATTCTCTGCCAATGCAAAAGGCAAAGGTGTTTCCTCCACCAAAAATGATGGTGACAAAAAGAAGAAGGGCGGCAAGAAGAAGTTTCAAGGAGAGTGCTTCTACTGTAAGAAGAAAGGACATGCAATTGCAGATTGTCGTGTCAAGAAGGCAGATGAAAAGAATGGTACCCTTAAAAGTAAAGGGAAAGAGACAGCCAATACGGCTGAAGCAGAGTTGGAATTATTCATGGCGACCATTGAGGAAGTGTGCTCCTCGGCGCAAGAAGAATCTACCACTGACTCTTGGGTGTTGGATAGTGGGGCCTCCCGTCACATGACCAACAAGAAAGGTCTATACAGTTCTATGCAGCCTCTACAAGAATCCATCACTGTGACGGTTGGAAATGATGCTAAATGCCCTGCTGCGGGCACAGGTACTATTTCTTTTGTTGCTGCAAATGGTGAAGTCAAAAAGCTTTCAAATGTGTTGTATGTTCCCGAAATCAGGAGAAATCTCTTATCAGTTGCTGCCATAACTGATCTTGGTCATGAAGTGAGGTTCAAGAAGACAGGTGCAGAAATTATTGATAGTGCTGGCACAATTGTTGGCAAAGGAGAAAGAAGGAACAACCTGTATGAGCTAAGTGCTCTTACAGCCACCGCTGGAGTGGGCACAAGTAAGCTTTGGCATGAAAGGTTTGGACACATCGGATTTGCAGTATTGAAGGAGATGCAAAAGCAAGGTATGGTTGCTCACCTACCTACAATAACTGAATTGAAGGAACCATGTGAAGCTTGTATGATGGGCAAGCAACAGAGAAAGGCATTTCCACAAGAAAGCAAGAATAGAGCACATGCTCCTCTAGAGTTGGTGCATGCTGACTTGTGTGGTAAGATGCCTACACAGGCCTTGGGGGGATCTTCTTATTTTATGTTGATTGTCGATGACTACAGTAGGAAGATGTGGGTGTACTTCCTTCGTGATAAGGCTCAAGCTTTTGGTAAGTTTAAAGAATGGCTAATACTTGTTGAGAATGAAACAGGGAAAAGTGTGAAGAAATTTAGAACAGATGGTGGTGGTGAGTTCAACTCAAAGGAGTTTGAAGGCTTTTGCAAGAGCAAAGGGATCAAGCGTCAATTGACGACGCCTCACACACCTCAGCAGAATGGTGTTGTGGAACGCAGGAATCGTACCATTGTGGAGATGGCAAGATGCATGCTAAAGGGCAAGGGATTGCCTAACCATTTTTGGGCTGAAGCTGTTAATACTGCAGTCTACATTCTAAATCGGAGCTACACAAAGGCTCTCAAGGGAAAAACACCTCATGAGGCTTACACTGGTAAGAAACCATCTGTTTCACATTTCAGAATTTTTGGATGTGAATGTTATGCACATGTTCCAGATGAGAAGAGAAACAAGTTACAACCAAAAAGCAGAAAATGTATCTTCTTGGGTTATAGTGATGAGCAGAAGGCTTACAAGTTATATGACCAAGAGGCAAAGAAGATCATCGCGAGCCGTGATGTGGTGTTCAAGGAGGAGCCGCATACAGTGGAGGAGGAGAAGGCAAGGTCTTCCACTTTATCATCAAGCGAAGAAGTAGTCCACTATGAACCTGTCCCGAGAGCTATCCCTATCCTTAAGGAGGAGGAAGCATCATCTTCAGATGATGAGGAAAAAGTTCACCAACCTGACATCACCCCACCGGAAAAGCCATTGCCGCGCTGGGTGAAGCAGCTCTATGACCACAATAATCCTATGCCTGCATCTGTTGAGGAGAAGGCAGACGGACCAAGGAGGTCTCAGAGAATAGAGGAGCAAAGGAGGGCTTCTGCTCACATAGTCAACATGGCCTTGATGGTTGAGATTATGAGAGAAGTAAAGGAGCCAACTGACTTAGAAGAAGCACTTGCAGATCCATCATGGAAGGCTGCTATGCAGGCGGAGTATGACAGCATAATGAAGAATGACACTTGGGAGCTAGTGGATCGGCCAGCAAAGCGGAAGATTATTGGCACCAAGTGGATCTGGAAGGTAAAGTACAAGGCTGATGGTACCTTAGAAAAGTACAAAGCTAGACTGGTTGCCCAAGGATTTTCACAAGTTGAAGGGTTTGATTTTCAAGAGTCATTTGCCCCAACTGCCAGAATGACCACTATTCGCACGGTACTTGCAGTGGCTGCCCACAAGAAGTGGCCAGTGTACCAAATGGATGTTAAGTCAGCGTTCTTAAATGGTGACCTCAAGGAGGAGGTGTACGTGGCTCAGCCACCAGGGTTTGAGGCCCCCCATTCTGAGAACAAAGTGTGTAAACTGAAGAAGGCATTGTATGGGCTGAAACAAGCCCCCAGAGCATGGTACCAACGGATAGATAGGTTCTTTTTAAACCTAAACTTCAAAAGATGTGCCTCAGATGCTAACTTGTATGTTTACAGGGATGGTAAAAAGTCTGTAGTGATTGTCCTATATGTGGACGACCTTCTTATTACAGGTGACTATGAAGATATGATCAACCAAACTCGAAAGGCTTTGAGTTTTGAGTTTGAAATGACAGACTTGGGCTTGCTGCACTATTGTTTGGGGATTGAAGTCTGGCAAGAGCCAGGAAAGATCTTCATCTCTCAGAAGAAGTATGCATGGGAGATCTTGAAGGCATTTGGCATGACCGAGTGCAAGGAGATAGCTACACCTATGGAGGTGAATGTAAAGTTATCCGTTGAGGATACATCAGCACTAGCAGACATTGGGAGGTATAGGAGGTTGGTCGGCAGTCTAATCTACTTGTGTAACACCAGACCAGATATCAGTTTTGCTGTTGGTGTTTTGAGCAGGTTCTCAAACAAACCTCATGAGAGTCATTGGAAAGCTGGGATGCGGGTGCTCAGATACTTGAAGAAAACTCTTGACTATGGTATCACATACAGTTTCGGAACTTCTCTTGTGGGGAACTGTGACTCAGATTGGGCAGGAGACATTGATTCCAGGAAGTCAGTTTCTGGTTATTGTTTCTCTTTGGGTTCAGGAATTTTCTCTTGGATTAGTAAGAAGCAACCAACAGTGGCATTGTCTTCTACCGAAGCAGAGTACAAGGCAGCTTGTTTTGCTGCATGTGAGGCCGTATGGTTGAGAAGGATTCTATGGCATATGGGAGTGCAGGATGAAGAACCAACTGTGCTGAGATGTGACAATCAGAGTTGCATCGCCATTGCCAAAAATCCAGTGTTTCATGCACGCACCAAACATATAGAGATCCAGTATCACTATGTGCGTGATTTGATGGAGGATGGGATAGTGGAATTGGTCTACTGTCCAACAGAGGAGAATGGAGCAGATATCTTCACCAAAGCACTTACGAAGGATCTGCTTCAAGTTCATCTTCAGAGACTCGGCATTGGGCCGAGGAGATAGTTCACCTATGGGTGGACATTGAGGGGGGGTGTTAGATATGATCAATGCCCCACCCTCATTAGGTGCTACCAATGATCCATGGTGCTCAAAGTTGTAAGGCCCCCATTATGAGGAGAAGCCAAATGTGAGCCCGGACATTGGTTGAGTCCTGACTTGTATATCAGATGAGGTCTATGTGACCGGATGGCAAAAAAAGGTGACTGTTGTGGGTCTAATCTTTGGGTTAGACGGAGTGGTTAAGCTGGTAGCAACTCGAGGCACATTGCATTGAGTTGCGTGGTAAGGGAGTTAAAAGGGGCCCCTATTGTGGGGTCCGGGGGCCGCGGAAGCGGCCCCTGGCTGGGGGGTCCCAGGGGGGCCAGCGGCCCCCCTGGCGGGGGTCCGGGGGCAGCGCCCCCGGCCCGATGGTAAAGGGAATATTCCCTGGAATATTCCCTGGCCGACTAGTGGAGGCTCATATGGTAGGTCGGTCAGCAGGCCGACCTAACGACCTTCGCGGGCCATAAAAGCTAAACCCCTTCGCAGCCATCTTACACTTATCTTTCACCCAGTCAGAGTTGTTGTTCCAGCTAGCCTTAAGCTCTTCACCTATCTTCTGTCTAGATCGCCATCTAAGCTTCATTCATTGGAAGCGCACGGGTGGACAGAGCCATCTTTGTATCAGTTGTTTGGAGTTAAAGAATTTTACTGATTCTCCTCTTATCTGTTGTGTACTCTCTATCTCTTTCTCAGATTCTGTTCGCTGCGCCGTGTAATATTTTTACACTTGAATGGGTGGTACCTCTGGCTCTCCTTTGTCACTTATTGTCTTTTCAATCAAGCCTTCTTCCTCTCAATGAGATGAGCTTTGGTGCACAGCTTGCTCTTCATCTACACCAGCATCCTTGATAGCCTCATTGATGATTGCCATCAGGACACCGCCATATCTGATTGTGGAGGCTTTCCAGGCATGCTTTTTCCTTGCGGATCATGCAGTAGAAGCAAGAGACTCCCCACCAGCAGAGCTGGTGCTGTGGCTGGAGCTAGGAGTGGGGCTGAACTCTTGATAGTTTTATGCACAAAACCGTGCAATCCACCTTCTTTGGAACTCCTGTAGCGATGCTCTCTAGTAATGGCACCCCGATTCTGTTCATTAAAGCATTCTATCTCTGTCCTGAGAAAAGGTCGTGGACAATTTTAGCTTGGATCTTTGTTGCAGGGTCTGGAATATTAGCCAAACTGATTACATCCATTGTGTGCACGTCATCTTTTTTTACTCCCATCATGGTGTATACAACTCTTCTTGGGTGCCTCTCCTTCTTGGACACAAGCCCCAGGGCTTTCTCGACGATAGCTGCATTAAGGGGCACTTGCACCCTTCTTTCCTGGTCACCAGTCCTTACTGTGACCGTGCCACAACTCCTGCCTTCATCAAAGCTCCTTAAAAAGTCTGTGCACATGCTGTAATCTACAACCTGTCCGACCTTTTTCACATACTTTCGGAGGTTGCATTTGTCCACCAACTCCTTCACTGCCAGCTCTTCCAGGATGGCATCGTTTAGATTCAGGGTATGCTTGAACATGAACTGGCTAAATCCACATGTCTCAACACTGATCCCATACTTTGTCAGCTCCTCTTCAGTGAATGGAAGTTTACCCCCCTTTTATTGTCCTGCCATGGTAGGTGCCTGTCATTACACCATGCCAATATTAGTGTTATGAATTGACTCATCACTACAAAACCCAAGAAAGAATGCATGTGACAATTTTCTGTGCTACTTCAGAGGTATGAAACTTGGAAATAATTCAAAAGCAACATCTATTTCCTCCTTGTATTCTTTTCTATTTAAGTTCAGTTGATCATTTTCATCCATCACCACACCTTGCTACATCACTTGGCTCTCACTTTGCTCACTTGGCTCTCACTTTTCTCCCCCCCCCCCCCCCCTTTAAGTTTTAAAGGAATCCTTCCTAGGATTAGCAAGGGAAGAAGAGGGACTCACATGGACTTTGTGGGGCAAGTTACTTGGCCAACAACAAAGTATAGAGGTTAGGGTTATATTCAAGCTGGGCATGACAATCAAGTTCACATGGTCGTATGGAAGCTTGGGTGATATAGGTCAAGACATCATGAAAGATGTCCCCAGAGTTGAGGCAACTAGCAACGTGCAGTTCCTCTTCCATAAGGAACTAGTGAATGTAAGGGTGGGCTAACACATGGTCATCTAAGTGTATGTTGCGTGAAATGGCCAAAACCCTAAACGAAAGAGGTGCCACATAAGTAGGGTCGTGTTCAATTTGTCAAGATTGTGGGAGAGAAGGAAGGAGTCTCGCTTGAAGCTTTCTTGCTTGCACAATGGGGGAAGACACACAAGGGTGGAGGCTGAAAACAGTTTTCCTCTTCTTAGTTGTGTAAGCCAAAAGAACTCAAGTACAAAGAAATAGAAGAACCCTATATATGGGTCTCAAACCAAACTTAACTAACTAAGGTGGCATACTAACTGAGCCACGAACTAGAGTAGATAAGGATAGCTATCATGTAGCTATTATTCATGGGCGGTGTACCAACCGCGTCTGCAACTGACAAGTCGATGACATAAGTACTCAACGGTCACCCTGGCGTATCACGAGTGGAGCTCGATATCTCAACACTCCCCCTCGAGCTCAATCCCAATTCCTGCACACCAAGCAGGTCTCTGAACTTGCGCAGCTTCTCTACGCCCAATGCCTTCGTGAATATGTCAGCTACCTGATCCTCTGTGCTGACATAAACTAGATCAATAAGACCTAGTAAAACCCTCTCTCGCACATAGTGATAATGCACCTCAATGTGCTTTGTTCTAGCATGATAGACTGGGTTATTTGCCAAGTGTATACTACTCATGTTGTCACAATAAATGACAACTGGCCCATCTGTAGACTGATGCATATCATAAAGTAGCTTATGCAACCAAGCTACCTCACATGCAGCCATTGCTGCACCCCTGTACTTAGCCTCTGTGCTCGACAAGGCAACTGTAGGCTGTTTCTTGCTGCTCCAAGTGACTGCAGCACTCCCAAAAGAGAATACATATCCACTGGTAGATCGTCTATCAGAAATACTACCAGCCCAATCAGCATCAGTGTATCCATGCAACTGTATCTGAATCTCAGTCTCATAAAATAGTCCATACTGCAATGTGGACTTCACATACCTAAGTATGCGTCTAGCCGCATCCAAATGTGGTTTCCTTGGAGCCTGCATAAACTGACTTACCAATCCAACAGCATAGCTCAAATCTGGCCTGGTAATAGTCATATAAATCAAACTTCCTACTATGCGTCTGTACATAGTAGGGTCTTCTAGAAGCTCACCTGCATCTGTGCTCAGCTTCACATTTTGCTCCAAAGGAACTGAAATAGGCTTACAGCCTGTCATCCCATATTTGGACAGCATGTCCAATCCATACTGCCTCTGCAAGAGCTGTATTCCACTTGGTGATCTAATCACCTCAATGCCCAAGAAATAACGCAGCTCTCCCAAATCCTTCATCTCAAACTTCTGCTTCAATAGCATTTTCACATGAAGGATATCTTCATCACTGTCACCTGTCATAATCAAATCATCAACATAAATGACAAGCAGCATAATACCTTTCTCTGTTTTTCTCACATAAAGTGAGAAATCTGCCTTGGAAATCTGAAAGCCAATAGTGACAAGATACTGTCCTATCTTGTCAGACCATGCTCTAGGTGCTTGCTTCAAGCCATACAAGGCTTTCTTCAACCTGCAAACAAACTCAGGATGAACAGCATGCACATAACCTGGTGGCTGCTCCATATAGACCTCTTCTTGCAAATCACCATGCAAGAAGGCATTCTTTACATCCATCTGATGTAAAGACCATCCCTTTGATGCAGCCATAGCAATGACTGCTCTTACGGTTGCCATCCTTGCAACCGGACTAAATGTTTCTTCATAGTCAATGCCATATGTTTGTGCATACCCCTTGACTACTAATCTTGCCTTGTATCTGTTCACAGAACCATCAGCATTGTGCTTCACCTTATAAACCCACTTACAGCCAATTGCATTCTTACCTTTAGGCAAAGGTACTAACTCCCATGTAGCATTTGCTTCCAAGGCATCCATTTCTTCATCCATGGCTTTCTCCCATTTTTCTTTTCCCATGGCTTGCTCAAAAGATGTGGGTTCTGGTTCCTGTATCACTTTGACCATATATGCATAGTGAATGGCTGTAAATCCATCATATTTCAGCCTATCCACAGGATACCTAGCTCTTGTAGACCTGCGCAAAGTAGGTTCACTCCCAGGTGCTCTCAAAACATCCCTGGTCTTCCTTACTCCAGGTGTAACAATAGAAGGAATACCCAACTCATCATCAATGCTCTGTTCTGAGCCACTGGATTCACCATCCACATAAGAGTGACCTGCATTCACATCAAACATGGGCTGATCAACCTTCTCTTTTCCTTTTCGTGATACCTGCATACCACTATCTGCATTGCTTTGAGAAGATTCTCCTGATCTCAATCTACCTGTCCATGGCGAAGAATGTGAACCACTGCTAGAGGACGCTCCAGGTCCACTAATATTTTGTGACTGCTGCTGTGAATTCTGTGTAGCATTACCATTTTGTGCATATTCATCATCAATCACATTTACTGGTTTATACCAGCTACTCATCTCATAAAAAACAACATCTCTACTCACTGTAAACTTACGAGTAGAAGGGTTATAGCATCTATACCCTTTTTGCTGCAGAGAGTAACCAATAAAGATGCACTTCTCAGCTTTTGGATCCAACTTGGATCTCAGCTCATCTGGCACATGTACATAGGCAATGCAACCAAAAATTTTCAAATGAGAAATATCTGGTTTCCTACCAGTATACCTCTCCTCTGGAGTCATTCCATGTATTGCTGCAGTGGGAGTCCTGTTCATTATGTAGACTGCTGTAGCAACTGCTTCAGCCCAATAAAAATCTGGCAAGTCTTTTTCATTGAGCATGGCACGAGATACCTCTCCAATATGCCTGTTTTTCCTTTCTGCAATTCCATTTTGTTGTGGGGTATAACTGCATGAATATTGCTGCTTTATGCCATGCTCCTGCAAGAACTTTGCAAACTCATTTGAGAGGTACTCTCCCCCTCCATCTGACCTTAGGCATTTTATCTGCAAGCCTGTTTCTTTTTCAACCATAGCTTTAAGAGTTTTGAAATGCCCAAAAACTTCACTTTTCTTTTTCATAAAATACACCCAAACTTTTCTGCTATAGTCATCAATAAAACTGACAAAATAATGACAGCCTCCAAGAGATGCAGCTTTAGTTGTCCACACATCAGAGTGAATTAATTCCAATGGCTTCTCACTCTCTTGAACATGTCTAGGAAATGGTTTCCTTGCCTGTTTTCCAAACTGACAGGCTTCACATACCTTATGCATTTCTGCAACCTTGAATTTGGGCAATCCTGCAACAATATTTTGGGCCTGCATTGATTTAAGTCGCTGTACATTAACATGACCAATGCGTTTATGCCAGATATCAATATCTGCAACTACACCGGTCCCATGTGCAAACATTGCTGCACTCAATTCAGACATGTCTGCATCCAATGTAAACATTCTGCCCTTCTTCTTTCCTTTTGCTATCAAGCGACCTTTATTTTTCATATCCTCAACAAAGCATCCATGAGGATTAAATCTGACCTGCAAGCCCTGTTCAACCATTTGACCAACTGAAACCAGATTCTTGGTGATATTCGGGACATGAAATACATCGGACAGGTATTTCTTTTTCCCACCCTGCATAGACAAGGGAATTTTTCCAATCTGCACAATAGGATGTGCAGTATCATCACCAGTCTCCACAAATCCTGGTTTTTCCATTTTCCTTGCATCCTCCATCCATTCTGCATGACCTGTCATGTGGTTTGATGCACCTGAGTCAACATACCATACATCATTGCTTTCTTCTGCACTTGTCATAGAATTGTTCATGTGCTGCACCATGAACAAATGCTCATTTCTGTCATCACCCTGTCTACTAGAAGATGCATAATTCCCTTGTTGCAGTTTTTCATTCATGATGTCATTCTGCTTTTTATAGCAGTCTTTAGCCATATGACCCATTTTACCACAGTAGTAGCATTCAACATTACTGTTTGCATTTTGGCCTCTTTGCCATCCACCACGACCTCTTTGGCTCCCCCTGCCTCTAGAGTTACCACGTCCTCCTCCATAGGACTGGTTTTCTTGAGTTTGCTGCATATTCTGATTTCTGCCACGGCCTCCAAATCGGCCTCCTCTACCTCTGCCTCTACCTCTTCCAGCATTTGAGTAGAAGACAGCTTCTTTTGAAGTTCCTCCTGAAGAAGATGCACCACCATTTCTCTGTTCCTCAGAAATTAGAAGAGCAATCAACTCCTCAAAATCAGGAAATCTTTCACGAACTGAAATGGATGTCCGAAACTGTGCATAATCCTTTCCTAGACCATTCAAGGTCACGGAAACTAAATCATCATCTTCCACTGGCGACCCAATGGAAGCAAGTGCATCTGCAATCTTCTTCACCTTCATGTGGTAGTCGTTGATGCTCATACTTTCTCTTTGCACATTATGCAACTCTTGCTTGAGCTGCATTTTCCTGGCTTGCGTATTTGTGCTATACATTTTTGACAAAGTATCCCATGCCTCCTTTGGCGTACTTGCATCCTGAATATGCACAATCATAGAGTCTGAAATACTGATAGACAGCCAATACATAACTTTCCTGGCTCTCTCATGCCATGTTTTAAATGCCTGCATTTGTTGTTGATTGGGAACATCAGGAAGAACTGGTTCTTCTTCATTTCCTGCAACAAATTCCCAATATCCTTTTCCCATAAGGAAATTCGTCATTCTAAACTTCCATGCCTGGAAGTTGTTCTTGTCAAGCTTTTCAGTGACAATCTGTGAAAGAGAATCAGACGCCATTACAGAATACTGCAGGAAATTCTGTCACTGCAAAAAAACACAGCTTCACCCTCACAAGGGCAAATCTGCAAAACTGGCGAAAGTGGTATTTGACCACACAGTCACTTCCTAGTGACGATTTTGCATAAACAGGAACCAAGGATGATTCTGAAACTCCCAATGTCTCTGCGCACAAGCATACGATGCAATTTCTACAGTAACTTTTCACCAACCTGTAGAACAGTGGTCGCACAGCATAAAACTGAGCCTTTTCTTGAGTGCGTGCAGAAAACTTCCGTCTGCAAAACAGGCCCCGAAATGGCCTCAAATCAAAAAAACAAGGTCGCCTTTTTGATATACTGCCGAAAGGGCAGCATATACTGCCCTCTTGCTTCACCGCGAAGGGCGTCTCAACCTGAGACAATGCACTCCTGCAATTTCCGGCTGTGCTACCTGCAGAGATCTGCTCCCAAAACAGGAAATGAAAGCAACACTGCTCCTCTTACCAGACCACCGCGAGCTTGGCTTGCTTTCTTGAGCTCCTTACCATGAACAAGGCTCTGATACCATGTCAAGATTGTGGGAGAGAAGGAAGGAGTCTCGCTTGAAGCTTTCTTGCTTGCACAATGGGGGAAGACACACAAGGGTGGAGGCTGAAAACAGTTTTCCTCTTCTTAGTTGTGTAAGCCAAAAGAACTCAAGTACAAAGAAATAGAAGAACCCTATATATGGGTCTCAAACCAAACTTAACTAACTAAGGTGGCATACTAACTGAGCCACGAACTAGAGTAGATAAGGATAGCTATCATGTAGCTATTATTCATGGGCGGTGTACCAACCGCGTCTGCAACTGACAAGTCGATGACATAAGTACTCAACGGTCACCCTGGCGTATCACGAGTGGAGCTTGATATCTCAACACAATTGTTTTGATTGCCCTTCTTTGCTCGGCATTGGTCATGATACAACAACCTTTTTTCTCCCATTGGAGTCTCAAGGTGTACCACAGTTGTAAGAATGAAGAATTAGAGCTGGCAAGCTGCGTGAGCTCCTCCAGTTCTTGTTCAGGTGCAGAGGGACCACGCTTGCGGTACGAGGTAATTAGTCTTCTGAGAATGGCTTACTCCTTTTAGATTTCTCCATTAACGATTAATTCGGTGGCAATTTTGAGAAATTTGACGGCCATAAATTCGTAGTCTTCCCAAGTGCATGGCAATGCACGAACATTAGAAGCAAGGGGTTCGTTGAGAAGTCCTAGGTCAAGTCTCTCATAGCTCCTAGTGAACGTGGTGAAGGTGTTATCTAGCTCCTTGATGCATGTCACTACGTCATCTCTCGAGGTCTCAGCAAGATCCTTGGCCACTGAAAGGAAAGATCATCTTTCATACGAATGCCTAAGACCTATTGGTGGTGATGGTGCAATTGGGCTAGACAGTGGTGACTCCATTGATGGCATCACAGATGGGACTTTGCACTCAGAACCACTTTGAGATGGTGTAGGGGGCTCCAATGGCATAGGAGGTGTGCTGGATTCTATCTGAGCCAGCATGGGGTGCTCAACTCCTCTGACTTGGATAATTCTGGGGCATCTAGCTTTGGACAATAAATGTGTTGGGATTCATTAATCACATCCGATGCTGGTCCAGCTTGCTTTGCAGCTTGGGCTCCATATGTGCAAGCCTCTCTAGCTAGAGTAAGATTGCTTAGAGTTGAGCCTCTTGAATGTCCACTCTTAGACACCCATATCTAGGGGTTTCCCTCATAGTATCCTTGTGCTCGCAAGAGATCTTTGGGGATCCATTGTGGCATGGTCATGCGCCTACGTCGATAGCGTCTGAGGAGCTACCTCTTAGGCTATGATGACTGATAGTTTTTGTGTTTAGAAGCACGTGTCTATTATGGGGGTCAACTCCATCTTATCCTTGCGCACAGGCACCTTAGTCCTTTGGCACTCATCGCAGTGTTTTACAAATTTAGCAGCATCACGGAATAGGGTGGGCCACCATAGTTGGGATTGTAGCACTTTACGAGCTATTGTATCCACACTAAAGTGTCCTCCAGCTATTCCACCATGTGCTTCTCTTAATACATCGTGCATCTTGTGCTCACACAGTTGGCCGACGATCAGTTGGTATGGCTGGATCTTTAAGATAAGTCTCCTTATCCTGGCTTTCTCAATAGGTCTCTCAGGTAGACCATTCTCTAGCACGTGAACTCCATCATCGGCCCAATATGGCGTCAGATCGGCTCTAAACAAGTCTCTTTCGCTAGACAAGCCAAAGATATGAGTGTCTGGTAGGTCGTCAGGTATGCCTTGTCCAGCAGCTTTTCCTATGAGTATGTGGGACATGTGATCAGCCATGTAGTGCTACTTTCCCTTACGTACAACCACTGAGAAATCGAATTCCAACAAGAGAAGTAACCATCTAGCTATGTGACCTGTAGCGCATGGCTTGTTCACGAGATAAAGCAAGGCTTGATGGTGGTCAATGAAAAAGATGAAGGGGGTGGCCAACCAATAATGCCTAAATTTCTTTACAGCAAACACCATGGCTAACCCTTCCCTTTCCGTAGTGGAATAGTTAATCTCCGTTTCAGTGAGCTGCCTGCTGGCAAAACTCACAGGGTAATCTAGGTTATGCTCACCAAGCTGGCATAGAATAGCTCCAATAGCAAACTTAGAGGCATCTATGTGTACATGAAACGTTATGCTCTAGTCTGGGGCTCGTAAGATTGGTGCAGTGGTGAGAGCCTTCTTCAACTCTTCATATGCACACTCACATTCCTCAGTCCACTTGAATACGATCAATAGCTTGTACAATGGTCTACCAATCAGTGCTGCATAATTCAGTACAAAGCGTCGATAGTATCCCGTATGGCCTAAGAAACACTGAACGCCCTTATAGTTAATGGGTGGTGGTAGGTCCACAATGGCCCTGACTTTTGAGAAGTCAGCGGCAATGTCGTTCCTTGACACTACGTGCCCTAGGATACATCCATGCTTCACCTAGAGTTGACACTTTAAGGGGTTCAACAAGAGGTTGTATAATCGACACCGTTCAAAGACAGCTCTCAACTTTTCTAAGTGTTTGGCCCAACTAGAGTGTATGCATAAGTCGTCTACGAACACCTCTACTTCGCATCTAAGCATATCCTTGAAGATGGTGTACATTAATTGTTGAAAGGTCACAGGCGCATTCATTAGCCCAAAGGGCATAACTATGTAGGCAAATACACCCCACTCCGTGGCGAAGGCAGTCTTGTGCCTTCGCCACGGAGGCAGTCTTGTGCCTTCGCATTCATTAGCCCAAAGGGCATAACGATGTAGGCAAATACACCCCACTCCGTGGCGAAGGCAGTCTTGTGCACTTGCACTTGATTATAGCCAGAGAGGCCATCCAGGAAGCTGTAGGCTTCTTTGCCTGCTATCCTCTCCAGCATGTGCTCAGTATACGGTAAGGGGTAGTTGTCCCTCTTCGTAGTGGCATTAACTTTCTTGTAATTCACGCACACTCAAATTTTACCATTCTTTTTCATAACGATCACTATAGGTGATACCCAATCCGTGTGCTCAATCTCATATATAAATCCTGCCTTCATGAGCTTATCAATTTCCTCCTTCACTACATAGGCATGTTTGGGATTCATAGGGTAAGGTCGTTGCTTTGTCGGCACCGCATCTAGAACCATTGGGATATTATGGGTCACAACCCTAGGATCGACTCCTTTAAGTTCCTCCAAGGACTAGGCAAACATGTTGACATACTCTCGTAGGAGAGCAACAAGTTTAGCCTCCTCATCCCTGGTCAAGTCGTCAACAATGAACACAGGTCGAGGCTTCTCGCCTTCCCCTGCCAAGTTGACTTCCTTGACCTTGGCGGGTCCCTCAATTGACTCACTGGTTTGCCCTTGTCTCTTTGCTCCTAGTAGAATCACCACTCTATCACCCTTCTTAAACTTTGTGAGGCGTTTGGGGAGATCCTACAGCTTCTTTTGCCTCTCTACTTCCGAGTCCTTAGTTCGCTTCCTAGCCTCCTCCTTTAGCCATTTGTACCTTAGGTGGATTGGCAAGTCCCCTTTGGTGCATTTGACCTTAGAGGGTTGGGGTATTTTGGGATCACTCTCCATGCTGACTTCTGACTCTGAGTTAAACTCACATCCCTCGCTTGAGGAAGGAGTTTTGCCAGGGGGTCCTAATTCAGTAGGTGTATCCGTATTAAGCACTAGAACTACCAATGGTTGCACCACTCCGCCTGCTCGTAATCCATGTCTCCTATGTGCTCCAACTAGGATATATTGCACTCCATCTGCATCACTCCTCTTTCATTCCAGCCTACTCTTTCCCTTCTAGGCCTAGAGTCTACCTTGATCTGTTTGATCATTCTTCCTTCACTGTCATATTCTATCGTGTCTAACTCTTCTTCACTGTCGTCTCCAATGGAGGGGCAACCCTTGTACTCCTCATCATCAGAGTCTTGCCCCTCTGACTACTCGTCATCCCCCAGGCTTTCCTCTCCAATCTCCTTTTCGTCAGTGACTAAAGCCCAATTGTATAATAGGTTCAGATCATGAATTTTGGTCCATTTCCACTCAAGCTTAACCAAAAGATCACTTAGGGATTTTAGATTGGCAGCCATGTTGCCCTTCAATTTATCGGTCAGGTACTCTATGATTTCCTGAAGCTCAAGCTTCTTGGTGGGGATATGGAACAAGACCGGTTTCCCTGGGTTACGTGAGCTTCCTGCCACCATGCAGAGTGGCACGATGGGCTCCCTTGCTGGCATGCTTGGGGATTTAGCAGCTTGCCTATATAGCTCTTCCTCATCTGAGAACGGTAGGTCAATGGTTGCCAAGACATGCATCCAATCCCACTCATCCTCAGGGCAAGGGATGTACTTGGTCAATGACCCATAGGGTTTGCTTGCCTGTGCATCACCTTTTAGCATGGTTGAGATAGCATCAAGGTCGGCTGGGGTAGTCTTCCATGTATCCATCTCAACCTTTACCGCTTCTGTTCTATTCCCCAAGAAGATGAGATTGTTACCCCAACCTTCAATAACTCGCGCGTTCCTCATCCAGGGTCGGCCTAGTAGTATGTCGTAGTCCACTTCCTTCATGACAATGAAGTTCACGGAAAACTGCACCCCTGCGACCTTCACTAACCAGCTCTTTAGGACGCCGAATGGTCTGACCTTCATTCCATTGGCCAATGTGACATTGAAGCTAGCCGTTTCCACGGGTGGGTTTCCCCAGGCCTGTAGAACTGCGTGGCTCAAGACACTGACACCGGCGCCTATGTCTACGATTCCTTTTTGTGTTACATCCCCCTAGGCTAAGACAGGTAAGACTACATGCATCTTAGTGCCTTCCCAGAAAGCATTGACGTGCAGTGACCTTGGAACTGAGTGTAGCATTAGGCTTGGAATTTGCATGACTACGTCCTGCTCTTGCAAGTCAGCGGTAGTGTGCTCCTCTTTTCCCTCCACCCAGTGATTTAATTCTTGCCATAAGGAAGGGTGCTTCCGAAGTAGATCTCCTAGGCTCAAGGTTACTGGCGTGGTTACTAAAGTGGTGAGGAGGCTGTTGGGTGGTTGCCTTCCTCCTTGGTTAGCACTCTTTGGCCATATGTCTTGGTTAGCTTGCTGACATGCTTCTTCCTGGTCTTGACTCTGTGGCATCTCATGTGGTGTGGGTGTGTTCCCTGATTGAGGTCGCAACGATGAAACGGGTGTACTCACACTAGAGAGGTCTTCAATTTGGTCTTCCAGTATGGGGTCTACATCCTTAAGGTGTTCTTGGGCATCCTTGACCCACTTTTTGACTTTGACTATAGCCTCGAGTTGCCGTTTGGGGTGGGGGTATTCCCCTACCTTGGCACTCCCTAGTTTTTCTATCTTAGGAGTTGAGGTCTCAGCCTTTGCATCAGTGACCCTCTTTCCTATCACTAGCATTATAGCTTCCTCAGTCTTAAGGGTAATATTTGTGTCTATTCTCTTTCTCCTTCTCCTCCGGCTTTTCTTTCCCAATGAGGCTGCATCCAGGTTACTTGGCCCAGGCAATGAGATGCCTGCCTGTTTTGTCTGTGCTCGCGTCATGACATGTAGTGGGATGGGTGTATCCTCACTGTCAAAGGTCTCCACACTGAACAGCCCCAAGGGTACTGAGGGCATGTTGGCAGAACTAGTTGATGGCTTCTGTCTAGGACAGCCAGGAAATAGGTGTGTGATTCCACACTCGGTGCATCGAAGGTCAGATTTGTCCTTGTTTGCTTGTTCCCTTTTCGGGTAGCATGATGAAATATGGCCTGGATGACCGCAAGTCTAGCATGAGATTGGATCTTGGCTTGGTCCTCCAAGGCCTCTGCCTCTTCCTCTACCTAGCGCCATCACCAGTACTGGTCGGTAGTCCATCAGGTCTGGATTGCCTTCATCATCATAGGATATGTATGGGTTCACGTAGGTCTCCTCTTCACTAGGTTCTTCCACATAGTGAACAGGAGCGTCACTCGGTGGATGGGTTACATAGGGCCCTGGTGGTCTAGGTATGCCTATTGGGTTTATCTCTAGCCTAGGAATGGCCGTCTTGTGCCATTTGGTACTGGAAGCACCAACTAGGCTCCCCTGTCAAAGAGGTTAGATGGCCTGTTGCCTAAGTATGGAGGGTTGTACTACTGCGTATATGGGAATCTCCTTGGCAGTTTGCAATGTAACATGTCATGATCGAACCTACCACAGTTCGAGCACAGTCTAGATCTAGGATCTTGGCACTCGGATGGGAGGTGGTTATTGCCATAGTGTATACACTACACATGCGACCGCACAGGTTTCCTCATTTGGTCTTGCAATCGTGCAAGCTCCATTCTCACCTTAGCCAGCTCCTAGCCTTGGTCAACACTCTTTCCCTTATCCTGCATGCTAGGGTTCTCTCTTTCTCATGAAACTGTTGACCGCTCTAGAGCTCTTTGACTTGTACTGTCCCGACTAGTGTTCCTCATGCTTCGCTCCCTAAGCTGATCGTCCACCCTTATTGCCTCTTCAAAGACTCTAGCTAACACGTCTCAGTGTAGAGTGGAGTTACTAGCCAAAGCCTTGTAGAGCTCCTTGCTTTGAATTCCATTTATAAATACGGTAGACACAGCCTTCTCGTTAGGTCGCTCATTTGCAGGGATCCTCTTGAAGGGGCTACGTACATGAGTGACATAGTCCCTTATGTCTTCCTTTTCCCTCTGATTGACATTCATCAACCGGGCGATGAGATTATCAGAGTACCCTACCTCAAAGAATCTCTTGATAAAGAGGTCCTTAAGATGGGCAAAGTTCGTGTGCTCAGTGCATCTAGACTAGTGTACCAAATTCTCCCCTTATCACCTAAGCACAGACCAAAAGATTGAGAGCATTGTGCAAGGTCCATGAGACCGTTTTCTTCGTAAACTTGTTCAAATTGCTCCACAAAGCTATATGGGTCATTGCTAGGTTCATACTTGTCTAGCTGCTTTGCTACAATAGGGATTCTGGATTGCCCCTTGCATGACCCCCAATCCCGAGAGTAATGCGGTGGCTAAGGCTGTTGCGCTCTGCTCAGTGGACGTATTGTCCATGAGCAACTTGGCTACGAGTTCACTCAATGATAAGTCAGCCTCTGCTACTCATTCTCTCTCTGCATTTGGCCCTACTTTGGCTGCACTAGCCAAGGCTAGCACACGTCGGGCCTCGTACATGTCTACATCTTGTTGGAGTTTCCTAGCCTTCTGCTCGTTGTTATAGGCAATTATGCTCTCTAGCACCTTTCTAATCGCCTTTCTTTCCTCTTCTAGGCTTGCTACTACTTCCTCTACTGGTCTGCCCTGAACTACTGTCCTAGTCAACAAGTCGTACTCATTGACTAACTCTTGCACTAAGACTGGGAATTCTTCCAAGTCTAGTTGGTCCTCTCCTTGTCCGCCTCATGATAGGTGCGCGATGCCTCAAGCTCAACGCCTACTCCATGGAATCATCCAGTGCCTTCCAGATAGGTGCAAAACACTACAAGGAAATGCCAGACATACTTGGAATCACTGTGGTGCTCGAATCGATCGGTACTCCAAAGATCTCCCTGCAACTCTCTCTCTCTCTCTCTCTCTCTTTCTCTCTCTCTCTCCCTCTCTCTCTCCCTAGCTCTCAAGCTCACTCTCTTCTCACAAAGAAAAATTGCAAATGTGGTCTTTCTTGGTTCCCTAGGCCTCTTATTGCCCCATCCCATCTTGCTGTAACCTCAGAAGCTAATCCCTCACACTCTTCCAACCAGAAATTTGAATTTGTGCCCCTATTTCCCTATTTCCAGCAGCAGCATAACCCTTTTTTTTTCCCTTTTTTTTCCTATCCTAATCTTAGCCTAATGCAAAAAAAATAAAAAACAGAGATGGAGATGCATGGTCCTACTCTAATATTCAACAACAAATCAAAATACTTAGTTGCTCCAAGGATTAAAACCTCCTAAATCTCCTAACTATCTCGAGCACTGGTTCGGGCTGCAAACCCTACTTTTATGCTTGATTCAATGTGCGCGTGCTCAAGGCTCGATTCCGTCAGTCCCGAAAATGGAACCAAAATGAAGGGAAGCTACGGAGCTCTTCCTCGAGACCTACGGACCGCTTATTGATCAAGTGTTTCAAGCTGAGCGGCCATGGCTACCTCTCACATAGCCGACGCGCAATGTCTACCATACGGGTGTAGTGAGCTTACCTTGATGCTCGATCGAGTTCCCTCCTCTCTCTTGCACTCCGGTAGCTCCACGATCCTTGTGGCAAGCTCAAGCAAGCTCAAGCCCTCTCCATTAAGCTCTTATTAAAAAACACGGATCTAGAGCATGGCAGCTATGGAGGTTGGAACTCAAAGTACAAGCTCATGAAGACATAGACTAGACAAGACCAATTGTCACACAAGTGAATTAGGTTCCAAGACTGAGCCTTGGACTGATAAAGACATTCTTGTGTGTAAGGACAATGACACTGACACTTGATTGAAAGGACAATAGCATTCTATTGAAAAGTGAACCAAGTACATGTCTTTATAGCTTTCCAGCTTCTCCACTCTCCTCACTATGCTTATGGGATACAACACCTCATCCTGCAGCATACATCATTTGTCTATTTCTCAACACCCCCTCTCAAATGATGAATTTATACCCTTGCTGGCTTTTGCCTCCCTTGCATACAAAGATGGACCAGGAGACTAGCTCTATGGCAGCCTAGTCAAGTTAAGGCTTGAAATTGTACATTTTTGGTAGGGTTTTTACAAAGTCAAATCCAGAAAGATCCACTATGGGAAAAACATATGAAAGATACAATAAAAATTCTTCAAAACAATCTGTCAGAGTTGTTGATGGTAGCGGAAGCATCTTCTACTTCTTCTTCTTCATTCATAAAATGGTTCTGGTGATGATCACTTTGCACTTGTTGGGCTCTTTTCTTGTGGAAATATTCACTGGCTACATGGCCAGTTTTACCACAATAATGACATGTCATTGGACTTCTGTTGTCGGTGTTGAATCCTCGACCTCTTCCTTTGGGTCCAGTAGCTCCTCTAGTGTATAAGAGGTTTTCCCTTGAGCTGGTCTCTTTTACATCTTTGCTTTTAAATTTGCTTTCTTCATCAAGCAGTGAGTGCTCAATATCTTTGAGTGAGAGAGACTCGGAACATTACTTAGAGTGGACACAAGGTTCTCATATGGATCCTTGTTTACACTTGCAAGCAGTACGACTATTGCTTCATCTTCATCAATATTCTTTTTAAGAGTTGCAAGCTGCATTTTTAAACTCTTAAACTTATTAATGTGTATGGTCATGGAAGCACTATCCTTTATGTCCAGGTTATAAAACTGCATGAGAAATTTTACCTTTGAATTCTTTGCTTGAGTGCCAAAGATCTTGTCAAGCTCTTCCCAAGCCTTTGTAGCATCTCTGATGCAAGAGATATGATGCAGGACATCATCAGATAGTCCCTAGGCAATGATGCCTAGAGCTTTTTTGTTCATCTTCTTCCATTCTTTTGTTCTTGGTGGAGCTACTGCAAGTATCCCAATTTTTGCGTCTTCCTTCTTGTCATCTGTATCTTCTTCCTCATCTTCAAATAGGTCCCACAAATCCTTCCGCACGTGGTGATACATGGTCTTCTCCTTCCAGGCATGGAAGCTTTCTCCTTTGAACTTTGCTATTTGCTCAAGCTCTACCATGTTGAGCAGCTCCAATTAACTGAGAAAAGACCAGCAAGGAGGATTTGTGAAGTGTCACAAGGAGGTCAGTGTCAACTGACACTAGTTGAGTATCAATAGATACTATTCTTGAGCTTAGTATTGAATGTCGATGCGTGATCTTCTTCTTGCTTGTTGATTTGAAGTGTTGATCTTGCTAGGAACTAAGTTCAGACTCAGATAAGAGTGGCACTGTGTCCCCTGAGTTGAAGGGAATGAGAAATTGAAGAAAAAGTGAGCTTGGACCTTGATGGCTATGGCTTCCTGGATTAGGGTTTTGACCTAGGCCTGGTTTTTTCCAAATATCTAGAGCTAGAGTTGATCATTTTGAAAACTTTTTTTATGGAAATGTCACTTACTCCATGCTCTACAATAACCCCATGAAAATCATCAGGATCGGGTACAACAGTATGCGTGCAGATCAACGAATCGTCAACAGGCGCAGTTATGGTAGCGACCTCAAATTTCAACAATGCCAGGCTTGTGATTTCCCAACGTCAAGCTTAGATGTGATAGGAAGAAGCTCCTTGAGTAGAAGAACAATCCCCCAGAAGAAAGCATGCTGAAATATTGCTTGATTTGAGAGATATGAGAGCTCACAGTGAGGTATGTCCTGCAGGCCACAAACTGGGGTTATGGCAACAACTGACAATAGTGACAATGCTGAGGTTCAGATAGCCAAATGTCATGGATTGATGTGATACAAGGAAGCTTTATAAGGTGGGGAACACCTCTCTAGAAGGAAGCTTGGAGAAATTTGGTATGTGGAGTGAGATATAGGAGCTTCAAAATGATAGGGTGCTGCTGGCTATGGCTGACATGGAAGCTCAAGTGAAGGTAGAGTTGAGAGATGAAGTCATAGACTAGAACTGAGCTGACTAGAGTTGAAGAGGGATTGAGAGAGAGCATAGGAGAGCTAAACCATGCTCAACTGAGCTCTGATACCATGTTAAAAAACACGGATCTAGAGCATGGCAACTATGGAGGTTGGAACTCAAAGTACAAACTCATGAAGACATAGACTAGACAAGACCAATTGTCACACAAGTGAATTAGGTTCCAAGACTGAGACTTGGACTGATAAAGACATTCTTGTGTGTAAGGACAATGACACTGACACTTGATTGAAAGGACAATAGCATTCTATTGAAAAGTGAACCAAGTACATGTCTTTATAGCTTTCTAGCTTCTCCACTCTCCTCACTGTGCTTATGGGATACAACACCTCATCCTGTAGCATACATCATTTGTCTATTTCTCAACAGCTCCATCCTCCATAGCCGCGGGAGAGAAGAGAAGAGAAGAGAGGAGAAGAAGAGAAGATGAAGAGAGAAGATGGGGAGCTTCTTCTCCATGATCCCTCACTCTCACACACTCACTCCCTCACACTCCCTCGCACTCCCTCAATCCCTTACTCAAGCACAAGCAAGAAGGCAAGAAATAAGAGAAGAAGAAGAAGAAGCTTTGGACACACACAAGAATGAGCTTCTCATTCACTTTTCACCTTTATATACAAAACCCTAAATCCCTTTTGGGAGGTCATCCCCTTATCCCCTTTTTACATGGCCGGTCGTGGGCCTAGGCCCTTTTTCCCATTGTCCGTCTATCTTCCTAGCTTCCTTTCCACTGCTCATCTACATTTACAAATTGCATGGGTGAGAGCCCGGTGCTCTTTAAATTAAATCATGATGCGCTTGCACTCTTTTACAAAAGTATTGACTTGCACTTTTTCTTGCACGCTTTTTTCCTTTATTTAGGACTTGTCTGCACTTCTTGTGTTTCTAGATTTTTCTTAGCGTGCCTTCGTCCTCCATTTCACTTTGCCTTGTCCTTTGTCTTCTGCTTTAGCTTTTCAAAAATTTCCACCTTGTTCGTCTGACAATTAACAATCACCACTCATTTGTGTAGTTTGGCTATGTGACCATTTGACCTAGATGCATTTGCAAAATTGGAGTATAACCCCAACTTTTATACTTGGTGGTTGTCCACCCTTTCCTCATCTTCACCCTCCATCTAGTTTTCCTTGGATTTCTATATGCATAATCCATTTAGTTTGTGTTTTTCTTTTCATTGATGTTGCTTTGGAATCTTTCCTAGTTATTTGCTTATTGCACCTACAAGTTGGAAAACTTGCTAGTCCCTTTTGTTTGCATAGGGGAAATTGGGACACTCATTTTTGCAATTTTGGTAAAAAGGAAAATGTATGGTTTGGATCTTATTTTATTTTTTGTTTTACCTTACTAAAAAATGTTCAATATGTAGTCTTATTTTGATTAAGTAGATGGCAAGTTCACAATTTGAATGTCTACATTGGCGGCTATTGAGAAGTCTCACTATGAGAACTAGGGAGTGTTCACTATAACCTAGAAAGCATTGTCAATAGGTATCCTAAAGCTAGGGAGTTGGTGGCTAAATGTGGGCTAAACAACTGTATACATGCAACTAATGGGCCTATTCACTTTGCCACTTGTTACAACTTTGTGCAAAACTATGATCCTAAAACTAGAACAAGTGTGACAGGGTATAGAGAAGGTAGGTAACAACAAAGTAGGGAAGTGGCACTCACTCTAGATTTGGTAGAATGAGCCCTAGGTCTTTGCCAAGGGAATGTGAAATAGGGTTAACCCCATAAAACTCCTCTAGTGGATCAAGGGTGGGATGATGAGCCTAGCATCAATTCATATGGATTATTGTTATTGGCCACTGAGGAGGAGGATCTTAGGGCCATGGTATAGGTTTTTTACCACTTGTTTACTTACAACAAGACCAACAGTCATACGGAAAGGATTCCCAAGGGCTTTATGGAGGATAGTTTATCTAACAAGATACTTGAGGTGGATTTGAATAAGTTTTGGTTGGAACAAGTTTGTGAGATCCTCACCAAGGTACATGTGGTTCTTTCTAGAACTCCTAATTAGAAGCTTACCACTACTATTGAGGCCAAGTTGTGCATGATCAAGTTTGGTGGTGCTCTCACTAAGGTTATCACTACAGCTCTAGGACTCTCAGAGTCATTACATGTGGCTCCAACTATAGTAGGGATGGATCAAAAGAAGGAAAAAGACCAAGGGAATAATAGGAGCCAAGTACTGAGTAGTCACTTAAGATAATGAGCAAAAATGAAGTAAGAAATTAAGATACTTCAAAGAGCACCACCTAGCCATCAAGGAGTCACCGAATGAAGTGCCACACAAGAAGGAAGCACTCCAAAAGAATGAGGCCATAGCCATGCATTCCAAAGGAAACAAAAACAAAGCCTTGAACTGTAGGGAATTGATGAAAATTTTGATAGGAGCACGGGGGTGGGGAAGACTCTAGAAGAAAAATCAATGATTGGTCCAATATATTTTCACATACTCATGACCACTCTCTAGATCATGCAGGTAAAAATTAGTCATTTGGAAAAGAGTCTACAAAAGGAGGATGTAATAGTCACTTTTGGTGTAAAATAGCAACAAACTCTTGAGACTTCAACTAGCTCAAAAGAATGCATGAGAAGGAAATTAGTGAATTTGGGTGGTCTTGGCACATTAGAGATTGGAGATGCAGAAGAAGTATGAGGAAGAGAGAATGCACATCATGAATTTTTGTGGCACTCAGCCCAACAATTACAAGACTTACAAACCCGAATTGTAGAGAACAACATGGAGATGCAAGAGCTAAGAGAATGATTGCAAGAAGTTGAGATCATTAGGAAAATGGAAGAAATTACCCGTATAATGATCAAGAATTGAGAGATGTAGAAATGGTGCAACCAACATCCATTGAGTTGTGTGACATACAACATGAGTCACTTGTTGAAGAACCCATTGTAGTAGAGCCTCTTGAAGACATGGTCCCTTCTTTTGATTACATGGACCCCCAAGATTTTGCTAAATAGGAGGAGGGAGCTATGAATGAAACTAAGGAACCACTACCAGTATTAGACACATCACCTGAGGTGTAAGAGCACTTTGATATGTAGAATTGAGAGATGTAGAAATGGTGTAAGAGCACTTTGATATGTAGAATTGAGAGATGTAGAAATGGTGCAACCAACATCCATTGAGTTGTGTGACATACAACATGAGTCACTTGTTGAAGAACCCATTGTAGTAGAGCCTCTTGAAGACATGGTCCCTTCTTTTGATTACATGGACCCCCAAGATTTTGCTAAATAGGAGGAGGGAGCTATGAATGAAACTAAGGAACCACTACCAGTATTAGACACATCACCTGAGGTGTAAGTGCACTTTGATATGATGGTTGAAGTCCTACATTCTACCCCACCAGATGTGCCAAAGTATCCAATTAGCATGCCAAGAGTTGAAATGCAAAGAGCGGATCTAAATGGGCCCATTATGACCTATCATGAGAAGCAAAAGGAGGAGACAATCATTTTTTATTTCAATTTCTATGAACTTGCCAAATTCAAAACACCCTTACCACTCAGTACAATGCAAAAGCTTATCAAAGTGGGAGAGAACATAGCCAAGAAGTGATTGAAGAAACATGATATATCAGCTTTGAAAGAAACCTATAAGATTCCCAAGGAGAAGAACAAGAGGGAGTATCTCATTAAGAAGCCTTGGGAGGTGTGGAAGTTCCAGCTAGAATGGAGATATCCTATCCTCAAAGTAGATGAAATGGCCCATTCTACCTTTTGCTACTCCAATAAGAGGACAGATGTGCTCCATTGCCCTTATCCAAGAAGGTATGGAAGAGACTATGATGCTGAGAAGCATGGTAGACGTAACTTTTCCAAAATTCCCAATATCAATGCTCCACATGAGAGTGAAATCTATCACTTCTAGTTGTGTGATTTGCTACCCTCCTTCGATAGTTTCCTTAAATTGTACTCAAATTGCCTAGATCCTCCATTCATAGAGTTATTTGCAATTATCTCTACCTCATAGTCAAGATCTTATAGCAGCCACCAACTCCCTATGAGGATGGCCTTCCACCTTTGTTCTTCAACATCAACACAATGATTGATTGCATTGCCATGGAAATTCTTCTTCTTTGAGAGTTACAGTATTTCCATCTTACTATATGGCCTTAGTTGAGGATATGCTAAGCAATAGATTTGCCTAGTTACACACCCCTTCTATCTAGAATCACCCATTTACCTTTGAGTCTTTCTTAAGCCATATATTTTGAGCAAAGGCTATCTTTTCACTCACCTTCTAGCCACTCCCTAAGGAGTAAATTGCTTATATGCAAACATGGAAAAAAATAAAAATGAAATAAATAAAAGAGAGAAGAAAGAAAAGAAAAGAGAGAAAAAGATCCATGATTAGTTAGGTGCACTCATACTTCATTGCACCTAGTGGCTTTGGTCAAATGGCTTCGTCTCTAATCCCTTAGCCCTTCCCTCATTACACAATCTCAGGGCACATCAAGGGTAGGACCACTTGGGCTTACTTAGATGACCTGTCACCCTAATTTTTGCACCGCACATTAACAATTCATTAACTAGGTCATCAAGTGTGGAACAACACTTTAGGCTTCAACCCATGTCCCAATTGCACTTGCATACAGACAAATCACTGCACAAGTAGGTTAGACATATCCCTTAGGGACAGCACATGTTGGCTTCTTACATGATTTTTTTGTAAAGGCCTATTTGAAGAACTGAAGATCCATCAACATCGATGGCCTCTACATCCCCACTAGCATTCCATGGTTTCTTCTTCAATGAATCCATCATTAATCCTTCATGCTGCCATCATTTTCCATCATTGAGCCACATCTTCTAGACATCATCTATAGCATTTCATTTTCTTCAGCACACTAAGTTTTCATCATCAAGCACATTATTCTTCAATAGCGTAAGTTCTTCATCTCAACCAACATCCGTTTCTCCACCATTAGGATACTACTTCTTCCATGACTATTCCTAGCATTGTGCATCTTTGGTGCAAGCTACATCATGCTACCTATGATGTGAGTGCCATGGGATTGGCATTCATTTAAGGGGGAAATAATGTCAATTATATTTTGAGAAGGCTATTGAAGCACAAGTGTAAATGCTATTTTTTTGTGGATAGTATTTTTTGGAGCCTCGTTATATTATTTTGGGCATTTGTATATTATGGACATTATCAAATTATCATGGATGTATTATTTCATATGAGTTGGGCTCACTCTTATACACATTATATTTATCACCTGTAGTTGTATTTGTCACACCTACAAGTGTTGTGTGGCTTGTGGATATGTATTTTTCATAGTATTAATGTAGGCTTGGTTTATTTAGGCTAAGCTTCAAGCGTGCTGTGAGGATTGACTGGCCTAGATTTCACATAGGGGGTAGGACACCCAAAAGAGGGTGCAAACCCTAATTGACAATGGTGGAAACCCTAAAACACAAAAGAGGCACAAACCCTAATTCATAAGGGTATAAACCGTAAAATGCAAAGTGGGTTACAAACCCTAACCCTAAAATGTTTTGTTGCCTATATGTTTGCCAAGTGGAGGATGCAACTATAAATAAGCACAAAAAAAATGGCCAACTTGATCCTAAAGAGGTTGTAAATGCTCTCATTGATGAGCATTAAATGCTAGTCACTAAAGAAAGATTTTAGAAAAAATAGGGAAGACCTTGAAAAAATCCCAGATGACAATGACAATGTCTAAGGTCGATAATGGAAAGCAAAAACTGGCCTAGAAATGCATATAGAAAGCCAAAAATAAAAGAAAATGCACCTAAATTGCCATAGCTTCTATGCTTGATGAAGTTACTATATATATATCCTCTACATCATGTGTGTTCAAGGCCTATTTATAAATATCCTTATTTGTGAATTTTTCTTGAATAAAACATAACCCTTTTCTATTCAACCTGTAAATAACCCCTTTATATTACACCCTTCTATATGTAAAATATATATAAAAATGGTATGTTAAAAATATCTTATTTTGAACCCACGTGATGCACACATATATTCATGAGTAACTTACCTGAGCTTCTATGTCTCCATCAGACTCTAATAGGAGCTCACACACCTAAGAGATGATAGACTGTCATAACTAAATATGCATGCTAACAATTGTTTCTTGGATATCCAAGGTGCAAAAATACATAACCTTGTCTACTAGTGAGATTGAGTACATTGTATCCACACGGGCTTGCAAGGGGGCCCAATGGTTAGGTTATCTAGTTGCAAACATTGGTATGACTATGACTCCTATATTGCATTTAGAATCTATGAGTGCCAAGTAGTTTGTACATAATCCAAACTTTCATGTGAAGACCAAGCATTGGTATGACTATGAATCCTATATTGCATTTAGAATCTATGAGTGCCAAGTAGTTTGTACGTAATCCAAACTTTCATGTGAAGACCAAGCATATTGAGGTCCATTATCACTTCATCAGAGAGGTGATTGAGGGCAAGCAAATAGAGCTTCTTAGGATCTCAACTAATAAGAATCCTATTGATCTACTCACTAAAAGTATCTTGATCGAATGTTATGTCTTCCTTAGGAAGAGGATTGCATAGGAGGATCAGATTGTACTTTGTCTTCCTTAGGAAGATGATTGTGTAGGATGAGATTGTACTTCTATGTACAAATTGTACTTTGTCACTTTTTCTTAGTTTCTCCACACTCATACATCATTCACCTTTAAATGGGATGTTGTTGGGGGTTAAAGGGCATATATGCCTAGCCAACTACATTTACTTTTGTATAGTGTCCGTACACCTATACACTATAGGTGGCCGCCACCCATCACTATCACTTTATTCTTTATTCTTTCAATGACAATAGAATAATCTTTCTCTCTCTTGCTTGAATCTCCATAGCTCTTCCTTCCTGTTTCTTTCACTTGTGCTCTCACTTGCTTGAATCTCCATAGCTCTTCCTTCCTCTTACTTTCACTCTTGCTCCACCTTTTAAGTTATTGTCCATTCAAGATGACTTTGTAGTCAAGGTAGTAGATCACATGATGAGGATTGCTATCTATTCAAATGCACCAGAATTATGTATCATATAGTGAATGCACAAAAGGATGCATGGCACAAAGTTTTTTTTCGAGGGGGACAACTAGTTGAAGGCTTATACTACGGCCAATGTGAAGGTAGGATTGACCCATATAGCCTTCTAGATCACACATTTTTCTCATGCCTTATAAGAGAAATCAGGTTTCCCATGGAGCCTATCCTTGGATGCCAAAATAGATTCAAGTTATTTATCGAGGTTTATGAAAGCATATACAACAACATGCCATTCAATGATGACAATGATCAAGATGCGACAATCTTGCAATAGATGGTACCAAATAGTGGTAGAAAGTACCCATACATTTCTACGATAGTTTTTTTCAATACCAAAAATCCAACCATGTAGTTATTTTATTTAAATAGGAATATTTTTTGTTCCTCTCATAAGTTTCTTCTTTTTTGATAGAAGCCTAATGTCTAAGAATACCAAGTTTGCAACTAAATATATACTTGTTATCTAACAAGTTCAAATTTGGTTGTGTAGAGTACTAAATTTGGCACTATCCATAGTACCCACTATCTAACTATGCCAATTTTGTTTCTCTAGAGCACCAAATTTGGTACTACCCATAGTCCCAAAAGTTTAAAAGACCTTTGTTATTGGTTCTTTATTACATGGTCCAATTTGGTCTATATTATTGAAATGGTTGAATTTTGTTTTGGTGTTGGTAATTTAACAAAGTACCAAACTTGGAATTCCATAGTACTATACACTTAAATTCTATTGGTCTTTTCACTTTAATACAATTTCCAATTTGGTTTTGTGGAGTACCAACTTTGATACCATGTGTACCAAAAGTTTCAAGTGCTTTGTTGCCGCTTCTTTATTGCATGACCAAATTTGGTACATGCAGCACCAAAGCTTGAAGTCTATTGTTCTTTGTACTTAAACACAATACCAAACTTGAAGCTACATAACATCAAACACTTAATGTCTTGTGTTCCTGCCACTTTAATATAGTTCCAAGTTTATATAATACAAAAATTTGATACTTTAGAGTACCTAGCTTACTACTAGTATCAACACCATTGACATTTTTAAAAAGCCTTAAGATAACCACATAGTACCACGTACAACATCATAATCAACTAGACCCTAATGACTCCAACGATATTTCAAAGTACCAAAGCAAACAAAACATCATAACATGTCAGAAACGATAGATTAAAAAAGGCTAGAAGCACCAAAAAGTACCCAAAAAGACTTTCATATTTACAATTAGATACAAAAAATCAATACACAATGTGGTAGGTAGGAGTGACTGTGAATAGTAAGGCTATCAAACAACTTCTAAACATTGGCGTTGAATTACAAAGTGCATAGAATGTCACATAGCTGTGAAAAAGCATACATTTGGGGGTTTAGACCAATATGAATAGCCTTCCATCTTAATAAATTAATTAGCCACCAATGGGGACAAGTCATCCTCCACATCAAACATTGAATGTCACCTGCAGTAGGCCAGTGGACAAGGAACTTCAATCCACTGCTAAGGCCAAGGCTCAACTATATCTATTAAATATTAGATATCATCACATGCCTCAACTTCTAGCACATAGGAATGGATTTCTAAGAAATTTTCATATTCATTCTTTAAAGAGTTGTAACATGTATCTTCCAAAAGTATCATGTCAGTAGCATTGAAATATGAGTGTTTTACCCACACTTTATGCAAGTTTTTTAAAAACACAAGCTTTGGCCACTATTCAGTAGCAACATAAGGAATGTCACAAAAACTCTCCTACCATACTTCACACTCTTTTGGAGAAACTATATATATCCATACAGAGACATAAATCTTAATCAATAAGACTATAGAACACATAAAGACTGATGGCCTCCAAGTAGCTTTACTTGTAAGAACATTTGGGTTTTTCATAGTATATAGGAATTATATAGACAAAATATGCATCGGATTGGCCTACCATAGTTCACATTTGCTCGAAATTCCAATTCTACTACTATGAACTTTTTTGGCTTCTAGCCTCACCATAGATCAACCTTTTCTATTAACTTGGATTGGTTTGGACTTGTCCAACAACCATCAGTCTTTTTTATAAGGATATTTTAAATTCTTTAAGAGCACTCCATTTTCATCCACAATTCTCAATCTATCTTTTGTATAGGGAAAATAGTTTGGAAGCTTACTTTCTATGGCAGTATGCTCATGGAGCCACCAAGGTCTTGTGGCTACAAAATAAATTAATAAATGAGATATATGCAATAGATAAAACAAATAGTTGAACTCAAAAGTGGCACAAATAAGACATATATAAGAGATAAAACAAGCAATTGAGCTCAAAAAACACCAGGAATCATGTGTCATAGAAGACTCATAACAACAAAAGGCTAAGTTACAAGGCCATGTAGCACTTGCAGATACACTATACCTTGCATGTATGCATCTTAGGTGTGTGTGCATGCACACCCATGCATGCATGCGCACACGCACACACATGCACAAGCACACGCATGTGTGCACGCACGTGCGCGCGCGCACGCGCACACACACACACACACACACACACACACACACACACACACACACACACACACACACACACACACACACACACACACACACACACTCACTCACTCACTCACTCACTCACTCACTCACTCACTCACTCACTCACTCACACACACACACACACACACACACACACACACACACACACACACACACACACACACACACACACACACACACACACACACACACACACACACACACACACACACACACACACACACACACACACACACACACACACACACACACACACACACACACACACACACACACACACACACACACACACACACTCACTCACTCACTCACTCACTCACACGCGCGCGTGCACACTAGCATTCTCTTTAGGTCAATTTCATTTACCTTATCTATATTGTGTACTGAATGTCTATTTATAATATTTCTTCAATGATAGCCTTGAATCTCCTTGGCTAGCATTGAAAATCTTTGTAGAATGATGTTACATGTTTTGAGCCTATTTTAATATGTATACATCATTATATACACAAATATTAGGTGTGCACAATGTACATATCTACATAACAAACTTGGATGCATGAAACATTACAACTATCGCACATATGAACATAAAATATAAATGTATATATATGCATGATACACATGTGCCACAAGCATGCACATGCACACACAAAAGAAAAACCTACTATCATTGAATACATTTTTATGCTATGTGGGCTCTTACAACCTCAAATAGTCAAGCTATGGCATGAAGATCGGTAGATTAATTTTCCCCAACCCATTACCGATTATCTTGCATTAATGTCCTGTATAAACATCTTCTTATATTGAGCTAGTTACACATAACCCTCACTATTTTTCTTCTAATATTTCAGTGATTAAATCACATGGAAAAGAAACAATAGAGGGCCAACATGTTAAAAGCACTCTATGACATCTGAAACAAAGTATTGACTATATATCAGACTAGTCTTGCACTTAATTTAGTTATCTTAAGCTAAAAAATAATGTCCAAAATTACACTATTTCAAAAATAAGTCTTAAAATAATGCAATTAAGAATATGATTAATTTTTTTAGTAGGGATAATATATCACACACACACACACACACACACACACACACACACACACGCACGCACGCACGCACGCATGCACATGCACGTGTGCACACTAGCATTCTCTTTAGGTCAATTTCATTTACCTTATCTGTATTGTGTACGGAATGTCTATTTACCATATTTTTTCAATGGTAGCATTGAATCTCCTAGGTTAGCATTGAAAAGCTTTGTAGATTGATGTTACATGTTTTGAGCCTATTTTAATATCACTCATACACACACACGCACACATGTATGTGTGCACGCTAGTATTCTCTTTAGGTCAATTTCATTTACCTTGCCCGTATTGTGTACCGAATGTCTATTTACAATATTTTTTCAATGAAAGCCTTGAATCTCCTTGGTTAGCATTGAAAAGCTTTGTAGAATGATGTTACATGTTTTGAGCCTATTTTAATATGCATACATCATTACATACATAAATACTAGGTGTGCACAATGTACATATGTACATAACAAACTTGGATGCATGAAACATTGCGGCTATCACACATATGAACATAAAATATAAATGTATATATATACATGATACTCATGTGCCACATGCATGCACATGCACACACAAAAGACAAGCCTACTATCATTGAAGACACTTCTATGCCATGTGAGCTCTTACAACCTCAAACAGTCAAGCTATGGCATGCAAGATAGGTAGATTAATTTTCCCCAACTCACTACCAATTATCTTGCATTAATGTCCTGTATAAACATCTTCTCTTATATTGATGTAGTTACACATAACCCTCACTATTTTTCTTGTAATATTGCCATGATTAAGCCACATGGAAAAGAAACAGTAGAGGGCCAACATGTTAAAAGCAGTCTATGACATTTGAAACATAGTATTGACTATATATCATACTAGTCTTGCACTGAATTTAATTATCTTAAGCTAAAAAATAATGTCCAAATTTATAATGTTTCAAAATAAGTCTAAAAATAATGCTTTCTCCTCACGTATAAATTTATAATGTCCAAATTTATAATGTTGATGCATGGTATTTCCTTTACTCTTTCAACCTTAACTTCTATCTCTTTAGCTATCTCTTGATCTTGATAATAGTCATCATAAGGTGGATAATGATCATGTGGAGCTTTTATGGCGTAGAGTGCTCCTGATATTCAATGCAATTCGCACTAGTCACAAGCCTAGGACAACAGCTCACATGGTTCAGATAATCCATGATTTGAGTATAATTGGTTTAGATCATCCATGCACTAATCATTTTTCATTGAAAACCGTGCACGCCCCACACTCCGGTCACTAACTCCTTTTTGAATATAAAAGTTGGTTGAAAAGGGGTTCTTGAACGAGGAGAGAGAAGGAATCCTGTGTGGATAATATAGAAAAGATTGTAAAAGGGGAGAGAGAAGATGATTATTTTACTATTCTTCTCCCCTCTTTTCCTTCTTCTAAGGAGGAGAGAGGGGGACCTCATTGAATAAATATAAATCCTACTCATCTTTCAAGAAAAAGCAGTCTTTATCTTTTGAGTACCAAACTCATTCTCCTAATGTCCTTTGTGTCACATAGGCATAAAGTCTTTGGTTGGTTTTGAATCCTCAAACCAAATATCTAAATAATATATACAATAGATATAAGTTGGTTGTTGATGTCTATAAAGTGCGGAGAGTCGGTGACCTATAAAGTGGCCGGGGGGCCATAGAATTGCAGGATCCGCAAGGAGAGAGAGAGAGAGAGAGCGCGCGAGCTGTACTGCAATGGCCGACGAGAAGCAGCAGATCGTTAACGACGACGCAGTGGAGGGGGTTGACGGTCATGAGAAGGCGCTGTGGGGGAAGGCCTTCCGATGGGAGATCCGGGGAGCCTCGGTTGAGGAGGTGTGGCGCATAGCGGGAGACTTCGTACGGGTGGACGCCTGGATGACCAGCATCGTGCAGAGCTGCGAGCTCGTAGCAGGTCAGGTCAACCAGGCCGGCTGCGTCCGCAAGCCCACCCTGTACCCCTCGGCCCCCGGCCAGCCCCCCGCCACCTCCTTGGAGAAGCTTCTCCTCATCGACCCCCCTTCTCACATCCTCCAATACACCATCCTCCAATACGCCATCCTCCCCGGCTCCATCCTCCCGGTCTTCTCCCTCATGGACGGCTACGTCGGCACCCTCAGGCTCACTAGCCCCTCCCCCGCCCCTGATCACCATGATGATCATCATCATCCTACTGAGCATCGACAACCTGATCATCATCATGATGCTGCGGTTGATGCAGAATATCAGGACGCCTGCGCCCGGCCACCCTCCACTTGCGTCCTCCATTGGAGCTTCACCTGCAAGCCTTCCGCCGCCCTCACCCAAGAGCAAGCCATCCACACCGCCTTCTCCCTCTATAACATCGCCATCAATGACCTCAAAGCCCACCTCTCCTTGCCCGATGACAGTGTCACTCTGCTGGAGTGACAACCGAGTTATCTATCTACACCGGCTTAGTGTCTGTACTTGCTCTGGTTCTTTTCATCATTTGCATGTACCCTTCTGTTCACAACAGATCAAACATCCATACCTATTTGCTCTCTACCTTTGATTTGGACATTATTCCTGGATTGTGAAGAGCCATTCAAATCAGAAAATTTCAAGACCCTCGTAACATCAAATTTGAAAATCTGAAAATATTAGAATTCCTATGATCTAAGCCTAATATCTATTTCGAAGCACTCTTAAGACTATCGAAACATCACACATTGCTTGCTTGTATTAACTGCAATAGATTTTAAATTTTTCTCTACTTTAGTTTTAATTGAGTTAAACTACACTGATTTGATATTAGTGATTCTCCATTTCTTTTCTAATCTATACTAATGCATACTCTCTCTTAATCAATTCAAACCATATAATTACCACAAATCACACTACTAATCTTTCATATGATCAGTATAGAATGATATTAAAATCAAGCATCATAAGTATTATCTAAATAAAAATCACTATGAAAATTAAATGCAATCTTTAATTAAGGAATCAGAGCCAAAGCCTATAAGAAGGCTTAGCTACTAAGGCTAGTTATGGATTATTTATTTTAGTATTAAATTGCTCAATTGAGAGAGAGAGAGAGTGTGTGTGTGTGTGTGTGTGTGTGTGGGAAGAGAGGAAAATAAAAAGAAAGATAGTGAGAGAGTGTGTGTGAATAGAGAGAAAGATAGTTAGAAGACAAAGAGAGAGAGAGAGAGAGAGAGAGAGAGAGAAAGAGAGAGAGTATAAAGAAGAGAGAGTAAGAGATAGAGACGGAAATAGTGAGAAGAAAGGGACAAAATATTGAGATCCATAAACAATCCCCTCTCTATATGCTCCAAATATCATATTCTTCATTCTCATGACTACCTTATTTTCCCACAGGGCTTTCCTTGCAAGCTGGATCAAGTAGTTCAAGGTTATAAATGTTTAAGTATTCTAAGGAGTTTGAGTGTTAATGACCTTGATTACTTCTTGATGGACTACTAAAATGCGTTGTCGTAGAGTTCACGCAAGGGCTGCAGAACACGGGGTTCAAGATACAGCAATGGGAGAGACTAACAAGAAGAAAATTGAATTGTTGATGCCAAAGTACACTAAATTTCTTGTCAAGTGAGTTACATGAAGCTCATGTTCAAAAAATTCTGAACATGTTCAGTTTCCTGTTTGTGAAGAGATCTTTGCAAAGATTGCAATATTAGCATACATTTCTACAGGTACGATTGATAGCCAAATGGTGTAGTTCCTAATCCTGATCCATATCCTTAACCAGTATAAGAGCTAGGAGTATTGATGAAGACTGAAGTTCCGTAGTCCAGATTGTCATACAAGTAAGATCCTGGAAGTGAAATAGGACTCCTGTTCCCAGCACTGTAACCAGGATAATGGCCAACATTGAGAGGATGATGATCAAAGCCAGTTTAAGCTGACCCTCCGTTGTTAGTGCGTACCCTTTTAGTTTATTCACTCTTCCCAACAGTGGCAGAACGTTTTCTGTTTAGCTTTGCCTTCTCTAGTTGTGCAATTCTTTTATCCAAGGGAGCAAGGACATACTTGTCTTCAAGTTTGTATTCACTGTTTGTCTTCATATTCACTGTTTGCTTTCAAAACAGCTCGCATGGCTGCAAGTTCTTTTTGATTGGTATCATTCTGTGCTGTAGCTGAGTTGTTGCCATTCTTAAGAGTAGTCTGCACTACTTTCTTTGCCTCTTTAAGGTAAGATTTGAGTAGTGAATCAGGCTCAAAAGTATCCAAAAGCTCAAATGCATTAGCAAATGAAAGGACTTCGATTTGTTTGTCATTTTTGATTAGCTTGCCAACTATATCTGATCATACGCCAGCACAGGAAAGACCTTCCCATCCAGTTTCTTCTTTGTTGTGTGTCGTTCCTGCTGGTGTTCTCCTTCATCCTAACACATAAAGGCATCATCGTGAGATTCATTTCATTCCCACTATCATTGATTTTCATTGGGAGTATTTGTTGATGGCGAAGCGCCCAAATTTGTCCCTTGACGTTGCTTCTGTGTCAATTCGCAGCAAACAAAAGAAACTCTAGAGGTTTTTGCTGATGTTGATGCAGGGAAACGGAGTTCTAATCAGCAATTCGGAGTCAAAACCGCAGTAATACACCAACTTCCCATGAAAAGTTTCTTCAGCGCTTTCCATCCATGGATGATCAGTAATTTAGGCTTGCTGGAACAGCATCCAACCCTTTCCGGTTGGAACATATTCAGAAGGCTTTCAATTGGAATGCATTATCTCGATTACTTTCGAAGGATTTGGCAATAGCATCACTCATCCACTCCAATAAGCTTTTTGCAAACTCTATTATGCTTATTAATACATTCATCAGAAATAAATTGAGATAGGAAAAGCGATGTGAAGATCAGTACTGCTCCAAATGTAATATAAGTGCAAGCACTCGACCTGCTGTGTCGACAGGAAGTAGCGCAGCAGCGAAAACAGAGAGCTGTCCTCATCATGTTCTGGTAGTGCCCCATTTCCATACTAGTTTTTTCATTAGAGTTCTGCCCGCGAGACCTTTGTTCCTGCAAACTTCACAATCTGCCCTGTTATCCAAATTCCATTAACTGGCCTCAAGATCAAGAAGTGTCTTCTTTGACAGAGATTCTGTCATTTTGTTCAGCTCTCCAATCTTGTCGTTGCACCCAAAATCCCATTGATAGATCAGTAAATTCTGTTATTGTTCCGCTTCCTCTGCCTCCCAAAAACAACCTGCTTTCCTCTTGCTTTTTCCCTCCAAAAGCGGTTCAAACCAAATTGGTTTCCCCTTCTCCTCTTTTAGCTGAGTGAGGATAAAAAAAACTCCTCTTTGCCAAGTTAGTTTCTTTACACCCTTATGAGATCTATGCACCAACATTGATTTTGACCTTGAGGATTATGTTTAAAGTCATGCATTACCCCTTTGACAGTCAGCTTTACAATGAGTAATCTGCGCATAAACTTCGACTTCAGTCTTGAAAATTGGATGGCAAAATACTCCCTCGGAGCTTCACTAGTGCTTTGCTCGCTTAAGCAGCTTTTGAGAGACTTCCTTCAACTTTGTGTCATGGGAACTTTTGAACTTAGATGATCGCTTCCGCAAACCTTCCTTTGATTCCATAATTCCCTGCACTTTTCTTAGAGATCATCATTGAAATTATCAGTTTGATAATGTCCTTTGGCATCAATTTTTCATATTTTTCTAATACACACACATAATGCATCCAAACAAAATCATACACACACACTAACGGAATATATACATTGGATGCGGATTATCATAATATATCCTGAATAAATCTCAAAGTACCATTCTTCTTTGGTACAGTAAACCACCTGTTAGAATAGGGTGCAGAAGAGGGTTCCAAAATTCCCATCTTAATCTTCTCATTCAGCAACTCTCAGCTTTGGCAAGTGTGCTTTAGGCACAAGTATAGGACGTATATTCCATGGTACATGAGGAACAGTGAAAATGACCATAGGTGCAACCAATTCGGGACTAATGCAGCCAATTTCATGTGGAAAGAAAGCAAATGCCTTACCATGACGTCCAAGCATCTCTCTAAAACATTCTTTTTCCACTGGAAGCAAGAAATCATCATTTCCAATCTTCAATTCTGCAAGAGTTTTAGCTGTAAATTTATGTCCAATATTTGCAGGATCTCTCAACATAGGCTGCTTCATAGCTTTTTCAATCTGCTCATCACTATCAGGAGGAAGCGGCCCTGCAACTAGCTTAACCTTCTTATCAACTATTTTATACTTCGTGTCAACCTTGGCATCATTCAAGCACTCTTTTCTTTGCTGCAATTTCTGCAAATTTTCAGCAACTCTTAACTCTGTTGGTGGCTGAAAGATTTCAGCCCTTTGCTCTATGGACTGCATGGGTGTAGCCTGAAACTCTGTATGCTGAAATTTTTCAGCATTCAACTCTGTTGGCTGAATGGATTCAGCCCTCGGTTCTATGAACTGCATGGGTGCAGCCTCATACTCCATATGCTGAATTTTTCCAGCATTTAACTCTGTTGGCTGAAAGGTTTTAGCCCTCTGCAACTCTGTTAGCTGATCAAGATCAGCCATAAATTCAGTTTGCTGAGTTTTCTCAGCCTCTAACTCTATTTTCAGCATAAAACCAAAAATTTCCTGAAACATATCCAAGGTTTGCACAGGTATGATCTTTGAACCCTTACATACATCAGTTTTCAGCATTGCTCCCATCTCAAACAATGTATCTGCATAAGACATCCCTTCATACAATCCATCTACATGCTCTTCTGCTTGCAAAATACATGCATTCTTCAACTCTTTCTCCTTACAACCAATGTACTACCTGGCAACTCTAGGCAAATCTGAAATTTTTTGATAACTCACTGAACTATCTGAAGAAAAACCAACAAAATTATTGGAGAAAGACTGGCTGCCAAGAGGCGAGATCTCCTCTTTTCTCCACTCCGTACCACTAGTGTCTCGCAAGACAGCGGTACCTAATGAAAATCCAACTCCTTCGCAGGTAGTGGTGCCTCACGCAAGGAGTCTCTATTTCTCGGATGATTTACCCCAACAGTCATAAACTGAATAGCTCGCATACCATCTTTACTGCATATCCGTGCATAAGCTGACCCGTCATCCATCACTTTCGTTTCCATTCTTGCTTCTGTAATGAAAGGCTGTCCAAGAATAATCGGATAAGAGCAAGAATCCTGAACAAAGTAATGATAATCCTCTTCAACATTACCAATAGAAATTCCGATACTCGGACAAGCAGCATACATATCACCAGAAGTATTATTGGCGGCTCTCATGCGCCAGCCATGCTCTGCATCCATAGGCCACTTGCCACTCTCATAAACACCTCGAGCAATAATATTAATCTCAGAACCATGATCGACTAAAGTGATCAAAGGAATTTGTTTCTCTCCAATCCTTACCACCGTCTCAGTGGTTGCTCTAGCCCAATGACTTCGTGAAAAATGGCTGCGAGGAATGAGAATAGGGGTATCATCATCTTCATACTGCATAGGCTGAACTATTTTCTTCAATTGCGGATTAACAGAAGCATTCTCAACCATCACTGCATCATCATGCTCTTCCCCAAGAGCTCCATGCCACAATCCCTGTAAAGCAGGTCCTTCCATTGCATGTCGTTTCCTCTGTAAAAGATCCTGCATCTGATCCTATATTTCTCTTCTAGCAATCCCAAGAGCTTCTCCAACAGTAAAAGTGACTTCACTATTCAAAATTCTTTCATGAAAAATCTTACTCATATCCGTCTGCATATCAAGGTCTAACAAGAGCTTAAATCCTGGTTCTTTTCTTGGTTGCCTCTTCTCTTTCATCTGCTTGTCTCCCATAGGTTGTTCAGGACCTAATTGACCTGGAGAACTTGACATAGGTGGAGCTGTAACAGGTGGTGAAACAAAGTCACCCCCTCTAGTCTTTTTGGAGGTACTGGGACCCTCCTCATCTCTTCTTCTCTTTTTCTCAACCATGGCATCTAAACCCTGTGTTTTAGCCATATAAGCAAAAATAGAATACTTGTCAACAGGAGAATCCCATCTCGTTTCTCCTCGGATGCTGGAGCCCACACAAGTCATAGTAGATGCCTGAACTTTCCCTCTTCTTGCTATCTCCAAGGCAGAGGACCATAAAGCAGAGTCTCCATCTAATTTCTGCTCAAGCTGGACTCCATAAGCTGAAGCATCTCCTCTAACACTCACATAAGCTGATCGCGCAGCCATATCATCAACAAGCTTCTTCATGCCTCCCTTACCGAAGTTCGTGTCAAGAGGAGCACCAGTCTCTGTCAGCCATATCTTCCCATCTTGTCCCCAGAACACTACATTCTTCTTACGCGCTTCCTGAAAAGCATCACAATATTTGCAGTGTTGGTGCTCTGTACTATCACACCAAATACATCGTCTCCCTTTTCCTTGACCAGCTGGAAAAGCAGTCGCTAGAGCAGGTGCTACAGTAGGTACTGACATAAGTTGCTCTTTTAACTTACCAACTTCAGCTTTGACTGCTTCAATCGTCAAATCTGCCAAGCCTTTAATAACATCATCTACAGATAAGGGCACTGGAGCAGCAGGAACTGGTGGATTCACAGCAGGAGGAGTAGGCTTAGGCAAAGAAGTTGCAGCAAGGGTAGAAGAAGAAGTCTCCAAGGATTTTTCAGAAACTGATCCTGTATTACGATGCAATCATACTCTTCTACGCTGCTTCTTAACAAGAGCATTCACAACATCAATGAAATGTCTCCATTCGGTCTTTAAACCTGAATCAGTAGCTTGATCTTCCAAAAGATCATCCAACTTTTCCTGTAAATCAGCATCAGCAGCTTTGTAAAAATAACTCCACTTTCTGCATCTCCAAAGCTTGATGCTCAGTCCCATCCAACTGATCATAGCGGCTCTCAAATTCTCGTAGAAGAGCGGTAACTGAAAGTCCCTTATTAGGCATAGAAACCCATGCTAAGAAATTCCTGCGATTCATAAGACCTGTATCCTCCAGGAAATATTCATCCTTTAATGCCTTCTTAAACTCTGCCCAACCTGCATGTGTTTCTTGAATTTTTGAAATTCGAACTTCAAGAGCGCGCACCACGATCCGCAAAAAGTAGCGGCTCCAAACATCTTGAGAAACCCCAAAAAACTTCATCTTTTCTTCATATAAATGCAAGTAAGTTGACACTTGCTGGCCATTAAACTGCTTCATCTCCTATTGGACAGCTTTCAAGGCATCCATAGCATCACTATCACGTTTCGCGTGAGCTTGTTGCTGCATATAAGTGGTAAATGACTGAAACAGGTTCTTCATGACATTATCATCTGTCATCTCTTCTTGCGAGTCTCCCATCTTGCTGAAAAGTGACGCAGCACTTTCACGTCGGGTTCACCAGAAATGTCGTAGAGTTCACGCAAGGGCTGCAGAACACGGGGTTCAAGATACAGCAATGGAAGGGACTAACAAGAAGAAAATTGAATTGTTGATGCCAAAGTACACTAAATTTCTTGTCAAGTGAGTTACATGAAGCTCATGTTCAGAAAATTTTGAACATGTTCAGTTTCCTGTTTGTGAAGAGATCTTTGCAAAGATTGTAATATTAGCATACATTTCTACAGGTACGATTGATAGCCAGATGGTGTAGTTCCTAATCCTGATCCATATCCATAACCATTATAAGAGCTAGGAGTATTGATGAAGACTGAAGTTCCGTAGTCCAGATTGTCATACAAGTAAGATCCTGGAAGTGAAATAGGACTCCTGTTCCCAGCACTGTAACTAGGATAATGGCCAACATTGAGAGGATGATGATCAAAGCCAGTTTAAGCTGACCCTCCGTTGTTAGTGCGTACCCTTTTAGTTTGTTCACTCTTCCCAACATTGGCAGAACGTTTTCTGTTTAGCTTTGCCTTCTCTAGTTGTGCAATTCTTTTATCCAAGGGAGCAAGGACATACTTGTCTTCAAGTTTGTATTCACTGTTTGTCTTCATATTCACAGTTTGCTTTCAAAACAGCTCGCATGGCTGCAAGTTCTTTTTTATTGGTATCATTCTGTGCTGCAGCTGAGTTGTTGCCATTCTTAAGAGTAGTCTGCACTACTTTCTTTGCCTCTTTAAGGTAAGATTTGAGTAGTGAATCAGGCTCAAAAGTATCCAAAAGCTCAAATGCATTAGCAAATGAAAGGACTTCGATTTGTTTGTCATTTTTGATTAGCTTGCCAACTATATCTGATCATACGCCAGCACAGGAAAGACCTTTCCATCCAGTTTCTTCTTTGTTGTGCGTCGTTCCTGCTGGTGTTCTCCTTCATCTTAACACAGAAAGGCATCATCGTGAGATTCATTTCGTTCCCACTATCATTGGTTTTCATTGGGAGTATTTGTTGATGGCGAAGCGGGAGTATTTGTTGATGGCGAAGCGCCCAAATTTCTCCCTTGACGTTGCTTCTATGTCAATTCGCAGCAAACAAAAGAAACTCTAGAGGTTTCTGCTGATGTTGATGCAGGGAAACGGAGTTATAATCAGCAATTCGGAGTCAAAAGCGCAGTAATACAGCAACTTCCCATGAAAAGTTTCTTCAGCGCTTTCCATCCATGGATGATCAGTAATTTAGGCTTGCTGGAACAGCATCCAACCCTTTCCGGTTGGAACATATTCAGAAGGCTTTCAATTGGAATGCATTATCTCGATTACTTTCGAAGGATTTGGCAATAGCATCACTCATCCACTCCAATAAGCTTTTTGCAAACTCTATTATGCTTATTGATACATTCATCAGAAATAAATTGAGATAGGAAAAGCGATGCGAAGATCAGTACTGCTCCAAATGTAATATAAGTGCAAGCACTCGACCTGCTGTGTCGAAAGGAAGTAGCACAGCAGCGAAAACAGAGAGCTGTCCTCATCATGTTCTGGTAGTGCCCCATTTCCATACTAGTTTTTTCATCAGAGTTCTGCCCCCGAGACCTTTGTTCCTGCAAACTTCACAATCTGCCCTGTTATCCAAATTCCATTAACTGGCCTCAAGATCAAGAAGTGTCTTCTTTGACAAAGATTCTGTCATTTCGTTCAGCTCTCCAATCTTGTCGTTGCACCCAAAATCCCATTGATAGATCAGTAAATTCTGTTATTGTTCCGCTTCCTCTGCCTCCCAAAAACAACCTGCTTTCCTCTTGCTTTTTCCCTCCAAAAGCGGTTCAAACCAAATTAGTTTCCCCTTCTCCTCTTTTAGCTGAGCGAGGATTAAAAAAACTCCTCTTTGCCAAGTTAGTTTCTTTACATCCTTATGAGATCTATGCACCAACATTGAATTTGACCTTGAGGATTATGTTTAAAGTCATGCATTACCCCTTTGACAGTCAGCTTTACAATGAGTAATCTGCGCATAAACTTCGACTTCAGTCTTGAAAATTGGACGGCAAAATACTCCCTCGGTGCTTCACTAGTGCTTTGCTCGCTTAAGCAGCTTTTGAGATACTTCCTTCAACTCTGTGTCATGGGAACTTTTGAACTTAGATGATCGCTTCCGCAAACCTTCCTTTGATTCCATAATTCCCTGCACTTTTCTTAGAGATCATCATTGAAATTATCAGTTTGATAATGTCCTTTGGCATCAGTTTTTCATATTTTTCTAATACACACACATCATGCATCTAAACAAAATCATACACACACACTAACGGAATATATACATTGGATGTGGATTATCATAATGCATCTCACACACAATGAATCACACGCAGAAAATAACACAAATGCACAACAAAAGAAATGGAGGTGTATACGACTCGGATGCGCAGCAACACGACATCGTGCTATCATGATATGTTTCGATAGATATATTATACATACTATTAGAGCAACACTACAACAAAAAGGCTCCATACCTTTGTTTAAATTACCTTTGTTAAAAAAAAACCTATACTTTTCATGTAAAAAATAAAACATACCTCTTCTAGTTGTGGAATCCTCATGGCACGATTATATTGCTCCTCCGTGATGAGTCCCTCCTCATAGAAATGCTGCCAAGTGGATGCCCGGTTATAACCTCAATAGTAGCCTACCTCTCTAGGAGTAGGCATCCTACCAACGATATGATATTATAAAACAATTTGAACATACAACGTATTAGAACACACTACATAATGAATTGAAATAAATTACAAAATTTAATTTTTAAAAAAATCAAATAATACTTACAAACTCAGCCTCCCATGACTCCCTACCACTCGATCCATAATGCGATGATCCCATGGTTGCCATTTAAATACATCGTGCCTCTGCATGCTGGTAACTTGTCCTTTTCTTTGTTGCTCTCTTCTTGGCCTCTTTCCACTCCCTGCAGTGGTAATTGGGTGGTTGGCCATATCCAGAGCACCCCTGCTCTTGTCTCCATAGTGACTCCTTGGCACACGTCATAAGGTGAGACCTCTTGTTATGAAGCGCGTCTCTCACCTTTGACCATCCCCAATCATCTGAGAATTGTGAATTCTTGGGATTTGGATGCCTTCTATGTACTGCCCGCAGCACCTCTTGCCACAAACCATTTTTTTGGTGCTTGAAGGGAATCATACAATTTTTGTATGTGGCGTGCACGACACTCCTCAAGTAGGCTATCACTGCCCTCCCCTCAAGGTTATGTAAGATACCACAAACATTAGTGTGATAGAGTAGTACATTTGTGGAGGCTCACCTCTCTCATTTCTGGTGAGGGTGATCAAGAGCCACCTCCTAGGCAACCCCCACAAAGCCCTCGACCTCCTCGTCCTCCCGCACGACTCTCCCTCCTCCCTCGACGGGCACTACCCTCTACCTCACTCGATGCACGTGCTTCTACAGATACACGTGCTTTAGCCGATTCATGTACTTCAGCTGATCCCTGTGATCAGCTGATCTGTGTGTGAGTACCTATTAGTAGAGGTGTACCAAGGTTTGGTGTGCCAAGGTTTGGTGTTTGTGCGGCAGTGCTAGGCAAAGATGTGATAGGTGTCCCAGACATGACACTAAAAACCTCCTCTGCAGTGGGAGGGCGACCAAGATAACTGGTCATCTCCCCCATGAATTGCTCCTTGTTTGGAAAACCTCCAAAAAAGCTACTAACATCTCTAGAAAACTCCGCTAAGGTGTTTTTCATGCATTCCAACTCAGGATCAGTGCTGGAAGATCCATGATTCTACATCTACACAAGCAAAAATCCATTACTACCTTGTGCAGATAAAACATATTACATGTTGCATCTATACCTGCATCTATACCCGCGTCTGTCAGTGCGTCTATTCCTGTGTCTATACCTGCGTCTACACTATCATCTAGACGTGCTAACAGATGCGCATAGTCCGGACCATATTTTGCAAACTGTTATAAAAAACACGCAAAAAAACCTCCATAGATGACAATTTAAAGCATGTAAAGAGAGAGAGAGAGAGAGACAAACAGACAAAGAGAAAGCAAACAAGATTGAGAGAGAGAAGAAGAACTCACCTTCTTTGCTTGTTCCGACAGGTGGCGGCTAGGTTGCAAGCTCCTTGTCATCCTTCTCCCTTCCCTTGGTAGGTTGCTTGATTCTTCTTCTCTTCCTTGTTGTTTGGCTCTTGTTCTTTACTCTTTGGCTCTTCCTTCCTCCTGTCCTCTTTTTACTCTTATTTCCTTCCCTCATTGTCTTCATGAAGTGATAGATAGAAATGATTAGTGATGTCGAGCTCGAACTACAGAAAACGTGCAAAAAACGCAGGAAAGCACTAGTTTGAAAAGAAAGCCACAACTTTTTTATTAAAAAAATTATATTTGCGTGGCGCGTCTGTAAGCGCGTGTAATTGTGCGTGTATATGTGCAGATAAGGCATATTACATGCGCAATTACAATTAAACTGATTAGATGCTAGCTTTTGGTTGTTTTTGGATTAACATGACTTTTCTAGTCTTTCAATATCAAAATGTTTGCCTCCATGTTGTAAGTATCAATGCATTTAGGGAATATAACATATATACCAAATAAAATCATATATGTCCTTATGATTCAAGTGTAATTATGTCATCTTCTACTAGTATGGGACGTGCTGAGTCAACAAACAGTACATCCTCCAGTGAGGATGAGGCATTGCGTCTTCACAATGGAGACGCTTGGCTACGACAGAAAATCAAATGTATATGTGATCGTTATCGAGGATTTTTTTTCGAGCACGTCGAATCACAATGTCACACCTTAGCATGTACGGAGAGTGGGACCAAGAAAAAGACCCAGTAAATTTTAATGCTTTATTTGCACAAATATTATTGGTCTATGTTGCATCTTCACCATTAAACAAAACATCATTTTTTTATTGAGCAGGATGAGGTACCACATCCTTAAATGGACCCTCTAGGGCGTCGAGAGGCTGCGAAGCATCAAGGTGAGGAGGTAGAGTCCTCAAGAAGAGTAGAGACTGATGACAACGATAGCAGCCATCTTCAAATGCCCCATCAAGTTTTGGAGGAAGAGATTTTGGACAACATGGTGCACGATTTATTTTCCCATGAGGTTCGGGGGGAGGGCGCTACTAGAGAGACAAATGACCCACTACACATAGCGTCGAAAACTCCATTATACGAAGGTTGCACCTACTCCATTCTACATGCATCTCTCGAGATACTGAACTTACAAACCATTTATGGATGAAGTATGTATCATTTGATATTAATTCATAAATGCTTCTAGACAATATTCGCGGTTTGTTAACTCTGTTTGCACAATATATGCAGGTTATTATCACAAATACTTCCAAATGGAAATAAATTACCAACTAGAAGAGAGCAAGCAAGGCATTTCTTGACATCTCATGTGTAATGAAGGAGACTTAGGAGAGAGAAGGAGAGAAGGGAGAGACTGCAGACAGGAGAGAGAAAGAGGGTGATGAGGAGAGAGAAAGACTAGAAGTAGAGAGAGAAAGACAAGAAGAGAAGAGAGAAATGGCTAGCAGCCATGGAAGGACAGGGAAGAAGGTGAAGAAGGTGAAAGGACAGATGTATTTTTATCAAATGGTACCCTAACCAGGTCCTTATACACCTTAAATACCCCATCCATGTAACCAGGTATTCGCATGTGCTATCCCCGTGTTAACCCCGTGTAAGACCCTCTAATCCCATGTAAGACCTTGTAATCCCATTCTTTACATTCCATCCCGACCCGAAAGGTTTTTTTCCCTAAAAAACAAAAAGTGGACGTATTGGTATGGTTGGGTTAGGGGGGGAGGGGGTGGGAAGGGAAATCTTGTGGAACGGTGGCCTACGAGCATGTATGCAGTGTGAGCATGAGGGGAGAAGGTAACTCAGTACAAACATAGGCACCAATTCCAAACAAGAAGAGTTGGACAACATTGGACAACATGGTGTCCCAAACAGGCCTGTAGTGGGAAACTAATCATAACTTGCCATGGGAAACTCCAAATGAGACGTTCCACATGTCAAAACAAAGCTCGTTGAGCGTACTTTCAGCCCAAGTAGGTTATGCATGGGTGCAATTAATGTAGGCCCAAAACTGTTCAAAAACAGATTGTTGTCTACTACATAACATGCCCAAATCGAGTTGTCCTTCAGCCAAGGTTGCCGCCTCAAGGTGAGAGGACTGTACCGGGGGAGTGTTGATGTAGATAGAGATTTTCTTTAACCCCCGAGATCAAATGGATAACCTACATAGTAAGCATCACCATCATACAGGTCATCCATGCAAGCGTGGATCTCTGCACTACCACCAGGGTCAAATGGAAAGTGGTTATCCTTTCCATGCATTGGGTTACCATCCACAAGTAAAGCTAGAATGGTCAGAACCACTAGCTATTGCATCGAGTCTGCCATAAGCATCATATGATTAAGCTCAGTCTGCGCTTGGATGTTGTCAACAACACACGGGGTTGCATAAGCTAAAAAGTTTACTGCATCAGCCCCTAAGTGCTGCATATTCATGGACCCTGCATTCTTAGTGATGTCCAAGCATTCAAATTGCAGGTCTGTGGACTGAAGGGGCTCCCGCATGGGGTCATGATCATCCAAATCCACATGCTGCCCATGATCTTCTTTCTTGAACTGAAGTTCTTGTTGTGGACCCATACAAAAATGGTCTTCAACAAGATCTTCTCCGTCCTTTGCATCATAATACTCTAATACCAATAGTATTTTGGCAGTCTTTGCCCTGCATGTGGCTTGATGATTACAAGATATTGGCTTAGCACATCGATAGCATAAGCCCGCAGCATGCAATTCCCGTATCGTATCACTAGTAAGGTGTCTAATGCATTAAGCCTTAGATAGCAATTTACACACATGCTCATCACCATCGGTCAGCTCAGTAATAGTTCTGACATGCTGCTTATAGTCATCTTGTTGCTCATGTACAACAGATGGCTGTCCATGCTCATGACCATAATGCTCATGCTATCCATATGGATGGTCATACCAATGTGGCTGTTGCTCATAATGATATTCATGCTGTCCAGACTGCATACGTTGATAATAGCCCTGTTGTGCATCACACGCATAACCGTCATAAGCATGCTACCTTTGATCATTGATCCCACAGCATTGGTCATGCTATCCATAATCTCTATGAGAATGCATGTCACAAAAATGTTCATGCTGATGCCCAAATACATATATCTGCTATTGCCTACTGCCAAAACTTTGGTCATATTGTTGCCCATAAACATGCTGCCCAAGATTGCATGATGACTGTCCAACATGACTACAATGGTTTCCTTGCATCCTAGGCTGACCATAAGTATGATAAGTGGCAAGTCCATGAGCATAGGTATCAGCATGATGTCGGTCATAATCACTTGCTTGCCACTCCTGCATTGCATCAAGGTCTCCATGAGGCAACTGCCCATATGGTTGCCTGGCATAAGAATCTCCATATGCATGTTGCTGATCCATAAAGTCATGGGATTCTCGATGATTTCCATAGTAATAATTCCCAGCATGTCTATGGGAAGGCTCAGGCTGCTGCCCATAATAATCAGGCTGTCCATGTCCGTGGCAAGGTACACAACATGTATGACCAAATTTGGCATGAACATAATCATTATGTCACTGTCCAAACTCTTGATGCAACTATTGTTGCTTGTAATGTGCTAATGATTGTTTAAGCTATTGGGTAAAAGGCTGCCATTGCACCTCAAAAGGCTGGTGTGATTGCATTGACTGTTGCTGAATTACCTTAGAAACTTCCTCCATCTTATGCATGTTACGCATGGTACGTGACATTATCATGTAGCTTGCATATCCATTGATTACTTCAATTTGCAAACCATGGCAGCCAACCGCGTCAAAGACTTGCAAATTCGCATTCAGAACAGTGCCACTCTGGGCTGACTACACAATTCTGCCTACATTAACCTCAGATCTGACAAAGACGTTTCCAAACCTGCTTTTCTCTAGTAATAAGCCTGACAAGGTAGTTTCCAACTGTGCAATGATGTCAGAAATGCCCGAATGAGTACAGAGTAGGTGCTCTCAAATTTATCTATAGATCTACTTCCATTAGAGAGCTAGCATGCGTAGTGAAGACTCCATTCAGATAGCTAATCTCTGAGAGGTCTTGATGCAGTAATGTAATAGGCCTGTGAAGAAGAAACTATTGACAGGGACTAGATCATTAACTTGAAATTGCCTCTACGGTTTGATTTGTCACTGCTGTGATTATCAATGTACGGTTTGTTGCTCGGGCACTAACCATGCATCTCTCATGATCAGTTTTGGACTCTCACAAATACAACATAGATGACGATTTGCTGCTCTAGCACTGTTCTTGATGCTTGCTTCTTCAAAATGCCAAGGACCATAACAAACAAGTTTATCTTAGCTTATGTACATGGCAAACCTGAACACTAGGACTTGGAAGACATGGAACTGCAATGATGTCAGAAATGCCTTGTACACCTTGCCGCTTGCAACATAACTAGTATTGCATGTAGTCGATCACACCAGGTCTACAAACGTCACATCAGACCAGCATTAACGACACATCATACCAGCATCAGACCAGCATCATGTCACCACATCAGACCAGCATTAGCGTTATATCAGACCATTAACATCACTTCCATGCCATGTCAGACCAGCATCACATGCCACCTCAGGGCTGTCTATTCCCTGCCCCTGAATTGTCACGACCTTCTTGTCATGGATATCATTTGGCTACATATTTGAATCTCTACTGCTGGACACACTGCTAAAGCTTTTCCCTGTGGTGGCTTACAGAAATCTGGCCCTACAGTGCTTAAAAGAGGTTGTCGTCTTAAATTTTGGTGAAATGTATGACCTACAATTTATGAAGCTTTACACTTATATTTATGGTGCAACTGCAACTTATTCTACCTCCAGGAACAAATATTCCAGATGCATTTGCAAATGTATCTGATTATGACCAGGCATTTATTCAAAATCTGACTCTCTTCTTCACATCATTCTTCAAGGCACATGTAGGTATTCTAGAAGGAACACATGAAAATCAAGCTGCATTGGACTGGAGTATTTAATTGGAATCTCTTATGTCAATGGCACAGAGTTGTTTAAGGTGTGTCTGGACTGTTGGAATTCACTTGTATGTGACCTATATCAGTCTGAATGCAACGTTGAGAATCTTACACCAGCTGCAGCTATGGGTTTGGAGGTACCCTTGGCTGGTTTGGTAGATAGATTTGGATCTCAGTTGTCATAGCAAAAACAACTTTATGTGCTATCAATGTCGAAGTTGAGGCTTCTCATGATCAGCCGCATGGCTAAGCCAGAAGATTTTTTGATTGTCGAGGATGAAAATGGCACAATCGAACTATTTCTTGAGATGATTCCAGTGGAGTGGGCTAGCACGCTCTTTCACCATTTTCTGTTCCTGTTTTGACAACACACAGAGTGGTGGGAAGGTGCGAAATGCACGCAAGGGCAAGTGATCGTGCTGCAGCTGGTGGGAAAGGGCCTGGGGGGAGGCCTGGCACTGGCGGTAGGGGAGCTGGAGGCTGTAAAAGACCGAGGCTATAAAAGACCATGACACTGAAAGCGACTGAAGCTGCTAATGAATCACAAATAATCCCCATCCCTTATCTAAGGAAATGGAATATCCCTCCTCCAATATCATCTGGAGGTGAAGACTGAAGCCTGGGACTTGGTGGTGCAAAGTGAGAATTCCATGTTGCAGATCTCCAGTAAGTCTTCATTACATAGGGGAACTTGCAATCTCCAGTAGCTACCTCAAGTCCTTTTCCAACCATCTTTTGAACCAGATAAGAACACTTGTTTCCTTCTGCTTACACTCAAGGGAAGACCCTTGGTAAATCCACTCTCATACCCTGCACAGCTGAGTGAGCCAAAATGTCATGAAGAAGCGCAGAATCCTCACAATGTGTACTCAGCAGAGATGGACACTGATTCTGCTACCACTCGGGCCTGTAACCTCAAGGCATAGAACAGGCGGTTTGGCGGCCACATGAACCTCTTGATTCGAGGTTAGATTCTCCTATTTCTATCCAATACAATGCTCAACAAAGCAGATGTAATATTCACTGTAGAGTGAGGATTTCTCCTAAAGGCCTGCTCCCGCCGCTCGTCAAGAACTCTGGAGAAGACTACACCCTTGACACTGACAAACCTATGTTTCTTTCCAATTGGACAGCTCCTAAATCCAATGGTCTGGCATCCTGGTAATTTGCCTTGGAACAACAACCCGCTGGCTCTTATGTTTCTTCATCTAGTACTAAACCTTTGGGTGCACAGGCTTGAAAGGTTGAAAAAGCTATGGATGCTTCATGGAACACAAAACATACAGTATCCCGCAAAGAAGAGTCTCTCTTATCAAAAGCTCCTCCAACAAAGCGTCAAGTTGAAAGGCTGTCCTCCATGGCTCTTAATTTTGACTCGGGTTGAAAACGAATTGTCATTTTTATCCCTTTGCCTCCGATTTGTCCTAGCCTCATGGCATAGCTTGTGTGGTCTTCAAGAGACATGCCATCCCCTGTACTCCATCACTGCTCCTTATAGATCCTGCTGTCCATGATGTACCTGTCTGACTAGTTTGTTAAAAATAAAAATAAAAAGAACTTGATGTGAGAAAAGAGAAAGAAAAAAGGACCAAATACCTAAGCTCTGATACCAACTGTAATGAAGGAGACCTAGGAGAGAGAAGGAGAGAAGGGAGAGACTGCAGAAAGGAGAGAGAAAGAGGGTGATGAGGAGAGAGAAAGATTAGGAGTAGAGAGAGAAAGACAAGAAGAGGAGAGAGAAATGGCTGGAAGCCATAGAAGGACAAGGAAGAAGGTGAAAGGACAGATGTATATTTATCAAATGGTACCCTAACCAGGTCCTTGTACACCTTATATACCCCATCCGTGTAACCAGGTATTTGCATGTGCTATCCTCATGTTAACCCTGTGTAAGACCCTCTAATCCCATTCTTTACATCTTGGAGGTCTCGATTACGTTAAAATCCATGCATGTGTCAATGATTGCATCTTGTTTCGTGGGGATCATGCATCTGCACGATAGTGTCCTATTTGTGGTGAACCAAGATACAACCAAGAGATGAAATCAATGGATGTGCCTCGTAAGGTTTTGCGACATTTTCCTATTATTCCACGTATTCAACTTATGTTTAAGTGTGAATCTATTGCGAGACTCATGTCATGGGATGCTAGTTACCATTCAAGTGATGGAAAGTGGAGAATTCCTTCAGACACACCAGCTTGGCAATGCGTAGACAATTTGTGGCCTACTTTCAAAGAAGAGCCCAAAAATTTGAGATTTGGTCTAGCATTAGATGGAATAAATCCATTTGGCATCAAAAGCACCTCATATAGTGTATGGCTAGTGGTATTGGTGAACTATAATATCCCTCCGTCCATGGCAATAAAAAAACGACATGTAATGTTGTCCCTTTTGATTCTTGGAAAACACAAAGTAAAAAACATGGACGTTTACTTAGAGCCTTTGATTGAGGAGCTAGAAATGCTATGGAGAGGTATTGAGGTGCAAGATGTGAGTGCATCATTGTCCTTTAGAGATTTCACTTTAAAGGGCATGTTGTTGTGGACCATTCATGACTTTCTAGGCTATGGAGAGTGTTCAGGTAGTTGCATACTCTATTTTATTCATTCTTACCCTTAATCAAATATATGTCATCATTAACCCACTTGTTTTTACAGGTTTAACTATATTAGGATATCATGCATGTCCAATTTGCAGTCCCTCTCTGGTTTCTTCTAGACTAACACGCTTGAAGAAGGTTATCTATGACAATCATCATCGTTTTCTTCCTATTGACCACCCCAAATATGCACCCCCCACTAATGGAAGAACTCCACAATCTCTAACCATTCAAGATTGGAAGGACACTTGGACACACGCCAATGATCATTCTCCACTCGGCATTAAGTCCGTCACTAGTTTACTTCTTTTGTTTGTCTTTAAAGTACACTCCATTATGAGAACGAGAAATAATATATTGTTTGTGCCTTAGATTCTCTATATTCTTTCACCTCCCATATTGGACTGAACTCAAGATCAATTACCTGTTGGACCCCATGCATATATTCAACAATGTTGCCTCTACATTATGGGATCACTTAATTGGGGCTCGTGATTCTATCAATGTAAGGGAGGATTTACATAGCATTGGACGTATGAGACGAGCTTGGCCACGCATCGAACCCAAAGGAAAGATCGAGTTACCACGTGCACCTTGGATGTTGTCGAAGACTGAAGAAAAGATGGTAAAGCAGCAGATATGCAGCTTTCGAACTCCCACATGATATATGAGATGCCTCAAGGGAGCCTTCATAAAGAAAAAGAAAAGAGATGTGGAGCAACTATCCAGTTTAACTCACGATTGGCACAAAACGATTCAGGTAAGGATCTTCATAGCCATAAATATATTAATTAGTGGAGTAACTATGTAGACTAATTAACAATGTATGAATATCTACATACAGTTCATCCTTCCTACTAGCATATCCCATTGTGTTTCGAAAGATGTGCGTGATATCATTTACAAGATGGGTGAGCTCACGAGGTATGTATACTTTATACTTATTTTTTAGTTTACATATTATGTACATCACATAGTAAATACACTTGAATTTATGGACAAAACTAATCATCGTTCTCAATTGCATGTTGGTAGATTTGTGAGTTTGAAGGAAATCGATCCAAATATGTTGCAAGAGGATCGAGTGTTGTCCATTGAGGTGGTTTGTTTGGTGGAGGAAACTTTTCCTCCCTCCATTTTGACTACTCAAGTATGCTTACTTGTACACCTGATTGATGAGATCGCAATTTGTGGGGTGTCAAGATTGTGGGAGAGAAGGAAGGAGTCTCGCTTGAAGCTTTCTTGCTTGCACAATGGGGGAAGACACACAAGGGTGGAGGCTGAAAACAGTTTTCCTCTTCTTAGTTGTGTAAGCCAAAAGAACTCTAGTACAAAGAAATAGAAGAACCCTATATATGGGTCTCAAACCAAACTCAACTAACTAAGGTGGCATACTAACTGAGCCACGAACTAGAGTAGATAAGGATAGCTATCATGTAGCTATTATTCATGGGCGGTGTACCAACTGCGTCTGCAATTGACAAGTCGGTGACATAAATACACAACGGTCACCCTGGCATATCACGAGTGGAGCTCGATATCTCAACACTCCCCCTCGAGCTCAATCCCAATTCCTGCACACCAAGCAGGTCTCTGAACTTGTACAGCTTCTCTGTGCCCAATGCCTTCGTGAATATGTCAGCTACCTGATCCTCTGTGCTGACATAAACTAGATCAATAAGACCTAGTAAAACCCTCTCTCGCACATAGTGATAATGCACCTCAATGTGCTTTGTTCTAGCATGATAGACTGGGTTATTTGCCAAGTGTATACTACTCATGTTGTCACAATAAATGACAACTGGTCCATCTGTAGACTGATGCATATCATAAAGTAGCTTATGCAACCAAGCTACCTCACATGCAGCCATTGATGCACCCCTGTACTCAGCCTCTGTGCTCGACAAGGCAACTGTAGGCTGTTTCTTGCTGCTCCAAGTGACTGCAGCACTCCCAAAAGAGAACACATATCCACTGGTAGATCGTCTATCAGAAATACTACCAGCCCAATCAGCATCAGTGTATCCATGCAACTGTATCTGAACCCCAGTCTCATAAAATAGTCCATACTGCAATGTGGACTTCACATACTTGAGTATGTGTCTAGCCGCATCCAAATGTGGTTTCCTTGGAGCCTGCATAAACTGACTTACCAATCCAACAGCATAGCTCAAATCTGGCCTGGTAATAGTCATATAAATCAAACTTCCTACTATGCGTCTATACATAGTAGGGTCTTCTAGAAGCTCACCTGTATCTGTGCTCAGCTTCACATTTTGCTCCAAAGGAACTGAAATAGGCTTACAGCCTGTCATCCCATATTTGGACAGCATGTCCAATCCATACTGCCTCTGCAAGAGTTGTATCCCACTTGGTGATCTAATCACCTCAATGCCCAAGAAATAACGCAGCTCTCCCAAATCCTTCATCTCAAACTTCTGCTTCAATAGCATTTTCACATGAAGGATATCTTCATCACTGTCACCTGTCATAATCAAATCATCAACATAAATGACAAGTAGCATAATACCTTTCTCTGTTTTTCTCACATAAAGTGAGAAATCTGCCTTGGAAATCTGAAAGCCAATAGTGACAAGATACTGTCCTATCTTGTCAGACCATGCTCTAGGTGCTTGCTTCAAGCCATACAAGGCTTTCTTCAACCTGCAAACAAACTCAGGATGAACAGCATGCACATAACCTGGTGGCTGCTCCATATAGACCTCTTCTTGCAAATCACCATGCAAGAAGGCATTCTTTACATCCATCTGATGTAAAGACCATCCCTTTGATGCAGCCATAGCAATGACTGCTCTTACAGTTGCCATCCTTGCAACTGGACTGAATGTTTCTTCATAGTCAATGCCATATGTTTGTGCATACCCCTTGACTACTAATCTTGCCTTGTATCTGTTCACAGAACCATCTGCATTGTGCTTCACCTTATAAACCCACTTACAGCTAATTACATTTTTACCTTTAGGCAAAGGTACCAATTCCCATGTAGCATTAGCTTCCAAGGCATCCATTTTTTCATCCATGGCTTTCTCCCATTTTTCTTTTCCCATGGCTTGCTCAAAAGATGTGGGTTCTGGTTCCTGTATCACTTTGACCATATATGCATAGTGAATGGCTGTAAATCCATCATATTTCAGCCTATCCACAGGATACCTAGCTCTCGTAGACCTGCGCAAAGTAGGTTCACTCCCAGGTGCTCTCAAAACATCCCTGGTCTTCCTTACTCCAGGTGTAACAATAGAAGGAATACCCAACTCATCATCAATGCTCTGTTCTGAGCCACTGGATTCACCATCCACATAAGAGTGACCTGCATTCACATAAAACATGGGCTGATCAACCTTCTCTTTTCCTTTTTGTGATACCTGCATACCACTATCTACATTGCTTTGAGAAGATTCTCCTAATCTCAATCTGCCTGTCCACGGCGAAGAATGTGAACCACTGCTAGAGGACGCTCCAGGTCCACTAATATTTTGTGACTGCTGCTGTGAATTCTGTGCAGCATTACCATTTTGTGCATCTACATCATCAATCACATTTACTGGTTTATACCAGCTACTCATCTCATCAAAAACAACATCTCTGCTCACTGTAAACTTACGAGTAGAAGGGTTATAGCATCTATACCCTTTTTGCTACAGAGAGTAACCAATAAAGATGCACTTCTCAGCTTTTGGATCCAACTTGGATCTCAACTCATCTGGCACATGTACATAGGCAATGCAACCAAAAATTTTCAAATGAGAAATATCTGGTTTCCTACCAGTATACCTCTCCTCTGGAGTCATCCCATGTATTGCTGCAGTGGGAGTCCTGTTCATTATATAGACTGCTGTAGCAACTGCTTTAGCCCAATAAAAATCTGGCAAGTCTTTTTCATTGAGCATGGCACGAGATACCTCTCCAATATACCTGTTTTTCCTTTCTGCAACTCCATTTTGTTGTGGGGTATAACTGCATGAATATTGCTGCTTTATGCCATGCTCCTGCAAGAACTTTGCAAACTCATTTGAGAGGTACTCTCCCCCTCCATCTGACCTTAGGCATTTTATTTGCAGACCTGTTTCTTTTTTAGCCATAGCTTTAAGGGTTTTGAAATACCCAAAAACTTCACTTTTCTTTTTCATAAAATACACCCAAACTTTTCTACTATAGTCATCAATAAAAGTGACAAAATAATGACAGCCTCCAAGAGATGCAGCTTTAGTAGTCCACACATCAGAGTGGATTAATTCCAATGGCTTCTCACTCTCTTGAACATGTCTAGGAAATGGTTTCCTTGCCTGTTTTCCAAACTGACAGGCTTCACATACCTTATGCATTTCTGCAACCTTGAATTTTGGCAAACCTGCAACAATATTTTGGGCCTGCATTGATTTAAGTCGCTGTACATTAACATGACCAATGCGTTTATGCCAGATATCAATATCTGCAACTACACCGGTCCCATGTGCAAACATTGCTGCACTCAATTCAGACATGTCTGCATCCAACGTAAACATTCTGCCCTTCTTCTTTCCTTTTGCTATCAAGCGACCTTTATTTTTCATATCCTCAACAAAGCATCCATAAGGATTAAATTTGACCTGCAAGCCATGTTCAACCATTTGGCCAACAGAAACCAGATTCTTGGTGATATTCGGGACATGAAATACATCGGACAGGTATTTCTTTTTCCCATCCTGCATAGACAAGGGAATTTTTCCAATCTGCACAATAGGATGTGCAGTATCATCACCAGTCTCCACAAATCCTGTTTTTTCATTTTCCTTGCATCCTCCATCCATTCTGCATGACCTGTCATGTGGTTTGATGCACCTGAGTCAACATACCATACATCATTGCTTTCTTCTGCACTTGTCACAGAATTATTCATGTGCTGCACCATGAACAAATGCTCATTTCTGTCATCACCCTGTCTGCTAGAAGATGCATAATTCCCTTGTTGCAGTTTTCCATTCATGATGTCATTCTGCTTTTTATAGCAGTCTTTAGCCATATGACCCATTTTACCACAGTAGTAGTATTCAACATTACTGTTTGCATTTTGACCTCTTTGCCATCCACCACAACCTCTTTGGCTCCCCCTGCCTCTAGAGTTACCACATCCTCCTCCATAGGACTGGTTTTCTTGAGTTTGCTGCATATTCTGATTTCTACCACGGCCTCCATATCGGCCTCCTCTACCTCTGCCTCTACCTCTTCCAGCATTTGAGTAGAAGACAGCTTCTTTTGAGGTTCCTCCTGAAGAAGATGCACCACCATTTCTTTGCTCCTCAAAAATTAGAAGAGTAATCAGCTCCTCAAAATCAGGAAATCTTTCACGAACTGAAATGGATGTCCAAAACTGTGCATAATCCTTTCCTAGACCATTCAAGGTCACATAAACTAAATCATCATCTTCCACTGGTGACCCAATGGAAGAAAGTGCATCTGCAATCTTCTTCACATTCATGTGGTAGTCGTTGATGCTCATATTTTCTCTTTGCACATTGTGCAACTCTTGCTTGAGCTGCATTTTCCTGGCTTGCGTATTTGTGCTATACATTTTTGACAAAGTATCCCATGCCTCCTTTGGCGCACTTGCATCCTGAATATGCACAATCATAGAGTCTGAAATGCTGATAGACAGCCAATACATAACTTTCCTGGCTCTCTCATGCCATGCTTTAAATGCCTGCATTTGCTGTTGATTGGGAACATCAGGAAGAACTGATTCTTCTTCATTTCCTGCAACAAATTCCCAATATCCTTTTCCCATAAGGAAATTCGTCATTCTAAACTTCCATGCTTGGAAGTTGTTCTTGTCAAGCTTTTCAGTGACAATCTGTGAAAGAGAATCAGATGCCATTACAGAAGACTGCAAAAAATTCTGTCACTGCAAAAACCACAGCTTCACCCTCACAAGGGAAAATCTGCAAAACTGGCGAAAGTGGTATTTGACCACACAGTCACTTCCTAGTGACGATTTTGCATCAACAGGCAACAGGGATGATTCTGTAACTCCCAATGTCTCTGCGCACAAGTATACAATGCAATTTTTACAGTAACTATTCACCGACCTGTAGAACAGTGGTTGCACAGCATAAAACTGGGCCTTTTCCTGAGTGCGTGCAGAAAACTTCCGCCTCCAAAACAGGCCCCGAAATGGCCTCAAATAAAAAAAACAAGGTCGCCGAGGGCTAAAGCCCTCGCCCGCAGCATATACTGCCCTCTTGCTTCACCGCGAAGGGCGTCTCAACCTGAGACAATGCACTTCTGTACTTTTCGGCTGTGCTACCTGCAGAGATCTGCTCCCAAAACAGAAGATGAAAGCAACACTGCTCCTCTTACCAGAACACCGCGAGCTTGGCTTGCTTTCTTGAGCTCCTTACCACGAACAAGGCTTTGATACCATGTCAAGATTGTGGGAGAGAAGGAAGGAGTCTCGCTTGAAGCTTTCTTGCTTGCACAATGGGGAAAGACACACAAGGGTGGAGGCTGAAAACAATTTTCCTCTTCTTAGTTGTGTAAGCCAAAAGAACTCTAGTACAAAGAAATAGAAGAACCCTATATATGGGTCTCAAACCAAACTCAACTAACTAAGGTGGCATACTAACTGAGCCACGAACTAGAGTAGATAAGGATAGCTATCATGTAGCTATTATTCATGGGCGGTGTACCAACCGCGTCTGCAACTGACAAGTCGGTGACATAAATATACAACGGTCACCCTGGCGTATCACGAGTGGAGCTCGATATCTCAACATGGGGTACATGCAAGGTGGATGTTTTTTCTAGAGCGCTTTATGAAAACCCTAAAAGATTTTGTAAGGAAATCATCCCTTGTACAAATCTCTGAATATCTTACTAAAGTGGACCCCTCTTTACCACGACTATGGAAAGATGATGAAGATTTGAGGATGACCTCTATAATACCTCAAGGAAAAGGAAGGAGCAAAGTGCTAATGAAATAGGAACTTTGTAAGTTAAATGTATTTTGTGTGCTTAACAGCGAAGTCATGAGCAAATGGGTGATACTATATAAAGAAGCAAGGGCAAGAAGAGTAAGCAAAAGGCAAGCATTTCATGCTAGACATGGACGTAATGTCCCATATCTAGAACATTTAAGTGTGCTTCCACATCATATTGATATAGATTGGCTACATGAAGAAATGGAGATGATGGAAAAAGAGGAGGCGATGGATATATCGCAAGAGGAGGCGGAATACGCATGAGGTTGCTCATCAAATGTGAGACATACTTATAATTAAATTATCTTTAGTTATATATGATATAATAATTTCACATGTTTCATCTTTAACTAAATCATTAATATGATCTCAACAATGTACTACTAGTGCACATTGTTCAATGCTATTTGGTGTGAAGGCAAACATTTTCGAACTCAACGTATAGATGATAAGAGAAATACCCAGGATTGTGGTATCCTTGCAAAATTCCATGATACCAATGGCACCATGGAAGGTTATTGTAGCTTGATCCAATATATTTTGAAGCTTGACTTTAGGAAATTTTTTATATATGTACTAGATGTGAAGTGGCTTAAAGAAGTAGTAACAACAGGTGAGCATTGCACAATTAGACGTCATCCAAGTGGTTTTGTAGTGATTGACTCTACAAAATTTCACCAAGGCAAGAATGACACATTCGTACTACCTCAACAATGCGAGGAGGTATATTAGAAGCTATTTATTTTTATATATATTACTTCTTGATACATTCTCAAAATATAATAAATATTTAAGTTGCTTACTTTTTGTTTTTTAAATGTAAGTTATGTATCACCCAATGGTAAACAATAACCGATGGTGGCACGTCATCCCCATATCTAATTGTTCAAAACCAATATATGGCAATGCTACCAACATAGAGATAGTTGATGACAATCCAACAATCAAAGATGATGCACATGATGATGCCATGATCGATGATATACATGATGCAGTGCAAGATGATCCCCGCGAGGATGTTCAAGGAAGCGCATAAGAGGATAACAATATGGTTGCAGATGATGATGAAGAAATTGAGCATAGCAATGCATCTGATAGTGGGATAGACTTATTTGTTTCATTGCCTATTGGTAACATAGACCTAGAGGTAGATAGTCTAGCAAGGTCCGATCTCATTGAAGATGAGATTGATCATTCATTGTAGCATATATAATTAGCTTTGAATGATTGGATGTATATTTGTAATACTCAGAAAGAAGTAAAGTTGGTAATGTATTCAAAAAAATACTAGTTGTTAAGATGTTTGGTCATATTTAGGGACTTTATGAGAAATAAAAAATATGTGTGTTTATTTTCGCATCTATAAGCATGTTTAAAAACGTGAGTATATAGATGCGTTTTATATACTAGCGCCAATAGACGTGCTGATAAATGCACCCGCTATTTTGCGTGTACAGTGCGCGTCTATAGGGCCTTTCTCTTGTAGTGCAAAGAAATTTTTTTGTATGAACCTAGATATTGTTTGCAAACTACTACAATTAAACAAGAGTCAGCTATTTTTTTTTTCTGCTAATGCTTAATGAATTCGGATCAAAGTGATGAAGCGTAGCAAAGATTATTGGTATTTTGGGCTATACACTTTTTGAACTTTGATAGGAGAGATCAATCCTTGCTTACTCTAGATTGAATTTATAACCCCTTTTTCAAATTTTTACTATGAAAGACATTGGTGTGAAAGACATTGGATGCATGGAGGTATATATTGCCTCAATAATACCAATCATCTTACTTACATCTAGACAAACCTAAAGTGAATTTAGTGGATAAAAAGTCTCAATCATGGACTCTTGGTGGACTAGGGATATTATTTGATAGTAGATATACAATTAACCCTTGGTTTGGGAGACTCATGAGTATTCCCATATCTTCATGTGCATCTACTAGTGTTGGAGATAATGACAAGGAGACTCTACTAGTTTAGAGAGTTTGGATAATGAGCTTGGTATTCCTTTAGTTAAGACACCAAGTATATACAGAGCATGTGGCAATGTAAAGGCTCCATTGAGTTATTCAATAGTATGTAGGTCTAGCAAGGTGAGATATCTTGTTGGCAAAGATAGTTGATCATATTGAGCACATTTTTTTAAAGAAGATTATTGATCATGTTCATTCAGATATAGCAATGGATAGGGAGTGTTGAGATGGCAAGCTCAACATGTGTGGACATTGATAATGGATCGCTTAATTAGATGGGTTCACACATCTACACTTAGCATGCCAATGGTCATTATGATCCTCATATGGCCATTGACTTATCCCTTATTATATTTAGTTTGTTACACCTACCTACAACTAGCATAGTTATAGCACTAATCGATTGTATAGTCAGTTATGCGTTGCTTGACTTAGTAGGCCACTTTCTTTTATGTTGTATCTTATCTATACTTTGTGTATATTGTATTGTGAGAGGAAGAAGAAAAAAAACACCAAGAAAATATTTTGGCCTTCATTTCTCTTCTCGTGTTCTTGAGTGAGCTTCCTCTTGCGTGCATGGTATGCGTTTGATGTAGCAACCCAAGCAAGTCCCCCACCACACGATTCTTGACATTGTATTAGTGCGGTGCCATTGAGAGAGGCTAGTTTTGAAGGTTGAAGTGAAGAAGAAGAAGAAATTATTCGAGCAAGTAAGCAATGGGTAAGATGCTCTCCCATTCTTTCACTATTTCTCTTGGATAGTGTCTATGGAGGCATTGGAAGCAAGATAGAGCAAAAATACCATATTGCTGTGAGATTTGATGTGTGAGTAGAGCAATGTATATTTTGTAGCAAAGCCCTTTTTTGGGATGATCCACTGATTTTTGGGGCATTTGAGGCCATTTTAGATCATGTTTTAGACATATAAGATTATAGGAAACTATTTTAGAGCATACTATAATTCTGGCTATGTTGACTAAAAGTGGATATACAAGTTACACATTTCAATTTTGAAAGTTTTGAGGTGTTTACCAGAAAGAAAACATAAGTTTTATTTGCAAATAGGTTGTAGACTACATGTACTATTGAACGGTTGGTGAAAAGATTTGCTTGATGTATTGATGTGCACTTGTTGTGAAAGATTGCAAAAGTTAATTTGCATTATTTTTGTGATAATGGTAGAGAATAGTGAAAACTCCATCATTGAGAAGCTGGATAAGAAAAACTATCTACCATGGAAGTTCTATGTGACGAAATTTTTATGAGTTTGTTTTAGGTGAAGAAAAGAAGCCAGAGCTAAGTAACCCAACGATTGTAGATAAATTAAAGACATGGAAAAAATGGAATGCAAAGGGCAAAAAGATGATATATTGGCTATCTAAAGTCTCATTGATAATACTACGCTGGGGCATATTAGAAATGCAAAAACTTCATACGTAGCTTGGGTAATTTTTGAGAACATGTTTTCAGTGAGTACAAAGATACGAAAGATTTGACTCAAGCAAGAGTTGAATACTTTGAAGAAATGAAAAATCTCTATCAATGAGTATGTTTTCAAGGTGAAGAGTATTGTAGATGCTTTGGCAGCAATTGATACAATGCATGATAATGATAATTTGGTTTCATCTACTTTGGGTGGCCTTAATAATGAGAAGACCTAGAAATTATTTATCACTTTTGTATATGTGTGAAAGCCATTTTTAGATTTTTATGAGTCGATCTCTCTCTCATAATCATTGAAGACATCAACAAGTAGGGTGAATCATTTGAAGGAAGTGGTGAATGAATTCAAACTTTTTACTAAGTTCAGAAAGATGTGACATATTATCTTCAAGAGACCATGGTATAGAACCTAATGGTGATAATTAACAAAGTAGGTTAAATCAGCAATTCGGTGAAATACAAATTTTAGGAGGTCGTTGAAACTTTATAAGGAGAGCTCTAGAGAAAGAGATGGATGGCAGAATAGAGGTCCTGGAAATTTTGGTATTATTTGTCATTATTTTTGCAAAACAGATCCAAAACAGATCATATTGTAGCCCATTACTATGCTAAGAAAGATGATATTTGGAGTGGTAAATTGTAGCAATGAAAACTATGCATCGTCTTCGAGCATATATTTATTATGCAACATACGATGAATGCTCTTATAGGAAAGGAAACACATAATGATGTATTATATGTTGATTTAGGTGCATCTAATTATATGACTAGCCATGTTGAATGATTTAGAGAGATACAAGATTTACAAAATCTAGATTATGCGTAGACGAGTGATGATTCATGTATGATATGTTGATTTAGGTGCATCTAATTATATGACTAGCCATGTCGAATGATTTAGAGAGATACAAGATTTACAAAACCTAGGTTATGTGTAGATGAGTAATGATTCATGTCACCTAATTTTACACATTGGAAAGGTTTCCTTGTTCTTGTATGATGGCTAGACAAAGAATCTATCAAATATATTACATGTATCATCAATCACAAAAAATTTAGTGCATGTTAGTCAAAATGGTAGAGCAAGGGTTACAGGTTCGATTTAATGCAAAAAGGTTGTTTTGTAGAAGACTTTAATGGTAAGTGCAAGTTGGTCGCAAAAGGAAGTATCTTAGATGTTAGAATTTCTCTTATAAATGCTGCCATGTATGCTAAAGGAAAAGGAGTGGTTGTAACCATTGAAATATGACACAAATGTATGAGACATATAAATGTGCAAAGGCTGAAATTAATGCAGTTGAAAGGATTGGCTATAGGGTTACCTATTTTTAGAGTTACAAAATTTCATAAAGTGTGTGAAGCTTGTCAATTTGGTAAGCATGTAAGACAACCTTTTTTGCATAATAGAGATGTGAACAGAAACATACTTGATGTTCTACATATAGATATTTGAGGGCCTACATAGAACATTTCTCTTTGTGGTAGCAAATATTTTGTTACATTTATTGATGATTGTTCAATGAAGTAGGTATATTTTATGAAGGAAAAGAGTGATGTGTTGAACACTCCAAAACTTTCAAGGCTAGTGTTAAATTAGAAATAAGCTTGAAAGTTAAGTGCTTGAGATCAAATGGAGAGGAATAATACCTCTCCAATGACTTTACCGACTTCTTGACGTCTCATGGAATAAAGGGATAATTTACTTACAGTTATACCCCACAACAAAATGGGGTTGTAGAAAAAAGAAAAGGTACATTACATAAGTTGCAAGGGCATTGATGGCTGAAAAGGATATGCAAAATCATTTTAGGTCTAGAGTTGTTCATACTACTATCTATATTATGAACAAAACTCCCATAGATACCATTCATGGGATGAACCCTAAGGATTGCTTTACAAGAAAGAAGCCTGATGTATCACACTTGAAAGTATTTGACTCTATTGCATATGTTCATTATTAGATGAGCTATGAAAGAAGCTTCCTTCACTGGGAAATTCACTCACAAGATATGATATATGATTGTTGTGCATGGCCACATGAGTACTATTCATGATGTATGATGGTGTAATAGCTTAAAACATTAAACCTTTGAATTTTTAAAAAGAAACTTAGAAGCTTTAATCATCTCTCTCATCATTGTTTGATCATCTAATGTGCAACTTGACATCACCAGCTCACCTCATAGCCATTGTCAACCACATCATTGTTGAGTTGAATTCTCAAAAGCCACCACAAAGCATCATTTGGGCCAAATCAATGTGATTGGAAAAATCCACAATCCTTAGGCTTAGATTGAGGATGTAAAGGCAAAACACAAGGGATAAAAACATACAACCTAGGACTCAAAGCCAAAGCTTAAAAAGACTTAGCTATAGATTGTTCATTTTAGTATTAAGTTGCTCAATTGAGAGAGAGAGAGAGAGTTTGGGAAGACAGGGAAATAGAAAGAAAGATAGTGAGAGAGAAAGAGAGTGTGAATAGAGAGGAAGATAAGTAGAAGACAAGGAATGAGAGAGAGAGAGAGAGAGAGAGAGAGAGAGAGAGAGAGAGAGAGAGAGAAAGAGGGAGACGGTGAGAAGAAAGGGGCAAGACATTGAAATCCATAAACAATCCCCTCTTTATATGCTCCAAATATCATATTATTCATCCTCATCATGACTACCCTATTTTCCCATGGGGCTTTCCCTATAGGCTAGCTCAAGTAGTTTGAGGTTATAAATGTTCAATTATTCTAAGGAGTCTTAAATGTGAATGGCCTTGATTACTTCTTGATGGACTACTAAAATGCACGCTATCATGATCTGTTTAGATAGGTATATTACACCTATTATTAGAGATTTTTTTTTGTATAAATCTAGATATTTCTTGCAAATTATTATAATTAAAAAAGAATTAGATGATAAGAAATTCTTTATGCTACTAATGCTTAATGAATTCAGATCAAAGTGATGAAGTGTAGCAAAGATTCATGGTATTTTGGGCTATACAATCTCTAAACATTGATAGGAGAGATCGATTCATGCTTACTCTAGATTGACTTTGTAACCCCTTTTCAATGTACTGTGGTAGCACTCTCTAAACTTTGATAGGAGAGATTGATGCATGCTTACTCTAGATTGAATTTATAAACCCTTTTCAATGTACTATGAAAGACATTGGTGTGAAAGACATTGGATGCATAGAGGTATATATTCCCTCAATAATATAAAGATAATCTTACTTACATCTGGACAAACCTAAAGTGAATTCAATGGATGAAAAGTCTCAATCATGGACTCTTAGTGGAATAAGGATATTATTTGATACTAGATATATATTGAGCCCTTGGTTTAGGAGACTAAGGAGCATTCTCATACCTTCATGTGCATGTACTAGTGTTGGAGGTAATGACAAAGGGAAGAAGAAAGTGTGAGATGGTAACAATGCATCTACTACTCATGTAGGTTCTTGATGGAGTCTCTAGTGGTTTAGAGACTTTGGATGATAAGCTTGGTATTCTTTTAATTAAGATACTTGGTGTACAGAGAGCATGTGGCAATGTAAAGGCTCCATTGAGTGATTTGATGGTATGTAACTCTAGCAATGTGAGATACCTTGTTAAAAAAAATAGTTAATGATATTGAGCACATTTGTTTTAAGAAGGTTACTAATCATGTTCATTCAAATATAGCAATGGATGGGGAGTGTTGAGATAGCAAGCTCAACATGTGTGAACATTGATGATGGATCGCTTGATTAGATGGATTCTCATATCTGTACTTAGTATGTTAGTGGTTATTATGATCCTCACATGGCCATTGACTTATCACTTATTATATTTAATTTTTTACACCTACCTACACCTAGCATAGTTATAATGCCAGTTGATTAGTATAGTCATTTATACATTGCTTGACTTAGTAGGTCACTTTCTTTTATATTGTACCTTATCTATACTTTGTGTATATTGTATTGTGAGAAAGAAGAAAAAAAAACACCAAGAAAATGTTTTGGCTCCATCACTCTTCTTGTGTTCTTGAGTGAGCTTCCTCTTATGTGTATGGTATGTGTTTAGCATAACAGCTCAAGCAAGTCCTCCCACCACTCAATTCTTGATATTGTATTAGAGTAGTGCCACTAAAAGAGGTTGGTTTTGAAGGTTGAAGTGAAGAAGAAGAAGTAAGGATTCGAGCAAGCAAGCAATGGGAAAGAAGCTCTCCCATTCTTCCACTCTTTCTCTTGGATAGTGTCTTTGGAGGCACCACAAGTAGGGTATAGAGCAAAAATCTCAGATTGCTGTGGGATTTGGTATGCGAGCAGAGCACTGTATATTTCATAGCTAAGACATTTTGGGCATATCAGCTACTTTTTGGGACATTCGAGGTCATTTCACACCCTATTTTAGACCTACAAGTTTACGAACAACAGTTTCAGGATATACTATAATTTTGGTTGTGTCGATTGAAAGTGGATGCACAAGTTACATATTTCAAATTTGAAAGTTTTGAGGTGTTTTTCATGAAGTAAACATAAGTTTTATTTTTGAAAATAGGTTACAGATTACATGTACTCTTGAGTGGTCAATGAAAAAGTTTGTTTGATGTATTACTATGCACTTGTTATGAAAGCTTGTAGAAGAATTGCTTGTTGTTTTGTATTATTTTTGTGATAATGGTAGAGAATAGTGAAAACTCCATCATTAAGAAGTTGGAAAAAACTATCCAGTATGGAAGTTTCATGTGATGAACTTCCTTATTGAAAAATACATTTGTGAGTTTGTTTCAAGTGAAAAAAAGGAGCCAAAGCTGAGTAACCCTATGACTACATACGAATTAAAGGCGTGGAAAGAATGGAATATAAAGGACAAAAAGGTGATATATTGGCAATATAGTCATTGATAACACTATGCTAGGGCATATTAGAAATGCAAAAACTTCATATATAGCTTGGGTAATTTTTGAGAATATGTTTTTAGTCAATACAAAGATACGAAATATTCAACTCAAGCAAGAGTTGAGTACTTTGAAGAAACTTGGGAAAATATCTATCAATAAGTATGTTTTGAAGGTGAGGAGCATTGCAGATGCTTTGGTAGCAATTGATGCAATGCATGATGATGATGCTTTTTAATAAAATGAGAAGGCCTAGAAATCATTTATGGCTTTGGCATATGTATAGAAGCCATTTTCAGATTTTTATGAGTTGGTTTCTCTTATAATCACTAAAGAGATCAACATGCAGGGTGGATCATTTGAAAGAAGTTAATAAATTCAAGATTTTTACTCAAGTTCAGGAAGTAGAGGTGATAAATTCTCTTAAAGAGAATGTGATATAGGACCTGTTAGTGCTAATCAACAAAATAATTCAAATTAGCAATTCAATGAAACGCAGATTTTAGGAGGTCGTGGAAACTTTAGAAGCAAGGGGAGCTCCAAAGAAAGAGGTAGATGACAGAATAGAGGTTTTGGAAATTTTAGTATTACTTGTCATTATTGTGGCAAAATAGATCATATTGTAGTCCCCATTGCTATGCTAAGAAGGTTAATATTTGGAGTGGTAAATTACAACAAGGAAACTATGCATCGTCTTCATGATAGAAGGAAGATAAAAATGAGTATCTATTTGTTATATAGCATGATGAATGCTATTACAAAAAATGGGACACATGATAATATATGGTATATTAATTCAAGTACATCTAATTATATGACTAGTCATGTTGAATGATATGGAGAGATGTAGTATTTACAAAATCTACGTTATCTACAGACAAGTAATGATTCATGTCACCCAATTTTATACATTGAAAAGGTTTCCTTGTTCTTGCATGATGGCCAGACAAAGCGTCGATCAAATGTATTACTTGTGCAATCAATCACACAGAATTTAGTACCTCTTGGCCAAATGGTAGAGCAAGGATTACAAGCTTGGTTTAATGGAAAAGGTTGTTTTATAGAAGACTTTAATTGTAAGTGCAAGTTGGTCACAAAAGGAAGTAGAGTTGGCCGCATTTTACCTTAGATGCTGGAATTTCTACTATAAATGCTGCTATGTATGCTAAAGGCAAAGGACTAGTTGTTGACATTGAAATATGGCATAAATATATTGGACATGCAAATGTGCAAAGGTTGAAATTAATGCAGTCCAAAGGATTGGTTACAGTGTTGCCTACTTTTATAGTTGCAAAATTTTATAAAGTATGTGAAGTGTGTCAATTTGGTAAGCAAATAAGACAGCCTTTTTCGCATGACAAAGATGTGAAAAAAAACATACTTGATGTTATACATATGGATGTTGGAGGGCCTACAAAGAACATATCTCTTGGTGGTAGCAAATATTTTGTTACGTTTATTGATGATTGTTCAATGAAGCTGTGGGTATATTTTGTGAAGAAAAATAATAATATGTTTGAACACTTCAAAACTTTCAAGGCTATTGTTGAAATAGAAATAAGCTTGAAAGTTAAGTGCTTAAGATCAGATGGAGAGGAAGAATAACTCTCTAATGACTTTATGACTTCTTGAGGTCTCATGGAATAAAGAAACAATTTACTTACAGGTACATCCCATAGCAAAATGGGGTTGCAAAAAAAAGGTATATTACAGAAGTTGTACATGTATTGATAGCTAAAAAGAATATACCATATTATTTGATTTGTTGTGGAAATAGGTATATTACAAAAGTTGTTCATACTTTTATCTGTATTATAAACAGAATTTCCACAACTGTAGTTCATGGGATGTTCCTTGAAGAATGCCTTATAGGTAAGAAGCTCGATGTGTCACAAGTCTTGAAAGTATTTAACCGTATTGCATATGTTCAATCTGCCATATGAGCTACGAAAAAAGGTTGATCCAAAGGTTAAAATTTGTATTTTTATTGAATAATCTTTAGAGTAGAAAGGGTATCATTATTATAACCCCATCATAAGTGAGTTTAGAGTGAGCAGGAATGTTATTTTTTATGAGATAAGCACTTGGTATGCATCTAGTGGTGATGCATTGGATGATGATGATCATGATGATCATGATAATTATATAGAAAGAAAAGTAAGAATCAAAGAGACTTGTTGAGATGACAAGCTCAACACATGTGGACATTAATGATGGACCGCCTGGTTAGATGGGTCCACACGTCTATACTTAGCATGTCGGTGATCATTATGACTCTCACATGGCCACTGACTCATTACTTAGTATATTCAGGTTGTTACACCTATTTACAGAGCTGGTATAGTTATAGTGCTAGTCGACTAGTGTAATCGGTTATGCATTGTTTGACTTAGTAGGCCACTTTCCTTTATGTTGTATCTTATCTATACTTTGTGTACATTGTAAAGTGTGTGGAAGAAGAAGAAGAAACCAGCAAGAAAATGTTTTGTCCTCCATCTCTCTTCTTATCTCTTGAGTGAGCTTCTCCTTGTGCATTCTGTGTATATTCGGCATAGCATCTTGAGCAAGTCCCCCCACCACACGATTCGTGACATGGTATCAGAGTTGCACCACTGATTGAGGTTGGTTTTGAAGGCTAAAGAGAAGGAGAGGAGCCAAGGATTCGAGCAAGCAAGCAACGGGTAAGAAGCTCTTCCATTCTCTACTTCTTCTCTTGGACAGTGCCTGTGGAGGCACCGGAAGCAGGGCAGAGTAGAAATCTTAGATTGCAGTGAGATTTGATGTGCACGAACAGCGCTGTGTATTCTGTAGATAAGCCCTTTAGGGCTTGCCGATGCTATTTTGGCCATCCGAGGTCATTTCAAGCCCCGTTTTAGACTCGCAAGGTTACAGACAGTAGTTCGAGGTATCCTGTAATTTCAACTGTGTCTGCTGTATACAAGTGCAAAGGTTACAGATTTCAAATCTGTAAGTTCAAAGGTGTTTACCAATGACTAAACACAAGGTTTATCTGCAAACTGGTTGCAGATTGCATGTATTGTTGAGCAGACAGTGAAAAAGGCTGTTTGGTGTATTGCTGTGCACTACAGGTCAAGGGTTGCAGAAGATTTGCTTGCTGTTTGGTATTAGTTTTGTGATAATGGCAGAGAACAGTGGAAACCCCATCATTGAGAAGCTTGACAAGAACAACTACCCTTCATGGAAGTTCCGTGCCACGAACTTCCTTATTGGAAAAGGCCTCTACGAGTTTGTTTCAAGTGAAGAAAAGGAGCCGAAGGTGAGTGATCCTCCAACTGCAGAAGAGATAAAGGCACGAAAGGAATGGAATGCAAAAGACAAAAAGGTCATGTATTGGCTATATGCAGTAATTGACAATATTATGCTGGGACATATTAGAAATGCAGAGAATTCGTATGCAGCTTGGACCATGCTTGAAAGTATGTTTTCTGTAAATACAAAGACACGAAAGATTCAACTCAAGCAAGAGTTGAATACATTGAAGAAAGGGAAGATGTCTATCAATGAGTATGCACAGAAGGTAAGGAGCATACCTAAATCAACATACCATACATCATCATGTGTCCCCTTTCCTGTAACTGCATTCATCATATGTTGCATAACAAACAGACGCTCATTTTTGTCTTCATTCTGTCATGAAGACGATGCATAGTTTCCTTACTGCAATTTATCACTGCGAATATTATCCTTCTTTGCATAGCAATGGGCTGCAATATGGCCTGTTTTGCCACAATAATGGCAAACAATAGTAGAATTTCTAGAGCCTATGTTCTGCCATCCACCTCTTCCTCTAGAGCTTCCCCTACCTCTAAAGTTTCCTTGGCCTCTTGAAACCTATTCTGCCATCCACCAAACTGTTGATTGAACCTGTTCTGCTGGTTATCGCCAAACTAATCTGCCATCCCCTGCCTCTAAAGTTTCCTTGCCATCCACCATACTGTTGATTGAACCTGTTCTACTGGTTATCGCCAGCACGTCCCATACCACGGCCTCTCGAAGAGGATCTTCCACGTCCCCTTCCTGAACTCGAGTGAAATGCTTGGACTTGTTCACCATTTGTTTTAGAAGAATCACCCTACATATTGATCTCTTTAGTAATCATGAGAGATATCAGCTCATCAAAATCTGAAAATGGCTTCCGTACATATACTGAAGTAACAAATGATTTCCATGCCTTCTCATTGTTAAGGCCACTCAGAGTGGATAAAACCAAATCATCATCATCCGGCATTGCATCAATCACTGCTAAGGCATCTGCAATGCTCCTCACCTTCAACACATACTCATTGACATACATTTTCCCTTTCTTCAAGGCATTCAACTCTTTCTTGAGTTGAATCTTTTGTGCCTTTGTATTTACTGAAAACATGCTCTCAAAAATTATCCAAGCTGCATGTGAAGTTTCTACATTCCTGATATGTCCCAACATAGTATTATCAATAACTGTAGATAGCTAGTATATTACCTTTTTGTCTTTTGCATTCCACTCTTTTCATGCTTTTAACTCATTTGCAGTCGAAGGGATACCCAGCTCTGGCTCCTTTTCTTCACTTGGGACTAACTCATAAAGGCCCTTTCCAATGAGGAAGTTCGTCACACGGAACTTCCATGAAGGGTAGTTGTTCTTGTCGAGCTTCTCAATAATGGGATTTCCACTGTTCTCTGCCATTATCACAAACAAGAATACAGCACAGCAAGCTAGTCTTCTGCAGTCTTTCACAACACGTGCCCAGCACTACGCCAAGCAACCTTTTTCACTGATTGCTCAATAGTATATGTAATCTGCAGCCTGTTTGTAAATAAACCTAATTTTTCCTTCATGCAAACACCTCAAAAATTACAGATTTACAATCTGTAACTTGTGCACCCAAACAATCTGTAACCTGTGCACCCACTTTCGGTCAATACATCACAGTGTATCCTGAAACTGTTGTCCGCAACCTTGCGGCTCTGAGACGGGGCCTGAAACGGCCTCAGATACCCAAAATAACAACGGGAAAAGCCCTAAAAGGCTAACCTGCAGAATATACAATGATTTACTTGCACACCAAATCTCATAGCAATCTGAGATTTTTGCTCGACCTTGCTTCCGGTGCCTCCACATGCACTATCCAAGAGAGAGAGTGAAAGAATGGGAGAACTTCTTATCCATTGCTTGCTTGTTCGAACCTTGCTTCTTCTCCTTCACTTCAAGATTTGAAATCAGCCTCTCTCAGTGTTGCGGCTCTGATACCATGTCGAGAATCGCGTGGTGGGGGGACTTGCTTGAGTTGCGGTGCCAAACACACACTGTATACACAAGAGGAAGCTCACTCAAGAACACAAGAAGAGAGATGGAGGCCAAAACGTTTTCTTGCTGGTTTTTTCTTCTTCTTCCACACACTATACAATGTACACAAAGTATAGATAAGATACAACATAAAGGAAAGTGGCCTACTAAGTCAAACAGTGCATAATCGACTACACTAATTGACTGGTGCTATGTCTTTGCCAACTATAGGTAGGTGTAACAAACTAAATATAATAAGTGATAAGTCAGTGGCCATGTGAGTATCATAATGACCACCAATGTGCTAACTATAGACGTGCGGACCCATCTAGCCAAGCGGTCCATCATCAATGTTCACACGTGTTGAGCTTGCCATCTCAACACAACCAGCATAATCCATAAACCTATCAAGCATAATTGCAGCATCGTCAATCTGTACCAAGGAAAAAGCCCAAACACAATGGGTAGCATGATCCACGAAGGTCACAAAATGCGAAGCTCCACCAACAAGTGAGTAGGTAGGCATAGGTCCATAAATTACACAATGGAAAAGATCTAGAGGATCATGCCTCTCATGATCAGCATGAGCCAAAGGGGCTCTGCAAGGACCATAAGAACAATCAGGGCAAGCATCAAGATCTGCATTGACATAGGAGGCAGCAATGAGTTTGAATGAGACAAGATCTCCATCTCTTTGTGGTGCATATGGCCTAGGCGATAATTCCATAACAATGCATCTGGTATCCAGATAAGTGCAACCATAGAATCTCCCACATGATGAGAGACATGCATTGGGTAATGAGAACCAACTCTAGAACCTCTGGCCAAAACCAAGCAACCACAATAGATCTTCCATGACCTATCCTGAAGAGAAACAAAGTAACCTGCATCATGCAATTTATGGATAGACATCAAGCTCTTACTAAGCATAGGAACATGTAATGCATCATGGAGCACAAGAAAAGTCCCATCAGGCAAAGTAGGTGTATGTTCCATGTACCAACAATAGCACAAGTCTGCTCAAGGCCCAAATCAACACATTTGTCAACCTCCCTATAAGAAGAGATCCATGCTCTATGAGGGGTAACATGACAAGAGGCTAAAGAATACAATAGCCAATCAAATACATAGGATTGATCATTGAGCAAGTAAGTTCTAGGGAAACTAGATGATAGGAGTACATGCTCAACTGCATCATCATGGGTAACTACATGTACCTCACCACTAGTAAGAGTGGTAACACCTACTGCATCGCTGACTCTCTACTCATGTCGAGTCTGTCTCTGTCTCTACTGCTCTCTAATCCATCTTAAACATTTTCTTTAAACATGCCCAAGCTTTCCACAATGGAAGCATACAACATCTATAACTGAAGAGCTTGTAGAAGACGACAAGGAATTCAAGTAATCATGAATAGGGCTATCCATAGCATCCACGGAGCTCAAGGAGTTGAGGGCTGTCCCAACAGAGGGAGCCTAATCATAAAGACAATCATCTGCCAAGTACATCAGTGGTAGAAGCATGCTACAAAGGATCGTGAAACCTCAGAGGACGGGAGGACATAAAGGCATCAACCAAGGATGCAAAATCTCTCACATGAAGAAGAGTCGCAGGTAGCCAATTGCATGACATAACCGACCATAGTATGGTAAAGCATAAGACATCTGTCATAAGAGCATGCAGTATTCAGCCATGAAATCAGCCCATAACCATATGCATAAGCATAGCTCTGTAGTACATAATGCCATTTAGGAAAATCCAAGTCAAGCCAAGACCAGCAAGAGGCAAAAAATCCTGCAAGAGTCAAGCTCCAGGAAAAGCCCAAGTATCTATACAATAACATCCAAATAAGTGGCTCTGTAAAGTACATGATAGTAGACAAAGTGCATACCTGGGTAAGCATCAAGAGCAACTGCTCTCTGACTTGTATGGGCAAAAGCAACCCAACTAGCATAGAAGCTAGGCAACACAGAAGCAACAAAGCCATAACTATTAAACCCAAGCACTGTTCAGAAGTCCACTGATCGAGGAGAAACTCGCAAAGAACATAAAACTCTGCCAAGACAATGAAGCAACTCTACTCAATACATGTCTGCATCAATTAAACATCCAAGGATCCATAACATTGGAGCATAAGGCCAAATAGCATCCAAGCTGCATAAGTGATAAGCCAACCAAATGCAAACTACTCCACAAAATTCTCAAATGCAAGTCAATTCAAGCCCAAACATCTGCCATATTGCATCTGAACCCAAAAGCATCCACATCAAACATCAGTCCCATAATGGGTAGTACGGGGCATAAACCTTGTCAAGTGAAATGCTGGCTGCAAAGAAAATGACACTGAACCAAGAATCGAGCTCTACTCTTTGCTCAAGAAAAATCCGAGAGCATAAACATCAAAGTGGCATCATCCAAGTACATTAGCATATCATCTTGAGTAGTTGGGAGCACTCGTAGATCATAGGCATAACCAAACTGGAGGTAAAATAACCTATCAACCAAGATAGCATAAATCTCAACCAACAATGAAGTGTCCGCATCCAAATCAAGGCTCAATAGCTCTCAAATAGCATATCCAGACATAAATCATGATGACCAAGCATCAATACATCTAACAAGACACCCAAATGTCAACAAAGAGCATAAATCAAGCTATGAAAGCTGCCCAAATAGTGTACAATAGTTAAGTCCTGCATAAATCAAGCTATGAAAGCTCAAACCAAGTCCTAAAGAATCTCAAAAATTTGGGCAAACATCCCCAAAGCATCTGGGCATCAAATACCAAGCCTTGTTAGCATCACATAAGCTAAAAGCATGACATTTTCTTATTGTAAATCAAATTAGATCTGTTGCAAGACACTTTGTGATCAGAATTTGGCATATCTGACATCGCCATTGCATTCGAAGCATGCGAAAACCCCAAGTTATACTCTTATCTTGCCTAAATTGGGTTTCAATGGCTGAGATATGAGAAAAAATGGGATTTTTTAGCCAGATTTTGAAACAGGCACAAAAAAACGTGAGCTGCTACTGTGAGGCCTGCTGGTTATCCTGAGGATCAGGGGGAAAATGGGGGCATACAAGGTGCCCAATGAAGCCAATGAACACTTGCAAAGAGCCTATGAGGGCTGGGGAGAGGCAGGAGATGAAATCTTACCTCAAGGGGAAGAAGTCATGGATGGCATTGAAGCTCCAAGCTCTAGGTCTTCAATCTGGGCTAAAGTAATGCTGGGCCAAGCTCCACGATCAAGCTCTAATCCAAAGCTCTCATACTAGTTGAAGGGGATGCAATGGCAGTGAAGAAGGAGAAGAAGAAGATGCAAGAGAGAAGAGCACACACAATGCAGGTGATGTCCAATTGAACTAACAGCCTTATTGCACTATCATATTAAATATGAATAAAAAATGTGGGCGGTCACTATACATGGGCAGGCCCAAGGACCTTTTACCCCAACACACTTTTCATAATGCTAAATAATTTCTAGACCTTACCATTTGCTTGTGGCATCAAGAAAGTAAGCAAGTACCATCATACAATTGAGAGGTTGGTAAGGCCATTGATGTCGTTCACTTTCTAGCTCATCAAAGCTATGTGCTACATGGCTCTATCTATTCTATGGAGGTGCAAGGTATTCTTGCTATGGGTAGTGCTAAGAGATCATTATTATTTTATAGTTGATGTCTCATATACTTAAAATGTTAGGAAATATCTCATTGAATGCATTTTAACAAGTTGTGCTTTCACTACGTGGTTACTTGCTACCTTCACGGAGCGATGTGATTATGTCTTGGATGTGTTCGTGGGATGTGGTGGCCTCTGGCAAGCCAATGCCAAGGATGGTTGCCATTGCCTTTGCATGGAGATTGATGACTTGATGCAATAGTTCCTTACATAGAGATGTCCTAGTTTTAGAATAACACTATTCCTTACATAGAGATACCATAGTTTTAGAATAACATTGTTATCTTTGCATGGAGATTGATGGCTTGTTGCACTAGTTCCTTAGATAGAGATGCCCTAGTTTGAGAATAACACTATTTCTCACATAGAGATACCCTAGTTTTAGAATAACAATGTTATCTTTGGACATGTTATTTGAGGAATTTTGCTAATATATTATAGATATTTCTTTTGTTTGTTGGGGGTAAAGGCGCCTCCGCCTAGCCGTCCGTGTATTACTACACTGACAGTACCCACCACTGCACACTGCACGTAGCGGGTGCCCATCATAGTCACTTATTCTTTATTCTTTTAGTGACATTTTGAATAAAGGAAGGCCTAGCCACACATTGTGGTTGTTGGACTTTCCACTTTGAGTTTCTCTCTCTCTTGCTCTTGCTCTCCATCCGCCATAGCTCTCACTACCAAGCTTCTTCCTCCTAGGTTCTACTTCCCTTTCAACTGGTATTAGAGCAAAGGCATTGGAGCTTTCCCAACCTTCTCTTCAGCCTGGATTTGAAGAGCTTCAACTCGGCCTTCAATGGTAGCCATGGTACCTTCATTCGCAGGTATGATTTGATCTCCCGCCTCCTCCTCGATCTTTCGGCCTTCATTCGGCACCTTGCAGGGCTGCATCGGAGCCCCCTAATCCTTGCCAAGTACTCAGTAGCACTGTTGAAAAGACCCCCTAACCCCCAAAAGCAGTCAAGGCAAAATGTAGTGCATTTTTAGGGGACTGGGCTGATCTCCTCCTGGCATTTCCACCTCCTTCCATGGCTTCTCGCCGGCACTATTTGCAACCTTCTCAATCACCTTCGAACTCCCTGGCATCGGATCTTGGCTCTCGAAAATCGATACGAGTGCTTCTACCTTTAGCCATTGCTATATACACAGTCCCAAGACTGTCACAAACAAGGCAACACTTACATTTAATGTTTGATGCTTCTTGGCATTGCCTGTTTGATGCCTCTTGATGCCCAGTGATGCCTAGATGTTATGGGATGCTACGTCTATGCTTTGGGACTGATTTGGAGAAAATTTGGGCACTGATTGAGATTCATTTAATAGTGAATATGTTGCTGTAATATTGTGGGCTGAAGCTCATTTACTTGGTGTATGCATTGGCTCTTGGATACGGGGTGCTACCGGAGATTTGAATGATCATACCGATGTATTTGGAGATTGTCAAATGCTTCTTTTTGGTTTCGGAATGCTTTTGAGCTTGAATTAGGCTCCGACTTGGTTGTCATTCACTAGCATTTGGCTTCGGTTGGCATGCTTTGGACCGATTTATGCCTATTGTCACTGCTTAACATTTAGGCTTCTTGCATTTATGCTTTGGTCAAATATGGATACCCCTTGGTTTTCCCATGCTTGACAGTCACTTGGAGCTTCGTCTTTGGATGTATTTGAGCATTTTGGACCTACTGGGCATTACATTTGGTTGTTAGTTACATGCGATTTGAATGATTTCAATCTTATGCTTTATGGGTCTGAGATAGCTTGGGATTTATGCTTTGGATGTACCCTACTGGGATTTGGAATGTCTAATGCTATGTACTCGATGTATTTGAGTGTTTCTTGCTCTATTTGCATCTGACTTTACTTCCAGTGGGAGCCTCTTGGTGTATTCGGATGTACACAGAGTTTTACTTATACTTGAGCTTGAGCTTGTGGGACAGTTATATGCATTTGCTCTCTTGAGAGCTTTATGTCTGCAGTTAGTCTGTAGTGGGCTGATTTGATACACCTATTGGGGCATGCACCTATCTCTGTCATAGGTTTGTCAGTTTTGCATGCATCTTGGATAGTTATGCATTGAGCTTCTTGCTCTATCAGTTGTGCTTATGCTTAGTCTCTTCTATTACCCCGAGACCCATTACATGCATGACTTCTTGACCTATGAGATGTATCTTGCCTAACAAGTTATTGGTTTGATAGTTCTTGGTACCTTCTTGCCCCTTGACACTCACTGCTGGATGTATCTTGCTACCTAGTAGTTGCAGTGACATATGTATCGGTGATTGCTTCACTCTGGGACAGTTTTACATACTGCTGTAATTTATTCCAGCAAGCTAAAATCTACAAATTTTGAGCACTTGTATGAGGGTAATGCTTATTGTTTGATGTTATCTTAGTCATATTTGGTGGACAGGTGGTTCTCTTGGTGATATCCACTCTTTCAACCAGTTTTATAAGTGTTTTTTAGTGCATTTTCTACTAATTACAGAAACCTGAAATTTTGGATTTTTGCTTTGATTTGGGACAGTATGGCTGGTCATCTGAAAGACACAGCGCTCTTTAACATTGCCAAGTTGGATGGTACCAACTATGGGTATTGGAAGTCCTAGATATGGCAGGTTTTTGTGCAAAAGTTGTAGATTAAACCATTGCATTTCAAGGGTGCTAAACTCGAGGATATGGATGATGATGTTTGGATGGAAGTTGATGAGCTATGCAAGTCTACCATTATCTTGTCATTCTTAGAAGAGGTCCATCATAAAGTTGTTGAAGATGAGAATCATAGTGCATGGGACTTATGGGAGAAGATTCGGGAGCTTTATGCGTAGCAGAGTCCTGCGTCACAGATGTATTGGCTGAAGCAATTAATGGACCTTCGCATGAAGGAGGGGACATCCCTATCATCTCATTTCAGTCAGTTTCATGCTATCATGAAGAATCTGTTGTCACAGGATATTGAGTTCAAAGACAACTTACACCCATTGTTTCTGCTTGGCACCTTGCTTGAATCATGGGATGTCTTCCGTACTGCCAGATGCATGAACAAGCTTGATGGGCTGAAAATCAAAGATGTTGAGAGTATTTTATTGACTGAGGAAATCAATAGGAGAAACAATGATGCTTCCCACTCTTCACATGCATTGACCGTTAGAGGTGGCAGACATGGCAGGTATGATAATGATCATAAGGGCAAGGTATGATAATGATCATAAGGGCAAGGACTCTCAGAAGTCCAAGTCAAAGTCATGTGGCCACAGTAAGTCCCGTGGATGGAAGTCTAATCTCACCTATCATTATTGTGGGAAAGCAAGACATATTAGGCCGCAGTGCCATAAGATATGTGATGATAAGCGCAAGGACAAGAGAAAAGAGAAAGTGCAGGAAAAGCCTTACGAGCACAGTATTGTAGCTGCAAAGTCCAGTGTGAAGATAGAAGAGGTTAATGTCATGCATGCCACTAATTTAGATGAGGATTACATACTCGCAACTTCTTCATGCAATGCCTTACAGGCTTCTGAGGCACATTCTATGTATGCGCAGTGTTGGCTTTTGGATTCGGGTGCATAATTTCATGTGACACCCTGTAGAGATTGGTTTCACACCTATCGTATCATATTTGGTTCTGTGTGTCTTCGTGATGACAGGGCTCTTGACATTATGGGCATTGGAGATGTTAGGCTGCTGTAGTTTCCTTTTGGCAATTATTTTGTTTTGCATGATGTATGCCATGTACTTGCATTGACTCGCAGCCTTATGTTAGCTGGACAGCTTGATGATGCAAGGTATTTTGTATCTTTTGGAGACTCTGCATGGAAGATTACTCATGGTAGGCTTGTGCTTGCAAGAGGTGCCAAATCTGTCAGCCTCTATCCCTTACTTGTATCTAGAGCTACATTGAATCATGTTTTGTCTGTGGGTTCTATCCCCCATGTATCCCTCTTGCATGCTTGTTTGGGGCATATGTCAATATGTTCTTCGTAATGTCTAGAAGGTAGTATACGTATAGTTAAAAGAATAAAAATGCTCTATGCTTTGCAATATCTTCCGCCTTTTGACTCTTCGCATTTTGATTCTTGTGATCATTGTTTGTATGGCAGGTAGACTAGAAATACACATAAAAAGTCTGGTAAGAAACGCATGGTGAGCCCTTGGCTCTTGTGCACTCAGATATATGTGGGCCCATGCCTCATCAGTCACTCGGTGGGGCAAAGTATTTTGTTACTTTCATAGATGATTACTCACGTAAGGTTTGGGCTTATCCAATAAAGAGAAAATCCGATGTCTAAGACACATTTCAGCGTTAGCTTGCATTAGCAAAGAACCGGTCTGGGGAAAAGGCTAAAATGCCTAAGGTCAGATAATGGGGGTGTGTATGTATCATGTGCTTTTGAGCAGTTTTGTGATGAACGGGGTATTAAGCGTCAGTTGACCGCCCCTTACACCCCTCCCCAGAATGGTATGGCTGAATGTATGAATAGGACCATTCAGGAAAGGGTCTGTAGCATGCTTAGCTAGGTTGGCTTACCACAACACTTTTGCGTTGAGGTAGTTATTACTACAGTGCATCTCATTAACAAGTCACCTAGCAGTGGCATTGACTTTCAGGTTGCAAAGAAAATATGGGCAAGAAAGCCCCCCTCTTATGATCATTTGCGTGTCTTTGGATGTGAGGCATTCTTGGCATGTGCCCAAGGATAAACGCAATATGATGGATCCTAAAAGTATCAAATGCATTTTCATTGGCTATGGAGATGCAGGAGAGATGGGTTACCGTTTATGGGATCCGCAGGGGTGGAAAGTGATCTACAGCCATGATGTCATCTTTCATGAAGACAAAATGCATATGTAGCCTGAGAAATTGGTTCAGGTATATAGAGTTATCTTTTAGGAGGAGCCGCCTTCTCTTTAACAACATATTCTTGCTATGACACTTTGCATTGCATTAAAACATGTATATCTAAAGAAAACAAAATGTCTTGAAGGCTCGAAGATGAAAGAAAGGGCATATGTTCCAAAGTAAAGTCATGCAAATCCTTGATGAAGTATCATTATTTAGTTAATGTGGAAAGATTTGGTGAACATCTAGCCCAAGTTGTATGTATCAATTATGAGCATCATGAAAAATTGCAATGGTCATGGACTAGAAATTGTTCAAATACTTCGTTCAGGAGCATTATTTTTTTCATGGAACTCTGATTTTCGTCCCATAATATATCTTACCAATCACAGTGATCAAGAAGGAGATATGATTCTATTCCTAGTGCTATGAGCTTAAAGTCCATAAGGGTTTTGAGTCACAAATTTCTAGAATTATGGAAAAATGTTCTCTTTGATGGTAGACTTTGATGTTTACTACTATCTACTTGGATCCCCAAGAGAGACACCAAGGAAAAAGGGATTCTACTACAAGAAAATCTATCTTGTAACATCAACAAGATTTTATTTCATTCTTTTGATGACCAAAACAAAGAAAACAACAATTCTTCACGTAGCATCATAGTAGATATCTCCCATGGATTTGATAGAACCAACCACAATCTTCTACATCTTCATAGAATCCATCAATAGAACAAGAAACATAAAATAATACACCATTTTTGAATGGAAAACAATCACATAGTATTCATCTTCAATGTCTTCATAGCTTTCTCTCTCAATCTCTCATAAAAAGATACATTGTTTTGATAGAATTGACTATCTCTGGCGCTCTCTCTCTCTCTCTCTCTCTCTCTCTCTCTCTCTCACACACACACACACACACACACACACACACACACACACACACACATACACACACACACAATAATACATCATCTCCTCACTACAATACTCAAGAATGTCACTTAATAATCCTTATTAGGTTGTGGATGCACCTCCCAAGAGATATGGGAGGTATGAAAGGGCACCAGAGCCACCACAGTGTCTCTTCATAGCTCACTACTATCACTGTCACTTCAGTCTTCTCTTCAGTCTTCAGTAGCTGTTTCTTCCATTTTTTTTATCTCTTTTGAACTTAGATTCATCCTTTACAAAAGTTAGAAAAATTTCCCAAAGTCACACATACATTCTACAGAACACTTACAGAAGATCTACAGAACAGAATATAACAAGAACTGAGCAAAGACAGAGGCTCTAGAGAAGGTTTACAGAGGGTTACAGAAGGTCATCAAAGAATAACAGATCCTCAGAACTCATACTAAAACCATTCCAAACTATCAAAAACTATTCAATAATCTTTCAAAATATTTCAACCTTCATCAATCATCAATCCATGCTTCATACAAAAGAAAATCAAAACAAAACAGATGCTATACAGAAGGTATCAAAACCAATCAGAACCTCAACAGAACCTATCAAAACATCACAGAGCCTCATATTTCTACTAAAAATCATCATGAACTTCCAAAATATAAGCAATATCATCCAAAACACTCTCAAACACTTCCATTAACAACCATACATCACTCTAAATCTATCAAAAATTAACCATTTAGACCTCAAAAACAACAAAAATCAGTCAAAAATTCAGCCTTTTTCCACTCTCAATATATCCCCACACTTAGAAAGGATGTTCCTCGAGAACTAAGGAAAATAAGAATGTAAGTTTAGTAAAGAGCTCAATTTGATCTTCTTTATTATCTTCAATAATCACTCCACCACGACCCCAACTTATCACCTGTATCTAAGAAAGAATACTACTAAAGGAAAACTTCATTATTCATTAACACATCTGATAAACAATAGAAATTCATAAAAATTTTGTGAAGGATATAAGAGGTTCTTTAGCTTTGGATCATAGGCTTGCCATCCACCATCACCATCAATAGTTGAAAAGAGATCTTTCGAACAAATAACTCAACTAACACGAACTCATCTCATATAAATTAATATAGCACAAACACAAACACAACCATCTAAATGGCACCTCCAAAAAATATATATCTCATTAAGAAGCATAGAAGATACATTCAAGGGTATTAATGAAGACGATCCCTCTTAAAAGCTTGATGATTAAGAAAGCGATCCAAGGATAAAGACTCATTTATAAAGGATTTTGGAGGATTCTGAAAGAATTGAAGGTAGCACATCCGTTCTAGCAAAACAAGATATGTGCTAGGTAGACAAAGGGCATGAAAATATAGGACATCCAACTGTTGGGAATCAATGTTTACATTGACATTCATACAAAGCTTTGTAATGGCCTTTTGATCGTTATGGGAATGCCTACGCATATATGCTAGGTACCAAGCAAAACGAGCTATTAATCTCACTGATGAAGAATCTAGAGATTGTGAATATTGTTGGGAAAAATGGAGATAATTTTGGTACGCTTAACTAGCAGTTGTCCAGTTACCTGGAATTAATGGGCAATTAAACTGTGGTCCCATGAGAGAATCAGTTGAGCTCCATCCTCTTCTTCTCGAAATCTGCTGATCATATCCTTCGTACCCACTAACCAACTAAGGGGGTTGAGAAATAGAAGTGGCAGGAGATGGAAAAGGAATGAGTAAAAAAGGATAAAGAGATGGGTAGGCAAAATCATAAAATGAGGAATAAGCTAAAGAAGGAGTAGCTGAAAATTTAACTGAATCAGTTAGGAAAGGTGTCAATTGATAAGCAGAAGGTATATGGATAGATGGAGAAGGACATGGCAGAGAAGGGGAAAAGACTCGATCTTCAATGAAAGAACAATAGGTAAATATTGGAATTTGAGGAAAACCCTAAGGTTGAAAAAGGAGAGGTAAGATAGTTGTTGAGTTGGATTGATAAAGGGAAAAATAAGCATCATAGCGATGGGCCATTTGTTGATAATACAATAAGCTAGGAACAGAGAGACCTAAAACAGATCGTTGATGGTAGGCATCAAAGAAGGATGAATCAAATGGATGGTTCTTGGAAAGATAAGCTAGGAGATCCACCCTCAATTGGTTAGTGCTCTACACATAAGTAGAAGCTATATTCTGGCATTGGTTCAGGACTACAGAATTAATCATTGAATGCCATAAAGTGTCAGGGAAAGTAGCCACTTTAGAAGAATAGCACTGGAATATGTCATCTATCCTCAACTCCAAATGGTTGACATATAAGACAGCTTGTAAGACCACATCCCCCACATACCAAGCCATATCTACATCATCTGAAATTAACAGATCACCTCATAGATACATATAAGAGACCAACATGGTATCCGTTGTCATAGAATCTTCAAAGACCATGCGGTCAACTTTTGTCAGCAAATCAGAAGACCAAGCTCCACTCCAACCATCCTCTAGAAGAAGGAGATCCATCGTTGAGAGCTTAATATAGAAGGCTAACTTTTGCAGCTGATAATGGACAAAAAAGGAATGGTCGGGAGGAACATATTCCTGAAATTGCTCAAATGTAGACCATAATAAATCCATTCTAGACTGTAATCTTTCCACTTTATCTTAAAACAATGGACATAATGTGGTCTATCTCTGGAGAACTGCCAAGTCCTATTGAGATATAGAAGGAATCATGGGGACACTGGAGCTTGGAGGAATAGACCGTGATTACACATGTTGATCCTTCAACTGTTTAATTTGGGAAGCTTGGGATTCCAATGTATTGTGAGCGGTCTACAAAGCTAATAGTTTTGTATCCAAAAGAGTCTTAAGATCTTGAGCTTCTTTGGATATTTTCTATTTCTCTTCCAAAACTTTAGTGACCTCTGATTGGGCCTCTGCTAACTGAATTTTCAAAGAAGATATTTCTTCTCTCTGGGTCTCAATCATTTGTGTATGCTGCTCCATCTGCTTAAACATATCGGAAAGAGTGTCTTTAGCAGAGGCTAACTCTATGGTTGCCTTATGCATCTGGTCTTTGGATTGCACCAATTCTTCATAAAAAGAAGCATATAACTGTTGAACACAAGCTGTCACCATTGAGAGTTCAATAGAGCTCTGGATGTCGTTACAAAGGAAAGGAATGGCATCCCCTGACATTAAACTATTTAGTGAAGGAACTGATATTTCCAAAGAACCCTCTCCATGTGCCTTGAATAAGTTGTTGATGTGAGGTAGGTAGGGAGGTCACTTCTAGAGGTTACGTTGGTAACATTCCCTCGAGTTACTTTGACAAAATGCTAGTCCACCTTTGTAAGAAGGTAAATACTCCAATCAATGGAAACCCCTTTTAAAACCATTCTAGAAGCTATGAAGAGCTCCTTGGACAAATAGTGAGATGGTGTCTTGGTAGGTATGAGCGTGTCCTAGAGAAATTGGCAGACTAGCTTCCAGAGATGATCAGTGATGATCATTAAGAAAGACACTCCTGAAGTATTAATCACTTTCTTGACATTGAGAACCTCTTTAGTTTGCTTCTGCAATAGCTTGAGAATATCTTAATTTGAGAATAATTGTCTGGCTGTAACAAAGGGTTCTCCTTTGTAGGGAAGAGACAAAGTCTTCCCTAACCCTCTACATGTCAGGACCATGGAAATACCATGCACCAAGCCCGATTTCTTACTATATGACGCAAGAAACTCATCACAAAGGGTTGGATCGTCTGGAATCAAAGGGAGTGAAGCAGCCACGAAAGATGTGAGACCAGCTTTTGCAATAGGCTCAAAAGTCAGTAGGGAAGAATAATTCCTACTGATCAATGGGGCATACTGAATAGGAGAAGAAGCTTGAGGCGCCATTCAGATGGAATACACACACACCACAAACACTGACAATCATAGTGAATGCCTGCAAAACTATAAAATAGCCATTTAAAAAATTGATCAAAATAAGTACACATAGGCGTAACTAACCAATTGACCACCCCAAACAATCCACATCCTAGAAAAAATTCGGCACGACCCCTACACATATGCAACTGAAAGCTTCATGCTATGCAACAAACATGCACTCGAGACCCCGTATCAGGCAGAAAAGAAAACTATAGACCACACTCCTAATCGTATCACACAATCAAACCATAATACCTCAATAACTAAATTAAGACATAGCCAAAACTCTGATAAACAATGTCAGCTTAAAGGACTATATGTGCCCATCCCATGAAGCATACTTATTAAAAAGGAAAAAAAGTGCAGTGAGGGGAATGATTTTAGTAAAGGGTTTATTTTAATAAATTATTAATAATGGTTAAAATTTTATTAGGTTGTAAACCTTAATAAGAAAACGGCGGTTCATTTTTAAATTATTAGTTACAATTTATTAATGTAAAACAGTGCTTTTAACGAAGCCCGAACTTTGATACCCAGACTCAAGTCTCTAAATGCATATTCATTGATTAAAAATTTAATGTGTCTAAAGCGCTCTTCTTTTTCAACACATGCATTTTTGTGATGATTGGTTCATTTTTATTTAAAATTAAAGTACCTCTAAAGTGCACGCAGCACGTACAAAGTGAACAGCGGGTTGATTTTAATTTATTAAAAAAGTGTGTATTTAGCACGAGCACGTGTGAAAAAGTGGGTGAATAAAGTTCATTTAGCAACGAACTGTGGTTAAGGGATGAACAAAAATAAGTAAAGCACGAAAAATAGATACCAGGTAGGGGTGTGTATACAAGAGACTAAGGGCGCACGGAGTAGTCTCAAATGCAAGGAATCCAACAAAAAAGCAAAAACCACTGACTAGAATAAAATAAAACACCTTATTATCTTAAAAAAAACAAAATAAATATCAAGGAAATATTAGTGGGATCACATTTGGTTTAGATAATGTTGATTAGTATTTAGGTGATATTTTTTTAAAATTATAATTTAGGTATGTTTTAATATTCTTTTGTTTGTTTGTATATTTTTTTAATGTTTGATTTATTAGGATATCAATCAAACCTAATTGAGAATGAAACCATTAGGCTTCAACAATTGATTTTTTTTTTGTAATTTAACAACCTATTTTTGGAATTTAAAATGATTTTTTTATGAATTTAAATTAAAAGTTTATCATTTAGGTCCGAAAATAATAGAGTGATTATGTACTAAGGCTTTTTTAAGCTTATATAATATTCCAAAGGTAGTCAAATGCATTTATGGAATTTTTTGTGATTTTTCTTAATTTAATTCTGATTTTTAGGGGTTTTTAATGAATTTTTCTCAATTTATAGTGACTTTTAAAAAGAATTTTAAATATTATTAATTTTTTTGCAATTAATTCTCTATATTATAATCAATAAGATAAATAAAAAAATTACTCAATTTAGTGAGAAATTTTAATAAGTATTTTATTTTTAATTAAATTTTTATGAATTTTTAAATATTTTTAAGTGTTTTTAGGTATTTTTTGCGGGTTTGTGGAAAATCAAAGGAGATACCCGGGTTGCGTGTGAACAGTTGCATGTGCTCGGGGACGGCACGCACCACCACATGGAGAAGACCAAATGTGTGTCCTCGCGCGGGAACACTCGATGGCAGCTCACATACACACAGACACACCTCGAGGCCTGCGCGAACACATGCACACACGGGACGACAGGGCAACAAGGGGGCCTACGTGTGGGGGGTTATTGTAGATTTTTTTTTTGTCCCGTAAGAAACGAGGGTGGCTGTGTTGTTGCTGCGGGTGGGGGTGGTGGAAAAGGGGGCTATGAGGGGGGTAATTGGGTAGGGGTGGGAAAGGGGGCTAGGATAGGGGTAACTGGGGTTAGGGGGTGGGTTAGGTTAGCGTAACTAGGGTAGGTGGTGGGTTAGGTTAGGATGACTAGGGCGAGGGGGGTGGGTTAGGTTAGGGTAACTAGGGAGTTAAGGGGTGGGATGGGAGGAGGAGGAGTGGAAGGAGGCGTGGAAAGAGGAGGAGGCAGCGTGGACGGGGGAGGAAGAGGCCAAAGAGAAGGCGGTGGAGGGCAAGGGAGGAGGCGCCAAGGAGGGGCACTGCGAAGGGAGGGCGGAGGTGGAGATGATGAGACACTGTGAAGGGAGAGAGGGTGAAAGCGGAAGAGGAGGCACCAAGAGAGACATCAAGGAAAAAGGGATTCTAATGCAAGAAAATCTATCTTGTAACATCAACAAGCTTTTATTTCATTCTTTTGATGACCAAAACAAAGAAAACAACAATTCTTCACGCAGCATCATAGTATATATCTCCCACGAATTTGATAGAATCAACCATAATCTTCCACATCTTCATAGAATCCATCAATAGAACAAGAAACATAAAAGAATAGACCATAATTTTTTGAATGGAAAACAATCACATAGTATTCATCTTCAATGTCTTCATAGTTTTCTCTCTCAATCATTCATAGAAAGATACATTGTTTTGATAGAGTTGACTATCTCTGGCTCTCTCTCTCTCTCTCTCAATAATACATCATCTCCTCACTACAATACTACAGAATGGCACTTAATAATCCTTCTTAGGTCGGGCCCAAGAGGTATGGGAGGTATGAAAGGACACCAGAGCCACTACAGTGTCTCTTCATAGCTCACTACTATCACTATCACTTCAGTCTTCTCTTCAATCTTCAACTGTTGTTTCTTCCATTTTTTTTAGCTCTTTTAAACTTAAATTCATCCTTTCCAAAAGTTAGAAAACTTTCCCAAAGTCACACATACATTCTACAAAACACTTATAGAAGATTTACAGAACAGAACAGAGCAGAGACAGAGACTTTATAGAAGGTTTACAGAGGATTATAGAATGTCATCAGAGAGCAACATATCCTCATAACTCATACTAAAGCCATTCCAAACTATCAAAAACTATTCAATAAGCTTTCAAAACATTTCAACCTTCATCAATCATCAATCCATGCTTCATACAGAAGAAAATCAGAATAAAATAGAAGCTATACAAAAAGTATGAGAACCAATCAGAACCTCAACAGAACCTATTAGAACATCACAAAGCCTCATATTTCTACTAAAAATCATCATGAACTTCTAAAACATAATCAATATCATCCAAAACACTCTCAAACATTTTCATTAACAACCATACAATACTCTAAATCCATCAAAAATCAACCATTCAGACCTCAAAAACAACAAAAATCATTCAAAAATTCAGTCTTTTTACACTCTCAACACTACTCCAAAGAAGTTAGAAAGAAAATGATGCGGCTTAACTGGATGATCTAGAAAATTTGCAAGATAATGATTATGTAGATGCACCAAACAACTACATTGAGAGGCATTTAGGAAAATAAATAGTATCTTTTCAAGAAAGTACATATCTGAAAATGATTTGAAGCTATTGCATGACAGCTCACGCCTACATTTCAAAATTAGGTAAATGAATACGAAATTTTTGGAGCAAGATCTTGAAAGCATCTATAATATTCCCGCCATAACACTTCACATAAAGAAACAAATTCGGGCTTTAGTTGTTTTAAAAATTACTCATCGAGCTATTACATAAGTGACTGCATGTAATTATTCTTGATATCGAGTCTCGCATTAAATCAATTCTGCAATTCAACACGAGAAAACACCTCAATGTCCCCAACCAACAAAAAGCAAAGACGTCTTGTAAATAATATTATAACAACTTGATCATATAAAATTTTCTACATTATATTTGAGTTGGCATTCCTGATTCCATTTAATGCATCGAGAATCGCATTGATTTTGTAACCACAAGACAATTTATAAAAGGCTTAATCGGTAGACAAAGAAGGCGCAGAAACGAGCATGATATTGAGTAAGTTAAGTATTAAAGAGTATGACATGACTTTATAAACTAGAAAAGTCATGAGATAACTTGGCCAAAAACCACCAAATGAAGTTGTTTTGAAGAAAAAAAGAAAATTTTGAAAAAATAGGTCAAAAATTGTGACTCATTTTATGCCTAGAGGGAGAGAAAGCATTTTAAAATTATCCCCATGCCACCATCCAACAGGTAGGCAATCAAAATTCATTTTTTATAAAGCTTACTTAGCTCTTAATAAGTAGCCAAAAGAATGAGTCATTGCATGCTCCCCCATATGTCTATAAATACAACCCCTCTCATTCACAAAGAAAGCAAGAAGGAAGACCTCCTGATTATGGAAAAATTTCTCCACTTCTCTTTTCCATTGTAGCTTGAGCCTTGAAGGAGGAAAATACCCCTATTCTACCTCATTTCCATTTTCTCTACCCCCTGTTACGCATTCCTCCCATATAATCGGATCGCTAAGTAAAACGCTGGCAAAAAAATTTTGGATGACCACCAAATCTACTTGAACTACCACGTCAATTTCGCCTGACATCCATGGCTCCACGAGGTCGTAGAAATTCAAAAAGCCCATTTAAAGCGAGGGAAGCAAAGAACACGGTCGATGGAGAAAATGACGTGGTAGAAATTGGTGAAGCCCCTGCTATAGCAAACCTGAGAGAGGTAACATCTTGTTGGTTTAGAAAAAAATAATGTGTTATAAGATTATCGCTATATTTGGCTTTAAATGATTATAAACACATTTTAAAGAAAATGCATATAAACTATTGCTTAGGAAAATAGCCTAAGTAATATATTAATTAACTATTCAATAAAAATAATTTTTCACTTGGAAAAGGATTATATGCTTGCCATTAAGAAAATATATTATTCATGGTTTACTTCATGATATTAATTGTTATTTCATTAATGGCGCATGTGATCATAATATCAAAAGAAAGGTAGACGGTATCAGGGAAGGAAATATTTTATAATTTTTATCTCAAAGTGACTATCTCTATTTTATTTTTCTAATCATAAATAGACACATATGAGTTTTATAATAATTTATAGAAAATCATTTAGATAATATCATGAAATCATCAATGTATTATAAAACCTTAAGAATAAGGTGAGACCTTAAAAGAGAAACCCTAGATTTGGGTGGGGTTGCTTCCTATGCTACAAACACTTACTGATGTTTCTTTTTTATTTGTGCATGAATTAATGATTTTCAGAAAAATTGATTGTGCTTGTAGTAGTTAGATTTGTTTGTAAATATATAATCACGATAATAAGAGAAAAGATCGTGCTATGCCTTCCCCACGGCTAGACGTGAAACCCTTCTCCAAGGGGGATTGTTTTGTACTGCCATGAGGAGCTTTGGACCAGCCCCGATGGCAAGAGGTCACTCGGTGAGGAATCCATTAGGCAGGAGGAGGCGATAGTGCTAGGGGGCTCTGGCATAAACCTCTCGATCACTCCTAATAAGAACTACTTGACCCTCATGCAAATCAGGTTGGAATCCTAGAGTCCCTAGTACTAGTAAAGGGATGGAAATCTCTGAGAGTTTGTTTTCTTCTGCATAGACAGAAGGGATTTTCTATTGAATGGAGATTTATCTTTTGCGTAGGTAGAAGGAAAAAAGCATTGTAAATAACTTTGAGAAATAATAAATAAAAATGTTTTGCGAAAATTCTATTTTTCTATGTCTTTGTGTTGTGCCGTAAAATTACATGAGGGAACATGTGATAACGGATTAATTAACGAAGCTGCTTTCATACGTCATAACTTAATGTGATAGGTAATTAGAAAACTTAAGAAAACCATTTGTGGGAAGCGGGTGGGCGAGATCCCTGACGACTCTGTCCTACAGATGGGTGGTCACTATAAGCTAGGAGCTTCTCTCAAGAGATTGAACGAAACATCAATTACGAAAAATTAGGTAGAGCCGAGCATTGACTTACCTAGGGTTAGGTCTTAAAACCTTGATCATTAATAATCTTAGGGGAAAGGTGCGACAATTGTGCCAAAACTCCATTAAGGTTCCTTGAATCCTAACCAGTTGTTGGAAAAAAAGTGTTGCACTCCTTGAACCAAGGGTAAGTACAATTGCTCCAGTCAGACAATAAGCCCTTGTGGGACACCTCCAATAGAGCTAGTTGATGCATTGAGACCTCAGTTGTTGTCAAATTATAACCCTGAGCTTGTAGGTCGATCCTCATGGGGATGGCTGGTATCTTCCATTATGGGGTGGACTTTGGGAAACCTAGACGATAGATCCCATGCATTCTTGCAAGTACCGGGTGAAGCCATCTAGGATAGTTCCCCAATGGACCACTAAAACGTGCTGCCAGGGAATTGTTAGGTAGGCATGTGACACATGGTATCAGAGCATAATTGAAATTAAAAATATCTATGGTTTTTAAGACCAATTGTTCTAAGTAATAATCATACTTTGGCATAATAATGAAGCATAGAACCAATTCCTTGTTTTATGTACACATCTGCGCTGAACTCCATGGATGATGAGTGGAGAAGAGAAATGATGAGGATACTTGATCGCCTATATGATCCATCCCCTGTGAATCACGAAAGAAGATGGTTCTGGCATGAGCATTACTATTACATCGAGGCCAATCGATTCTTCAACATGGAGACTAATCTAAGACTCCCTGAATGGATGGAAATTTTAAAAGTAGTTGCGACCTTTATGTTTTGTCTATCCAAAAGGAATCCACTTATGATTACTAGTAGTTGGCAGATACGTCTAAACCGTTATGTTTATGATAAGGTACTAAAACTAATCCCAAGCCAATTGGATTATAAGCCAAGGACGTTGCAAGTATCCAGATTACCATATCCATGGTTTTTCAAAGATACTATTTTCACAATTTAGATTTCTAGACATAGATAGCAATTGGCCTACTTTTTTCTACATGAATGTAACTAATATCCATCCCTGAAAAAGAAGGATATAATTATATCATGTTTTGGAAATTGTACATAGCATCCAGCCTATCTTATTGATGCTAATGCATCTCTACTTGTAAACATCTGCCATTTGTAAATATCCCTTGTAAAAATTATAGCATATGGCAATTGATAATAAAAGATAACATCAGCTAGATTTTGTAAAAATATTATGCTCTTTGGCCCATCATTGCTTTACAAAACTAGTCATATATGTTAATGTAAAAACAAAGCTAAAAATTTTAAGCACTAAACTAATTCGTGAAACTTATGATAACCCAGGGTAATACAGTTATCGCTAGTCTGACTAAAATTTAGGAGAAGAAGTATCTCACGCCATTTGAATTTGATGGCAAGGACAAAGATGTTGAAGTCGAGGCAGAGATTTGGATTGAGACCATGGAGGGCTACTTTAATGCCACGGGAGCTACCCCTGCTAAGCAAGCTATGATCGCCAAGTTGAAATTGACCGGTGAGGCACGCCTGTGGTGGAAACAGTGATGTAAAGACCAAGGACTTGCTGAGATAGCTATTACTTAGGAAAAGCTAAAAGAAGATGTGTGTGGTCGATATTTTCCATCACCTTAGTACACACTAAAAATGAATGAGTTATTTAACTTAAGACAGCTGGGAATAAGCCTCGAGGCATATTGCTCAAAGTTTATTTCACTGCTTAAATATGCGCCTTCCATGACTTTGCTCAGTAGGTGTCTAAGTTTTGTCACGGATTGAATTCTCCTTTGAACACACGCCTTGAATCTATGTGTCCAACTGATCTCAAGATGCTTTGATTTGTGCATCACCTCTTGTTCAAGAGATTCAGTCAAAGCTAATGAATAATAGGCTTTGGAATCAAAACAAAGGGACTTCACAGGGCTATGTTAAGTTAGCCCAAGGTTAGTGTCCACTTGGTCAAGGAAAGAGGGCCAAAACAAATGTAGTCATTGTGAAGTTCATACCTACGAGAAGTAATTTAGGAGTATCTAGGTGTTTCCACTGTAATGAGTCAGGCCACTTTAAAAGACAGTGCCTAAAGCTTGGCCGAATTCCTCGCCAAGGACAATATAAAGGTCAGAACCAAGCTTCAATTGCAAAAGGAAAAGCATCTGTTGTAATTCTTAAAGAGCTTGAAGAAGAGGGAAACCCAACTATGGAAGTCGATATGGAGAGGGCATCAGTTCATGCCACCCTCCATAAGAAAGGCCCAAATCACCAATTTTCGATGATTCAAAAACCAGCAGAATACCAGGGTAAGTCCTTTAAAATTTTGATTGACTGTGGAAGCACACACTCCTTCATGTCACCAAAGTGTGCCAAGAAATTAGGTATAGACACAATACCTATATCTAGGTTGCTTATGGAACTTACCAATAGAAAAGAAATCATGTCTACTCAACAAACTTGCAAAGTAACATTTAGCCTAGGAAGAAATCTCTCTAAAATGAGATGTAAAATCATGAATTTAAGGGCCTACGAATGTCTATTGGGTATGTATTGGCTAATCCCCAATGATGCATATATTCAGTGCAGAAAAGGTCAAGTGACTTTTCAAAATCTAAAGGGGGAAAAAGTGATGACCCAAGGTGAGGCAAGAAAACCCAAGGTTCAACTAGCCAAATCATCTCGCATAATAAAAGGGTTAAGAAAAGGATTACATGCGTATCTCATAAAATTAAATAAGGCTGAGCAAAATAAACAAGACAAGGGAGAGCCATATTGGCTGAAGGAATATGATGACATCTTCCCAGAAGAGCTGATTGAATTACCACCTCGAAGAGAAGTTGATCACAAGATCAGACTTGAACTAGGAGCCGCTCCAATTGCTAAGAGTCTATATAAAATGTCTATCCCTGAAGCAATTGAGCTGAAAGAGCAACTCAAGCAATTACTAGATCAAGGATATATCAAACCCAATAATTCGCCATGGGGAGCCCCATTACTATTTCAAAAGAAAAAGGATGAAACTCTCCGCCTTTGCATTGATTACCAAGGTCTAAACCAGGTGACAATCAAGAATAACTATCCGATCCCAAGAATAGACAAGCTACTTGATAGGTTACAAGGGGAAAAAATCATTTTCAAGATTGATCTCCGATCTGGTTATTACCAAATAAGGATCAAGGAAGAAGATATCCCCAAAATTGCCTTCAATACTAGATATGGTCATTTTGAATTTCTTGTAATGGCTTTGGGTCTAACTAATGCCCCTGCTACATTTAATAGATTAATGCATGACATTTTTCAACCTTATCTTGATGAGTTTGTCGTAGTCTTCTTTGATGACATCCTAACATACTCCAAGAGAGACAAAGATCATGAGCTGCAATTGTGCATTGTGCTGGACACAATGAGGATGCATAAGCTCTATGTGAAGGAAAAGAAGTGTGCCTTTTTCAAAAAACAGATGGAATATCTCGGATTCATAGTATTTACTAAAGGAATCTCTATAGACCCAGATTTTCAAGAGTGGCAACCTCCAAGGACAATTAAGGAAGTGAGAAGTTTCTTAGGGCTGACTGGATGGTATAGAATTTTCATAAAAAATTACAAATTACACCCTAATAGCTGCACCTCTCATTGATTTGCTGAAAAAATAAACTGCTATTGTGTGGATGCCCATTGAGCAAGCCAGTTTTGAGCAACTCAAGAAAATTCTAGTAACAGCACCCATTTTAAAGCTACCTAACCTAAGTCAAGACCTAAGTCAAGAGTTTGAGGTCATAATAGACAGAAGTTCTCTTGAACTAGGTTGTGTGCTTATGCAACAAGGTCATCCAATAGCCTATTCCTCAAGGAAATAGAAAATCCATGAGAGGAATTATGCCACCCATGATCTCAAGCTGTTAGCTATGATCCATGCTCTCAAATTGTGGGGACACTATGTGCTTGGAAGCAAGTTTACTTTGGTCACTGACCACAAAAGTCTCAAATGGATCTTTACTCAACCAGACCTCAACATGAGGCAATGTCGATGGATTGAAGTCTTGCAAGAATTTGATTTTGAAATCAAGTTCATACCTGGGAAAGAGAATGTGATTGCTAATACATTAAGTCGTAAAGCTTTTCCGAATGCACTTATCATGGAAGAGCCATCTAAAGAAGAGACTTTAGCTACCATGATATCGATGCCTAGCAATCCAATCATTGAGCTAGCCAAAGAAGAGGCAGACAATGATCCTAAGTATCAACTAATGCTTAGAGAAATCCTAGTTAAGGACACTGATCCTAAGCTTAGATTCAAATACCAAAATTTCACCATGGATGATGGACTTGTCTATTTCAGGATAAGGCTATGCATTCCCCTTAGTCAAGTACTGAAAAAGAAGATATTATGGGAAGCCCGTGACTCCCTGTTCTCAGGACACCCTAGCTATGCAAAAACTCTTAAAGAAATCAAGAAAAGTTACTACTAGGAAAGACTAAAGCTGATGTACTCAGATATGTTACTGAATTCCTAAGTTGCCAACGGCGGGTGAAAGCTAAGCATGTGAAAATGCAAGGAAAGCTTCAGTCACTTGACATTCCATAGATGAAATGGGAGTTCATCAGTATGGATTTCATAGTTGGCTTACCTTCTATTCAAGGAGGGTATAATTCAATCATGGTGATTATGGATATGCTAATTAATGTCACTCATATTATCCCAGTCAAGACCAACTAAAAAGTTTCAGATATTGCATGACTGTTTGTGAAAAAAATATTTAGGCTTCATGGATTGTTAGTGATTGCGACTCTCTGTTTACATCACATTTCCTGCGAAGCCTATTTGAAACAATTGGAACCCAACTTTGCTTTAGCACAACTTACCATCCCCAAACTGATGGTCAAACAGAGTGAGCTTACTGTTCCAAAGAATCAAAAAGGTGGATATAGTATTTTCCCTTAGTAGAATTTTCCTACAATGTGTCATATCACCAGAGTATTCAAAGGATTCCATTTCAAGCATTGTATGGGCAAGATTGTTTGATGCCATTGAATTTCTCCAATCCAACCCTAAAGGTCGAGGCTTCCAAGAAAATGCTAGAAGACATGGATGATCAAGTCAAAACTCTCAAACAAGACATCCAAGCTACCAAAGACCAGTTGAAAGCTTATCCTCATCTAGGACAACAAGAGCGTATCTTCCAAGAGAGAGACATGGTTTTCATCCATGTATGCCCAAAGAAGAGTTCTCTCTCATTGGGAAAGTTCAAAAAGTTGAGTTCAAGCTATTGTGGGCCATACAAGGTCCTCAAATGCCTACAAATTGCAACTTCTTGATAATGTGAAAGTCCACAATGTATTTCACGTTAGTCTTTTGAAAGCTTATGTCGCCAATCAAGGTCATATTCTTGATGACCATCAAATTGTAATGCCTAGCCCCCTTGAACTCCTGCCTAATAAGATTCTAGAAGTGAAGGAGAAACCTCTGAGAAATAGAACCATTAGAGAGTATCTTATATCTAGCGGAAAGACTATCCTGAGGAGGATGCTACCTAGATAGAAGAGACAGCTCTACAAAAACAGTTTTCCCAATTCTTTTCGAGATGAGGAAATCTCGATTCCTCTAAGGAGAAGAGGATGTAATATTCATGCCATAAGACTTCAGATAAAGAAATGAATTCAGGCTTGAGGCATTTTCAAAATTACTCATCGAGCTATTATATAAGTGACAGCATGTAATTATTCATGATATTGAGTCTCACATTAAAGCAATTTTGCAATCCGACACGCGAAGATGACTCAATGTTCCCAACCAACAAAAAGGATAGACGCCTCGTAAATAATATTATGACACTCTTGATCATATAAATTTTCATGCATTATATTTGATTTAGCATTCTTGATTCCATTTAATGCATCGAGGATCACATTGATTTTGTAACCACAAGACAAATTGTAAAAGCCTTAATTGGTAGAAAAAGAACGTGCAAGAACGAGCATTATATTGTGAAAGATGATTTTTTATGCCAAGAAGTGCTTAAAACTAGCCAAAATTTCCAAATTTCAAGGGAAAAATAGACTTCATCGAAGGTGTCGGTAGCAATCAGTACGATTTTAAGCGGCAGAGCCCGAAAGTGCTTAAAAGACCCACTGGATGATAGCTGGTGAATTTTTATAATTTGTCGGCGTGTCACACGAGACTGTGGGAGATGCTCAGCAGTGGAGGACTTCAAGACAGATGCCCATGATTTTTTAGACTTTAATTCGAACATCGAACCAGGAAACAGGTGTGCCCGGGAGGCCAAGACCCAAAGGAAGTGAGAATGGATTTTAAAAGTCCCAAAAGTCATGACTTTTGGGGGCTCCCTTTGGGAGCCCAAAAAAAAACGAATTTATGGGCAGGAGGGGGCGTTTTTTTCGGCATGAGCAGAGGATGACAATGCCATGGCCACGTTTGATGGAGAGGGGGGTTGGAGAGCCTAAAAACAACCCCCCCAACTGAGTTGAAGCCTATCTACATCCTATCTTCGCTCCTCATCACCAGTCTCCCCTCCTCCATTGGCTGCCTGGTTGTGGAGATCAGGATTCAATCTTTCTCTCTCCTCTCTCTCTCTCCTGCATATAGGCACTTCATGTGGCAAGAATCAAGAAGAGAATCTGGTGATGGATGCTTGATGCTTTTCCGGGAGGCACCGGATTGTTCCAAGAGGCTGAGGAGGCTAAAGGTTTGTAAGAAGCTGTGAATAGTTAGAATGCTAATATAATATGCCATGTCACATAGACACTGGTATATAAGGAGAGAAGTTGTAAATTTTCACATCTTTTGACAAATCAATACATTTACAATCTTTCTCTCCCTTCTTGCTCTTAGCTTCCATGGCTTCTTCATCTTTCCTGTCTTTCTCTCTCCAATTCTAGTCTTTCTCTCTCCTCATCACTCTATTTCTCTCTCTTCCTGCAGTCTTTCTCTCTCCTCTGCAGTCTTTCTCTCTCCTCTTTCTTTCTCCCTAGTTCTCTCTCTGACAAGTGGTATCAGAGCTTCAGTCTTTGATCCATTATTTTCTTCCATTTTCACTCCTATTTTCCTATTTCAAAACCAATTTCAGACAAAAAATGGTACAAGACAGTTACTAGTGGAGTGCTGCAGGACAACTACAGTTAGCAATGACTACATCTGGAGATATCCAAGGTCAGATATGGCAGGTAAAGGCTTAAATGGCTGGACGTCATCAAATTTTATGCAAAAATGGAGGTAACTACGGTAAAGGATGGTTAACCGGGCTTAGTTAGAGACTAAACTACAGTTACTTTTCAAAAGAGGTCTTCCTTTCCTCTTTCCTCAAGCTCCGCCCAAGCTTTCATGGAGTTTGCTGGCTGAGATCTCTTCTTTTCTCACTGATCTTTGCTCTCCATCAACAATGGCCTGCATAATGGCACTCTAGACATCAAATGCAACAAGTTGAGCACCATTCATGCCCTGTAGAAGCTGCCACGTGGCCTGGACAGCAGCCTGAAAATTGCGCTGATTTTTCCAGCCCTGTTCTCCTTCAGTTCTCAACCAATCTTTAGCTATGGTGCTTCTAATTCATCATTGGCAGTGATTCCTTCAAGGTTTTGGTGTGTTCACTCCAAAATAGAGCCATATTTCTCAGCTTTTTACTCTCTTGAAACCCTACATGAACAGTCCATGGGCAGCCATGAAAGCTTCAGCCCAAGCTTCCATTTCTTGACAATTTCTTGAAGATTCTTCATTCTTTTGGCCCGTGGAATCATTTCAGCAAGGATTCTTCAAAAAATTGCAAGGATTAAGCACGGGATGGCTAAAGATTGAAGATCAAGAGCTTCTATGGAGCAAAAATTTGGGGAAAACGGGTTTAATGCTTCAATTTCAAGCATTTGAAGCTTCAAGATTGGTCTCAACCATCAGATAAGCAAGCCTTATGGATTATTTTGCTAACATTGGACAACCGAGAGCCCTATCAAGCATTTGGCAAGTTATTTTCAGCCATGTCAAGGTATTTCTCTTCAATTTTTAATCTCTCTCATTAATCCAATTGCTGAGCTTAAGCCATTTGACTGAGAGATTAAAGAACTGAACATATTCATCAAATTCTCAGCCAACCTTTGCTTGAATTCATCTATTCAAGAATGCAATGCTTGCCTAATGCATATTAGCTTCAATCAGTGAATGAAAGGCCTCAATCTGAGATTTCAGCATAACATTTGAATCTTATTGACTGAATACATTGATTGATTCCTTTGTTTACTCTAATCCAATTGATTGGTTGATTCTCTTTTGCCTAAATTGAAAAATTGTAAAAGGGTAAGTACTAGCAATCAGTGAGTCACTAAATTGCATAGGTAAAACCCTTCTCCCATCTCAAGTTTTCTTATCTCAATCAATTGCATCTCATGAAAGGCTGAATGGATATTTTTTTCAATTGCATATCATGCTGATTGCTTAGTACACTAGCCTCTGCCATGTTGATATTCCCACCGAGGAAAAAGGTGGATGCCGGGGGAGATAGTGGGACAAAAGAGAGGTGACCCTCCCTCACTATCGAAGATCCCGAAGGGGTGCAACCAACCAACCCGGGGGGAACTTTGCCCACCTCCCGGTGATTCGGAGCCCGTGTAGGGAGCCCGTCCTGCCGTTTTATCCCTCACACAGGTACATCGAGTGGAGAATTGAAGATTGAAGACTTTCCAACGACTCAAGTACCTATTGGATTAAAACAGGGTAAAACATGGCATTTTCAGGTTACCCACAGGGTATTTGCAGGTGGATACAGGTACACCCTTTGATACTGAAGCACAGGTGCAGGTACTACAAGGTACCCATAGGTCCTATATACCCCTTTGCAGGGTTTGGTAGCCATTTGAGGTTACTTTCTTGCATTACAGGGTCAAAACAGGGCACTTACAGGTCTAAACAGGGTGCAGGACTGGACAGCTCAGACTCTGAAATTCAATTACAGAATTTTCTGTCCTAAACCTGTTATAGCATGCTATAGCTCATCTCGAAGAGGGCATTGTTAGATTCGATTCGCACGAAAAAGTTTTGCAACCGGAGTTTTCTAGCCAAAGTTATAGCCGTTTTACTGACAGGGGGTACTGCAGGACTGCACTAGTATGGCAGGACATAAAGGCAAAAATAAGATCCAGGAGGATTATGCACAGCAAATTAGGGATTCCATGATGGAAAGCACACTTCAAGAGAACCCTGAAGAGCTTCAACAACAAGGAGAGATCAGTATACTCAATGATACTTTGTGTGCCCATGAACTAAGACATAAGGAACGTCATGAGGCTATTTTGTCAGCAATGGAGCATATGATTTTATCATTTGGTCAAACGAAGTCTACAATGGAGCAAATGATTTTATCTCATGGACAAACGAAGTCTACTGTTGATAAGTTGATGGAATGAACTACCCAAACCAAGGCTTCCATTGATAAATTAGTAGAATCCAATGCTCAACTTATGGCAAAATTTTCTCAATTAATGCCGTCGCAAACGGGATCAAAAGAAGCCAATGAGAAGGCTTGTTCAAACAGTGACCCTTCAGTCCCACTTCAGCCATCCAACCAAAATGGTTATGGAGATGGAATCATTGGAAGAAGAGGTATTCCAAATAGTCAGTATGAAGTAGGAGAAGCTTCACAAAGGCATGATGACTATTTGGGCAGTTTGAACGGAGCCAATACTCAAGCTTTTGGACTGCATACTCAGCATTCTAGGGGTGCCTTACCAACAGGAAGATTACATGGTAATTCTCAACCACCTATTGGAAGATTTCAGTCTCAATTTGGGGGTTCTGTACTTAGAAATCCTGATCAACCAGTTTTGGGACAGCAACCCTTTCATGATAGAGAATTCAAGGACAAAATTGTTTTATCCAAATTCAATGGCCAGTCTTCTTCACCATCAGAATTAGAGGAATGGACCTCTAAGATGGAGTCCTATTTTGACATATTTCCTAAGACTGATGATATGAAGATACACTTTGCCTCCTTACACTTAGAAGGATTTGCCCACACTTGGTGGAGGTATATCAAGAAAGAGAATGTACTTATTGAGAATTGGGAAGCTTTCAAGGCACTTATGGCTGAAGTCTTTGTTTCACCTCTTGAAAAAGAGAAGTTAGAATGAAGATGGTATGGTTTGGAACAAAGGGGCCTAAGTGTAAGAGAATATACAAACCAATTTCTCAACTTGACCATGTATGTGGAAAACATCAGTGATGAGGCCAAGTTACATAAGTTTATGTATGGTTTAGAACCATCCTTGTCAGTTGATGTTATGGTGCAGAATCCTACTTCACTTTTCAAGGCTATTGAGCTCGCAGAGCGCTATGGAAGGAAGTATAGGAAAGAGTCTTCATTTCAGCCAAGTTATGGACAGCCAAGGACTGTTTTAAAGCAAGGGCAAGTTGGTAACAATTATGGTAGCAATCATATGCCTAGTGGGAGCTTACGGATACCAACTTATTCTCCATTTAATGCTTCTAGGCTTCAAAGCAATTTCAGGACAACAAACAGTCCAAAGGTTGAATTTAAGCAAGGTGACAATAAGCCTAAGTCTACTTCAGCCAATACAAATTCCAGAAATATTCCCATGGATCTTTACAAGGAAAGAAATGACAAAGGCTTATGCTTCAAGTGTGGAGAAAAGTATACTCCTGACCATGCTTCAAAGTGTGTATACAAAAATGCCAAGCCAAAAATTCAGAGTATGCTAGTTCTTGAGGACTTTGAAAATGACATAGATGAAGTTAATGCACTCACAATCAATGCTAAAAATGAAGATTTCGAGGATGATGGTGGACAGGAGTACTTCTATGATCCATATGACTCCTTTCCTTTTGATCCAGGCGGTGATATCCCATTTGATCCTGGTGGATTTTGTAATGAGTTGCCTGCTGCCACTAATTGTTCTATCTCTATGGATGCTTGGACAGGATCTAAGAGCCCTAATACACTTCGTATGAAGGGAAGCATATGTGGAAAGCCAGTGTTCATCTTGATAGATAGTGGTAGTACTCACAGTTTTGTCAATAAATCTATTATGTACAAGTTGAATTGTGTTCCCACCGACTTACAACAACCTATTCGAGTACAAGTGGCTAATGGTGAAGAGGAAACCGGTACGTAGATTTGCCCACAGGTTTCTTTGCAGATGGCTGAAAATTTTGAAGTCAAAGTAAACCTGATCACTTTGGAAATGGGGCCCATAGATATTGTACTTGGTTGTGATTGGTTGATGACCTTAGGCAGGATTACTATGGATTTCTCACAGTTATATATGGAGTTTTTCTCCAATGGACAGCTCATCCGTTTACAGGGGATCCCTAGTAGATCTGATTTTCAGCTTATCACCATTCAACAACTCAAGAAAGAGTACAAAAAGCGTTCACAGATATTTGTATTGCATTTGAACAAAGAAACACAGGATCAGCCCAATAATTCAGCAAACCATCCAGCCTTGACAGCTCTTCTTGAGGAGTATAGAGATTTATTTGAAGTACCTACTTCATTGCCTCCTAAGAGAGTGGTGGATCACCCCATTGATTTGGAACCCAACTCAAAGACAATCAATAAGCCACCTTACAGACTATCAAAATGTGAACGAGAGGAAGTAGTGATGGACCTAAAAACGGGCCGGCACTGGCTCATGCACTAGCCGGACCTCGTCACTATGCGCAAGACAACCCCTCGGCCTCGCGGCCAGGAGCGTCTATCAAAATCTCTGCCTTCCTAAACATTGCATTTGTAATACGTTGTAGTCCAACTGATCCTAACCCAATATTACTCCTCAGAGGGAGTCCCTTTCACATAGCCAAAAGGCTCGAATCACATACACATATGGGGTTCCTCCTACGGCTGAATGCCGTCAACCCTCTGCGACTCTCCTATACCTTGGGGATTGGCCCCTCGATGCGTCGCTCAACATTTAAACATTTCGCACAAACGTCGCTCAAGGTACCAAATAAACGTATCCAGGAATGTACCATTGTCCTTACTTAACTTCCCCTTTAGGATCCCACGACTAGCCTACAGCATAGGAACCTCACGCTCTCAACGATGGGTCACAGGCCTACTGAAAACAATTGCTATGCATATCCAGGAGCTAACTCTGATACTTTTAATTTCCTCTAAATGATCATGCAAAGAGGTGGATGCCTAGTGCTCAAACATTTTAAAAAACCAGCAGCGTGCAAGTGCAAATCATCTCTTTCATGCTTTTCTTTCTAGCCGCTTTGTGCTTCGTTGCAACACCTAGCACCGAAGTGATCTTCGTGCTACTAGGTTTTAATTTTTATCATTATTATTCCGTCCTAGATGCAATGCATATAAAATCAGTAAATTATTCCTCATGCTCAGCGGCATTTAACCATTTTTTCCACAACTCTACCCTTCCCCGTTGATAGGGCATCATTGCATTCATTTCTTTTAGGGTTTCCTTGTCATTTTATATGGAGAAAGGAAGGAAACACGCACTAGAACATATAAACAAGGCTGAACTGAAGCATAACTTCATGCCCCAGCCTTGCTATACATCAACAAACATAAATCCTATTTTTCTGTATTTTTCGTAGCCCCAAATGTATTTTTCCCCTATTTTTCATGGTGTTTTTATCATTTTCCCGCCATTTTTCCATTTTCTTGTAATTTTTAAATTGCTGAAAATTGAAACCAGTTTATGGGCTGTGGCCCTTAGTTCATTTGCAACAAAATTGAAAGATTAGTTGATGTGTATCGACGGTTTTCCCCATTTATATGCCCAAAACCCTTGTTTTTCCCCATTTTTCATGGTTTTCGGGTTTCTTGACATTATTTCGAGCCATGAAATGCATGTTTTTCATAATTTCTGGTTATAAACAGTAAGAACTCAGAAGAATCAGCAACATAATCAAATCTTAGTCCATATGAACGGCATTCCATCAATCAAAAGCATAAAACACTAAATTTCCTTTGTAATTTTTTGGTTTACCGCTTAAACGCGTGTTTCGGGTTTTGTATCCATGGCTGTAGATTTGGAAAACAGCAACCCTTCATGTCCAGCAACATCACAAATCACCATTCTCAGCCCGTGTAGCAATCCGGTCCATGCCGGACAAGCCTCCATCATTCTTTCTTCATTGCTCCTTCTTCCCACATGATCTTGCCTTTAGAAGAGAGAGAGGGAGGAGAGAGAAAGACTAGAATCAGAAATTTCAAACCAGGCCATCATTCCACGGGCGAAGGGCGGCGATATGATCAGCATACGGAGTGTAGGCAAGGGCCAATGTCAGATAGGGGGGTTGTTTGCAGGCAGGGAGGAGCATCTCCATCAACATGGCGCATTTTTCGGCGCCTGTTGATGGCGCCCTCTCTCCACGATTTTCTTCATTCATCATCTCCCAAAGTTTCATGTGACATTTTAAGTTGGGCTCCCAAGGGTCATGCCCACTTGGCCAAACTTATGTCCACCTTTTCAAATCTTGACCGGTTTGTGGCCTTTCCCCCGTCCGGACTCCGAATCGAGCTCTGAAAAATCCTGGGCGTCCGACTTAGCATCCCGCATTGGCCAGTAGCTTGTGTCAACCCGCACGACTGTCTGAAAAATTATGAAAAATCACCAAGTGTCGCTTGGGCGCCTTTAAAGCACTTTGGCGCTTAAAATCGTCCTAGATCGAGCCGCCGCCTTTGACGGTGAATATTTTTCCCTTGATATTCATAATTTTTAGCTATTTTTAAGCACTTCCCGTCACCTAAATTCCGCTCTCATTGGCGACCACGGGATAGGGCGACTCAGCCCGTCGAATCCACGAACATATCTGCACATAAACAACCAAAGAAGCATCAAACTGATACAAAACAATTATCATCATAAAACTCAGCACAATGCCCCCCCTACCCCTGGACAGAACCAAGGCATGACTCCACAAGGAATAGGCCTAGCATCATCTAATAGAAGATCCGAAGTGAGTCACTAACCAACTGCTCCAACACAGCCAAACTAAAAAACCTATCAAAGAAGTTGCCCTAAGTGATAGTCTGAACTACTGACCAACTAAAGACAACGCAACTAGGAGCTCCTACAAGGCGAGGACTCCTATAGCCTGAGCAAAGGATATTTTCTTTCAGTACATGTCTTCTTTTAGGATTTTGATTGGATGAACATACTTGGGCATGTAAAAAGGAGGGAGCTGAGCGTAGTGACCCAAGGAGAACAGGGCATCGGTCTCAGGACTTGTCTCGGCACCCAAGAACCTACCAAGCCCTCGCAAGGCGACACTTAATCCTTTTCTAACGCTCACTTTTATTTTCGCTCCAACCTTCCTTGTTTTGATATTATTTTTCCAGCAAGAAGCCACCCCTAGGAAGACAAGGTATCGGCCCCGGGTCTGACTCGTCCCCAGGAACCTACCAGGCCCTCGCAAGACAATGATCAACTGCTTATATTTTTCCATTTCTTTTCTTTTCATTGATAGGGGTTAGAACCCCTTTTTACACACCTTCGCATTGATAGTCATATTTTAGGATATTCAGGATTTCTTGACATCATTATTATTATCTTCTAGCAGGCTTCTCTAACTGCCTCACTACTAACAAGAACTCCTAGAACGGCTGCCTAGCAGGCTAGCAGAACAGAGCCACTAGGACTTCCTTCTAAAACAGGTCTTTCAATGCCTGACAATGTCTTTACAGGAGGCAATGACTACTCCGACCTCCCTCAAACATACTTAGCCTAAACCTGGGACTTCATGCCTTGGTTGCCGGTCCCCAAAATAGATCCCCTCGACAAGTACAAATACACATATAACAGGAAAGAAAGGTACTCGTAAAGGAGAAATATCACCTGGATTGGCCCAAAAAGAAGCTTCCATCGCAGCAAAGGCTCCTCCAGGCTCCACCAAATTCCACGAACCACGAAACCTGTCCAGCACAACACTAAACAAAAACCCAATTAAACGCACCCGCACTAGACAGGGAGATGGCCCTCTTGGCCTAATGAAATCAGACATGACTTTGCTACAAAACTAAATCGGCCCTCTTGGCCTAATGAAATAAAACAATACTATGCAGAACATCCACCTGGAAACAACCATGATAGACATCAAAGCATACTATTCCCAGGGGAACAAAGGCACATAGCCCTAAACTAGGTGCATTAAATTATGACCTATCCCTCCTGCATATATCGCAAGAGGTGTTCGCATCACATGGCGTCGAATCAGTCTGTGGGTCCGAGATAATAAAGGCAGATGAGTCTCGCTTACCCTCTGCATCACCCAAATCAACCATCGTTTGCCAAAGAGGGCATGTTCAGAAAGCATACCCCACAAACGACCAGGTCCTGTCTCACCATCAATAGATATATCGGGACAAGGGCCACAATTAAAGAAGAGGTCCTCTTCATACGCAAGATTAGCCAATGAATCGGCAAACTGATTCCAATTCCGTGGAATCAGCTGAAAAGACACTCTATCGAATTCGTCTAGCAGGGCTATGGCAGTATGATGGTACATACAAAGGATCGGGTTCCGCACCATGTACGTCCCATTGAGTTGATTTAAAACCAACTGAGAGTCCCCTTTCACCAACAACTGGCAGATACCACCCTTCTTTGCAATATTCAAACCCATGATCAGGGCTTTGTATTCGGCCATATTATTAGTAAAATTCGCCCCGAGATAACCAGCTAACTTCATGACAATGCGTCGTCGGGGGTCTCGGATGACAACTCCTACACTTCCTTTTTTGCGTGCACCCCTGGACGCCCCATCAAAGTACAAGGTGTACGTCCATAAAGGGTTTACATATTCTGCCATCCTGAACTCTACTCGTAATTATGGTAATCGAAATTCAGCATATTCAACGGGTGGATTGTAGGCTCCATCCCTCCATCATCATTGAATTCAACAGGGATGCTCGTCAAAAGTTGTAGGCAATGATGGCAGAAGACCTTGATTTCCCAAATAAATGTCCCGCCTTCTTGCTCAATCACCTTGTATCCTTTGCTCCACCAAATGAGCTTTCCCTGATGATACCTCTGCTCTAAATATGGGTGTTCTAAATAAGGGATCAGACGACCCATCAACCTCTATCACGATCTCCTTGCAGATGTTTGATCGATCTTGCCTAGACCTGCAAGGCAGTCATAGCATTAGTGCAATCAGAAGTAATAAGGTTTAATCTTATTAAGATTAACCTTATTTTTAAATTCTATCCCCTCAAGGTCAGCTAACAACACTGTAGATTTATTCTTTCCTATCCTAACGATCTTATAAGGCCCATCCCATTTGGGTTCTAGCTTGCCTGGAAATAATTCTCGTCGTGCGTCATAATACAGAACAAGCTGTCCTTTCTTGAAGGTGTACTTCTTGGCTTTGAGGTCGTGTAGCTTCTTCATTCGGCGCTTCGCCACTTCTTGGTGCAATAAGCTCTGCAACTTAAGCTCATCTAAATGTGCCAGTGTCGTCAAGCGCTCAAAAAGAGCGTCTTCATCGCTCAAAGAATGATTGATGGCAAACCGAATAGTCGGCAGCTCAATTTCTAGAGGCAAGACACACTCCTCCCCATATACTAACTTGAACGGGGTATGGCCAGTGGCTCGTTTGAAGGTCGTATTATAGGCCCACACTGCCACGTATAACTTTTTATCCCAATCCCGTTTCTTTTCCGACACAATTTTGGACAAGATGCCTACAAGCTGCTTGTTGGTGCTTTCGACTTGCCCATTGGCTTGCGGATTATATGGGGTTGTCTTGTTATGCTTGATGTTCCACAACTCTGTCAAACCTTTGATCACCTTATTCAGGAAATGAGTTCCGCGGTCCGACACTAATTCTTTCGGTGGACCAAACCGGCATATTATCTGCTCTAAAAGGAAACTAGCAGTTTCTTTAGCATCATCTTTCCTTGTTGCACGTGCTTCGGACCACTTTGTGAAGTAGTCAGTTGCTACAATGATGTACCTCTTTTGCGTAGTCGATGACGGAGTAATAGGACCCACAAAGTCTATTCCCCACTTCTCAAATGGAAGTATCGCCATAATAGGGGTGAGTGGTCGTTTCCTATTCTCTCGACTATCATGTCGTTGGCAAATATCGCATCGCTTAACATACGCAAACGCATCCTGGAAGATGGCAGGCCACCAATAACCTGCTCTTAAAGCCTTTTGTGCTGTAAGCCGTCCAGCAAAATGGCCACCGCAAGCAGAATCATGGCACTCTTCCAAAATGAATGGCACCTCGTCAGGCGTCACACATCGGCGATAGATATCATCAACCCCTTGCCGATATAATGTACCTGCGATCAAGGCAAACTTTAACGCTTGCTGCTTAATTTTCCTTTTCTCAGCCTTAGATAGTTCTGATCCCGCCTCTCCCGTTGATAAATAATGCGTTATTGCAGCATACCAGGAGGGAATAGATGCCGTATCTATTTTAAATATCATCTCCATGTCACTACCTTCAGCCACAGATTCTTTCGGCTCCCCAAAGTCCACTAGACATTCCACGATGCCTTGCAACCTTGGTGGCTTACTCTTGATTTCATAATCAAATTCCTGCAAAGTGATCAACCACTTCGCCAGACGATCAGGCGGCTGTAGCTTATTCAGCAACAATTGAAGTCCCTCCGCCTTCGTATAAAGCACGACTTTCTCATAGAGAATATAATGCCTGAATTTCTTGGTCCCAAAGACCATCGCTAGACACAGCTTCTCCATGTAGGTGTAATTGATTTCGGATACCCCCAGCTTCCGACTAGCAAAAGCAATCGGGTGGTACCACTTCTCTTCCCAAATTTGGGCTAAACAGCAGCTGATACTATACATGGTGGCTGCTGAAAATATATAGAACACCTCACCTCTTTTAGGTGCTTTTAAAATGGGCGCTCTTGCTAGCTCTTGTTTCACATCCTCGAATGCTACCTGACAAGGGTCACCCCATACAAACGAACAGCTAAAGGACAATAAATTTGTAAGTGGCAACGTTCTTTCTGCTAAGGTGTTAATGAATCTACGGTAATAACCAACCGAAGACAGAAAGCTATGAACTTCTTTCGGAGTGCGTGGTGGACCCATGGCAACTATAACTTTGACCTTCTCGGGGTCTGTCGCAATTCCTACCGAACTGACCACATGACCCAGCAATAGCCCATAAGGTACTCCAAAAGCACACTTCCGTGGGTTTAGGGCGATGCAAAATTGTCTACAGCGCTCAAAGCATTTTCTCAAAATGATCAACTGCCTTTCCCTCCCGGTGGCGGCCCCTAAGTCATCAATAAACACCCTCAACTCTTCAGGGGATATGTCACCGAATGTCTTATCAGCTGTTCGTTGCCACGAACCAGGCGCATTGCATAAACCAAAGGCCATCACATGGTACGCAAAAGTACCAAATACAGTGATGAAAGTTGTTTTCAACTTATCCTCTTCTGCGATTGCCATTTGGTTATATCCTGCAAAGCAATCCATAAATGAATATATCTCCCTACCCGCTAATTGATCCAAAATCTGGTCAATAAATGGCAATGGGTAGTAGTCCTTAACTGTCTGCTTATTCAGCTCCCTAAAATCTACACATAAACGGATTTGATTATTCTTCTTCTTTCTAATCACAACTGGCGAACACCATTCCGTGTGTTGCACAGGAAAAATCAAACCCGCTTTTCGAAGCTTCTCTAACTCCTCAAACAGCCCGTCCCTCAATTCGAAAGGCATACGCCTTACTTTCTGCCGTACAGGACGACTGCCCTCTTTCAACGGAATTGTATGAACAGCAAGACTGGGAGGGATGCCTCTCAACTCATCATAACTCCAGGCAAAGATATCACGGAATTCCTGGATCAAGGCCACATAGTCCTCCCTTTCTGCTGAGCTGAGCATAGAGCCTAATTTGATTGGCCGCGAATCATCAAGCGTACCAAGGTCTAGCTCGATAACATCTGCATCTCTTATACGATCTTGGGCCTCTATCGGCTCATTCAAAGTGATCTGATAGATGTCCTCTGTGGTGGATCCCTCTTTGGACTCATCACTCGATGATGTCTCACTAGCAGATAAATCTTCTAATGTCTCCAATTCTGTAGAAGATAGAGGAGCTCTCTCACTCTGCGGGGACTCAGGATAAGCATCAACCACCACACGCTGGGCACCTCTGCCGAATATCAATCGACCGGCGGGTATATCCACTTGGCAATCCGCTTGCAAGATCCAAGGTCGTCCAAGTAATACTTGGTAACTTGGCCGCCCTGCAAAACGAATCACCCTAAAGTCCAACATGCATTCTACATTTGCAACAGTGACATGGACCTTAGTAATGCAACCTTCCGGCTGTCTCAAACTATCATCTGCCATTCTGAGAATTGTGGAAGTATCTTTCTGAATCGCAAGACCCAACCTTTCCATCAGTTCAGAACTCATAATGTTAACAGATGATCCCGTGTCGACAATGGCATAATCTACTAATATCCCATCGACATAGGCTGCAACCCTTGGGCAATGCTTCTCAGCATGCTCAAACCAGTCATCACCAACTCGGGCAATACCCAAAGGTTCTACGATATACCCGGTACGTAGGATCTTTCTAAATTCCTTGCGTACTCCTGGGGAAAGCTTAATAAGCTGTAAAAGGTTCACATCCGGCTTGACTTCGCAAAGAGAGCCCGCCAAATCGAATTCATGATAGTTCGAAAGAGCTCGCTTTTCACGCCAAATCATCCGCTCTTTAGGTCGCTGAGCTGGCTTTATTGCCTCTTTCTTAACTTTCACCTTCTTCTTTGGTGCTTCCTTATCGGCTTTACTCTCTACGGGCTTCAAAGGTCCCCCTTCTAGGGCAGGATCCAAAACTTGCGTTCCTTTGTCGCCTTGTTTAGGGTTTCCGTCGACAGGCTTATCCATGTCGGCTTCTCTACCCTTTTTACCTCTTGTAAGGACAGCTCGTAGATTAGAGGTTTCAACATCATTAACGCGTACAGCCTCAATCAAACTAACCCCACTACCACTTGGTAGCTCCTCCACTGTAGTCTTTGGTCGTTGAAGTATTTGTTTAGGCCCGTTTTCTGGCTGGGAGTCATTTCCTTGGGCACGATGATTGACAGGCCCTGGTTGCCGACTTCCTCGCTGGAGGGAACTAATCTTACTCCAGCAAGTAGCTGCTAAATGGCCAGATTTTCCGCAAATGTCGCACTTAACATTTGGGCAATTTCTTGGATAGTGCTGCCCGCCACACCATTTGCAACTAAACCTCGACGGTGCACCCTCCTCTGGGTATCTACTTCCTATCAAATTTTGTTGTTTTTTAAGGAAGTTGACATCAACGGCTATTTGTCGATACTGCTCCGTAATCATGTCGGTATAATGCTTCATCATGTCCTTAACCTCGCCAAGAACATTGGAAGAACTCGACTCATAGCCTTGGTCATTACCGTGTCTTTCAATCGGCCTAACAATTCGATTAGGCACAGGCTGTTGAGTCACAGGCATGGTATTGGAATTGACCGCCTGGCCTCCACCACTTGGAGCCATTTGGCTACCCGTCGGCATCGACATGCTAGGGGGAGCTGGTAATAGAGGGACATTCTGTATCATGTTCCCTCTCCCATTAGGGTTAGCCATCGCTATCCCTTGGCCACTACTGCCATTGGCTATCGCCATATTGTTTCCCAATACTAAACCCATATTCGAATTGCCTCGAGAAGCATAAGCTGCTTGTAGTCGGGATTCCACCTCTTGTGCTCGTGTAATGGCAGTGTCTATATCCCCCAAGGGGACACTACTCAACTGCAATTGGATATTAAAGTCCAAACCATGTAGAAAATATTGCAATTGGGCAGCTGCGGGGATAGGAATAGAGGTGTCCAACTTACGGAAGACCTCTTTTATCTTCTTCGCATAAGCACGAATATCCTCATGTGGATCTTGGCGGGTCACGTTGAGTACACGCAACCAATATTGCCCACCCCTTTCAGGGGCAAACTCCCTTCGAAAAGCTCCATAAAATGCATCAATGTTCAATATGGTTCCGGCTTCTAAACCATGATACCATATAGCAGCTCTTCCTTTGAGAGTCATGTTGAAGAACATCATTAAATGTCCTTCTTCTTGGATGCGACAGTTAAACATCAGCTTTTGAAACTCCCTAATGTGGAGTTCCGCATCTTCCTCAACTAGCCCATTAAAAATGGGTAGCGGGTAACCTAGAGCCGGCAAATCCGTCGCTCCTGCTGGAATTGCAATAGGCTGCGCCATGACGAGGATTGGATTTGCACTAGGAATAGGGACTGGTGGGGTTACACCTCCCGTACTTGACGTGGACTGGCTTATGGAAGGAAGGGGAGCACTAGAGCTTCCACCTTCTCCTAACTTACTGCTTGTGGTCCTAAGACCACTAGATCCACTCCCTCGTAAGGGTTCAGCACCGCTACGCTTAGGGGAATATCTCCTAAAAATTTCAGCACGTCGCCTAGCTCTTTCGTCTCTTTCTTGCTTTTGGATTTCTGCTAGACGATGCTTATCACTAAATAATGGATCAAGCTCAGTATCCTCTGGCATAAACTGCTAGTTGGTCCCTAGAAAACTAGGATTCGAGAACCGCCACTTTTAAGCAGCTCCCGGCAGACGCACCACTGATGGACCTAAAAACGGGCCGGCACTGGCTCATACACTAGCCGGACCTCGTCACTATGCGCAAGACAACCCCTCGGCCTCGCGGCCAGGAGCGTCTATCAAAATCTCTGCCTTCCTAAACATTGCGTTTGTAATACGTTGTAGTCCAACTGATCCTAACCCAATATTACTCCTCAGAGGGAGTCCCTTTCACATAGCCAAAAGGCTCGAATCACATACACATATGGGGTTCCTCCTACGGCTGAATGCCGTCAACCCTCTGCGACTCTCCTACACCTTGGGGATTGGCCCCTCGATGCGTCGCTCAACATTTAAACATTTCGCACAAACGTCGCTCAAGGTACCAAATAAACGTATCCAGGAATGTACCATTGTCCTTACTTAACTTCCCCTTTAGGATCCCACGACTAGCCTACAGCATAGGAACCTCACGCTCTCAACGATTGGGTCACAGGCCTACTGAAAACAATTGCTATGCATATCCAGGAGCTAACTCTGATACTTTTAATTTCCTCTAAATGATCATGCAAAGAGGTGGATGCCTAGTGCTCAAACATTTTAAAAAACCAGCAGCGTGCAAGTGCAAATCATCTCTTTCATGCTTTTCTTTCTAGCCGCTTTGTGCTTCGTTGCAACACCTAGCACCGAAGTGATCTTCGTGCTACTAGGTTTTAATTTTTATCATTATTATTCCGTCCTAGATGCAATGCATATAAAATCAGCAAATTATTCCTCATGCTCAGCGGCATTTAACCATTTTTTCCACAACTCTACCCTTCCCCGTTGATAGGGCATCATTGCATTCATTTCTTTTAGGGTTTCCTTGTCATTTTATATGGAGAAAGGAAGGAAACACGCACTAGAACATATAAACAAGGCTGAACTGAAGCATAACTTCATGCCCCAGCCTTGCTATACATCAACAAACATAAATCCTATTTTTCTGTATTTTTCGTAGCCCCAAATGTATTTTTCCCCTATTTTTCATGGTGTTTTTATCATTTTCCCGCCATTTTTCCATTTTCTTGTAATTTTTAAATTGCTGAAAATTGAAACCAGTTTATGGGCTGTGGCCCTTAGTTCATTTGCAACAAAATTGAAAGATTAGTTGATGTGTATCGACGGTTTTCCCCATTTATATGCCCAAAACCCTTGTTTTCCCCCATTTTTCATGGTTTTCGGGTTTCTTGACATTATTTCGAGCCATGAAATGCATGTTTTTCATAATTTCTGGTTATAAACAGTAAGAACTCAGAAGAATCAGCAACATAATCAAATCTTAGTCCATATGAACGGCATTCCATCAATCAAAAGCATAAAACACTAAATTTCCTTTGTAATTTTTTGGTTTACCGCTTAAACGCGTGTTTCGGGTTTTGTATCCATGGCTGTAGATTTGGAAAACAGCAACCCTTCATGTCCAGCAACATCACAAATCACCATTCTCAGCCCGTGTAGCAATCCGGTCCATGCCGGACAAGCCTCCATCATTCTTTCTTCATTGCTCCTTCTTCCCACATGATCTTGCCTTTAGAAGAGAGAGAGGGAGGAGAGAGAAAGACTAGAATCAGAAATTTCAAACCAGGCCATCATTCCACGGGCGAAGGGCGGCGATATGATCAGCATACGGAGTGTAGGCAAGGGCCAATGTCAGATAGGGGGGTTGTTTGCAGGCAGGGAGGAGCATCTCCATCAACATGGCGCATTTTTCGGCGCCTGTTGATGGCGCCCTCTCTCCACGATTTTCTTCATTCATCATCTCCCAAAGTTTCATGTGACATTTTAAGTTGGGCTCCCAAGGGTCATGCCCACTTGGCCAAACTTATGTCCACCTTTTCAAATCTTGACCGGTTTGTGGCCTTTCCCCCGTCCGGACTCCGAATCGAGCTCTGAAAAATCCTGGGCGTCCGACTTAGCATCCCGCATTGGCCAGTAGCTTGTGTCAACCCGCACGACTGTCTGAAAAATTATGAAAAATCACCAAGTGTCGCTTGGGTGCCTTTAAAGCACTTTGGCGCTTAAAATCGTCCTAGATCGAGCCGCCGCCTTTGACGGTGAATATTTTTCCCTTGATATTCATAATTTTTAGCTATTTTTAAGCACTTCCCGTCACCTAAATTCCGCTCTCAAGTAGCCAAGCAAATCAAAGAGCTTCTTGAAATGGGATTTATTGAACCTAGTTCTTCATCGTATGCATCCCCAGTCCTGTTAGTCAAAAAGAAAGATGGATCTTTCAGAATGTGCATTGACTACAGGGATCTCAATAAGATAACAGTGAAGAACATGTATCCTATACCCAGGATAGATGATTTGCTTGATGAGCTTAAGGGGGACTCGATTCTTCACGAAGATTGATTTGAGATCAGGGTATCATCAGATTCGCATGAGAGAGGGTGATGAGGTCAAGACTGCTTTTAGGACTGATTGTGGGCTCTACCATTTCTTGGTGATGCCATTCGGCCTTACAAACGCTCCAACTACCTTTCAAAGCCTGATGAATAAGATTCTGCAACCTTTCCTCTTTCAGTTTGTCTTGGTGTTCTTTGATGACATTTTGATCTATAGCAAGACTTTACAGGATCATTTGTCGCATATGAGGAAGGTTTTTGATGTGTTGAGACATCATAGGCTTTTTGCTAAGGAGAAGAAGTGTTCTTTCATGCAGACTGAAGTGGAATACTTGGGACATATAGTCAGTGAAAAAGGAATACAGGCTGATCCCAAGAAGGTGCAATGCATAAAAGATTGGCCAACGCCTACTACTACTACCTCTCTTAGAGGATTTCTTGGTCTATCTTCATTCTATCGCAGATTTATAAAGCATTATGCGGCAATTGCAGCCCCTTTAACTGACAGATTGAAGAAAGAGGCTTTCTTTTGGGATGCTCTTGTAGACAGTAGCTTCAACCAGTTAAAGGAATTACTTACCTCTGCTCCTATTCTTGTATGCCCGGATTTCTCTAAAGAGTTTACTATACAGTGTGATGCTAGTGGCCGTGGCATTGGGGCTGTTTTGCTTCAGGAGCATGGAGTAATTGCATTTGAAAGCCGTAAGCTTACTGATAAGGAGATGGCCATGAATGTTTATGACCAGGAAATGTTGGCTATTCTGCATGCAATCAAGAAATGGCACCATTACTTATATGGCAGCCGATTCAGAGTACATAGTGATCATCGGGTACTCAAGTATTTCCTTACTCAGTCAAATCTTACTCCAAAGCAACGACGATGGGTAGCAACATTACAAAATTATGACTTTGACATCACTCATACAAGGGGCAAAGATAACATAGTGGCTGATTCTCTCTCTCGTATGTGGGCCTGCAAAGTATCAGCCATGACAAAATTACATAGTGATTGGATTGAAGAGCTACAAGAGGCATACCTCTTAGATGAGGAATTCAGCCAAATCTTTCAAAAATTACAGCAAGGCCTTATGGAAGAAAACTCACATTACCAGCTTAAAAATGGTCTTATTTGGTGGAAGGGCAATATTGTTATTCCCTCTACTTCTTCTTTCAAGCGAAAAATTATGGAGGAGTTGCAATCTTCGCCTTTAGCTGGACACTTGGGAGTTTTCAAGACTTATGACAGGATCAGCAAGAGCTTTTATTGGAAAGGACTGTGGAAAGATCTCAAGGACTTCGTTATGAAGTGTATGCCTTGTCAGCAAAATAAGGATAGCACCCATAAGCCAGAGGTTTGTTGCAGCCATTGCCTATTCCTACGGGTAAATGGACTCATATTACTATTGACTTTATCATTGGCTTACCTACTATCAAGAAGGGGTGGAATAGTATTTATGTGGTGGTTGACAAACTCACCAAAGCAGCTCATTTTATCCCAACAAAAATTCAGTTTACTGCTTCTCAGGTGGCCAACCAGTTTATGGAGCATATTTTCAGATTACATGGATTACCGCAGGTGATTGTCCATGATAGGGACTCAAAGTTTATGAGTAACTCTACGGCTTATCATCCCCAAACTGATGGACAGACAGAGAGAGTTAATAAATGGTTGGAGACTTATCTTCGCCATTTTTGCTATGATGTCCAAACCTCATGGGATTCTTGGTTACACCTGGCTGAGTTTGCTTATAATAATTTCACTCATGCGAGCATAGGAGTTTCACCCTTTGAGGCTTTGTATGGTTACAAGGTGCCCCTACCCACATTCATTTTTAACGAAAAGATCAACCCTCATGGGAAGGAAGAGTTGGAAAGAATGCAGACCCTTCTTCAGCAATGCAAGGTGAATCTAAGGAAGGCTCAAGATTAGATGAAGATGTATGCTGATGAGAAGAGGAGGCCTTTAGAGTTCCAGGAAGGAGAGCTGGTTTTGTTGAAGGTGCCCAAATCCAAGTACTCTATATTGAAAGATGGATCCAGTAATAAGCTTGCCCACAGATTCTATGTCTCTTACAGGATCCTTAAGCGGATTGGAGATTTGGCATACAGACTAGAGCTTCCCTCTTCTACAAAGATTCATAACGTCTTCCATGTTAGTCAGCTCAAGCCCTATTATGGTGATCCAGTGGATTTAGTTGATGAGCTGCCACCTATTGATGAAGATGGTATTGTTCAGTACATCCCAGAGGCTGTTATAGGTCAGCGTGAAAAGAAGCTTCGATCACATTCTATTGTGGAATATTTGATTAAATGGAGAGGTTTACCCTCTGAAGAGGCTTCTTGGAGACTTGATTCAATATTGGATGAGTATCCATACTTGAGGGATACATTGGTGGTGGCTGAAGCCTATTGCTTATGGAGCTAGTATTGGTGCAGACTGGTTCAGGATAGCACGCTGTTTTAGAACAGTTTTTTTCGTACTTCATTTTCAGAATTGAGCTATCTACATGAGCTTAAAGTACTCTTCAAGAGCTTCGTTTTGATATGTGGTACATCTCATTTGGACACTTCTATCAAAAGTTATGGCAGATTTGGTCCAGCAGGGACTGTTATTTCAGCAAGCTGTCTACTTTCTTCTGGAACTATTTGTTGAAGATTTTATGGCTCCAATTGCTTCTGAAGTTCTTCAAATCATGTATATAGCAAGGTCCTCTTTCCGTTCTTCAAATTCAGCCCTTGTAATGATAATTCTTCACTCATCTCCCATTTGTAAGCTGTAAAACAGAGTAGTACTCTGTTCTATCCGTCTCTTCTTTAGTTCTTTCTAGGTTTGTTTTTTAGAACAAAAAAACTTTTGGGAAGGGATGGATTGTAAGAAGCTGGGAATAGTTAGAATGCTAATAATATGCCATGTCACATAAACACTGGTATATAAGGAGAGAAGTTGTAATTTTTCACATCTTTTGACAAATCAATACATTTACAATCTTTCTCTCCCTTCTTGCTCTTAGCTTCCATGGCTTCTTCATCTTTCTTGTCTTTCTCTCTCCAATTATAGTCTTTCTCTCTCCTCGTCACTCTATTTCTCTCTCTTCCTATAGTCTTTCTCTCTCCTCTGCAGTCTTTCTCTCTCCTCTTTCTTTCTCCCTAGTTCTCTCTCTGACAAGGTTGAAGATCTATGCTGAAATCCATGGCTAGTGGGTCAATACACAGTCCCAATTAAATACTCAAAAAATCAAAACACGCAAAAAGGTGGTATGCTCTATTTTATGAAAGAATTTTGCTTATTTTTTATCATTCATAGTCTAAATGGTGTGCACATGGACTGAAATTTTATTTGAATGTTCCTTGCATTATTTTTTAGGGCTACAATCACTATTATGCAGAACTCGTATTGATTTACAGCAATTATAAATTTCCAAAACATGAAAAAATACTAATTTTGATGGAAATTGATAGTTTCTTTGATTTTGAGTCAGGAAAAATGAGTGGGCATGGGATAAAATAAGAAAAAATTATGAGTTTCAATTCAAATGATCAGTCATTAGAAAAAAACCATAAAATACATATTTTCTATTAAAAATAAATAGAAAACATAGAGAAAATGAAAAAAATGGGTTTCTTGCATTCAAAATTTTTAAAAAAATAAGATCTATGTATATGAATGTCTGATGGGACTGAAGCATGAGGTGAAGCCTCAGTTTGAACCTTGTCCTTTGTGTTAAAATGTGTATTTATCACTTTTACATACAAAAAATGACATAAAAGAACCCTCTGCACCTATGCACCATAGCAAAATTTAAACGGTGAGGGGGAGGATGATGTTATACAATAGTTTAAACACTAAAATAATACAAAGTCTGATTGTTCTCTTTATGCATAACATTTAGGATGTGGATTATTTAGAACTAATGGATCTAGCAGCATGAGGTTCGCCTTGGTGCTGCTAGGTTCCTACAATGAAGCATTGTGTATTAGCGGAAATTCATTAAAAGGGTTGTTTTTGCATAACACATAGGTTGATTTCAAACCATAATTTTCTGTGCACAATAAGGCATCCACCATTGCATGAATCATACATATGGTATCTATTCCTAGTATGCATAGCAATTGGTTGAAGTATAAACGACCCACACTGGAGAGAGTAAGGCACCCAAGCTATAGGTTTGGATGGTGGGTCCAAGGGGACAAGTAGGTGAGGATTGCTACATTCTTGAAACAATATAATATTGGTACCAAGAGCGGAGTCTATTTCGTATGTATTATATGTTAGCCACGCATCAAGGGGCCAATCCCCAAGGTGTAGGAGGGTCGTTGTTGGGGCTGCGACATTCAGCCGGACGGGTGCCTCCTATGTTGTTCTACGTGGTGAATTACACCAAAATGTGTAGGGTCTCCCTCTGAGGAGTCTGAGAAGGTTAAGGGTTGGACTAAAAAACACGATACAAATGCAAAATATACGTACGATGGCAGGGCAATATGTCCTCTAGATGCTTCTAACCGCGATGCCATGAGGTTGTCTTGTGCATGTTAGAGGTTTGGCTAGTGCTATAGCCAGTGCCGACCCATTTTAGGTCCCATCAGTGGTGCGTCTGTCGGGAGCCGCCAACAAGTGGTGGTTCTCAAATTTAGGGTTTTTAGAACCAAATATTCGGTTTATGTCCTCTGACAAGGATTGTCAAGCCGAAATACAAAAAGCAGAACGTGCTGAGCTAGACGAGGGTTGGAGATTGTTAGACGCTATTCTCCTCAAAGAAGTAGCCTGTTACGCATATGCGGTAGTGGTTCTAGTAACCTAAGTGTTACGAGTAGCTCTTCAAGTGCAAGTGGAAATCTTAGTACTTCCCTACTACCAGTTAATCAACCCACTTCAAGTGGGGATGTAGTTGCACCTATGCAAATTCCCGTTGTCAATCCAGTTGTAGCCATGGCATAACCCATCACAATCCCAGAAGGTACACTGGATTTACTCACATTAGGAGCACGGTTGTCCATTTTCCATGGGTTAGTAGAAGAAGATAGAGAAATTCATATTAAGGAGTTTCATACACTCATGCTCAACTATCGAATCCAAGATGAAGGACAACTAATGATGTTCTTCAATATGACGTTAAAAGGAAGAGCGGCAGTGTGGTATCACAGTCTAGAAGCCGGAACCATAACTAACAGTGCCCAATTCTTTACGGCTTTCGATAGAGAGTTTTCTCTTGAGAAGGGTGGACAATATTGGTTGCATGTCTTGAATGTAACACACCAAGAGCCAAATGAGAATGTCCATGCCTATGCCAAGAAACTAAAGCTGCAGCTTAGTAGTGTTGCTTTAGTTGACATTGACACTGCTATTACCCAAGTAGAAGGAGTAGAGTTGCACTTGCAAGTGGCTTATGTAGCAAGGATAAATTGGAATGGTAATAATTTGGCCTTGACGAATGGGAGTCAAGAGGACCCCATGTCAAACGCAAATGGGAGAGGGAGTATCATGCCAAATTTGCCTATGTTACCCACTCCTCCTAGCATGACTATGCCTATGGCTAGTCAGATGGGCCCACTAAGTGGTGTAAGCCAAACAATGAATCCTAATGTTATCCTAGTAGGTCAGCGGCCAATTCCTAATCAAGTGGCTAGGCCGATGGGACGATAGATAGATGATCGTAGCTATGAGTCTAGTGCCTCTAATGTCCTTGGTGAAGTTAAGGACATGATGAAGCACTATACTGATATGATTTCTAAACAATACAGACAAACCAATGTGGACATCAATTTTCTTAAGAAGCAGCAAAATTTGATAGGGAGTCGATGCCCTGAAGAGGGTGCCCCTCAAAATTTAGCTGTAAGTGGTGTGGTGGCCAACATTTCCCTAGAAATTGTCGAAATGTTAAATGTGTTTGTGGAAAGTATAGCCACTTAGCTACTACCTATTGGAGTAAGATCAGTTCTCTCCAACAAGGGAGTAAATAACTAGGTCATTTTCCTTGGCAAGTTGACTTGGTGTTGCTTCAACCAGGGCCTAAGCCGCGTCCCAACATATGCCTCGCGCCGTACCCAAGAAGGGTTGTTTTTCCCCCAACAACCTGGGGCAAACCGTCTACGCATCGGACACGCAGACGGCTCCGAGCCTCTTATGGTGAGACTAGCCATCCCATTGTAGAGGCTCCGCGGGAACGAGAGATCAACGCCATCGCCTCACGCATGGCTCTGCAGCAGGACTCCTGAAGTAGCCTTCCGTAGTAGACCGCAAGTGTTCCCCAGCACGTTGCCACCCGCCTTGGTTGGTTGCTGCAGTCACCCTATCCCCTGCTCGTACTCCGGGGTCGAGATCAACTGCCCTTGCCTCACAAAGGGCTCCGCCGTAGGAAACGCTTCCACTCATACGGGGTCCGATTCACCCGCATAAGCGTCTTCACCCCTGTTTTATGGTACAGGCCCTTCAGCTTCATTTTGGGTCCCATACCCCGCCACGTTGCATCCAAACCTGCACTTTGGTTTGGTGCCCTCCTAGTCTCCACCTCGGGTCCCAGACGCCTTGGCTTCAACGTAGTTGGGCCCGGTTTCTTTAAGCTCGCTGCAGGTTCACGAGCAACACTCTTCCGGCCTTCTCATAAGCCTTCATTGGTCCACTTCTCCCTTCTATCCACATCCCCCGACCATTCATTTATACTCGCGGCTCCACGAGACTTCTCCCATGCCCCAGGCGACTCTCCACGGTCCTTCTCATCAGACCCTAGGAACCAGCTTTTCCGCTTATTTACCCCACTCGCCGGATCAACGAGCTCTAGCTTCTTTATACTTGCCGGCACCTACGAGTCCTGACCCTCTTTCCCTGTCGCTTCACATGGCCCCCATCTTTATACTCCTGGCTCTAGGAGTGTCCACCCTTCTTTCCCCCTTCCAGCTCGGCTTATTTACCCTCACCCCAGGTCCACGAGCTCTGGGCCTAGCTTGTTTATACTCGCCCTAGGTCCATGAGTCTTCACACCACCATCCGCCCGGTCCATCGCCCTCTTTGGCTTCACCGCAGTCGGCATGGGGCCTTCTCTCCTTCCTTCCCTTCTCACTCCATCCAGCCCGGCTTATTTATACTCGCCCCAGGTCCATGAGTCTCTACACCGTTCTTTATACTCCTGGCGTTAGGAGTCCCTTCCTTCCTCTCTTCATCCACTCAGCCCGACTTATTTATACTCGCCCAGGTCCACGAGTCTCTGCACCCATCTTTATACTCCCGACGTTGGGAGTTCCTTCCTTCCCCTCTTCATCCACCTAGCCCGGCTTGTTTATACTCGCCCCAGGTCCACGAGTCTCGGTACCGTTCTTTATACTTCCGGCATTACGAGTCTTCTTCCCCTCTCCCAAAATCCATCTCTTCCTTCTCCAGCCCGGTTTCTTTATACTCGCCCTAGGGTCACAAGTCTTAGCACCCATCTTTATACTCCCGGCGTTGGGAGTTTCCCTTCCTTTGGCCCTCTTGGCCTTCGCACTCGGCCATTCATTTAAACTCGCGGCTCCACGAGCGTCGTGCAACACATATTCTCTTTTCTCTTCCTCAACTCCTTCCATGCACCCGGCCGTTCTTTTATACTCCTGGCTCAAGGAGTCTTGCAAATTCTAAATCAGTGTCACCGTTCTTTTATACTCGCAGTGTTACGAGTCTTCTCCACCTCATCTCTTCGCCTCCTCATCTCCTTCTCCATCTTCATCTTCTTTTCTTCAAAAACATAGGACCACAGCCCATTTCCATCTTTTCCTTCATAAAAACTTGGGCCTTTTGCCCACATCTTCTTTTCTCGCTCTTTCCACTCCTTCTCGCCTCCGCTTTCTTCCTCTCCATCATCTTCTTCTTCTTCAAACAAAGGGCCTTCTTCCCTGAATCAAAACTCTTCAACTCATGCCCGCTTACTTTATAATCCCCGGGTTGAGAGTTGCAAGAACATAGCCTTTTAGCTTCCCTTCACGTGACTTCAACATCGCAGGTTCTCTTTGACTCACTCTAGTAGCCCCATAACAAGCAGACATAAACCTTCAACTCCAACTGATTTAACCCATGGCCATCCATACTCTGCTCCGTTTCGCGTCTTGGCTCATTCTTCAGCTCTTCAAACAGATTTCCAATCCGCATCCTCCAACAAGTGGTCTCACCATAAGCCCGCGTTCTTTATCCTCCTGCCAGGTCAGGGAGTCTTCGGTCTCGAATCAAAGGGTTTCAATAAACAAACTAAAAATTCACCAGCATGCGCTCATCCACTCCATCAAATACACCCTCTCATCTCAACCTTGCCCGAGTTGTTTATACTCCTGCCAGGTCCGGGAGTCTTGAAAAATTTCACATTTACTCCTCCTGTACTCGCTTTGTTTATCCTTGCGCCAGGCCCACGAGTCATCTCCAAAGACACTAAACTCGCAAGCTCCAACTTCAGCTCGCAAAGATTCCAAGTCAACTAGGCCGCCCTTGAGCCGTGATGATAAAGAGCTACACAACTTTCTCTGATCTGCTCCAAAATGCACTATCTCTAATCTGCATAAACTCGTCAACCTTATTTTTTAGTTCGCCAACAAGAAATGGTCTCATATTTTGGCTCTCACAGCCCCAAGAGATCCATTTTCAACACAAATGAGCATATCGCTTCACTGCCCGTGGTTAGGCATAGATTCAGGTTCAAACAGATCAGCTACAGCAGCCTCTTCACAAATCAAGACAAGTTGTGGGTAGTAGCACGCAGCCCCAACCCTGCTTCATTTCACATGACGGCTCATTTTTTTCAACACATGTAACTTGAACAAGCTTGACTTTTATGTCTCCACTTGCTGGACACTCATAGCCTGAAATCTTGCCCTTCTTCATCAAGATGAGCTTGATACGGGTTTTCCAAGTGTGAAATCCAACTCCTTGAACCGAGCTGTTGGTGAGTCTTTTCCCATGCTGGAGAGCTGGAGCAGTAGCAAAACAGTTCCAATATTCTCAGATTTTACAAGTGAAAGAGCATATTACAATGTGTCAAGAGACACAAGTAATGGTAGTGTGAAAACACACTATGTCTGACTTGATGTTGAGCTTGAATCTTCCTATTCGGGTTTTCGATCCTTTGTCGATCTTTCCAGGTCCTTCCCCTCCTTGATTTGATGCTGGGGTAGTAGATCAGAGTGGTAGTGGGTTGCTCCAGGTGGTAGAAGAGAGAAAATGATGAGATTTTTGAGCTTTGATGAAAATGGCTATGGCTGACAGTTTAGGGTTTCAGACAGGGGCCTGGCTTTTTGCTCTGTGTGGGATGTATACTTGATCATTTCCCAAACTTTTTACATGGATAGAAAGCTTATATCATAACCTTCCAAAACCCCATGGTCACAGGCTGAACTTTGTCGTGTGCTGATGGCGCAGATGGTACGAACAGGAAGAGGCGCAGATCTGGCAGAGCGAGATGAAATTTTCACAATGTTGGACAACTCAGAGGCCAATGTTGCAATGTAATGTGATAAAGAGAAGTGCCTGGAAGTGAGGAGGAGATCCTTAGAAGAAAGCATGGCAAGATAGAGCCTCTATTGTGAGATCTAGGAGCTCAAATGACTGCAGGTCTTGTCTGGCTAAGGCTACCAACTAGGCAAGATGGGCAGAAGTGAGGAAATGGAGTTCATGTATTGAAGCTAAGCTGGAGCTAAGCTGGGAGGAGTGAGAGGAGGCCTGTAGGAGCAGAGAGATGAGCTAACACATGCTAAGCCATGCTCATCTGCGCTCTGATACCATGTGAGAATACATGGATCTAGAGCATGGCTATGGTGGTTCAAAGACACGAAGAAGACTCATGTAGACATAGACTTAGACACTAACTATCACACAAGTGAATTAGGTTTCAAGATTGGGACTTGAACTCATAAACACAATCTTGTGTGTGGACAACGACACTGACACTTTACTGAAAAGAAAAGAGTACGATCATTGCATTAAGAAAAGGAAGTAAGTACAATGCTTTACAGGAAAGTAGTAAACTGCAGTAGGCACCACTATGCATATGGGATAGGTAAGACTGCATGTTCTTAGCCCTGAAGCTCCATACAAAGAGGCTGTCAGTAGGTGTGATTGTCTGAATCTCAACAGAAAAGGCTTTCCTTTATGTCTTCATTTAAGAAAATAACTCTTCATTACTTGATTCATTTCTTATCTTTTCTATAATTGAAATCAAAGTAGTACTCTGTTTCATCCATCCTTCTTTGCCATTGTCAATCTGTTTTTGTGGGAAAAAACCTTTGGGTAGGGATGGATTGTAAGAAGCTGGGAAGACATGTTTTAGTGAGAGAGTTATTAATAATACCTTATCACATTGACATAGGTATAAAAGGTGGTGAAACATGTAATTTTTGACATCTTTTATCATAATACAACTATTGTCTTTCATCGCACCTACTTGTACTCAACTTTCATGGCTTCTCTCTCTTCTTTCTTATCTTTATAGTCGTTCTCTCCTCGCCACTAATTCTCTCTCCTCATTTCTCTCTCTTCTACTCTTCTTTATCTCATCTCTCAACCCTCTCCTTGACATTGTTTTTTTGAGTTTCTTTATACTGCTACATATATACGTGTTCACTTTTTGTAATGCTAAATAGGTTTTGGACCTTATCATTTGCTTGTGGCATCAAGCAAGTAATCAAGTACCATCATACAATTGAGAGGTTGGTGAGGCCAATGATGTAGTTCACTTTATACCTCATCAGAGCTATGTGCTACATGGCTTTATGTATCTTGTGAGGTGCATGGGATTCCTGCTAGGGGGTGGTGCTAAGAGATCGTTACTCTTCTATAGCTGATGTCTCATATACTTGGAATGTTAGGAAATAGCTCATTAAATGTATTTTAAAATTTGTGCTTTCATTAGGTGGTTACTCGCTACCTTTACGGAGTGATGTGATTATGTCTTGGATGTGTTTATGGGATGTTGTGGCCTTGGGCACAAGCCAATGCCAAGGATGGTTGACATTGCCTTTGCATGGATATTGACGACTTGCTACACTAGATCCTTATATAGAGATGCCTTAGTTTTAGAATAATGTTATTCCTTACATAGAGATACTCTAGATTTAGAATAACATCGTTATCTTTGGACATGTTATTTGAGGCCTTTCTCTAATATATTATAGACATTTCTTTTGTCATGGTAATTTTACTACAATTATGGTTTTGTGTGCATTATTTCTCTCTTTTAGTATGGACACTCTTAAGCATTGCATGTGTCGACCAAAATCTTACATAGAGATGCCCTAGTTTTAGAATAACATTGTTATATTTGGACATGTGATTTGAGGCCTTTCACTATATTGTAGACATTTATTTTGTCCTTGTAATTTTACTACAATTATGGAGTTTTGTGAATGTATTTCTCTTTTTTAGTATGGACACTCTAAAATCAAATGAATTTCTAAGGTTTCGATAGACAATAAATAGTCTTGCTCATTCTTTGCCATGTGGTTTTGCTTATTGACTGTGCATGATGGGCTATTGGTATGCATTAAAAAACACCACTTATTTTGTAAATTCTACAAACTCTTTTGGTATTTCACCAAAATTAAGGTTTGCCAAAATATCAATAAATTTACCTTAAAAATTAGTCCTATTCCTTCACCCAATGAGGGTTTCTCATGGTTCAATTTTTTGACATAAGCTTAACCAAAAGATTTACATGTTGGAGCATTTATTTTTAAAAGCTAAAAAAAACTAAACATTTGCAAAGGCATGAAACTAGAAGCTTAAAAATATTAAATCCCTGATATGTTGCACGAAAAAGCTAAAAAAAAAGAGGATTGATTGCAAAAGAACGAAAAGGAAAGCTCACAAAAATAAAATCCCCCCAAAGTGAGGGTGGTTGGATTATTATGATGGTTATGCACAAGGAGTACTTTTTTGCTCTCTTATCTTAAGTGCTTTGGTCATTATGAAGTGGATGGAACAGAGTGTGGAAAAGGTATATATGTGGTTTATTGCTCTACCTTAAATTCCATGTGGAAGCCCAAGGTTGGTGGGCGATTGGTTTATTGGTCTCTTGTACAAGGTTGACTCTATCTTTTTGAAGGATATTTTGCTTTTCTATCTTTACTTTTCCTTAAATTCCACATGGAAGCCAAAGTGAGGGTGGTATCTATATTACATTGAAAAAAAAATTCTTGTATAAAAAGAGACATTGCCCAATTCTTTATGGGAGATTGCATGCACTTACTTGCATAATTTATGCTAAGAATGTTGTAGGTGGATACTATAATGTGTACAAGAGAAGAAGTTGGATGCACCTCATGAATAACCCATGTAAAGCATCTTGTGACTTATGTAGAAATAGTTTTGTGCTCATGCATGATCGTCCAAGGGTTGAATGATGCTTGTAGGGTTTAAGGAGGAGACACATGGCAATAGAGAAATGGAGGAAGTTGCTATTCAAGATTCACTTATGATGCCTACTGCAGTAAAGGAGCAAGCAACTAAGGGCACTATAGGTATAAAAGGAAAGTACTCAGGAGGCCACTAAGGCTAGAAAGGGTGCTACACAAGCCACCCAAAGTACTCAAGATAATATGTAGGCTACTCAAGCTACCACCAGAGCCACTACTACTCCTCTTGCTAGCACTGTTGACAAGAGAGATAAAGGGCTAATGGAACTACCAAGCACCTCCACATATACACAGAGAAAAAATGTGTATGTGTCCTCTATGGTGCCCATCACCTCCTTTGCAGAGTTATCTCTTGGTCAAGAGACTTGGGAGAGGTGACCTATGACTTGTTCAATAAATGAATAGTCTCATATTAACTTGAAATTCATGTGCTTTGTTGGTTTCTTATGAAGGTAGTCATGTATGATTATTGGAAATATATTACTTGAGGTAATTGTTGCAAGATTCTAGTATCAAACATACCTTGATACTTTGCTAGTGGAATTATTATTAGAAGATGGGAAGAATATATATTTTAGTGTGGAATTATTAATAATACCTTGTCTCGCTGACATAGGTATAAAAGGGGTGAGACATGTAATTTTTCACATCTTTTGACCATTAATATATTTCACTATCTCTTATCTCATCTTCTCATTCATAGCTTCTATGGATTCTCTCTCTTCTTTCCTAAAATTTTAGTCTTTATATCTCCTTATCACTCTTTTCTCTCTCCTCTATCCTTCTTCCTCTCACCTCAGTTCTCTCCTTGACAAGTGGTATTAGAGCATAGGATTTTGATGCATTTGATTTTTTCATTTTGAGATATATTTTCTCCAAATTTCCACCATTAAATCTTAGATAGCAAGTATAGGAGCCACATGGTATATACTTGCAAGTGTTCTACTTAGAGTAGAGACTAATCTTAGAGCTCTGGCAAAGATCCTAGAGAGATGGCCAAACCACAACTAAAATGGCATGTTGTGCATCTATTATAGGCTATTTTGAAGGTAACTTGGTGAAATAGAGGGTTAACTAGACTTCGAAGAAGAACAAACTGTGGTTACATTTCAAAAAGAGGTTTCTCTTTCCCCTTTCTTCAAGCTGTTGTCAAGCTTCCATAGAGTTTTCAATAGAGATCTTCTTCTCCTTCACTGATATTTTCTTTCCTTCAATAATGGCATGCATAATGGCCTACTGGACTTCAAATGCTACATGTACCATACAATTTTGTTGACTGTGTGGATAGCTACGTGTGCAAGAAGATAGTCCAAAATTTGCACTGATTTTTTCAGCCCGTTCTTCATCATTCCTCCACCTCCTAGACTTTATTGATGCTTTTAAATAATCATTAACATAATATACTTCAAGTCTCTGATATTTAGACTCCCAAATGAAGCTCTATTCCTCATCCTTTTATTCTCTTGAAACCCTAGTATGTAGTCCACGGGGCAGCCATGAAAGTTTCATTCCAAGCTTCCATTTCTTGAAGATTTTTCATCATTTGAGCCTTGGGATTTAGGCTAGTAAATATTTCTTGAAGAAATTGTAAGGATTGAGAAAGTTTGGCCAATATTCAACCTCAAGAGCTTCAATGGCGTCAAGATTTGGAAAACACAGATTCAATGCTTCAATCTTGAGGATTTGAGGTTTTTAGATTTCTTCCAAGCATCCAACAAATAGGGATTGAAGATATAATCAACCAAACTTGAAAGGCTATAGTTATTGTCCTATATGTGGATAACCTTCTTATTACATGTGACTATGAAGATATAATCAACCAAACTTGAAAGGCTTTGAGCTTTGAGTTTGAGATGATAGACTTGGGCTTGTTGCACTATTGTTTGGAAATTGAAGTCTAGTAAGAGCCAAGAAAGATCATCTCTCAGAAGAAGTATGCATAGGAGACCTTGAAAGAATTTGGTATGAGTGAGTGCAAGGAGATAGCTACACTTATGGAGGTCAATGCAAAGTTATCCATTGAGGATACATCAACACTAGTAGACATTGGGAGGTACAGGAGGTTGGTTGATCTACTTGTGCAACACAATGCTAGATATTAGTTTTTCTGTAAGAGTTTTGAGCAAGTTTTCAAACAAACCTCGTGAGAGTCATTGGAAGGCTAGGATGTGAGTGCTCAAGTACTTGAAGGGAAATCTTGACTATGGTATCACATACAATTCCAATACTAGCTTAGAGATTGGGCAGGAGATAATTATTCCAAACAATCACTTTTTGGTTACTGTTTTTCTTTAGGTTCAAGAATTTTCTATTGGATTAATGAGAAGCAACCAACAGTGGTATTGTCTTCTACCAAAGCAGAGTACAAGGCAGCCTATTTTACTACATGTGAAGCAATATGGTTAAGGAGGATCTTATGGCATATAAAAGTACATGATTAAGACCCAATTATGCTAAGGTATAACAATCAAAGTTGCATTGCCATTGCCAAGAAATGAAGTGTTTCAAGCACGCACCAAACATATAGAGATCCATTATTACTATGTGCCTATTTGATCGAGGATGGGATATTGGAGCTAGTTTATGGTCCAACAGAGGAGAATGGAGCAGATATCTTCACCCAATCACTCTAGAAGAATCTGCTTCAAGTTCATCTTCAGAGACTCAGCATTGGGCCAAGGAGTTAGTTCACCTATAGATAGACATTGAGGGGGGGTGTTATATATGCTCAATGCTCTACCCTCATAAGATGCCACCAATGATCCATGGTGCTCAAAGTTTTAAGGTCCCCATTATGAGGAGAAGCCATGTGTGAACCTAGACATTAGTGGGTCATGACTCAGTGTATGTCAGATGAGGTCTATTTGACTAGATGGCCAAAAGGTGACCATTGCAAGTCTAGCCTTTGGTTTAGACAGATTAGTTAAAGCTGGTAGCAACTCAAGGCACACCACATCGAGTTGCGGGGTAAGGAAGTTATGAGGGACCCTTATTTTGGGTCCAAGGGCCATGGAAGTAGCCCTTGACTAGGGATAGGAAATATTCCTTGGCCAAGTAGTGGTGGAGGTGCACATGCAAGGTCAATAGACACATGTATATGGAAGGTCAACAAAAATAGGTGCATATGGAAGATCGTCCATCGTGACCCCCTTCATAGAATTTATAAGGTAGACCCTTCACAACTTTCATGATCCATCATTTCACCCAAAAAGAGTTATTCTAGCTAGCCTTAAGCTCTTCACCTATCTTCTATCTAGATTTCCATCTAAGCTTCACATTGGAAGTGCACGGGTGGACAAAGCCATCTTTGTATTAACTTGTTTGGAGTTAAATAAAATTTTTGTTCTCCTCTGATTTGTTGTGTACTCTCTTTCTCTATCTCTTGCTCAAATTATATTCGGTACATACATCGTGTAAATTTTACATGGTATCAAAGCCTAGGGGGCTCTAGGGATTGAAGAGTACATGAGAGGCAAAGACTTCAATAGCAAGGAAGAGTGATGTTGACTTCTGCAAGAAGTTTTGGCACATCACAAAGTAGTTTTAGACGTAGTGTTGCTGTATTGGCTATTCAAACACTGAGGATTCATCCATCAACATTTAGGAAGGCAAGTTAGATGGTACAAACTATACTTTGTGAAAGTCTAAAATCACTACAATTGTTGTTTCTTATGAGCTCCTGGAGATGGCACTAGGGACTCACCTAGAACCAATTGAAATGTGACCCATCAAATTTGAGTGTGATTATTCCTCCAAATGTAGCTCGTCTATGAGCTTGGAAATAAAGGTATATATATGCAATGTGTGCCTTAGGTACAAGCTTAGTTACAAGCTGTTCTGATAGTGTTTTGACTTTGATTTAGTATACAACAAAATTGACATGCTTCACACACTTTATGAAGTTCTAGAACTGTAAAAGAAGGCAACCCTGTAACCAATCCATTGGACTGCATTAATTTTAGCCTCTACACATTTACATGTCCAATAGATTTATGCCATATTTCAATATCTGTAACCACTCCTTTCCTTTTAGCATACATAGCAGTAGTGATTGCAGGAATTCCAGCCTCTAAAGTAAACATGTGGCCAACTCTACTTCCTTTTGCAACCAACCTACAATTATCATTAAAGTTTTCTACAAAACAACCTTTTTCATTGAATTGAATCTACAACTCTTGCTCTACCATTTGGCCAATAGACACTAAATTCTTTGTGATTGATGGCACATGTAATACATTTGTCAAACTCTTTGTTTGGCCATCATGCAAGGACAAGGGAACCTTTCTAATGTGTGAAATTGGGTGGCATGAATCATCACCCATCTGCACATAACCTAGATTTTGTAAGTCTTACATCTCTTCAAACAATTCAACATAACTAGTCATATGATTAGATGCACCTGAATTGACATACCATACATCATCATGTGTCCCCTTTCCTGTAACTGCATTCATCATATGATGCATAACAAACAGACACTCATTTTTATCTTCATTATGTCATGAAGACGATAATAGTTTCCTTGCTACAATTTACCATTGTGAATATTATTTTTCTTAGCATAACAATGGGCTATAATATGACCTATTTTGCCACAATAATGGTAAACAATAGCAGAATTTTCAGAACCTCTATTCTGCCATCCACCTCTTCCTCTGGAGCTCCCCTGCCTCTAAAGTTTCCTTAGCCTTGTGAAACTTGCATTTCACCAAATTGCTGGTTTAACTTGTTTTGTTGGTTATCACCAGCACGTCCCATACCACGGCCTCTCGAAGAGAATCTACCACATCCCCTTTCTGAACTTGAGTAAAATGCTTAGACCTATTCACTATTTCTTTCAAATGAGTTACCTTGTATATTAATCTCTTCAGTAATCATGAGAGAGAATAGCTCATCAAAATCTAGAAATGTCTTTCGTACATATACAGAAGTGATGAATGATTTCCAAGCCTTCTCATTGTTAAGACCATCCAAAGTAGATGAAACTAGATCATCATCATCAGGCATTGCATCAGTCGCTACTAAAGCATTTGCAATGCTTCTCACATTTAAAACATACTCATTGACATACATTTTCCATTTCTTCAAGGTATTCAACTCTTGCTTGAGTTGAATCTTTCATGCCTTTGTATTTACTGAAAACATATTCTCAAAAATTGTCCAAGTTGCATGTGAAGTTTTTGCATTCCTGATATGTCCCAACATAGTAATATCAATGACTGCAAATAGCCAATACATCACATTTTTGTCTTTTTCATTCCATGCCTTTAATTCATATATAGTCGAAGGGATACTCAGCTTTGGCTTATTTTCTTCACCTGAAACAAACTCATAAAGGCTCTTTCTAATAAGGAAGTACCAAGATTGTGGGAGAAAAGGAAGGAGTCTCAGTTGTAGCTTTCTTGCTTACACAATGGGGGAATACACACACAGGTGGAGGCTGAAAACAGTTTTCCTCTTCTTAGTTGTGTAAGCCAAAAAGAACTCTAGTACAAAGAAATAGAAGAACCCTATATATGGGTCTCAAACCAAACTCAACTAACTAAGGTGGCATACTAACTGAACCATGAACTAGAGTAGATAAGGACAGCTATCATCTAGCTATTATTCATGGGCGGTGTACCAACCGCATTTACAACTAACAACTCGGTGACATAAATGCACAATGGTCACCTTGGCATATCACGAGTGGAGCTCGATATCTCAACACTCCCCCTCGAGCTCAATCCCAATTCCTGCACTTCCCCTCAAGCTCAATCCCCATTCTTGCACACCAAGCAGGTCTCTGAACTTGCGCAGCTTCTCTATGCCCAATGCCTTCGTGAATATGTCAGCTACTTAATCCTTTGTGCTGACATAAACTAGATCAATAAGACCTAGTAAAACCCTCTCCCACACATAGTGATAATGCACCTCAATGTGCTTTGTTCTATCATGATATACTAGGTTATTTGCCAAGTATATACTACTCATGTTGTCACAATAAATGACAACTGTCCCATTTGTAGGCTGATGCATATCATAAAGTAGCTTATGCAACCAAGCTACCTCACATGCAGCCATTGCTGCACCCCTGTACTCATCCTCTGTGCTCGATAAGGCAACTGTAGGCTGTTTCTTGCTGCTCCAAGTGATTGCACCACTCCCAAAAGAGAACACATATCCACTGGTAGATTATCTATCAGAAATACTACCAGCCCAATCAGCATCAGTGTATCCATGCAACTGTATCTGAGTCCCAGTCTCATAAAATAGTCCATACTGCAATGTGGACTTCACATACCTGAGTATGCGTCTAGCCGCATCCAAATGCGGTTTCCTTGGAGCCTGCATAAACTAACTTACCAATCCAACAGGATAGCTCAAATCTGGCCTGGTAATAGTCATATAAATCAAACTTCCTACTATGCGTCTGTACATAGTAGGGTCTTCCAGAAGCTCACCTACATCTGCGCTTAGCTTCACATTCTGCTCCAAAGGAATTGAAATAGGCTTACAGCCTGTCATCCCATATTTGGTCAGCATGTCCAATCCATACTGCCTCTGCAAGAGCCATATCCCACTTGGTGATCTTATCACCTCAATGCCCAATAAATAATGCAGCTCTCCCAAATCCTTCATATCAAACTTCTGCTTCAATAGCATTTTCACATGAAGGATATCTTCATCACTCTCACCTATCATAATCAAATCATCAACATAAATGACAAGTAGCATAATACCTTTCTCTGTTTTTCTCACATAAAGTGAGAAATTTGCCTTGGAAATTTGAAAATCAATAGTGACAAGATACTGTCCTATCTTGTCAGACCATGCTTTAGGTGCTTGCTTCAAGCCATACAAGGCTTTCTTCAACCTGCAAACAAACTCAGGATGAACAGCATGCACATAACCTGGTGGCTGCTCCATATAGACCACTTCTTGCAAATTACCATGCAAGAAGACATTCCTTACATCCATCTGATGTAAAGACTATCCCTTTGATGCAGCCATAGCAATGACTGCTCTTACAGTTGCCATCCTTGCAACCGGACTGAATGTTTCTTTATAATCAATGCCATATGTTTGTGCATACCCCTTGACTACTAATCTTGCCTTGTATCTGTTCACAGAACCATCTGCATTGTGCTTCACCTTATAAATCCACTTACAAAGCATTCTTATCTTTAGGCAAAGGTATCAATTCCCATGTAGCATTTTTTTCCAAGGCATCCATTTCTTCATCTATGGCTTTCTCCCATTTTTCTTTTTCCATGGCTTGCTCAAAAGAAGTGGGTTCTGGTTCCTGTATCACTTTGACTATATAGGCATAGTGAATGGCTGTAAATCCATCATATTTCAGTCTATCCACAGGATACCTAGCTCTAGTAGACCTATGCAAAGTAGGCTCACTTCCAGGTGCTCTCAAAACATCCCTGGTCTTCCTTACTCCAGGTGTAACAATAGAAGGAATACCCAACTCATCATCAATGCTCTGTTCTGAGCCACTGGATTCACCATCCACATAAGAGTGACCTGCATTCACATCAAACATGGGCTGATCTACATTTTCTTTTCCTTTTCGTGATGCCTGCATACCACTATTTGCATTGCTTTGAGGAGATTCTCTTGATCTCAATATGCCCGTCCATGGTAAAGAATGTGAACCACTGTTAGAGGACACTCCAGGTTCACTAATATCTTGTGACTGCTGCTGTGAATTCTGTGCAGCATTACCATTTTGTGCATCTACATTATCAATCACATTTATTGGTTTATACTAGCTACTCATCTCATAAAAAACAACATCTCTGCTCACTGTAAACTTACGAGTAGAAGGGTTATAGCATCTATACCCTTTCTACTGCAGAGAGTAACCATTAAAGATGCACTTCTCAGCTTTTGGATCCAACTTGGATCTCAACTCATCTGGCACATGAACATAGGAAATGCAATAAAAAAATTTCAAATGAGAAATATCTGATTTCCTACCAGTATACCTCTCCTCTGGAGTCATGCCATGTATTGCTGCAGTGGGAGTCCTGTTCATTATGTAGACTGTTGTAGGAACTGCTTCAGCCCAATAAGAATCTGGCAGGTCTTTTTCGTTGAGCATGGCACGAGATACCTCTCCAATATGCCTATTTTCCTTTCTGCAATTCTATTTTATTGTGGGGTATGATTGCATGAATATTGCAACTTTATGCCATGCTCCTGCAAGAACCTTGTAAACTCATTTGAGAGGTACTCTCCCCCTCCATCTAACCTTAGGCATTTTATTTGCAGGCCTGTTTTTCTTTTCAACCATAGCTGTGAGAGTTTTGAAATGCCCAAATACTTCACTTTTCTTTTTCATAAAATACACCCACACTTTTCTGCTATAGTCATCAATAAAAGTGACAAAATAATGACAGCCTCCAATAGATGCAGCTTTAGTAGTCCACACATCAGAGTGGATTAATTCCAATGGCTTCTTACTCTCTTGAACATGTCTAGGAAACGGTTTCCTTGCCTGTTTTCCAAATTGACAGGCTTCACATACCTTATGCATTTCTGCAACCTTGAATTTAGGTAATCCAGCCTTGCTCAACCATTTGACCAAAAGAAACCAGATTCCTGGTGATATTCGGGACATAAAATATATATGACAGGTATCTCTTTTTCCCATCCTGTATAGACAAAGGAAATTTTCCAATCTGCACAATAGGATGTGCAGTATCATCACCGGTCTCCACAAATCCTAGTTTTTCCATTTTCCTTGCATCCTGCATCCATTCTGCATGACCTGTCATGTGGTTTGACACACCCGAGTCAACATACCACACTTCGTTGCTTTCTTCTACAGTTGTCACAGAATTGTTCATGTGCTGCACCATAAAAAAATGCTCATTTCTATCATCACATTGTCTACTAGAAGATGCATAATTCCCTTGTTGCAAATTTCCATTCATGATGTCATTCTACTTTTTATAGCAGTCTTTAGCCATATGACCCATTTTACCACAGTAGTAGCATTCAACATTGCTATTTGCATTTTGGCCTCTTTGCCATCCACCACGACCTCTTTGGCTCCCCCTGCCTCTAAAGTTACCACCTCCTCCTCCATAGGACTAGTTTTCTTGAGTTTGCTGCATATTCTGATTTCTACCACGGCCTTGAGATCGGCCTCCTCTACCTCTTCCCGCATTTGAGTAGAAGACAATTTCTTTTGAAGTTTCTCCTGAAGAAGATACACCACCATTTCTCTGCTCCTCAGAAATTAGAAGAGTAATCAACTCCTCAAAATCAAGAAATCATTCACGGACGGAAATGGATGTTCGGAACTGTGTATAATCCTTTCCTAGACCATTCAAGGTCACAGAAACTAAATCATCATCTTCCATTGGCGACCCAATGGAAGCAAGTGCATCTGCAATCTTCTTCACCTTCATGTGGTAGTCATTGATGCTCATACTTTCTCTTTGTACATTGTGCAACTCTTGCTTGAGCTGCATTTTTCTGGATTGCGTATTTGTGCTATACATTTTTGACAAAGTATCCCATGCCTCCTTTGGTGTACTTGCATCCTGAATATGCACAATCATAGAGTCTGAAATACTAATAGATAGCCAGTACATAACTTTTCTGGCTCTCTCATGCCATCCTTTAAATGCTTGCATTTGCTGTTGATTGGGAACATCAGGAAGAATTGGTTCTTCTTCATTCCCTGCAACGAATTCTCAATATCCTTTTCCCATAAGGAAATTCATCATTCTAAACTTCCATGCTTGGAAGTTGTTCTTGTCAAGCTTTTCAGTGACAATCAGTGAAAGAGAATCAAACGCCATTACAGAACACTGCAAAAAATCCTATCACTGCAAAAAACACAGCTTCAGCCTCACAAGGAAAAATCTGCAAAACTGACGAAAGTGGTATTTGACCACACAGTCACTTCCTAGTTACGATTTTTCATCAACAGGCAACAAGGATGATTTTGTAACTCCCAATGTCTTTGCGCACAGGCATACGATGCAATTTCTATGGTAACTTTTCACCAACCTGTAGAGTAGTGGTTGCACAGCAAAAAATAGGGCCTTTTCTTGAATGCGTGTGGAAAAATTTTGCCTCCAAAACAGGCCCCGAAATGGCCTCAAATTAAAAAAAATAGGGCAACCATGGGCTAAAGCCCTCTCCCGTAGCATATACTGCCCTCCTACTACACCGCGAACGGAGTCTCAATCTGAGACAATGCACGCAGGCACTTTCCGTTTGTGTGTGGGAGCTTTCACACAACCGCCAAGACCCACGGACCGCTTATTGTTTCAAGCGTTCCAAGTGAGCTCTAATGGTTATCTCTCACCTAGCCGACGCGCGTCGATCCTACGAGTGTAGTGAGCTTACCTTGATGCTCGATCGAGTACCCTCCTCTCTCTTGCACTCCGGTAGCTCCACGATCCTAGATGCTAGCTCAAGCATCCTTAAGCCTCCTCCATCTCCAAGCTCCATCCTCCATAGCCAGGCGCGTAAGAGAAGAGAAGAGAAAAGAAGAGAAGAAGAGGAGAGGAGATGGTGAAGAGCTTCACCCTCTTGATCCCTCACTCTCACACACCCTCACTCCCTCACACTCTCACACTCCCTCTCTCAAGAGCACACACAAGCAAGAAGGAGAGAAGAAGAGAGGAAGAAGAAGACTCCTTTTGCCACACACCAAAGAATGAGCTCCTCATTCACTTTTCAACTTTATATACAAAACCCTAAATCCCTTTTGGGCGTCATCCCCTTTTTCCCTTTTTACATGGCCGGTCATAGCCTAGGCCCTGTTTTCCATTGTCCTTTTATCTTTCTAGCTTCCTTTTTACCGCCCCTCTACATTTACAAATTGCACGGGTGAGAGCCCGACGCTCTTTTACAAGATTTTAGGGTGTGCCTTTTTATTTAAAAATGCATCTTTCTCCTTCTGTATTTGCCTTGGACTTTTAAGGTTGCCCTTGCGCTTTTGGCCTTTTTTCATTTTCTTTCTTCAGTTGGGCTACCTTTTTCCGCCTTTGCCCTGCGTCTTTTCCACTTTCTTTTCCTTTCTTCATGTTGGGGTTAACATTACCCCCTCCTAGATGAGTGCCAGTCCCATGACACTCATTGTCGTAGGTAGCAGGTGGTAGCATGCACCGAAGACGTGGGTGACAAGGACGCCTGGGGTTTGCATTGGTGGCCGGCACACGTGTTGGGGCTTGTCGAATGATGAGGGGTGAGTAGTTAGAGTTGGGCGTTGATGAAGAATGAATGACACTTTCGTTGTGGTCTTTAACACCTGCAATTGAAAACCTCTCAGGTGGTCTCTCCCTAAGGGTAGTGCTGGTCTCCCTATTGTGCACAAGACATATTTGATTAGTTTGGGAGACAGGTCGAACTCTAAGCAAGCTGAGAGTATTGTCCTGCACTTGAGGACCCAAACTGTGAATATATTTCAGTTAGGCATTATGTGAGTGCTTGTGCATACTTAGATATTACTTCGTTAGAAGACTGTCGGCGTGGTTTCTTGGAGAGCATGGGGCTAAGTTGATGGAAAAATGTCTTGCCCTTGATGTGCCCTTAACAAGTGTGGGGGATGTATGAAAGGGCAAGGGGATTAGGGACGGAGCCAGCTGACCAAGGTCGCTAGTCATACCTAATTTGAGGACCCCTAGGTGCGGTGCTGTGATCGTGTGTTTTTTTAAAAAAAATTTAAATAATAGCATGAGGAGGCATATACATGGAGGCAACGGTTCAAGAGCATGGTTTTGAGGGTGGTGGTAGAAAGAAAGGGGTCGTTGCACTGGGTGAATTTGATGTCGTTCATGTCTTCGAGTAGTGCACCACAGAAGGATGGCAAAAGAGAAGCACGCATCATGAAGCGAGTCATGGTGTTGTTGTCTATGGCGTTGGGGTCAAAATAGAGGGGTGGGAGGTGGCATTCTTGGGGTGCGGGTTCTTGGTGGACTAGGATCCTAATTAACCTAAGATAATTACAGGTGGTGATGAATGCGGGGTCGGGGCAAGAGGTGAATTCGCTAAGAAATTTGTCTATAGAGCTATACAAGTCAAGGAGGGTGAAAAGGAGGGCGTTTCTATGGAAGGTGGTATTGGCATTATAGATGATGGGGAAATTGAACCTTTCGTGGATGGATGGGTTGAAGTCCACTCCTACCCTTCGAGGATACGGCATAAAAGTGGGGTCATTTCTCTCTGAAGGGAGGGTGTTGCAAAATGCCATCCACGCTTCCAGGTTGACGTAAAAAATGTGCCTCCTCTAGGTGGGTTGGCAATTATAGCCTTTCACTGTTCGAGGCACCTGGAGGACTTTATCTTGCCAAAACTCACGGTCCTCGGCTCCCCAAGCAGTTGGGTGAGCCTCACGCTCTGCTAACCATTTGGCTTTGAGCCTGGCCCCCATGGCAATGACATCCTCCACCAGCTGAATGGGCAGCACCCTATTCAAGGCTGTGGGAAACTCAAAGCGCAGGTCGAAGGGTTCGCGGTTATACTCCTGCTGTTCCCAGATAATCATTTCGGCGTGGAATTTAGCAGGGGAATCTTGGGTGCACAGTAGGAGAGGGGCCTCGGCAGATGTGTCAGGGGGTTGTACTTCGGCTTGTTGTGGTTGAGGGGGTAGTGGAACATATTCCTCCTCCTGAGGTCCCAGATCGAGCTCCGGTTCACCCCCTTCTACTTGCTCGTCTTCTTGTGTTTTCTCCTCTGTGAAATCGAGGTCGTCCATCTCCTGTGCCGTCAGGCCTACCTGTGCCAGATATCTTCTCTGCTCTTCTAGGCTCTGCGGCGGGCCTCCTAGCTGTAGCAGCACATGCAGGCCTACTGTGAGAGCTCTGCGCACAATGGTTAGTTTCCTTTGCAGTTGATCATTGGCTTCATCTCCTTCTGGTCGAGTGGCGTGGAGCAGCGTGTTGAGGAGAGCTGGGCTGCTTTTGCCTGATTCTCAACAGCACCCTGTCTCCTTCGGCCTTGGCTAGCCAGCGTGCTAAGTCTCGTACTCTCTGCTCATTATGATCGGACCATTCTTTTGCCCTTCTCTCCATATCTTCCAGGCTTTCCCCCTGATGGAGGGTCATTGCCATGAGTTGTTGTTGCTGGGCCTCAAGCTCACGGTGCAGCCGAGACTGCTCCTGGTGTTCCTCTGCGATTTGCGCATTGAGCTGGTCCAGCTTCACCTGCATCCTGTGCACCTGTTCTGCCCTTAATTGATCTAGCTCTATAGCCTCCTGTCTGATTTTGTTCAGCTGGCTTTGCGCTTCCAAGTTGGCTGCAAATAACTGATCATTCTTGCGCCGAAGGTGGGCATTTGTTTCCCTCTCCCTGTTGAGACGCTCCATCTGGATTTTCCTTCTTCCCTCCCAGGCAGTGTCGCGTTCCTTCAGGGCTCTTAGTTCTTCTGCCTCCTTAATGCTGGCCTCCTCCCTAAGCACAATGATTTCCTTTTGATATTCTGTTATCTGCTTCACTCTGTCCAGCTGGAGGGCTGCTTGTGATTCGCGTTCCGCTGCCAGCTCCTCCACGGCTATCCTCCTTTCCTGCCTGGCTCTTTGCAACTGTGCGAGCAGCTCCTTCACGTACTTGTCGTAGTGGCCTACTGGAGATGGGGGGTGGGCTATGGTTGTAGTGGTGGCAACCTCTTCCAATTTTTTTCTTTTCACTTCCGACCCTGGCTCCAATTCGGCCGTGGCTGCCCTTTTGGCACCTGAAGCTGGGGTGGCCCCGGCCACTTCCCTTGCCAGCTCCCTTTCCACCAGAAACTGCAGCCAGGTGACCACGTTGCTCTCATCAATTTTTGGGGTGTGACCCTGGGTGGCGGTGGTAGGGGGTGTCACCATGATGGGGGTGGCTTGCATGGGTGGCATGAGGAGAGGGGAGGCTGGCCTGATTGGGTCTTTTCCTTTTCCTTCTACAGGAGGTAGGTGCACAGTTTCCGACACACCAGTGCTAGGACCGGGTGCCTCAGGTTGGTATGGACCCCCTGCTCCTTCCTCGTCTCTTCTTCGATGTTCCTCGATGGAGCGACGGGTCGCCAGCTCCAAATCTTCTTCTTCCCTCCTTCTCAGCTCCTCCTCAGCCCTCTTTTGTCTTTCCTCCTCTTCCCTTACCGACTCCCTTTGGTCCCATTCGAGCTCTTCCTTCTCTTTCCTCCTTCGCTCCTCTCTTTTTCCATGTAGGGCCTTAGTCCGTTGTTTCGCCTTTCTTTTTGGTGTAGCCTAGGGTTCTTCCTCCTCGTCAGTGTCCATTTTCATTTCATCAGACTGCTCTTCCGCATGAGGCTGGGACTGCGACAGCAATTCGCCACTTTTCTCGTCACCTCCCCATTTGTCTTCTCCTGCTTGTCCCTGCCCTATCGCTTCGTGCATGATCGCGGTAAGGGCACCTCCAAACCCTATGGTGGAGGCCTTGGAGGATGAGGCTTTGCGGGTCGATCGGGGTGAAGGGGATTCTCCTGCCATGGCCCTTCCTCCTGTCGCCAGGGCCTTTGCCGAAGCCTCAATTGTCTTTCTTACGAACCCATTGAGGTTCACCTCGTCCAGCGATTGAGCAACGATGCTTTTAAGCAGAGGTACATTGATTCTGGACATGATGCTGTTGTACCGCTGGCTCGAGAACAGGGTATACATCATCTTCGCCTGCAGCTGAATCTCTTGATTGGGGATGTCTGCCAGGCTAATTCCGTCATTGGTGTGGACCTTCACTTTGTCCATCCCCAACATGGCATAGACGTCCCTTTTTGGTTTCTTCTCCACCTTGTTTGGAAGCCCTAGTGCCCTTTCTATTAGTTCGGACCTACACTTGTCTGGTGGCTTCCTTGTCCCGCATCGTGACGGTGCCCCTGTTTCTATTGAAGGTGCGCAAGAACTCGACGCACAGGGTGTAGTTTATCCTCTGGCCCACTACGTCCAGGTACATTTGTAAGTGGCATTTCTCTATAATTTGTCGTACCGCCGGTTCCTCGATGACCACGTCTTCCAGGTTGAATATGTGGTGGAACTTCAGCTGGTTGAACGCCCTTGTTTCCACCGTGAGGCCGTACTTCACTTGTTCTTCCTTAGAGAAGGGGAGCTTGCCTGCTTTGTCTTGGCTTGCCATGGTCGCCACCTGCACATTTAGCCAATTCCCTTTTTAGTATTTTTTTGCAACCAATTTGCTAGACGACCACAAACATAGCAGATTTTATTGTCCATAGCCCTAGCTTTTCCTTTCAGACTTCTATCACCCCTTTTTATATGGCATTTCAATTTTGAGCTTTTCACGCTTGGTTTACTTTTTAGTTTTAACTCCGTTTATCCCCTTACTTACTGCCCCTTCCCCCTTGTGGAAAAGAAGAATCCGTCCCAGGATTGGAGGTTGTGGGGCCAAGGCGTTCATGTCTATTTGTGTAGGAGCCAATCGTAGAAGTTGGGGTTATATTCCAGGTGTGCAGCGCAGTCCAGGTCACAGGGTCGAATGCCTACATGTGTGATGTACGTGAGGACATTTGTGAGCAAATCACCGGAGTCGACCCGACTTGCGATGTGGAGCTCTTCCTCTGTCAAGAGGCGGTCAAGATAGGGGTGCCCTGAGATATGATCATCCATGGTCTGACCCCGAAGAGTGGTTAACACTCTATACGAGGTAGGCGCGACGTAGGTGGGATCATACTCGGCCATTTTGATGGCTCAGCGTTGTTCGGCATTGGTCATTATGCGGCATCCGTCGACTTCCCATTTCAACCTAAGAGCGTACCACCACTTCAAGAAGGGTGATCCCGTATCCGCCAGGTGGGACAACCTTGCTCTCTCTTGGCCAGTGATGGCAGACATTGTCCGTGGGTCAAATGATGTGATGAGGCATTGTTTAATGGCTTGCTCTTTGGAGACCTCGCTAGCGAGCAGCTCGGCGGCAGAGCAAGAAGCTTGTGCAAAGGCGAATTCAAAAGTCTCCCAAGAGCAAGGCATATTGCGCACGTCTGTTGCAAAGGGTTCTGCTAATAGTCCCAAGTCCATGCGATCATAGATGAGGGCCAATGCAACAAAGGTGGCATCGAGCTATTTGATGCAGTCCACCACATCATCTCCAGTGTCCTCTACGAGGTCAGCAGCCAACGTTAGAAATGACTTTCGTTCATAGGAGGGCTTAAGGCCGGCGGGTGGTTGGGTTTTGCTGGAGCTGGAGGTTCTGATAGTACAGAGCTGCGGCTGGGGGTCTGTTTGAGTCGGAAACCTGGGCGTTGGCTGGATGGATGGGTCGGGTTTGATCGTAGGGGCTATGCTACTGCAGTCAGCTAGGTTGCTGAGCGGAGGGTTGGGTTGGTTGGATGATGCCACTTGTGGTGATGGCCGTTGTTTGGGCCGATGGGCATGTGCGACACTCGTGGGTTGACACGCAGAGGAGTCGGGTGAGTGGGGTGAGCCCTGCGATTCGTGGACTTGAGGCATCGGGGAACAAGGACTGATTAGACTTGAGGTCGATGTAGAACTAGTGCGTTTGACAGTTGGGATTTTAGGGATCCACAGGGAGGCATTCCCCTCATAGTAGCCTTGTGCACGCAGGAGGACTTTAGGGATCCATATTTGTTTAATCATGCGGCACTTGCGATGATGGCATCTTGGTTTCCTAGGTTTAGATTTGTAGGTCTTCCGCGGACATGCACATCTAGTTCTAGGCAGTTCTCGAGGCTTCTTAGGTACCCATTGCAAGTGAGTCTGTTGGGGTTTTGCTTTGGGTGCGGCGGGCCGCGGTTTATGGGGATTTGGGTGTGGTAGATATGCATGGCCCCCCTCCTTAGTCCTAGCTACGGCTGTTTCCATCGTGACCCTGTGAGCGGTGATAGGGTTACGAGGCCCTTGCTGAAAGTTGTGACAATAGGCATGTTCCCGATCGTTAAGTGGATGCGTTGCAACTCATAATCAACATTGCAGCGGGTCTGCTTTTTAAAAGTTCGCCCGAGCAATGACTCTGTGCATGCATCCATGGTACTTGGCAATATGTAAAACAGCATGGGGATAGTTTCAGACTCAATAGAAACGGTGACTCGGCATGTGCCGAGGATCGGGTAGGATTGAGCCTCGTATGGACTTAATTTGGCTGTTGTGGGATGAAGTATTGGCGCGCCAAGCTGGGTCCAATGCTCGTGCGTTAAAACGTTAAAATCCGCCCCCTCATCAATCAAGGCGTCGAAGGAGCACGTCTGCTTGGCCGTGATCGTGACACGGAGGTAGGCGGGTTCTACAAGCTCCTCCTCATTCTCGTAGCTCATGTGAAATCATGAAAACATTTAGAGGAGAGGAGTGTGATGTGATGATACAAGACCATGTGAAAAGGATTAGATGGACATTTTGATTTTGGAACCAAGATGGATAGTTAAAGAGATGGTGTCCAAAGTAAACACACTTAGTAGTGATGGTTGTATACCTAATATAGCTGAGAATGCTCTCTCACATCCAATAGATGATTAGGAGACTATACTTTATGAAATACACAATTTACTTTATCCTTTATGCCAAAAAAATCCTTTCTAGTTTATCTGTTTGGATTCCATCATAGAAAGTGCAAGAAATCCCAAGTAATCATGCAAGGTGTTACTTCAGCATGCTACAAGATGATACTCTCATCATGTGATAAGAGAAAATTCATTAGGAAAATTTCTCTCCTTCCATTTTTTTGAGCTATTTGTGAGAATCATTTATATGATTTGGGTTGTGGTAGAGCCATCAAATATCTATTTAATTGGTTATGGGGTTTATCCCCCCTACTACGATGTTTTAGTGGAGCCTTGATAGCTTCTAAACCTTAATGTGCAAAAAAAGGAGGGGTGGCACCCTCCCCTCCTTTTTTTGATTGTGGAAGCTTGAGTCCACAGCAATGAGGTTGTGAGGTGCAATAAAACCCACATCTATGGATCTCATGTGTTTTAGCATCCTTTTTAGGCCTCTCATGTCTGGAATTGCTAAAATCATGTGCCTCCAATGTCTACCTTTATAACCTCTCATGCACAATATGCTAGCAATATTCTAGCCTAGTTACTCCAATACAATACAAGTTTCAACACAACTATGATTAAGTGTGTCTGGCATGTGAATGCAAGTGTGTGTTGTGTATGTGTACATGTGGGAACGCATGTGTGTAATGTGTGATTAAGTGTTGTTTGGCATGTGAACATAGGTGTGTATTGTGTATGTGCAAGTCGCATGGGAACAAGCTCTAAAGCACGATGGTAGCAACTCGGGAGGAACTGTGGTAGTGGGAAGGATAGAGCCATGAAAACAAGATACGGGAGCCATGAGAATAAGCAAGCGGGGTGACACCAACATCAAGTTGTCATTTGGTGCATGGTCTCTCGCATGAGAAACCAACTATGCATGTGGAGGAGAATGTTGTTACTGCCACCTCTCATGCACGTTATGCTAGGTGCAACTCCCCCATGATTCATTCATGCATGGATGACTACACTACTTTGCACAAATGACAACCTCATCTTCTTGGATTTGTGCCTAAGTCACCATCATCCATGGGGGCCAATCCATCACTTTTACAAGCTCACACGGACACCTCTAGCTCCCCTAAGACAATCTTTGTCTACATCACAACAACCACATGCTTTACTTATGTAGATTCCATTTCTCAAACTGGATTATGGCTTCAGGGGAGCTAGACAACAATATCTAGCATGGATAATAAGGAGAAAGAGAGGAAGGAGTGAAAAGGATGGCTTGTGATGATGCATGATTTATCTAGTTCTCTTGTAGAAATCGCCTCCATTGTTAGTTCTAACCATGTAAGTCGGTCAAACCTAGGGGCTTGGCCCATTTTGAGAATGGTCTCCTTAGGGATGGTTGGAAGCCTAGAGGGACCAGGTTGTCAAAGGTGAACTCTCGATATGATATTGTGACCGATGGAGAAACTTTGTGATATAGCTAGACATTAGAGTACCAAGGCTAGAATATTGTTGGCATAACATGCATGAGAGGTGATATAGGTAGACATTGGAGGCCCTAGGATAGATTGCAAGCATAATATACATGATTTTGGCAATTATGACACTTGGGGTGCTAACATAAGGCACATGACTTTGGTAGTTCAAGACACAAGAGGCCTAAAAAGGATGCTAAAATACATTGGATTCATAGATGCAAAATATAATTAAATAAGTTATCCATGCTTTTAGCAACTAGTTTCTTCTCCTCTAACCTCACAAGGATCATAATTTTTATTTGATAGTTGCATAGATTGCAACTATCAAGCTCCCTCACAAGCTACATTTATAAAATTGCACCACGTATACCTTAGGCTCGTGCTTTGTATCCTCAAGATAAAAAACATTGCATGGTGTTTTGATGTGTCATTGGCTTGTATCATAAATTCCATGACGACATTTAAGATATTGAAGTTTCTATTGAGACAACTATGTGATAGTGTAAAATTTGCTAGGTCAAAATACATTTGTGAAAGAACTCACAAAATCCAAGCTCTCATATGTATGTCAACCATGGGCCATATGATAAAGCTAATGATAGTCAATTTCTTCTATAATGGAATTGTGGCACACCTCTGCTTGCTTTTCCCCACCATGATGCTATTGAACAATATTGTACATCATACCTTACATTCTATATAACCATATATATCACATATCACTGTTATGTTTTACACCCTATGGCATTTTCTAACATCATTATTCTTACACCATACCTTGCATTCTCATACATTTAGACCATACCTTCCAAAAGCTATGCCTTATACACTTACCACAATTCTATACCATCCCTTACACCCTGTAAACTTACATTACACCATCTTACACATGCATCTATATTTATACCTTGATTCTTTACAAACATCTACAACATCCCTTACATGCACAAACACAAAATAGCATATTTCAAAAAGTAAGTCAAGTTGTATATTAACTACTAAACAAGGTCTATGCTGCATTTAACTTGCCTTGCATGTCCACTCTTTTTTTTTTTGTGTGCAATAGAGGGGAAAGGTTTGGGATCATCAATAATTGACATGCAACTTCTCCTTGAAGCATGACCACTCTCAATGAAAGGTCTTGCTCTTCTTAATGTATTCCCAAACCCATCCTCAATGGACTTGAATGTAGTGCAAGGATGTGCACGTATATTTGGAAGGGATTCTTTCTATTGTTGAGGCTCCATTTATAGTTGCATTAAAAGTCTATGGTCATAGTTTTGAACTCTTCTATCATCCCCTTTGTTTAAAGAATATGTTAGAATTTAATTGAATAAAAAGGATAATCAAAAGTGTGAGTCTTACATACCTATATTAGCACGAAATTACTAATGTATCCAAATCTTGCATGGAGGCAGCATGTTCTTTTCATGTGCTACTTTCTTGGTCAATATCAATCACACCTATATCCTCTATAGTGTGCATGTCAAGTGAGTGGACATGTGATCCAATCTCCCTTGAGGATAAAACTTGTCATGTATTGAAAATAAGAAAAAGTTAGAACATGGACATTATAAAATGATTGGAGAATTCTTCAATCATCCATAGAGGTGATATATTAAATATATACTTTGATGCTCGTGAAATTGTGCACCATATAACTCCATGGACTTTCCTACAATGGTCTCCATTTCTATTCCACTTGACACAAGGACCTTGGTTTGTTGTTTTTATATATTCCCTATTTGTAACCAATCACAAGTACAACATGCCCAACCACAATGAGCATTCCAAACATGGTACCAATGGCCATCTCTTGTGCAATTTTGTACTCAAGCCCTGACTTACATCACCAGGAATAAACTTCACATGAGAATGTAGTATTTCTTTAGCTCTTTGAACGGAGTATTTGATGACCTTTAAAACATTAAAGTTCTTCTTGAAACCAACATCTTTTTGCATATCTTGGTACTAATAGTATGCATGACAAGAGTACACCAACTTCTCAATCAACTAGTTAATGCGCCAACCATGCAAGTTGCATCACTCACTAAGAAAGTGACTCTTCAAAACCTAGTGTTAAGACTCAATGCTACCATTTGTCTCTTGATTTGCATGACAAAGAATTCTTGTAGCACACATCCACATTCCCACATATTGAAAGTAAAATCATAAAATGTATTTCACATGAATAAACAATTATACATAACTTTATTAGTTTGATCAACTTATAGTACTACAAGCATACTATTGTATATAGGGTTATCTATACAAGATGACCATGTATCCTTGAAGTACTTGATGAATGATGCGTCCTCTTTGTATTTTTCATAAAACTATGATAGTAGAGTATGAGCCCCATTATCCTGGCATTCTCATGTGAATTAAGTGTACCTTGCATGTTCATAATGTTGCCAAGTGCTCCAAATATATGAGCACAAATTTGAAAATCATCCACCTTACGTACAAGGTTTTTTAGCTAACCGCTTCTCACACGCCATATACTTAGTGGGAATTTGAAGTTGCCATGTTGTTTGGATGCCCAATATCAAAGGATTATCTCCATCACCATAAGATTGATAAAAGAAGGTACTACCAACATTTTCTAAAGCCCACTTTTTGTTGGCAAGAATAAGGAGATGTGATGAGAGAGAGAGAGAGAGAGAGAGAGAGAGAGAGAGAGAGAGAGACCTTTTGCAAAGTCTACTGATGAAAAAGCATCAATGTGAGAAGAGAGGGCCTAATCAACCCATAGGAAATGGGGCTTGACTTGATGTATAGAGCCTGAGCCTTGCATGCTAGGGTAAGGGTGTTGGTTTCCACAAGAATTGGGGGTTCAAATGGCCAGACAATGCTTGATGTGGTAGGCTAACAAGTAGCATGGCCCAAGGGGTTAGCAACTTCAAGGTGCTAGTGGTGGGATTTTGAGGCCCTACATCAGTTAGAGACGTAGATGGTACATAAGGAAGAGAGAGAGAGAGAGAGAGAGAGAGAGAGAGAGAGAGAGAGAGAGAGAGAGAGAGAGAGAGAGAGAGAGAGAGAGAGAGAGAGAGAGAGAGAGAGAGAGTGTGTGTGTGTGTGTGTGTGTGTGTGTGTGTGTGTGTGTGTTTGTGTGTGTTTGTGTGTGTGTGTGTGTGTCCTTGAGATGCATTGTGAGTATATCCAATGAGAGAGAGAGTGTGTGTGTGTAAGAAAAAAAATACCAAAAGGCCAAGTGTGTGTGTGTGTGTGTGTGTGTGTGTGTGTCCTTTATGTGGGGAACTATAATGTCTATGTCATTTGTAGAAAAAATCCAAGGTTTTTTCAAAAAGCTCAAAAAATTACTTTCAAGTGCAAAAGTAGGAAATCAAAAACTCACAAAAATAATGCACCCTCACTTGGCTTCCACTTGAAATTTAAGATGAAGAGTATAGAATTATTGCTCATTTCATTAAAACTAGTGTTTTTAACTATTTAAACTTGAACATTGGCCTAGATGCAAACCTGTAAATCACACATTTGGTTGAAAACACAAGCTTTTATATCTTCTCTAGAACATCTAAAGACTTCACCCCACCCAAGAGATATACAAAATCCTACATACATTTTACAAACACTTAGCATTGGCACATACACATTTTAGTAAACACTCAAGAAAGAACTATGAATGTATTGCATTGTGTCATCTTGCATGACATGATTCTTCAAGTTAAGCTTGAAGAGCCCCTTGAATGAATTCAATAGTAGTGGACCTTCTATTTGTATGCTTTGAATCTAAAGCACTGCCTCTAAATGCAAATGAGCCCAATATGTTTATTTCTTCATTTAAATCCAAAAGAGCTTGTAATCACTGAAATGAGGGTATTGGGGGTCTTTGCACTTTGTATGACTCATAAGATGGAACAATATTTTTTTCTTGCAATGCACAACAACATACACAAATAGAAAGCATTGAAGAAAAAAGGAACACACATACAACTTCCATTACATATGCAATTTACCTCTTTGGAGAGATTTTTGAGCTTTTAAGACAATACAACTTGTCTCTTGTGATCCCGAGCATGCTTGCATCATCCCACCATAGGCCAAATAACAATGTGAAAAACTCATCACCATTTTGAATATTTGCAATGGATAGGTGCGTGTAACCCTTATTTTTTAGGTGCTCCTCTTCCACTCTTGTAGCCTTATCTAAATGTTTCTTCGTCTCTACCTCATCCAAATTAAGAGCCTCAAGGTTTGCAGTTTCTTTTGAGATGAAGGCATGGAATTCATCCTATCTTTTCAAAACAAAAATAAAATTATAGCTAGAGATAGAAAAGCACCTTCTATACAAGAGAGCTAGAGATAGAAAAGCACACTCCATATATGAATTGAGATATTAAACAGCAAGGAGCGTTATACCATGGGGTAGCACCATGATAATACCTTCCCTCTATACCTCAACCCACTTCCTCATGTCTAGACTCACTCTATCTAGAATGGAGTCTTTGTTTGTAGTACTAAACTTTTCAAACATATACACCTTATGTGCAATATTTGGAGTAACATGCATCCTAGAAATACTATTGAAAATAAATGTAGGCATAACATGAGAATGTAAGCATAACATATTACAATGAGGAGCATAGTTGAAAGAAGAATTCTTACACATTGGTGGTGTCCAGTGCAAGTAATAGCTTTGCTTCCTTTTCCTTTGACACCTCAATGAATTGACAACATACACTAACATCGTATTGAACATTGTCGAAGTACTCTGTGATTGAAAACAAACTAACATAAGAATGGGATACAAACATTTAATGTTTACATGTATAATGGAAAAAGTATAAATGATATCTTACTTTGATGCATTTCCACCATTTTTAGCTTGTGGTTTCCATCCCAAACCAAGAACTTCTTACCCTTAAGATCTTGCCACTCTCTCCCAAGAGCCCTCTCAAAATCCTCATTTCTTTCATGCTAAATTAGACCCCATTCATCCAGATTGTTAGTTGTCATAGGCATGGTCTCCTCTCTAGGACCTACAACTGACACAAGGAAGTGTCCCATAGTCTCAAGATAACTATTGGAATCAAAGGAATGAATCAATGACTGGGCATCACCTGTTCCAAATTTGACTACCTCATGAGCCACCAATCTACAAAGAGAAACAATAGGAGGCAATGCCCTCTTGTTGAAATAAAACTTGCTCAGCATATCCTTTATCAAGCCTAGAGAGACTTGCTTGCCTAGGTGTTTTGAGTGCTGCTTTTATTTTCCATCCTCATCCTCCCTTGGCTAACATGTGATGATGCTTCTTGGTCTATGATCCACTTGGGAACACATTCTGAGCATAGCTTCATACTAACTTGATGGCTCCTGTGAGGTGAGACACATTTCTCTCTCTTACCAAGCACTCTTTTAGGTGCCATGATATGGAACCTAAGCATTAAAGCACCCAAGAAAAAAAATCCATATCTCCCTCCCTCTCTCGGCCACAACATAGTGTAGCATAACAGAGGTCACTTGGATCTACTCAATTTAAGGGGAAAAAAGGGGGGTACAGCCTACTTATCATTTTTCTGGACAAGATGATGGGGGGCTCTAGACCCCCCCTTTTTTAATGTGAAATGCCTTAAATTATAGGAAATATCTAATCGCGCATTAAATCCACTGTCTATGCAACCCATTCTAATACTTTGCATCAACAATTTTCCACAGACTTCCTCAAAAACCCAAGCTAAGTCTAGCTTTTGAGGAACTCTCCTAGTTTGTGGGAGATGGCTAGTAGGTTGAACCCAAGATGCTAAGAGGGGAGAGATTGCAATACTAGTTCATGGGAGATGGCTAGTAGGTTGAATCCAAGATGCTAAGAGAGGAAAGATTGCAATACTAGGCAAACTCAAGATTTGAAAAGATACCTCAAAATACAACATGTTTATCCCTTAAGTTGTAGATTTGAGAGAGCTTCTTAACAAAGAAGATTCAAATAATACGCCCATTGGTTTACTAGCATATGTACACATACATGGTATCTTTTCACCTAACCCAAAGTCCAAGTGAGGAACTTTGCCAGTTTTGCATGCACACACATACATGCGCACATATATACACATAAAATTGTTTAGCAATTAATCACATGCTTCTTACTAGGGGAACTGGTTTGGATTAAAGCTTGATTGAAGATGCAATGATGATACTAGCAAAAATCCTATTTTTTGGGGGGGGAGGGGGGAACAGACTCCCCCCCATCGTCCATGCCTAGCAAGTGGACCATGGAGGGGCCCTAGCCCCCTTTTTTTTAGTTAACTATCATCACCATTAGGGGAGGTTTGGATTCAAGTTTGGGCCTTTTACTTTTAGAGAGAGAAAGCCTCTCCACCAACTCTCCATCAATAGGAGGAGAGCTACCATTATAGTAAAATACGATTTTTTCAATTTTGAAGTCATTTATCTCATTTTTATAGATTTTTTAACAGAAGCATTTTTAGGTATTTTTTAAACATAAATTCGTGGAGGCACAAGAAACAAGAGATATTGGTACAATTAAAGACAGTAGATGGAGACATTTCTTGTTAGTCCCACACAACCTTGTAATATCCTTGTCATTTTCTTGAAATTCTTGAATAATACACCCTAATTTTTCCCCTCCAATATAGTAACCCTCCCTTTAAGGAAAAAAAACTCAAACAATTGAGCAAAGTGTGTGTCATCCCTTCATTTTTGCACAAGATTTTCTATTCTATTCTCTCTTTTCACTCAACGTCTTCTTTTGCTTCATCTTCTATGTCAATAGAAGTTTCACATCCTTAGCATCCCTCCTCTTCTATTAAAGCAATCATAATCTACAACAATTTTGATCTTGACATCAATAGGTAGATTCCTACTACCATCTCTATTCGTAGTTGGGTTATGATGCAGACAAGGAAGAGAAGATGACGTGGAAATGAATTCATTGACACCTACAAGGGGCATCTCAAGGATTTCAAAGTTAAAGGGTCGGGGAAAATAAGCAAGAAGGTGCTTATACAACATGTGTATATGCACTAAGAACTATGTTTGCAAAACTAGTCTATTGACGTGCCACGCCATAGACCAAACTATAAGTTCAAAAAATTTCAATAGGTTTGAAACCGAGTTTTTATGTTTCAAGAATTTACTGAAGTTTATTCAGGATTGTAGATATATTTTCATCAAACCTTGAAGACTAGTAACCTATCAAAAGTGTACTTGGAATCTTTGATTCCATTCATAGCTCTATTAGCAAGCAGTTGTACAAAGAAACCTCTAACAAGTCATTGGCTTAGGATGGGTTTTCTTTTATGAAAAATTTCACAATGCACCATTAAGCATAATAGGATTTGGATCTCTCAGCCCTCTTCCACTTCTAGCTTTGGATAGTGTAGAGTGGCCAATCTTGAAAGCAAAAACATGTGAATCTTATAGATTAAATATTTATGTAGATATTCAAAGATATCTACAACCTAATGTAGCAGACAAGTGAAGATCACAATCTTCATGCCATTACATGGGTTTGTGGATTTTTTTAAATGATGAGGAAGTTTGGAAAACAATATCCATGTTCATATGTAAATCGAAGAAATATATGGACTTCCTACATCAGAGATGGGGTATAAAAGAAGTGTGTGGAATTATGTCCAAAGTGGAATGGATATCTATTCATTGCAAATATATAATTGCATCACAAAATTTTATTACAACTTTATATACATGAGATGGCATTATGTGAATGGAAAGATCATGGCAAATTATCAAGACTTACAAGATGATGATGATAATCATATGATGATGTTAGAGGTTTGGTTGGAGGATGAGCTCTTAATAGCATGCTCAGAATAATGGCAAATGTCTCTTTACGTCAAGTGAAAAATGGACCTCATGAATGAGGACCTAAATATCCCTTCTCCTTATTTGTTCAAGTGCAATGGTTACAAGGTAAATAGAATACATAATCCGAAAGTGTGGTACATTGTCTAAGATATATTTTTCCTATTTGCAAATAAAATGAATCACAGTGAACCTTATGTGCAAGTGCCCCAGAGAAAAGAGAAAAATACTTTGTATAAGGACATTCACTCTACATAAGTTTTCCTCTTGCTTCAACCTATCCAATAGTTCAAATGGAAATACAGATACAAATTTGTAAGAAGCATAAAAAGTGATACAAAAACTATTTGACTTTCATTTTCAATTATGGAAACTTGATTACAAAAGCTATGGATTATGTACAAGAGGGAAATTTCTTATTTGAATGCTATAATTTTTGGCATATAATATATAATATTTGCATCCTCTCTATATTTGAAATGGCCAAATAGTTGGTGTCATGAGTTGAGTATAGATCATTTAAGTCAATGCCATTGGTATGGGGATATGGCACTCCGACTTGAGGTTATGGGCATGGAGCTGGACGGTCATACGCAAGTGATATTGAGAGATTTCGATGAGAAGAGCAATTGATTAGATTTTCAACAATCTCTATACTCTAAACAGAAGAAGGTCATCATCTATATAAGTTGCTAAGTGCTCACCTCCTGCATAAAATCGTAGAAATGAGACTAAGTATAAAATTGTTAAGGCTCTGCGGGGATAAATTAACAAAAAATAAACTTACATCACCCATTTGTTGACCAATTAGATATTCCAATAGTAGTTTTTCATTGTAGCAAACTCTCCATCTATAGTTAATATGAACGTCACCCTACTCCGGCACTTTGCAAAGAATAATTATTGTGTTGTCCAATATTTCGTAGACTTGAACCACTACCTCGAAGCACTTTACTAGCTTTTCCAAAGAACTGTTTTGGTAAAGGAAAACACATTTTAGTGATTTTCTTTCTCCCCTCTCCCTCTCCCTCTCCCTCTCATGGAACTTACTACTTCACATTGTCATGGTAGCCTTCAGTTGAGTTGGCTAGAAAGCATCTATGTGTGGGAATATCATAAAAAATTGGGCTCCAATGAGATCCATAAGGCAAGGAGGATAATAAAGTTTGGCAATTAAAAAAATATTTGAGATAACTTAAAACAAGCATACCTAAAAGGCATTATCTTTCATGGTATGCCATAACCAGATGTTATACAAGATCCAAATTGCAATCTTGGTACCACGGGCACACGTCCAAATACGATGTTCCCTCTTGGGGGTCAAAACTATTGATAGGAGAGAATCTATGATAAAAAATTATCTTGAATATCAAAGGAAAGATTTACAATAATTAAGCTACAAAAGCAAATAAATAGTAAGATTTAGGTCATATGCATATGAGAAAAACATGCAAAAATTTTAGAGTTTCACAAAAACCTTAAGACTATGGTCATTACATGATCATTGACATCCTTTTGAAGGCTTGAGAGGACTTGAATATCCTCCTCACTAAAGTGGATGGTCTTGAGCTACTATTAGTGTTGCCTTCTTAGAGGCAACACAACATCAAAAAATGAACCCAGCATCTCAAGCACCTCACAATTATCCTCATGCATGCTAACATGCCTCTCTCTTTTCTGCGCAGCCTCTCTCTCAGTCTCTACCTACCTAGCCTTTATCTCCCCCCTAACCTCTATCTCATGAGCCTCCCTTTCTTCCTAGGCAACCTTTTGGGCATTTAGCCTCATGTCGTGAGAATATGAGGGTGTGACATTCGTCATCTTCACCTCCTTACTCTTTTTTAGGGGAGGAATCTCTAAAATTCCATTCATTTTCTTATCTGTAATGCCTTATGGAACTAGCAACTTGTTGTATCTGAACCTGAATAACCTAAAGGATGTGAAGTCCTTAGGCATCACTATCACCCTATGGGCATGAGATGCCAAAATATAGGAGTCCTAAAAAAATTCTACCATAAAGTCCTCGACAGCTTCATGCAAGAAATCTAGTGTTGAGGCAAGCCGATGGAAGTCCAAGTTTTTTTGTTTCACATATATATTTAACAATCTTGGTAAATGGCATCTTCACACTTGCAGGCTCATGGCAGTTCATGATCCTCCTTAGCTCTTTTTGGACTGGGGTATGCTGTTGGTACCACTTATAACAAGCTCTAGTCTGCAAGGGGGTCATCCTCTTCTCAGAAATGGATCCTTACTATTGAACTTGAGCCAAGGGTCGATGCATCATCCTACACATTCTGTCTAGAAGGTGCTCCCTACTATGCAATGTGTGGGTCTCTTGACAATACTACCCTCGTGGTGTGCTTTATTTTAGCCATGTCTACAAAAGAGTGCAAGCATAGTACTAGAACTCTCAATGAGGAAAGGGCAAAAAACTAGAAAAATGGAATAAAAAAGACTAAGCCTACACAATGTGGGGGAGGGGATCCCAAAACTAGGAACCCTCCCCCCCCCCCCCCCCCCCACAACATTGTTTAGGGCAAGGAGAACTGCAGAACGTGAGGATGATCCCAAAATTAGGAGGCTCCCCCTTTGCATTCAAAATGCAAGGGGAGGTCCCGATTTTAGGAGTCCCCCCTCCCCCCCATGTTTCCCCTGTCATCACATTGTGTAGCTCCTAGCTACCAGGGGGAACTACACAATGCGAGCGAGAGGGTCACAACATTAGGAGGCCCCCCTTAACATTGTGCAGCTCTTGACAGGGTGGGGGAGGACCACACAACATGATGGTGGGGGGTTGCAAGATTGGGAGGGTCCCCCCTTGCATTGTGCGGCTCATGTTAAGGGGGATGGTACAACGCGAGGGGATTGGATCGAGATTTTTTCACATCCCCCTCACATTGTGTAGGATCTAGACCAACACAAGGGGAGGATGCTCTTTCAGCTCATTATGGCCATATCACATTGTGTGGGCTTCGCACAGGGAGAGACTCACTATTGTAGATGAGCACTGAGAGCTATGAAGGTTCAAGAGGCTAGCAACATGCAAAGTAAAAAATCAATCGACTATCAAATTTTGTGTTATATATGATTCTTACATGTGTTGACATCACTCAATGCCACATCAATGAGTGATGTCACTCAATTCTTACATGTGTGCATCCACACATGTGAGAATTAAAGGCACATACCATGCGTCTACCACCATGGTCCCTTTACATGTGAAGAAATGAGTGAGGCACTACATGTCTACCACATGAGGCTATAAAGGGCCAAGCTAGGAGCAGATTCGCCCCCTATTTTGCACTCACTCACTCACTCCCTCTCTATCGCTCTACTCTCTCTCTCCTACCATTCCCCGAGCTCATGTTGCTTGATCAAAGGTCTGTTCTCGCTCTTTGTTCTAAGGTTTGGCCCCCATTGCACTCTCTTTTGGACTTCTATTGTTTTCGTATAGTAGCTTGCACCCCCCCCCCCCTTCCCTAGGCATTGGAACTACACAATGTGAGGAGGGGGTTTCAAAATGTCAAGGCCCCTCCCTCATGTTATGCAGTCCCCACTCCCAAAACAACCACCATGGACCAGCACAACTCGAGGGGAGGGCCTTGAGATTTCGAACCTCCCTCTCATGTTTTGTCATCCCCCCATCCCAAAACAACCACCAAGGGCCAACACAACATGAGGGGAGGGCCTCAAGATTTTAGAGCCCCCTCTCACATTGTGTTATTTTTTCTTGAGCCCGCACCAAAGCACCAAGGACCCACACAACACGAGGGGGGGCTCAAGATTTTGAAAATCCCCCCACGTTATGCTAGACTGCACTACCCCAAACTATCAAGGACCCACATAAGGGGGGGCCTTGAGATTTTGAGCCCCATCTCCTTACATTCTGAGGGTCCACCCCATCGCAAACTGCTAAGAACCTTCACAATGCAAGGAGGGACCTTGAGATTTTGAAACCCCCCCTTGTCTGATTGGTGTTTCTCATATACTTGTGTTTATAGATATGGATGTTACATAGGTGCATCATATCGAGGGGACTGGTCTTTTGGAGAAACACTTTTGGAGAAACAAGATGCGATGAGAATTTTTTGTCAAGGCCTTGGCTTTCAAAAACTACATGCCAAGTACTACTTAGTATATGCATCATTCAGGCTTATGAGAACGAGATCAAGGATCCCAATATGCTTGCAGAATATGGAAAAAAGTACTTGATTAGAAATAGATCAATTCCAAAAATTGACCAACAATCTTTAAATGAACTAGAGCAACAATTACAAGAAGAAGCTTGGCCATCTTCAAAGAGTCCACAAGTAGAGGAGTGAGCTTCATTATTGTATACTCAAGAATAGTGGTTTTTTGAAAAAAGTGAGTTGTATATTTATTATGTAAAATGTTTCTTCCAAAAATAAATAATTGTTAAGTGTTCATCTATGTCAAAATGTCTACAAACACCTCAAGTATTAGTGCACAAATCGGATGTCGTATGCGTACGTAGCGAGCGCCGAAAGGTCTCCAAGCACAAAGAACTCTACTTTTTGCTCAAAATCCAAGAGAATAGACTTGCACGACATGAAGCAAGAAGACCAATTGGGTACAATCTCCCCCCATGCCTTGTGTGAGCACTCCACAAAGCATGTATTTAATATATTATTCATCTCCAAGTTCAAAAATAGCCAAAATTTACAATTAGCATGCTTTAGCTTTTATGTTTGCTTTTGTCCAAATAAAGAATAAAGTGGTTGGGCACCCCAAGGGTCGGGCTGTGCCCAAATAAAATGACAAATAATGAATATTTAAATCATGCGCCCATGTGCATACAAAATAATAAATATATGACAAGTGCTTTAATAAATAAGCGCGTCAAAATAAATATTGGCACCGTGCCTAAGACGCATGCCCATCTAAAATGATAATTTTTTCTAAATAACTTGAATACACGCTATCATCCAGTGCTTCCCAGCGCCACCGCCGCCTACTCTACACATCAACTGAAGCATTCACAATTGTTAGAAAATAATAAAATTAAACCAACAAAAGTGAATACCTAGCAGTCTTCAGCTACAAAATAAATAAATAGGTTGAAACTTTGTACTAACCTTAATTTAATACGAGTGAGCACTCTAAACTCATAAACATCCATTAATTTAAATATGTATTTTGCGGAATCACCCGCTATGGAATCACCCACTTGCACATTAAATTAATGTGACGCCCGAAAATGACAGGCATCCCCATCAACTTTTCACACAAGGAATCAACCTTGTGTACAAGCCCCGGAAAATAAATATAATTTTATGGAATCCACCACAAAACCTCACGGAATCCACCGTGGAATATGCCTCATGGCATCATACCCCTAGGGTGGGATAGCAATTGTCCTCAATTGCTATTAGCTCAATGTGGAGCGAGCAGTGAGGGGTAAGCACTTAGGTCACAACCATACATCCATTGGGCCTCTTCAATAGGATGATTTTTAAATTTCACCAAATATCTAGAATATCTACGACTAGTTCTAGTGGTCATAAAGTCGGTATCTAAAATAGTCTCAAGTTCAAGGATTTCAATTTCTTCTTCTAACAAAGGAGGATTTTCATAAACAGGGTGAACATGTAATTGGCCTTTGAAAGGTCGTAACAAGCTGATATGAAAAGTGTTGTGGATTTTCCAGTGTTGGGGTAGTTCTAATTTAAAGGCATTGTCATTGATTTTGTGAATGATTTTGAAAGGTCCATAAAATCTAGGAGCTAAATTTACAACAAGGTGTTTCTCAACACTTTGTAGTCTTTGCTTTTCAATTTGTAACCAAACATAATCATCAACTATGAAATTCATAGCTTTTCTTTTCTTGTTTGCTTGTTTAGTATATGATTGCTAGGCTTTCGCAATCATATCTTTAACTTCATCAAAAATAGTAGCATGCATGTTTGCAATATCATCAGCAGCTTTAACTTTGTTTGACAATGAAGTAAGAGATGCAAGCAATCTATATCCATAAATGATTTCAAAATGTGATTTTCATGTAGCTGTATGTGGAGTGTTATTGTATGCAAACTGAAGTAAATGTAAGTGTGTATCCCAGGTTTGTGGTTTTGAAATTGTGTATGCACGTAAAAGATCTAAGATTGTACTGTTTGTAGCTTCTATTTTCCCATTTGTTTCAGGATGAAATGCAGATGAAAAATCAATCTTTGTGCCTAAATTAGCAAAAAAAGTAGTCCAAAAATTATTGCAAAATCTAGAATCATGATCAGAAATAATAACTTTTGGTAAATCGTGGTTAGTGAAAACAGTTTTCAGAAACAATTGAGCACCTTGAGATGCAGTTAATGTTTTCTTACATGGAATGAAATATGTATGTTTGCTAAACCGATCTACAACAGTCCAAATCATATCGTGATTAGCTTGAGTGTTAGGTAAACTAGTAATAAAATCCATTGAAATATGTTCCCATGGTCTTTCAGGTATTGGTAAAGGCATTAACAAACCATATTGCTTACCATGGTGTCGCTTAACTCTTTGACAAATTAAACACTCAGATACAAAGTTAGAAACATCAGATTCCATTTATGACCAATAAAAATCTTCAATCAAAGTACGTAAAGTGGAAATAATATCTATATGGCCTTGATATGGGGGACAATGAATTTCGTGCAACACAAATGATCTAAATGGAATAGTTACACATAACATTTTCTCATAAAACACAAATCCATTAGCATAAGACAATGAATCAATTAGAATCTAGTTATTGTCAATTAATTTATTCCAATCAGCTTAAAAAATGGGGTCTTGATCATAGGTATCTTTCATAGGGATAAAAGAATCAAAAGATATCACAGAAATATTATGAATAGTTGGTCTTCTACTCAAGGCATCGACAACAACATTTTCTTTTCCGTATTGATATTAGATAAGTGGATGAAAACTTTGAATAAAGGCAGTCCATTTAATGTGTCAGTCAGATATTTGTGGTTGACTAAGGAGATGTTTGATACTTTGTTGGTTAGTTTTAAACATGAATTTAGATCCCATTAAATAGTGTTTCCATTGATGTAAAGCTTATACTACAGTTAGCAATTCCTTATCATAGCTAGAATACTTGAGTTCAAAAGGTTTAAGCTTGTAGAGCTGGAGTAGACTATGGGATGTGAATCTTGCATAAGGACAACTCCTATTCCAGATCCACTAGCGTCAGTGACTATTAGAAAAAATGGTCTATTAAAGTCAGGGAGTTGCAATACAGGAGCATGCATTAAAGCATGTTTCAGTAAATCAAAATACTTTTGTTGATTTTCAGACCAATGATACACAATACCTTTCTTTAATAATTTTGTCAAAGGTAATGCAAGCAATGAAAAATTTCTCACAATTTTTTTGTAAAAGCTAGCAAGACCTAAGAAAGAACGTAATTCATGCACATTTTTAGGTATCGGCCAATTCAAAATTGCTTCTATCTTTTTAGGATCAACTTTAATACCTTCAAATGAAACAATATGTCCTAAGTATTCAATTTGTATTTGAAAAAGTTCACTCTTTTCAGGATTAGCATATAATTGATTATCTTTGAGTAATTTGAAAACCAAAGATAAATGTTCATAATGCTTGTTCTCATTCTTATTAAAAACCAATATGTCATTGAAAAAAACAATGACACAATACTGATGCTTCAAAAATATGTGATTCATCATACAATTGAATGTGGCTGGTGCATTAGTTATAAACCAAAAGGCATAACAAGGAATTCATAATGTCCAAATTGAGTTCTAAATGCAATTTTGAAAATGTCAGATGTGTCCAGTCGTACTTGATGGTATCCATATTTAATATCTATTTTGCTAAATATTGCCCTTGTAGTTTATCCATGAGATCATCTACCTTAAGGATCGAATATCTATTTTTAACAGTGATTTTATTTAGGGCACGATAATCAATGCACATCCTATAGGTGTTGTTTTTCTTTTTAACTAATAGGGCAGGTGCACCAAATGGAGAACTACTGGGTCTAATAAGTCCTCGGGTTAACAATTATTCAACTTGATTTTAAATTTCTTTCTGTTCAATTTGATTATATTGATAAGGTGCTTTACATGATGGTTGAGAACCTAGAATTAAGTCTATTTTATGATCTTCAAGACGTGTGGGTGGTAAACTAGGTGGTAAGTTAGCAGCAAAACAATCTTTAAATTGTGAAAGAAATTGTGTGTACCTAGGATGCATCTTATTTTTCTTAACTTCTATTTCATTCACCCAGATTAAATAGGATTTGCTACCTTTTCTTAATGCAGTTTAGCTTGTGTATGACTAAGCAATGGAAAATTATCAAAAGTGTGCATACCATGCAAGGTGATTTGTTTCCCATGAGAATGAATCTTCATTGAATGCGTGGAATAATCTATATCGAGATTATACTGATGATGCCAAGGCATTCCTAAAATAATGTCACTAGATTGCAGAGGTACAACTAAGAAATTTCTACGTTCAACATAATCACCAAATTTAATTTCTAAATCATGTACTTCTTGTGTTCCATTGTATCTAGCGCCTAAGAATGCAGCCTTGATGCGATAATGAGTAGAAACAGTATGTAAATTCAATTCTTTGACCAATTTTATAGAAATAAAATCATGTGTACTCCCATCATCATATAAAACAATGTTTTCTTTACCATGCACAAGATATTTCATCGTTAATAAAGAATGGGGATTTGGTATACTTGGTAAAGTATCTGAAGTAGTGTCGTTATCGTCATTGTCTTCCATGAAATCTGGCATTTCTTCATGTTCTTCATCTTCAGTCGCTCCCAAATAGTTGATGTGAATAGTTGGCTTTTTGGATTAACAATTCGCCGCTAGATGTCCATGTTTATGGAATTTATAATAGACTATGGATATGGCTTTAGAAACATTATTGGTAATAGCGGGAAGTTTAGGAATGTTGGGATTTGGCTGAAGAGATGGTTTAGGATTTGGATTTGTGTTTGATGGTAAAGCAGGGGTCATGTCTAAGATTTACGGAATGAAGATGGAAGAAAGCGGTTTTGATTGAGTCTTTGAAAATTAGAATTGAATTTCTTTGTACCAAAGTTACCATTGTTTGAGAATTGTTGTGGTCGCTTCTCTCGTCCTCGAATTTTTTCTTCAACATCATGGGCCAAGGAAATCGCATCCTCGAGAATCGTTGGCTTGAACACGTTCACTTCTGCATGGAAGTGACCAAGTAAACCAAACATAAAATTGTGCTTATGGGTCGCCTCAGGTATATCTTCAAACATTCAAAGTTGCAATAAAGCATTCCAAAAATGCTCGGTATATTGTGAAATAGGCTCGCGATCTCTTTGTTGCAAAAGACCCCACTCTTTGATTGCTTTTTCATGGAATTGGGATGGAAGAAAATTCTACAAAAATTTCTTTTGGAAAGTCTCCCAAGTAGTAGTGCAATCAATGCTTTTGCAGACAACAGTCCACCATAGGGATGCTCTGTTCACTAAATTATTAGTGACATACTTAATTTTGTCTTTTTCGGCATACTATTCTTCATGGAAATAATAATCAAATTGACTGACAAAAGCAAGTACAGTCTTTCCATCACGTGACCCATTGAAAGTACGAAATTTGAAATTTCCTTTACTTATCTTGGTTTCTTTCCGAATAGATTGTGCTTCAAGTGTCGCATCAATCGTATGTCGTATAATATCTTCAGGTTGTTGCGGTCCATCTTGATCGGCGGTAGATCGTTGAAGACTGGCCAATTGAGCTTGCAAAGTTTGACATGCTCTTCGTTCCTCTTGAAGCTGCATCATAATTAGGTCCAGTTTTTGTTCCATCGTTAGTTCCGATAGATCACCTTCGGCCATAAAATCTTCCATATTTTGATATGTCATCCTGCAAAATTTCAAACAACCTCACACACTTGAAATCCTATTAGCAGGATGAGCATAGCTTAAGGTCGGGTTTACAAGGCTTGTTTTTTTTTTAAAAGTGGCTTTTTAGCAATCTTTCTTCTTCACAGTTACAAAAATTGATGTTGGCCTTATTTCAAGTGAATACGTTGTCGTGTTGTTGCGCATCCGAGTCGTATACACCTCCATTTCTTTTGTTGTGCATTTGTGTTATTTTCTACGTGTGATTCATTGTTTGTGTGATGCATTTCGATAATCTGCATCCAATGTATATATATTCCCTTAGTGCATGTGTATGATTTTGTTTGGTTGCATGATGTGTGTGTGTTAGAAAAATATGAAAAACTGATGCCAAAGGATATTATCAAGCTAATAATTTCAATGATGATCTCTAAGAAAAGTGCAGGGAATTATGCTTAGTTCAAAAGTTTCCATGACATAGAGTTGAAGGAAGCCTCTCAAAAGTTCTGAAGCGAGCAAAGCGCTAGTGAAGCACCGAGGGAGTACTTTGCCATCTAATCTTCAAGGCCGAAGTCGCAGTTTGTGCGTAGATCACCCATCACAAAGCTATCTGTTAATGGGGCAATTGATGACTCCAAAGATACCCCCTAAAAGAAAGGCTCAAAGGTGGATGGTGCTGCAGAAAAAGTAGTGGAAGGAGCCTTGAAGGTTAGCCCACAGAAAGAAATGAAAGACACCGTAAAGAGAAGTGGCAATGCATGGGTAGAAGAGAAAGAAACAAGTCCTAAATCAGACAGCAAGAAGTTGTTGAGTCATGAATTTGGTGCTGAATCTTCAGATCTAAAACCATGCACTGATCCCCATTTGGACCTCTCAAAGAGCAAACTGGCAGAACTGAAGACTATCGCCAAAGCTAAAGGTGTAAGAGGTTATTCAAGGATGAAGAGGCGAAACGTATTTTTGGGTTTTAAACCACTTTTGGAGGGAAAAAGCAAGAAAAAAAAGCAGGTTGTTTTGGGGAGAGAGAGAGAGAGAGAGAGAGAGCGCGCATGGAGGATATACTCGGTTGCAGAGAGTAAGAGAAGCTCTGGATCTGGCCTATCTCATGTCCAATCTCCTCAAAACGGGCCTCGATCGTCAAACCCTAGCCATCCTCATCACCGTGTACGAGCATGGGGTCAATCCGGAGGCTCTGGCTGTTGTGGTCAAGGAGCTGCGCAGGGAAGGTGCGGTACTGTGTGCAAACCGGCCGTAGGGCATTGATTATACCCTCATATTGACCGGTGCACGGAGGAGCAACCATTGTGAACTTTGTTCCGATGCTATGCCTTTTGAAACATTGATCGTTGCCAGATAGTTACAAATCAATATGCATGCACAGGCCTCTGCATTTCCCTTTTCAACATTGATTTTTGCCGGACATTGACGAATTAATAGAAAGAACGACAGGAGGAATCGGACAGCCCACGCTCCCTTTGGTACTACATCGACTCGATTCTCTATTGCCTCGGACTTAAAGAATGATCGTGCTAAGGAGGCTGCCAATTTCACGTCTCAAGTGATCATTATGAATCATCCTGGTCAGATTGGTAATGGATATGCTCTTGTTCTTGACTGTCACACTTTACACATAGCTGTGAAGTTTGCTGAAATTCTGACCAAAAATTGATCGACGTTCTGGCAAAGAGCTGGAGAAGGAGCCTAAGTTTTTGAAGAATGGAGATGCCGGGTTTGTGAAAATGATTCCTACCAAGCCAATGACTGTAGAGACCTTTGCTGAATATCCTCCGCTTGGACGTTTTGCTGTCCGTGATATGAGGCAAACAGTGGCTGTGGGTATCATCAAGGTGTTTAACTCTTAGAAACATGAATCGTATACAATAAAATAGTTTATAAAGTAGATTGCTGATGATGAACTCATACCATCTTTGATTATAGAGGTCGTGCTGGTAAACAGAGAATGGCTATTCTTATGCACACACAATTCCAGTTGTGAACCCTTGATACTCAAAAACGGGAGTTGGATTGCTGAAAGCTTCTGCTAGTCTGGTTATAGAATGTACATGCTGATGTGATCCGAATTTGATAGAAATCTCTGAGAGCATCTAAAATCTGATGTGTGGTACAACAGAAGGTTCTCTGCACTAAAGGACATGCTTGACTGGATTATTAGTTAATGCCCATTATTCCGTTCAATGTAAATGTCATCATACATCTGAATGTAAACAGTTTATGAGATACTTCAGATTTTTCTGAACATGAACTTCATGTAACTCACTTGACAAGGAATATAGTGAACTTTGGCATCTAATATTTGGGTTTATCTTGTTAGTTTCTTTCCTTGCTGTTCCTTGAACCCCGTATTCTGCAGCTCTTACACAATCTCTACGACATTTCTGGTGAACCCGACGTGAAATTGCTGCGTCACTTTTCAGCAAGATGGGAGACTCGCAAGAAGAGATGACAGATGATAATGTCATGAAGAACCTGTTTCAGTCATTTACCATTTATATGCAGCAGCAAGCTCACGCAAAACGTGACAGTGATGCTATGGATGCCTTGAAAGCTGTCCAACAGGAGATGAAGCAGTTTAATGGCCAGCAAGTGTCAACTTACCTGCATTTGTATGAAGAAAAGATGAAGTTTTTTGGGGTTTCTCAAGATGTTTGGAGCCGCTACTTCTTGCGGATCGTGGTGCGCGCTCTTGAAGTCCGAATTTCAGAAATTCAAGAAACACATGCAGGTTGGGCAGAATTTAAGAAGGCATTAAAAGATGAATATTTCCTGGAGGATACAGGTCTTATGAATCGCAGGAATTTCTTAGCATGGGTTTCTATGCCTAATAAGGGACTTTCTATTACCGCTCTTCTGCGAGAGTTTGAGAGCCGCTATGATCAGTTGGATGGGACTGAGTAGCAAGCTTTGGAGATGCAGAAGGTGGAGTTATTTTTACAAGCTGCTGATGCTGATTTACAGGAAAAGTAGGATGATCTTTTGGAAGATCAAGCTACTGATTCAGGTTTAAAGACCGAGTTGAGACATGTCATTGATGTTGTGAATGCTCTTGTTAAGAAGCAGCGCAGGAGAGTACGATTGCATCGTAATACAGGATCAGTTCCTGAAAAATCCTTGGAGACTTCTTCTTCTACCCCTGCTGCAACTTCTTTGCCTAAGCCTACTCCTCCTGCTGTGAATCCACCAGTTCCTGCTACTCCAGTGCCCTTATCTGTAGATGACGTTATTAAAGGCTTGGCAGATTTGACGATTGAAGCAGTCAAAGCTGAAGTTGGTAAGTTAAAGGAGCAACTTATGTCAGTACCTGCTGTAACACCTGCTCCAACGACTGCTTTTCCAGCTGGTCAGTGAAAAGGGAGACGATGTATTTGGTGCGATAGTACAGAGCACCAACACTGCAGAGATTGTGATGCTTTTCAGGAAGCACGTAAGAAGAATGTAGTGTTCTGGGGACAAGATGGGAAGATATGGCTGACAGAGACTGGCACTCCTCTTGACACGAACTTCGGTAAGGGAGGCATGAAGAAGCTTGTTGATGATATGGCTACGCGATCAGCTTATGTGAGTGTTAGAGGAGATGCTTCAGCTTATGGAATCCAGCTTGAGCAAAAATCTGATGGAGACTCTGCTTTATGGTCCTCTGCCTTGGAGATAGCAAGAAGAGGAAAAGTTCAGGCATCTACTATGACTTGTGTGGGCTCCAACATCCGAGGAGAAACAGGATGGGATTCTCCTGTTGACAGGTATTCTATTTTTGCTTATATGGCTAAAACACAGGGTTTAGATGCCATGGTTGAGGAAAAGAGAAGAAGAGATGAGGAGGGTCCCAGCACCTCCAAAAAAACTAGAGGGGGTGACTTTGTTTCACCACCTATTACAGCTCCACCTATGTCAAGTTCTCCAGCTCAATCAAGTCCTGAACAACCTATGGGAGACAAGCAGATGAAAGAAAAGAAGCAACCAAGAAAAGAGCCAGGATTCAAGCTCTTGTCAGACCTTGATATGCAGACGGATATGAGTAAGATTTTTCATGAAAGAATTTTGAATAGTGAAGTCACTTTTACTGTTGGAGAAGCTCTTGGGATTGCTAGAAGAGAAATACAGGATCAGATGCAGGCTCTTTTGCGGAGGAAACGACATGCGATGGAAGGACCTGCTTTACAGGGATTGTGGCATGGAGCTCTTGGGGAAGAGCATGATGATACAGTGATGGTTGAGAATGCTTCTATTAATCCACAATTGGAGAAAATAGTTCAGCCTATGCAGTATGAAGATGATGATACCCCTATTCTCATTCCTCGCAGCCATTTTTCACGAAGTCATTGGGCTAGAGCAACCATTGAGACGGTGGTAAGGATTGGAGAGAAACAAATTCCTTTGATCGCTTTAGTCAATCATCGTTCTGAGATTAATCTTATTGCTCGAGGAGTTTATGAGAGTGGCAAGTGGCCTATGGATGCAGAGCATGGCTGGCGCATGAGAGCCGCCAATAATACTTCTGGTGATATGTATGCTGCTTGTCCGAGTATCAGAATTTCTATTGGTAATGTTGAAGAGGATTATCATTGCTTTGTTCAGGATTCTTGCTCTTATCCGATTATTCTTGGACAGCCTTTCATTACAGAAGCAAGAATGGAAACGAAAGTGATGGATGACGGGTCAGCTTATGCGCGGATACGCAGTAAAGATGGTATGCGAGCTGTACAGTTTATGACTGTTGGGGTAAATCATCCGAGAAACAGGGACTCCTTGCGTGAGGCACCACTACCTGCGAAGGAGTTGGATTTTCATTAGGTACCGCTCTCTTGCGAGACGCCAGTGGTACGAAGCGGAGAAAAGAGAAGATCTCGCCTCCTGGCAGCCAGTCTTTCTCCAATAATTTTGTTGGTTTTTCTTTAGATAGTTCAGTGAGTTATTAGAAAATTTCAGATTTGCCTAGAGTTGCCATGCAGTACATTGGTCGTAAGGAGAAAGAGTTGAAGAATGTAGGTATTTTGCAAGTAGAAGAGCATGTAGATGGATTGTATGAAGGGATGTCTTATGCGGATACATTGTTTGAGATGGGAGCAATGCTGAAAACTGATGTATGTAAGGGTTCAAAGATCATACCTGTGCAAACCTTGGATATGTTTCAGGAAATTTCTGGTTTTATGCTGAAAACAGAGTTAGAGGCTGAGAAAACTCAGCAAACTGAATTTATGGCTGATCTTGATCAGCTAACAGAGCTGCAGAGGGCTGAATTCATTCAGCCAACAGAGTTAAATGCAGAAAAATTTCTGCATACAGAGTTTCAAGATGCACCTATGCAGTCCATTGAGCCGAGGGCTGAATCCATTCAGCCAACAGAGTTGAATGCAGGAAAATTTCTGCATACAGAGTTTCAGGCTGCACCCATGCAGTCCATAGAGCGAAAGGCTGAAATTTTTCAGGCAACAGAGTTGAAAGTTGCTGAAAATTTGCAGAAATTGCAGCAAAGAAAAGAGTGCTTGAATGATGCCAAGATTGATACAAAATATAAAACAGTTGATAAGAAGGTTAAGCCGGTTGCAGGCGCGCTTCCTTCTGATAGTGATGAGCAGATTGAAAAAGCTATGAAGCAGCCTATGTTGAGAGATCCTGCGAATATTGGACATAAATTTACAGCTGAAACTCTTACAGAATTGAAGATTGGAAATGATGATTTCTTGCTTCCAGTGGAAAAAGAATGTTTTAGAGAGATGCTTGGACGTCATGGTAAGGCATTTGCTTTCTTTCCACATGAAATTGGCTGCATTAGTCCCGAATTGGTTGCACCTATGGTCATCTTCACTGTTCCTCATGTACCATGGAATATACATCCTATACTTGTGCCTAAAGCACACTTGCCAAAGCTGATAGAGTTACTGAATGAGAAGATTAAGATGGGAATTTTGGAACCCTCTTCTGCACCCTATTCTAACAGGTGGTTTACTGTACCAAAGAAGAATGGTACTTTGAGATTTATTCAGGATATGCAGCCCGTGAACAAAGTGACAATCAGGAATGTGGGAACAGGTCCAGTTGTGGATGAATTTGCTGAGGCTTTTGCAGGACGAGCCATCTATTCTCTAGGTGACTTGTATTCAGGTTATGATCAGTTTCAGCTTGCCTTGGAAAGCAGGGATATTACTACTATGCAGACACCTATTGGTCTTGTGAGGATATGTACCTTGCCTCAAGATGCCACAAACTCAGTTGCTCATATGATGAATGCTATGCATAGAGTTCTACGAGACTATATTCCGCAGTATACCATGCCTTTTCTAGATGATGTGCCTATTAAGGGTTGTGCAGAAGAAGAAAAGAATGAAAGTCTTGATTTGCGTGGATGTAGACAGTTTGTGGCTGACCACTTAATTGCTTGTGAGCAAATATTGACACGATTAGAGGAGGTAAATTTGACACTTTCAGGGTTGAAATCTGTCTTTGGTGTTAATGAAGTCATCATAGTTGGGCATATGGTTGGATATTATGGCAGGAAGCCTTCACCTGCAAAGGTGGATGCCATAAACAGGATTGCAGAGTATTGCTCGACTACTTCAGAGGTGCGGAGATTTGTGGGAGCTTGTGTATTTTACATGATTTGGATTCCTCATTTTTCTCATATAGCAGATATTCTCTATCAGCTGCTTCGAAAGGGGCAGAAATTTCATTGGGATGAGAAGCATTCGAAAGCCATGCGTAAGCTCAAGAAGCTGTTGCAGTCAGCTCCTACTCTTCGCAAGGCAGATTATCAGTGTGGGCGGCTGATCATGTTGACAGTTGATACTAGCCCTATCGGTATAGGTTGGGCAGTGGGACAGGATGATGCTGATGGAAATAGGTATGCAATCCTCTTTGGAGCTAAAGTTCTTAATGAGCGACAGAGGAGGTATCCGCAGATTAAAAGAGAGTTGTGGGGAGTAGTCACTGCACTGAAGTGTGACAAAGGGTATTTTATTGGAGCTTCAGTTGTTGTGGAAACAGATTGTTTGCCTTTGCTTGGTATGATTACTAGTTGCTCGACTGCAGATATAGCGATGCTTCGGTGGATTGCCTATATCAAATCATTAAATCCAAAATTTCGACACATAGCAGGGAAAGATAATCCAGTTGGCTGACATGCTATCTAGAGCGAGATATGAGGATGAGGAGTCAATGCTTGCAGAAGATGATGAGACAGAGTTTGTTGCTTCTGTCCTTGTTCATGATTGTCATGTATCTACTGTTGAAACCTTTATTGAAGAACTTTATGTTGATGAGTGGCTGCAAATTGGACAGTATCTAAGTTCATTGACTCGAAGAGCTGATTGGACAGATGATGAATTCAAGAAAATCAGAAGGAAGGCTTATGGGTATTTCTTGAAAGATGGTTTTCTTTGGAAGCATCCAAAGAAGAGAGGAGGCTTGCCCTTGAGAGTAGTTTGTGATAGAGCGATGCAGATACAAATTATGCGAGAGTTTCATGAGAGCTCATGGGCTGGACATAGAGGTGTGTGGGCTACCTATGAGAAAATCAAAGAAAGATACTGGTGGAAAGGGATGTCTAAAGATGTTTCTCCCTTTGTGGAGACTTGCAGGGACTGCCAGCTTTACTCTTTAGTGCGACATCGTGATGAGTTGCATCCAACTTATCCACTATGCATGCATTATAAGTGGGTGGTAGACTTGGTTACTTTGCCAGTGGGACTTTGGCAGATGAGATATCTTGTCTTGGCTAGGGAGGATCTTACAAACTATGTTGAAGGCAGATCTTTGCGAACAAAGAACACCACTACAGTATGTAAATTCTTGTTGGAAGAAATATTTTGCAGGTATGGATGTATAGGCAAGATTACAGCTGATCGTGGAGAGCTAGATGCAGATGAAGCTAGAGAATTTTTCTCACAGCTTGGGATTAAATTGGCTCTTACTACTGCCTATAATCCAGAGGGAAATGGCAAGAGTGAAAGAGGACATCCACCAATAGTTAAAGCATTGGCAAAAGCTTGTAGAGGTCGGATTGGGGATTGGCCGAGATTACTACCTTTTGCGTTGTGGGCTGATCGCTCTACACATAGTGTGACTACTGGATACATGCCTGCACAATTGATGAATGGGCAAAAACCTGTCATGCCTATAGAAATTTGTGCTCTCACTTGGAGTGTTCTTCCATGGCATGAGAATTTATCAAGGGAAGAGCTTCTAGCTCTTCGGATTCGTCAACTAGAGAGAAGGTCAGAAGATGTGCAGCTAGTAGTTGATCGTTTGAAGGCAGCCCGACTCAAAAACAAGGACAGGTTTGATTTAAGGCATCGCTTGAGGCCTAGAGCCATAAAAGAAGGAGATTGGGTTCTAGTCTATGACAGTAGTCTAGAGAATCCGCATAGTAGCATGAGAAAAATGGTTCAAAGATGGTTTGGACCGTATGAGGTGAAACAGGTTTTTGACAATGGTACCTATGAGTTGGCTGAATTAGATGGAACAGTACTGAGGGTGCCCATTGCTGGAAAACGAGTCAAGATTTTCAAGAGAAGAGAAGATGAAGAATATGCACTTGAAGCGTTGACAGAAGAAGAGCAGGTAGAAGAAAGACAAGCAGAAGAAACAGAGAACATAGATGATGAAGCTGATGGAGAAACAGGCCTACTAGAAACAGAAGATGGACTCGACCTGTTTGTGGATTTCAATGATCCTGGATAGTTGGCACATCCGGAGGACGCGCAGGTTTAGAGGGGGTGGATGTCGTGCTGCTGTGCATCCGAGTCCTATACACCTCCATTTCTTTTGTTGTGCATTTGTGTTATTTTCTGCATGTGATTCATTGTTTGTGTGATGCATTTCGATAATCTGCATCCAATGTATATATATTCCCTTAATGCATGTGTATGATTTTGTTTGGTTGCATGATGTGTGTGTGTTAGAAAAATATGAAAAACTGATGCCAAAGGACATTATCAAGCTGATAATTTCAATGATGATCTCTAAGAAAAGTGTAGGGAATTATGCTTAGCTCAAAAGTTTCCATGACATAGAGTTGAAGGAAGTCTCTCAAAAGTTCTGAAGTGAGCAAAGCGCTAGTGAAGCACCGAGGGAGTACTTTGCCATCTAATCTTCAAGGCCGAAGTCGCAGTTTGTGCGTAGATCACCCATCACAAAGTTATCTGTTAATGGGGCAATTGATGACTCCAAAGATACCCCCTAAAAGAAAGGCTCAAAGTTGGATGGTGCTGCAGAACAAGTAGTGAAAGGAGCCTTGAAGGTTAGCCCACAGAAAGAAATGAAAGACACCGTAAAGAGAAGTGGCAATGCATGGGTAGAAGAGAAAGAAACAAGTCCTAAATTAGATAGCAAGAAGTTGTTGAGTCATGAATTTGGTGCTGAATCTTCAAATCTAAAACCATGCACTGATCCCCATTTGGACCTCTCAAAGAGCAAACTGGCAGAACTGAAGACTATCGCCAAAGCTAAAGGTGTAAGAGGTTATTCAAGGATGAAGAGGGGAAACCTATTTTTGGGTTTTAAACCACTTTTGGAGGGAAAAAGCAAGAAAAAAAAGCAGGCTGTTTTGGGGAGAGAGAGAGAGAGAGAGAGAGAGCGCATGGAGGATATACTCGGTTGCAGAGAGCAAGAGAAGCTCTGGATCTGGCCTATCTCATGTACAATCTCCTCAAAACGGGCCTCGATCGTCAAACCCTAGCCATCCTCATCGCCCTGTACGAGCATGGGGTCAATCCGGAGGCTCTGGCTGCTGTGGTCAAGGAGCTACGCAGGGAAGGTGCGGTACTGTGTGCAAACCGGCCGTAGGGCATTGATTATACCCTCATATTGATCGGTGCACGGAGGAGCAACCATTGTGAACTTTGTTCCGATGCTATGCCTTTTGAAACATTGATCGTTGCCAGTCAGTTACAAATCAATATGTATGCACATGCCTTTGCATTTCCCTTTTCAACATTGATTTTTGCCGGACATTGACGAATTAATAGAAAGAACAACAGGAGGAATCGGACAGCCCACACTCCCTTTGGTACTACATCGACTCGATTCTCTGTTGCCTCGGACTTAAAGAATGATCCTGCTAAGGAGGCTGCCAATTTCACGTCTCAAGTGATCATTATGAATCATTCTGGTCAGATTGGTAATGGATATGCTCCTGTTCTTGACTGTCACACTTCACACATAGCTGTGAAGTTTGCTAAAATTCTGACAAAAAATTGATCGATATTCTGGCAAAGAGCTGGAGAAGGAGCCTAAGTTTTTGAAGAACGGAGATGCCGGGTTTGTGAAAATGATTCCTACCAAGCCAATGACTGTAGAGACCTTTGCTGAATATCCTCCGCTTGGACGTTTTGTTGTCCGTGATATGAGGCAAACAGTGGCTGTGGGTGTCATCAAGGTGTTTAACTCTTTGAAACATGAATCATATACAATAAAACAGTTTATAAAGCAGATTGCTGATGATGAACTCATACCATCTTTGATTATAGAGGTCGTGCTGGTAAATAGAGAATGGCTATTCTTATGCATACACAATTCCAGTTGTGAACCCTTGATACTCAAAAACGGGAGTTGGATTGCTGAAAGCTTCTGCTGGTCTGGTTATAGAATGTACATGCTGATGTGATCCTAATTTGATAGAAATCTCTGAGAGCATCTAAAATCAGATGTGTGGTACAACAGAAGGTTCTTTGCACTAAAGGACATGCTTGACTGGATTATTAGTTAATGCCCATTATTCAGTTCAATGTAAATGTCATCATACATCTGAATGTAAACAGTTTATGAGATACTTCAGATTTTTCTGAACATGAACTTCATGTAACTCACTTGACAAGGAATATAGTGAACTTTGGCATCTAATATTTGGTTTCTTCTTGTTAGTTTCTTTCCTTGCTGTTCCTTGAACCCCGTGTTCTGCAGCTCTTACACAATCTCTATGACAACGTCTTCCGTATAATCTATGTGTGATTCTTTGATTGCTAGAATTCATCTCTGACACAGTGCAAGTGTAAATAGGGGCTTGCAGGGAGGTCGAAAACTGGTTCAGGATAAGACGAGTGTGAATGCCCGCTTGAGAGGAGGTTTAAACTTGAAAATTGGAAACCTTAGTAAGCTTAAAAACTTAAGCTTAAGAAAAGCTTAATTTTAAAAAAAATTGGAATTCCACGACATCGGGAGCTGTTTGACGTCGTTGTCGGACTGCACTACATCCTACTGCCACACCGTCGTCAATTGCCCAAGCTTAAGTAAAGCTTAAGCTCTTTTAAGCTCTAAAGCTTATCCTTAATGAGCTTTAAACTTTCTGATCTCTGAAATGAAAAATGACTTTCAAAGAGACTTTCCTAGTGGTCCTTCGCTTCCTGAGAGTGGTCCATCGTGATCCGATTGCGTAGCAGAGGGTTCTTTGCCGCCAAGAACGTGCTGGTATTGACAAATTGTCGTGAGACTGACTGTAGAGCCCGTTCGTTCTAGAAGCTTCACCTTCATGTGAGATGGTAAGCAATTAGAAGCCCTCGATCATCTCAGCTTTGCTCTAATATCACTAGTGCGCAAATCAGATGCTGTATGCATATGTAGCGAGCACCGAAAGGTCCCCAAGAACAAAGAACTCTACTTTTTGCTCAAAATCCAAGAGAATAGACTTGCATGACATGAAGCAAGAAGACCAATTGGGTACAATTCCCCCCCATGCCTTGTGTGAGAGGCCCGCCAAATAAATATAATTTTACGGAATCCACCACAAAACCTCACAGAATCCACCGTGGAATATGCCTCCTGGCATCAAGTATTTATGAGGAACTATTGGTTATGGGTGTTTAAGTTTTTTATTATCTTTGTCTAGTTTTCACCACATAGTATGTTTGATTGATGAATCTCCCATGATTCATTTCTTCTTTGTCTCTCCAAATGTTGCATTACTTTGTTGATTGCAAATGTTCTTAGTGCTCCTTTTCCATTAGCTCTATGGACAAGATTTCTATATGTCCATTGGTGTAATTCTTCTAAAATGTTGGCTTTCTCTACTCCTCCACCATGTCTTGGATGGTTGAAATAGCTGGTACACGCTTGATAATGGGTTTTCTCCATACCTTGAGTTGACCACACTAATAACTACCATATTCCTTGGCAAACCAAGGGGTGTGGTTATATATAATGTGCTATCGAAGCATAAGAATGGATGCTAGATTAGTGCTTCATGCACTTGTGATTAAGCAATTATACTTTATCAGATATTATAAAGATAGCGTACCATGTAGTGGGTAATGTGTTGATCCGTCCATACACTAACCATTGACTTTTTAAATTCAGCCATTGTTGTTTCAAAGGCTTAGTAGTCATCTGAGTTCCATGCTTGTATATCACAAAACTTAAAGATTGTATCTAAAGAATTCCATGTTAGAAGATGCAGATCTAGAACATGACAGAAGTTATGGTGGATGAAAGATAAAAACCAAACTCATGATGACATGGACAAGTAGAGACAAACTATTACAAAAGTGAATCAGGTTCCAAGATGGAAGCTTGGACTCATAAAAACAATATTGTGTAGGAGTGACAATGACAAGACACTTAACTGAAAGTACAAAGCATCATGACATTGTATTCATTCCATATGAAAGTGATAGTCAAGTACAATGCTTTATAGAAGTTTGGTTGTTTCACTCTCCTCACTGTGCATATGGGATTCAGTACAACTCTTCCTGGAGCATACATCATTTTTCTATTTTTCAACACCCCCCCTTAAATGATGAGTCCCTACACTTGCTAGCTTTTGATCCCCCCCTAACATGATAGCATGGCTCGGAAGACTAGCTCATAGGCAGCCTAGTCAAGTTAAAGCTTGAGACTTTACATTTTTGGCAAGGATTTTTACAAAGAAAATTCACTATGGGAACATATTCCTTAGAACAATCTGTCAAAGCTATTGATGGTTGCAGAAGATTCTTCTTCTTCTTCTTCTTCTTCATTCATGAATTGACCTTGGTGGTGCTCATTCTGCATTTATTGTGCTCTTTTCTTGTGAAAACTTTCACTAGCAATATGGTCAGTCTTACCACAATAATGGCATTGCATCTAACTTCTTTTGTCAGTGTTGAATCCTCGACCTCTTCCTTTGGGTCCAGTAGCTCCTTTGGTGTATAGGAGATTTCCCCTATACACCAGTAGCTCCTTTGGTCCAATAGCTCCTTTGGTGTATAGGAGATTTTCCCTTGAGCTGGTCTCTTTTACATCTTTGCTTTTAAATTTGTTTTCTCCATCAAGCAATGAGTGCTCAATGTCTTTGAGTGAGATACTGGGAACATTACTTAGGGTGGACACAAGTTTCTCATATGGATCCTTATTTACACTTGCAACTAGTACGACTATTGCTTCATCTTCATCAATATTCTTCTTAAGAGTTGCAAGCTAGGTTTCTAAGAACTTGAACTTGTTAATGTGTGTGGTCATAGAGGCACTATCTTTGATATCTAGTTTATAAAAATGCATGAGTAATTTTACTTTTGAATTCTTTGCTTGGGTACCAAACATCCTGTCAAGTTCCTCCCAAGCAATTCTAGCATCTCTAATGCCAGAGATATGATGTAGCACATCATCGCTTAGTCCCCACGTGCAATGATGCTTAGTGCCTTGTTATTCATCTTCTTCCATACTTTGGTTTTGAGCTGGTCTTCTTCAACGAACCCATCTTCATCATCTTCCTTCTTGCTATCTGCATCATCTTCAAATAGGTCCCACAAGTCCTTTTGCATAAGGTGATATATGGTCTTCTCCTTCTAGGCATGAAAACCTTCACCATTGAATTTAGGTATTTTCTCAATCTCTACCATGTTGATAAGCTTCAACTAGCCATCAAAAAGTTTGTATTTTAATGTGTCAAGAGACACAAGAAGATCAGTGTCAGATTGACACTAGTTGAGTATTAATGGATACTAGTCGGTACTTGATCTGATTTCTCTCACGAACTTTGTGGATGAATTTTGAACTTCCTCGGGCACTCCCAGAACTGTAATGAACTTTAGAGAGTATTTCTCAATGCTCAAAATCATTGTTGATAGCTTCAATGAGAGGAAACAGTGAAAAATTGTCAAACTTTGAAGCTTTGGCCACAGGGATGATAGTTAGGGTTTCATTGATTGTGATGGATAGAGAGAGAATTTTGGGAAGTCCTTTTAGCTTGAGAATGCCCACTTGGGGGGCTTCAAATGCCCCACAAAGATCTGGAAGATTGTATGTCGTGCTGGTCATTGAGTCACCTCGATTCTCTACCTGCAAATTCTACATCTGTTTCACATTTTTTGACAATACCTAGTCCTATAGAGCATAATGTTGACTTTTGATGTAATGGGAGGAAGTGCCTTCAGTCAAGGAACAACTTACTTGAAGAGACCAAGGGCTGAGGTGCCTTAGTTTTCTCATACTACTTCCTCCAAAGATAGTAGGTATAGCAGTCTGCAGACACAATCAGGGCAACAAGCAGTAGTTTGTGCAATCCTGGAGCTATAGTTGCCCAATGTCAATGATTGATGTACCAAGAAGAATATCTGCAAGCAAACGATCATTATTTAGAAGGAAGTTTGAAGAGATTTGGCATGTGGAGAGAGATATGAGAGCTTCAAGCTTATAGGGTGTTGCTAACTATGGCTGCCATGGAAGCTTCATTGAAGATATAGATGCAAATGAGGTTGAGGATGGGATCCAGCACTCAAATTGAGCTGAGAAGAGATGGAGAGGAGCTATGCCATGCTTGACTAGGCTCTTATACCATATTAGAAGATGCCGATCTAGAGCATGACAGAAGCTATGGCGGATGAAAGATGAAAACCAAACTCATAATGACATGGACAAGTAGAGACAAACTGTTAACACAAGTGAATTAGGTTCGAGGATGGAAGCTTGGACTCATAAACACAATCTTGTGTAGGATTGGCAATGACAAGACACTTAATTGAAAGTACAAAGCATCATGATATTGTATTCATTCCATATGAAAGTGATAGTCAAGTACAATGCTTTATAGAAGTTTGGTTGTTCCACTCTCCTCACTGTGCATATCGGATTCAGTACAGCTCTTCCTGGAGCATATATCATTTGTCTATTTCTCAATATTCCAAACATTGACCTTGCGTGATTGTGCTTCACCACTATCAATATGGTCCACAATTGCATTGTGGATGCACTTCCACCTATTGAATTGAATTCTTTGAGTGGAATGTTTTACTTGACTAGGATTGTCTAAGGGTGGTGGAGATAAAAAATCTCCATGCTTTTACACCCCCAATAGAGAGTTTCTTTGGTATGTCTCAACCATCCTTTGACATTTTCTCGTCCCTTTCAATCTTCACATTTCCACCATGCAAACCAATGTCTAATAAGGCCTTTTGCAATTTCCTTGACCTGTGTAGACATAGGTCGCATTGTCCAATCAAAGCATGTATACAAGAAAGGTAATTTCTCAATTATCTTGCACATATTATGCATTGTGTAGATATGGACTCGAGACAAGGGAATATCAAAAATTGATTTCAAACTTGGATCTTTGAGATGCCTATTGGGTGCCTTTTTTCCATTTCTTTTGTCAAGTTCCTTTGCACATGCATGCAATATGAATGGGCTCTTTGAATTTGCCCCTTTTGAGACATTGTACATGCACTTTAGGGTCTTCAAATCACCTACTAGATGCCACTCTTCTTTGAATCTTCCAAATCCTTCCATGTTCAAGATTCTCTCGTTCCTTTGCTCACTAATGATTTGGGCTATATTTGTCTTGTGGAAAATCCAATGCAAGGTTTCAAAATTCTCAGACATAACCTAGAATATACACATATTATAAGCATGCGACACAACAACAGTATTAGCATAAGTAAACTTTCAATTTAAACTATATTTCTCACCTCAAAGGACCTTAGAGAGAATATATTATTCACAAACTAGATACTAAACCATTTTAGATTGTGCTTTGAAATTGTTAGATCGAGTGCTCTATTCATCAAGGTGATGGTGATTCATTTTTATCCTTCACAATCTAGAACTCATCCAGCTTGAGTACAAATTTTAGGAGACCGTCACATTTATCTAGAGTTGCCTCAAATAATTGAAGAGAATATGACTATAGGGTCTCCAAGTTGTAAAATATATATTATTGTATTTGTTGCCTCAAATAATTGAAGAGAATATGATTGTAGGGTCTCCAAGTTGTAAAATATATATTATTGTATTTGTTGTAAACCATCGCCTCCCCTAGTGCCAAATGATACGTATCTTCGATATGAAATGGAGCTCCTAGGAGTTGTAGAACTTGATCATTCACTTGTTTTTCCATTCTTTTGAGTGATATTGGGTTTGGAAATATTGATCCTTGCAACTTAGACTTCTTCACCTTCCTGAAAAGATATTTGTAAATAGATGTGTATCCCATGCTAGATATACCTACCTCATCCAACAAAGCAACTTGCACATCACTTGAGCTAAGTCAACTCCCTCTTAGGAAAATCTCAATCTCCTATTATATAAGATTTTAATACTTTGGATCCTTCAAGATTGCTTTGATAGATTCCTTATTTAGAAGCATTTTAAAGTGTTCAATTGATGCCTTCCTCCTTGAAGTCATTTCTTCATTGGATTGTAGGATATCCCTATATTCACAATAGAAAATGTTTAGTTATCATAAATTATTTTACAAATACTTTATGAGATGGAGAAAAAAGTAACAAAGAGTTTACTTACTTCACTCCATGTATTCTTTTCTTAATGCCTCCACTTCTAGCTTCATATCTTTAATATTTCAAAGTTTCTTGCATCGTTTGCGAACCCCTTTGTTTCTTCAAGCCTTGATTGATCTCTTTGTTTCTCCAGCTCTAAAATAGTCTCCTAATTGTTCTATAGTAATTTTTGCTTGCATTCCTCTAATGTTTGTCTCAAAGATGCATTCTCCTTCTCTAACAAATCTCTTTCTAACTTATTGATGCCAGGAGGCATATTCCACGGTGGATTCCGTGCCACGATGGATTCCGTGAGGTTTTACGGTGGATTCCGTAAACTTTGATGACCGGGGCTCATATACAAAGTGGATTCTTTGTGCGAGAAGTTGATGGGGACGTCTGTCCTTTTCGGGCGTTTCATTAATTTAGTGTGTACCTGGGTGATTCCATAGCGGGTGATTCCGCAAAATACATATTAAATTAATAAATGTTTATGAGTTTAGAGTGCGCACTCGTAATAAATCAACTGGTTAGAAATAAATCCTAACCTTAATTTATTACGAGTGCGCACTCTAAACTCATAAACTTTTATTAATTTAATATGTATTTTGCGGAATCACCTGCTATGGAATCACCCATGTACACACTAAATTAATGAAACGCCCGAAAAGGACAGGCGTCCCCATTAACTTCTCACACAAAGAATCCACTTTGTGTATGAGCCCCGATCATCAAAGTTTACGGAATCCACCGTAAAACCTCACGGAATCCACCGTGGAATATGCCTCCTGGCATCACTTATGTACATTACTAATGGCATCCAAATGTTGAGTGTATCCTAAGAGGACATTATAACCACTTCCAATTAATCTTACTAAGGATGTAACATCCATGAACAGAGGCACGGAATTATGCAAAGGATCGTTTGGATACAATTTCCCATTAGTCCATAGATTTATATTCCTCTTTCCTTACAACCTACAAAATTCTTTGGATGTAGAAGACATGAGACAAGGTTTGTTTTTCTTACTTAATTGCTCATAGTCATAATCAAGCTCAATATGGATGTGATATGTCTATCTCCTATATCTCTTTGATGATGATTCAGACACCGTCATTGTCATGCCACTACATGGACATAGTGTGAAAAACTCTGGAGTGCATCAGCATCTGACTTCTTTGTTGATGTAGAGAGTCAACGTGATCTGAGTCATTAGTGTTAATCCCCGTGGCATAGATGATCCAACATTACTAGATTTTTGGATAATTTTAACCTATTATTTATTGTAAAAATCCAAAAAAGTTAGAAAAACTTCTAGATTAGGATGGCATGCAAAAAACAAGTTGCTTTTTTAGTCAGTTTTTCATAAAAAAGACAAATGGGTGAAATCGGGCGCATCGCGATCACTGTTGACAGGCTGAAAACTACACTTTGAACTGGAAGAGGAAGAAGGAGTGATCTGGGAGATCCCTAAGTAGGTGTCCTGGAGTTTTACCCCCCTTCCAAAGCCAACGGAGCCATCGGATCTAATGCCTAGAAATTGCTTCTGAGTAGTGCAAGGATTCCAGGTTCTTTCAATACATATTGATTCAATTCATTGTGCTTTGTCTTTGTCGTGTTTATCTCTTGTCTATTCTCTTTCTTCTCTTCCATCTCCTATCTCTACTTCCTTCTACCTCTGATCCTTAGTGGATACGATCTTTCGACAAAAACCCCTCTGACACCGTCTCCCTTTGTGATGTTGATTCCACCCCAGCTATCTCCATTCATGGTGTTGATACAACTCAAGGCTTTACGTAGTATTTTGGCTCATCTTTTGATAGAAAGAGACTCTTCCAGTCAATTCAGATACTAGCCATCAAGTTTTGAGCATATTGGGCACTTAATTCCAAGAACTCGTCTCTAAACACTTAACTAGATAACTTAAAGGCTATGGGCTAATTTATGTATTTTGAAAAAAAGAAAAAATATTGAAAATCTTGCATTTTAGTTATTTGAATTACCTCTCTCTATGCTAAGGTGGAATTTCTTACAAGGCCCAAACTTAAGTCTACATCTCCCCTAATGGCAGATTAAGCTAGTATAGAGTGGCATAGCAACTATGGGATAGCAAGTAGCAACTATAGGATAGCAAGTAGAGAGTAGGGGTGGTATGGTGCAGTGGGAAAGAGAGATAGACTTGCCTCTACTAGTGTAGCGAGTGGAGATAGACCAAGAGCCATTAATACGTGCCTTGAGGGAGTAGCTGGAGTGAAGGAGGGTAGATCTAAAGAAGGATGAGACACATTGTGGGTGGAGCAAGGGACTATGGTGCTACCAGCAATCTTCAGGGGTCATCCCATGAATTGTATCTATGGGAGTTTTGTTCATAATATAGATAGCAATATGAACAACTCTAAACCAAAAATGATTTTGCGTATCCTTTTCAGCCATCAATACCCTTGCAACGTCTATAATATACATTTTCTTTTTTCTACAACCCCATTTTGTTGTGGGGTATAACTGTAAGTAAATTATCCCTTTATTCCATGAGACATCAAGGAGTCAATAAAGTCATTAGAGAGGTATTCTCCCTCTCCATTTGATCTCAAGTACTTAACTTTCAAGCTTGTTTCTATTTCAACAGTAGCCTTGAAAGTTTTGGAGTGTTCAACACATCACTCTTTTCCTTCGTAAAATATATCTACAACTTCATTGAACAATAATCAATAAATGTAACAAAACATTTGCTACCACCAAGAGAAAATGTTCTGTGTAGGCCCTCAAACATCTACATGTAGAATATCAAGTATGTTTTTGCTCACATCTCTATTATGCAAAAAGGTTATCTTACATGCTTCCCAAATTGACACGTCTCACACACTTTATGAAATTTTGTAACTCTAAAAATAGGCAACCGTGTAACCAATCCTTTGAACTGCATTAATTTCAGCCTTTGCACATTTGTATGTCCAATACATTTGTGCCATATTTCAATGGCTACAACCACTCCTTTGATTTGGACATTGAAAAGGGGTTATAAATTCAATCTAGAGTAAGCATGAATTGATCTCTCCTATCAAAGTTATGAGAGTGTATAGCCCAAAATACCAAGAATCTTTGCTACACTTCATTACTTTGATTTGAATTCATTAAGCATTAGTAGCATAAAAATTTTCTTCTCAGCTGACTCTTGTTTAATTGTAATGGTTTGCAAACAATATCTAGATTCATACCAAAAAATTTATTTGCTCTAATACTATGTATAATATACCTATCTAAACATATCATGATAGCACACATCTCTATTATGCAAAAAGGTTGTCTTACATGCTTCCCAAATTGACACGTCTCACACACTTTATGAAATTTTGTAACTCTAAAAATAGGCAACCATGTAACCAACCCTTTAAACTGCATTAATTTCAGCCTTTGCACATTTGCATGTCCAATACATTTGTGCCATATTTCAATTGCTACAACCACTCCTTTGATTTGGACATTGAAAAGGGGTTATAAATTCAATCTAGAGTAAGCATGAATTGATCTCTCCTATCAAAGTTCTGAGAGTATATAGCCCAAAATACCATGAATCTTTGCTACACTTCATTACTTTGATCTGAATTCACTAAGCATTAGTAGCATAAAAATTTTCTTCTCGGCTGACCCTTGTTTAATTGTAATAGTTTGCAAACAATATCTAGATTCATATCAAAAATTTTCTTTACTCTAATACTATGTATAATATACCTATCTAAACATATCATGATAGCACACATTTAGTAGTCCATCAAGAAGTAATCAAGGTCATTGACATTCAAACTCCTTAGAATAATTGAACATTCATAACCTTGAACTACTTGAGCCAGCTTGCAAGGAAACTCCCATGGAAAATAAGGTAGTCATGAGAATGAAGAATACGATATTTGGGGCATATAGAGAGGGGATTGTTTATGGATCTCAATGTCTTGTCCCTTTCTTCTCATTATCTCCCTCTCTATCTATTATCTCTCTCTCTCTCTCTCTCTCTCTCTCTCTCTCTCTCTCTCTCTCTCTCTCTCTCTCCTTGTCTTCTAACTATCTTCCTCTCTATTCACACACACACTCTCTCTCACACTATCTTTCTTTTTATTTCCCTCTCTTCCCAAACACACACACACACACACACACACACACACACTCTCTCTCTCTCTCTCTCTCTCTCTCTCTCTCTCTCTCTCTCTCTCTCTCTCTCTCTCTCTCTCTCTCTCTCTCTCTCTCTCTCTCTCTCTCTCTCTCTCTCTCTCTCTCTCAACTTAATACTAAAATGAACAATCCATAACTAGCCTTAGTAGCTAAGGCTTCTTATAGGCTTTGGCTCTGAGTCCTAGGTTGCATGCTTTTCTCCCTCATGTTTTGCCTTTACATCCTCAATCTAAGCCTATGGATTGTGGATTTGTCCAATCACACTAATGTGGACCGAATGATGCTTTGTGGTGGCTTTTGAGGATTCAACTCAATGATGATGTGGATAACAATGGCAATGAGGTGAGCTGGTGATGTCAAGTTGCACATTAGATGATCAAACAATGATGAGAGAGATGATTAAAGCTTCTAAGTTTCTTTTTAAAAATTCTAAGGTTTAATGATTTAAGCTATTACACCATCATACATCATGAATAGTACTCATATGGCCATACACAACCATCATATATCATATCTTGTGAGTAAATTTCCCAATAGAGGAGCATATTAAAAGTGAGTCAAAATTCTATGAGAGCCACTCTTAGATCCATCATAATCACTTAAATATGTTCCATGAAATCATTGTCCATGTCTTGGCCCCTGTGTATAGTAAGCAAGCAAACTAGTAATGGATAATCATTAATATATTAGTCATATTGAAGCAAAGTACAAGGAAAATAGGAATGGGATGCTTAAAAATACATGTGCGGGATCGGGATGCTTAATAATACATGACACTTTGATACAAGGATAAAACAAGAATGGTTAAAATAAATGTGCCCGCCATATGAAGATCAATAGGAAAGGGATGCTTACACATGAAGATCAAATTAGTACAAGAGAAATAGGAAATGGATGCTTAGCAATACATGTATGGGACATGGATGCTTAGCAATACATATGTGGGACATTCCAATGATGGAAATAAGGGCGTCCTTTGATAATACATGTGCGGGATCGGGATGCTTAATAATACATGTGCGGGATGATCAACTGATGGAAATAAAAGTGTCCTTTGTTACAAGGATAAAACAAGAATGGTTAAAATAAATGTGCCCGCCATATGAAGATCAATAGGAAAGGGATGCTTACACATGAAGATCAAATTAGTACAAGAGAAATAGGAAAGGGATGCTTAGCAATACATGTATGGGACATGGATGCTTAGCAATACATATGTGGGACACTCCAATGATGGAAATAAGGGCGTTCTTTGATACAAGGATAGGACAAGAATGGTTGAAATAAATGTGCCCTCCATACAAAGATCACACAAGTATATTGCACATTTCGCTAGTCCTAAGAGTGCTTCGAAATAGATATTAGGCTTAGATCATAAGAATCACATTTTCAAATTTGCTTTTATGAGGATCTTGAAATTTTCTAATTTGAATGGCTCTTCACAATCCAGGAATAATGTCCAAATCAAAGGTAGAGAGCAAGTAGGTATGGATATCTTGCTAGTGGAAAAGAGTTAGTATATACGTCGGTAATGGATGTTTGGTCAGTTGTGAACAGAAGCGTATATGCAAATGTTGAAAACAACCAGAGCAACTACAGATACCAAGTCGGTATAGATAGATAACTCGGTTGTCACTCCAGCAGAGTGACACTGTCATCGGGCAAGGAGAGGTGGGCTTTGAGGTCATTGACGGCGGTGTTATAGAGGGAGAAGGCGGTGTGGATGGCTTGCTCTTGGGTGAGGGCGGCGGAGGGCTTGCAGGTGAAGCTCCAATGGAGGACGCAGGTGGAGGGCGGGGCGCAGGCGTCCTGATATTCTGCATCAACCGCAGCATCATGATGATGATCGGCCTGTCGATGCTCAGGAGGATGATGATGATGGAGATAGTCATCATCATGGTGAGGAGCGGGGGAGGGACTAGTGAGCCTGAGGGTGCTGACGTAGCCGTCCATGAGGGAGAAGCCCGGGAGGGTGGAGCCGGGGAGGATGGTGTATTGAAGGTGGTGAGAAGGAGGGTCGATGAGGAGAAGCTTCTCGAAGGCGGAGGTGGGGGGCTGGCCGGGGCCAGAGGGGTACAGGGTGGGCTTGCGGACGCAGCCGGCCTGGTTGGCCTGGCCTGCCGCCAGCTCGCAGCTCTGCACGAGGCTAGTGATCCAGGCGTCCACCCGTACGAAGTCTCCCGCTATGCGCCACACCTCCTCCACCGAGGCTCCCCGGATCTCCCATCGGAAGGCCTTCCCCCACAGCACCTTCTCATGATCGTCAACCCCCTCTAGTTCGTCGTCGTTAACGATCTGCTGCTTCTCGTCGGCCATTGCAGTACAGCTCGCTCGCTCTCTCTCTCTCTCTCTCTCTCTCTCTCTCTCTCTGATCTCTCTCTCTCTCTCTCGCTGTGTCTGTGATTCCTCTTCTTGCGGATCCTGCAATTCTATCCCTCTGATCTATGCCCCCGCTCCCCCACTTTATAGGCTCCTGGCTCCTCCGCCCTTCCTTTTCTCGTCCCCTGCACGCATCAATAACCCTCTATTACTTTACCTCACTCAGACTGTCATTAACAGCGTCCCGTGTCCCTGCAACTTCCTCTCCACACTTTCACACGCCACCTTCAGAGAGCCTATAATACCACCGTCCCCTCCCCGTCATATCGCGATTGCTTCCCTCCAGAGAGAGCCTATCGTCATCCCGATGCCCAGTCATATCGCGATCCACACGTCGAGTCTCCTTCTAGCACTTTCCCTAAAGTGAAAGCTTCCTCGCCTCTCTTCTCGTTATCTTCTACCGAATCTAATATTGGTAAATACAAAATATTTTCTATCAAGAGAGGAATTTAGAAAGAAAAATCATAAGATTTTGTAATTTCATAATATATGCCAAAAATGATTGATAATCCAGTTGGCCTTTTTAAGCCATATATCAAGGTTTGTCTCTCAAGGGACGTCACTCATCAATATGTAACCTCCTTATGCATGCGTGTTGTTCAAAAGGGTATCATCTAAATGTGGTATTCATAAGTTGAATATACAAAAGGTATATCTATTCTATATATTATCTGGAGATTAGTGGCTTGAGGATTCAAAACCAACCAAAGACTCTAAGCCTATGTGACACAAGGAGAATAAGTTTGGTATTCAACAAATAAAGAAGGCTTTTTCTTGAAAGATGAGTAGGATTTATATTTATTCAATGAGCTCCCCCTCTCTCCTCCTTAGAAGAAGGAAAAGAGGAGAGAAGAATAGTAAACTAATCCTCTTCTCTCTCCACTTTTGCAATCCTATTTTGCCTTTTCTATATTATCCACACAACATTTGCTCATGTTCCTTCTCTCTCCTCATTCAAAAAACCCTTTTCAACCAACTTTTATATTCAAAAAAGGAGTTAGTTACTGGAGTGTGGGGCGTGGTTTTCAATGAAAAATGATTAGTGCATGGATGATCTAAACCAATTATACTCAAATCATGGATTATATGAACCATGTGAGCTATTGTCCTAGGCTTGTGACTAGTGCGAATGCACTGAATATCAGGAGCACTCTATGCCATAAAAGCTCCAAATGATCGTTATCATTGTACACCTTATGATGACTATTAACAAGATCAAGAGATAGCTAAAGCCATAGAAGTTGAGGGAGAGAGATATTGGAGATATCCACCATGAAAGCTTACCAAAAACCTTGAAAGAGTAAAGGAAATACCATGCATCAAAAAAGTAGTGGTAAAGATAGTCACCAGTATGTCCAATGGACCTTTATTTTTCCACCACTCTTTGAAATACATCTAAAAAATTGTCACAACATGCTAAAATGGGAGAATGTCCAACAATTTTCTCTAGATCTTGGCCATGTTCTTCAAGATTAACCACGGCTGGTTGTAGAAGAGCATGTTTAGGCATAAGTATAGTGTAACTAAACTCTATGATCAAATTTCTAACTATGGTTCCATGTATTGATATCTGTGACTAGATTGTAACATGAAAATTAATCCATAACAGGATCAAAAATCAGGCTCTAATACCACTATAAAAGATTCCTACTCTAACCATGAAATCTAAATGAATTACTCCTAATGAAACAAAGAAACACAATGGATTTGCTCAAACATGGCCATATCATAGATCAATCTTCCATTAACCAATGGCACAAGAAGGTAGCCATGGTAGAAAACTAAAGAAAGTACAAGAAAATGTTCTTGGTACACACTCCAAGTTGGTGCTAAATCAAGAAGATCAAATTAGTGAATGAGCCAAAAGATGTCAAAATGTTAGATGTCTCACCTTTTATACTTGTCCCTAATACTCATGACTCATGCTAATTTCTCCTAAGGTTAAGGTAAAAATTTTCCTACATTTAGACACACACACATTGTGTGTGTGTGTGTGTGTGTGTGTGTGTGTGTGTGTGTGTGTGTGTGTGTGTGTGTGTGTGTGTGTGTGCACATACATATGTGTATATATACATAGACGTATACATACATATATAAATCTACATATATTCTCCAACATTGTGTAAACATGATGATATATAAGAGCTTGTTTCTTAATTTTTCAAAAACTAGGAAACAACAAGCATGTATTTTTCACGCCTTACACTTTTGTTACAGTAGAGAGGCACATATATTGATTATTATAGAAATTTACAATATAATATGATTTTAACCATTTTAATAATACAACCTAAATTAGAATGTTCTTGAGCATGCCCATACCATTTGATTGTTGGTGCCCTTGACCCTTGAGTTTCACTTTCCATGAAGTTGCCATCTTTCTTATGTTTGGCTATGCCATTCACGTGCCTCCCTTCTAGAAACCTACATTTCTTAGACTTGTCTGTCTTTGTCTTTGTCTCAAGTAGTGCTCACAAAAATCCTATTAAAATGAGTTTCAAAGTGTCCAACCAAACCCAAAGATTCATTATAAAATTGTTAAATACATGGACTTTGATTCAAAAGTCCCTCCAACATTTTACATTGAAAGTTTTCAGTCTCTTTGCAAAAAACATTTTTCATGAACGTCAAATTCATGTTAACTAGCATGTGCATCATCATTTAAGAGATAATCAACATGTGTTGCTGATCAACATGTCCATTATCATTTAAGAAACCCACACATTACACATGCTTAGTCCTTTTGTTACCATTGCATGTAATGGCATGCCTTGCTTGTTTAAGATTTTAAAAATGATCCCAAGTTAGCTATAGCCAGTTGGACATATTGTGGCAAAATATTCAATATAATAAATTTTCTTTTATCTCTAAGATGGTAATAAGAATGCATGACTTCACTCACTCACACATACACACACACACACACACACACACACACACAAATTATGTGAAATGTTCTAGCATAGGAAGCCTTGTACATGATCGTTTCTTTTCATTTATGTTTTTCACATGCTTAATGGTGCCCTTTGTAGGTGGTCTTTTCCATTTCTTTTGCATTAGCACAAGGTATTTCTCTTTGTGTTTACCTTAACTTTAGGGTTATCCTTGTGTATTTTCAGGTTTATCTTTTTCTATTTGGACAATGTTGTTGATTATTTAGGTTTGATGTGCTTTTCTCATTTTCCTCTACTTATCACTTGTAATCCAATGCAACACACATATGACATTTGAATTCACATTGCTTTATTTAATTAGTAAAATAAGACATGTATAGTGGATTGCATTTGTCTGAAGGCTTTGTCCATACTCTCTTTTCCAAGCAAGCATTATATTATTTCACCAACGTTATACAATAAACATATGATTTATGGGGTTAAATGCCATCGAAGAGAAGACAAGATTAGGCTTACTTAAATAGAATGAAAAAAAGTACATAATCAAAGATAATAAATGTTAAACAATAAGTAATCATTAGAGAACTGTGACAAAAAACTAAGAGATAAAGAAATAATAAGAGGAGATAGAGAAGCCACTTTAGCTTGTAAGGGAGTTCTTCAATCAATGACAATTTTACATTCAATGCATATTTAGAAAATGTATCTTATAGTCTTTGGTCAAATGACTCATTGGTCCATTTATTATAATTTCTATCAATTAAAAAATTTTATATTTTGTGGTATTTGAATTAAGATTATGTTGTAGGAATAGAAAGATATTACTTGGATTGTGTAATGTTCCATGTAAAGGATAGTACGTTTGGAGATTCCTATTTTTTCACATGGATGTTTTACAAAATCGATTCTAGAACTTATGTGTTGATAGGATGATTGTGTTCAACAATCATGCACATCTGAAAGAGAATCATAGCTCCTTCATGCTTGTTGGACTCAATACTTTATTTTATCAAGTTAGGTAACACATTATGTAGAAGCCATATTTACAATTATTTTTGGGTTGAAAGTCATTTTCAAGGAGTAAACATTGAGATTTTGTTCAATAGTGTGTTTGCTCAAGTGCATTGGTAACTACATATTGTTTTGGATTAGTTTTACCACTTTGAACATTTTTAAGGCAAGAGGAAATTTTGTGTTTACCCAGTCTTGATTGAAGCATGCATATTTGCCAAAATGACAGGCACCACATGTTTCTTGATGTGAGGGAAGGTCATTAATGGTACTTCTAATATAAATTTGCATAGTTACATAACATAGTTTGATTTCCTTAAACCTCGATTCTTTTTGGGCCTTAGTAATTTCTCTTGCATGGGCTTAACTACTGCATGGCCCTAGTAATCATTGAACTCAAATGGTTCTTCAATGTTCTTGTTTTTTCTTTTCGTTCACCTCTTTTTTCATTCAATCCATGAGTACTAGTTTTCCTTCTTTTGATATACTATGATATAGTATAATTAGGATAGTCTTTCAAATGGATGAATGCGTTTTTTCACATGACAATCTTGAACCTCTTGCCCCACTCTCCAAATGTGGCATGATGACCATAGCCCACACTTCAACTCATTTCTATTTAACTATTACTAATCCTTCAAGATTTTGATTCCACGCTCTTTATTTTTCTCTCCTGCATATGGAAAAAACCTTTGGCAACTTTGTGGCTCTTTAGGTGTAGCATGACCATAGCCAATATTCAACTGCTTTACATTTAATTAATACTAGTCATTCCATATTTTTACTCTATGCTCTTTGTTTTTTTCTACTATATATGGTAAAACCTTTGCTAACTTTGTGACTCGTAGTTAGTTTGTACTTTATTAGAATGTAATTAGTAAGTATCAATCAAATCTCAATTATATAAAATAAGTCCCTTTACTAATGACAACACTCTAGTTTTTCCTCTAATCTAAGGCACACACCTATTTGTCTAAGGGGGTTTCTCCCTTCAAATATCAGTTGGAGATCGAGGCAAAAGCCACACTAACATTACTCCCATATGCAAATAATACAACATGCTACTTAAATAAATAATGGAGCTTGATTGAGAGGGTCAAAGTTGGTATTTTGAGTGGGAGTGAGAAAATATGTATATGAATACACCACATTAAAGCATATCTAACCAAGTGTTACACCCTGTAAAGACTTGTAACCACATCATAAAGAATAACCACAATGGGACCACAACATCACAATTATGGGCTCAAATTTTAATAATTAGAATTCTACCATGTACTAGATCACATTTTGGTATTAAATTGTCTTCAAGGAATTATCTAGAGAATACTCATTCACCTTGAAGAGATCAAAGCTTTTTGATATAGATCGTAGTATTTTTATGAAGATTGACATAGTTGTAGACATCAACCACAAAAATTTTGTGTATGATCTTTGTCAACTTTCCTGCCAATGTTTTGTTCCAATCAAAATGCAATCTCTTTAGTATGAAATATATTTCATAATCACATGCAATTCTTCGTACTATTAACAGGAAAGACTAGATTATTAACAAACAAGCTTGTTGGAAAACTTGTGGGAAAAACCAATGGATTATGGACAATTTCAAGTCCATACACATATGGATTTGATTTTAAAGGTTGGTTCTTATAGAGAGAATTTATTACAACTTTCTAGATTGTCAACACTTGGACTTACACTTAAAGCAATGAACTTTATCATGAATCATATTTTAGGACCCCTAGTGCATTATAGTGCAACTATGTAGACTAACAAGTTTTGAATGTGATAACTCTACATTGATAAATTTCATTGATAACATAATACGATGGCATGAGTTATGAGAGCTTGTAAGATCATTGCAATGTAATACCAAAATGGAGCTAGAAATCCTAGTTTCCTATCAATAACATAGGAGATTCTTCTCTTAGGATTAGTTTGACTAGCTTATTCCCACTCTCATGAATAAATCATAGGGTAATATTTATTTTAAATCCTATGTTATGGCTTGTACATTTTATGATGGTTGGTGTTCTCTCATGTTTCATGTTTTTCTCAACCTTGATGTCTTTCGTAACATAGTCTCAAATCAAACATGCTTTCTCCTCAACCTTGATGTCTTTCATAACATAGTCTCAAATCAAACATGCTCTCTCCTCGCATATTAATTTCCTTCAAGCTTGGTCAAGACAAATATAGAAACCTTTAAAACAAGGTGTTAATAAATACCACAGTATGTAATTGAAGTGAAATAAGATTAATCTTTGAGACACATCTCTCTATACTTTGTTTTTACTATAAAGTAATATAGATCAAAGTATACTATATATATTAGATATTTTATGGCACTTAGTTTGATCAAGGCATGGATATTTAAAAATAAATAGAATATAAGTACTACACATGATAATGCACTTTTCATCATTAATTGATTGAGGAAATGGAAAACCAATTCGAACATGTGTGTGTTCTCCCAAAAGACATTACTTTAGCATATTTCAATTTTAAACATGGTCGAATATTCATCCCATCATTATCAACATTTAACCACAAGTAAGTAGAAATTCAAAAGAGGATAGTTGCTACAAGTTCCGATAATTACCATACATCTAGAAGATACTTTTTTTGCATTAACAGTTTAAGAAAACACAATCACAATAAATGTGGATTCCTCAAATGCATACTGGGATATGGATAAGGAAGTGGATTGGTACTTGCGAGTCAATGTAGACCACAGATTAGTAAGAACCAATAGCTAGACTTGGGTTACATGTGTTAGGGTCCTCTTCTAGTTGTTATGCCCTTTAGAGCCCGTTTAACCCATATACAAGTTTACCTTTTCTGAATCCATATACTGTGTGTACTTGTTGTTTGCTATTGTTGTTCAAGAGATTTGTTGCAAACTGGAGCTTTGTTTCGAAAGGTAGTATGCAACCCATGTTAAGGAAATTGGGTGGTGCCAAAGTCAAGAGAGTAATAAGAGGGATGTAGAAGATAGAGTGTATAGAAAAAATGAGTAGGGGAGACACAAAAAATTAAGGGCTGAGTTTCAATATATAGCTTGTAGGATGCTTACATGATTCTTAGTTAAAAGGACTTGGAGAGGGAAAGAGAGGCAACTAATAGTAGTTAACCATTACTTTCTTTAGAGTCAAGGTTACTAATCCAGAATAGTATTTTATGCAAGGAATGGTATTGGAGATAATGTTGGCATGGTGAGCAGGTATTTTGAGGGCCTATTAATGAGACTGCGTAGGGCAGGAATAATGACTATGGAGGCGTCGTTCATGATATGGCTTATGGCATCCTTTCTTGAGGCTACAACGGTCCAGCCCTTGGAATCCCCCCTCAGGCATGCCTACGATCCCTTGGAGGCATCTCACAAGACTGCGTCGCGTTGCATCTTCTCAACTCGATACGCACTCAACATGACACAACACCAAAGGTCATAGAATGGCCCATCTTCAGGGCAAAGCTCATATTCATGAAGGGGGATTATGTACATCACAAGCCGAAGGCACAATGCATCTCAGCTTTCACAGGCAGGCGAGGGCTGGTGCTATTAATACACTTTCAAGAATGACTCGACGATGCGGGGTGAGGAGCTCCCCTTGCCGTCACATATGCATGCGCACACACACTAGAGACACATTTAACTTGTAATAAAATAAACCCCTTGCTATCACACCTTCGTGCACTTTGCACCAAACATCTTCTAATTGTAAAAAAGAATTGCATTTGTGAAGACCTCTATGAGATTGGGTTGCAAAATTTGATTCATCTTACATTAACGAGCTTAGTTAAAATTAACTGCTACATCAATTTATAACTCTTAAAAGAAATATGAATAGCAGTCACCCAATCACCTCACCTCACCACGCCTAAGGTTGATGAAATGCATTTACAAGGATGGGGTTATTGGTCAAGGGTGGTCTTATTAGTCCTTGTCTTTTCTATTCGTTAGTCTGTGGTCATGTTGTGAGTCCATTGTCCTTTGTATTTGGTCTCTAATCAGTGTCAAGTTTTGCAGTGTGCTTGCTCTTTGATTTTCTTTTGTGTACCTGATTACAAGGCTTTAAGATACCTATATGTTGAATATCATGAAGCTATTGATCATATGTGTGCATAAGTCATGTCAAATTTCTCCTCACCCCGCAGCATCGAGGCATGCTCAAAAGTGTGTTGATAGTACTAGCCCTCACCTACAAACCGAGATGCTCTATGCCTTTGGCTTGTGATGTACATAATAGTCCCCCTTTATGAATATGAGCTTTGCTCTCAAGATGGGCCATTCTACGAACTTTGGTGCCATGTCGTGTTGAGGTGTGTGTGTTGAGTGTGTGTCTAGTTGGGAAATGGTGTTGTGATGCGATGCATCACAATCTTGTGAGATGCCTCTAAGGGGTCACAAGCATGCCCCATGGGGGATTCCAAGGGCCGGACAATCACATAGGCCTTGAGCTCTAGAGGGAGCCATCAACAATGATGTCTCTCACATGGACGGCCTTATGGAGCTCATGTAGCAATAGATTCAGGTATGGCAACATGGTATGAGACACGTGTGTGTGTGTGTGTGTGTGTGTGTGTGTGTGTGTGTGTGTGTGTGTGTGTGTGTGTGTGTGTGTGTGTGTGTGTGTGTGTGTGTGTGTGTGTGTGTGTGTGTGTGTGTTTTTTTTTTAAAGTTAACAAATCCCTTCAAAAAAAATTTGAACAATGCATATTTAAACAAAAAGTATGATAAAGACATGAAAAATATATTAAAATGATATATTAAAAAACAAGTGATAACCGATCCTAGCCTACCCTAGATTCAAAATAAATTTAGCATACAAGACAAGTAATAATTAACTTTGGAATACAACTAGGAAGATTTACTCAACCATTTGCAGACGTCTCACAAAGTGAGCCAAAATACCAAGCCATGGCATCAGTAAATCAAATTTCATTAGTAAAACATGGTTTATGCTTTTAGTTTTATAGATTCTACTCATACTTTCTATAATAGAAGTCCTATTTTGTACTAAAATTGGACCTGCCTAATACGAATAAAAGTACTCACATATTTAGAGTGAAGCTTAGGACCTAGCCCACTTCAGGTGGTCAGTTTTAATATTTCTGAGCACATACACAGTATAAGAACCATACTCATTAAATGTATTGTAGTATATAAGAGTATTTTAGGTAAAATGGGAAAAGTCCCATTTTATGGAAAATTTAAAATTTCCAAGGTCAACATTTGTTATAGTAAGTTTGTCTAGTTTTATGAGTCTAGGAAGGGATAATATGGTTGCAAAGTATCATTTTTAGTATGCTTATTATTCTCTTTTGATTTTGAGCTTGGCCATGTGACCATGCCATACATGTATGCTTTGAATATGATTAGCCCACTTGACTATTACTAGTTATTATTGTTATTTTATGGTGCATATCAATATTGGCAAGGTCATTGATGATAGTATATGATGAGAACTATGTTGGAATGGCAAGACTTGGTAACTCTATCTTTTAGTAATAACTCTCAAGAAAAAGTGGGTGGTGTTTTAAAACACCGTTGGAACTCCTTCCAATTAGTCGCAAGCACCGGTTTAGGGTTACATTGCTAGAATATGTCATAGTACAAAGTTTTCACAAGACAAAAGATCAAATAAACCTTTTTAAAAAACCTGCATAAATTCAAATGAAAACTAAAATATATTTAATGAAATTTGAACGCCATTGACATCATTGTAGTCAAAACTCAATAGTTAACAAAATATAATTTAAGGAAACATGATATTGAAGGCATTGTTACTTACCCTTTATGTGCTCGTGAACTAAAGTTGCATGTTCCATAGGCTTCATTGTGCCTTCTCACATGGTGGCCTTTGGTATCTTCACTCTTTTATGTTGAACCTATCCATTTGATTTCCATGCCCAAACAATTGAATCAACATATTCCCATACCTTTGGGTCTGCCTTATTCTCCATCCAATACTTATTCCAACAATCATGATAAACCTCTACATCATTCATACCCTTCCTTTTTCCACATGGTGCCCAATACTGGATGAAAATTTTTTGGTAGTTTGGTGATGTCCTATCCACCTCAACATTTGACTTAGCAACCACAAGCCAAATGGGATAGATGTTGCTATCATTTGGACGTAGTAGGAGGAAGTCTCCATGCTACACATCAATATATGGCCTAAATTCTTCCTTTGGTTTCAAAGAGCATGACCCACAATAGTGTTCATTCCATTACTCAAATCCTAACCATTTTTCATCTTTTTCGGAGTCTCCATTTTCTGATACAATGCTAAAATCATCTATTTGACATGTCCTTGGCCAAAAGTCTGCATATGATGTAAAATTTTGCTTTGCTTGACTAATAGGTCTCTCAATCTCTTTAATAACATTATCCCAATAGTCAATAACATGCTTGAAGCACAAAGGGATATCATGGCTCTTTCCTGTGTTCTCCCAAAACCTCATATGATCCTTTATTCCTAGTATAACTAACTCTTGATCCTTGACAAAACTAGCCATTGGTAACAATTTAGGACATTCGCTCCGAAGTAGCGATCTACCTTGGGCATCCTTCTTCCATTACTCTATATCCCCATCCTTAGGCATCCAATTGAATATTTTTGTATGTACTTTATATTGCATGATTGGACTAGTTCCCTGCATAGAAAACCAAAATTGGGGTGGCTTTGAGTGGCCAACAAGGGTATTGGATCAATCACAAAGGTATCCATCAACAAAATTCTTAAAGATGGGGACTCATGTAAGTAAAAATGGGTCTGGCATTGATGATGTAGATGTTCGTAGTACCTCCATCAAAAGTGGGAATGTGTATACTATTTCTGTTCTCAAGGCTTCTGAATATTGACCAAACATTGCATCTACATCCTCATGTGTATGACCCACCATCAAAAAACCAAGATGCATAGTTTTGAAAACCCCCCTTGCAACAAGAAGTGAAATATGTGAATACATATCTATTCATATTCTCTCATGCACAATTTTCCATTTGTATTAACTAATTTTTTGGGAGCTTACGAAATGAGTGCTTCCAAGTAGAGGAAGTACTTTGTGATGTTGTTGTTGATCTTTGTTGATATCAATCACCATATCCTCTCCATTTGATGAGCAGCCATTTATATACAACTTAGCACTACAATGATGTTTATTGGGTGGTTGCAGTTGTCGTTTGCCACCATGAGATATATGGTAATCTAGTGCATTTCTACAATTCAAAGCATTAAACAATGAATTTTTACCCCTTGTTAGACCACTGGGGTCGCTAGATCCCCAAGCTCATGTCTATGTGCTCTCTCTAAGTTATGCAAAAAGAATGCAAGAGATCCAAAATTTGTGAGATTGTGATTAGAAGGCCATAAACCATTTAGCACAAAGTGCCCATTGTGACCTTCTCCATGATTATGAGTGATTGCTCCAATAAGTGATACTTAGAGTTGCCATGTTGAATCCAACTCTTTTGGAACTTGAGTCAATCTAGGGATTGTATTCTTCTTTTGATTCATTTTATCTTGAATGATGCACACATATTTTTCTAGTTGAACCTCTGAGTATCTGTGCCATGTGTAGTAGAGGTTCCTACAACTTAATTGTTGTGTCATATGAAGTTGTCTATTTATGGATATTCCTTGTCTCTCATGGATATCCTTTGTGGCTTCCAATTGAGCTTTTAAAGAGCTACAAATGGTGCACTTGGAAAATTGACTAGACCTGATCAATGCCAAGTGCGGATACTCTTTATTCCAAATTCTATTGAATGTTGACTTTGACATTCCTTCTTTGTAACCTAGTTGTTGTAGTGACGAAATTACCTCACGTAAAATGTTGACTTGCTTATATGTATTTGGAATAACCAATTGAGTTTCTTTGACCCCATCAAGCAATGTCCTACTTCTATTTGGCAAGTGTTCTCAATTTTTTTCAACAAATGGTTTAAGAAATGACCTTGCCATCCCCAAATGTGCTTGAATTCATTTTAGTACTTTTGTATTTCCATGGACATAACACCTTGCTCCACTCTCAAATTTGCTTCTATAATGATAAAAGGTTGTTTTAGGAATTCCATGCACTATGTACTATGCCTTGCAACATACTATGGAACCATCTACCTTGAAAGTGTACTTAATCTTCCTTGTATTGTCATGGTGCCATGCAGTGGAAAGCATATCATATACATAATTAGTTTGAGATTCAGAGTTTTGCCCCCAAAATTGTCTACGTATTTGCATCACACTATCATGATTTGCATATTGGCAACATCTATTAGAGGAACAATCCACAGTAGCTACTTGTTGCACTGAACCAACTAAAGTATATGTGTTAGCAATTGTTGGAGACATATCTCTTGGAACCCTCTTGATGAAAGTATACTTCCTTTTCTTAGAGAATGGTTTATTAGAAGCCATATCTAGGATTCCACCAGTTGAAGTACTTAAGTTTCTACTGGTGATTGGTCCAAAGAAGAATGTGGTAGTGGAATACCATCCAACAAATGCACTTGATCAATTGGCCATCTAATTATGTCAAGACTATTCATAGCATGCAAGTTCTCCTAAGAACCTTCAATGAAAGTATACTCTATGCTAACCCCAATACAACTCTCTCTTAAGTGGTCAAAATGTATAGCATTATCACGATACACAAATAGTATAACACCTTCGTGGCATTTGTGAACCTTCCTCTCATCCCATAAGGTGACACATTGAACCTTCCATGATTGATGAATCCTTAAATCATCTTCTTGGAGTGAGATAGATGACATTGCATCATCCTGGTCTGAGATAGGTGACATTGCATCAAGTGGTATAGAACCATAAGTAGAGGGTGTACTTTCTCCATACATACGCAAGACATCCACATTTTTAGTAACACCATAGTGCTTTATTTGTTCACAATCATCAACTGGAGGTGCTAAAGTTGTAGTATTCTCTTTATCAACTAATACCCTTACACCCAATAAGGGCCATCGAATAGCTCTCCACACAGCATGTTTCAACTCTTTCACATTTAAGTAGGAAAAGGAACCATGAAATTTTTGAAGCATGCATTCACTATCATAGAAACATTGCCCATCCCAATCTTTGATCCACCATAGATTGCATTTGGACAAGTTGAGCATATGGAACCAATACCAACTTCTACATTATCCAATAGCAAATAAACATTTGTCTCCACCTTGTAAGATATAATCTATAAAACACAAATAATAGTCTTAGACTATGCTAGCATGAAACTAATAAAGATATGCAAAACTTCTATATAACCAAACATAGAATATCAAAATACAACCAATTAAGCATATCAAACCTCTACCTAATGTGATGAAGAAAAGGTTTACTACCAAACATGGAAAATCTCCATCTCAATGAGAGTTTGCTAAGCTCAAAGAGAGTTAATGTGTTCAGCTCAGCCACATGGCCAATTTAAAACTTAATAAATGATTTATTTCAATTTAAAAGGATATCTCCTTTAGGTAGTGATTGGCCATATGGCACACCTGTTTCAACTTTCTTTATTATTGGATATATCTCATCAAGAAAGGGGAGATATAAGCTTGACCACATGACCAATCTTTGCCCCAAAGAGATCTTGAGAGAGTTATACCTTCTTGAGGAGAGGATTGATACAAAGTGTACCTCAGGCTTAAGCTCTTTTTTAAAGTTATCCTGAAATTATTGCCAAAAGGAGATGGTTGAGACAAACTTGCATACATACTCAAGCTCTAATTCAAAGGCATCTGGAAGAGGCAAATGAGATACCATGAATGTGTATTGCCAAGGTTCTCCCTGATAAAAAGAGTGTTGAGTCATATCAAAGACATCAAATAGATAGTGTTGCTACAAGCACATATTGAAGCACTATCTCATTGATATTATTTGCACTATAAGGGTTATAAAAGGTAAGGTGGATGTGAGTCATAATGAACATGGATATAAGAAGATGACCATATCAATGAGAGATGAGGTATTATTTTTCCATGACCTCAAAGATAGATGGAAAACAATATTATCAAGATCTTCCTCATAGGTAGAGGGTTGATATAAGCTCAAGCATGTACTCAAGTTGTGTCCCATTATCTTGCCAAGTTTCCTCCCTATATGTCTTAAGTGTTGAGAAATTAGCAATCATATCCACCATAGCCTCTTTGTAAGCCTTAGACTAGGTCATGTATGCACGGTTTATTAAAACCACGATTGTTGAATACCATGGTCCCTTTCCACCTATCTCCACCTACCAATACCACCTATTGTAAGCCTATAAAAGGCACTCATCCCCACACTCATTCTATCAATCATTATCAATCAGTTGTATTTGCATTATGCTTGAATGATATTAGTTGTTCCTTCTTGTCAATGCTTCTGCCTCATTATGATCATCTATTTGCTCATCAATAATCCTCCATAGTATGCATTCTCATTATTTTAACATGGTATCAGAGCAGGTTTTAAGTTAGTGAGTCATCATGCCACTAATTGAGTCATTCCAGTTTGAATTTCTAGCTCCCTCCACTTTTCCTTAGATCTCTCACCTACCTCCATAGCTACCTACCTTCAGTGGAGGACTTGAAGCTCCCAATCCAAGCCATTTCAGCTCGTGGTTTCTTCTAGGAAAATCTTATCTGACTCAGGGCGCTCCTCCCTGTCATCCAAAGCTTAACATTGTCACCTTTCCTCTCCAGCATTGCATAAAAACTCAGTCGTTGTTTGTTTGCATCTGCAATCTATTTGTACAGGCTGCACAGTTCGTACGTGCGGCATTGGTGATGATTCAATATGGGCCTTTTGAAGCCTGCTACCTAATCTACCTCCCCATTAAATCTCTTTCATTATAATCACCTGTACATGCTGCAATCATCAAAAAATCAGTCGCCTGCCAAAACCCTAAAGAGGGCAGCCCATGGCCATCAAACTCAAAGCTCAATTTTCCTATTTTCTTTGGCTCAATATTGTCACTAACCCTCTGATCTACTACAACACTGATTTTCCCATCTAAGTTACCACTTCAAATCAGCAAGAAGAAGATTCAACATCAAGTGCCAACTACATTTGTATCTCTTAATACTAGTGTTGATTAACAATAATCCTCCTGTGTCCTTTGACACACTCAAATTCAACACTTCTACTGGACTATTCTTAGTTCCTTTTTGCAAACTCCAACACCAAATCAAGGAGGGTATGACTGGGACTTGCCAGATCTTGAAGATTCCAACCTCAAGGGCATCATAGTCACTAAATCACCTAGTATCTCTTGATACTAATCACCTAGTGCTTCTTAGCACTTGTGCTCAATTGAAATTTGAAGTGTTTGGAGCTGATTTGTTGCTGACCTTGCAATCTCAAAATGGGAAAGGACTCACCGACATCCCAATTCAATGATGTTGGATTCCATACATGGCAAACTAGGATCAAACTGATCCTAATGAAGAAAGGCTTGTGGTCAATCACAAGTGGTCAAGAGAAGAAACCAAGGGAAGCTGTGCTTTTAGGTGTATGGGATAAAAATGATGATAAGGCTCAAGCTATTATCAAGCTCGAACTTGATGGTAGCTACATTCATCATGTTGATGATTGTGAAACCTCTTACATAACATGGGATCGATTAGAAACCTTATTTGGAGCTCTTTTTAAATCCTCAAAATATGGTTTACTAATTGAATTTTTTAGGCTCAACATGCAAAGTAATACCTCACTTGCAACTCATTTGAATTATATGGAAAGCTTGTTGACACAACTCACAGGAATCAACTTAAAGATGGATGAAGACATTTGCGTTGGAGTGCTTCTCAAAAGTCTTCCACATGAGTTTGATAATGTGTCTACCACATTAATCAACATGCCAAAGTAGAAACTTGTGGACATCAAAGCCTCTCTCCTGGAAGAGGAAAAGAAGATCAAGAACAAAGGAGAAACAAGCATCCCAAGAGGAGACCAACAACTCCTCTATGTGAAAGGGAAGAAGAGCGTAGTCTGTGACTTTTGTAAGAAATATGGGCATATTGAGAAATTTTTCTATGCTAAGAAAAAATCTCAAAGAGCATATCTTGCTATAGTCAAAGAAGATGAAGACAACATTGAAGAAGAAGGAGAAGAAGAACCCCAAGATCAAAAGGATAAAACTCACCAATCCCTCTTCTGTAGCTCATTTTCTAATGATAGACTTTTTAGTTTAACATGTGGACTTGCCTTATGTTCCCAACATAAGCTCCTAAACTCCTCGTGTAGCCTCTGCACACTACAACCTCCTCTACACACTTAGTGAGGCCTTGTAACAGCCTCTAGCTTTGTATGGTTGTTTTTTCGTTTCTTCCATGTCTACACTTAGCAAGGTTCTACTCACGACAGCCTCTATATACTCAGTGCCTTTTCTTTTTGTGATTGAGGAGGGGTGTTGAGAAATGTGTAATCACATCCACCATAGCCTCTTTGTATGGGACAAACAAGGCAAAGAAACATGCAGCAAATAAAGCCTTAGACTAGGTCATGTATGCACGGTTTATTAAAACCACGATTGTTGAATACCATGGTCCCTTTCCACCTACCTCCACCTACCAATACCACCTACTGTAAGCCTATAAAAGGAACTCATCCCCACACTCATTCTATCAATCATTATCAATCAGTTGTATTTGCATTATGCTTGAATAATATTAGTTGTTCCTTCTTGTTAATGCTTCTGCCTCATTATGATTGTTTATTTGCTCATCAATGATCCTCCATAGCATGCATTCTCATTATTTTAACATTAAGGACACCTCAAAGTCATATGAAACATAGAATGTTGTTATGGACTTGATCACATGCTCGAGCTCCCTCTTGAATGCATCTAAAAGAGAAGGAAGTCAATATACAAAAAAAGGAAGTGTTGATACTAGCTTGAGCATGTGCTCAAGCTCAATTAGAATGAGGAAACTATGATATTGCCCTTAGAGATGGAGGGAAACAGTATTACCAAGCTCCTTCTCAATGAAGAGTGGATCCAAGATTGAGAGCATGTTGTCTCATAAGCATCTCAATGAGAGAGGAAGTACTATTTTTCCATGCCCTCAAAGACAGAGGGGAAACAATATTCTCAAACTCTTCATGTTAGAGATAGAGGGTTGATACAAGCTTGGGCACATGCTCAAGCTATGTCCCATTATCTTCCCAAGTTTGCTTCCTCTATGTCTCAAAGACACCTCACAAAGTCATATGAAACATAGAAGGCTCCTATCGGCTTGATCACATGCTCAAGCTCTCTCTCAAATACATCTAAAAGATAAAGGAAGTCAGATCGCATGCTCAAGCTCAATGAGAAAGGGAAAATTATCATATTGCCCATAGAGATGGAGGGAAACAATATTCCCAAGCTCCTCCTCAGTGAATAGTGGATCAAGCTTGAGAGAATGTTGTCCCATGATAGTCATCTCAATGAGAGAAGAGGTACTATTTTTCCATGACCTCAAAGGTATAGGGGAAACAATGCTATCAAGCTCTTCCCATTAGATGGAGGATTGATGCAAGCTTGAGCACATGCTAAAGACATGTCCCCTTATCTTGCCAAGTTTCCTTCCTCTATGTCTCAAAGACACCTCAAAATCATATGAAACATATATGGATACTATAGGCTTGATCACATGCTCAAGCTCCCTCTCAAATACACCTAAAAGAGAAAGGAAGTCAATATTTAAAAAATAGTGTTGATACCAGCTTAAGCAATCTCAATGAGAGAGGATAAATTATTTTTCCATGCCCTCAAAGGAAAAGGGGCAAACCCTATTAACAAACTCCTTCCCCATAAGGAGAGGGTTGATACGAGCTCAAGCACATGCTCAAGATCCATCCCAAAGACAACTTTTAGTCGCATAATAAAGAGAGGGTTGATACTAGCTCAAGGTCTATATAGGCTTGAGCACATGCTCAAGCTCTGTCCCATTATCTTGCCAAGTTTCCCTTCCTTGTGTCTCAAAGACACCTTGAAGTCATATAAAACACAAAAGGCTACTATAAGCTTAATCATGTTCTTAAGCTCCCTCTCAAATACATCTAAAAGAAAAATGAAGTCTTTTGTGGAGGGCCTGCCACCAGTATCCCCGCCAACAGAGCCTTCCTGGCTGTCGAAGCTCCTATGAAGTGTCCACCACATGGTTCATCATGGCATGCTTTCAATACTATGCCAATTTCATCCCCTACAACACATCTTCGCAATACTTCATCTTTGCCTCTCTTGTACAGTGCATCGCCTAGCAAGGTATAGGGGGTTGATTCTAACAGAAGCTTCTTCTTCTCATGACTTGAGATGCTAGGACGATATTGTTGAGTTGCCAGGAGGTTGGCTATGTCTGCATACCAGGGAGTAACTATTTCAACTAGAAACAAGGAAGCATCAGGAAGGTCTGGATCATCTTGTTTCTCTGTCTCTATTTGAGGGATCCGTGATAGATGATTAGCTAGGACATGGGAACGGCCAGGCTTAGTGACCACTTCAAAATCGAACTCTTGGAATAGAAGCAACCATCTCATTAGTCGTCCTTTAACATCTGCTTTGTTCATTAGGAAGGACAGGGCTTCATGATCCACGTAGAACTTAAAATGTGTTGACAGTAGATAGTGTCTATACTTCTCTAGTGCAAACACCATTGCCAAGCATTCAAGCTCTGTCATTGTGTAGTTCCATTCCCTATCAGTGACCTTTCGGCTTGCTTAATAAATAGGTTGATCTAGTTTATAGGGTCCCTTTTGACATAGGACAGTTGCTAGCCCTTGATGCATCTGTGTGCCCATGGAACTCCTTCGTCCAATCAGGAGGTTGTAAAATAGGTGCTTGGGGATCAAGCACTGTTTTAGGGTATTAAAGGCCTCTTCATAGTCATCAGTCCAAAGGAAATCCGCATTTTTTCTTAGGAGCTTGTACAGAGGGGCTGCCTTAGTTGCAAAATGTACAATAAATCTTCTGTAGTAGCCCACATGGCCAAGAAATCCTCTCAATTGCTTGAGACTTGTTGGTGCTGTCAAGGCGACAATCTTCGATGGGTCTGTTGCAATCTCTTGTCCCGAGACAATATGGCCCAAGAGAACTCCTGAGGAGACGGCAAAGACACATTTATCGAGGTTGAGAGAAATCCCATGCTCTTGGCATCTGTCAAAACATTACTCTAGGTGTCCCCATTGCTCACGGATTAAACTATAGACACAAAAGTCATCAAGTTACACCTCAATGAAATCATGAAGATGATTTTGGAAGGCAGCCATCATTACCCGTTGGAAGGTGGCAGGAGCATTACAGAGCCCGAATGGCATTACTCTATAGGCATAGGTCCCCCATTCACCTTCAGCATCTGTAGAGCTGCTCTGTAATCACATCCAGAAGCTCTTTCTTAATGCTTGCAACTGAGTTGGATAAGTAGTCCTTCAGATTTTCACCTCCTGAAGTACTTGTAGTAGGGTTTTGGGAAGCTTCAAGCTCCTCTCCCTAGTGAAGGGTGGATCCAAGTCTAAGAGTACATTGTCTCATAGCCATCTCAATGAGTGAAGAGAAACTACTTTTCTATGCCCTCAAAGAAAGAGGGGGAACCTTCTTAACAAGATCCTTTCCCATAAGGAGAGGGTTGATATGAGCCTAGAGCATGTGCTCAAGTTCTATCCCAAAGACAACTCAAGTCACATAATAAAGAGAGAATTGATACTAGCAAGCTCTATCATCTCACTTTCTTTTGAGGCTCCTTGCCCTCCCACTTAAATAGAGGATTGATACAAGCTTGACCAAACCATAACATCTCACTATATTGCCAAACACCTTGCCCTCCCACTTAAATAGAGGGTTTATAAAAGCTTGAGCATGTTCAAGATTTTTTTGAGAGGTACCTCAAACTTGTTTCAAAATGAGAGAGGATTGACATAAGTGTGACCATGTGTTCTATCTCAAATATAGAGGGGAAACCATATTACCAAGCTCCTTTCCCGATAGAGAGAGGGTAGAAACAAGCTTGAGCATGTGCTCAAGCTCTATCCTAAAGAGATCTCAAAGCCACATAAAGGCAGAGAGGATCTATATAGATGTGAGCACATAATCAAGTTATGTCCCATTATCTTGCCAAGTTTCCCTCCCTTGTGTCTAGAAGACACCTCAAAGTCATGTGAAACACAAAAGGCTATTATAGGCCTAATCATGTGATCAAGCTCCTCTCAAATAAATCTAAAAGAGAAAGGAAGTCAATACAAAAAAGATAGTGTTGATTCCACCTTGAGCACATATTCAAGCTTTGCCCTAAAGAAAGCTCAAAGCCACATAAAAATGGAGAGGGTCTATATAATCTTTTGTTAGATATGCTCAATGCCCCACCCTCATAAGGTGCCACCAATGATCCGTGGTGCTCAAAGTTGTAAGGCCCCCATTATGAGGAGAAGCCATATGTGAGCCCGGACATTGGTCGAGTCCTGACTTGTATGTCAGATGAAGTCTATGTGACCGGATGGCAAAAAGGTGACCGTTGTGGGTCTAATCTTTGGGTTAGATAGAGTAGTTAAGCCGGTAGCAACTTGAGGCACATTGCATCGAGTTGCGGGGTAAGAGAGTTATCAGGGGCCCTAGCCAATGGTAAAGGGAATATTCCCTAGAATATTCCCTGGCCAACTAATGGACGTGCATATGGAAGGTCAACAGACACATGGGCATATGGAAGGTCAATAGACACATGGGCACATGGAAGGTCAACAGACACATGTGCATATGGAAGGTCAACAGACACATGGGCACATGGAAGGTCAACAGAAACAGGTGCATATGGAAGGTCATCCATCATGACCCCCTTCACAAGCTATAAAAGCTAAACCCCTTCACCGCCATTCATTATCCATCTTTCACCCAGTCAAAGTTGCTCTTCACCTATCTTCTGTCTAGATCGCCATCTAAGCTTCACAGTGGAAGCGCACGGGTGGACAGAGCCATCTTTGTATTAGTTGTTTGGAGATAAAGAAATTTTGTTATTCTCCTCTTATCTATTGTGTACTCTCTATCTCTTTCTCAGATTCTGTTCGCTGCGCCTTGTAATTTTTACATCTTGGACACATGCTCAAGCTGTGTCCCATTATTTTGCCAAGTTTCCCTCCCTTGCATCTCAAAAACACCTCAAAGTCATATGAAACACAAAAGGCTACTATAGACTTGATCATATTCTCATGCTCCCTCTCAAATACATCTAGAATAGAAAGGAAGTCAATCTAAAAAAGGCAGGGTTGGTACCATCTTGAGCACATGCTCAAGCTCAATGAGAGAGGGGGAAACTATCGTGTCACTGTTAGCAAAGGCAAATTGGAAACAATATTACTAAGCTCCTCCTTGGCGACTAGGGTTGATACAAGCTTGAGCATGTGCTCAAGCTTCATCCTAAAGAGACCTCAACTTTACAAAAAAGAGACCTCAAACTCCCATTATCTCGCCAAGCTACCATCCCTTGTGTGCTATAGATACCTTAAAGTCATATCACACTAAGAAGATTTACATCATATGACTTCCCTTTTTATCTTTTAAATTGCCATAGGCAAAGCTTGGTCTAGTGCTTACATAATTGACATTATTTGTGCAACAAATATTAGAAAAGTCAAGTGGATGTGAGTCATAAGGAACATGGGTATAAGAAGATGTCTAGCATTTGATGGATAACATGTTTGATGACTAGCATTCCACCCTACATAATTGACTTTCCATAATTCACAAGTGCAAAGAGTTCATGAGCCTAGGCACATTTAGGTTCCTCTCTAGTCCTTGTGCATAGAAAACTCCTCTAGTCCTCGTGCATAGAAAACCATTATCTATTGAGGCATAACCTTTGACACATACCTCACAACTTGCACTACGAATAAGGATTGCATAATGGGCCACTGTAGTCATACATCTTAAGTCACTTATGTTAGATATCTACTTCCACAAATTAATTAGGGTTGCACCTTTTGCATTTATTTAGAATTATTTCCTAAGACATTGCACTGCTAGTAGTGGAAGTCTAAAGGACCACGAGAGCTTGCAATGTGTCCATGAGGAGCAAGATGAAAATGGCTAGCATGGAAAAAAAGGGGATGTTTTCTTGTAGTGGATATCTTCCTATTGACCCAATGGAACCCATTTTTAGCTAGCATGGGTAAAAAAGAGATATTATTTTCTTGACAATGGATCTCTTACTACTGACTTGGCCAACATATGCATGAATTGACAACCTATCTAGCCAGCTCAAAGACAAAAGTCCAACCATTGGACTGCATGTATCTAGTAAGAAGACCTCGAGTGTGTACCATGCAAGCATCACCCAAGCACTTCGATGTACTCAAGATTAGCATAGAGGATAATGTTTGGGGTTTATTGTCAAGGGTTTAGGGATATAGGATTTAGGGTTTATCGCTTAAGGTTTAAAATCTAAGGTTCAGGGTTTTTAGGTTTCTAAAGGGTAAGATAATAAATGTATATCTTAAATCTAGATTGCTTAAGATGTTCCTAATAGTTAAATTAATATTGAGCTAACCTTCGTCTTATCTAATCTAGTATTAATTGAACTATCATAAAAGCCAAATGAATAAAATGACACTAGTGTAAAAGTAATGACAATTAAACAAATGTAAATCAAACTACTATTGGTTTAAAGCATTTGTCAAACTTCATGCACATAGAAACTAATGTTAGTTAGTTTTGAAGCTAAAATAGCTTTAGTTAGAACTAGATATAAACTAACCCTAAGAGCATAATGGGATATCATTATAGTAATATAGGCAATAAATCTGGACAAGTTTATATCCACATATATATTACTATCAATATTGCATCTAAGCATGTTAATCAACATGTCTAATGTTCATTTATGTATATTGTTAAATATGTGCATGACATGATTCTATAGAATAGATTGAACAAAATAATACAACAAGAAAATCAATAAAAGATAAAATTTGAAACACCGACATAGTAATCCAATTAATAAAGTATAAAAAGTAATGACATAGTACCTTTCTCTCGAGGCCTGGCTCTCCAGGGCACGTCGCAGCATGGGGCCGTAGTGCATGTCGCATGGGCATGGTTAGGTGGCTCGGGCCTTCCACCTAGAAAAGGTGAGTGGGGATGGTGAGTGCATTCATTGAGAGTGAGGGGGATGGGTAGTCTTTTTGTGGGGTGAGAAGTGAGTGGGGTGTTGACCCATAGTGAAGGGTTTCAAGGGTACACCCTTGCGTAAGCACCAAATAATTTCAAGTGCCATCATGGGGAACTCCTTGCTCGTTGGGGGAAGATAATATTGTGGACTATTGAGATGCATCGGCACCATGCTGTGTCATGTTGGGTTCCTAGCTCGAAGGGGAGCTCTGACGTGCTATGTCGTGTCGTGTTGAGGTGTTGTGCCGAGTTGGGGTGTCATGTTGAGATGGTCCATGGCACGATGCGTGTGATCGGGTCCAAGGGGGATCCATAACACTTGGCATCAAAGCTAGACCCCGTGACATAGTGGTGTTGTCTAGAGGCGAGGAGGACTAGAAACATGAAAAATGGGCAAAAACAAGATTGTTGCTAGAAAAATGAAGGGTAAGCACAAAGAAGAGGAAAAAGCTAAAAATGAATCCGAAAGGGTCAAATTTGAAAATTTGTATGCATAAAAAAACAAGGTTTTGGCTCAGTGGCATGATTGTGAGGATGAACTGATAATTTTATGGGCAACAAAGGTAAAATGGCTACAAAGTGGCTATAAATTTTTTTTAAAAGAAGAGGGAGATATGGAAAGTGCATTGAGTCAAGCGAGAGTCAAGAAAAGTGATCTCAAAACACTGTTTCAAGCATTGAATGACAAAATTGAAGATTGGTATGAAGAATATAAGAGTGATTCAAAGTATGATCTGTTGCTTGTAGAATGTGAATTAAGAATGGGGATTATTAAAGAGTATGATGAGATTGTAGTACAAGGGGGTATGCTGGATGAGAAGGTAAAAGCTGAGAAACCCCAAGTGACCACATTGAGAAAGAGGCTGGCAGAATGCGTGAAAGGCAATTTGAAAAGAATGTCAAGCTACCAGATACCATGGGCAAATTTGAGGATGAGGATTCAGAGACCGTGAAACGGATACTTAGATGGATGAGCCCTAGTTGAATAAACAGATAGACTGGGATGCCAGAAGGCGAATTCATGAAGAGATGAGGTGGAATGAAGCAAACCAGATTGGAGAGGAGATGGCCTTATCAGACAAAGATTCAAGCGGGTTTGATGATGTTGTGGAAGAAGAAGAAATGCATGGTGGGAGTCAGTGGAATGAAATGGAAGAATGGTTGGTAGAAGAGCTATACCATAACTATGATGACAAACCCACATACGATTATGAAGAGGAAGTGATTGAATATCAAAATGACCAACACGAAGATCCAAGATGGGAAGAGAGGAATGAAGAGTGCTTCCAAGGCTATGATGAGTAATCTTTTGAAGCAAGTTATGAAGCGGGCTATGTGCATAATGAGGTAATCTTTTGAAGCAGGTTATGAAACGGGCTATGTGCGTAATGAGGTGATTGAAAATCAATACACCCGATACGAAGAGATGACTTGGGAAGTGAGAGATGATTGGTTCCAAGACTATCATGATGAATCTTTTGAATATGGTTACGAAGCAAGTACATTCATGGTATCTCATTTGCCTCTTGATGCCAGGAGGCATATTTCACTCCTTATGATGGCGAGTGGCAAGGCAAAAATAAGGAGGCCTACGGGCCGTATTATAATGATAATGACCACATACTATGCCAAGAAGAACTATGGGGGGCCAACGGGCTGGATGATGCGAAAGGGCAGTTTGAAGAACTCATGACGGCATGTGTAAGTATAAATTAAACCATGACCACAAAGTCTCTAGTGTGCATAGAGGTGGCTTGCAAGTCAAGTTTTTTGTTTGATGGGGTGCTCATTAAGGAGTGCACGAAAGAGAAGATGGCCTATGGGTCGGATCCATTACTAGATGGAGTGATTCTTGAGGAGTGCAAAAAGGGGGTTGTGGCAAAAGGAGCCGAGCTCCAAAGTGATGATTCTTATGGTCACCTAATCTATGGAATGAGCAAAGAGTAGACTCAAGATGTATGTGGCAACGAAGCCAAAGACTCCTATACCTGGAGGGAGTATAAAGAAATCAGGGCAAATCTAGAGACTCTTGCACCTAGGGGGAGTATAAATAATCCAGGACAGGTTGAACCATCGTGTGTTGAAGAGCGAGTCGAGCCCAAATGTGTTGATGAGGAGATGGCTTGGGTTGAGGAAAGAATTGAAAGGGGGTAAGAAGCCTTTTCTTTGGATGGAATAGATAATGAATCAGATGATGAGGGTTATTGGACTACAGAAGAGGAAAATGAGGCCATGTGGCCAACCTTTGATGAAAGGTTTAGGGTTTAGGATTTAGGGTTTAGGGTTTAGGGAGTCATGCTGCAAATGCAACCTGTTAGGTGACATCATCAGGGTTGGATGGCTTCATGGTGGAGCTAAGCAAGTTGTGTAGAGGATTCACCCTCAAAGCGATCAAAGACACATCAAGCTTGGTGAGGAGCCCAACATAGCTTCCAGGGCCAAGTGTGAAGGCTTGGCCTCGACCCAAAACACAATGATTCATCTCAGCAATGGGAGGTTGGTGTTGACAACCAAAGAAATTGACTTGGATGTGAGGGCAATGCAGCATGTGGCAACCCTGCTTATCAACTTGTATAAGGTGTTATGGACCTACTTGCAAAATCAAGCCAAACAAGGCTACTTCGACGTGGACATGGCAAGGGACATGGCCCTTGCATTGCAGGCTAGAAGTTTTGATGGTTTTCATCAAACTCCTCTAACCTACATGGGTGATCCCTGGCCAAGCAAGGACTCTTAATGCAAGCTAGCACAATGTGGGAGCTTGATAGCAATGGCCTCTGCATCCATTTGCGCATCACTGAGATAGATCGGTCCAAAGAGGGCCAACACTTCAGTTTTTAGCAAGCGGGTGCAAGCAAGTCTAATCTAGTCAAAACGACTCCACAACCCTTTCATGAGAAACAGTGCAAAGCGGAGGAGGATAACACATGTGGGGACAATGGACCTGGCAAGGAGGGCACATCGACATGCAGCTGCAAAAGCAACTGGCCCACACCACTAGGACAGCCTCGAAGATCCATGCTAGATAGGGCACTTTAAGAAGAAGGTGAATAATACATGCGAGGAAAATGGACCTCGCAACAAGGAGGGTGCATCCGCATGCAACTTCAGAAGGAGCTAGTATGTACTTCACAAAGGCCAGTCCGAAGATTCGTGCCAAGCAAGGCACTTCCAAAAGAAGACAGAGAACCAAGGATGGCATGGCCAAATGGGATTGCGCTTTTTGCGCTAGGCGGCATGCGGCCCTCACGAAGAGACGGTCTATCATAGAAGGAGTTGCCAAGTCAAACCCCCTTATGCAAGAAAATTCGTGCATGTCTAAAGTGACAAAGGCTCGACGTGGGGGACTTCTCAACACAGTTACCATGGACAAGACAAGGCAGGCAAAGCAATATGTGGCTATTCAGTGCGCAGCCATGTCTTCTTCCAATGAGGTATCAAAGGATGATCCGACTACCAAGAGCCTAATATGTGAAGTAGGTTGCGACACCAATACCATGTTTTAGCATTGGTGCATCTAACAAGGTGGCAGTATCACAGTGCAGCTTGTACATACACTTGAGTGCATAACTAAGTAGGGCTACTCATATAGTTACATTCACTTTTGTGAATCTAGCCATGAGTATTGGGATTCTCCTTGTATATAAGAAACTCTTAGTAGTGCCACAACTCGAAGTGGACTTCGAGTTCTTTGTAGGCGGTGGGTATAGTGGAGGTACCTTTCTCGAGGCCTGGCTCTCCAGGGCGCATCGTAGCATGGGGCTGTAGTGCATGTCACCTGGGCATGGTTAGGTGGCTTGAGGCTTCCACCCTAAATAGGTGAGTGGGGATGGTGATGTTCAAAGAGTAGAGAGAGAGAAAGGGAAAGACTCCATATCCATGAGCCTTCAGGCTCTCAAGCTCATTCCTTCATTTCCACACACTCAACTGAAAAGCACACACACACTACAAGATAAAGTGACCTAGTGTAAATGTAGACTAGACTGACTAACTCTAGTCAGGTCACTGACTGACTACTAACCCGACTTATTTAATGTAGTCACATGTATACAGCTGTACACACTAGCTGTCATAGATGTCGGTCATAGATGAAGACACACTGACAGTGAGCTTGATTTCTAACACTCCCCCTCAAGCTCAAAAACAAAACTCAAATCATCTGCATCACTCCAAGTAGCTGTCTAAAGTGAATGAACTTATCTTTACCAAGTGATTTGGTAAAGATGTCTGCTACCTGGTCTTCAGTCTTCACATGCTCCAAGTCAATCTGATCTGCTAAAACCATTTCCCTGATGAAATGGTAGTGAACCTCAATGTGTTTTCATCTTGCATGATAAACAGGATTGCTTGCTAACATAACACTGCTCAAATTGTCACAGTACAACTTGACTTTGATGTCCAAGTGTACTCCCAAGTCATTTAGTAACTTCTGTAACCACTTAGCTTCACAGGCCACTAAGGCCGCACCACGATACTCTGCTTCCGTACTGGACAATGCAACTATAGGCTGTTTCTTACTCTGCCAACTGATCATGCTACTACCCAATCCAAATGCATAGCCATTGGTTGACCTCCTGTCATATGTGCAACCAGCCCAGTCAGCATCAGTGTACCCCATCAAGTCAAGGGTTTTCCCATATGCATAAAACAGCCCATGACCTGTGGTACCCTTCACATATCTCAGAATTCTTCTGACTGCATCCAAGTGTGGTTTGCGAGGCTTCTGCATGAACTGACTGATCAGCCCCACAGCATAACTCAAGTCAGGTCTAGTGATCGTGAGATAGATCAAGCTGCCTACCATCTGTCTGTACATAGTAACATTCTCAATCTCTGTCCCAACATCAATCTGCAGCTTGACATTCTGCTCCAAAGGCATATCCATAGGCTTGCAATCAGCCATACCATATTTCTATAACATGTCATGAGCATACTGCTTCTGTAGCAGCCATATGCCTCGAGGTGTAGAGACAACCTCAATCCCCAAAAAATATTTCAGCTCTCCAAGATCCTTGACCTTAAACTCGGCCTCTAAACATGTCTTTATTTCTGCAATCCCATTTTCATCATCTCCTATAATGATTAAGTCATCAACATAGACAACTAGAAAAACATAGCCACTATCTGTCTTCTTCGCAAACAGACTATGATCAGCATCTCCCAATCGGAAACCATGTTGTTGTAAATAACTGTTGATGCGAGCATTCCATGCTCTAGGTGCATGTTTCAACCTATATAATACCTTTTTCAGCCGACATACATGTGCTGGAAATTCTGGATGTACATAGCCTTCAGGCTGTTCCATGTAAACCTCTTCCTGTAATTCTCCATTGAGAAATGCATTCTTTACATCCATCTGCCATAGTTTCCAGCCTCTAGCTGCTGCCAAAGCAATCACAGTTCTAACTGTAGCCATCTTTGCTACAGGGCTGAAAGTCTCCTCATAATCAAGACCATACTGCTGCGCATACCCTTTTACAACCAGCCTGGCCTTATATCTTTCCAATGATCCATCTGATTTACATTTTACCTTATACACCCACTTGCATCCAATAGGTGTTTTGCCCTCAGGCAACTGTACCAAATCCCATGTACAATTTTCAACCAAAGCTGAATATTCCTCATCCATAGCAGCACACCAATTCTCATCTGAAACTGCCTCATCAAACTTACTTGGTTCTCTAAAACCTGTTACTTTCGTCATATAAGCATAATGACGGGCTGAATATCCAATGTAAGTATACCTGTCAACAACAAGTCGTCTGACCCTCTCTGATCTCCTGAGCTGTGGCTCACTGTGAGCTTGCCTCTCATGAGGCGGCACATAACGGCTCTGTCTAGCACCTGGCATCATAACAGACGGAATCCCCAATTCACTATCTAAGCTGTCACTGCTAGATGAATCATAACCTGCAATGAGTGGACCTGTTACATCGTCAAAAACCTTTTCTTTTCCCTTATCTGTTCTCCCCCTCACTGACATATCCGTGTCAGTGGATGCAGTAGTGCGATTCCGTAATCATCCTGTCCAAGGACTCACTGTAGATGATACATCACCTGTCTGACCAGTCATGGAAGTACTCTCTGTAGGAGTATTTTCAGCATGACTCATACTGGGTGAGCCATCAGTAGGCACTGCAAGAGGATTCCCATACCAAGATGCTAACTCATCAAATACCACATCTCTGCTTATGAGTATCTCATGCGTAGAAGGTACATAACACTTATAAGCTTTCCGTTCCTATGCATATCCAATAAACACACTTTTCACTACCTTAGGATCCAATTTCTTCCTCTTCTCATCCGGTATATGCACATATGCAATGCTGCCAAATACCTTCAAGTGTGAAATATCAGGTTTATGACCATATAGCCGTTCATATGGAGTGACATCATGAATCCCTCCTGTAGGGGTTTGATTCAGCACATATACAGCAGTCACCACTGCTTCAGCCCAATAACCATTTGGCAGACATTTTTCATTCAGCATAGCTCTAGCTGACTCCATCAAAACCCTGTTTTTCCTCTCTACAACACCGTTTTGCTGCGGTGTATAACTGCATGTGAGCTGTTTTCTGATCCCATGTTTAGCAAGATACCTGTCAAAGTAGTTTGAGACATATTCACCTCCTCCATCTGATCTCAAACATGATATGTAACAGCCCAATTCATTTTCAGCATGTTTCTTGAAGTCTTTGAATGCATCAAACACATCATCCTTATGTTTCAAGATATAAAGCCAAGTGTACCTGCTGAAATCATCAATAAATGAGACATAATATCGTGCACCGCCAAAGGAAGCATTATGTGAAGGACACCAGACATCAGAGTGTACCAACTGTAAAGGCCTAGTGCTGTTTTTTACATGTCTCATGAAAGGAAACCGTGCCTACTTCCCAAACTGACATGCAGGGCATACATGAACAAAATCATTATACTTGAATTTAGGTAATCCAAGTACTACTTCTTTTTGCTGCATAGATTTCAGCTTTTGTATATTGACATGTCCAATCCGCTTGTGCCAAATCTCTACATCTCGAATGGCACTTTCATCATGTGCAAACATGGCTACCTTGAGTCCCGGAATGGTCGCATCCAATGTAAACATCCTGCCATCCCTTCTGCCCTTGGCAATTAACTTGCAGCCATTTCCATACTCCTCAATGAAGCACCCATCTTTGTTGAACCTCACTTGCAAATTCTATTCTGCCATTTGACCCACAGACAACAGATTCTTTGTTATGGTTGGGACATGTAATACATCATGCAGGCCTTTCTTCTTACCATCAGGCATCATCAATGGAACAATCCCCTTATGCTTTATGTCATGTTGGGTATCATCCCCAGTACATACATGACCATGTGTACCTGCAACCATCTCATCAAACCACTCTCCATGCGGGGTCATGTGGTTTGACGCACCAGAGTCAATGTACCACCTGTCATCTCTGTTCTGCCTTGACGCAGTCTTGGACACATGCTGCATGGCAAAGAGTCTATCAACCTGATCATCTTGACCACCACTAGAGGATGCATAATGCCCATGCTGTTTCCCTTTTGTCTTCATGTCATTCTGATTCCTTCGCTATGTGCCCATACTTACCACAATAATGACAGTCCTTGTCCTTGTTGGACTAATCAGTAGACTGCCAAGATCCAGATCCACCTCCTCTTCCTCGAGGTGATCTCCCCCTACCTCTAAACCCACCAGATCCACACTGGCCTTGTGTATTTGCACCATGCCAATTTCCTTGTTGCTGCTGCTGTCCATAGGCATTACGAGTGTCGCCATGACCTCGATATGAACCACGGCCTCTAGATCCTCTGCCACGCTGGCTAGAGTACAACACAGTGTCTCTACTCTGAGATGCACTAGAACCTATATTCAAACCAAGTTTGACTTCCTCATGCAGCAACAAAGCAACTAGCTCTTCCCAGCTAGGGGGCTCTTCTCTGACAGAAATGGAAGTGTCAAAAGCTTTGTACTCTTTGCCTAAGCCATTCAAAGCAACAGCAATCATATCATCTTCTGATACACTTGAGCCAATAGTAGCAAGTTGATTAGCTATGGTCTTAATCTCCGTGGTATACGTTTGGATGCTCTTGCCATTCCTAGACATGTTGTTGAACTGCTGTTTCAACTGGATCTTTCTTGCATGTGTCATGGTTCCATAATTTTTCATCAATATGTCCCAGGCATCCTTCGGAATCTCACATCCAGTGATTTGAATTACCATACCATCAGATATACATAAGGAAAACCAATGCAGCACTTTGCATTCTCTTTCATTCCATAGCCTGTAGGCTCTTTTCTGTTCATTTGTTGGATTGAGTGCAGGCAACTCAAGAGCAACTTCATCTCCTGTACATAAATCCCAATAACCTCTGCCAATCAGAAAGTTTTTCATTCTGAATTTCCATAATGTAAAGTTCTTATTATCCAACTTCTCTCCAACTATCTAAGTGATATTGTCAGTCCCATGTGCATTAGCCATGATGCAATAGACTGTCTATCAAGTGCCTGACTCCTTGCAGTCCAATAAGTATGACTGACTAAGACTAAGTTCAGTCCGTAATAGTTTATGACAGTTTTCTACACTAAATTGGAGAAAAAAACCAGGGTATTTCAGCCCACTGACACCCCAAAACAACCCTCAAACAAGTGGTCTCAACTGTAGATATAAATGTCAATACATAAGCTATGTGTTTGCTTCAGCTTAAGCTTATGTAACCTCACTGCCATGGTACATACATGCAGTCTGAAAACTATAAACTGTGAGTAACCAACAGCAATTTCAAGTCCAAAACCGAGTGTGTCAACAAATTCAGTTTTAGGTTGCAGTCAACCAGAATTCAGCATACCAAGCTCCAAGCAGCTCCAAAATGTCTTTTGACCATGTCATACATTTACTTTGTAGTGGCAAGTTCAATACATGACCATCTGAGTAGGCATAGACAACCTGTCTTCATTGACCAATGGCATAAACCTCATGAGCTGTTTGTAATTAACGAGGACAGTGTAACTGTATTTATTTCAGCTTCAAAATTCAGTTTTCAATGATGCTCATTGCTTGCTTCAATTCTCCATGCATTCAGCATGTATAGGTCAGTTCATATAGATGACGGAACCCCCAAGATGACCTGTATTGCTTCAATAATGCACAGTACTTGTCATTGACTGTGTATGACAGTTTTCAGCCTGTCATTGATTTTCAGATCTGAGTATTCTGTCATTGACTGTGTATGACAGTTTTCAGCCTGTCATTGATTTTCAGATCTGAGTATTCTGTCATTGACTGTGTATGACAGTTTTCAGCCTGTCATTGATTTTCAGATCTGAGTATTCTGTCATTGACTATATATGACAGTTTTCAGCCTGTCATTGATTTTCAGATCAGAGTATTCTAAGCAAGAGATCTTAGCTCCAAGACATTTGATCCAATGTATACATGCTTTGACACATTCTTGTGCTCCAAAGATGCCTTCTGAGTGTAGTACTAGGCTCCTGTGTGTCAGTAATGACTGAATGCATGCTGTCCATTCATGTTTACAGCAGTTCAGAAATGATTACAAGTCTGTGTCTATCACTCCAACTCATAACAGAGCTCCCACACAAGCATTTACTCCTTGCACACTTCAAATACCTTCAATAGTGAGCATACATGCTCTATGAACCTTGTCCAGGTGCCCCACTGAAGATTGACAGGTTGCTGTCCACTCAAATCAGCAGGCGCAAATTTTCAGACCAGGGGGTGCAGATTTTCAGATACAGGTTGCTGTCCACTTAGATCAGCAGGCACAGATTTTCAGACACAGGTTGCTAATTTTCAGGAGGCAGTCCACGATTTTCAGAAGGCAGTCCACACTGATTCCTTCCTTTGACTATGGCTTCATTTGCAAGTGTCCAGCTTCTTCCTCATTCCTTACTTCCATCTCCTTTGCACTGCAAGTTGTCATGCCCATTCTCCCACAGCCTCATGGATGAAGCTCTAATACCATGTTCAAAGAGTAGAGAGAGAGAAAGGGAAAGACTCCATATCCATGAGCCTTCAGGCTCTCAAGCTCATTCCTTCATTTCCACACACTCAACTGAAAAGCACACACACACTACAAGATAAAGTGACCTAGTGTAAATGTAGACTAGACTTACTAACTCTAGTCAGGTCACTGACTGACTACTAATCCGACTTATTTAATGTAGTCACATGTAGACAGCTATACACACTAGTTGTCATAGATGTCGGTCATAGATGAAGACACACTGACGGTGAGCTTGATTTCTAATAGGTGAGTGCATTTAGTGAGAGTGAGGGGGATGGGAAGTCTTTTTGTGGAGTGAGAGGTGAGTGGGGTGTTGACCCATAGTCAAGGGTTTCAAGGGTGTGCCCTTGCATAAGCACCAAGAAAGTTCAAGTGCCATGGGAAACTCCTTGCTCGTTGGGGGGAGATGATATGGTGGATTGTTGAGATGTGTCGTCGCCATGTCGTGTCACGATACCATGTCGTGTTACCATGTCATGTTGGGTTCCTAGCCCGAAGGGGGAGCCGTGACGTGCTGTGCTGTGTCGAGTTGGGGTGTCATGTTGAGATAGTCCATGGCGCGATGCATGTGACTGGGTCCAAGGGGGGACCCATAACTATAATTTTTTAAAAAATTAATAAAACGTTTTTTTAAATAAAAACTCTAAAAGTCATAATCATAGAAATTCATTCAAACCTAGAATACATGCCAAGACATGAGAATTCATCATGGCTAAAAGAAAGACTCCTAGGAATAAGGCAAGGTTCAAAGGTAGCATTGCCCAAAAGGTAAATGTCTATGCTTCCAACATAATTTTTCTACCCATGGGAAAGGAAAACTAAAGAAAAAGATTTCATGGAAAGTGCATGAAATCCCTCTTATTGGACACCCAAGTTATGATAAGACCTTGAATGCAATAAGCAAGTGCTATTTCTAGCAAAGATTGAAAGCTTATACTAAGACCTTGAATGCAATTAGCCAAGCCCTTGAATGTGGTGACCCACTGTTAGTTCTACCTAAGCTACCAAAGAATCAAGGTCAAATGTGTCAAATTGCCTAGAGAACTACCACTTGACATTCCTCAAATGAAGTGGAAATACATCATGGATTTTTTTATTAACCTTTCCATCATATAAGGAGGTTACGAGCCTATAAAGTTATGGTAGATATGTTGAGTAATGTTGCCCACATCATTCTAGTCAAGAAGATTTTTAACACCTCTAATGTAGAGAAGATATTTATCAAGGATATTATTAGATTACATGCTCTACCTAGGTGGATTGTTTGTGATTAAAACACACTCTCTGCCTCCAACTTCCTTCAAAGTTGTTGGCACATAGTTTTGATGGAGCACGCCCTACCATCCTCAAACAAATGACTAGATAAAGAGACTCAATCAAGTGATCAAAGATACCCTATGAACTTACTATAGTTATGAGCTTAAGAGGAAGATTGCATATCTTCATCTTCTAGTGGAGTTTGCATGCATGTGCCCTATCATTAGAGCATTGAAATGAGAACTCTTCAAGCCCTGTATGAACATTGTCTATATCTATTAAACCTTGTTGCCTCACTTTGAAAGTGAAGGCTTCCATACATATGCTAGATGATATGGAGAAGGAAGTCCAAGCTACTCCGCAATATATTAGGGATGCTCAAGATAGATAAACGGCCTATACATACCCTAAACAAATAACTCTAACCTTTATGTCAAGAGACATGGTTTTCTTAAGAGTGTAATCTAAGAAGAGTCTACTAACTCTTAGAGCATACAAGAACATATGTCTAGTAAGAGCTTGGGAATGTTATATTAAAAAATCTTTTTAAAAAAGTTTTTTAATAAAACGTTACAATTTAGTTAAAAACGTTTAAAACGTAATTAAAAAACCTTTAACATTTAATTTTAAAAAAATAAAACGTAATTTAAAAACGTTTTCATATAAAAAGTTATAATTTAATTTTAAAATCATTTTAAAACGCAATTTAGAAACATTTCAATAAAAAACATTTAATTAAAAACTTTTTAATTAAAATGATATTTTATTAAAAAAATTTAATGATTAAGACTAATATTAGAATGGAGAATAACATTATAACATTAAAAACGTTTTAATAATTAAGATCAACATTAAAATGACGAATGATTAACATTAAAACAACAAATAACATTATAACATTAAAAACGTTTTAATAATTAAGATTAACATTAAAATGACGAATAACATTATATTGTCGTTTTATTAACCATTAATTATTCTTTAGTATTAATCGTTAATCATCATTTTATTAATCAAAAATAATATTTTTAAATTAATATCTAATCAAGACAATTCGTGAATACGATGAGATTTATGATTCAAAAGATTTAATATCACCATCATTTTGCTATTGAAAAACAAAAAAAATTGGCTTTTAGGGGGTCGGACACAAAAAAATAAATCCTTTAAAATAAAAACATAAACTCCACCAACAGAGAGACAGCTTCTCTTATTCTTCTTTATAACTCAGAAAAATATATGTTAAGCTCCTCTCAGTTGTCATCAATCTTCAATGCAAGGTTTCATTGGTCCTCTATCTTCTCTAGACTAAGAGTGTATGTATTTCTCGCTATCTCTTTTTACCAAAGACAATCTCTCTCTCTCTCTCTCTCTCTCTCTCTCTCTCTCTCTCTCTCTCTCTCTCTCTCTCTCTCTCTCTCTCTCTCTCTCTCTCTCTCTCTCTCTCTCTCTCTCTCTCTCTCTCTCTCTCTCTCTCTCTCTCTCTCTCTCTCTCTCTCTCTTGTATAAGCTCTCTATGTCCCATGAACTCTTTCTCTCTTCTCCTCTAACACCCATACTCAATTTGTTTTGTACTCCCTCTCTATCCATCACACACACACATGCACATATACACATAGACTCTCATCTCCCATGGAATCACATTATATTTTCATTTTGGTTAATGCATCGGCTGCTCTCTCTCCCTCTCCCCTCCTCTCTCTCTCTTAGGATAAAGAGTTGAGCACGATGATTAAGTTCTAATTAACATCTTGTGTGATTTTATGCACGTTTTCAAATAACAAAGCCTTTAGTATCCAGTCAGCATCAAGCAACACTATTGAACTATTATTGAAATAGAAAATCCAACATACACAAGGTAACCAACTAGTCATTATAGTTATTATTTCAGGTACACCAATCAATCCAATGGGTCTCTTTTTTTTAAAGGTAAACTAGTAAAAATCAATAGTTAAAATTTAAAGATTCAATTTATAGTGTGTACATGGTTCTCTTTGCATGGGTTCCCAGCCCTTGTGTCAAAATTTGAATGCTAGTTGAAGCCCCTAGAAGAGGGAGGTGACAACTCTAATGTTTGAAAATGAAAAAATAGTTTGTTAGGGATATATCTCTTTATAGTTAAGATGTAAATTAGAAATTCAGAATTTTAAGGTCTTTAATAGTATTACTAGGAGAGTTGGAATTGATTGAAGCTTAAATGCAATCATTGTGAGGTTATATACTTTACACCGTAAAATTAGGATCTTGAAAGCATAAACCATTGGGTTTGCACATGTGTAGTCAAACCTTCTCTCAAGCTTGACCACATGTTCATGCTTCTCCAAACTCTCTTTTAGATAGAAGCTTGGTCCTATATAGAAGTACATGGACAAGCTCTACATTCTTAAAGAGAGCCCACTGATAGAAGAGGTACTAGAGGCTTGAGCAAATAGCCAAGCTCTACCTCAAGGAGGAAAGAGAGACAAACCCTATCTTTTTCTTTGAGACGTCTTAGAAGATAGAGCTTCAGCACATGCTAAAGCCCATAAGTTACAAATCACATTGTGTCATGTTTTTATAATGAGGAGGTTGATATATGTATTATATGTACAAATTCTTACATGAAGAGGTTCAAATTTTTTGTATCATGTTTCTAAAAGAAAAAAAATAAAGGTAAACTAGGTCCCACTAAGCCCACTAGCTGCCCATAAAATTATAAGTGACCCTTTCTGTTGTGAAGGTTGAAAAAATAGAGTGATGGACAAACTTAAAATTCTCAAAGTTAAAAGAATAGAGTTTTAAACTATTATTTACTAAATTTAATTTAATGCCATTGGGCAAACTTAAAACTCTCAAAGTCTATTCTTCAACCTGAATACATGCCATGATGGATGTTTCCATAGCCAAGCATGGGCACAAAATGTAATTAATCAGAGTAGAATACTCTTCAACTTGAACACTTGATAAGGTGGATGTCTACATGCCCAAGCTAAGGTCTCAAATTTTTGTTGAAAACTCATAATCTAAGGGGAACACAAAAGCCAAAACCATTGACATTAAGGCCCCATAAGCTCATTGTAACTTATTATTAACCAAAAAACTCAATACTTTATCTTGTCAAGATTCTAGCAAATAAATTTTGAGCTAAATTTTACAGTACAAAAACAATGAATGGTCCTAAAACTTGACACCTTCAACTCTGTCCAATCTGCTTGGTGCATGGCCAAGCCCTCCTCATTTATTGAGAATGATAAATATCAAAAAGATTTCCATGATGACTCAAAAGCTAGGCCAAGTGACAAAAAAGGGTTACAAATAGCCAAGTGATAGAAAGGGGTTAGATAAATCTAAAAAGAGTTGGACATGTTGGGAATGAGACTTTTCCCATTTTACCTAAAACATTCTTATATGCTGATTATTGTTACTATCATTGCCTCTCATGAGAATTAGAGTAAAAATGAGTGCCCATAGCTCATGAGCATCATCAATATTATATTTACCAAAAGGAAACAAGGTATGCATGATGTGGAGCTAGAATTCACATCAGATGGAGTCAAGAACTGCGAGAGAGAACCTACTGACGATGAAGTGCAAAAGGGAACCCAAAGAGAGGGAAGGATCCCATTGAGGTTGTTGTTCATGAAGTGTATAAGGGGACCCTAGAGAGAGACACACAAGAGCCCAATGAGCCTACTATTTGTAAGTAGAAGGAGGAGCTAGAGGCAAAGGAGGAGCCCATTGAAGTTCCTATCTTTGAAGAGTAGGAAGGGGAGTTTGAGGGAGAGAAGGAGCCTACTACAGGATCTATAAAAATGAGCAGCAACCAAGTGAAGATGATACTTCTCTACCAAATCTCTTTTGCATAAAAGGGAAAAAGTGCTTGTGTGTGTGTGTGTGTGTGTGTGTGTGTGTGTGTGTGTGTGTGTGTGTGTGTGTGTGTGTGTGTGTGTGTGTGTGTGTGTGTGTGTGTGTGTGTGCGTGCGTGCGTGCGTGCGTGCGTGCGTGCGTGCGTGCGTGCGTGCGTGCGTGCGTGCGTGCGTGCGTGCACGTGCAGTACATGTGCCTAAGATGCATACATGCAAGGTGTAGTGTATCTGCAAGCATTGCATAGCCTTGTAACTTAGCCTTTTGTTGTTATGAGTCTTCCATGACACTTGATTTCTAGTGTTTTTTTAGCTCAACTACTTGTTTTATCTCTTACATATGTCTTATGTGTGCCACTTTTGAGTTCAACTATTTGTTTTGTCTATTGCATATATGTCATTTATTAATTTCTTTTGTAGCCACAAGACCTTGGTGACTCCCTGAGCATACTGCCATAGAAAGTAAGCTTCCAAACTATTTTCCCAATACAAAGAAGGTAGATTTAGAATTGTGGATGTCAATGGAGTGCTCTTAAAGATTTTAAAATATCCTTATAAACAAGACTTGCTATTGGACAAGTCCAAACCAATCTAAGTTAATAAAAAAGGTTGCTCTATGGTGAGGCTAGAAGCCAAAAAATTTCCTGCTAGAACTAGAATCTCAAGCAAATGTGAACTATTGCAAGAGGCCAAATCCGATGCATATTTTGTCTATATACTTCCTATATACTATGAAAAACCCAAATATTCTTATAAGTAAAGCTATTTGGAGGCCATTGTTCTTTATGTGTTCTATAGTCTTGTTGATTAAGTTTTAAGTCTTTGTATGAATAAATATACTTTCTCTGAAAGAGTGCATAATATGGCAGAAGAGTTTTTGTGACATTCCTTATGTTGCTGCTAAATATTGGCCAAAGCTTGTGTTTTTAAATGTAGAAAGTGTGGGCAAAACACTCATATTTCAATGCTACTGACATGATACTTTGAAAAACACCTGTTACAATTCTTTAAAGAATGAATATGAAAATTGCTTAGGAATCCATTCATGTGTGCTAGAAATTGAGGCATGTGATGATATGTAATATTTGATAGATATAGTTGAGCGTTGGCTTCAGCAATGGATAGAAGTTCCTTGTCTACTAGCCTAATGTAGGTGGCATCCGACGTTTGATGTGAAATATGCCTTGTCCCCATTGGTGGGTAATTACTTTATTAAGATGGAAGGCTATTCATATTGGTCTAAAACCCCAAATGTACAATTTCTCCCAATTAGCATATGACATTCTATGCACTTTGTAATCCAACGCCAATGTTTAGAAGTTATATGATAGCCTTGTTATTCATAGCCACTCCTACCTACCACATTGTGTATTGATTTTTGTATCTAATTGTCAATATGAAAGTCTTTTTGGTACTTTTTGGTGCTTCTAATCTTTTTTAATCTATAGTTTCTAATATGTTATGATTTTTTTTTTGCTTTAGTACTCTGAAATATTGGTCTAGTTGATTATGATGTTGTAGGTGGTACTATGTGGTTATCTTAAGGCTTATACAAAATGTCAATGATGTTGATACTAGTAACAAGCTTGGTACTATAAAGTATCAAAATATTTGTATTATATAAACTTGGAACTATATTAAAGTGGCAAGAACAAAATACCTTAAGTGTTCGATGTTATGCAGCTTCAAGTTTTCTTCTATCAAAACATAACTTAAAAGAGAAACAAAAAATATTCCTAATTAAGTAAAATAACTACATGGTTGGATTTTTGGTATTGAAAAAAGCTATCATAGAAATTTATTGGTACTTTTTGCCACTATTTGGTACCATCTATTACAAGATCGTCACATCTTGATCATTGTTGTCATTGTATGGCATGTTGTTAAATATGATTTCATAAACCTTGATAGATAACCTAAATCTATTTTGGCATCCAAGGATAGGCTCCATGGGAAACCTAATTGCTCTCATAAGTCATGAGTAGATCATAATCAGAAATGTGTGATCTAGAAGGCTATACGGGTCAATCCTACCTTCACTTTGGCCATAGTATAAGCCTTCAACTAGTTTTCCCCCTTGAAAAGTTTTTTGTGACATGCATGCTTTTGTGCATTCACTATTTGATACATAGTTTTGGTGCATGTGATTAGATAGCAATCCTCATCTTTCTATACTACCTTGACTACAAAGTTATCTTGAATGGACAATAACTTAAAAGGTGAAGCAAGAGTGAAAGCAAGAGGAAGGAAGAGCTATGGAGATTCAAGGAAGAGATTCAAGAAAGTGAGAGCACAAGTGAAAGCAAGAGGAAGGAAGAGCTATGGAGATTCAAGCAAGAGAAAGAAAGATGATTCTATTGTCATTGAAAGAATAAATAATAAAGTGACAATGATGGGTGGCCGCCACCTATAGTGTACAAGTGTGTGAACACTACGTACAAAATAAATGTAGCTAGCTAGGTATATATGCCCTTTGTGAGGTGCCCGCTAGTCCCAATCCACGATACACCTTTTAGTAGTCCATCAGTAGGTTTTTCCATAAATGATGCCGCCCGCTGCTCCCTTGGAACATCACGGGATTGTCACTTAGGCCCTACCGAGTCTACTTCGCAACGGGAGAGTTCTGGCCGAACCCACTAGGATCGACCTGAAGACTTGGGTTCCTAAAATCGGATGGGTCTCCTAGCAGCTAGCTAGCATCAGTAATTTCGAGTTCCACTTTTTAGAGGATTACTCAATCTGAAGCGGACTTGCCATTGCACTTGGTTCAAAGAGAATGGGAGACGGAGGGGAGTGTGGTACGTCAACCCTCCTGCCCATAAGGCAAAATCCCATTCCGGTCCCCTAAAACAATGCAAGTCGGTTCTACCTAATGACTACTTGGTCAATTTATCGTCTTCCTATTTCTATATTCGATGTAGAAAAGCTCCCAGCTAACCGGGACCACCCTACCATTGGACGGACCCGTTGGGGGTTATGCCCACCCGCTTTCCTCTGATGATGGGTCATCTTTAGTTTTTTAATTACCTACAACACATTTATTGGAACATATACAACCAGCTTCCTTAATTAGTCCATTTAGTCACACGTTCCTTCACATAATTTATCTCACTAACATGCATACCATTCGAATAGTAAAGCAAACTTCTTTATTATATTGGAAGTCTATTACAATTTCCATCATTCCGTCCTAGCGGAAGATACACAGAATTCCATAAGGACATTCTGTCCACCAAGATTCCACCCTCATAACTAGTATTTAGGGTTCCAGGATCCCATCCTGGGTCACGAAGGGGCTCGTCAGATTCTTGGAACAATGCAGGATTTACAGCCAGAGCCCCCTCTGGCACCTACAATTCCTACTGCCCGAGACTATCCCTACTGACAGACCTTTCGCCTACGGAGCCGGTCCAAGCCTCTCGTAGCGATAATCATGACCCCCTTGGAGTAGGGTCTCGCCGCTAGCTTGGGGGTAGCCTAGCGCGATCCTTCCTTTTATTCTGTTGGCAATAATTTCAATCAAAATCTAGATTCTAGCAAACACAAACAGTCCTTTCAAATATGTATCAAATAGTGCAATGACAATCATCCCAACATGTAAATCACAGTTTCACATAGCCAAGGTAGACCTTATCCTAAGGTAACCTTTCATTCTAATGAGGATTCTTCTTCCCATAAAGAAGTGTTGAGTACACCTCTTAAAACATGTTAAGCAGGGCATGAGTTTTCCGTTTGGATTCACTTATCTAACATAAGCAAAATCCCTTAAGAAAATATATTGTGTCAATAAACTCAACGAGATGGTCTTTAGGATTCCTAAATAGATAACCAGTTTTTATAACCTTCACTAATCAATTCTTAACCTTGTCGCATTTGATCATAACTATATTGAATTCGCATAAAGACATATGTATAATAACCTTTGGCAATTAATTCTATCATGATTCAATGCCGTAGTATCCCAACTATTCTAGCTAGAAATCATAGTGATTAATCGTTTTATGCTTGAATTAATATGTCTTTCTAGATGAGTTATGTGTAAGCGAAGAATATGAAAGCTAATATCCTATGTAATTTATCTTATATTGTAAAATTGATAATCTAGTAATGAATAACCTGGTTTGGCGGCATGACGACATTAGGAACTTCATCTTTACTCGCGCTCGCATTAGCCACACCCGATGTTCCAATTGTGGTGGCAATTCCCACAACCTCGGGCACTCCCGTATCATTGGCAATACCCGTTGCTTGACCGGTTGCGTTGATTTCCATGGTTTTTCCACTTTGTCGCTTTGGAGCCATCGTCCACGAGGAGTTTGAGAGATAGGGAAGGTGGGATAGATTTTAGATGAGAGAGGATAGAGAATATGGCTTAGTTAAAGATCGAGACAAGGGATTTGAGCTAGCTCTCTTCCTCTCTCTCTCTCTCTCTCTCTCTCTCTCTCTCTCTCTCTCTCTCTCTCTCTCTCTCTCTCTCTCTAGCTTCTCGCAGCCTCTTGAAGAAGTGTTCTTCCTTCTCTCTTCTTCTTTCTTGCAGCCTCTCGGGGTCTCCTTATGTCCCTTATGCCTCTCCCATGCCTCGTATTTATAGTGAATTGGGGAAGAGGGCTTGTGGTTGAGAAGTGGAGCTCTTTGTGGAGGGGGATCTTGGAAAGATCAGTGATCTGATGCTCAGATCATAAATCTGATGGTTCCATTGGCTCCAAAAGGGGGATAAAACCCCAAGACACTTGGTTAGAAAGCTCTCAGTTCACTCTTTCTTCTTTTCTCTGTTCGAAGTGCTGTCTACTCCCTGTAAACTGCGATCGCAGCGCGCGCGATTTCGCCAATCACTTTTCTTTATTTTTCTTTTTATAAAATCTTCAAACTAACTAACACATCACTTGTTTTTTTCTTTTAAATGACATTTAGTTCTAGAAATCTCCATATCTCTTTTTTTTTTAAATTAAGATAATCTCTAAAATATCTAAAATATTCTAGTCTTGTCCAAAGGTCTAATATTTTTAGACCATCCAAACTATACACATTATCCTAGTGATTAATATAACTCATAAGTTTCGTTCACGTTGTAATTTACGTGAAGGATGGCCACGGTCCTTGCCAATTCAAAAAAAATATCGAATTTACGACTCTTGATTTTTCTAAATAAAATATTTTAAATTAAATAAAAATTATTAATAATTAATGTTAGTTAGTTTTTACCTTAGTTAGTCTTTAGTTAGTAATCTTACTAACTTATTAATTAACTAACTAACTTTTGAACTAACCAACTAACTTTTATTGTGTGGAAATATTACATCCTTCTCCCCTTAGAGAAATCGAGATGTCCTCATCTCGAGAGAAACTGTGGGTATTGTTGATGAAGAGCATCCTCATCTATCCATGAAGCATCTTCTTTAGGGTAATCCTTCCATTGGACAAGGTATTCTCTAAGGGTTCTACTCCTCAATTTTCTCTCCCTTATATCAATTACTCTGTTAGGTTGTAGCTCAAGGACTCCTTGGCTAGGTATTACAACTTGTTCATCATCAAGGATATGGTTAGGGTTAGCTACGTATGCTTTCAATAAGCTAACATGAAATACATTGTGGATTTTTATATTCTCAGGGAGTTGTATCTTGTAAGCGCTTCGTCCTAGGCACTTGAGAATCTTATAGGGTCCACAATATCTTGGACTTAGCTTCTTAAACTCACCTAAAGACAAAGAACTCTTCTTTGGATGGACACGGATGAAGACCATGTCTCCCTCTTTGAAGATTCGTTCTTGCCTTTTTAGATCAGCATACGCCTTTTGTCGATCCTTGGCAGCTTGAATATCCTATCTGATGATCTTGATTTGATCATCCATTTCTTCTAACATTTTTCTCGAGGCTTCTACCCTTAGAGTAGGATCGGAAAAATTAAGTGGCATACGACAATCTTGACCATACAGTGCCTGAAATGGAGTCATCTGAATACTTCGATGATAGGAGGCATTATAGGCAAATTCCACTAAGAATAGATACTGAATCCACCTTTTAGGTTCCTTGCTGCAATATGCACGTAGAATATCCTCAATTACTTGATTAACTCGTTCTGTCTGCCCATCAGTTTGTGGATGATAAGCAGTACTGAAACAAAGTTGGGTTCCAATGGCTTCAAATAAACTCTTCCAGAAGTGTGATGTGAAAAGAGAGTCACGATCACTGATGATCCTTTTAGGTAACCCATGTAACCTAAAAATCTCTTTTACAAAAATTCTAGCAATATCTGAAGCCTTGTAATTGGTTTTTGTTGGTAGAAGATGAGCGACCTTTGTTAGCATGTCTACTATTACCATTATTGAGTTATATCCTCCTTGTACAAAAGGTAACCCAACTACAAAGTCCATGCTAATAAATTTCCATTTCATCAGGGGAATGTCAAGTGGCTGGAGTTTTCCTGGTAACTTGACACGTTCAGATTTTACCCTTTGGCAATTTAGACATTCAGTGACATACTTAAGTACATCACCCTTGAGTTTTTGCCAATAATAACTTTTCCTGACAGCATTAAGAGTTTTTGCATATCCTGGGTGTCCTGAAAAAGGAGAATCATGTGCTTCCCAAAGTATCCTTCTCTTGAGAGTCTGACTTGAAGGAATGCATAGTCTCATTCTGAAATAAACAAGTCCTTCAACTTCATCTATAGAGAATTCCTGATACTTAGTCTTGAGTTTGGGATCTTGCTCCTTATTTTGAACTTCCCAAAACAATTGTTGATAGTCTGGGTGTTGAGATATCGAGCTCCACTCGTGATACGCCAGGGTGACCGTTGTATATTTATGTCACCGACTTGTCAGTTGCAGACGCGGTTGGTACACCGCCCATGAATAATAGCTACATGATAGCTATCCTTATCTACTCTAGTTCGTGGCTCAGTTAGTATGCCACCTTAGTTAGTTGAGTTTGGTTTGAGACCCATATATAGGGTTCTTCTATTTCTTTGTACTTGAGTTCTTTTGGCTTACACAACTAAGAAGAGGAAAACTGTTTTCAGCCTCCACCCTTGTGTGTCTTCCCCCATTGTGCAAGCAAGAAAGCTTCAAGCGAGACTCCTTCCTTCTCTCCCACAATCTTGACATGGTATCAGAGCCTTGTTCGTGGTAAGGAGCTCAAGAAAGCAAGCCAAGCTCGCGGTGGTCTGGTAAGAGGAGCAGTGTTGCTTTCATTTCCTGTTTTGGGAGCAGATCTCTGCAGGTAGCACAGCCGGAAATTGCAGGAGTGCATTGTCTCAGGTTGAGACGCCCTTCGCGGTGAAGCAAGAGGGCAGTATATGCTGCGGGACAGGGCTTTAGCCCTTGGCGACCTTGTTTTTTTGATTTGAGGCCATTTCGGGGCCTGTTTTGCAGACGGAAGTTTTCTGCACGCACTCAAGAAAAGGCTCAGTTTTATGCTGTGCGACCACTGTTCTACAGGTCGGTGAAAAGTTACTGTAGAAATTGCATCGTATGCTTGTGCGCAGAGACATTGGGAGTTTCAGAATCATCCTTGGTTCCTGTTTATGCAAAATCGTCACTAGGAAGTGACTGTGTGGTCAAATACCACTTTTGCCAGTTTTGCAGATTTGCCCTTGTGAGGGTGAAGCTGTGTTTTTTGCAGTGACAGAATTTCTTGCAGTATTCTGTAATGGCGTCTGATTCTCTTTCACAGATTGTCACTGAAAAGCTTGACAAGAACAACTTCCAGGCATGGAAGTTTAGAATGACGAATTTCCTTATGGGAAAAGGATATTGGGAATTTGTTGCAGGAAATGAAGAAGAACCAGTTCTTCCTGATGTTCCCAATCAACAACAAATGCAGGCATTTAAAACATGGCATGAGAGAGCCAGAAAAGTTATGTATTGGCTGTCTATCAGTATTTCAGACTCTATGATTGTGCATATTCAGGATGCAAGTACGCCAAAGGAGGCATGGGATACTTTGTCAAAAATGTATAGCACAAATACGCAAGCCAGGAAAATGCAGCTCAAGCAAGAGTTGCATAATGTGCAAAGAGAAAGTATGAGCATCAACGACTACCACATGAAGGTGAAGAAGATTGCAGATGCACTTGCTTCCATTGGGTCGCCAGTGGAAGATGATGATTTAGTTTCCGTGACCTTGAATGGTCTAGGAAAGGATTATGCACAGTTTCGGACATCCATTTCAGTTCGTGAAAGATTTCCTGATTTTGAGGAGTTGATTGCTCTTCTAATTTCTGAGGAACAGAGAAATGGTGGTGCATCTTCTTCAGGAGGAACTTCAAAAGAAGCTGTCTTCTACTCAAATGCTGGAAGAGGTAGAGGCAGAGGTAGAGGAGGCCGATTTGGAGGCCGTGGCAGAAATCAGAATATGCAGCAAACTCAAGAAAACCAGTCCTATGGAGGAGGACGTGGTAACTCTAGAGGCAGGGGGAGCCAAAGAGGTCGTGGTGGATGGCAAAGAGGCCAAAATGCAAACAGTAATGTTGAATGCTACTACTGTGGTAAAATGGGTCATATGGCTAAAGACTGCTATAAAAAGCAGAATGACATCATGAATGGAAAACTGCAACAAGGGAATTATGCATCTTCTAGTAGACAGGGTGATGACAGAAATGAGCATTTGTTCATGGTGCAGCACATGAACAATTCTATGACAAGTGCAGAAGAAAGCAATGATGTATGGTATGTTGACTCAGGTGCATCAAACCACATGACAGGTCATGCAGAATGGATGGAGGATGCAAGGAAAATGGAACAACCAGGATTTGTGGAGACTGGTGATGATACTGCACATCCTATTGTGCAGATTGGAAAAATTCCCTTGTCTATGCAGGGTGGGAAAAAGAAATACCTATCCGATGTATTTCATGTCCCGAATATCACCAAGAATCTGGTTTCAGTTGGTCAAATGGTTGAACAGGGCTTGCAGGTCAGATTTAATCCTCATGGATGCTTTGTTGAGGATATGAAAAATAAAGGTCGCTTGATAGCAAAAGGAAAGAAGAAGGGCAGAATGTTTACATTGGATGCAGACATGTCTGAATTGAGTGCAGCAATGTTTGCACATGGGACCGGTGTAGTTGCAGATATTGATATCTGGCATAAACGCATTGGTCATGTTAATGTACAGCGACTTAAATCAATGCAGGCCCAAAATATTGTTGCAGGATTGCCCAAATTCAAGGTTGCAGAAATGCATAAGGTATGTGAAGCCTGTCAGTTTGGAAAACAGGCAAGGAAACCATTTCCTAGACATGTTCAAGAGAGTGAGAAGCCATTGGAATTAATTCACTCTGATGTGTGGACAACTAAAGCTGCATCTCTTGGAGGCTGTCATTATTTTGTCAGTTTTATTGATGACTATAGCAGAAAAGTTTGGGTGTATTTTATGAAAAAGAAAAGTGAAGTTTTTGGGCATTTCAAAACTCTTAAAGCTATGGTTGAAAAAGAAACAGGCTTGCAGATAAAATGCCTAAGGTCAGATGGAGGGGGAGAGTACCTCTCAAATGAGTTTGCAAAGTTCTTGCAGGAGCATGGCATAAAGCAGCAATATTCATGCAGTTATACCCCACAACAAAATGGAATTGCAGAAAGGAAAAACAGGCATATTGGAGAGGTATCTCGTGCCATGCTCAATGAAAAAGACTTGCCAGATTTTTATTGGGCTGAAGCAGTTGCTACAGCAGTCTACATAATGAACAGGACTCCCACTGCAGCAATACATGGAATGACTCCAGAGGAGAGGTATACTGGTAGGAAACCAGATATTTCTCATTTGAAAATTTTTGGTTGCATTGCCTATGTACATGTGCCAGATGAGCTGAGATCCAAGTTGGATCCAAAAGCTGAGAAGTGCATCTTTATTGGTTACTCTCTGCAGCAAAAAGGGTATAGATGCTATAACCCTTCTACTCGTAAGTTTACAGTGAGCAGAGATGTTGTTTTTGATGAGATGAGTAGCTGGTATAAACCAGTAAATGTGATTGATGATGAAGATGCACAAAATGGTAATGCTACACAGAATTCACAGCAGCAGTCACAAAATATTAGTGGACCTGGAGCGTCCTCTAGTAGTGGTTCACATTCTTCGCCATGGACAGGCAGATTGAGATCAGGAGAATCTTCTCAAAGCAATGCAGATAGTGGTATGCAGGTATCACGAAAAGGAAAAGAGAAGGTTGATCAGCCCATGTTTGATGTGAATGCAGGTCACTCTTATGTGGATGGTGAATCCAGTGGCTCAGAACAGAGCATTGATGATGAGTTGGGTATTCCTTCTATTATTACACCTGGAGTAAGGAAGACCAGGGATGTTTTGAGAGCACCTGGGAGTGAACCTACTTTGCGCAGGTCTACAAGAGCTAGGTATCCTGTGGATAGGCTGAAATATGATGGATTTACAGCCATTCACTATGCATATATGGTCAAAGTGATACAGGAACCAGAACCCACATCTTTTGAGCAAGCCATGGGAAAAGAAAAATGGGAGAAAGCCATGGATGAAGAAATGGATGCCTTGGAAGCAAATGCTACATGGGAGTTAGTACCTTTGCCTAAAGGTAAGAATGCAATTGGCTGTAAGTGGGTTTATAAGGTGAAGCACAATGCTGATGGTTCTGTGAACAGACACAAGGCAAGATTAGTAGTCAAGGGGTATGCACAAACATATGGCATTGACTATGAAGAAACATTCAGTCCGGTTGCAAGGATGGCAACCGTAAGAGTAGTCATTGCTATGGCTGCATCAAAGGGATGGTCTTTACATCAGATGGATGTAAAGAATGCCTTCTTGCATGGTGATTTGCAAGAAGAGGTCTATATGGAGCAGCCACCAGGTTATGTGCATGCTGTTCATCCTGAGTTTGTTTGCAGGTTGAAGAAAGCCTTGTATGGCTTGAAGCAAGCACCTAGAGCATGGTCTGACAAGATAGGACAGTATCTTGTCACTATTGGCTTTCAGATTTCCAAGGCAGATTTCTCACTTTATGTGAGAAAAACAGAGAAAGGTATTATGCTGCTTGTCATTTATGTTGATGATTTGATTATGACAGGTGACAGTGATGAAGATATCCTTCATGTGAAAATGCTATTGAAGCAGAAGTTTGAGATGAAGGATTTGGGAGAGCTGCGTTATTTCTTGGGCATTGAGGTGATTAGATCACCAAGTGGGATACAGCTCTTGCAGAGGCAGTATGGATTGGACATGCTGTCCAAATATGGGATGACAGGCTGTAAGCCTATTTCAGTTCCTTTGGAGCAAAATGTGAAGCTGAGCACAGATGCAGGTGAGCTTCTAGAAGACCCTACTATGTACAGACGCATAGTAGGAAGTTTGATTTATATGACTATTACCAGGCCAGATTTGAGCTATGCTGTTGGATTGGTAAGTCAGTTTATGCAGGCTCCAAGGAAATCACATTTGGATGCGGCTAGACGCATACTTAGGTATGTGAAGTCCACATTGCAGTATGGACTATTTTATGAGACTGGGGTTCAGATACAGTTGCATGGATACACTGATGCTGATTGGGCTGGTAGTATTTCTGATAGACGATCTACCAGTGGATATGTATTCTATTTTGGGAGTGCTGCAGTCACTTGGAGCAGCAAGAAACAGCCTACAGTTGCCTTGTCGAGCACAGAGGCTGAGTACAGGGGTGCAGCAATGGCTGCATGTGAGGTAGCTTGGTTGCATAAGCTACTTTATGATATGCATCAGTCTACAGATGGGCCAGTTGTCATTTATTGTGACAACATGAGTAGTATACACTTGGCAAATAACCCAGTCTATCATGCTAGAACAAAGCACATTGAGGTGCATTATCACTATGTGCGAGAGAGGGTTTTACTAGGTCTTATTGATCTAGTTTATGTCAGCACAGAGGATCAGGTAGCTGATATATTCACGAAGGCATTGGGCGCAGAGAAGCTGCACAAGTTCAGAGACCTGCTTGGTGTGCAGGAATTGGGATTGAGCTCGAGGGGGAGTGTTGAGATATCGAGCTCCACTCGTGATACGCCAGGGTGACCGTTGTATATTTATGTCACCGACTTGTCAGTTGCAGACGCGGTTGGTACACCGCCCATGAATAATAGCTACATGATAGCTATCCTTATCTACTCTAGTTCGTGGCTCAGTTAGTATGCCACCTTAGTTAGTTGAGTTTGGTTTGAGACCCATATATAGGGTTCTTCTATTTCTTTGTACTTGAGTTCTTTTGGCTTACACAACTAAGAAGAGGAAAACTGTTTTCAGCCTCCACCCTTGTGTGTCTTCCCCCATTGTGCAAGCAAGAAAGCTTCAAGCGAGACTCCTTCCTTCTCTCCCACAATCTTGACACTGGGTCCTTATTTGCTTCATCCTTGGTCAACTTGATGATAGGATTAGTCGGCATCGATACCATTGTAGCTAGAGTTTCTGACCTAGATGGTTCTTCAGTGATAAGAGCATTAAGGAAGGCTTTACGGCTAAGGGCATCTGCTACTACATTTTCTTTACCGGGTCTGAACTTAATTTCAAAGTCATATTCTTGTAGAACCTCGATCCAACGTCGTTGCCTCATATTAAGATCAGGCTGAGTAAAAATCCACTTAAGACTTTTATGATCTGTGACTAAAGAAAACTTATTTCCAAGCAAGTAATGTCTCCATAATTTGAGAGCATGAATCACAGCTAATAACTCCAGGTCATGAGTAGCATATTTCTACTCATGGATTTTCAACTTTCTTGAAGAGTAAGCTATAGGATGTCCTTCCTGCATTAGTACACATCCCAATGCAAGAGAGCTGGCATCTGTGACAACTTCAAATTCCTTGCTTAAGTCAGGTAGCCTTAAGATAGGAGCAGTTACCAGACTATGCTTTAGTTGCTCAAAGCTAGATTGTTCGATTGGCGTCCAATTAATGGCAACTTGCTTCTTAAGTAAATTTGTAAGAGGTGCTGCAATTTGAGTATAGTTTTCTGATGAATACCCTATACCATCCTGTTAGGCCAAGAAAACTTCTCACTTCCTTGATAGTGGTTGGGGATGGCCAATCTTGAACATCCTTGACCTTGGCAGGATCTACGGATATACCCTCAATAGACACTATGAATCCCAAGTATTCAATCTTTCTTTTGAAGAATGCACACTTCTTCTTCTTGGCATACAACTTGTGTGTTCTCATTGTCTCTAGGACAATGCGAAGATGTGGTTCATGATCCTCTTCCTCCTTAGAATAAGTTAGGATGTCATCGAAGAATACAAGGACAAAGTCATCAAGGTGGGGTCTAAAAATGTCCTGCATTAACCTGTTGAAGGTAGCTGGAGCATTTGTCAATCCAAATGACATCACAATGAATTCGAAATGGCCGTATCTTGTGTTGAAGGCGGTCTTTGGAATATCTTCATTCCTGACTCTAATCTGGTAATATCCTGACCGAAGATCAATCTTAGAAAAGATCTTTGCTCCTTGTAGACGATCAAGAAGCTCATCAATCCTTGGGATTGGGTACTTATTCTTTACTGTTACCTGGTTTAGCCCTCGGTAGTCGATACAAAGATGGAGAGTTCCATCTTTCTTCTTTTTGAATAATACTGGGGCTCCCCATGGTGAACTACTTAGCCGGATATACCCTTGTTCTAGCAGTTGCTTGAGTTGCTCTTTTAGTTCGATGGCTTCAGGAATAGACATTTTGTAAGGTCTTTTTGCCACTGGAGCGGCTCCTGGAACAAGTTTGATCTCATGATCAACTTCTCTTTCCGGAGGTAACTCAGTTAGCTCTTCAGGAAATATGTCAGCATACTCTTCTAACCAGGATGGTTCTTCTTCTGCATGATCATCTTGATTTACCTTGTTAAGCTTGATCAAGTAAACAGGTAATCCTTTCTTCAAGCCTTTCACAATTCGAGAAGCTTTTGCCAATTGAACTTTAGGTTTCCCTGTTTCACCTTGTGTAGTTGCTATTTCACCGTTCAAATCCTGAAATGTGACTTGACCTTTTCCACAATGGATATGAGCATCATTGGGAATCAGCCAATCCATTCCTAGTAAACATTCATAGGCTCCTAGGTTCATTACCCTGAACCTCATACTTGAAAGGTTTTCCCCTAGGTTAAACTCTACCTTGGCAGTTTGCTGTGTAGAAAGTACTTCCTTTCCATTTGCTAATTCCACAAGCAGCTTTGATGCATTTACAGTATCTATACCTATCTTCTTAGCACACTTGGGTGAAATAAATGAGTGTGTACTTCCACAATCAATCAAAACTTTAAATGATTTACCTTGGTGACTAGCCGGTGTCTGTATTACCGAATATTGACGATTTGGTCCTTTCCTGTGGAATGCAGCATGAACAGTTGCTCTTTCAATATCTTCTTCCATAGTAGGGTCTTCCTCCTTATTAGTCTCTTTTAGGGTAATATTTGACGTTCTTCCTCTTGCCATAGCTACATGACCACGACCTTGGGCAGCTCTGCCTTGACCTCGAAATTGGCCTTGGTGATGGTTTCTACCAAGCTTTGGACAATCTCTCCTGAAATGTCCTGTCTCATTACAGTGGAAGCACCTAAGACCATCCCTGTTTCCTTGGGTAGGAATAAAATTTCCAACTGCATTGGATTTTGCCTTCTTCTTTTGTCCTTGGAAAATTTGTCCTTGGGTTCTTTTTGCTTGATCTTTGAATCCTCCTTTGTTCTGGTTATTATAGCTCCAGAACTTATTGTTATTAGGCTTTGATTGTACTTCCCGCACAATAGGAGCAGCTCGAATCAAAGCATCCTGGAGGTCTATGGGACGCATTGATTCTAAACGAGTGTTCAGAGGATAATTTAGCCCATTGCAAAACTTGGACACTTGTTGAACAGTATCCATGGGGGGTGCATATTTAAGAAGAGAAACAAACTTGGAGTAGTATGCTTCCAAGGTCAGTCCCATTTGCTTCAAATTGAAGAACTCGTTCATCTTTTGGGTGCGATAAGCTGGAGGTAAATACCTTCCTCTTACAGCATCTTTCAGCAAGTCCCAAGTAATGGTATTTTCAGGGACACCTTGATCTCGGCACCACTGCTTCCACCAAAGTCGAGCTTCGCCAATTAATTTTAGCTTAGCTATCATGGCTTGGTTGGCTGGGATAGTTCCAGCAGTAGTAAAATAATCTTCCATCAATTCGATCCAAATTTCTGCATCAGCTTCCACATTTTCGCCTTTCCCATTAAACTCTGGAGGTTTGTCTTGCTTCAATAAATTCCTTTCTCTTGAGCTTCGTTGGGAATTATTGTGGGTGCGAGATTCTGGGAAATTTTTAGCAATTCGTAAGTTAAATTTTACAACTCTATGTAGCGTCAATAATAGAGTTCAGCACTCAAAATATATCTCGCTTAGTTTACTAAAACAACTCTCAAATCAACTTTCTTCCCATAAAATTAAATTGCAATTTCAGAGGTTTCAAGACAAAAATAATAAAATAGGATTGCATTATTTCTTTGATTGATGAAGTATCAATCAATCTTTTATTACAACGGATATACAAGGTAATCAGATGGAAGGAAATACATTATTCAGATGGCTCACAGGCTCATCTTATTTTCTCTCAGGAAAGGATTCGCTACCACAATCTACGTATGACACTCTGATACATCCTTTATGAAGTAACTTGGATTCGGAGAGTGAATATCTAGGAATCTATATTTTTTAGGGAGTTCAGGAAATCCCTCTTTTTTGTAGTTGTGGCGGCTAGAGCGACCTATGACTTTTATTCTGTCAGCCGGAAGGATCTTCGTAACTTCCCCATAGATATATTGGTTTAGTTTGATCTTCTTGCCTCTAGTATACAGGGTTGAGTTTACAGTGGCCTCATGAAATAGATAGATCTTAATAATTTTAAGATCTTCCATCCATTTTACCCTTTTCAGATTATTTTGAAGATAAGCTAGACGGCTTGCATCAATATAGCAATATCCTCCACTAATCATCCACCGTCTTTCACGATATAGAGGCGACGGGTTGTACAACTGATCTAGTACTCGCATCATCAAAATTCTCCAGGAAAAACTGGATGAATGCATAGCTGACATAAACATTACTTGAAAGATCAAGAATCGCTTCCAAGATTCATTACTCTGCCATAATTCAAAAAACATACGTTAATAAAGGGAAGAAAACATGTCCTAGGCTATGCTTAAAAAAATAATAATATTTTCCTTAAGCTTACGTCGTAATCTATACTAACGTGCGCTCTGATACCAACTGTGAGGTGTCTGCTAGTCCCAATCCATGATACACCTTTTAGTAGTCCATCAATAGGTTTTTCCATAAATAATGCCGCCCGCTGCTCCGTTGGAACATCACGGGATTGTCACTTAGGCCCTACCGAGTCTACTTCGCAACGGGAGAGTTCTGGCCGAACCCACTAGGATCGACCTGAAGACTTGGGTTCCTAAAATCAGATGGGTCTCCTAGCAGCCAGCTAGCGTCAGTAATTTCGAGTTCCACTTTTTAGAGGATTACTCAATCTGAAGCGGACTTGCCATTGCACTTGGTTCAAAGAGAATGGGAGACGGAGGGGAGTGTGGTACGTCAACCCTCCTGCCCATAAGGCAAAATCCCATTCCGGTCCCCTAAAACAATGCAAGTCGGTTCTACCTAATGACTACTTGGTCAATTTATCGTCTTCCTATTTCTATATTCGATGTAGAAAAGCTCCCAGCTAACCGGGACCACCCTACCATTGGACGGACCCGTCGGGGGTTACGCCCACCCGCTTTCCTCTGATGATGGGTCATCTTTAGTTTTTTAATTACCTACAACACATTTATTGGAACATATACAACCAGCTTCCTTAATTAGTCCATTTAGTCACACGTTCCTTCACATAATTTATCTCACTAACATGCATACCATTCGAATAGTAAAGCAAACTTCTTTATTATATTGGAAGTCTATTACAATTTCCATCATTCCGTCCTAGCGGAAGATACACAGAATTCCATAAGGACATTCTGTCCACCAAGATTCCACCCTCATAACTAGTATTTAGGGTTCCAGGATCCCATCTTGGGTCACGAAGGGGCTCGTCAGATTCTTGGAACAATGCAGGATTTACAGCCAGAGCCCCCTCTGGCACCTACAATTCCTACTGCCCGAGACTATCCCTACTGACAGACCTTTCGCCTACGGAGCCGGTCCAAGCCTCTCGTAGCGATAATCATGACCCCCTTGGAGTAGGGTCTCGCCGCTAGCTTGGGGGGGGCCTAGCGCGATCCTTCCTTTTATTCTGTTGGCAATAATTTCAATCAAAATCTAGATTCTAGCAAACACAAACAGTCCTTTCAAATATGTATCAAATAGTGCAATGACAATCATCCCAACATGTAAATCACAGTTTCACATAGCCAAGGTAGACCTTATCCTAAGGTAACCTTTCATTCTAATGAGGATTCTTCTTCCCATAAAGAAGTGTTGAGTACACCTCTTAAAACATGTTAAGCAGGGCATGAGTTTTTCGTTTGGATTCACTTATCTAACATAAGCAAAATCCCTTAAGAAAATATATTGTGTCAATAAACTCAACGAGATGGTCTTTAGGATTCCTAAATAGATAACCAGTTTTTATAACCTTCACTAATCAATTCTTAACCTTGTCGCATTTGATCATAACTATATTGAATTCGCATAAAGACATATGTATAATAACCTTTGGCAATTAATTCTATCATGATTCAATGCCTTAGTATCCCAACTATTCTAGCTAGAAATCATAGTGATTAATCGTTTTATGCTTGAATTAATATGTCTTTCTAGATGAGTTATGTGTAAGCGAAGAATATGAAAGCTAATATCCTATGTAATTTATCTTATATTGTAAAATTGATAATCTAGTAATGAATAACCTGGTTTGGCGGCATGACGACATTAGGAACTTCACCTTTACTCGCGCTCGCATTAGCCACACCCGATGTTCCAATTGTGGTGGCAATTCCCGCAACCTCGGGCACTCCCGTATCATTGGCAATACCCGTTGCTTGACCGGTTGCGTTGATTTCCATGGTTTTTCCACTTTGTCGCTTTGGAGCCATCGTCCACGAGGAGTTTGAGAGATAGGGAAGGTGGGATAGATTTTAGATGAGAGAGGATAGAGAATATGGCTTAGTTAAAGATCGAGACAAGGGATTTGAGCTAGCTCTCTTCCTCTCTCTCTCTCTCTCTCTCTCTCTCTCTCTCTCTCTCTCTCTCTCTCTCTCTCTCTCTCTCTCTCTCTCTCTCTCTCTCTCTCTCTCTCTCTAGCTTCTCGCAGCCTCTTGAAGAAGTATTCTTCCTTCTCTCTTCTTCTTTCTTGCAGCCTCTCGGGGTCTCCTTATGTCCCTTATGCCTCTCCCATGCCTCGTATTTATAGTGAATTGGGGAAGAGGGCTTGTGGTTGAGAAGTGGAGCTCTTTGTGGAGGGGGATCTTGGAAAGATCAGTGATCTGATGCTCAGATCATAAATCTGATGGTTCCATTGGCTTCGAAAGGGGGATAAAACCCCAAGACACTTGCTTAGAAAGCTCTCAGTTCACTCTTTCTTCTTTTCTCTGTTCGAAGTGCTGTCTACTGCCTATAAACTGCGATCGCGGCGCGCGCGATTTCGCCAATCACTTTTCTTTATTTTGCTTTTTATAAAATCTTCAAACTAACTAACACATCACTTGTTTTTTTCTTTTAAATGACATCTAGTTCTAGAAATCTCCATATCTCTTTTTTTTTAAATTAAGATAATCTCTAAAATATCTAAAATATTCTAGTCTTGTCCAAAGGTCTAATATTTTTAGACCATCCAAACTATACACATTATCCTAGTGATTAATATAACTCATAAGTTTCGTTCACGTTGTAATTTACGTGAAGGATGGCCACGGTCCTTGCCAATTCGAAAAAAATATCGAATTTACGACTCTTGATTTTTCTAAATAAAATATTTTAAATTAAATAAAAATTATTAATAATTAATGTTAGTTAGTTTTTACCTTAGTTAGTCTTTAGTTAGTAATCTTACTAACTTATTAATTAACTAACTAACTTTTGAACTAACCAACTAACTTTTATTGTGTGGAAATATTACACCCTTTAACCCCCAACAACATCCCATATAAAGGTGAATGATACATCAGTGTGGAGAAAACAAGAAAAAGTGGCAAAATACAATGTGTACATAGAAGTTCAACAGGATGTAAAATAGATGTAATCTCATCCTATGCGATCGTCTTCCTAAGGAAGGCATAGCATTCTGTTAGGAGAATTTTAATGAGTAGATCAATAGGATTCTCATCAGTTGAGATCTTAAAAATCTCTATTTTCTTGCCCTCAATAGCCTCTCTAATGAAGTGATAATGGACCTCAATATGCTTGGCCTTCACATGAAAGTTTGGATTACATACAAACTAGCTAGCACTCAAAGAGTTCAAATGCAATATAGAAGTCATATTCATAACAAGGTTTGCAACTAGATAACCTAACCATAGGACCTCCTTGCAAGCCTCTGTGGTGGCTATGATGTACTCAATCTAGGTAGTAGACAAGGTTGTGTATTTTTGCACCTTGGACATCCAAGAAACAATTGTTAGCATGCCTATGTTAATTATGACAGTCTATCGATAATCTCTGAGTGTGAGCTCCTATCAGATTTTGATGGAGACATAGAAGCTCTGGCAATTTAGGTGCATTCTCTTTATTTTTTGGCTTTCTATGTGCATTTCTAGGCCAATTTTTTAGTTCCATTATTGAGCTACACCTGTTGAACATTGTCATTGTCATCTAGGATTCTTTCAAGGTCTTCCCTATTTTTTCTAACATTTTACTTTAGTGACTAGCATTTAATGCTGATCAACAAGCATTTATAGCCTCTCTTCAAGATCAAGTTGGCTAGTTATTTGGTGCTTTTGCTATTTATAGTTGCACCCTCCACTTGGCAAACATATAGGTGGCACACCATTTTAGGGTTAGGGTTTGTATCCCACTTTGCATTTTACGATTTATGCTCTTATGAATTAGGGTTTTCATCCCTTTTTTGTTTTAGAGTTTCCACCACTATGAATTAGGGTTTGCACCCTCTTTTGGGCGTCCTATCCCCTTTTTGAAATCTAGGTTGGTAAATTCTCATAGCATGCTTGAACCTTAGCCTAAATAGACCAAGGCTACACTAATAAATAGACCAAGCCTACACTAATACTATGACAAATACATATGCGCAACCCACACAACACTCTTGTAAGTGTGACAAATACAACTACAGGCAATAAATACAATGTGTACAAGAGTGAGACCAACTCCCATAAAATAATACATCTATGATAATCTAATGATATCCATAATACACAAATGCCCAAAATAATATAATGAGGCTCCAAAAAAAAATTCCACAAAAACATAGCATTTACACTTGTTCTTTAACAGCCTTCTCAAAATACAATTAACATTATTTCCCCTGTAGATGAGTACCAGTCCCATGGCACTCACATCATACGTAGCATGCTATAGATTGCACTAAAGATGCAAAATGTTTGGAACAATCCTAGAAGAAGTAGTATCCTAATGGGTGGAGAAATGGATGTTGGTTGTTGAGATGAAAAACTTGTGTCACTAACGAATAATGTGCTTGATGATGAAGACCTAGTACTAAAGAAAATGATGCTCCTATTAATGCTATAGATGATGTCCAAAAGATGTGGCTCAATGATGGAAAATGATGTCAACATGAAATATTAATTATGGCTTCATTGAAGAAGAAACCATGTAATGTTGGTGGGGATGTAGAGGCCATCGATGTTGATGGCTCTTCAATTCTTCAAATAGGCCTTCATAAAAAATCCATGTGAGAAGTCAACATGTGCTTTCCCTAAGGGATATGTCTAACCTACTTGTACAGTGATTTGTATGCGTGCAAGTGCAATTGAGAGATGGGTTGAAGCCTAAATTTTTGCTCAACACTTGATGACCCAGTTAGTGAAATGCTAGTATGCACTACAAAATGTAGGGTGACAGGTCGTTTGAGTAAGCCTAGGTGGTCCTACCCTTGATGTGCCTTGAGATTGTGTAATAAGGGAAGAGCTACAAAATTAGAGACAGAGCCCTAGGCGCAATGAAGTATGAGTGCACTTAACTGATCATGGAGCTTTTTCACTCTTTTCTTTTATTTTCTCTCTTTTTTATTTTTATTTTTTTTACCATGGGGATGCACAAGTAATTTGCTCCTTAGGAATGGCTACAAGGTGAGTGAAAAGATAGTATTTGCTCAAAAGATATGGCTTGAGATAGGTTTAGAGGTAAATGGGCGATTCTAGATAGAAGAGGTGTGTACACTAGGCAAATCTATTATCCACCATATCCTCAAGTAAGGCAACACAGTAAGATGGAAACATTGTAGCTCAAAGAAGAAGACTTGCCATGGCAATGCGGTCAATCATTATGTCGATGTCAAAGAACAAAGCTGGAAGGCCATCCTCATAGGGAGTTGGTGGTTGATGTAAGAGCTTGACTATGAGGTGGAGATAACTACAACTAACTCTATGAATGCAGGATCTCAGTAATTTGAGTACAACTTAAGGAAACTATCAAAGGAGGGTAGCAAAAAACACAACTGGAAGTTATCAATTTCAACTCTCATGTGGAGCATTGATGTTGGGAATTTTGGGAAAGCTACGTGTACCATGATTCTTAGCATCATAGTCTCTTCCTTACCTTCTTGAATAGGGGTAATGGAGCACATATATCTTCTTATTGGAGTAGAAAAAGGAAAAATGGGCCATTTCATCTACTTCAAGGATAGGATATCTCCATTCTTGTTGGAGCTTCCACACCTCCCAAGGCTTCTCAATGAGATACTCCCTCTTGTTCTTCTCCTTGGGAATCTTGCAAGTTTCTTTCAAAGCTAATCAATCATGTTTCTTCAGCCACCTCTTGGCTTTCTTCTCTCCCACTTTAATGAGCTTTTGCACTATACTGAGTGGTAAGGGTGTTTTGAATTTGGCATGTTCATAGACATTGAAATAAAATATTATTGTTTCCTCCTTTTACTTCTCATGATAGGTCTTAATGGGCTCATCTAGATCCTCTCTTTTCATTTTAACTCCTAACATGTCAATTGGATACTTTGGCATATCCTCTGGGGTAGTGTATAGTAGGACCTAAACTATCCTATCAAAGCGCTCTTACATCTCAGGTGATGTGTCTAGTAGGACTGGTAGTGATTCCTCAGTTTCCTTCATAGCTCCATCCTCCTGTTCAACAAAATCTTGGGGGTCCATGTTATCAAAAGAAGGAACCATGTCTTCAAGAGGATCTAGTGCAATGGGGTCTTTAGCAAGTGACTCATGTTGTATGTCACACAACTCAATGGATGTTGGTTGCATCATTCCTACATCTCTCAATTCTTGATCATTATAGCCTATGTCATGCAAGTGATTAATCATCAGGCTTCGAGTTGGATATGAGGTTAATAATGTGCACTCCTTCCCCTAGTCAAAAGTGATCAAGGCACTTGTAGCAATTCCCAAGTGAGCTTTGAGTTCCTCAACATTATCTATGCTTTTGGATGATATAGTGCAAATGGCCCACTAATAGAGCCCTTGCTGTAATGACAGGGCATGTTTATAAGCAGTTGCATGAAGCTTAAACTGGCATACCTTATGAAGGGAATGTGCCAAGTCTATGGGTAGTTGCTACAAAATCTCTTCATGAGCCTAGTTAGCTTTCTCCTCAAGTTGGGTGACAGTAGTATTCAGACTCATTTCGATTCTATCATGTAGCCCTTGAATGCTACCTTCACCTGTGCTAGAGTCTAATGCGCCTCTACTAGCTGTCCAATGAGAGATTTTAACTTTGCCTTTATTTCCTCTAGCTAGACCATAAGATCTACAACCTGAGCATGGGTAATTTCTTCCCTTTTCATCATGATCTCAACTTCTTGCAATTGTTGTCCTAGCCCCTTCATCTCCATGTTGTTCTCCACAATTCAGGTTTATAAGTCTTGTAATTGTTGGGCTAAGTTTCACAAAAATTCATGATGTGTAGTTCTCTCTTCCTCATACTTCCGCATATCCAATCTCTCCTAGATAGCATGCTTTTTATCCTATTTCAACTCCTCACAAAAATCTCTAATGTGCCAGGGCCACTCACAACAGTGGTGGTGAGCTTCTCATTAGGAGTTTTGGAAAGAACCACATGTATCTTGGCGAGGGTCTCACAAAATTGTTCCAACTAGAACTTATTCAAATCCTCCTCAAGTATCTTGTCAGATAAAATATCCTCCACAAAGCCCTTAGGAATCCTTCCCATATGAGTGTTAGTCTTGTTGTAAGTAAACAAGTGGTGGAAAACCTACGGCATGGCCCTAAGATCCTCCTCCTCAATGGCCAAAAGCAATAATCCATATGATTTGATACTACTCTTATCATCCCACCTTTGATCCACCAAAGGATTTTTATGGGGTTTACCCTATTTCCCATTCCCTTGGTAGAGACCTTGGGCTCATTCTACCAATTCTAGAGTGAGTGCCACTTCCCTACTTTATTGTTCCCTTCCTTGCCTATACTTTATCACACTTGTTCTAGTCTTAGGATCATAGTTAGGCAAAAAGTTGTAACAAGTGGCAAAGTGAATAGGCCCATTAGTTGCCTATATATAGTCATTTAGCCCACATTTAGCCACCAACTCCCTAAGTTTATGATACCTATTAACAATGTTTTTTGGGTTAGGAAGTTGGTGAAACTTCAAAGATCCAAAGCTCCATACACTACTACTCTCTAGACCAAACTCCTTGCATTTCTCTGTAGTGAACACTCCCTTTTTCACATAAATGAGACTCCTCAATAGCCACCAATGTAGACATTCAAATCGTGAACTTGCCATCTGCTTAATCAAAATAAGACTACATCTTGATAAGTTTTCATTAAATCAAAATAGAAAATACAATAAGATCCAAACCATACATTTTCCTTTTTACCAAAGATGCCAAAAATGAGTGGCCCAATTTCCCCTGTGCAAACATAAAAGACTAGCAAGCTTCCCAACTTGCAAGTACAACAAGCAAAGGACTACGAAAGATGTCAAGGAAACATCAATGAAAAGAAAAAGACAAACTAGATGGATTATGCATATAGAAAATCCAAAGCCAATAGATGGATGGTGAAGATGAGGAAAGAGTGGACAACCACCAAGTATAAAAGTTGGGGTTATGCTCCAATTTTGCAAATGCATGTAGGTCAAATAGTCACACAACCAAACTGTACAAATGAGTGGTGATATCTATGAGTAAACAAGGACCACCAAAGTGGATAGACACATATAGTTCCTCCTCTATAAAAATCATATTAAACAAGGATGGTGTTGCGAATTGGCACTTCTAGTGCATGAGCCAAAATGATAGCATGGAGTGAAATATTAGAATGATAGGTAGGATCAGCCCAAGGGGTGCTAATGGCATGCTGTTTCTTAGCATTGGTCGTAAAGTGACTAGCAACATGAGCAATCTCAAGATAATGGTCATACTAGTAGTGTAAGAAAGGACTGGAACTGGTGCGTTTTGTCATAAGGTCTGCAATCTCAATGTCATCATCACATTTGCTCACTAGGTTATAAGGTAAAATGAAGTGGGAAGACTACAAACACTTCTGAGGAAGTGTCTTTGGTAAAAGACAGATCTAGAGGATGGCAAAAGCTATGGCAGATGGAAGATGAAGACCAAACTCATGATGACATAGACAAGTAGAGACCAACTGTTACACAAGTGATTAGGTTCCAAGTTGGCAACTTGGACTCATAAACACAATCTTGTGTATTGGAGTGACAAGTACAAGACTGACACTTAGCTGATAAAGAAAAGCATCATCATGTATTCATTCATTATGAAAAGTGGTAGTCAAGTACAATGCTTTATAGTTGTTGGATGTGTAGCAGTTTTCCCTTTCTATGCATATGGGATTCAGTCAACCTACATGTCCTAAGCCCAGAACTACCTCATACAAAGAGGCCACAATAGGTGTGATTGCAAATATCTCAACACCCCTCCTCAATCACAACCAGAAAGTACAAAGTGTGTAGAGGCTTTAGTGAAAGCAACACTTGCAAAGTGTGGGCACACCATAAACATGGCAAAACACCAGGGGCTGTTGCAGAAAAGGCTAAGTGTGTTTACCACAAACATGATGGTCATCTAGAGGCTGTAACAGGGGCCTCAGAAAGAGTACAGAGGCTGTAGTACAGGCTACATGAGGAGTTTACAAGCTTGTGCTAGAAGCAAATAGGGCTAGGCATTACAAGGCTAAAAATTTCTAGTAAAAATGTAGGTCAAGGACCGTGAGGTCCTTACAATTTTCAGCATTTCTTTTACATAGATCTTCAATTCATTGCAAGTCTTCTTGTCGATGTAGTCCAACTTTCTCTTTTTGATCCCGTACTTGTACTTCACTTTTCTTGCAGATTTAGTGTCTTCATGGTTCATCATCATCATCATCTTCTTCTTCTTCTTCTTCTTCTTCTTCTTCTTCTTCTTCTTCTTCTTCTTCTTCTTCTTCTTCTTCTTCTTCTTCTTCTTCTTCTTCTTCTTCTTCTTCTTCTTCTTCTTCTTCTTCTTCTTCTTCTTCTTCTTCTTCTTCTTTTTCTTCTTCTTCTTTGCTATGACTTTGCTTGCATTAGTTGCATTGGTCTTCATGTCCATGTCCCCTCAAGCAAAGGAATCTTCATTTTTGAAGGAGCAGAGATGACTTCAAGGTTTTCTAATGAGATCATTGATTGTACTGGAGTGTAGACAGCTTCATTTCCTCCTGTAAGTAGCATAGACATTTTTCCAGTGTAGTATAAATGAGTAACAATAATCATGTTACTTATCCTGAATGAGTTCCACATTAAGGTCTTCATAATTTCCATTGAGAATGAGTCTTGAAACTTTGAAACTTTTCAACAATAGAGTTGAAACCGCATGTGTCAAAAAACACAAACAATGGTAGCGTGAAAACACACTATGTAGGAGCTGATCAACTTGCTACCATTGGCTCAAGTGTGTCAGAAGATGATATGATTGTTGTTGCCTTGAATGGCTTAGGCAAAGAGTACAAAGCTTTTGACACTTCCATTTCTATCAGAGAAGAGCCCCCTAGCTGGGGAAGAGCTAGTTGCCTTGTTGTTGCATGAGGAAGTCAAACTTGGTTTGAATACAGGTTCCAGTGCATCTCAGAGTAGAGACACTGTGTTATACTCTAGCCAGCGTGGCAGAGGATCTAGAGGTCTTGAACTTGATGTTGAGCTTAAATGTCTTATTGCTTGGTTTTTTATGTTACCCCTTCAACTTGAAACCCCTCATTGATAGTAAATCAATTAAATATTTTCTAGAAGACTAAGTGTTGTAGCAGATCTTGAATGGTAGGAACTCTACTTGACTGAAAAGAGTGAGAAATTGAAGAGCTTGAGACTTGTAGTAGCAATGATGTTGTCCCATTGAGCTTTGATTTCTCCAAATATTCCAAATCTTGATGATTGGTTGATGAAATATTTGCTAAACACTAAGTGATTACTCAGTTCAGAGTGGTAGGAGCTTGAGTGTGAGAAGAGGAGTGAGAAAATGAAGAAAATTGAAGCTTTAAGTAATCTTGGCTAAGGAGTCTGATTTAGGGTTTCTGAGGTAGCCTCGTATTTCACTCTGTGTGGACTGCACACTTGATAATTTTCCAAACTTTTTTTATAGAAAGAAATCTTATGATATGGGCTTCCAAAGCCCCATGGTCTTGGACCAGATCGCGCTGCACACAGGAGGAAAACACTGTACTAATCAGACTATGCCTTATTTTGAACAATGTGCTTGTTTTCTCAAAATACCAGGGTGAAGTATCACCAATGTCAAGACATTATGTGCCAAGAAGGTGTGTCTAAAGTTAGAGAAGATTCCCCTAGAAGGAATAGTGATGAATAATGGCTTGTAGTGTGAGATCGAGGGGCTCCAAGGTGACTAGGTACTGCCTGGCTATGGAGGCCACACAGGACAGAACCTGAGAGAAAGGACAATCCTGAGTAGTAGATAGGGCAATGTCAAGATCTTATGTAATGCAGAGAAGCCTTGGAAGTCAAGGAATAAATCTTCAGAAGGGAGCTTGGAGAGATATGGCCTGTAGGGAAAGTTATAGAAGCTTGAAGGAAGATAGGTGCAGACCTGGCTATGGCTACCAAGGTGGAACAAGTAGAGATGAGTTGAGAGATAAGCTCATTGAGGTGACATGAGGTTAAGAGGGACTGAGAGAGTAGAGAAGGGATTCATGCCATGCCTGATTGGGCTCTGATACCATGTTAAAAGATGAGGATCTAGAGCATGGCAAAAGCTATGGCGGATGGAATATGAAGACCAAACTTATGATGTCGTAGACAAGTAGAGACCAATTGTTACACAAGTGAATTAGGTTCCAAGTTGGAAGCCTGCACTCATAAACACAATCTTGTGTATTGGACTGACAAGTACAAGATTGACACTAACTGATAAAGAAAAGCATCATCATTTATTCATTCATTATGAAAAGTGATAGTCAAGTACAATGCTTTATAGTTGTTGGATGTGTAGCAGTTTTCCCTTTCTGTGCATATGGGATTCAATCTGCCTGCATGTCCTAAGCCCAGACTACTTCATACAAAGAGGCTACAGTAGGTGTGCTTGCAAATATCTCAACAGTCTTGGCATATCTAGCCTGGATTAAAGGACTTTTGTAGAAGAGATGTTTATTCTCCTCCCAAGTGGGACTCCATCTAGTAGCAAGTTCAAGTGCCTCATTGTCGACAAGTCATAGTAAACAAAAGTGATAAACATAGAGTCGAATTGAAGTAACCAACTAGCTTTTGAAGAGTTGTCCTTTGTGGCTAATTCTATTGCCATGCCACTAAGAGAGTGATAGATGAGAAAAGGTTTTAGACTAGAAGGTGGATTAGGATTGGTGGAACTAGTTTGAAGATGAGCTTGTATTCGTTTCCCATGTTGGATTTTAGCTTGGACTGTCTGATCCAACTGGTAGACTGATCGAGAGAGAGTGGAAGAGGAGGATGCCTATGATGATTCTAAGGGCTCAAGGATGAGTATGGAAATAGGATCAATAGGTGGATCTGGAGCAACAGATGGAGATGGTGAGTCAGAGGGAGGTAGTATAAGCAACTCCTTAGAAAGTGGTTGTGCACGTAGGGAAAAAGGGGATGTAGAATCTAACTCTACATGAGACTTTGGAGATTGTTTACCAAAATGAGAATCCACATCTTGGTTAGAGTTGGAAACTCTAACTTAGCCATTGTATGGGCATCATTCTTGTAGGTTAGTCATGCCTCATCCCATTTAGTCAAATAGTGGATTGCCACAATGATGTAGTGTGCTTGTGAATATTGGGCAACTAGAGTGATAGGTCCTACAAAGTCCATCCCCCATTTTTCAAAAGGTTGTTGAGCATTGACAGGTGTTAGCTCCATCTTGTCCTTGCAATAGGATGTTTGGTGTATTGGTACTCATCACAATTCTTAACAAAACGTGATGCATCCTTGAACAAGGTGGGCCACCATAACTAGATCTATAAAACCTTAGGTGCTATAGTCAAACCATCAAAATGGCCACCAACAATGTGTCCATGGGATTCTTGGAGCACACACTCCATGTCATGTTCACACACACATTGTTGAAGGAGAATTTCATGTCCTAGTCAATAGAGTTGACCAATAATCATCGAGTAAGGTCAGGTCCACAACTTGTAGAATTGTTAAAATAATATCAAGATGTTTTCACATGAGGTTACTTCGATCTTAAGGGAGTCCGACTGCAAGCCCTTACTCACACCATTCCTCTTAAGCATGATGCCAACCATATCAAGCAAAGATCATACCCCATGAATCCTTTCTATGCTCATCATGTCAGGAAAGAGATTGAGAAACTATAAAAATTAGGACTCATTTATGAATTTAAGCATATTAATGATGATTGGGTATCACCAATTTTTGTGGTACTAAAGAAAAACAACAAACTCTAAGTATGTATTGATTATAAGAAACTAAATACTATAATGCCACAAGACCATTATCCCATGCCCTATACAAATCATATGATTGAGGGATTGGCAAGGAAGGAAGCATATAGCTTCTTAGATCAATTTTATGGGTATAATCAGGTCCAAGTCCACTCGAATGACCAATCAAAAATTGACTTTGCCATTGAGTAGGAAGTGTTATAATATCGTGCCTTTTGGACTGACTAACACCCACCAATCTTCCAACAACTCATATACAATATCTTTAAGGACATACTATGGGAATAGCTCATGGTGTTCATGATTGATCTTTGTGTCCATTCTAGTTTTGGGATGAGCACCTTGAGAAGCTCTAGCTCATCATCGAGAGATGTTGGCAATATCACTTGTCCTTGAATCCTCTAAAATGCCAATTTTGAGCAAAAATGGCATCATCATGGTTCTTGTATCAAAAATGAAATTTACACTAACACAACTAAGGTCAAAGTTATTATGAACCTCTCTCCACCCCCTAATCCGAAGGGGTTCCTAGCCATACTAACTATCATCCTTTTATACTCAATTCTGTTGCAATCACTTGACCACTTTATAATCTACTAGTCACCTGGGCATAGTGTTAGGAATGCCAAGCCACCTATGGAATATTGAAAAAGGCCCTCATGATAGCACCAATTTTAAGAGCCCCAAACTTGGACAATCACATTTCATGTACACATTGATGCCTCCAAGAATGCAATTGGGGTATTGTTGTGCCAACTCGATGAACAAAACATGGATTTTCCTGTGAGCTTTGACAATTGATAGCTCATTAAGACTAGCATGAATTATTCAACAATAAAATACAAAGGGTTAGAAATGGTTTATGCTATAAAAAAGTTTTGCCATTATCTTCTCACTATGTATTTCACTTTCTGTGTGGATGATCAAGTATTGCTTTATCTTGTGAACAAACCCTATGTTACTTGCCACATCACTTGTTAGCTTCTTTTGTTATTAGAATTTTATTTTTCTATTTTTGTAAGAAAAATTAAAAGAACACTTTATGGAAAACCACTTATCACAAGGGACCAGTGCAAAAAGGCCATATGAGTTGATGATCAGCTACCCGATACTCACCTATTTCATATTCATCAACAAGCTTGTGGGAGCTCACGCTCAACTGCCATGACCCATGGACCGCTTATTGTTTCAAGTGTTTTGAGTCAAGTGCAATGACTACCTCTCACATAGTCATGTGCACTCTTCCACCTACAAGTGTAGTGAGCTTACCTTCATGCCCGATAGAGTTGCCTCCTCCCATGAGCTCTTTGGTAGCTCCATGATCCAAGGTGCAAGATCAAGCAACCTCGATCCTCAAGCTCCAAGAACCAAGCTTCATTGTCATGGGCGAGACAAGAAAAGAGAATAGAATAGAAGAGGAAGAGAGGAGAAGATGGAGAGCTTCTCCATCAAGGTTCCTCACCCTCGCACACTCACTCCCTCTCTCCATGTCTCAAGCACAAGCACAAGCAAGAAGAAGAAGAAGAAGAAAAAGAAGAGACCTAGTTTTAGCCACACACAAGAATGAGCTTCTTCATTCACTTTTTGCCTTTTATACATGCCCTACCCCCTCCTTGGGTTCCCATCCCTTTTTTATATGATTGGCCATTTTGGCCTAGGTCCGTTTTTCCTATTTACATTGTTCCTTCACCCATGCTCACCTACATTTACAAATTGCACAGGAGGGAGACTAGTGCTCTTTTGCAAAAATTTAGGGTAGGTTTTTATATTTAAAATGAGCCTTTTCCTTTTTGCACTCACCTTGGGCTTTTAAAGTCGCTGCATTCATGTTATTATAGATTTTGGTAAAAATCATACATATCATGCACATTCGGATACCCCTATTCTTTGTGGATATGGCATGTGGGTGGAATCATTGTGCTCCTTTGGTACAATGTTATAGAAGGCCATCCAAGCATCAAGGTTGGAGTCCCAAACACATCACTGCTATTTTGGTTGTGGGCTTCATATCTACTGACGGTCTTTGGGATCTCCCAAACCTTGTCTTGCTAGTAGTTCATAGGCTCTCTCTGCCACCTTGTAGGGTATTTTTCTCTTTCCTCTATCCATTAGTTTCCTAGTTGTTGGGCAAACTTGATCACCTGCTCCGTCACCCTTAGAGATAGGACCCTATCTAAAGAGTGAGGATAGTGGAAGGATAACTCAAAAGGTTGGCGTTTGTTCTCCCACTACTCCTAGACAGCTAGTTCTTGGACCTAGTTTACAAGATATCATTCTTCTCTTTGCAAGATCTGGACTCAAGGACTTGTTGTGCTTGTGGGCCCTCAACCTCCTATGTGCTTGATCCACCATCTCTCTTCTCTTCCTTTTTGCTTCAACCACTTCTAGAATGGTGCTTCCCTTGGGATCTTCAAGTGGCATCTCCTACATAATGGGCTAGGTTCACATTGTTGCTCTTCCTCATCTCGCCTTGCCTGAAGTTTGGCCCCTCTTCCTACACTGGTTCTCTTGGATTTTCAATGGGACATTGCATTTTTTGTTCTTGCTCTCCTAACCCTAACTCCTCCAGCTCCTTTGTGGAGAGCCCAACCTACCTTAAGAACTACCATTGTTGCTTTGTGCTTATGCTAGTGTTGGTTGCGGGGGTGTTCTCTTAGAGATAGTACCTTAGGGGCTCTTCTTGTAATTTTCATCTTCCTTTTTTTCCCTTCTATCATGTCCTCACCGTCCATTCAGGTCACATGCTGGACTTCTATGCCTATCTCCACTACTTTCACCCTTGCTAATGCCATGATTTTTTCACTTTCCACCAATGCAAGGTGTTCGCCAAGGTCCTTGAGCCTTCTAGCAATATTTTCTTCCCGAGCCTTCTAGAAATCTTTTCTTCCCGAGCCCTTGCCTTCTCCTCCATCCTTTCTATGCCTTGAGCCTGGCATTGAGATAGCATTATTACCATTTGTTCCTACTCCTTCCCGATCTTGAGCATCTTCTCCTTATGCTATTTATGGCAGTTCAGCTACTTTTCTAGTCATTCTTTCTCTAGAATGACCACATGGAGTTCATCTCCCACCTCCAACTGACAACTTGCCTTTATGTGCCTTGGTATCTTGTAATTCTTTGAGTAGATGTCCATTTTGTTGTTTCTCCTTACGAAGCTTTGCATAGGCCTGGGTCTTCACTGTTTCTTGTTCCTCATTGAGCTCATCTCTGACTTTCCTCAGTTGCTCAAGGTGCTTCTCCATGTTCTTATTTTATTGTAAGAGGGCTGAGAAATCCATCACCACCTCTATCTCCTCCTTTGCCTTTGCATCATGGGGCTCTTTTGCGCCCTCTTCTTCCTTATTTGCTTCCAACTCCTTCTTCAGGTTTTTTTATTTTCCTTTGCTGGGTGGATATTTTCTTTGTATTTTCCAACTCTGATAAGTTGAGAATGCCTCTCTTTCTACCTCTAGCTCTGTGAACACTGCCTTCCTCTCTTCCTTCGCCTTTTCCAGTTGGGCTAGCAGCTCTTTAACGTATTCACCATAATTCCTGGGCATAGCATAGCCAAGGGTATGGATGTTGTTGAGGCTTCTATTCGGGGCTTCTTTGGGTCTTTTCTTGACTCTGCATCTACAATCATCAACCTCTTCATCCTTGGCACTAGAGCTCCTCCACTTAGCACTAGGCCAAGTTGCTACAGTATGTTGACTAGGTGTTGCACCTTCCAACAATGAGTCAGTTTGTCCCCCCAAACGAGTTGAGTTTAGTATCAACTAGTGCTAACCAATGATGGTCCAATGGTTGTGTGTAAGAATATTAAAGTAAGCTCCCTCATCAATGAGTGCACCAAAGGCATGTGTCTTGTGGGCAATGAACCAATATGCATAGGTAGATAGGTGGTATTTCTTTCTCATCCTCGTCCTCTATCTTAGTGATGATGGTGACTCTTATGTTCACAGGTGGTTCCAACATGGGAGGCTCATGCAGTAGATGCGCTGGAGGGTAGTACTTCTTGAGTGGACTACCATTAAGGAAACCGTGCTCTCTCCCTCTAGAGTCTCATGCTCTACATTGCCAGTTTAACTATTGTTATAGACCTTGAAAGGTCCCAATCCTTTGAACTTCATCTTCTGCTTATGGCCCTTTACAAAGTACAGTAGTACTAGGTTGCTCTACTCGAAGTCACGTTTTTTGACATGTTTATCAAACTAGCTTGCATCTTTTCTTCTTACAGATCAATGCATGGGTCACTAGGAGTCGGGTCTTAGATAGGAATTCTAACTCTATCAGGTATTCCATCCATGCTTCCTTTCCATCCCATGTCTCTTGGACTACCACTCTCAAGCTTGGAATGAAGAACTCCATTGGCAGGATTGCTTTAGTCCCAAGGTCAATTTGAATGGTGTTTTCCACCCTGTGGTCATCTTATAAGTTGTTCTATGGGCCCATAATGTTGCCATGAGCTTATTGTCCCAGTCTGTGTGCAAGGTAGAGACCACCTTAGTCAAGACATTTACTAGGATCTTATTTGTGGATTTTTCCTAACCCTTAGCTTGAGGGTAGTATGGTGAGGATTCCTACGGATGATCAAGAAGGTGGATAGCAAATGGGCAATCACTTCATTAATGAAGTGCGTGCCTTGATCACTAACTAGTTCAATGCAGCAGTAGTCGAATAATAAGATCACCTACTCCCAAAGGAACTTGGCTGTGTTCCTAGCATCATTCTTCTTGGTGGCCCGAGCTCCTGCCCATTTTGTGAGATAATCCAACACTACAATTATGTACTTCACCTATGAGTACTGCACTGCAGGGTTAATCAGCCCAATGAAGTCAAATCCCCATTTTTCAAAGGGTTGTCATACTATTACTGGGATCAACTCCATCTTGTCCTTACAGATGGGGATTTTGGTCCTTTGGCACTCATCACAATGCTTCACGAACTTAGCTGCATCATGGAAGAGGGTGGGCCACCAGAGTTGAGATAACAGCACTTTGTTTGATGTACGATCTCCACTAAAGTGTCCCCCAGCAATTCCACCATGCACCTCAGCAAAAAGTACATCATGCATCTCATGCTGACACATGCAACTTCACAATAACCCATCCTATCCTAGCCTATAGAATTGGTTGGCTATTAATGAATAGGGTTGAATCTTGACGATAAGGCACTTTAGCCTAGCCTTCTCTATAGGTCTTTTAGGCAATTCCATGCTCTAGGTTTTGAACTATCTCGTCTTTCCAATATGGTGTTAGATTAACCCTAAAAAGGTCTCGTTCACTAGACATGCTGAAAATGTGTGCATTAGGTAAGTCATCTACAATGCCCTATTCAGCTACTTACCCTATGGGTATGCGAGACATATTATTTACCATGTAATGCTACTTACCGTTATGAAGAAGCCAAATTCTAAAAGCAAAAGTAACTATCTATCTATGTGTCCTATAGTATAAGGTTTATTCACCTAATAAAGAAAATCTTGATGGTCAACAAAGAAGGTAAAGCGTATAGCTAGAAGATAATGACAGAACTTCTTTACAGCAAACACCATAGCTAGGCTTTCTCTTTCCATTGTGGAGTAATTCATCTCCATATCCATGAGTTGTTTGCTAGCAAAGCTCATAGGATAATCAAGATTATATTCAGCAAGTTGGCATAAATCAACTTTCATAGCGAACTTTGATGCATCAATGTACACGTGAAATGTTATGTTCCAATTTGGGGCTCATAAGAATGTTGTAGTCATAAGATCCTTCTTTAGTTCCTCATAGGTGTATTGGCATTCCTCAGTTCACTCAAATACAAGTAGTAATTTGTAAAGGGATCTAGTGATCAATGCATAGTTTAGAATGAATTATCGATAGTACCTTGTGTGTCTCAAGAAGAAGCACTGAACTCCCTTATAGTTCATGGAGGTAAAACAATAATAACTCTGACTATGGAGGTTTGTGGCAATGGCATTATTAGAGACTACATGCCCTAGGATACATCCATGTTTTACCTAGAACTGGCACACCAAGGGGTTCAAGGAGAGATTATACAATATATACTACTCAAAGATTGTGCAAAGTTTATCTAGGTGTTCCCTCCAACTAGAGTGGACACATAGATCATCAATGAACACCTCCAATTCTCTCCTTGGCATGTCTTTGAAGATAGCACACATGAGGCATTGAAAGGTAGCTAGTGCATTTGTCAACCCAAATGGCATGACTATGTAGGTAAATACACCCAGCAAACGCTATCTTATGTCTATCATCAGTGTCTACACGCACTTGGTTGTAGCCTAAAAAGTCATCTAGGAAATTGTAGGCTTTTTTCCTACTACTCTTTTGAGCATGTGCTCCATGTAGGGTAGTGGATAGTTGTCTCTCTTAGTCATAGCATTGACCTTTTTATAAGATTGTCCATTTTATAGTTTACACACACTTGAATCTTTCTATTCTTAGGTGACAACCAGTCCGTGCTCGATTTCGTAGATGAATTCAACTTATGTATCTCTTCCTTAACGGCATGTGTGTGCTTCGGGTTCATCAGATATGGTTGGTGCTTAACTAGTATTGCATCAAGACTCATAGGGACGTTATGAGTCATGATCTTTGGATCTACTCCTTTTAGCTCATCCAAAGATCAAAAAAACATATTCATGTACTCTCATAGGAGAGTGATGAGATCAACCTCCTCTTTCTCAATCAAGTTATCTCATATGAACATGAGTCAAGGCTCTTTCCCTTCCCCTACTAAGTTAACTTTCTTAACCTTAGTAGGCCCTTCTATTGGTTTTCTTTGCATTTCCTTGCCTTTTAGCTCCCAGTAGGATCACTATCCTATCGCCCTTTTTGAATTTCATGAGGCGCTTCAGTAAATCCTAGGGCTTCCTCTTCTTTTTGGCTTTTACCCCCTTTGACTATCTCCTCTTTTCCTCCTTCAATCGCCTATGCCTTAGGTGGACTAGCAGATCCCCTTTGGTGCATTTAGTCTTAGGTGATCGGGGTATTTTTGGATCCCTTTCAAAGCTCACTTCTTCTAACTTAGTGTTAGATTCACAACCTTCACTAGAAGAAGGGGTTTCCCCAAGTGGTCAGAGCTCTGAGGATGATTCTATTCTAAAGAGTGGTACAGTGCTAGGTTAAATTAATTTGGCTCACTCATAGTCTATTACACTTAGGTGGTCCAGTTGCATTCTGTTTGATTGACTCCTCTTTTGATCCTAAAGATGTTAGATTTTCATGGCTTGGAATCTACTCGTATCTATTCAATCATTCAGTCTTCTATATCATACTATATTGTCTCGACCTCTTCCTCACTTTCCTCATTTATAGAGAAGCAATCTTTGCATTTGCCATCTGAATCCTCATATTCTGACTACTTGTCATTTCCTAGGCTTCCACTCTGATCCTTCTCTTCATTCGTGATTAGTATCCATTTTTACAATAGGTTCAAGTCATGCACTTTGGTCTATTGCCACTTTGACGACTCCATGAGATCCTTGAGGGGTTTGAGATTGGCAGTTGGGCTACCAGAGCTAGCTCTCTCATCAAGTATTCAATAATGCTCTAGAGTTCAAATTTGTTAGATGGAACATGGGAAGGGACAAGTGTTGGTCGACTGCTAGAGCTCCTGACCATCATGTAGAGTGGTACCGATGGTATGGTTCTACTCTTGGGGAACTGAGATAGTGTGGCTTTGTGGGACTCACTGGTTGTCCTTTCAGCCCACTTATAATCCTCCTGGTCATCTGAGAATGGAAAATCAATGGTGTCTAGCACATGTATCCACTCCCATTCCTCCTCAGAGCAAGGGATATACTTCATTAGTGGCTTGTAGGAATTTCTAACTTGTGCATCTCCTTTCAAAATGACAAAGATGGCATCTAGGTTGACGGATGTGGTCTTCCAAGTGTCCATATTGACTTTTACAACTTTTGATATGTTGCCTAAGAATATTAGACCATTACCCTAATCTTCTATTACTCATGCATTTTGCATCTAGGGTCAGTCTAGTAGGATGTCGTAGTCTACTCCTTTCATGACTATGAAGTTCACTGAGAACTGAACTCCTGCTATCTTCAAGGGCCAATCTTTTAGTACTCCAAATGGTCTAACCTTCATTATGTTTTCCAGTGTGACATTAAACTTTGCATTCTCCATAGGTGGGTTACTCCAAGTCTACAAGACTGTATGGTGAGCACACTAACTCCTACTCCCATATCTACGATTCCCTTTCTTGTGGCATCTCCTAATGCTATGACAGGTAAGACTACATGCATTTCTGTGCCTTCCCCAAAAACATTTACATGCAAGGAGGACTGATGCACTAATTTTAGGGTTAATCTTCATAATTCTATTGTGGTGTCATGGTCAAGAAAGCCAATCGGTCCAAGCACATCAGGTCCTTCTAGCCACTACTTCAATCCTTACCATAGTGTTAGGTTGTACCTAAGTAACTCTCTCAGAGGTAAAATCACAGGGGATAATATCAATGTCATGAGCAAATTTCCTACTTGCTTTTCATCAGGCTCTATGCTCTTTTCCCCCAATGAGTTCAAGTGGTCTGCCTACTTATGGCATCTAGGCTTTGTATATGCGGTGCTACCTAGGGTGCAAATGCATCTTACTTGTGTAGACAAGACTTGTGTGCTGACACAAGAGAGATCATCAATCTAGTCTTCAATGATAGGTTTGGCATTATTTAGGTGCTCTTGGGCTTCTCCCACCCACTCCTTGACCTTATCTACTACTTCCAATTAGTGCCTTGGGTCAGGATACTCCCCAATCTTGGCAGTCCCCTTTTCTGTTGTCTTAGGAGCAGACATTTTTCCTTTTGCATCGTGACTTACTTCCCCTTGGGTAATATGGTGGTACTATCTATCTTGAATGTAACCTTTTCCTCAACCCTTTTTCTCCTTCTTCTATGGCTCTTCTTTCCTATTGAAGCTTGCTTGGTTTGCACTTAGGTCATGATGTTCAACGAGATCGGCATGACCTCACCATCAAGTGTCTCAACTCCAAACAGCCCCAATGGTATGAATGGCATGATTTCCAAACTAGAGGAGGTTTTTCACCTAGGGCACTCATTGTACAAGTGTGTGATCCCGCATTCTAGGCATCTCAGGTTGACCACCCTATCTCGATTGGCTTGCTCCCTTTCAAGGAGACAAGATGAGATATGCCTTAGGAAAGTCGTCTGGGTTCTTGGTTTTGTCCTTCTAGACCTCTATCTATTCCACTACCTAATGCCATCACCACTACTAATCTAAAATCCATCAAGTTGGGGTTACTCTCTTTGTCATATGAGATTTGAGGGTTTACATACACGTCATCCTCATTCGGCTCCTCTATGTAATGTATCAAAGTGTCGCTCGATAGATGGATCACAATGGGTTGAGGTGGTTTAGGTATCCCTATTTGGTTGATGACCATCCTAGGGATAGCTAGCTTTAAGTCATTAAGTATTACAGCAGCTAATGGAGCTTCCCTTCCAAATTTTAGTGGCCTATTCCCTAGGTAATATGGTTGATTGTACAATTGTGGGTATGGATATTGCCTTAGCAATCTACAATGCATCGCATCATGGCCAAACCTATTGCAGTTGGCATATGGTCTTGATCTGGGATCCAAGCACTTAGCTAGAAGGTGATTTCCTCCACAATGCACACATTGTACATGAGGTCGTGTGGGCCTTCTCATCATCTCTTGAGCTTAGACAACTCCAACTTCATGTTTGCCAAATCTTGGTTCTGGTCGACACTTTTTCCCTTGTCACATGTGCTCTAGTTGGATATTTCACTATGGGTGTATCTCTCTCTAAGGATCTAGAGGCAATGCTATCTCAAGTTGTGGCTCTTGCACTTCTCTTCTTAAGCAGGTTGTCCACATGTATGGCTTCTTTGAAAATCCTAGTTAACACATCCCTTTACAGGTTCAAGTTTCTCACCAAAGCCTTGTAAAGCTCTTTGCTTTTGAATTTTGTTTATGAATGCAGTGGAGACTGCTCGTTCTTTAGGTCATTCTACTTATGGGATTCTCTTAAAAAGACTCGCATGTGAGTAATGTAATCTTGAATATCCTCCTTGTCCCTTTGGTTGGCATTCATCAACCTAACAATAAGGTTGTGAGAGTATTCTACCTCAAAGAATCTTTTGATGAATAGATCCTTGAGGTTATTAAAGTTATTATGTTCAACATTATCTAGGCTAGTATACCACATCCATTCTTTGTCTCCTAGGCAAAGTCCAAAAACTTATGCACATTGAGCAAGGTTCATAAGGCCATTCACCTCGCATACTTTGTTGAAACTGATCTACAAAGGCGTATGGGTCATTATTGAGGTGATACTTATTGAGTTGCTTAACAACTATAGGTATCTTGGTTTTACTCTAAGAGTTTGGGGTGATTTGTTGAGAGTCAAGCTCATGTACCTTTGGTTTTTTTTTTTGTTACCTTAGTTGAATAAGGCTATAAGGCTTGGGTCACATTGACTCAACCATGGTTACATCTAGGTTACTTTACTTCTGTATGTTTGGTTGTATACACTGTTAGTGTGTGGAAGATGATGGAAGTTGGAAAGAGAGCATGGCTACTCTCCTTCTTGCCTGACCTTTGTCCCTTTCTTTGTCTAATTTCTTTCATGGTATAAAAGCTCTCAATCTCTCATATCATTCCATTTGTTTGTTCATAGTAATTCCTCCAGCAAGAATATAGAGTCTTCTACCCACCCACATCCTAAATATTGAGCAGATAACTCCTATACTGCATCATTTTGATATTGAAGCCAAGAGTGGACTAATGCCGCTTGTATCCTCGCCATTAGGATCCGCATTTCCATGTATTATTGATTGTCAACACTTACTTTAATATAGTATAGCATGCTCAAACAAAAAGGAAAATATGACTCTACCGTCAACACAGGGATCTAGTTGTTGATTTGGCCATCGCCAGACTTTCATTCCCATCACTTCCGTGGATACATGCAACACTTACTAGTCTTATAATGGTAGTAAAGGGGAGACTTATGATCAAACTATGGCAGTAAAAGGGAGATTATGGCATCTTGTCTATGGATGATCAACTTTTCTTTTTCTCTGCAGTGATCTGAAACTGCATCTACAAGCATGATCATGTAGGATCTAGTTCGCAGTTATTGGAATGAACTATAGTAATCGAAGGAGTCCTGGCTTACTTCTATTTTTGGTGCTACCAGTCCATTTTGGTTACTTGCAATCTAATTACTAATGCCATTGTACAAATGAACTTGCCTAGAGTTGCCTAGTGCTAATAATCATTATGGGATCATGCCTACATTTGAAGCTATGGCTTCCTCTGAGAGCCTATTTGCAGGTGTCCCTGACTTCACAAGCTTCCAAAGGTGGTTGATGTTTTGAGAGGTACAAAGCAGAAACATCATCAAGAGGAGTATGTAGAAGGCGAGATGTTTTGTCTTGCTTCTATGAAGGGCAAGAAAGATTTAGAAGATGTGGAATATTGAGCTTTATTTGACGAAGCAAATAGTGACAGTGAGATTTAAATGGCTCTCATGTCACCAACCAAGTCATAGGAACTAGAAGAAAGTGATATTGACTCTGATGTTGAGAGGCAAAGATATGATGTTAAGCTTGAAGAGTATTTGGATCAAGCATATCAATAATACAGAAGCTCTATCAATTCGTTTTTGGCCCTAGCCTATGATTAATTGAGAATACCAATAGTTTGCATGCTGGACAAGTACAAGCGGTCCTCTCATACACATACTTGGAAACAAAAGTAAATGTATTGGCTGAGAATGCAATAGTGTTTATTATTGTAAATTTTTAGTAAAAATTGGTTTCTTTACATGTCATTGATGTGCATTGCCTGTTGGAATTTTGGGGTAATTGACTTTACACATCAAATCTTGTTTTGCAAAGCTGAAGACTTTTGGAATGGCAAACACAAGAGAGAAGGATAGTATCACCCAAATAATAGGTGATAAGTTGGACTACAAAAACTTTGTTTTATGGAAGTTCAGTATGTCAAACTTCTTGATTGAAAGAGACTATTGGGATCTAGTCACAAGTCTTGAAGATGAGCCCAAGTTACCGGATGATAGACCTCCAACACAGGATCAATTAAGGTAAGACATGGTTGGAAAAGGATAGCAAGATCTTACGTTGGCTATCCTTATGTGTGTCAGGCACAAAAGCTATGCAAATTGCAAATTTCACATCACCAAAAGTCACTTGGGACTAGTTGATGAAGAATTATGGCCATTTCACTCATGCAAGAAAGACACAATTGAAGTAAAAATTCAGCCACACATCCAAGAATGGAAGGTCTATTGAAGACTATGTGAGTGAGATTAGAACCATTGCAGAGCAATTAGGCTCAATTGGAGTTGAAGTTGAGGATAATGATTTGGTGGCCACTACTCTCCATGGACTTGGAGTGGAGGACAAGCAGTTTGACACTTCCATATCAGTGCATCAGGAGCATCTTGACTTTGATGAACTTATGACACTTCTTTTGCATGAAGAAGTGAAGCTTGGACTCAATACAAGTTCAAGTGGGTCTAAGTAAGCAGGGACAATGTCTTCTACTCAAATAAAAGGGGTAGAGGTGGAAGAGGAAGGTCAAACTTTAGAGGAAGAGGGGCTAGAAATGCATATGCAGCCCACGGACAGCAAGGTAGTGGATGGAAAAATAGGCAATCTCAACCAAACAGAGATGCCTCTAATGCTCATGGAAGAGGGGGTTACTCATCTAGAGGAAGAGGTACTTGGCAGCAGTCCTAAATGATCCATGGACAAAAATGAAATGCAAGTAAGGATTGTCATTATTGTGGCAAATATGGGCACGTAGCTAAAGATTATTACAAGAAGTAGAATGATCAGAGAGCAAGAGGAAGATAATGGTAATTATGCCTTTTCTAGTGGTATGTAGGAGGATGACACGTTATTTGCTATGCAACATGTGAAGAAGGGGTTGCCTACACAAGAAGGAAAAGTAGATGATGTATGGTATATAGTCTCACTAGCTTTAGTGCTTCTTTCTTGGCTTTTTCATCCTTCTTTGGCGACTCCTCTATGGCCTTGAGAGGTTTGCCTTCCATATTGGGATTAAGGACTACATCCCCTTATCATCTTATTTGGGGTTTCCCTCAATAGGTTTTTATTGGGCTTTTTCGACATCTTTACCCTTTTGACCTCTCGTAATAACCCGTAGATTAGAAGCTTCAGTACCATTGACACAAACTGCTTCTATAAGGCTAACTCCACTGCCACTAGGTAGCTCATCTACCATAGCTTTTCCTCTTTGTAATATTTGTTTCGGTCCTTCATCTTGTTGGATATTATTCCCTTGCACTCGATGATTAACTAGACTTCGATGTTTACTTCCTTGATGGAGAGAGCAAATATTACTCCAATAGGTACTAGCTAAATGGTCGAACTTCCCACATATGTCACATTTAACATTTGGACAATTCCTTAGGGAAATGTTGACCACCATACTACTTACAGCTAAATCTTGAAGGGCCACCCTCTTCAGAGCATTGACTCCCTATCAAATTCTACTGCTTCTTAAGGAAATTGACATCAACGACTATTTTTCTATATTGTTCGCTAATCATATCAGTATAGTGCTTCATCATATCCTTAACTTTGCCAACGACATTCGAGGCACTTGATTCATAGCTGCGATCATCTACATGTCATTCAATTGGCCTAACTACTTAATTAGGGATTGGCTGTTGGTTCCTTGGAACAATGGTAGAATTTATTGTTGGGCTTTCAACAGTCGATGGAGCCATTTGACTAGCCATATGCATGGTTACACTAGGAGGAGCTTGCAACATTAGCACATTTGGAATTATGCTTCCTCTCCCATTAGGAGGACTCATGGGTATCATTTGACCTCCATTCGTTAGCGCAAGTATTTTCAAACCCTAAACTCTGATCCCACTTTGACCTAGAGGCATAAGCCACTTATAATCATGATTCTACCTCTTCTACTCGTGTAATAGCTATATCAATGTCGGCAAGAGCAATACTGTTCAATTGCACTTGAATGTAGAAGTCTATCCCATTCAAAAAGTACTGCAACTAAGTAGCAGTTGGAATAGAAACATAGGTTTGCAACTTACGGAATATCGCCTTTGGTTTCTTGGCATACCCATAGACATTTTCATGTAGTTCTTGACATGTAACATTGAGGACATGTAGCCAATACTAACCTCCCCTTTCAGGGGTAAACTCTATTTGAAAGGCTACAAAGAATAAGTTGATCATAGTTATGGTTCCAACCTCTAAGCTGTGATACCATACTACATCTTGTACTTTCAAAGTCTTCCCGTTGAAGAACATCATCAAGTGTCCCTCATCTTGAATTCAATAGTTAAATATTAACTTCTGGAATTCATTGATGTGAAGTCTCGCATATTCCTCTGCTAACCCATTAAAAATGGGTAGAGGAAACCCTAAGGCTTGCAAATCCATCGTTCCAATAAGAATTGCAATGGGTTGCGCCACCATGGTAACAACCCGATTTGCTAAAGGAGTTTGAACAATCGAAACTATCACTCCACTTGAAGTGGATGAACTGATTGAAAGGGGGGAAGTGTTGGGGATAAAGGCGCCTCCGCCTAGCTACCCATGTATTACTACATTGGCAGTACCCGCCACTACACACTGTAGGTGGCGGGCGCCTGTCATAGTCACTTATTCTTTATTCTTTTAGTGACAGTTTGAATAAAGGAAGGCCCGCCTACACATTGTGGTTGTTGGAGTTCCCACTTTTTAGTCTCTCCCTCTCTTGGCTCTTGCTCTCCATTTGCCATAGCTCTCACCGCCAAGCTTCTTCCTCCTGGGTTCCACTTCCCTTTCAACTGGTATCAAAGCAAAGGCATTGGAGCTTGCCCGACATTCTCTTTAGCTCGGATTTGAAGAGCTTCAACCCGAACTTCAATGGTAGCCATGGCACCTTCATTTGCAGGTATGTTTTGATCTCCCGCCTCCTCCCCGAGCTTTCGAACCTTCAACAGCTCCTTCTTGGGCTGCATTAGAGCCCCCTCGACCTTGCCAAGTGCCCTCGAGGGCTATAGAAGATCCCCCAACCCCCAGGAGTAGCCAGTGCAAAATGTGGCACATTTTTTGGGGGCTGGGCTGATCCCCTCCTGGCATTTCCAACTCCTTCCCCGGCTTCCCGGCATTGTTTGCAACCTTCCCGATCATCTTGGACTCCTCAGCATTGGATCTTGGCTCTCGGTGCCCGATTCGAATGCTAACCCCTTCAGCCCTTTGATGTATACACAGTCCCAGGACTGTCAAAATAGGGCAGCACTTGACATTTACTATTTAATGCTTCTTGGCATTTCTCGTTTGATGCCTATTGATGTCCGATGATGCTCGAATGTTATGGGATGCTATTCTATGCTTTGGGACTGATTTGGAGCAGATTTGAGCACCGTTTGAGCTTCATATAACAGTAAATTGCTTGTTGTATTATAGTGGGTTGAAGCTCATTTACTTGGTGTATGCATTGGTTCATAGATATGGGGTGCTTCCTGGAGGTTTGAATTATCATATCGATGTATCTGGAGGTTTTCAAATTCTTCTTCTTGGTTCCGGAATGCTTTTGAGCTTGTATTGAGCTCCAAATTTGGTTGGCATGCTTTGGACTTGTCTATACCTATTGTCACTACTTGGCATTTAGGCTTCTTGCCTTGGTCAGATATGGATGCCACTTGGTTTGCCCATGCTTGACAATTACTTGGAGCTTCATCTTCAGATGTATTTCAGCATTTTGGATATACTGGGCATTACATTTAGTTGTCAGTTACATGTTCTTTGAATGCTTTCGAGCTTATGCTTTACAGGTCTAAGATAGCTTGGGATTTATGCTCCGAATGTACCCTACTGGGATTTGGGATGTTTGATGCTATGTATTCGATGTATTAGAGTGTTGCTTGCTCTCTTTGCATCTGACTTTCACTTCCAGTGGGAGCCTCCTGGTATATTCAGATGTACACAGAGTCTTATTTACAGATGAGCTTGAGCTTGTGGGACAGTTACATGCATTTTCTCTCTTGAGAGCTTTATGTCTGCAGTTTGTCTGTAGTGTGGGCTGATTTGATACGCCTGTTGGGACAGGCACCTATCTCTGTCACAGGTTTGTCAGTTTTGTATGCATCTTGGATGCTTGCTCTATCAGTCATGCTTGTGTTTGATCTCTTCTCTTACCCTGAGACCCATTACATGCATGACTTCTAGACCTATGAGATGTCTCTTGCTTGACATGTTATTGATTTGACAGTTCTTGGTACCTTCTTGCCCCTGGAAACTCACTGTTGGATGTATCTTGTTACATGGCAGTTGTAGTGACATATGTATCAGTGATTGCTTCATTTTGCAACAATTTTACATATTGTTGTTATTTATTACAACAAGCTGAAATATGCAGATTTTGAGCACTTCTATGAGGGTAATGCCTACTATTTGGTGTTATCTTGGTCATATTTGGTGGACATGTGCTTCTCTTGGTGAAATACACCCTTTTCAGCCAGTTTTAGTAGTGGTTTTAGTGCATTTTATGCTAATTACAACAACCTGCAATTTTTCTTTTTTGCTTTGATTTGGGACAATATGGCTTGTCATTTGAAAGATACATCTCTCTTTAACATTGCCAAGTTTGATGGTACCAACTATGGGTATTGGAAATCCCAAATATGGCAGATTTTAGTGCAGAAGTTGCAGATTAAACCCTTGCATTTCAAGGGTGTTAAACCTGAGGATATGGATGATGATGTTTGGATGGAAGTTGATGAGCTATGCAAGTTTACCATTATTTTGTCACTCTCCGAAGAGGTTCATCATAATGTTGTTGAAGATGAAAATTAGAGTGCATGGGATTTATGGGAGAAGATTCAGGAGCTCTATGCGCAGCAGAGTTCTGCGTCACAGATTTATTGGCTGAAGTAGTTAATGGACCTTTGCATGAAGGAAGGGAGCTCCCTTTCATCTCATTTCAGTCAGTTTTGTGCTATCATGAAGAGTCTGTAGTCACAGGGTATTGAGTTCAAAGACAACTTGCACCCGTTGTTTCTGCTTAGCACCTTGCCTGAATCATGGGATGTCTTCTGTACTGCCATATGCACGAACAAGCTTGATGGGCTGAAAATCAAAGATGTTGAGATTGCTTTATTGACTGAGGAAATCAACAGGAGAAACAATGATGCTTCCCGCTCTTCACATGCATTGACCATTAGAGGTGGCAGACATGGCAAGCATGATAATGATCATAAGGGCAGGGACTCTCAGAAGTCCAGGTCCAAGTCATGTGATCGCAGCAAGTCCCGTGGACGGAAGTCTGATCTTACAAGTCATTATTGTGGGAAAGCAGGACATATTTGGCCGCAGTGCCATAAAATGTGTGATGATAAGCGCAAGGAAAAGGGAAAAGAAAAAGTTCAGGAAAAGTCCTCTGAGCGCAGTATTGTACCTGTAAAGTCCAGTGTGAAGATAGAAGAGGTTAATGTCATGCAAGCCACTGATTCCGATGATGATTACATACTTGCAGCTTATTCATGGGATGCCTTATAGCCTTTTGAGATACATTCTATGTATGCGCAGTGCTGGCTCATGGATTCAGGTGCATCCTTTCATGTGACACCCTGTCAAGATTGGTTTCATACCTATCGTACCATGTCTGGTTCTGTGCGTCTTGGTGATAACAAGTCTCTTGACATTGTGGGCATTGGAGATGTTAGGCTGCAGTTTCCTTTTGGTAGCTTTTTTGTTTTGCATGATGTACGCCATGTACTTGCATTGACTCGCAACCTTATGTTAGTTGGACAGCTTGATGGTGCAGGGTATTTTGTGTCTTTTCGAGACTCTGCATGGAAGATTACTCGTGGCAATCTTGTACTTGTAAGAGGTGCCAAGTCTAGCAACCTCTATCCCTTACTTGTATCTCGAGCTACATTGTATCATGTTTTGTCTGTGGGTTCTATTCCCCATGTATCCCTTTGGCATGCTCATTTGGGGCATATGTCTCTTAAAGGAATGAAAATGCTCCGTGCTTTGCAGTATATTTTGCATTTTGACTCATCGCATTTTGATTTTTGTGATCATTGTTTGTATGGTAGGCAGACTAGAAATACTCATAAAAAGTCTGGTAAGAAACGCATGAGTGAGCCCTTAGCTCTTGTGCACTCATATGTATGTAGGCCCATGCCCTGTCAGTCACTTGGTGGGGCAAAGTACTTTGTTACTTTCATAGATGATTACTCATGTAAGGTTTGGGTTTATCCCATAAAGAAGAAATCTCATGTCTTAGACACATTTCAATGTTGGATTGCATTGGCAAAGAACCAGTCTGGGAAAAGGCTAAAATACCTAAGGTCAGATAATGGGGTTGAGTATGTATCACATGCTTTTGAGCAGTTTTGTGATGATCGGGGTACCCTTACACCCCTCCCCAAAATGGTATGGCCTAATGCATGAATAGGACCATTCAGGAAAGGGTCTGTAGCATGCTTAGCCAGGTTGGCTTACCGCAGCACTTTTGGGTTGAGGTAGTTTCTACTGCAATGCATCTCATTAGCAGGTCACCTTGCACAGGCATTAACTTTTAGGTTGCATTGGGCATGCAAGCCCCCCTCTTATGATCATTTGCATGTCTTTGGATGTGAGGCATTCTGCCATGTGCTCAAGGACAAATCCAATAAGCTGGATCCTAAAAGTGTCAAATGCATTTTCATTGGCTATGGAGATGCAAGAGAGATGGCTTACCGTCTATGGGATCCGCAGGCGCAGAAAGTGATCCGCAGCCATGAGATCATCTTTCATGAGGACAAAATGCATATGCAACCTGAGAAAGTGGTTGAGGTATGCAGAGTTATCTTTCAGGAGGAGCCACTTGCTCCTATTCAGCCCACACCACAGTGCTAAACAGCGTGCAGCATCACCTGATACCCATGGTCCAAATGCTAGACAAGCTAATGTGAGACAGGATATCGGTCAGGCAACAGAGCCTGGATTGAGGCATTCTACTAGAGATAGAGGACCTCCTAACCATTTTGCACCCTCTATAGATTATGTACTGGTTATAGATGCAGGAGAGCCTCTTACTTATGATCAGGCTATGTACACGGGTGATTGTCACTCTTGGGAGAGGGCTATGTAGTCTAAGCTTCACTCATTGCATAAGAATCAGAATATATTGGATGAATCCTTCGCAACCGAAGTTCAAACGATGCCTTGTTCTTGGGAAACATTTGAATTCGCATTTGCAAAAGCCGCTACCTTCGTTGCTAAATTGCTCAGCAGTGACGATGCCTCATCACGTTGTATGATCATCGAGCCACTTCTACCATCACTGACCAAGAAGTTGCAGAGCTGTCAAGACTTGCCGAGACGGAATCCCAGTTCTTAAGGTATTGGTACGCTCTTAGATTGCAATGGGAAGTTGAAGGATGCCGAATAATGACCAACGTTGAGCAGCGCCGCACTATCAAAACCGCAGAGTACGACCCCACATACATCGCGCCAACCTCATATCAAGTGTTAACCACTCTACGGGGTCGTCCTATAGAAGAACACATCAAAGGATACCCCTACCTTGACCGCTTTTCAGCTAAATCAGCTGCTAGTGAGAGAAAGGATTTCCTCTCGTAAGAGGGCCTAAAGCCTGCAGGTGGTTGGGATTTGGTAGGACTTGAGCCTTTGGCGATGAAAAGTTGTGGTGATGAGTGTTCTTGAGCTTGCGATTGGGTCGCTGGGACGAAGGCTGGGTTAGCAACAGCCTCGAGTGACAACCTACTGCTTTCAGGATGGATTTGGAAAGTCGAATCGACTCTAGCGGGTGATGACTCTTGTAACGGTCGTTATCGCTTGGGTCGATAGGCTTGGGCGACTCTCTTGGGTTCACACGTGGATGAACTTGATGGTTGCAGATCAGGGAAGCTCTGTGACTTGTGGTTTTGAGGTTCTACAGTTTTTGGGATGATCAAGCTTGAGGTTGGCGTACGAGTGGTGCCTCTGGCTGTGTGGGCCTTAGGTATCCATAGCCAAGGATTGCCCTCATAGTCGCCTTGTGCGTGCAAGAGGGCCTTGGGGACCCATCTTTGACTGATTACACGTCTATTCCTATAACTGCATTTGGGCCTCCTAGGTTTAGAGTTTCTAGTCTTATGAGGGTAGGAGCGTTGACTCCTAGGCGGTTGTTGCGGCTATTTAGGCATCCATTGAAGGCGAGGCTGTGGGGCCTTAGCTTTGGCTGCTATGGGTTGCAGTCTATGAAACTCGGGGAGTGGCGGCCGCGCACTACCCCCCTCCTTAGACCTGACTACATATGTTTCTATCGGTGGCTTTGTGGCTCGGGATGAGGTTGCGCAGCCCTTGCTGAAAGCTGTAACAATGCGAACATTGCCTATTGCAAGGTGGATGTGCTGCGACGTGTAGTCAACATTGCAATGGGTCTGCCTTTTGAAGGTTCGCCCCAGTAGTGACTCTGTGCCTCCATTTTTAGCATTTGGCAACACGTAAAAAATCATTGGAACAGTCTCAGACTCGATAGAAACGGCTGCTTTGCACTTGCCGAGTAGTGCATAGGAATGGACCCCATATGGGCTTAATTTGGCAGTGGTGGGTTGAAGTTGTGGTTTGCCAAGTTGAGTCCAATGATCGTGGGTTAAGACATTGAAGTCTGCTCCCTCGTCAATCAAGGCATTGAAAGCACATGTTTGTTTTGCCATGACCGTGATACGGAGGTATGCAGGTTCTACGTCTTCCTCATCCTCATCGTCAATTTCAGTGATTGTGGCTATTCGTACTTTGACAAGCGATTCTAACATCGGTGGCTCATGCAAAGGATGCGTAGGAGGGTAGTACTTCTTGACACGACTGCCATTGAAGAAGCCTATTCCTTCACCGTTTAGGGTCTCATGTTCGACATTGCCTGTTTGGCTGATCGCACGAACTTTGAAGGGTCCAAGACCTCTAAATTTCATTTTTTTCTTATGCCCCTTAACTGAGTAGAGGAGCACTAAGTCACCCTGTTCGAACTCGCGATGCTTGACATGTTGGTCAAACCAGCTCTTGTGTTGGGCTTTCTCACAGATCAGCGCATGGGTGGCTAGAAGACGAGTCTCCGAGAGGCGTTTGAGTTCAACTAGGCATTGTGTCCATGCCTCCTTCCCTTCCCATCATTCTTGAAGCGCTATTCTCAGGCTAGAAACGAAGAATTCTAATGGTAGAATCGCTTATGTTCCATATGTCAGCCTAAAGGGGGTTTGACCGACAGCCGTTTTATAAGCTGTGCGGTAAGCCCACAAGGCTGCCATTAGCTTGTTGTCCCAGTCGCTGCATGAAGCAGAGACAACCTTGGTTAGGACATTGACAAGAATCTTATTCGTTGATTCGGCCTGGCCATTTGCCTGAGGGTAGTAGGCGAGGATTTGTGATGGATGCTGAGGAAGGTGGATAGGAGATGCGTGATCACTTCATTGATGAAATGCGTGCCTTGGTCACTGACCAGTTCGATGGGGCAGCCGAATCGTGAAATCACTTGCTCCCATAAGAACTTAGCCGTCGTTCTAGCGTCGTTTTTTTGTGTTGCTTGCGCTTCTGTCCATTTAGTGAGATAATCCATGGCGATAATGATGTACTTGGCCTACGAATACTGTGCCGCAGGACTGATGGGTCCAATGAAATCAATTCCCCATTTTTCAAAGGGTTGTCGAGAGCAATAACTGGGGTTAATTCCATTTATTTTTTGTGAATTGGGACCTTTGTTGGCACTCGTCACAGTGCTTGACGAATTGTGCTGCGTCATGGAAAAGCGTGGGCCACCACAGTTGAGACTGCAACACCTTTTGTGCTGTTGTGTCTCCGCTAAAGTGCCCTCCGACAATGCCGTCATGTGCTTCTGAGAGCACATCGTGCATCTCATATTCGCATACGCATCTGCGCAACAATCCGTCTTGCCCCAGCCTATAGAGTTGGCCTACAATTAGCTGATAGGGCTGGATATTAAGGATTAATTGCCTAAGTCGGTCTTTTTCTATCGATCGGTCAAGCAGTCCGTGCTCAAGCACCTGGACTACGTCATCTGCCCAATATGGCGTTAGATTAGCCTTAAATAGATCTCTCTCGCTGGACAGGTTAAACAGATGGGCGTCGGGTAATTCATCAACAACACCTTGTCCAGTGGCTTCTATGGTGGGAATGCGTGACATGTGATCAGCCATGTAATGTTGTTTTCCCTTCTGTACCACCACGGAGAAGTCGAACTCTAAAAGCAGAAGGAGCCATCGAGCTATGCGTCCTATACCGCAAGGTTTGTTTACTAGATAGAGCAAGGCTTAATGGTCCACGAAGAAGGTAAAGGGTGTGGCCAAAAGATAATGCCAGAATTTCTTCACAGCGAATACCATGGCTAATCCCTCTCTTTCCATTTTCGAGTAGTTCATTTTCTTCTCAGTGAGTTGTCTGCTAGCAAAGCTCACTGGATAGTCTAAATTGTGTTTCTAGGTTGGCACAACACTGCCCCCACGGCAAACTTAGAAGCATCGATATGCACGTGGAAGGTAATGGTCCAATCTGGGGCTCGTAGGATTGGTGTTGTGGTTAGAGCCTTCTTCAACTCTTCGTATGCCCGTTGGCATGCTTTGGTCCATTCGAAGACAATAAGCAGCTTGTAAAGGGTCTGGCAATCAACGCATAATTCAATACAGACTGCCGATAGTATCCAGTATGGCCTAAGAAGCATTGAACTCCCTTGTGGTTGTTTGGGGATGGAAGGTCAACAATGACCCTGACCTTCGAGAAGTCAATGGCAATACCGTTCTTCGACACCGCATGCCCTAGGATGCATCCATGCTTCACCCAAAATTGGCACTTTAAGGGGTTCAAGGAGAGATGATATAAGTGACACCGCTCGAAGACTGCTCGGAGTTTGTCTAGGTGTTCGATCCAAGTCGAGTGGACACAGAGGTCGTCGATAAAGACTTCTAACTCCTTGCGAAGCATGTCCTTAAAGATGGTGCACATGAGGCATTGGAAAGTGGCATGACTATGTAAGCAAAGACGTCCCACTCAGTGGTGAAGGCAGTCCGCAGGATGCACTTGCACCTGGTTGTACCCTGAGAAGCCATCCAGAAAACTGTAGGCTTCCTTGCCTACCACTCTCTCAAGCATGTGCTCGGTGTATAGCAACAAATAGTTGTCCCTCTTAGTAGCAGCGTTCACCTTCTTTTAATTAACGCACACTCGGATTTTTCCATTCTTCTTCATCACGATGACTATGGGCGATACCCAGTCTGTGTGCTCAATTTCGTAGATGAATCCCACTCTCATCAACTTATCAATCTATTCCTTAACAGCATGAGCGTGTTTCGGATTCATAAGGTACGGTCGTTGCTTGACTGGCCTTGCGTCTGATGTCATGGGTATGTTGTGAGTCACGACACTCAGATCTACCCCCTTCAGCTCTTCTAAGGACTAGGTGAACACGTCTACGTACTCTCGCAAGAGAGCGACAAGACTTGTTTCTTCTTCATCAGTCAAGTCATCGACAATGAAGACTGGTCGGGGTATTTCCCCTTCCTGGGCTAGGTCCACCTCTTTGTCCTTGGCTGGTCCCTCAATTGGTTTGCTCGTCTGCGCTTGAGTTTGGCACCTAACAGAACTACCATCCTATCCCCTTTTTTAATTTCATAAATTGTTTAGGGAGGTCCTACGGTTTTCATTGTTCTATCGTTCATGTATCTTTGGGCTATTTTGCCTTTTCCTGCCTTGATCGTCTGCACCTCAAGTGGATGGGTAGGTCCCCCTTGGTGCGTCTAGTTGTGGGCGGCCTAGGGATTTCTGGATCACTATCCAAACTAACCTCTGATTCAGAGTCAAACCCTCCGTCTTCGCTAGAAGAGGTGGTCTCCCCTGGTGGGCACAGTTCAGATGGTGATTCAGTCCTAAGCATTGATGTCATTCTTGGCTGGGCTAGGCCTGCTTGCTCAAGGTCTATGGCTCCTACGTGTTCCAACCAAGCGCGACCACATTCCACACGCATGACTCCTCGCTCCATCCTGAAGATACTCTTTTTCTACGGCTTGGAGTCTTCGCATATCTACTCTATTTATTGTCCTTCAGTGTCATATTCCAAGATATCTACTTTACCCTCACTTTCATCACTGAATGATTGGCAATCTTTGTATTCGTTGTTAGAATTCTCTTCATCAGACTGCTCGTCGTCTCCTAGGGCTTGGTATATCTCTGGTCGTTGGTCAGGAACCAGGGCCCAATCAGACATGAGGTTTAAGTCATGCACTCTGGTCCATTGCCACTTGGATTCATCTAAGAGATCCTGGAGTGGTTTGAAATTTGCAGCTGGAATGCCAGCTAGCTTGTCCGTTAGATATTCCAGTATCTCCTAGAGTTTCCTTTTGTTGGTTGGGACTTGGAAGTTGACCAGCTTCGGTTTCCCACGAAGGCTTCTTGCCATCGTGCAAACTGGTACGAAGGGTGTGTCGTTAGCCTTGCCTATTGTTTTGATGGCTTGCTCATACGCCTCGTGATCAGAGAACGGTAGGTCAATTGTAGCAAGGACATGCATCCAATCCCGCTTGTCCTCTGGGCATGGGATATACTTGGTCAAGGGCCCATAGGACTTTTTGACCTGAGCATTACCCTTGAGCATAGCAGAGATGGCATCTAAGTTGACTAGTGAGGTCTTCCAGGTGTCCATCTCTACTCTCACGGTGTCCGTCCTATTGCCAAGGAAGATCAAGCCGTTACCCCAATCTTCGATGACTCTAGCATTGCGCATCCAGGGTCGGCCTAATAGGATGTCATAGTCCACTCCCTTCATGACTATAAAGTCAATGGAGAACTGGACACCTGCGATCTTCACTGGCCAATTCTTAAGCACCTCAAATGGCTTGACTCTCATATCGTTTGCTAGTGTGACATTAAACCTAGCAGTCTCAACAGGTGGGTTTCCCCAAGTCTGAAGCACTGCATGGCTAAGCACACTAACCCCAGCCCCCTGAAAGGTGAGAAGGATCGAAGCTTGCACGCGAGCTATGGCGGGAGAGCAAGAGCAAGAAAGAGAGAGACAAGAAATGGGAACTCCAACAGTCACAATGTGTGACCGGGCCTTCCTTTATTTAAACTGTCACTAAAAGAATAAAGAATAAAGTGACGTGACGGGCGCCCGCCACCTGCAGTGTGCAGTGGCGGGTACTGTCAGTGTAGTAATACACGGGGCGGCACGGCGGAGGCGCCTTTACCCCCAACAACCTCCCACTTAAAGGCGAATCTGCCCTAGTGAGAGAGAAAAGAAAAAGAAAAGACAGTACAAATGTACATAGGTACAAGGGATGAGGAAAGGTGACATCTCATCCAACGCCCATCAACCTCCTGAGGAAGGCAAAGCGCTCAGTAGTGAGGCTCTTCGTGAGCAAATCTGCAGGATTCTCGTCAGTGGAGATCTTGACAAGGTCAACAGACCTGTCCTCCACGACACCACGTATGAAGTGATACCTCACCTCAATGTGTTTCGTCTTCGCATGGAAGACCGGATTCTTAGCCAACTGAATGGCACTCATAGAATCCGAATGCAGTGTAGGTGTAGCATCTATCCCAAGGCCAGCAACTAGACGGCCTAACCATATGGCCTCCTTGCAAGCCTCAGTGGCTGCAACATACTCGGCCTCAGTGGTAGACAAAGCCGTACACTTCTGAACCCTGGACATCCAAGAGATAGCCCCTCCAGCATAGGTGAATACATAGCCAGAAGTGGACTTCCTACTATCTGCATGTCCTGCATAATCGGAGTCAGTGTACCCCACGACCCCTGTATCCTGGCTGCCATAGCAAATACACATATCTGCTGTGCCCTTCAGGTACCTCATGATACCCTTCACGGCATCCCAATGTCTGCTGCCAGGTGTAGCCATATAGCGTGCCACAACACCAACTGCATGTGCAATATCTGGACGAGTGGCTATCATGGCATACATCAAACTGCCCACGGCTGATGCATAAGGGATCTTGGCCATCTCGGCCCTCTGCTCATCTGTCTGCAGACAATCGGCCTGTGATACCTTCACATAAGAAGGTAATGGACAGCCAATAGGCTTTACGTCCTGCATGAGGAAGCGCTCAAGGACTTTATGAATGTACTCCCGCTGTGAGAGATACAAAAGTCCCTGATGCCTATCGCGCTTAATGCGCATCCCAAGTATATGTGAGGCCTGTCCCAAATCCTTCATCTCAAAGCTCTTCTTCAGCTGAGATTTAAGAGCATCTAGCTCATCATGAGCTTTCCCTACTATCAGCATATCATCAACATAGAGTACCAAGATAAGCAAACTGCCATCACGGGCTTTCTTCGTGTAAAGACACGGATCCATAGCACTCCTGCTGTAGCCCTGTGACTGCATAAAGGCATCAAACTTATGATACCATTCCCTAGGTGCCTGCTTCAAGCCATACAAGCTCTTCTTCAACTTGCACACTAGGTGCTCCCTGCCAGGTTCTGCAAAGCCATTAGGCTGATCCATATAGATCTCATCATGCAAGTCCCCATGTAGAAAAGCCATCTTGACATCCATCTGATATAGATCTAAGTCAAGCTGTGCAACCAAAGCCAAGACTAAGCGCAGGGTGGTCATCTTAACCACAGGAGAGAAGACCTCATCAAAGTCCACACCATGTTCCTGCTTAAAACCCTTTGCTACCAATCTAGCCTTGTATGCCGGCTTGGGGTGTCCAGGGGTACTTTTCAGCTTGTACACCCACTTGCATGGCAAAGCCTTCTTGCCCTTAGGCAAGGCAACCAAATCCCAAGTCTCATTCTTATGCAGGGAGTCTATCTCAGACTGCATAGCCCTCTCCCAGGAGTGACTGTCACCCCTGCGCATAGCCTCATCATAAGTGAAAGGCTCTCCTGCATCTGTAACCAAAACATAATGCATAGAGGGCTGAAATCTGTCAGGTGGACGTCTATCTCTAGCAGACCGTCTCACCGCAGGCTCTGCTGCCTGTCTAACTACCTGTCCAACATCCTGGCCCTGTGGAGGAACTGCTGCAGGCTGTACTACTGGCTGTGCTGGAGCTTTAGGCTCCTCCTGAAAGATCACTCTACGGATCTCAATCACCTTCTCAGGCTGCCTGTGCATCTTGTCTTCATGGAAGACGACATCATGGCTGCGTACTATTTTCCGCGCCTGCGGATCCCATAGGCGATAGCCCATCTCTCCTGACTCACCATAGCCAAGGAATATGCATTTAATGCTCTTTGGATCCAATTTACTCCTCTTGTCCTTGGGCACATGGCAGAATGCCTCACATCCAAAGACACGGAGATGTGCATAAGAGGGTGGCTTACCAGCCCAAACTTCCTCTGCAACCTGGAAATCCAATCCACTGGAAGGCGATCGGTTTATGACATGCACTGACGTACTAACTGCCTCAGCCCAAAAACTCGGGGGTAGGCCTGCATGGCTAAGCATAGAGCGCACACGCTCCTGAATAGTCCTGTTCATGCGCTCAGCCAAACCATTCTGGGGTGGGGTGTAAGGGGCGGTCAACTGACGCTTAATACCCCTGTCATCACAAAACTGCTCAAAAGCATGCGAGACATATTCTCCCCCATTATCTGTCCTAAGGCATTTCAGCCTATACCCAGTCTGGTTCTCAACAAGAGCAAGCCATCTCTGAAAAACTGCCAAGACATCGGACTTCTGCTTTATGGGATAAGCCCACACTTTCCTAGAAAAATCATCAATGAAGGTAACGAAGTACTTCGCGCCACCCATAGACATGCAAGGCATAGGCCCACAAACATCGGAATGCACCAATGCCAAGGGCTCACTCATGCGTGGCCTACCCGATTTCTTATGCGTAGACCTATTCTGCTTACCATAAAGACAATGATCACACGAGTCAAAACATGCATAATCCAAAGGCGGAAGATACTGCAAACCAGATAACATTTTCATTCCTTTCAAAGACATATACCCCAAACGGGCATGCCAAAGTGATACATGTGGGATAGAGCCCACTGCCAAAACATGGTCTACAGAAGACCCAGATACAACAAGAGGATAGAGGTTGCCAGCCTTGGCGCCTCTAGCAAGCACAAGTCTGCCTTTGGTAATCTTCCAGGTAGAATCCCCAAAACAGACATGAAATCCTGCATCATCCAACTGTCCTGCAGACATAAGACTACGCGTAAGCGCAGGTACATGACGTACATCCCTGAGCAAAAAGGAACTGCCAGTGGAAAACTGCAACTGAATATCTCCACAGCCCACAATATCAAGAGACCTGTCATCTCCAAGTTTGACTGATCCAGATACAGTACGGTAAGAGTGAAACCACTCACGGTAAGGCGTCACATGGAAGGACGCACCTGAATCCAATAACCAGCACTGTGCATACATACTAGGTGTCTCAGTCAAGTGTGAAGCATCAGAAGAACTAGCTGCAAGTATAAACTCATCACCACCATCGGACTCTTCAGTCTGCGTGACATTAATTTCCTCAATCTTGACATTGGACTTCGCAGGTACTATGCTGTGATCAGAGGACTTCTCCTGCACTTTATCTTTCCCCTTATCCTTGCGCTTCTCATTGCGCAACTCATGACACTGTGGTCTAATATGGCCCTTTTTCCCACAATGATGACAAGTGACATTTGCATTGCGTCCACGCGACTTACTACGCGACTTGCCACCACGAGATTTAGACCGACCCTTCTGCGAGTCACGGCCTCGGCCATTACCACGGTCATACCTGTCATTCCTGCCTCTAACTGTCAAAGCATGACTACCACGAGAGGCATCCAAGTTTTTGCGATTCACCTCTTCCTGAAGAAGAGCACTCTCAACATCTGCCAATTTTAGAGTAGCACTAGAGGCACAAAGAGCAGTGCGGAATACATCCCATGACTCATTCAGAGTTCCAAGCAAGAAAAGAGGAGTTACTTCCTCTCCAAAGGTGATATCCTGCGAAGTCAGGTTCTTCAGTATAGCATGGAACTGGCTCAAGTGAGCAGACATAGTCGCATTATCCTTCATGCGCAGATCCATAAGCTGCTTCAACCAGTACATCTGACTCGCCGGACTTTTCTTATCATAAAGATTCTTGATCTTATTCCATAGATCCCATGCACTCTGTGCTTCCTCAAATACATTATAATGTACCTGTTCAGTGAGAGACAATACAATCGTGGACTTGCATAGCTCATCAAGTTCAAGCCAGTCGTCAATGTCCATAGTTTCAGGCTGCTCCCCACTCAACCGAAGTGGCTTAATCTGAGATTTCTGCACCAAAACCTGCCATATTTGACTCTTCCAGTAAGAGTAGTTGGTACCATCCAACTTTGTAATGTTAAAGATGGCACTATCATGCGAAGATGACGCCATTATGCAGGCTGGAAATGCCCAAACAGTCCAACACTGCTTGCTGTTTTACTGCAGAAACTGCCCAAAAATGACCAAAACGGGGTCCAAAGGGCGAGCAAAGTGTGCCAAAAGTGGCTGCCCACTTAGTACTAGGTGCGGTACACCAAATCAGGATATTTCAGCATGAAAAGTACACCTCAGTCCACCAATAACTGCTTGCTGTAATAAATTGCAGGTATGCAGTCTAGAGAGCAAACTGTCCCAAAATAGGATCCAATGTCAAGCAAACAATGCTAGGTCCAAAGCCGGCATGAAATGGACATAAGCAAGGCCAATGATAGTGAAAAGAACATGAGCTCAACACCAAGCATGTCAAAATAACATCTGCCAGTGAAAGGCACACCCCCAGACACTCTAGGCAAAGTGTTCATGTAACTGCCAAAACCTGACACAAATAGGTATCTGCTCAAAGAGAAAGATCCAAATATGAGACTCGACTCATAAGCATCCTGTGAACCAAGAGTACATCAATGCATATCCATAAAGATCGGAGTATGATCCCAAAGTCTCAATGTGTATGTAGCTGCTCAAGACATAAACTGCTCCAAATACATGTAAGTGCTCCAATAGCATGCAACTGTCAAAGGTCAAGAAAGCATGTAAAATGCTCCCACTGGCACAAAAGGCGTACAAAGCGAGCTCAGAAGCTCAAACAACCCAAGAGAAAGCACCAGTGATAAGTGACCCTGTCAATGCATCAAGCGCATCTGAGAGAGCATGACATACATGAAGCACCGGTCGTATTAACCATGAAGCAATACATAAGCCCAAATAAGCTCTCGGTCAACTCAATGACATCCAAATAGCAACCAAGATCAGTGATCAAGTAAGCCGGGAATGCTCAAATACATCCAAATCCAAGCTCCAAATGTCGGTATGGCATACATGAACCAAATAGCATATGTCACGAACCAAAGCATGTAATGCAAAAGCCTAACTGTCAAGCAGAGACATGAGGCATAGGCGGTCCACGAGCATGCCGAGTCGGTCCAAATGCCAGTGAAGACGGAGCTAATGTGAAGCTCAAAAGCATCCCATAATCTCATACATATGCTCCAAGTCGTCCCCAAATGTCAGAGATATCATGCCAAAGCTCAAAGCACACATCCGGTATCGGTAGGTAAGTGCCAAAGCATGTAAAGTACCTTCAGCCCACTGTTATTCCAGCATGTATTTACTGTTCTAAACAGTAGATTTCAGCCCCAAATTCAAGCCAAAATCATGGTCAAACCAAATGCATACATCCCCAATACATCCGGGTAGGAAGTAGACCGCATACGGGCATCAAACAAGGTAACCGGAGTAGAGTATAAGCATTAAATGCCAATGCCAAGTGTGGCTGCCCTGTTTCCAGCACTGTATAACAGTAAATAACAGTCCCAAATCAGCCAATATTTCAAGCCAAAATCATGGCATAATCATGTGCATACATTCCCAAGGCACTAGGCATCATGTAGACCGCATACGGGCATCAAATAGCACAACCGGAATGGAGTATAAGCAACAAATGCTAATGTCAATGGTGCTGCCCTGTTTTCAGCCTGTTATGACAGTTTATGACAGTCCCAAATCTGAAGAAATCAGCCCCGAAAGATCAAGACCAATGCCCAAAGCTTTAATGACATCAAACATGAAGTCTATAGCCCTCTTGATCAAGGTAGAGAGCAAGAAGCAATGGCCAAGTGTGGAGCTGAAGTAGATGAGTGCTCACAGCCTGGAAAAAATGATGCAATCTGCCCTGTTGGTGCTGAACTTGCTGCTGCTCCACATGGGCTGAAAAGGGGGTAATGGGGGGCTCAATGATGGCCCAAGGTAGGCACATACCAAGCCATGAAGGCCCAATGCAAAGGGGAGGGAAGATATGAGCTATGGAGCTCAAGAAGAGTGGCTGCCCTTTGTTCCTGCCTTGTTTCAATCTGAGAATACACTCAAATGCCTGCAAATGCTAAAGCAATACCTCAAGGGCAAGGCCCTGATGAAGCTCAAGAAGGCCAGGATGGAGCTCGGGAAGCCGGGGAGAGTCGGGAGCTCAAGAGGTCGGCTATGGCTGCCGGGATGGAGACCCAATGCGTGAAGCGAGTCGATGCGAAGGTCGGGAAGCACCGAGTCGAGCTCGAGCAAGAGAATGCCAAGCTCTGATACCAGTTGAAAGGTGAGAAGGATCGAAGCTTGCACGCGAGCTATGGCAGGAGAGCAAGAGCAAGAAAGAGAGAGACAAGAAATGGGAACTCCAACAGTCACAATGTGTGACCGAGCCTTCCTTTATTTAAACTGTCACTAAAAGAATAAAGAATAAAGTGACGTGACGGGCGCCCGCCACTTGCAGTGTGCAGTGGCGGGTACTGTCAGTGTAGTAATACACGGGGCGGCACGGCGGAGGCGCCTTTACCCCCAACACCCCCAGCCCCCATGCATCTTGGAACCTTCCCAGAAGGCATTGACGTGCAAGGATTTCGGCATAGAGTGCAGTGTCAAACTTGGTATTTGTGTCTCTGCATCATGGTCATGAGGGTCTGCCGTGACCTGCTCTTGTGACCCTTCAACCCACTGCTTAAGATCTTGCCATAGGGTGGGGTGTTGCCTAAGCAGATCCCCCAGGCTAAGTGTTATAGGGGTAGTCACCAACGTGGTCATGAGATCGTTGGGTGTTCATCTCTCCCCTAACCTGGATCATCCTGACCAGTGGCCGTGACTGAACTACGGCCCTGTAGCCCCGAGGCTTGGCCTTAGAAGCACCGCTTGTGGTGCAGTTGCTTTGGTTGTGGAGGCGAGGTTGGCGTACTTATGCTGGAGAGATCATTGATCCCATCCTCTATGATGGGCTCAACGTCTTTTAGATGCTCTTGGGCTTCCTTCACCCATTCCTTCGCCTTTTCTATGGCCTCTAATTGTCGCTTCAGATGCGAGTATTCCCCTACCTCAGCACTTCCTTTTTCGGCTATCTTAGGGGCTGACGTCTCTGCCTCTGCGTCAAAGACCTTTTTTCCAGTAGGCAGAGTTGTAGCACTCTCCGTTTTTAGTGAGATTTTAGCTTCCAACCTCTTCCTCCTCGGTCTACAGCTCTTCTTCCCTATCGAGGCTACATCGAGATTTCTAAGTCCTGGCAGAGAGATGCCGACCTACTTTGTTTGGGCACGGGTCATGACCCGCAATGGGATAGACGTGGTCTCCCCATCATGGTTCTCGACACCAAACAGCCCCAATGGGACAGATGGCTCGTTGGCTGAGCTAGACGACGGCTTTCGCCTCGGGCAATTGACGAAGAGATGGGTGATTCCGCACTCAGCACACCTTTGGTCAACCTTGTCTCTGTTTTGCTGCTCCCTTTCAGGGCAGTGTGATGAGACATGACCTGGGTGACCACAAGTCCAACAGGTGATTGGATCCTACGTCTACCCTCCTAGGCCTTTACCTCATCCTCTTCCTAACGCCATCACTGGTACAGGGCAATAATCCATGAGGACAGTAGATTTATATTCAGGCTATGACTAATTTCAGCTTGCTTTGGAAAGCCAAGATATTACCACAATGAAGACACCTCTTGGCTTAGCCCACATGTGTACTCTACCTCAAGGGGCTACGAATTCAGTAGCTCACATGATGAATGCCATGCATAAAGTATTAAGAGATTATATTCCCCAATTAACTCTTCCATTCCTTGATGATGTACCAATCAAAGGATGTGAAGTTCATGAGAAAAATGAAGAACTCAATGAACTTGGATGTCGCAAGTTTGTTTCCGGTCGTATTAATGATTGTGCTCAAATCTTGTCCAAATTAGAAGAAGTCCATCTTACTCTTTTAGGTGCTAAATCTATTTTTGGAGTCGAAGAAGTTCTTGTGGTCGGGCATATGTGTGGTCCATATGGCCGAAAGCCTTCTCCATCCAAGATTGATGCTATCAGCAAAATGCAGGAAATATGTACAAATGTTTCAGAGGTGAGAAGATTTCTTGGTGCATGTGTCTTCTACCTTATTTGGATACCACATTTTGCTCATGTTGCTGAAAGTCTTTATCAACTGCTAAGAAAAGGCCAAAGGTTTATATGGGAAAAAGAACATACTCAAGCTATTTGGAAACTGAAGAAATTGTTGATTTCAGCCCCCACTTTAAAGAGGGCTAATTACTCTAATGGACAGCCTATTATACTCACAGTGGACACAAGACGACCTTGAAGGCAACAGATATGCAATCCGCTTTAGAGCGAAGGTCTTAATGAACGACAAAGAAGGTATGCTCAAATCAAAAGAGAACTTTGGGGAGTAGTAACTGCATTGAAATGTGACAGGGAGTACTTTATGGGCGCACACGTAATAGTTGAAACAGATTGCCTTCCACTCTTGGGCATGATTGCCAACTGTTCCACTCCCGACATAGCCATGCTAAGATGGATAGCCTATATTAAATCCTTAAATCCTGATTTGAAACATATTTCAAGAAGAGATAATCTAGTTGCTGACATGCTTTCACGTGCCAGATATAAGGATGAAGAAGAAATGATGGATGAAGAAGAATCACAGTCTATAAATGATGCTATAAATGCAGGTACAAATCTAAAAACAGCAAGTACAGCTGAATCTAATGATGATTCAGCAGTCAAAAATGCAGGTACAATAATAATTACAGCAAGTACAACAGGTTCAGCTGCTAAAACAAATTTTACATCAGCAAGGAAGAATGAAACAACCAAAGAAGAACAGTGGGTATCTAGTAGACAGTGTGCTCAATGTTTTGTTATGGTTTGTTCACACTTTAAAGAAGAATATTATGCAGATGATTGGCTAAAAATTGGCCAATTTTTTAGCACTATGACAAAGAAGGAAGATTGGTCTAATGAAGAGTTCAAGAGAATTAAGAGAAAAGCTTATGGCTTTTTTCTTGAAGATGGTTACCTTTGGAGGCATACGAAAAAGAAAGGAAGGGCGCTTTTTCGTGTCTTAAGAGACAAAAAGACTCAAAGACAGGTCATGCAAGAATTTCATGAAAGCCTATTGGCTGGTCATAGAGACATATGGGGCACTTTTGCCAAAATAAAAGAGAAATTTTGGTGGCAAAACATGTATAAAGACATTGAGCATTTTGTTGAGTCTTGTCATGTTTGTCAAATGTACTCTATGGTTAAGCATAGAGATGGGCTTCAACCTACCTATCCTTTATCCATTCACTATAGATGGGTTATTGATTTAGTAACCATGCCTACAGGAATTTGGAACATGAGATATCTAGTACTTGCTAGAGAAGATCTCACAAATCAAGTGGAAGGAAAAACCTTGACAACAAAGTCTACTCAAGCTGTTTGTAGATTTTTACTTGAAGAAGTATTTTGCAGGTATGGCTGTGTTTCCAAAGTAACTGCTGATAGAGGAGAATTGGATGCTGATGAGGCTCGCCATTTCTTTGCTCAATTGGGAATCAAGTTATCTCTTACATCAGCCTACAACCCTGAAGGCAATGGTAAGAGCGAAAGAGGTCATCAACCAATTCTTAAAGCTTTAGCAAAATCTTGCAAAGAAAAGATGAGGGAATGGCCTAGAATGCTACCATTCGCATTATGGGCTGATAGAACTACCCATAGTGCAGTAACAGGTTATATGCCGGCTGGAACTAATATATGGACAGCCATCGATTATGCCTATTGAAGAGTCCATTGTCACATGGAGTATCCTACCATGGGATGAAGGCATGAATAGAGAAGAGTTGATGACTCTGCGCATAAGGCAACTTGAAAGAAGGCCAGAAGATGTCAAGACAGCCATTGAAAGGTTGAAAATAGCAAGATTAAGGAATAAGAAGAGGTTTGACAAGCATCATCAACTCCGTCCAAGAGCTATTCAAGAGAATGATTGGGTAATTGTCTATGATAGCAGCCTGGACAATCAATATAGTGCTCATGACCATATATTGTAAAAGTAGTACATAATAATGCTACTTACTCTTTGGCTGAAATGGATGGGACCATGATAAAAATACCAATAGCCGAGAAACGAATCAAGCTCTTCAAACGAAGAGAATCTTCAACTTATGAGCTTGATGACTTAGATATGGGCCCTCTACTTGAAGACAAGCAGGAAGAAAAAAACTTAGAGGATGAAGATGAAGATATATCAGAAGAAGACCCTCCTTAACCTGTAATCTTATGAAATGGCACATGCCAGAGGATGTGTAGGTTAGGAGGGGGTGAATGCCAAAGAGTTTATTGTTCATAATATAAATCATGGGATTCTTATGAACACAAAAGAACTTCACTGGGAGTTATATGAGGAATTTGCATACAAAATTCAGTCATTGTTACCCAATAACCAACTTAGTTACATAAGTTCTTTTGTATTTAGCATATAATTTTCAGTTGTACAATGTATATTGATGAAAAATAAGTCTATGGGAACCTACAACTTGGTCAGCTGGAAGTAATTGACAATCTGCAGGATAAATCACATTGATTCAAGTGTAAAAATATGGTTAGAACTCAAGAAAAATGCCAAAAGTCCACTAGGTTCATGAGGGACCTGAAGTAATGGACGAATGTGACCAGCAAGTGACCTGAGTAGGTCAAAAAGTGACCTGGGCCTGATCAGGATGCAGCCCGCATTTTTTGGTGCAAAATGCGGGCTTGCACATCCTGACTACAACTGGAGAGAGCTGAAGCCATGGTGCATGCTCTGGAGCATGCAAACTGGAGATTAACAGGAGCTGAAGATGAAGATGCAAACAAGATGAGAGCTTCACTTATCCGTCCATTTGGTCTGACAAAAATGCATGGTATGACAGTCCATAAAAGGGGGAAATCTAAGAGAAAAGTATTCTGCCTACTCTTATGCACGTCTTCTCTCATTTTGTCTACCTTATTCATGGTCCAATGAAGCCCGACTTGTACCCAAGTGCTTGAGTGACTTTGGGGCAAGCAAAGGGTGAGGATTTTGAAGGTGTATGGGTTGTTATGGGCTAAAATAACCAGTCATAAATAGGGCAACCCACTGTTCTTGTCCATTTTATGAGCAAACAAGAGATTTATGTGGTTGTAATAGAAGAAAATGACCTCTTTTCATCAGGACTTTACTCATTAATGATTAGAGGAACTTATTCATGAGTTTATGCACTCTTTTTTAGCTTGATTATGGGCTGGAAATTTTTGTTTTAAAACAGGGCTGAAGTAAAGATTATGCTTCTTCAATGCATTTCATGTACCATTGGCCCAAATCTTGAATGTATTTAAAGTCTACCAACATAATACTTGTTCCCTAGAGTTGAAATCCATCTATGTACTTGAAATAAAAGCCATTAGAGCTTGCATTTGATATTCATATTTGGATTAAGAATCTGAGTATATCCTTTATGTTATGGATTATGTATCCAAAGGCATTTGATGTAATCAAGATAGAGTTATTTATTCCATTCATGTATGCTAAATACATAGAAAAAAAGCTTGAATTCTTCTTCCACATCTAAATCATTTCTAAAACCCGTAACCCCAATCTTTTTCCCTTTCCTGAACTTTGAATCTCATACTCCTCTTCTGCACTAAGCCCCGATGGTAGACCTTCAACCCATACTCCTCTTCTGCACTAAGCCCCGATTGTAGACCTTCAACCCTTAACACGACGAGAACGCGCCGTCGATCCTACGAGTGTAGTGAGCTTACCTTAGTGCTGATATGAGTTGCCTCCTTTCTCACACACGTCGTTAGCTCCACGATCCTAGATGCTAGCTCAAGCATCCTCAAGCCTCCTTCACCTCCAAGCTCCATCCTCCATAGCCGTGTGCGCAAGAAGAGAGAAGAGAAGAGAAGAGGAGAAGAGGAGATGGTGAAGAGCTTCACCCTCTTAATCCTTCACTCTCACACACTCACTCCCTCACCCTCTCACACTCCCTCTCTCAAGAGCACACACAAGCAAGAAGATGAGAAGGAGAGAAGAAGAAGAAGACTCTCGTTACCACACACCAAAGAATGATCTCTTATTCACTTTTTGAACTTTATATATACAAACCCTAAAACCCCATGGGCACCCACCCATTTTTTACATGACCGGCCATTGTGGCAAGGTCATTTTTCCATTTCCCTCTTCTAGCCTTGTGCCTCTAGCCTACACCCATCTAATATTTTACAATTGGCACAGGAGAGAGCTTGGCGCTCCTTTACAAGAGTTTTCTAAGTTTTTTGAGGCGCCTTTTTATTTAAAGTTGCGCTTTTTGCCCCGGTTCATCTTTAGAGGCCGCCTGCGTGTCTTTGCTCTTTTTTCATCTTCCTTTTGCTTTTTCCTTCATTTTTCGCCATCTCGACTTGGGGTTAACAATGGCAAGTACATTCTAATGGCTAATCAATCAAGAATGCTATGCATTGACCAAAAAAACCTTTGGATTCTTCAATGAAATGGAAGTGGGTATTAGAAAATGACTGAATTGAAAGGGTTAGGCATAGGGCATTAGCCTTTTGCACTGACTTACTACTTTTACAAATATCCCACTTACCATTTTCATCATTATTTCAATCCTATAGCATCAATGTTCAATCATCCAGCCAAATTCCAAGTTAGATAGGCAATGAGTAGCACTATGCAATCAAGTTGACATAAATTTATGAATGGATAGAAAAGGGAATTCATAAAGCAATCAAATCAGCCCCAGATTGAATTCTACATGCTCTTCCATGGCGACATAAGAGGATCTATTACACTCAATCTCTCTTTATCAATTGTAGGACTAGTTTAACAATAGGATGGAAAGAGAGATTCAGCTAAAAGCAATAGAATTTCCTTTTAATATTGATGAAGATTAGTAGATGAATCACAATTTGATCAATACTCAACACAATCCATTATTAATGGATCAAGATTGAGGAACATAAGGCTGGATTCAAGAAAAATTTGTCCCATGATGATTGCTTCCATGTAACTTCAACTCCCAATCATAAAGGTTGCTCCAATGCATCAAGAGAATCCAATACTTGAGTAGAAGTCCACGATGATTTGTAGGAGAAGATCCTTTGAGCCTTGAAGAATCCAAATTCTTAATAGAATCAAGAATTTCAAGAATTTTTAGACATTGCCATGTTCAAGAGGTTGAAAATGCCTTCAATCTTGATCGAATTCTTCAATTAAGTCAATCCTTGATAGAATATCTTCAATCTAACCTTCCCCAATTGTAGACAACAAAAGCCCATAGATTGAAGCCTCAAGAAAGATAAATTTGATGAAGATTGATGGATGCCTTGTTTTACCCCAATTTGAGATGGGAAAAATGCTTTCAATCTTGCTTTAAAGCTTTAATGTATGCCCAATGTCAGTTGTAGATGCTTTCTTTTTACTTCTTGAAGCTAAAAGGCACCAAGATTGACTCATAACTTCAAAGAATCTCTAAAATTTTCATACTATCCAAGTTTTAAGCCATAGCTAGGGTTATGATGAGAGCTCCAAGGTTGAAGGAGAGTGAAAGATCAAGTAAGAGATGGCTAGTACTTCAAGTCAAGGTTGCATTTGATCAAGCAAATGAAGGTATAGATAGCTTCCTCATGACCATGTTTGCTTATTTCAAGGAGAAGAGGCTGTTGTAAAAATTGCACAAATTGTCTAGACGCCTCCTCTTACATCACATGTTGAAAAATGGCTAAAGATAAGTCATATAGGTAGTCTATTAATTGCTCAAGACCTCAACAATCCTCCTTTGTAGGTAGTGTAGGTAGCATGAGAAGTGATGGCCATGGGAGAGAGATATGAGAAGAAAACTCCATGAAAGCTCTCACAAGGAAGCTTGGAAAGAGGAAAGAAAAGCCTACTTCAAAAATAACTACAATTTACCTTTTCCAAACCCTGTTTAAACTCCAATTAAGTCCAATGACCTTCAAAATGGCCCCAAATTGACCATGAGCCGCTAAAATAACCTTGAATTCACCATTATTCTTTCAGGCCTTCTTCAAGATCCTCAAATTTAGTCATGACTTATTGCAAAGAACCTTAACTAGTCACGGCTTTAACTGTGTCATGTGACCAATTCTTGTTCTCCAGTTACCCTATGCCTAGTCTTGTAACCAGATTCACCATGAAAATAACCTTTCCATCGGATCAAAGATTTGCTCTGATACCAATGTAAAGAAGCTAATTCCCACATGAAACAGTTAAACTAGAAATACAGAGAAATAGACTAATTTGCCAAAAAATCATAACCAAGGTGGCTAGATTGAAATAATATTTCCATTAATGACTAAGAATCAGTTGATGAGAGGCTACAACATGGTATGTGGTGGCTAAGAGTATGCACCCTCTTCGATGGTGGGAGGTTGAGACCTCAAATATGAAATGTTAGAAATGGAAAAAAGATGCTTGGCTAGTTACAACTTAGCATTTTATACTTACCCCTAGTATGCTAAATATTGGCTAAGACATTAAGGCATTTTTACTTTATTACAAGAAGCCTTTTAGGAATCTTGTTAGGCCATGGGCAACAAAATCAGATTCCTTACCATGAAACCATGGGGAGCCTAGTCAGGATAGCCAAAGTGGAGATATCCCATCCTAGAAAATGATAAGACAGCATGGCAGGATTTTGTTTACTCAAGCAACATCACAAAGGTAAACCCACTCCATTGCCCCTACCCTTACTGGCACAGCAAAGAGTACAAGGAGAACATGGTAGGTATAACTTTTCCAAAATTCCAAATGTAAGATCCAATGACAAGAAGAAACCTACCGATTCTAGCCCCTTGACCTCATCCCATCTTTAACCCTCTTCATGAGAAGATTCACTAACTTCCTCGATCCCTCTTTTATCACGACATGCAACTATCTCTGTCTTCTCATTACACCACTATTTTTTTATGTGAATACAAGGATTAACCAAGTGGCAATTATATGACTTCATTTTAGAGCCATGCTACTACCTCCTTATTATATTGAGTTGCTAGAAGATATGGTGGACAATCGATTTGCATTGTGTAAACATCCCTTCTTCCTTGAGTTACCCCCACAATTATGCAATTATTTAAAAGAATATATGGTTAGCATGGGATGCCTCCTACATGCACTCAAGCTATAGCCCTTGAGTAGTGTGACTACTTATCAAACTTATTCACCCCAAAAAAAGAGAAAGAAGAAAAGAAAAATAAGAAAAATAAAAAACACATTGACGCACTCACAGCACCTAGGGGTGGATCCCCTAGCCCATGCCATCACATCACAATCTCAAGGCACATCAAGGTCAAGATAACTCAAGCATGCTCAATAGACCTAGTGTGGTAGCACAACTAATCCCACACCAACTAGGTCCTCAAGAGTGAAACAATATTCCAAGTATACTCGGAACTCAACCCATCTCCCAATTGTATGGCAGGCACACTCCACATGGCACTGACAGATAAATACACCCTTCAGGGAGTGCACAACAACATGACAAGTACGTTGAGCACCAGATGACCCATCAACAATTAGTGTCCCACACCTTCTTCTTTCTATGTCCTCTTCTACCTATGGCAACCACCACCCTCCTTGTCTCTGCCCTAACCAAGTCCCCCTATCCTTCATCATCATCTATGCATCCTCTTCATAGGACCATTGTATCAACCATCACAGCACTATTTGTGCCAGCTACACTTCGCTTTGATGGAAGTTAATACCATGGGACTAGAACTCAACTAGGAGGGGGATCAATGTTAATTGATTGAAGAAAAGAAGACATGAAGAGAAACAAGAACATCAAAGCCACAAACTTTTTTGCAATTATTAGGCCTTGGAAAAGGAAATCAAGTGTCATAAACAAAGGCCAAGCTCTCTTCCATACAAATTGTAATTAAACTTAGTAGCACTTAGCATAGGAACATGGAATTAAAGTGTGTACATACATGAAAGACTACCCTTTGGCTCAAAAAGTGGGGGCTGTTCATGTGTATGCTAATTTCTTGTTGTCACTTTCTTGCTTTCTATTGAGAGAGAGAGAGAGAGAGAGAGAGAGAGAGAGAGAGAGAGAGAGAGAGAGAGAGGGGCAGGGGGAGGGGGAGGGGGAGGGGGAGGGGGAGGGGGAGGGGGAGGGGGAGGGGGAGGGAGGGAGGGAGGGAAGGGAGTGAGGGATCAAGAGTGAAGCCTCCATCCCTTCTCTTGAGTACTCTTTCATGCCTATCTTCATGCTCCTACCTTGCATGTGAAGGCTGTAGAGGGTGAAAAGGGAGAGTGGGTGCATATGTGGGTTGTGAAGCTTTCCAAGTGCCACCTTCATTCTTGAAGGAGGGTCAAAGGGGTTCACTACAATGGCTTTGGCTTTCTTCTAATGTGTAAGAGGCTAGGTAAGAGCTAGCCGACATGCCACATGTTCAAACCTCTTGAATTGATAAGAGGATGTCCAACATTCCATTATTGAGCATATGACACACAAAAACCCTATCGAACAGGAGGACAACAAGAAGTAAGATAAGAGAGGGACACCTTGGTGACAAACTGTGTGTGCATCTGTATGGTTGCATAGTCACACACCATGGTGCATCCATTGATTATCCATCCCCACCTTTGGAAGCACTACTAGCCACTTGTTATACATTCACCACCTGTGCAACCAAAGAACCTTATATGCACCCCTTTGCAATCATAATGCAACTACCTCCAAACTTACACGGCTTGCATCAATTCATTATCCTCACTGTGATTCTGGATGCACCCACACTAATTGTGCATTCCATTACACCCCACTATGCATTCCCCCCTTGCTTACACAGCTTGCATCCACTCACTATTCTCATTGTGATTGTGCATGCACCCACACCAATTGTGCATTCCACTACACCCCACTATGCATTCGCCTTCTTTACATGATACACTTCTTACCACATAGTTATCCATTCATAGCCATTGTGCACTCCATACATCCACCCTCACATAGCACCACACACATAGCATTGAGCATCCACCCCAAGTACCCCCACACTATGCATCCACCTATCTACATAGTGCACCTACCTACTCACACACATAGTACTGCACACATATACTTTGCAAACCTTTGGGCACATTAACACATGAGGCATCTCACACAAGAGTACTATTGAGAAATATGCAATCACACCCATGTGACAACCTCTTTGTATGGAGCACTAGGCAAGGAAAATACTAGCAATCCAAGAAGAGGTCCTGAATCCCATAAGCACAGTGGTGCTAAAGAATGCTACCCATGGAGCTTTTATAAAGCATTATACTTGACTATCAATTTCACAATGAGTAATGCAATATCATGATGTTTTCCTCTTTTAGTTAGTGTCATTTTCATTGTCAATCTCATACATAAGATTGTATTTATGAGTCCCAACTTCCATCTTGGAACCTAATTAACTTGTGTAATAGTTGTCTACTCATTGTCTATGTCAACATGAATCTAGCCTTCATCTTCCATCCACCATAGCTCCTGCCATACTCTAGCTCCGTGTTTTTCACAAGTACATCCATAGTTCCACTCCACATCTTGGATCGAACCTATAGGACAGGAGGATAGCAGGAAGTGTGAAAAGGGTAGGGAACCTTGATCACACACCGTGTGTGCATCCATGTGCAATGCAACCACTTAACACACACTCACTACTTAGTGCATCCCTTCACACCAACCTATACATTGTATACAACCATCAACTCAAATAGTGTGTTTACTTTGCGCATACACATAGTACAATACATTGTGCATCCATCAGTGCATACTATAACACACTACACACACACCACTTAGTGCAATCTTAGTGTCATGTGCACTCAACAGAAAAACCTTAGTGTATCCATAGTCACAAGGGCAATCATTTCACCTACAAAGACTCATGCAGTGCATCCATCTAAGCATCCACCCTTAGATACACTTGCAAAATGTATTCACCCTCATCTAGTGCACACCCCAACACCATACTGCATTCACTTGGAGATCCACTCATAGAAGTGCACTATAGCACATCCACAGTGTGTCAATCAATTGCAATTCATCCATCCTTGCATATTCCACATACAATGCATTGCCCACACATAGGTCATGTAGCACCCACTTGCATTAACATGTTGAACTTCCATGGCATGCTTTAACTTAGGAATCCATTAACTCACTAGGTACACATAATCCCATAGTGCATCCATTTCCTTGTAGCCTACCTCATGTACATCCATATCCATCCTAAACCATTGGGTGCCCACAGACACACTGGAATCATGCAACATATAGTACAACCATGTGCACATAAAAACACCCACATATAGCCACTCTCAACACTCATGTGCACTCGCAACCTAATTTAGCCACCTACTTAAACCCTGACATTGGTAGTGCATCATTTATTCACTCATATACATTGAGCATCTACTAACGAACACCAATACACATATAGCATCCACATTGCTTGACCCCCCATTACGCATGTACTAGGACAACTGCCAATCACTCAAAGGAGCATAGACACATTGCATACTCACATACCCCTAAGCTACATTGTGAAGCATAAGAAAACATGAGCCACCATACATATGCAACCATGTGCATTGGTACGCATATTTGCATACTTGTGGTTACTTGTGTCTGCTTGTGCACCCTATTACAGGTAACCCTACCCCATTCTAGGCCCCATTGTACTTAGGATCTTTTACCCTCCACTTAGATGACATTAGTAACTCATAAGTATACTTGCATATCCGTTAAGAATCATGATCACCTTGCATTCATCTTCCATAAAGTTTAGTGCATGTAATCACAATTAAGTGCAATTCACCTAGCATGTTGTGCATGCAAATACACCAATGTCCATTCATAAGGTACAAGTGAATGCAAGCAAGCACTTGTGCACATGTAGGAATGCATGTGTGCTTGTAAACCTTGTGGGAACCTATGCATGTGTGAGTGCACCTATGTGTGTTCATGTCCACTCATGTGCATCCTCAATTAGTCATTATAGACCCACTGCAATTTAGGCACACTGCATCCTTAGAAACCATTCATCTCTTTTCTTGCATTGCATTTGGACCTACACAATTAGACACATGCACATCACAACACTATTAATTTTTGCATGATACACTTGCACCTACACCTTGCTTACACATCACAATTAGGGGTGTGACCCATAATGAGAGAGTTCATTACTAATTCTTCAAAAGCATCCATAACCCAAAAACAAAGGAAAAAGAAAAATTGATGAACCAAACAAAGGACCCACACAAACTAATGAAACGCACATGTTTGAATTGAGAAATGCTACATCTTTATTGACCCAATCTAAAACCACAAATCCTAGGACTAGAGTTGCATGCTCTCATGTAGTGGTCATGAGCTTAGTATTCCTTCTACCAACAAGGAGCCAAACCCAAACCACACTCTTGACCTAGAAAGTACACATGTGGCATGACCTCATCAATCAAATCATCAACCTAGTCAACTTAGAGACCAAGGGAACTACAACCAGCACCATGGATAGATCTTGCAATTCAAGGGGTAGTTCTGATGATTTCCAAGCTATGGTTATTAGTTTTCAGCAAGCCTGTCAAGATTGTGGGAGAGAAGGAAGGAGTCTCACTTGTAGCTTTCTTGCTTGCACAATGGGGGAATACACACAAGGGTGGAGGCTGAAAACAGTTTTCCTCTTCTTAGTTGTGTAAGCCAAAAAGAACTCTAGTACAAAGAAATAGAAGAACCCTATATATGGGTCTCAAAACCAAACTCAACTAACTAAGGTGGCATACTAACTGAGCCACAAACTAGAGTAGATAAGGATAGCTGTCATCTAGCTATTATTCATGGGTGGTGTACCAACCGCATTTGCAACTGACAAGTCGGTGACATAAATGCACAACGGTCACCCTGGCATATCACGAGTGGAGCTCGATATCTCAACACTCCCCCTCGATCTCAATCCCAATTCCTGCACACCAAGCAGGTCTCTGAACTTGCGCAACTTCTCTGTGCCCAATGCCTTCGTAAATATGTCAGCTACCTGATCCTTTGTGCTGACATAAACTAGATCAATAAGACCTAGTAAAACCCTCTCCGGCACATAGTGATAATGCATCTCAATGTGCTTTGTTCTAGCATGATAGACTGGGTTATTTGCCAAGTGTATACTACTCATGTTGTCACAATAAATGACAACTGGCCCATCTGTAGACTGATGCATATCATAAAGTAGCTTATGAAACCAAGCTACCTCACATGCAGCCATTGCTGCACCCCTGTACTCAGCCTCTGTGCTCGACAAGGCAATTGTAGGTTTTTTCTTGCTGCTCCAAGTGACTACAGCACTCCCAAAAGAGAACACATATCCACTAGTAGATCGTCTATCAGAAATACTACCAGCCCAATCAGCATCAGTGTATCCATGCAACTGTATCTGAATCCCAGTCTCATAAAATAGTCCATACTGCAATGTGGACTTCACATACCTGAGTATGCGTCTAGCCGCATCCAAATGCGGTTTCCTTGGAGCCTGCATAAACTGACTTACCAATCCAACTGCATAGCTTAAATCTGGCCTGGTAATAGTCATATAAATCAAACTTCCTACTATGCATCTATACATAGTAGGGTCTTCCAGAAGCTCTCCTGCATCTGCGCTCAGCTTCACATTCTGCTCCAAAGGAACTAAAATAGGCTTACAGCCTGTCATCCCATATTTAGACAACATGTCCAATCCATACTGCCTCTGCAAGAGCCATATCCCACTTGGTAATCTAATCACCTCAATGCCCAAGAAATAACGCAGCTCTTCCAAATTCTTCATCTCAAACTTCTGCTTCAATAGCATTTTCACATGAAGGATATCTTCATCACTATCACCTGTGATAATCAAATCATCAACATAAATGACAAGCAGCATAATACATTTCTCTGTTTTTCTCACATAAAGTGAGAAATCTACCTTGGAAATCTGAAAGCCAATAGTGACAAGATACTGTCCTATCTTGTCAGACCATGCTCTAGGTGCTTATTTCAAGCCATACAAGGCTTTCTTCAACCTGCAAACAAACTTAGGATGAACAGTATACACATAACTTGGTGGCTGCTCCATATAGACCTCCTCTTGCAAATCACCATGCAAGAAGGCATTCTTTACATCCATCTAATGTAAAAACCATCCCTTTGATGCAGACATAGCAATGACTGCTCTTACGATTGCCATCCTTGCAACCGGACTGAATGTTTCTTCATAATCAATTCCATATATTTGTGCATACCCCTTGACTACTAATCTTGCCTTGTATCTGTTCACGAAACCATCTGCATTGTGCTTCACCTTATAAACCCACTTACAACCAATTGCATTCTTATCTTTAGGCAAAGGTACCAATTCCCATGTAGCATTTTCTTTCAAGGCATCCATTTCTTCATCCATGGCTTTCTCCCATTTTTCTTTTCCCATGGCTTGCTCAAAAGAAGTGGGTTCTAGTTCCTGTATCACTTTGACCATATATGCATAGTGAATGGCTGTAAATCCATCATATTTCAGCCTATCCACAGGATACCTAGCTCTGGTAGACCTGCGCAAAGTAGGTTCACTCCCAGGTGCTCTCAAAACATCCCTGGTCTTCGTTACTCCAGGTGTAACAATAGAAGGAATACCCAACTCATCATCAATGCTCTGTTTTGAGCCACTGGATTCACCATCCACATAAGAGTGACATGCATCCATATCAAATATGGGCTGATCTACCTTCTCTTTTCCTTTTTGTGATACCTGCATGCCACTATCTGCATTGCTTTGAGAAGATTCTCTTGATCTCAATCTGCCTGTCCATGGCGAAGAATGTGAACCACTACTAGAGGACGCTCCAGATCCACTAATATCTTGTGACTACTGCTGTGCATTCTGTGTAGCATTACCATTTTGTGCATCTACATTATCAATCACATTTACTGGTTTATACCAGCTACTCATCTCATCAAAAACAACATCTCTGCTCACTGTAAACTTACGAGTAGAAGGGTTATAGCATCAATACCCTTTTTGCTGCAGAGAATAACCAATAAAGATGCACTTCTCACCTTTTCGATCCAACTTGGATCTCAACTCATCTGGCACATGAACATAGGCAATGCAACCAAAAATTTTCAAATGAGAAATATCTGGTTTCCTACCAGTATACCTCTCCTCTGGAGTCATGCTATGTATTGTTGTAGTGGGAGTCCTGTTCATTATATAGACTGCTGTAGCAACTGCCTCCGCCCAGTAAAAATCTGGCAGGTCTTTTTCATTGAGCATGGCACAAGATACCTCTCCAATATGCATGTTTATTCTTTCTGCAACTCCATTTTGTTGTGGGGTATGACTACATGAATATTGCTGCTTTATGCCATGCTCCTGCAAGAACCTTGCAAACTCATTTGAGAGGTACTCTCCCCCTCCATCTGACCTTAGGCATTTTATTTGCAGGCCTGTTTCTTTTTCAACCATAGCTTTAAGAGTTTTGAAATGCCCAAAAACTTCACTTTTCTTTTTCATAAAATACACCCAAACTTTTCTGCTATAGTCATCAATAAAAGTGACAAAATAATGATAGCCTCCAAGAGATGCAGCTTTAGTAGTCCACACATCAGAGTGGATTAATTTCAATGGCTTTTTACTCTCTTGAACATGTCTAGAAAATGGTTTCCTTGCCTGTTTTCCAAATTGGCAGGCTTCACATACCTTATGCATTTCTGCAACCTTGAATTTAGGCAATCCTGCAACAATATTTTGGGCTTGCATTGATTTAAGTCGCTGTACATTAACATGACCAATGCGTTATGCCAGATATCAATATTTGCAACTACACCGGTCCCATGTGCAAACATTGCTGCACTCAATTCAGGCATGTCTGCATCCAACGTAAACATTCTACCCTTCTTCTTTCATTTTGCTATCAAGCGACCTTTATTTTTCATATCCTCAACAAAGCATCCATGAGAATTAAATCTGACCTGTAAGCCCTGCTCAACCATTTGACCAACAGAAACTAGGTTCTTGGTGATATTTGGGACATGAAATACATCTGATAGGTATTTCTTTTTCCCATCCTGCATAGACAAATGAATTTTTTCAATCTGCACAATAGGATGTGCAGTATCATCACCAGTCTCCACAAATCCTAGTTTTTCCATTTTCCTTGCATCATGCATCCATTCTGCATGACCTGTCATGTGGTTTGATGCACCTGAGTCAATATACCACACATTATTGCTTTCTTCTCCACTTGTCACAGAATTGGTCACGTGCTGCACCATAAACAAATGCTTATTTCTATCATCACCCTGTCTACTAGAAGATGCATAATTCCCTTGTTGCAATTTTCCATTCATGATGTCATTCTGCTTTTTATAGCAGTCTTTAGCCATATGACCTATTTTACCACAATAGTAGCATTCAACATTGTTGTTTGCATTTTGGCCTCTTTGCTATCCACCACGACCTCTTTGGCTCCCCCTGCCTCTAGAGTTACCACGTCCTCCTCCATAGGACTGGTTTTCTTGAGTTTGCTACATATTCTGATTTCTACCACGGCCTCCAAATCGGCCTCCTCTACCTCTCCCTCTACCTCTTCCAGCATTTGAGTAGAAGACAGCTTCTTTGAAGTTCCTCCTGAAGAAGATGCACCACCATTTCTCTGCTCCTCAGAAATTAAAAGAGCAATCAACTCCTCAAAATCAGGAAATCTTTCACGGATGGAAATGGATGTTCGGAACTGTGCATAATCCTTTCCTAGACCATTCAAGGTCACAGAAACTAAATCATCATCTACCACTGGCGATCCAATGGAAGCAAGTGCATCTACAATCTTCTTCACCTTCATGTGGTAGTCTTGATGCTCATATTTTCTCTTTGCACATTGTGCAACTCTTGTTTAAGCTGCATTTTCCTGGCTTGCGTATTTGTGCTATACATTTTTGACAAAGTATCCCATGCCTCCTTTGGCTTACTTGCATCTTGAATATGCACAATCATAGAGTCTGAAATGCTGATAGCCAGCCAGTACATAACTTTCCTGGCTTTCTCATGCCATGCTTTAAATGCCTACATTTGATGTTGATTGGGAACATCAGGAAGAACTGGTTCTTCTTCATTTCCTGAAACGAATTCCCAATATCCTTTTCCCATAAGGAAATTCGTCATTCTGAACTTCTATGCTTGGAAGTTGTTCTTGTCAAGCTTTTCATTGACAATCTGTGAAAGAGAATCAGACGCCATTACAGAACACTGCAAAAAATTCAATCACTGCAAAGAACACAGCTTCAACCTCACAAGGGCAAATCTGCAAAACTGACGGAAGTGGTATTTGACCACACAGTCACTTCCTAGTGACGATTTTGCATCAACAGGCAACAAGGATGATTCTGTAACTCCCAATGTCTCTGCGCACAGGCATATGATGCAATTTCTACAGTAACTTTTCACCGACCTGTAGAACAGTGGTCGCACAGCATAAAACAGGGCCTTTTCCTGAGTGCGTGCAGAAAACTTCCGCCTCCAAAATAGGCCTCGAAATGGCCTCAAATCAAAAAAACAGAGCAACCAAGGGCTAAAGCCCGGTCCCGCAGCATATACTGCCCTCTTGCTACACTGCGAAGAGTTTCTCAATCTGAGACAATGCACTCCTGCACTTTCCGGCTGTGCTACCTGCAGAGACTTGCTCCCAAAACAGAAAAATGAAAGCAACACTAGTCCTCTTACCAAAACACCGCGAACTTGGTTTGCTTTCTTCAGCTCCTTACCACGAACAAGGCTCTGATACCATGTCAAGATTGTGGGACAGAAGGAAGGAGTCTCACTTGTAGCTTTCTTGCTTGCACAATGGGGAAATACACACAAGGGTGGAGGCTGAAAATAGTTTTCCTCTTCTTAGTTGTGTAAGCCAAAAAGAACTCTAGTACAAAGAAATAGAAGAACCCTATATATGGGTCTCAAAACCAAACTCAACTAACTAAGGTGGCATACTAACTGAGCCACGAACTAGAGTAGATAAGGATAGCTGTCATCTAGTTATTATTCATGGGCGGTGTACCAACCGCATTTGCAACTGACAAGTCGGTGACATAAATGCACAACGGTCACCCTGGCATATCACGAGTGGAGCTGATATCTCAACAAAGCCATGGGCTTCAATGTTTCAAGCATGACTCCCGAGGCTCTGTAGCAAAAGCTAATAGAGCTGAGAGGACAAGGAATGCTTACTCTCAACTACTTGGTTGATCTTAACACTAATACTAAACTGTAGCTTGCAACCATGCAAGTGAAAATGGAAAGCATCTGCATGATGTTGTTCAATGATGGAGCTACAAGCTCTTTGCAAGACTCTCTCTTAGACCTCATGCAAAGACAAATGTTTGACCAATCAACTTCATGTTAGAATGCACATCACACAAACCATATTGACTGCAATGGGGAACACTTTATCCCATAGAGATGAAGCAAAAATTCCCTTAGTGGCCAAACAATTAAACAAAATTGAGTTGGTGACGATCCTTACAAGTTCATTAAACAAGTCTGCGAGGCAAAAAACCTCATGGTGATGCCAAACAAGCACGAGCTTTCGAGCTTTGCCCAAGAAAAAAGGAATGCACCTAGTTCACTAGTCTAGATGTCATGGAGCATTTTTTCAAAGTGGTTTATAGGGATAACCTCGTTGTTCGGTAATGAACATTGAACAATAGGAAGGGGAAAGCATGAGAGACTACATCTCTAAGGTCAGGAGTCTTTTTAAATGCATACCCCTTGCAAACCCCCATCGAATGCGATTACAAAAGCCTTCATCGAGGATATCCATGATGAAAGGGCTTGTGAGACCTTAGCCAAAAATTCAAAGCTAACTCAGTCCATCATTAACGAAGTCCTTGACGAGCCTATCCACGTGGACGACCTCTACCAAGAAAAAATAGGAACAAGTGTATAGTCGAATCCCACCAACAAACCCACATAGGACAATCCTCCACGAAGAATAAAGAGACTCTAGAACCAATTGCAGATGTCAAAAAGCAACATCAAGAGTTGCTCAAGATGGTAAAGTCTCTAAAAAACTTGAGGCCATATCACCAAAATATACAATGTGTGCACTATGGTGGAGATCACATGCCTTCAAAGTGCTCCAAACCACCAAGAGTGTGCACCAATTGCATACATCGTCTTGATCATGAGGCCGCTTATTGTTGTAAAGCCCCACAAAGGCTCCCTAGTCCAAAACTTTTGTGTCAATATAATAGAGGTGCTACTTATCCTAAACAACCCCCACTTGGACAATAGTTAGCATTTCCAGCTCCTCCAAACAATCGAGCTACTACATAAAGCATAAAAATCAATCATCTAGGAATACGTAGGACCCCTATCATCACACATCCTCCTAATGATGCCCCTATCCACCTCATTGAGGAACCAATAGAGGATGATGAATACATGAACCCTTTTTTCTACTATGTCGAAGAAGGGCAACCAATCATTATGGATTACAAATCTATTTCAATCATGATATTAGAACAAGGCTATGGGCGAGGGGTACCCTATGCTAGAGACCCTATTTCTTGTTGGACTTGTGGGAATTTGGAACATGTATCCTGATTGTCCATGACACAAGGCAAGCACTAGTAAGGCCATTGTGCCTTCAATGCCTTTAAGCCTATTTGCAATAGAAAGGAAAATATCCCCATTAAAGTGCATGCCATCACTCATGCCCAAAGCAAAGTAGGGGGAGTTAGTATTGAATTTCCTACGACCATGAATGATTTAATGATTGGTAAGAAAAGCTCCAGGAAACGGAGAAGGTGAGCTAAACTCAAACTCAAGAGTGAAGGCCTCTCCTTGATATCACAAATTGCTCCTATCTCTAGTGCAGAAGTGCCATCATACCACCACAAACTACAAAATAGATTATTGCTAAGGGTCATGCTTATCCTAATCCCGTTCAACAATCAGTTTTTATTGACAAAGTCAAAGAATGGGTGAAAGCAACATAGGACAAGTTGCAGAGAGCACAAGCTAATGAAATAATCATCCTTCCTAGCTTGTCTTACATGCCCAATGCACCTATTCAAGCAACGGCATGGAAACCAAATGAGCTCAAAACTAAGAGCCACCATGTGAACCACAAACCATGAAACAAGAGGTTTCGGTTGTTCTCAATGCAAGTCAATTGTGAACATTGAACCCTCCATAATTGCCACACTTGCATCAACCCTAGTTACCATTCCACTCAAAACCCTACTTAAAGGCGGTCCAATGATCTAGCAAGGATTGAAATTTTGGATAGAAGGTACAAAAAAAACTTGGCCGATCCCACCATGTCCTAAAATCTAACCTTAGTGCACCCCCAACGTTAAGTGCTTTATGGGTAAACACATTCTCGAAGGGAGTTGAGCTACATGCAATGATTCCCATGGAAACCCTTGGAGACTCCATGCATCGAGAAATTGTAGATACTGGAGTTGGTGTTAGTATAGTTAACCATAGCATACTCCAAGCTTGGGGCAATCCACCCATTGACTTGGTGCACTTCAACCTGATTATCATTGATGGATTCAAGGTCAAATCATTAGAAGTTTTGTGACATTGTCCAGTCAAAATGGTAGGAGTGTTGTTCAAGGTTAACTTTGTCATTATGAAAGGAGTAGACTATGACTTTCTATTTGATCAACCATGGATGCTCAATGCACATCTCATCGAAGACTGGAGTAACGGTCTAGTCCTCCTATGCAATTGGAATAAGGCTATTTGCGTTGAGATGGAATCCTAGAAGACAACCCCTATTGAGCTCCATGTTATCTCAGCACTATTGAAAGGTGATTCTAATGACCCTCAGCCATCCCAACCTATGAAATCCATAACTAAACTCCCAATCCATCTAAGGAGAAAACACTTAAATCATGATAAATGTAGTGTCAAGTCAAAGTCACGAAGCCTAAAGAAACCACAGGACCTACCAGCATGACAAATGTAGTGTAGAGTCATAATCATGGAGCCTAAAAGAAACCATGGGACCTACCACCTCGCTTCATAAACTTTAAGACAAGTGATCGAGTAGTTGTATTGATTGGAGCTAAGCATGAAGGCACATCCAATGAACCCATTAAGGGACCAACAAAGGTCAAAGAAGTAAACATCATCGAGCCTAGGGAATCCCCTAAGCCTATGTACATTTATGAGGACCTCAATGACGAGGATGAAGCACATCTTATAGATTTGCTAAAGGAATATCGAATGTATTTGCGTGAAAGTACTCTAACCTTAAGAGTGTTCCATCACAAGTTCTTATGCACACAATTCTGCCCAAGCCCAATGTTAAACCTGTGAAACAGAGACCATATCCAATGAATTCTTGATATGCCCATCATGCAAGGGAAGAGATTGAGAATTATAAAAAGTAGAATTTATCTATGAAATTGATCATACAATGGAACTACAATTGATACAGAAAAGATCAAGGTTATCATGAACCTACCACCACCCACCAATCTGAATGGAGTGCAATGCATCTTCGATTACCTTAGGTACTATGAATGCTTTGTACTTAAATATGCAACAATTGCTTGACCATTGTATAAGCTAATAGTTATCTAGGCATGGACCAAGGAATGCCAAGCTTTCTACAAAGCATTGAAGAAGTCACTAACAACAACACCTATCTTACGAGCCTCAGACTAGAAAATCACATTCCACATACAGACTAATGCTTCCAAGTTTGCAATTAGAGCAGTATTGTGCCAACCCGAAGAGATTAACTGTATTTTCTTGTGAGCTTTGCCAGTTAACAACTCATTGAAACATAAATGAATTACTCCACCATGAAACGCGAAGGCTTAGCAATGGTTTATGATGCCATGAAGTTTTGCCATTATCTGCTTGCTACGCCCTTCATCTTCTTTGTGGACTAGCAAGCATTGTTTTATCTTGTGAACAAGCCTTGTGCAATTGGATGCATCACTCATTGGCTCTTTTTACTATTAGAATTTGACTTTTCTACTATTATGCAAAAAGGAAAACAACACTTCATTGCAAACCACTTATCAACGCAATTGCCGCAACCGAAAAATTGCTACAATCACAATTATGGTGGTCCACACCATTTAAAGATACCGCTCATTTGTCAAGAATTGAGATGAGTACCAACAAAAAAAAGTTACCCGTCTAAAAGGATAAAATGGAACTCACACCAATAATCACCCACCAACCCTTCAAGAAGTGGGGTATAGACTTCATGGGACCTACCAGCCTAGCTACTCAATACTCGCAAGCCCGCTATATCATTGTGGCCACATATTATATGACAAAATGGGCAAAGGCTAGGGTCACCCATAAAAATGATGTGAAACCATTGCTTGATTTCTCTAGGAGTATGTCATCTCACGTTTTGGATGCCCCATTGAGATCATCAATAATCAAGGGATGCACTTTCTCAATGAAATGATATAGCATCTCCTATCCACATTCATGATTATCCATCGCAAGTCCAACCCCTACTACCCTCAAGCAAATGGCCATGCAAAAGCTACAAACAAAGTCCTTGTTAGTGTCTTGTCAAAAATAGTTTCACCTTCACAATCAGATTGGGATCACAAACTCATAGCAACACTTTGGGCTTATCGCATGGCCTACAAGACTACTACATGTCACTCCTATCCGACTTACATACAACACTAACACCATTATACCTATAGAGTTCTTGAATCCCAGCTTGCACATTGATGTCCAAAGAGCGATGAGAAGGCACCAAGGCTTGGCAATAACACCTAGAAGAACTTGAGTACTTGAGAGAAATGTAGCTACTAGCAACTCACACCTTGCTTACTGAGAAGGCTTGACATAAAGCCTCGTTTCACAAATGCATCAAAGAAAGATCCTTCAACAAGGGGGATCTTGTCTTTCTCTACTCAATTAAAGGCCATAAGCAAAAATTAAAATTACAAGGCATCGAATCTTTTTGTGTCCATGTGAGCAATAGGATAGGAAATGTTAAGTTAGAAACCCTAGATGACCAACCCATCAACCATTTTAATGGTAGTTGGATTAAGTACTATCCAACTGGGCATTCGTCACATGAACCACCCATGGAAAATGCAAAGTCCCATACTCCATTTAGAATAGACATTCTACGAATATTTTGAGCAATGCCAACACCCGTCAACCTTACAGTACATTTTCTATGAAAGGAACGATCAATGACCATGTCCACTCCTAATCTAACCATGGTAAATGTTAGAGCTATCATCATTAGCAACATAAAGCCCACTAATGAACCTCTGAACCCAACCACACGCCCTCGCATTCGCCTCACCTCAACTCACTCAAGGATGGCTAACACTCTCATTGATGAGGGATCAAACTACAATACTCCTGACCTTACACATTATTTGGTCACTGTGAATTGACGATCACGATCAAGACTGAAAGCATTCCACTTCTCTTGTATGTTCTCCCAAACACGGAAGGAGTAGATAATGAAATCCAATAGAATCCAATATGTTTGCAATCTCCTTAATTTTAAGCGCAATCATTTATTGATAAACTGTTTTTCTTTATGCTATTCAACTCATTCTTGAGTTTGAACCTTCCACACCTTTGTATTGGTACTGTACAATTTCTTACCCTATACTGTGCCCCACACTTTCTTTGCAATAGTTAGGTCATGTATATGTCCAATCACCCGATTAAACACATGCAAAAACATAAAGAATATGACTTATGTTTGCTCTTCAAGGATCACTAACTCTTTCTCATCTCCACTTACATATCCTCACAAGCCTTTACCTGTCAAAAAATTCAGCTTGAACTTCCCAAGGCTCAACTTGTCCCAATGTGCTTGGACCTTCTCTAGATCAACTTTTCAAAAGTAGAAAGAGTTCTAGAATCTTGGCCACTAGATAATTATTATTTTCATTCACCGCGTTCACAAGATCTTATGACTAATATGGCTTCTATCACCACTCCTTAGATATTAAAGTTGTCCCCATCTATCTCCTAATCCTAGAAGAACGACCTTACAATCCAATGAGGCTAGAAAACCCATGTCTAAGTAGCTGAACATTCTTGAACTTATTGCACTTCTCTAGTGGTCCCCTTCTAACTCCAAAGCCATAGATGGCTAGGACTCCTTCACTCTGTGTATATCCATGTGTTTGTGAATATGCATGCATGTGTGCACATATGCGTGTGTAATCAAAACTTCTACACTATCAAAAGCTTGAAGACACAAAATATGCTCCAAAAGCTAAGAATGCAGTCTTCTCAACACTTCTAGTTTATTTTCAAAATCACGCCTACATACCTCATCTGGGCTAGGACTCCTTCACTCTGTGTATATCCATGTGTGGGCATATATGTGCATGCATGTGTGCATGTTAGTGTGTGTAATCGAGACTTCTACACTATTGAGAGCTTGAAAACACAATATATGCTCCTGGACTCCTTCACTCTATGCATATTCGTGTGTGTGCATGTATATGCATAAATTTGCGCATGTATGTGTGTGTGTGTTTTGAGGCGAACGAATGTTGAATATTTCTCAGAGTTTGTCTCTTTGTTTTGCTAATTGTTCCGTTGTTTTATCTTCCTATTATTACACTGACCAACCAGTTTGGAAAATTATGGTTGAACTTTGTTCCACAAGCATGTGGACTATTTTGTCAGGTTTCCAAGTGGTTGTGTCTCCAAACAGACAGCCATCGGAACTCTGTGGGCGTGTCTCAAGTCATCCACAAAATGTAGGCACTTTTTGAGCACCATAAAACTGTCGCTCAGATTCAATATCATCAACAGCCAATGCCTACTGAGGGACCTCATTGTTTGCAGCCTAAAGCATTGCCTCTATCAACTTTGGGGATTAGGACAGAAGTGCAAAACACCTGCAGACACAAAATTTTGGCCATTGCCATTACCAAAATCTCATTGGACTAGTTGCTCCTTGCAGGTATGTGAAGTCTTAAAACACAAGCAAACTAGTACATAATAAAAGTGATTGTATAATGCCATGTTTGGAGCTTGTGTGCAGCTCTCAGTTTGATTAATAAAACCAACAAGGAATCAGATTTTGACTATTCCGGTGCATGCAAGCCTGCTAAGGCACTCAGTTTATTTCATGTCAGGTTGCTTATGTTGCTGGATTTCGCTGATGTTATACTGACGACTCTCTTATTTCCTCAACTGGTTTCTTGTGTTTAAAAGATCAACAATGATGATATAAATTGTCACTTGTAAGTTGAATCGCACTGCCAATGGACCTGACACAATCTGTTGTAACTTGTAAGCAACTGGGCATAACCTTCTGCCAGCTGCCCACCTGTGACATCAAACTTGACCCATGTGTGCAGCCTCCTGCAGCAGTTGCTTGAAGACAAGCAACAATTTGATGGAGAAAGAAACTGGCCTTTAGACAACTACGACGTCAATGTGCAATCTCAAGGATAGTTCCCATGCAAGTATGAGCTGCTGTCTAGGAGCTCAGATGAAGATAACCAGCTTCCAACATGAAGAACCATACAAAGTCATAATATGTTTTATACAACATGGAAGATGGAAAGCTAGATGCACTTATAAAAAATTTGTGCTCTCTAGACTGAAGCTGATGCAACACATCCTTTGCTGATCTCCTATCAGAAAAAGTGATACAGAACAAACTTCGAAAATGTTTTTGACATGTTTAGGCATACATGAAGCCAAGCTCCAAAAGTGACCCTTCCCCAGGGGAAAACTCAGTCAAAAGACACAAGATTTCACATCCATTGATCTCACACAGTATGTAGCTTCAGGCAGACGGCATCTTCATCATGATTGCCTGTGTCTGTGTTATCCAAGGCTCTTGTTGCCTGCAGAATAGCCTTCACATGTAAGGTGGTGACATATAGCAATAGCCTCAAGCCCAATATGCAGAAACAAGCTGTTTCACTTGACAATCTGTAAAAGGCTCTCCTGCTGTTTCAAATACTGTAACCTGGATCATTAAGTTTTGTCTTGTATTTGGATCAATCAATATGTGCCTGCAGCCGCTCAATGTGCAATAGATCGAACATGAGGTGCTTAACTTCTGTCTATGTCAATCAATATGTGCCTGCAGCCGCTCAATGTCAAAAAGATCGAACATGAGGCGCCTAACTTCTGACTTTCCATAGACAGCATAACCTAGACCATGCAACGCCATGGCAACACCCGTAGTTGCAAAGTTTCTCACACGTTTCGACTTCTGAAATAGCTCTACTCTGCTGTCTGCAATAATCATGAAGTTCTGTAGTTTCTTTTCACGGAAATATCTCCCAATTGCACTGTTATATGTAATTTGACGGTGCCTCTCTTTTAGCCAAAGTCCCCTTGCAATTAAGTTCCTCATTAACAACTTCTCTGCCATCACCACATCCTGTGCAACATTCAAAGATTTTAAGGCTTTTCCCAGTTGAACCAAGAGACAAAATGAATACCACATGCATTATGCCATTTCAGCAGCAGCCAACACTCAAATGTAATGCTGTAGTATTTCACTAGCTTGTTTTTATTATGTTTTGAAACATTTAAGCAAAGCCAAACTTCATGGAACTCTGCTCCAATAACCAGCTAATAAAACAAAATGCGGGTCACTACCACTTCATTTACTAACAAAGAACATATACAGTTACCTGAATCTTTGATCCCAAGTACTCCAATCTTTCGTTGCAAAATCGAGGATGGTCTGTCTTAAATTTCGAGGGATGCAAAAAGCAAAGCTGCATCAAATTCCACTTGTTATTAGATTCTGGCGTTCAAAAGTAACCATGGTACAGTCTCCAAAGGCAAGCTTCTGTCAACATTTCATCATCACATGAAGGGTTTTTAAGACAATTATTATGTAGGGAAGAAAAAATAAAGTTAATATCTGACCACCCTGAGAATGGTACTCTAATTTTCCCCTTCATTTTCAGTCTTTCTTGAACAGTATACACTATGAACTATAGTACAGCTATCAGACATCAAATTTGAAAATGTATGAACAGACATCTTCATGATCACGTATATGATAATCTTGGGGCAATGTAATGCTAGCAGTGGGGATAGGTTTGACACCATGCATATTTTCATTTGTGACCCTCCATAAAAGACACATAGCACATGAGTTGTTTCAAGCCATCAGATCCTGGATACATTCAACACCATCAGAAGTCATCTGTCAGCAATTGTTAATTGGTCTCTTATTATAACTATGGATAAGCAACGTTTGTTTTTAGTTCAGAACAAGATATGTCTTTTCTTTCTCACTTTTCCCATCCTGTGATACTTTTACAGTTCTCAGATTAAACATATACATTACTAGAAAATTATCAAGCTTCAATACCTCTTTGATTTGTGCTTTGATGCCGCAATTTTGTGCAAATGTAAGAGAGTGTGCGTTAAATCATGCCCAACACACCAACTGCAAGTGTTGGTCTCAAAGCCCAAAGGTTCAGTGATCAAACTCTTGGATTGCCTCATTCTCAGAATAGATCCAATCCATCAGTCTCTTGAACTTGAAGGTGTACAGAATTTCTACCTATACAAAAGCTTAGCGCTCTGCTGTGATAAAGACTTAAGGTGGAACATTATTTTGAGCACATAGGTGACTTTCTGAAATTTGAGAAGTGGGGACTTTGTAAAGCTTTAGACAAGTTTGCCATCAGTTTCAAATTTGGGATATCCTGAACTGGGTTTATATGACCAACATCAAGATTGACCATAGAACACTTGAAGACGGTGTATGAACATGAATTGCTACCAGCTTATAAGAACACTATGCTTCCACTTTTTATTATTCATTTAATGTCCAAACTGCCATTCTGAAAAAGTATCCACAATTCAGTTGTGCTGAACAAAAACCAAATACACCATTAAAATTTTTAAAAACCTGAAGGCCAAGTTCTAGTGCCGCGTTCCGTGCAATTGTAACGCTGGAATCTTCACCAGGACTAGGCAATGGATAGCCCAAAATTTGTAAAACATATGGTAGACTATCTATTTCCCACAAATTCCCTCGAAAGCGTTCCATACCCAGTGGCACACAAGCCCAGTAAAGTAGTGGCTTTGCAAAAAGAGCATCGTCCTCAGTCTGTTAAATATAACATAAAGAGATCAGGAAAACAAAGCAACAAATGAATTTCAACAAATGTAAGCACATACTTGCCTTAGTAGCAAGGTCTCGCCAAGACATTGGCTTCGCATCAAATAGAGGATAAACATGATCAATATCTTCACGGCCAAATCTCTCCTTTGGTTGGCAGCTTTTAGCATCTGGATCAAAGCCAAATACTTCAAAGAGAATGCGATAAATTTCCCCCATGCCCATAGATAGATAAACAGCTCCAATCAAAGCCCAAAATACTCCTCTGGAAATAAAAGAGCAGAAATATATAAACTATACTTCAGTAAGCCTCTCTGTCTTGACTCCCTCCTTGTTCCTTTCCTTCTCTCTGATTTGTGCATAAAAAGCAGACTATTTCTACTTGCAAAACATGTAAACATCTTAATTGCATCAGAAAATAAGATGGAAAACCAATGCTGCTTCGTTGAGCCTCTTTGACTCACCTCCTCCTTGTGCCCTTTCATTTTCTCTGATGTCTCATTCATAAAACATTAAAAACAACATATCTCTAAAGCTATACGTCCTTAATCATATAAGTACAGATTTGCAATTTGTGAACAAGTCATCCTGGACATGTGCAAAAAATATGAAAGCATATTAATTGCATCAGAAAATATTTAGGTCAAGGGTTGACCTAACCAGCCTTTCACCAACTAATCATTCAAAGAACTTGGAATGCGTGGTAGTAGGCGTCTTCTGCCTTCAGTCGAGTAAGAAGTGGGGAGGAAACATCAGCAACAATTTGTGTTTGTCTCCAAGATGACTTATTATCACTGCCTCAATGTGCTCGGAAAGACTTAGCACACGCCGTACATGTCTTGTTGCCTCGAGCATTGTACTCTCATAGTTGATAATACAAAATGATTTGTCTTGCCCAGAAAAGCAGGTTGGCACAAAGGGTGCCTTTGATGAGGCGCATATACTTCAATGGGATAGGAAGCATTGTTGGATGAAACAAGCTAAGGTGGGGTGACATGTCTTATTGCAATAGGTACACCCGGTGGTTAGTGCTACAACCTGTGAAAAAGTGTTTGTGCATAGCTATGTGCATATAGAGAGAGAAAGAGAGGTACAATAATAGAATGACACTTAAATTGCGCGCATGTGCACACACACGTAGAGAGAGAGAGAGAGAGAGAGAGAGGGAGAGAGAGAGAGAGGCACAATGATAGAATGTCACTTAAATTGATCAGATGGAATGATTAAATGCATGTCATATCAAAGGTCCTCTTAGAACCTTTAGCAAGGTACAACTTTCTACTACTTTCTAGAGAATTCTGTATGTGTTTACAAGTGTTAGTTTTTTCTAGAGACTTCTTGCTACTTCTAGAAATATCTAACTTCTCTTAAAAGTATGTCCACATGTGGTGTGCTAACATCACACATATATGTCAATTAATATGTGTTCACATGCACCTATACAAAATAATTATTTAATTGATATGTAAATACAAATGTATAAATGCATGTTCGCATGGAACACTTCAACCACATTTCCAACATTTCTCCTGTCACGTGACACATCTAAATATTTCCCCCTTAGAGGTGTTATATGTTAGGGTTGCATGGGAGAAGTCCAAGTGTAGCACAAATATGTTCAATTTTTTCTCAAGAAAGGGGCTATCTACCAAATTTCCTGTTGTAGAATAATATTGATGCAAACACTTCAACCACATTACCAACATTCCTCCTCTAGAGTGTTACATGTGACACATCTAAATATTTCCCCCCTGAGGGTTGCATGGGAAAAGTTCAAGTGTAGTACTAATATGTTCAATTTTTTCTGAGGAAAGGGACTTAGTAAAAATATCTCCCAATTTTCCTATTGTAGAATAGTATTGAAGAGTGATGGTTTTATGCAAGCATGAAATATTGGATTTTTCCCCACATCAATGGCACTTTTGTTGGGTGTAAAGTCCCTTCGTCTCCATGTTTATAGTCATACGGGTGTGAACACACCCTTATTGTACCCTAACATATAAATACATTCTTTCATTCTTTGTGTACTATCACAATCTAGTACATTTATCTCTGCGTTCACTCTCTCTAACTCTCAACTATGCTACTCGCGCCTCTATCTCGCACTCCATTGTGCACTCTCTCCTTCAAATTGGTATCAGAGCTGCAGCTAAGGTGTGCGCACTTCCCGGAGCCCATGCGAGACATCGCCAGCGCTTCACTCGCAAGAAATCAGCAAGTCGTCATCTCCGCTGGTCAGGCGGGAGCACGCGCAAGACAAGCGACAATGCTTCAGGCTTGTCACGTATAGTGTTTGCAGGCCAATACAAGTCAGGTCGTCACTATTTTGACACACGTGTATTGCTAGGACAGACAGTCCACAGTTCCCAGCCAGGCGACAGCACGTGCAGTCTTGTTTTTTGCAAGCAACAGCTGATTCTGGTCAACGCAGCAATTTTCACCACTTCCAGCAGGTCAACGACAGCAGGCAACAGCTCACAGGGACAGGCACAGGCAGATTCGCCAGGCGACAAACACGCGGGGCGGCTGGTCAACGGCTGGTGTTTCATCAAGTTTTCAGCAATTTTCGTGAATTTTTCATTAATTTTTGCAAGCAAGCCCCTTGCTCACTGATGCAGGTTCGCGCACACAAGCATAGTGCTCAGATTTGTGCAGATTGATGCCCAAGAATTTGGCCTTTTCCAAATTTAGTGTTGTTTATGCATAATTGAGGCATCTGCGTCAGAAATTGCAGACATTGTGCACGTTTAAATTGGGGATTTCACCAAATTTAATGAAATTTTGCTCATTTGAGTAAAATTTCTCGACATTGGACCCATAAAATTTGGGGCTTTTGCTGTATTGGTGAAATTTTGTTCAGCCGAGTCAGATTGGCTGACATTCGTGCACACTTGGATCCAGAAAATTTGGGGCTTTTGCAAAATTTTGTGAAATTTTTGCTAAATTTGCCCATTTTATGCTCTCGAGAACATGTGTTAATGCAGTTGGGGCTGATTTGATAGTGAAATTTTGAGCCTTTTGCTGAAATTTGTGGATTTTGGCAAAGTTGATCCGTGAAATGCACTTTGGGAGTATTGCTGAAGCAATCTAGTTGCCATAAGCAGAGTGATTTGAGCATTTTTATCTCCTGCTTGTGCGATTTTGGAAAATTTGCAGAGATTTCTTGGTGTTTTGTGTATCAGAAGTTGATATGAGCACATATGTATGCAGCACACATGTTCGGCAGCTCCCATTGAGTTGATGTATTGCTGATTATTCATGTTGCAGCAGTCTTAGTAATCATTTGCAGATTTGGGATTGTTGTGTTAGAGCCCGACATGGAGCTGAGAGTGAACGTGGCAAATAACACACACACAGAATAGAAAGTAGTAGAAAGGAGAGTGAGCACAACACCTTTCTTGTTTGGTACAAAGACTAGTGTACCTCCTTAGGTTTTTAGATAGATATATATGAAAGTACAAATGTGCTAAGGGTGTGTTCAGACCCATGCACATATAAAAGGCACAATGGCCCTTTATTCCCAACAACCTCCCACCTAAAGGCAAGGTGCCTTAAGAGGAGAAAAGAATCAACCAAGTCTAGGTATGTACAAAGCTGAAATACATATACCTATCCAAATCCCATCATCTGTCGACAATGAGCAAACCGCTCTGCTGGAAGATCTTTCGTGAGAAGATCTGTAGGATTATCATCTGTATGCACTTTGACAAGCTCAATGCTCTTGCTGTTAAGTACATCTCTAATGAAGTGATACTTCACCTGTATGTGCTTCGTCTTTGCATGAAAGACAGGATTCCGTGCTAGCATGATAGCACTCTGACTATCACAATGGAAAACAGGTAACTCTGTAATGCCAAGCTCTCCCACCAGACGTGAAAGCCATAAAGCCTCCTTACATGCCTCAGTGGCAGCCACATACTCTGCCTCTATAGTAGACAATGCAACACACTTTTGTAGCCTAAAGATCCAAGAGACTACTCCTCCTGTGAAGGTAAACACATACCCAGAAGTGGACTTTCTGCAGTCTGCATGACCAGCATAGTCTGCATCCGTAAAGCCAACTCTCACTGCATCCTTGGATTTAGAGTTGGGTCATATGGATGTGAAGACTACTTTTCTTCATGGTGACTTGGATGAAGAGTTGTATATGAAGCAGCCATAAGGATTTGCTATTCCAAGAAAAGAGCATTTGGTTTGTAAGCGGAAACGCAGCTTATATGGGCTGAAACAAGCCCCTAGACAACGGTACAAAAATTACATTTATGCCCAGCCATGGATTTAAACGCAGTCATGCAAATCACTACTTATACACTAAAAAGGCTGATGATGGAAGCCTTATTGTGCTGGTTTCATATGTGGATAACATGGTGATTGCAGGACAGCATAAGAGTACTTTGAATGCTCTTAAAAGGCAGCTGAGTTCAGCCTTCTCCATGAAAGATTTGGGGGCAGCTGATGAATACATTTTGCATGCGCATTAAAAGAGACAGAGGGCAGCATTTGTTGTTTCTCTCACAGGACAAGTACATCAGCAAAGTACTTGACAGGTTTAATATGGCTGATGCTAAGCCTCTTGGTGTGCCTTTACCGCCACATACAAAGCTTAGCAAAGCTGACTGGCCTAAGGATGATGCAGCTGCTAGTGCCATAAAGGGTATACCTTATGCATCAGCTTGTGGTTCTTTGATGTATGCCATGGTTGCAACTCGCCCTGACATCGCTCATGCAGTGGGAGTTGTTAGCAGATTCATGTCTAACCCTGGCAAGCCACACTGGGAAGCAGTGAAATGTATCTTCAGATACTTGAAAGGTACACAAGAAAAGTGTATATGCTATGGAAAGGGTACAATAGAGTTACATGGATTTTGTGATTCGGACATGGCAGGAGATCTTGACACTAGAAAATCTACCAGTGGGTATGTTTTTACTGTGGCTCGTGGGGCTATCCCTTGGTGTTCAAGATTGCAGAAAATTGAGGCACTGAGTACTACAGAAGCTGAATATATTTCAGCCACAGAAGCCTCTAAGGGAGCTGTTTGGCTTGGCTGTCTAGTCAAGGATTTTGGTATTTATTCACGTACTCCAGTGCTTGGTTGTGATAGCCAGAGTACAGCATGTCTGGCTAAGAATGCCATGTTCCATGCACGTACCAAACACATAGATGTTCGATACCACTTCATTCGATAGGTCTTGGATGATGGTCTTGTCACACTGACTAAGGTCGAAACCCAAGATAACCTTGCAGATGTTCTCACTAAGTGTCTTGCAAAGGCTCAGCATGAGCATTGCATTCATTTAGTGGGAGTTGGTTAGCTTAAAAGGTACCACTTCGGGCCTTTAAGTGGGAGGTTGTTGGGTGTAAAGTCCCTTCGTCTCTGTGTGTATAGTCATACTGGTGTGGACACACCCTTATTGTATCCTAATATATAAATGCATTCTTTCATTCTTTGTGTACTATCACAATCTGGTACACCTATCTCAGCGTTCACTCCCTCTAACTCTCAACTCTGCTACTCACGCCTCTATCTCGCACTCCATTGCGCACTCTCTCTCCTTCAACTTTGACTATCACTGTGAATTGGTTGGAGTTTTTGGCTGGTACAAAACGGTCCTCCAACAATCAAGGTAACCAATAGGTTCCCGAGGTTGCACTAAATATTGCTATGTTTTCAACTTCACATGTGGAATATTGATTGTTTTCTGTTGAGCTGTGAGATGGTGAGCTAAAAATGCATTACAAACTAATTAGCTCTTTAAAACAACCCCAAAACATGTAAATTACCAAAAGTTTCATTAAACCAAGTACAGTCCTAGAGAGTTTTTTTGTCCCATAAGTAAAACCCTGACTTGGGAGGATCCTTCTGCATCTATTAATAGCTAGGCTACCCCCATTCAGCCTATCCTTATCTTACAAGGTTCATCCATCAGCCCTCTTCCACTAGCTGTCCAGCCCGCAGTAACTATTGCTACATCAACCTTTACTCCAAATTGTCAGAGTGCAGCGGTGCGGAAGCGTAGGACTGAGAGAGAGAGAACGCAGAGAGAGAACAGAGAGAAAGAGACAGTGGAAGATGAAGATCTGCTGTATAAAGTGTGCTGAATACAAAGATATGCAGATATATACACGGGCGCAGTGCGCTGGACTGCGTGTCTCCACCTCGATGATGCAACCTGCTGTTCACCTCGAAGTCCGCTGTAGTTTGCACTGTTTCCTGTCTGAAATCTGCGAACAGAGACGGAATCTGCGCGTGTCACCGGTCTGTAATCTACGAGCAGAGAAGCGTGGGAGACTGCTGGGAATGTCGGCTATTTATAGCCAGAATCTGCCAAAAAATAGGGCACCAGAAATACCATATCGGCTGCATTTAATGCAGCCGACTGCCTGCAATGGGTCGGACTGCCACGTGGCAGTCCGACTGTGCAGTCCGACTGCACACTGTCCGACTGCACCAGCCTCCTGCCTGGCTGTGATCTCTAACACCCCCTCTCAGAGCCTGGGCAGGGCAGAAGCCTGAGGGATCTGGAATGTCTCCGAAGTAGAGCCTGGGGAAGGGCCTTCGTAAACAAATCCGCAAGATTGTCCTCCGTCTTGCAGTACTCCACAGTGATGGTCTCATCCAGAAGCTTCTCTCGGATGAAGTGGTACTGGATCTCTATGTGCTTCGTCCGAGCATGAAAAACAGGGTTCCGTGCCAAGGCAATGCAACTCTCATTGTCACATTGCAGCAAAGTAGGACGAGTCTGGGGGCACCCAAGCTCCTCCAATAATCTCCGAAGCCACACAGCCTCACATGTGGTGGAAGACCCGGCCCGATACTCCGCCTCAGTAGACGAAAGGGCTACCGTGGGCTGCTTCTTGCTACTCCATGAAATAACACCTGCACCCAAGGTAAAACAGTAACCTGTAGTAGACCGCCTGTGGTCCACATCACCGGCCCGATCCGAGTCGCTCCAACCTGCAAGTACAAGATCTGAACCATCTGTCCCTACGGGGTAATGAATCCCTAAATCAGACATCCCCCTCAAATACCGAAGTATCCTCTGAGCAGCCTGCCAATGCACCGTCTTAGGTTCACTCATGAACCCTGCCAAGAGCCCAACAGCAAAACATAGTTCAACCCTAGTGTTGAGAAGCCAAATCAAGGACCCAATCAATTGACGATAGCGGCAAGCATCCGCCAAAGGAGAAGCTGAATGGGAAGTGGCCTTCCAGTTCGGATCCATAGGAGTAGAAAGGGCCCGACAATTCTCCATCTCAAAAGACACCAAGAGCTCCTGTACATATCTCTGTTGAGAGATAAAGATCCCCCTCTGAGACTGATAAATCTCATGGCCCAAAAAGAAATGGAGTAGACCCAAGTCCGTCATCTCGAACGTCCGATGTAAAGCTGACTTCATCTCTTGGACCTGTTGTGCATCATCACCTGTGACAATCAAATCATCAACATATAAGACAAAAAGCACACAACCATTCTCGGAAGTGTGAACATAAAGCTGCGGATCGGCCTTGGAACGCCGATATCCCAACTGAGACTGGAGGAACGAATCAATCTTCTCGTTCCATGCACGCGGAGCCTGCTTGAGGCCATACAAGGCCTTCTTCAACCTGTAGACTTTCCCATCTGAAGATCCAAAACCAGGAGGCTGCTCAACATAGATCTCCTCCTTCAAATCACCATTGAGGAAGGCCGACTTCACATCCAACTGGTAAACAGGCCATCTCCTATACCAGCCAAAGCAAGAACAGCTCTAATGGCACCATACGAGCTGTGGGGGCAAAAGTATCATGACAGTCAATCCCTGGGCGCTGTGCAAAACCTTTAGCAACAAGGCGAGCCTTGTGCTTATCCAAAGAACCGTCGCTAAGGTATTTGGTCTTTAAGACCCACTTGACGCCAATCACCTTCTTATTCGGGGGGCGGGGCACAAGTGACCAAGTGCCATTCCTCTCAATAGCCTCCAACTCGGCTTCCATAGCTTTCTTCCATGGTGCGGACTGTAAAGCCTCCTTCACGGAGGTGGGCTCTCGATCCTGCATAACACGGGTCATCAAACAATAGTCAGAGCAAACAAGCTCCGTAGAATGGGCCTGGTGCCTATGTGACCGCCGCGCACCATCCTGCGGTCCCCACTCCTCAGGAACCCCCTCGATCCCTGAATCACGGAGTGTGTCACGGGCCCAGCGAGGAGGAGACCGAACCTCCCCTCGTCTCTCTCCATTAGCAGAAGACTCTGGAATACCACCGGTGGGAGCTCCTCTGAGGTGACCGGTGGAGCAGTAGACTCTGTGTCAAAAACAGAATCATAATCAAAAGGCACGGGCTCCAATGGAACTGGAGAAGAAGCCCATCTCTCCCCTGGATCTCCAAGAACGGGATGCTCCTCACCCGTTGGGATAGCCGGAACCTCCACAAACCGCACATCGCGGCTAGTGTACACATCCCGCTTGACGGGATCATACAGTCGGTAGCCTTGGGACTGGGAGCTGTAGCCAACAAATACCTGTTTTCGGGAAGCTGCTTCAAATTTATCACGGTGAGCTTTGGGAATGTGAACATAGGCATCACACCCAAAGACCCGGAAGTAAGAAACATCTGGCTTCGTCCCAAAATAAGCCTCAAACAGGGTCATCCCTTCCACGGCCGAAGTAGGGGATCGATTAAGGATGTGGACTGCAGTAGCCACAGCCTCGGCCCACAGAACCTGAGGGGTCTGTCGGTGCTCCATCATGGTGCGCGCCATCTCGATCACACTGCGGTTCTTCCGTTCAAGAATGCCATTTTCTTGAGGAGTGTTGGTATTGGCAAACTCCTGGTGAATTCCTTTATCTGCACAAAACCGAGCAAACTCATTAGAAACAAATTCACCGCCCTTGTCGGATCGCAAGGTCTTCAACTTCCGGCCCGATCGGTTCTCCTCAAAGAGAAGCCAATCCTTGAAGTGTGAGAAAGCTTCTGACTTTAATGCCAAAAAGTAGACCCATGTCATCCTGCTGTAGTCATCCACGATCAGCATAAAGTACGAGCTTCCACACAAGGACTCATTCCTCATAGCGCCACATAGATCCGTAGATACAAGCTCCATCGGTGAAGTAGACCGCCGCGAAGCTGTGTGGGGAATGGCATCCCTTTGCTGCTTCCCCCTAATGCAGGAGACACATGGCTACTGGCTTACCACTATATCTGGCAACCCTCGAACAAGCTGTCCACGTGACGCCCTCCGAAGATAATCATAGTTCAGGTGACCAAACCAAGCATGCCATAACTCTGACTGTGACTGAGAGGTAAGAAAAAGAGTAGAGATAGCGGTGGAAGACTTCAGTTTATAAATGCCGTTCTCCTCGTATCCGGATGAGAGAACCTTCCTCGATCCACGATCAAGGACTTGCACCGCAATACTGTCAAACTCCACCAAAAGGCCAAGGGAGTAAATCTTATGAACTAAAAGGAGATGGTACCCTAAGCCTGATACATGCAAAACCTCTGAGGTATGGGTACCACCTCGTCCATCGGAAATAAGCTGCATCTTACCCCGACCTGCAATAGATACTGAAGAGCTGTCTCCAATGAGAATCTGCCCACGCGAGGGTCGCAACTGGGCAACACCATCTGATGAAGGAGTCATGTGCCGTGAGGCACCACTATCAACGATCCACTCTCAAGCCTGGGGAGCCATCATAGCAGCATCAGAAGCATTCGGTGAAGCATCCTCAATGATAGCTAGATGAAGAAATGCAGCTGATGAGGGTGCAGCCACCGCTCCAGAATCCTTGGTATCCTTCTTGTCTTTGTCAGGGCAATCCTTCTTCCAATGGCCAGTCTTTCCACAAATATGGCATGTGGATTCTTTGTCCTTGTCCTTCTTGGACTTGTTATCCCCCTTCTTCTTCTTTTGGTCCTTCCCCTTCTTCTGAGAGGCTTGACCTGTCAGCGCCTCCGACTTGGAAGCATTCTGTCCCTTTAACTGTTCCTCTTGGTCCAAGACCATAGGAACCAACTCTTCCCACCGAAGAGTAGACTCTCGCCCCGTAGCAATAAGGGCAGAGTAAAATGTACCGAATCGTGGCGGCAACTAGGACAAAAGTGTGATCGCCATGTCTTCGGAGGAAATCGGCTTCCCCGCATTCTGAACCTACATCTGAAACTGCCTTAGCTTGTTAATGTGCTCCCGCAGCAAAGAACACTTGTTTACGGACAAGGTCCGCATCTGTACCTCCAAAGAAACCCGCTTCATAAGGGTCATCCGATTGTACATCTGATCAAGCTCCAACCATATCTCCCGAGCCACCGTCAAGTGCTCGATGTGAGCGATCACGGCTGTAGTACATGATAGAGAGAGAAAGGAACGAATCCTGGCATTCTATTTGTCCCAATGAGACTGAGCCTTGGCCAACTCCGCACGAGCATCGGAAGAGAGTTTGGACTCATCTCTTACCGAGGGCTGGTCGATCTCCTCCTATACCAGCTCCGCCAAATCATAGGACTCAAGGATGGCCAACATCATGACGCGCCAAATGCGGTAGTTGTCGCCGTCGAGCTTCTGATCTGCAGGAAGAGTCGGTAAGACAGGCACCTTCCGGTCCATAATCGACTGGAACTCCAAGTCAATCTCTGTAGACATCTTCACCTGTAATGCCTTCACAAACGCAAAAGCAGCCCCCTCTAACTGGGAAAACTCAGCCTGCTAAGGCTCTTCCGCGTCCTGAGCCTTCTTCACCCGTCGGAGGCGATGAAAAAGCAAAACCTGCACTTGTAGGCTCAAAACTCAAACTTCCTCCGCGTCAAACAGCAGTAAACAGCAGCAAATCCACCACCTGGACTCCTTTCCTGCGCGCCCACACTCGTTTCAGCCTTGTTCCAAGGCGCAGCCCTCCTGTCTGCCCTTAAACGCAAAAAACGCAAATTTGTGTCGCGATGGAAACTCCTCTTCAGGTTGATTTTGCGCTCAGTCAGCCCTCTAACACTGCTCTGATACCATGTCAGAGTGCAGCGGTGCGGAAGCGTAGGACTGAGAAAGAGAGAACACAGGGAGAGAAGAGAGAGAAAGAGACAGTGGAAAATGAAGATCTGCTGTATAAAGTGTGCTGAATACAAAGATATGCAGATATATACACGGGCGCAGTGCGTTGGACTGCGTGTCTCCACCTCAACGATGCAACCTGCTGTTCACCTCGAAGTCCGCTGCAGTCTGCACAATCTCCTGTCTGAAATCTGCGAACAGAGACGAAATCTGCGCGTGTCACCGGTCTGTAATCTGCGAGCAGAGAAGCGTGGGAGACTGCTGGGAATGTCGGCTATTTATAGCCAGAATCTGCCAAAAAATAGGGCGCCAGAAATACCCTGTCGGCTGCCGACTGCCTGCAATGGGTCGGACTGCCACGTGGCAGTCCGACTGCACACTGTCCGACTGCACCAGCCTCCTGCCTGGCTGTGATCTCTAACACAAATGGTGGTTACTGCACTTCGGATCCATCTCCAATGGAGAACACACATCACCTCCCTCAGCTTGCTCCCGTGAGAGCCCCTAGCTGTTGGATAGCTCTGCCCTTGAGTATCTATACTTTCTCTCATTCATTTACAACATTGATTCATTCACTTCAAAGTTCTCTTTGTTATTTGTTTGTGTTTGCGTTTTTGCGTTTTGAGTTTTGTATTTTGCCTTTATTGCATTATTGCCTAAGTTACTGTGTTTCCGCTGTGTTCATACATTCTATGTTTTCTCTACACAAACCCTAGCATATCTTCACATTGTATTAGCACCGGTGCTCTTTTAAAGAGTATCTTGTAGTATTGTGGAGGCTTGGTTTTGTGCAAGATACACAAACAACACGTAACCAATTCACAATGTCTCAAACTCCTCCTTGGGAACCCATGGTGTCCCCACTGAAGGCCCTAAGAAGGCATTATGGACTCAACAAGAAAGACAATGCTTCACATTCACCTTCCCTTTCTTCTCGTTTTTCTAGCTTCATGACAAATGAGAAGTTTAAAGAATTCATGTGCATCACGCATGGTCCAAATTACCTCCCTCCAACTAGCTTTTCCACTACATCCGAACCGGTTGGTGAGGCTAGCCACCTCTCCAATCAAGGAGGACATATGGCATTTGAGACGATTGGTGAACCATCTTCTTCATCTCAACTAGGCCCCGTGTCAGGTTCATATAACCCCTTTGAGTCATAGAGTCATGAATCAAAACCCTCCCATATTTCTCCTTTTGGTGTACAAGATCCGGATAATTTTCAATATGTTGATTTTAATCAAGGAGACTCTAGACACAAATATACATCTACAAGTATACTTGGAACTATATCTTTTATTTCATTTGAGCATGTAGGCCATCTCATGGCTACATGTTGACGCCCTTTGATCCATGATCTGGGCTCCCTAGGCATTCAAAATGTCATTAAATGCAATTGTTGCCCCTAGTGCATAGAAACAAGAAACGGCCCCCGGCACACCGAAACACCGTCCCCGACCTGAATCCGTCACGAATTGCGTCCCCATACTACGAAACGAGACAAGGAATGCCACATGGCATGCCACTTACTATTGGGATAATGGCCCGTTTAACCTCTGTGTATAGTACATGCACATTATTTAGCTGTACATGTGAATGCACCCTTACATGCCCTAAGTATAAATACATTTTATTCTTTGTGTACCAACACATTGTTGGTACAGTCATATCGAATCATACTTTCACTCTTCTCTCACTCTCACCAGCCATCACATTCTCACGCTCACTCCTCCTCGAACTTCTGCACATCCACAGCTGAGCTCCAACAACTAGTATCAGAGCTTAAGGTTCTATGCATGCTTCCCAATGCTTTCCCAATCAACAGCCGTCAGCAAGTGAACAGTGCAAGCGACAAAAGAGTGCAACGTGAACAGGACACTCCGAGCACTGAACATGACAATAGGGGACCAAGCGTACAAGCGACGGGGCAGTGCGACATGACCAATCAATCAAGCGCAGGCGAACGAAGCGGGCAGCTGACGAGCGCCAAGCAACAAGGGCCGCACGGCACAAAGCACAACTGACGGGCGCGGCAGTCAAGGGTAACCACGCGTTTGAACAAGCGCTCTCAATCTTGACGCGTCAACGGACCCTTCATTCTGTTTTTTCTTATAAATCAAAAACCATTATTTTCTTCAAAATCACCTTTTGAAATTCCTTCCTCTAACCGGGGTTCACGTACTGCAAGCACAGATCTCATATTTGTTCCAACTCGAGCCCGAAGATTTGGGGCTTTTCTCAATTTTGATCTCGTTTATGCCTGGCAGTGACACTCAGGTCAAAAATTGTAGATATTCCAAGTGGTGACCGCAGATAAATTGGGGATTTTACCAAATTTGTCAAAATTTTGCTCTTTTGAGTAAAATTTCTTGACATTGGATCCCAGAAAATTGGGGCTTTTCATGTATTGATAAAATTTTTCTCAGCTGGGTCAGATTGGCTACATTTATGCAATTTTGGACCTGAAATTTTGGGGGTTTGCGCAAAATTTGGTGGATTTTTGCATTTTTGCCTGTGTGGTGGCTGGTTCATGTACAAACAGCAAAGATTTATTTCTGGTTGAGAAACAACAACAGTGTGTTTGCTGGTTTAGCTTGTGCTTCTGCATTTCAAGGGCATTTACTCTTGTATTCGTGATAAAATGACTACAATTTCTTCCAATTCAGACATCAAGAGTTTGATGGAAATCAAACCGTTTGATGGTCATGGTTTTGACCTTTGGAAAGACCGTATCCAAGGCATATTGTTCCTAAAGGATTGTGAGGATGCTTTGTAGGAAGATAAACCCGCACTAATGTCTAATGTAGATTGGGCCGGAGTCAACAAAAAGGCTATGGCTCACATTAAGATCAGTGTCATTGATGACATCTTGACAGACATTAAGGGTTTAGATACAGGTTATGCAATATGGGAGAAGCTGAAAACTACTTATGAGATCACCACACCTGTTAATCACATGCATTTAATGTGCAAGTTGGTGAATATGCGATTGGATGAGTCAAAGCCTGCAACTGAGCACTTAGGTGCATTTACAAGGATTCTAAATTAGCTCAAAGATGCAAATTTGGACTTTGATGATAAGTTGAGGGCGATCTTTTTTATCATGACATGGCCTGACTCTTGGGAGACCTTGGTGGTTTCACTCAACAATAACCCCAATCTCTCATATGATGGGGTGAGGGTTTCTATCTTGAATGAAGAAATTAGACGTATGTCTAGTGGAGAAGGCAGCAACTCAGCTTACAATGTAAGAGGCAGGGCTGAAAAGAAAAATGCAAATGCAGGGCAGAGAAACAGGAGCAAGAGCAAAAGAAAGGAAAAGAGTGACATTACTTGCTATCACTGTGGTTGAAAGGGTCACAAGAAACCTGATTGCAGGTATTACAAGAAGAAACAAGAGAGAAAGAAGAATGCAAGAGATAAAAATAAGAAGGAAGATAAGACTGATGCATCTGAGGCAACCAAAGGCAAAGAAAAGGCCAATGTGGCCTCTAGTGTGGTCATAGAGGAGCTTTCAGATACAGAGGCTGATGTATTATGTGCAGTTGATTATAATGTCCTTGTATGTCACATGCAAGATATGCAGATTACCAAGGCTGATGTGATTGATGCACTTTTGTGAGTTGATGATGGTGTCACTCTTACTTGGATTGTAGACTCTAGTGCCTCTTTCCATGTAACTCCTTGCTTGGAGTGTTTTGCTATGTTCAATGGAGGCACTTATAGAAAGGTGTATCTTGAAAATAACCATGCTTGTAGCATTTATGGGATAGGCACTGTACACTTGTCTTTAGACAATGGGCAAGAGCTTGTGTTGAAAGATGTCAGATACATGCCTGGCATTAAAAAGAGTTTACTATCTGTTGGCCACCTTGACTTGCATGGCTACACTACACTGTTTGGCGGTGCTTTGTGGAAAGTAAAAAAGGGTTCCATGCTGATTGCAAAAGGAACCAAGAAGGGCACTTTGTATTATTTGCACTATAAAGCCTTGAATGGCAAGTTTCTTGCAGTTGCTGAAATCTGCAATCACTTGGAGTTATGGCATAAGAGATTAGGTCATATGAGCCAGAAAGGACTTCATGTTCTTACCTCTCTGAAGAGGGTTGATGGAAAAGGCTCTAAGCTTGACTTTTGTAATTAGTGTCAGTTTGGAAAGCAAATAAAAATTTCTTTTTACTCTGGTGTCTCTCGTAAGTCCAATTTCTTGGACATAGTACATTTTCATGTATGTAGTATGCCCGTGAAATCGTTGAGCGGTGCCGCATATTTTGTCTCCTTTATTGATGATTGTTTTAAAAAGATTTGGGTATACCTATTGAAAAAGAAAAGCGAAGCATTTGCTGTTTTTAAAATTTTTCATGCATTTATGACCACTCAAACAGGTAGGAAGCTAAAATGCTTGAGAATTGATAATGGGGGTGAGTTCACATCTATTGAATTCAAATCCTTTTGAAACTTGCATGGTATTAAGAGGGAGCTTACTGTGAGAGTGCGCAACGGAAGAAGAACACGAACACAGAGGAGGGGAGAGAGAAAGCAGGGTATGAAGGAAGAAAGTCTGCACTGACTGAGATGAATGCTGAATACACTAAAATGGACAGAGCAGTCCCTGCACGCAACCCGGAGCGTCAGTGAGGGCACCAGAACAGACTGAAAGCAATGGCAGCACCAATGCCAGAGTGGGAGAAGACGGAGAGTGTGCTGAACCTGCAGAAGACAATACTGGAAATGACTGGGGGGCTGCTATATATAGCCCCAGGCCAGAAAACTGGCCGACCTGCCAAATCTGGCCGACTTGGCCAGATCTGGCCGACCTGCCCAGAAATCTGGGCCGACTGCACACTAAAAAAGCCCAGTGTGGGCTGTGTGACTCCCGAAGGCTGAATGCAGACAAGAACAGCAACTACTAAGCTGACAGAGCTCCTCTGTCTCCTGTCAGACTCTGACAGGAGCTCACAACCAGGAGATGACAGACTGAGAATGATAAAAGAGCAGGCTAACACCCCCTCTCAGATCCTGGGAGGGTCTGAAGACCCAAGAACCGCATGTGATGAAGCAAAGAAGCCTGAGGCAAAGGCTTCGTGAAGAGATCAGCCGCATTGGCTGCCGTAGGACAGTAGACCACCACCAGCTCCGAATCCACGATCCGCTCTCAAACATAGTGATACTGAACCTCAATGTGCTTCGTGCGAGCATGAAACACCGGGTTCTTCGCCAGAGCAAGAGCACTCTGGTTGTCCACGCACAGCTCCGTAGGTCCGGTCTGGGAAAAGCCAATCTCCGCCAGTAAGCGACAGAGCCAAACTGCGTCCATAGCGGTCGAACATAGGGCCCGATACTCGGCCTCTGTAGAAGAAAGTGCCAGAGTAGGCTGCTTCTTGCTGCTCCAAGAGACAACACCGGATCCAAGGGTGAAAACATAACCTGTAGTGGATCGTCTCGAATCCACATCACCTGCCCAATCAGAATCACTCCATCCAGAAAGGGTAATCCCATCTCCATACATGATCCCGAAGGATCGAGTCCCCTGTAAATAGCGAAGAACACGCAAAGCTGCCTACCAGTGAACCTGTGTAGGAGTCTTCATAAAAGAAGACAACAAAGCCACCACAAAAGAGAGATCCGGCCGAGTGTGAAGCAGCCAGATGAGAGAGCCGACAAGGCACCTGTAACGAGTGGCATCTGTAAGGGTGACTCCATCTGCCAAAAGCTTGGACTCAGGGTCCATGGGGCATGAAATAGGCCGACACACGACCATATCAAACTCCGAAAGAAGCTCGGAGATGTACCTGTGCTGCGAGATAAAGATGCCCTGTGCCATCTGATAGATCTCCAGTCCTAGAAAGAAGTGAAGGATCCCTAGATCCGTCATGTCAAACTCCTGCTAAAGAATGGACCGAGTATGCTCCACCTGCTGAGTGTCGCTCCCTGTAATGATAAGATCATCGACATACAAAATAAGGAAAACAAAAAGGGAATCCACAACCCGTAAGTAGAGATTGGGATCATGAGCGGAGCGCGCAAAGCTACTCTGTAGAAAGAAGCGGTCAATCCTCTGGTACCAAGCACGAGGAGCCTGCTTCAGGCCATAAAGAGCCTTCCGCAGCCTGTAGACATGATCCTCCTTCCCTTGCACAAGAAAACCAAGAGGCTATGTAACATAAATCTCCTCCTCAAGGACGCCATTCAGAAAAGCGGACTTGACGTCCATCTGATAAACAGGCCAACGGTGGTGAGCGGAAAGAGCCAAAAGAACTCGAATGGTGGACATCCTAGCTGTAGGAGCAAAAGTCTCAAAGTGGTCCAAGCCTGCGCGCTGTGCAAAACCCTTGGCAACAAGCCTAGCCTTATGCTTGTCCAAGGAGCCATCTGCAAGATACTTGGTCTTAAAGACCCATTTCACACCTATCACCTTCCGTTTCTCGGGACGCGGAACAAGCTCCCAAGTATGGTTTCGCTCGATGGAATCGAGCTCGGCCTGCATAGCCTGTCTCCAAATATCCTGTGCAAGAGCCTCCTCCACAGTGGAAGGCTCGGAATCCTGAAGAATCTGAGACATAAGAGCATAGTTCACACATAGTGAACTATCCCGCTGGGCCTGTAATCGGGCTGATCGACGTGGACCTGTAGAAGAAGCAAGAAAGTGAGTAACACCTGAATCTTGCATCAGCTGGCGATACCATAAGGGAATCCTAAGAGACTCCTGCTGCTGCGAGGGAGACCGGGTAGTCTCCGGAACCTGCAAAGCACCCATATCGGAGAGGGACTCCCCCTTACCAAAGGAAGGTAGATCCTCCGCATCGGAAGAAGGCTGTGTATCCCGTGAAGATCCCGAAGGGGAGGTGGAAGAGCTCGTAGAAGACGGAGGCACATCCACCAAAGGGGAAAGAGAAGCCGAAGGAGAAGGAATAGGGGGGGTACTAAGGGGTATCCTGGAAGGAAGAGAAGGTGGGTGGGGGGGGGAGGGTCCGTCGATGACGAAGAAGCACCTGTAATGGAACCATCAATCAGATCCTCAAAGGCCGAAGCCTCATCAAAGATCACATCCCTGCTCACCTCAACCTTCCGTGTCGTCGGGTCGTAGAGCCGATATCCCTTCATGGTTGTGCTATAACCCACGAAGATAAGCTTTCTTGACTTAGAGTCGAACTTCATCTTCCTCTTCTTCTTGTCCACATGGACAAAAGCATCGCACCCAAAGATGCGAAAATGGGACACGGAAGGCTTCTTCCCAAAGAAAGCCTCATAAGGAATCATGTCCTGTAAAGCCGAAGTCAGAGAGCGGTTGCGAATATGCACCGCTGTAGCCACCGCCTCACCCCAACGGAAATGAGGAAGACTCCTATGTTCCAGCATAGATCGGGCCATCTCCACCATGGTCCGATTCGCACGCTCCACCACACCATTCTCAGATGGTATGTTCGGATGTGAAAACTCCACCCGAATACCATGATCCCTGCAAAACTGAGAGAAAAGGTGAGAAGTGAACTCGCCACCGTGATCAGCTCGAACGCCACGAACCTTGGAAGTTGTTTGGGTCTCCACAAACACCTGCCACTCACAGAAACGGGAGTACGCCTCGCTCTTGTACTCCAAGAAATAAGGCCACACATAACGACTAAAGTCGTCCACAATCAGCATCAAATACCTGGCCTTCCCAAGGGAGGCCGTGCCCATAGGTCCGCAAAGGTCGGTGTGAACCAACTTAAGCGGAGAAGTAGCCCTCCTAGAAGCAACCTGAGGGTGAGGCTACCTATGCTGCTTGCCCCTCAAGCAGCTAGGGCACAAAGTGTGAAGAGGAGGGAAATCTGGAAGTCCCTCCACCATCTTCCTCCAAGAAGCCCGCCGAAGAGAATCGAGGTTCAAATGACCATACCGAGCATGCCAAAGCAGCGCAAGCTCATGGGAAGTCCTCGCAGCCAAGGTTGTGAGCGTATAAAGCCCACCCTCCTGTGTACCTGTCCAAAGAGCATCACCTGTAGAAGCATTCTCCACTGTGACTGCATCATGAGTAAAAATGACTCGGGTACCTAGCTGAGTAAGGCCATGCACAGACAATAGGTTAAAACCCAAATCAGGGACATAGAGAACTTTGGCGGAGGAAGACCGCCTGTCAGAAAACATAGGTAGAGTCCCCACGCCTCGAACAGGGACCGTAGAATTGTCACCAATGGTGACCGTACCCCCTCGGGAACGAAGATCCTGAAGCCAATCCTGGCGGAAGGTCATATGTGAAGATGCTCCACTATCTATGAGCCAAGGCTTCTCCAGAGTGGTAGAAGCTAGGGCTGTATCCTCCTCAACAAAGACATGCACAAACGCAGATTCTGTCGTGGCTGGGGCCGCCTTCGAGTCCTTCTCCTTGGGCTTCAAATGGGGATACTTTTGCCAACACTTCTCCTCGGGATGAGTGCCCTTCCCACAGTGGGGACATTTGGGCTTCTTCTCCTTCGCATCTTTCTTGTCCTCCTCCTTCTTGTCCTTGGCCTTCTCCTTCTTTTGTTTCTTCTTCTTGCCGCCAACTATACCTGCCGTAAAAGCCTTGGTGAAAACATTGGCTCCCACCTCTTTGAGTCGCTCGTCATGCTCCAAGATAAGCGGGGAAAGCTCCTCCCATAGGAGTGTCTCACGGGTCCTCGAGGTGATGAGGCTGGTATAGAAGACATCATAACGGGGTGATGGCAGCTGAGTCAACAGAATCATCGCCATATCCTCAGACGATATCATACGACCAAGAGAGGCTAATTCGCCTCGCATGTCCTCCATCTTCGTGATGTGCTCCTTCATGGAAGAAGAATCATCAAGACTGAGCATCCGCAACTTCTTCTCCAAGGAAATCTTGTGGGCAAACATCTTGTGCTGATACAAAGACGCAAGCTTCTTCCACACTTCCGCCGCGGTCTGTAACCTGTGAACGTGTACAACAACAGAATCATGTAGACTCATAAAAAGAAAGGAACGGGCTCGTGAGTTGAGCCTATCCCACAAGGCTGCACGATCCATAGAGGTGCCATCGAACGAATCCACAGGGGGACGGTCGATGGGCGAAGAAACAAGCTCCCAAAGGTCAAATGTATCGAGGATGCATGCCACCTTGCACGACCAGAGGGAGAAGTTGGAACCATCCAACTTATCTTCCTTCGGAAAAGAAGGGAGAATCGGCACCTGAATGAAGGGAATCAAGGAAGGCATCCGCACATCTAAAGCAGTCTTCACGAAAGATACCTTCACGGTAGATGGAACCCTCTGAGATGCATGGACTGAAGAAGAACGAGTGCGAGGAGGTTCCTCCCGACATCGAAACTCCTGATAATCCCGCCTCCGCTCAGAGGAATGATGAGAAAGAAGCTCATCCTCTGAGTCGTCAAAGCCTGAAAACTGGTAAGACATCTTCCAATCTGCAAAATACCAAAGAAAATTGTGCCGATGTCGAAGTATGACCAGCAGTTTGGTCACCAACCACCAAGACGCAGGCTGTGATAGCCTACAAACACCTGGATCTGCAAAACGCAAAGCTAACTGATGACGATCACCAGAAAAGAGACCACCGGCACCAGGACACAGCCAGAAAATGAGTCGCCAGCAGGAAATGTGCCGCCAGGAGTGGTAGCGACCATCAGATCTGCAAAACGCAGGCTGATGATGTGTCGCCCAGCAGAAGGAGGGACAGCCTGATGGAAAACGCAGGGAAGAAGGGTCGCTAGATGACGTGGCAGCCTCGGAAGACAGCGTCTACAGCAAACGCAGGAAGAAGAGCCTCCTACAGGGGCCGCCTGGGCAGTTGTAGATGAGATGACAGCAGCAGTGAGGTATCTCTCCACGTGGTTATGTCCTCCGTGCTCTCAGTCAGGCGATGATACCATGTGAGAGTGCGCAACGGAAGAAGAACACGAACACAGAGGAGGGGAGAGAGAAAGCAGGGTATGAAGGAAGAAAGTCTGCACTGACTGAGATGAATGCTGAATACACTGAAATGGACGGAGCAGTCCCTGCACGCAGCCTGGAGCGTCAGTGAGGGCACCAGAACAGACTGAAAGCAATGGCAGCACCAATGCCGGAGTGGGAGAGGACGGAGAGTGTGCTGAACCTGCAGAAGACAATACTGGAAATGACTGGGGGGCTGCTATATATAGCCCCAGGCCAGAAAACTGGCCGATCTGCCAGATCTGGCCGACTTGGCCAGATCTGGCCGACCTGCCCAGAAATCTGGGCCAACTGCACACTAAAAAAGCCCAGTGTGGGCTGTGTGACTCCCGAAGGCTGAATGCAGACAAGAACAGCAACTACTAAGCTGACAGAGCTCCTCTGTCTCCTGTCAGACTCTGACAGGAGCTCACAACCAGGAGATGACAGACTGAGAATGATAAAAGAGCAGGCTAACACTTACAACCCCTTACAGCCCTTCTTCAAATGGGGTGGCTGAAAGATATAATAGGACTTTATATGAAAGAGTGCGGTGCATGCTGTCCACTGCTAATCTCCCTCATGAATTTTGGGGAGAGGCACTCAAAACCACGGTTCACATTTGCAACCGCTCTCCAAACAAGTCCTTAAATAATGGCATCCTTGAGGAGGTTTGGTCTGGCAAATCGGTCTCATATAACCATTTACGCATATTTGGTTGTGATGCCTTTGTGCATGTTTGAGATGAGCTGAGGAACAAACTTGACCCAAAATCCACCAAAGGCATTTTCATGGGCTATGATGATGAGGGTCAATTTGGCTACAAAGTGTGGTTACCTCAATCCAACAAAATTATTCACAGCCGTAATGTTGTGTTCAATGAGGCAAAATTACTCAAAGGTACTTTAGCCTCTAATGAAGATATGAAAAAGGTCAAATTTTAGAGTTTGCAGCCACCTATTACTTCAGAAAATGAGCCTCATGGTGCTGTATCAGAGGCTGAAAATGATGATCAACCGGTTATTTTTTAGCCAGATGATTATGGACAACAAATAGGAGCACAAGGAAGTCATGGACAGCAAGATAGACTTGTTGATTATGAAAATGCAGGTGTTGGTAATGAAAATGAAGTGTTGTACAGCATTCTAAAAATGACTTACAGCAGCCAATAAATGCTGAAAATAATATACCTCCAGATGTAGACCCAATTCTTGAAAATGTTGATCATTGGGTACGCACGTCTACACGTGTAAGAAGGTAACCACATAGGTTTGACCCCTCCTTGCATTATGCGATGCTTACAAATGAGGATGAGCCTCTTACATACAAAGAGGCCAAGGCATGTGAATGCAGCAATAAGTGAGAGCTAGCTATGCAGGAAAAGATTAAATCTCTATATGCAAATGATACTTGGGATCTTGTGTCATTGCCCAAGGAAAGGAAGCCTCTTCCAAAAAAATGGGTGTACAAAGTAAAGACAATTGATGGGAAACCCAAGTACAAGGCAAGACTGGTTGCCAAAGGGTATGCACAGAAGGAAGGGATTGACTTCTAAGAGGTTTTCTCACCTGTTGTGAAAATGACCACTCTACGTGTGCTTTTTGCTCTCACTGCTGTATTGGACCTAGAGCTATACCAAATGGATGTAAAAACAACTTTCTTACATGGTGACATTGATGAGGAAATTTACATGAAACAGCCCAAGGTCTTTGTAGTTCCTAGAAAAGAACAAATAGTGTGTAAACTAAAACGTAGCCTGTATGGGCTGAAGCAAGCACCACGACAATGGTACAAAAAGTTTGACACTTTTATGCTATCTCATGGGTTTACACGCAGCCATGCAGATCATTGCTTGTACATGAAAAAGGATACAAATGGCGGCCCCATCATACTTGTTTTGTATGTGGATGATATGTTTCTAGCTGGGAAAAGAAAGACTAGCTTGGATGCTCTCAAAAATCAGCTGAAATCAGCTTTCTCCATGAAAGATTTGGGAATGCATAGCATATTTTGGGCATGAGGATTCGTAGAGATAGAATGCAGAAATTGTTGTTTTTATCTCAAGAAAAGTACATTGAAAAGGTATTGGACAAATTTAACATGGCTGAAGCTAAGCCTTTTGTGGTACCCTTACCTCCTTATCTTAAGCTTAGTAAATCCAACACCCCAAAAGATGACCTGGAAGCAAATGCTAGGAAGGGAGTCCCTTATGCATCAGCTTGTGGCTCTCTTATGTAAGCTATGGTTGCTACTCGTCCAGACATTGCTCATGCAGTGGAAGTTGTTAGCAGGTTTATGTCAAATCCTAACAAAACACATTGGGAGGCTGTCAAGTGTATTCTTTGATACCTCAAGGGTACACAAAGAAAGTGTATGTGCTATGGGTAGGGTGCACTTAGTTTACAAGGTTATTGTGATGCAAACGTGGCAGGTGACTTGGACACTCGTAGGTCCACCAACGGGTATGTCTTAACAATTGCTGGTGGGCCTGTTTCTTGGTGTTCCAGGTTGGAGAACATCGTCGCACTCAGTACCACTGAAGCTGAATACATATCAGCTACCGAAGCTTCTAAGGAAGCTATATGGTTAAGCAGACTTGCAAAGGATCTCGGCATGTCTGTGGGTACTGCACTTTTGGGATGTGATAGCCGAAGTGTTGTGTATATGGCTAAGAATGCCATGTATTATTCACACACAAAGCCTATAGATGTGTGATATCACTTCATCAGACAGATTCTAAAAGATGGTCAAATCACATTGACCAAGATCAAAACAAAGGACAACCCTGCAGATGTTCTCACTAAAAGTCTAAGCAAAGCTCAGCATGAGCATTGCATACGACTAGTGGGAGTTGGTTAGAGGTTCACTTCGGACCTTTAAGTGGGAGGTTGTTCAGATAAAGGCCTGTTTAACCTCTGTGTATAGACACGCACATTATTTAGCTGTACATGTGAATGCACCCTTACGTGCCCTAAGTATAAATACATTTTATTCTTTGTGTACCAACACATTGTTGGTACACTTGTATCGAATTGTACTTTCACTCTTCTCTCGCTCTCACCAGCTGTCACATTCTCACGCTCACTCCTCCTCGAACTTCTCCACATCCACAGCTGAGCTCCAACACTTACCCAATTGGCTCCTGCGTATGCTTGTTTTGCTCCAGCCTCCAACCTACGTCCGCCGACATCCAATCTACTTCCCCCGCGTGGTCTGCTTTAACCTCCTCCGGCTTGCTCCCACCTGCAACTATCAGCACCATCAACTCCTCTTCTCTCTTCCTTCTTCTCCAACTTCCCACTTCCCTCTTCCTTCTTTCTCTACTTTCCTCTTCTCTGTCAACTTCTCCCTCACTCTTGAGCCTTCTCCCTTCTCTTGAGTCTCTTTGCAACAGCCAGTTCTTTAGCCTTTTCTTCAACCATTTTTATTTCGGTTTTCAGCTTGAAATGGCTTCATCTTCCTGCCCCACTTGTCGTGCCAGTGGTAGAGAAAGAAGGTCCGATGATTGGTCATGGTGGGAAAAAGTAAATGCTGACCGCCCATTGAGAGTGGTGGAGGATCTTGACCATGGGCTTGCAAGCTTTGCCCATACAAGCGGACCAGTGAAGCAAACAAGGTAATTTGTTGAACCGAGCATTTACTATCTCAAATTTTTATTGATTTTAATTTTTTGAAGTTACTTAAATATTAGAATATGGAATATCAATTGCCACTTGTTTCGTCTTATGCATAATTAGGTCCAAGCTCATCTCCTACATGAGCCAAATTCAGAGGTACAATTTTGTCCTAATGTGATCTTGGAGAAGCAAAGGGAGCTTCGTGACCATGTAGCAGGTCAACAAGCTTATCTTGCATCTAGACCACGACGTGTTACAGTTAACCTTGCAACTTTTGTGACACCATCAATTGTGTCTAGAGCAAGATCAATATCAAAAAGTGCTACCTCCGCACCTACTGCAAGCATTGTATCAGCCATGGCATCAACAGCGCCACATGTTGCACGTAGACAGAGCACACTTAATGTTGGTTGGGATCCCAAGAAGAAGGAAGAGATGGATACATTAGTGGCACATTTTTTCTATTATAATCACATCCAGTTTTATGCAGCCACATCAAAGTTTTTAAAATTGATGTGCAAGAAGATTGGTGAGTATAGCCCTTTGTATGTACCTCCATCATCAGAGACCTTATACACCACTTTGCTCAACAAGGAAAAGCGCCTTGTTGAGCAAGTAGCAATAACTAGAAAGAGCTTGTGGACTAAAAATGGAGTTTCATTGATTGCTAATGATTGGAGTCATACATACAACCGATCGATTCATGGCATGGCAGCTTATTCTTGTGGAGAAATGTATTTCATATCTTCACATGATGCATCAGGGACAGGAAAGTTGGCAAATGTACTTGCAACAGAGTGCGTTACAAGTATTGAACTTATTGGCCCAAAGCATGTTGTGGGATTTGTTGTAGATAGAGAGCCAACAACTAGAGCAACATGTGCTATTATCCAGTGATATTATCCACATATCAGAGTTTTATATTTTATGGCTCATTGCTTGAATAACCTACTAAAGGATATTGCTAACCTGTCATGGATTACACCCATCATAGAGCAAGAAGCTCAAATGATTAGCATTGTTTTGAATCACCAATTTCTTCGCCATTAGTTCTCTTTGCAATCGAAGAAGACACTTTTAAAATACTCTTATACCAGATTTGCCTTTGACTTCTTGATGCTAGGCAGATTAAGAGAATGCAATGGTGCCTTGAGGTAGCTATTTCTTAGTGATGAGTTCATCTCATCAACATTGGTTGATACTTCTACAGGTATCTTATGCTTCAAGAAAGCAAATAACTCCGCTTTTTGGGATGATATAAAGCGAATAGATGCTATGGTATCACCTATTATGCATTTATTGAGGGTTATGGATGCTATGTAACCTTGCATTGGCAAGGTATATGAGGCTATGGATAGACTGAATGAAAAGCTGTAAGAGTTGGCACCAAATGATAAGGCATATGTAGAGATCGGGAGGCACAAAGATCGAGACAATCAATGTTCGTTACGCGCAGCGAGACAGATAGTGAGAGAGAGCAGAGTAGAGAGTGTCCATGATTTTTTTGGGTACAATGACAAGTATACCTCTTTAGGTTTTTATATAGATATATATGTGTAAGTACAAGTGCTAAGGGTGTGTTCACACCCGAGCACATTAAAAGGCATGAGGGCTTTTATTCCCAATAACCTCCCACCTAAAGGCAATGTGCCTTAAGAGGAGAAAAGAATCAACTAAGTCTAGGTATGTTAAAAGACACGAGGGCCTTTATTCCCAACAACCTCCCACCTAAAGGCAATGTGCCCTAAGAGGAGAAAAGAATTAGCTAAGTCTAAGTATGTACAAAGCTGAAATACATATATCTATCCAACTCCTATCATCTATCGGCAATGAGCAAACCGCTCTGCTGGAAGACCCTTTGTGAGAAGGTCTGCAGGATTATCATCTATATGTACTTTGACAAGCTCAATGCTCTTGCTGTCAAGTACATCTCTAATGAAATGGTACTTCACTTGTATGTGCTTCATCTTTGCATGAAAGACAAGATTCCGTGCTAACATGATAGCACTCTGACTATCACAGTGGAGAACAGGTAACTCTGTGATGCCAAGCTCTCCCACCAAACTTGAAAGCCATAAAGCCTCCTTGCATGCCTTAGTGGCAGCCACATACTATGCCTCTGTAGTAGACAATGCAGCACACTTTTGTGGCCTGGAGATCCAAGAGACTGTTGCTCTTGTAAAAGTAAACACATACCTAAAAGTGTACTTTCTGCAATCCGCATGGCCAGCATAGTCTACATCCGTAAATCCAACAATAGATGTCTTCTGCTTTCCAAAGAAGATGAACAACTTCTTTGTGCTTACAAGGTATCTCATAATACCTTTCACTGCTTCCCAATGCTTTTTACCAAGTTTTGCCATGTATCTGCTAACCACTCCCACTGCAAAGGCAACGTCAGGACATGTAACAACCATAGCATATATCAAACTGCCATCTCATCATCAGATGTAGGGTTGTTCTTTGCACTGAGTTTCACATATGGAGGCAATGGAGCCCCAATTGTTTTTCCCCCCTCCATATTGAAATGCTGCAGAACCTTGAAGATATTCTCCTGCTAAGATAGATAGAGTAATCCTTTGGACCTATCTCTGAGTATTCGCATGCCAAGAATTGGATTTGCATCACCAAGATCCTTCATATCAAAGCTGCCATGAAGACTTTGCTCAGTGAGTCCAAAGCATGAGTATTCGTGCCAGCAATCAGCATGTCATCAATATACAAAACCAAGATAATCAGGCTGCCATCCGCTACCTTCTTAGTGTACAAGCAATGATCCACTTGACTTCTATGGAAACCTTGAGATTGCATAAATGTATCAAATTTATGATACCATTCTCTTGGTGCTTGTTTCAGCCCATACAAACTCCTTTTGAGTTTACATACCATCTTTTCTTTCCCTTTTTCAACAAACCCTTCAGGCTACTGCATATATATGTCTTCATGCAAACCACCATGTAAGAATGCAGTCTTTACATCCATCTATATGAGCTCCATATCTTTAGCTGCAACCAAGCCCAAAATGGTTCTCAATGTAGTCATCTTGACTACGGGAGAGAAAATCTCATCAAAGTCAATTCCGTGTTCCTGCTTGTACCCCTTTGCAACCAATCTTGCTTTGTACTTTGCTGAGGAACCAGAAGTAACCTTCATCTTGTAAACTCATTTGCATGGAAGTGTTTTCTGCCCTTTAGGCAACTGCTCTAAGTCCCAAGTGCCATTTTTTTAAGAGATTCCATTTCTGACAGCATGACTTTATACCATTTCTTACTGTCCTATCTATCCATTGCTTCCTTGAAGCAAGACGATTCACCACAGTCTGTCAACATGACATAATCAGCCACATTGTTTGCACCGCAAACAAATCTATCAGGTTGTGCTGGCTGTTCCTGCATATTCCTATTTTCAGCATGCTGTCCTGGCATATCAGCCTGCAAATTAGCATTAACAACTTGTTATCTTGACTGTTCCTACATATGTAGAGGCTCATTATCATGGGCAATAGCTGACCAATCATTTCTAGCATTATTTTCCACATTTACAGGTTCATTTACAGCAGGTATTTGCTACTGTACAACAATCACATTTTGCTGTCCAAAAGGCATTTCTTCCCAAAATACAACCCTACGGACCTCCTTAGTCTTTTCAGGTTGTTTATGCATGCAATCTTCCCGGAAGATAACATCATTGCTGCATACTACTTTCCTTTTCTCGGGATCCCATAATCTATAACCCATTTCACCCTCGTCACCATATCCTAAGAAAATGCATTTATAAGACTTTGGCTCAAGTTTGCTGCGTTTTTCTTTACAAATGTGCACAAAAGCCTCGCAGCCAAACACTTTCGGGTGAGCATATGAAGGTGGCTTGTCCGACCACGCTTCTAGAGGAACTCCCCCCCCAAAGACCTATTTGGTGATTGATTAATTAAGTGTACGGCTGTCATAACATCCTCTGCCCAAAAACCATGGGGTAATGCAGCATGAGACAGCATCGTACGGACCTTATCCGGTATGGTCTGATTCATACGCTCTGCAGCTCCATTTTAGGGTGGATTATGAGGGGCAGTGAGCTCCCTTTTTATCCCTTAGCTGTCACAAAATGCCTGAAAGGCCTTGAACACATATTCCCCACCATTATCAAAGCGAAGACACTTGAGTGTCTTATCAGTTTGATTTTCAACCAATGCCAAGAACTTTTTAAACTTGTCAAGCACTTCATCCTTGCTACGAATAGGATAAACCCATACCTTTTGTGTAGCATCATCGACAAAGATAACAAAATATTTCTTTCCCCCTAAAGATAATCCTAGCATCTGACATACATCTGAATGTACTAACTCTAGAGGAGAAGATTTCAACGAAAGAGACTTTTGTGAGACATTTGTGCATGTTACCATAAATACAATGATCACAATGCTCAAAATCAGCATAGTGAAGACGAGGCAAGTAACCCAAACGAGAAAGCACTTTCATTCATGTTTAACTCGTGTGTCTCAACCGGCCATGCCACAAAGAAATGCTTGGCTGCTCGATCACAGCAACAACATGATTACTCACACTAGATACATGGAGAGGATACAAAGTATCACTTTTACAACCTCTAGTAATTACTCTAGATCCCTTACAGATATTCTATTTTCCATCACCAAAGGTGGTATGAAAACCATCATCATCTAGCTGCCCTGCGTTAATCAAGTTCTTCTTCAGCTGAGGTACATGCCGTACATTCTGAAGTGTGAAGACAGAGCCATGATGAAACTGCAACTGCACACTGCCAATTCCTGCAATGTCACATGCATAGTTATTCCCAAGATGGACAACACCATTTCGACCCCCTGTATAGGCAGAGAACTACTCACGATGAGGGGCGACATGAAAGGAAGCACCTGAATCGAGAATCCACGTATGCAAGTCATCATCTGTATCTGCAAGTAAAGCATGTGCACCAAAGTGTAAAGAGACCAAAAGTACATCATTCCCACTGTCCTCACTGACATGAGTGACTACATTCACCTCTTCAATTTTGGCACTGTTTTTCTTGGGTTGACCCTCTTTCTTCTCTTCCTTGCTATCATCTGTCTTCTTGCCCTTTCCTTTCTTTTTCTTCCATTTGTAGCAATCATGTTTAAAGTGACCATTCTTACCACAATAGTAGCATTCAACATCTTTGCCACGTGATTTACTGCGTCCCTTGCTATCAGATTTTCCTTTCTGCTCTGATCTGCCCCTAGTATGCAAAGCACTAGAAGACTTACTGGACGCATTGTTCTGCCAATTCATTTCTTCCATGAGTAGAGCACTCTCTATATCAACATACAAAAGAATCGCATTGGAATTGCTCATAGTAGTCTTGAATGTATCCCAACTCTCTAGAAGGGTCCAAAGCAAGAATGTAGCCTTAAATTCTTCATCAATCAAGAACTTCAAGGCAACTAGCTAGCTGAAAATGGAGTTAAACTCACTCAAGTGAGTAGACATTGTTGTACCCTCTTTCATATGCAAATCCATAAGCTTTTGTACCCAATACACTTTGCTTGCAACACTTTTCTGTGCATACAGTTCTTCCAGTCGAGTCCATATAGCATATGCAGAATCCAAACCTTCAATGTTAAACAACAAGGCATCAAAAATCGATAGCTCAATGGTTGAGCGTGCAAGCTCATTTAACTCATCCCAATCTTCATGTTCCATGTCTGCGAGCTTTGCCCCTTTGGTTTTAATCGGCTTTGCCTGCTTCTTTTGCAACGGGATATTGTAGCACTGTTTTTGCCAAACTGCAAAGTTATGTGCTCCTTCAAGCTTCTTTATGTGCATGAGATTACTGCTGTCATTGCTGCCAGCCATGATTTTCAGCCCAAATGTGACCAAAAAAATCAACAAATGCATACAAGTGACCAAGGTACAAACAAGTACCAACCAGCAATAAATGACCACGTAGAAGCAGAGATTTCAGATCTGTAATTAAATTTTCAGAAGCACCAAACCATGTGCTACAGCATTCCACAACTGATTACAATTGTTCCAAGGGCATATAAATCACATTACATGAGAAATCCCAAATTTTAGCTAAAATTTCTGTTGTACATGTACCCACGGGCATAAAATTTGACACGCACGATCAAAAGCCCCAAATTTTTTGTGCTCAAAGCATCAACCACACATTTGCATTTTCTCTGTCATGCATAGAACAGGCCAATTTTGCCAACATAGAGCAATTTCAGCAAAAACCCCAAATTTTCCAAGTGTTGGATGTCCAAATTGCATGGAATTGAACCTGCATGCACATAAAATGACCAAATGGTGCACAAATTATGCCAAAATTGCAAAAGCCCCAAATTGCACGAGGTCCAATGTGCATCAATGTCGAGAAATTGGGTAAATTTCAGCCCAATTTGTGCATATGCATGAAAAGCCCCAAATGTCGGAGGCAAGATGTCACAAAATTCCTGCAATTTCCGAGACAAATTGTCTTGTCTTGCATCACAATCCCCAAATCCAGGAAAAGCCCCAAATTTTCGGGCCAAGATTGCACAAATTTCAGTGAAATTGATCATCCAAGAAAAATCTCACTTGCATTTGAGAATCCCTAAAAATTTTCTGAGGCCTACGCATTCAATGTCTGCGATTTTTTGTCCAAAGAACTCTGCAATGTGTTGGGCACAAATTTGGGAAAACCACCAAATTTCAAGACATAGATTTGCACTCTGTGCTTGTAGGTGTGAACACCCGGCAAAAGGAGTAAAAAAAAGAAGTAAATTAAAAAAATAGGCCGTTGATCTTAGCCAAACGCTCGTCACACGGAAGATCCACAATCCTGTCGCCCAGAAGAACCCATCGTTTGTCAGCTGCTGCAACCGACTGTTGTCTAATCGTTCATAGATAGCCCCGTCTGCCGTCTGCTGCAACCAATTGCCGTCTACTGTCAGTTTGTAGATAGCTCTGTCTATCGTCCACGTCTCACGCAGCAGTCGCCTCCAATCATCCGTGCATCAGACGTCCATTACATATGTACCTAACTAGCCGCTTGGCCCGTCGTGACTACTACTTCCCTTCGCACTTCTGCACTGCCTTGATTGTCTCCTTTGCTCACGAGCCTGCCTGCCGCAACCAACTGCTCCACTATGACAACTCCTGCTCGTCGAGTCCACCTGGGACTCTTGCAACAACTGAGCTGTCTCTTGCCAGCTCTGATACCAGTTTGTAGAGATCGGGAGGCATGAAGATTGAGACAATCAGTGTTCGTTACGCGCAACGAGACAAAGAGTGAGAAAGAGAGTAGAGTAGAGAGTGTTCCACGGTTTTTTTGGGTACAATGAAGAGTATACCTCTTTAGGTTTTTAGATAGATATATATGTGTAAGTATAAGTGCCAAGGGTGTGTTCACACCCGAGAACATTAAAAGGCACGAGGGCCTTTATTCCCAACGGCATATGAGGAGATACACCATTTAGTTTGACAAGGTGGAACTCCTATAGCTCACCCATACATGCAGTTGCAATTGTTGTGGATCCTGAGTTCCAGGGCAAGGGTCAAGAGAATGACACTGAGGTTATGGAAGCATGGAGATTTATATTGTCTCGTCTAGTACCTGATCATGGCACTAGACGAAATATCAAAGACCGGCTTTCATGTTATAAGACCTTTTGAGGTTCTTTTGGTTGTGGGGATGCATAAGAGAATCGATGTAAGATTGGGACAACTTTGTGGTGGTAGGACTATGGTTCGGATGGTCCTAAGTTGCAGCAGCTAGCCATCTGTATTTTGAGTCAGTCAATCAGCTTCTCTTATTTGGAGCAATTGTGGAGTACATATGCTCACATTGCTTGAAAGAAGAGGAACCGTCTTGGTGTGGAGAGCACAAACGATCTGGTATTTATTAGTGTTAATTTGAGGATGTTATGTAACAATATGACAACAAAGGCTGATCCATTCACAGAGTGGGAGATGCAACAAGAAGAGGAGACACATGCTGATGTTGAGGGAGATGCAACAGTTCTTGATACACATAATGATGAGGCTGGCACTTCACGAGAGCAACCTCATGCGAACATTATATTTGTACTTGCAGTCTTGCAGTTGCCCTTTGGGCTATTTGGCATGCCACATTTTGCTTCAGTCTAGAGATTAGAATTCATATTTAAAGTCTTTTTTGGGACACTGAGCATATTCTTTCAAATATTAGACTTCATATTTGTAGCCTTTTATAATTGACTAGCTTGACTCTTTAGTCTTTTAAGTTGTAATTCAATTTGTAATGACTAGTTTTAGAATGATGCATGATGATTTTAACACTCCACATGGATTATTAGTGAAATATTAAATTTTTTTCATGAATTATAATTTTTTGAATGTCATTCTTGTTCCCATGTCCCCATTCCCTAGCTTTGGCGTCCTTGTTCCCGTTCGTTTCATGTTTCTATGCCCTAGTGTCCTAGGTAGTAAGTGTCAGCACTAAGTGACACTAGGATTAGGGTTTCCTATGATGGTTAAGCCGTTAGGGTTATTTTCTAATCATATAAAGACACTTTGTGCCTCATTAGCATAGAAGTGTGGCATTATTCATTTTGATCACCTTTGGCCATTACCATTGAGCACCATACCTCAACAAGTTGCCACCTGAAGCCGTTACCCGCCAGATTTCGTCGCTCTAACAAGGTGATCCTCGACAATTGCATGCTTGTCACCACTGTGCCAACATTGTCATCGCTACTTGGTCTTGTCTTCTAAGCAAAAGCAACTTATCACAGTTTTCATGTTGGCCAACACACAGAGCTTCTCTCGTCACATCTACTGACAACTGACTGTCGACCACCATACAATTTGCCGCTTGCATAGACCTGTTTCTAGCAACGACTTTCACCTCTAGTTTATTGCCCTAATCGCGACCACCTGACATGCCATGCTACCCACGCTGCAGCGTCTTTCTTAAGACAAACACTTCATGCCACTTGGGTCCCACACATCATGTAATTGTCGCCCTTCTCTTGACATGATTTAGTAATTTGCCTACCTTTTAGCCGACACACAGCCACGTCATCAACATATCCAACCATTATGTTGTCTTCAAGTTGCTGCCTCACCCATGCCTGAAGCGCTAACACCCAACCGTGCCAGTCACCTGGAGCCTACCACGTCAACATTGCATCGTGTCTCCTTAGGCCCGACAAATTTAGACGTTATATTTAAAATCAATTCATTTACTTCAAAAACACCAGCAAGTCCCATTCACACATAAGTCCCTCCCAAGCACAAATTTGGGGCTCTTCCCCACCCATCATCGTGCAAAAGCCAAACCGAAGGTAAAAAAACAAAGTTGTTGGTTAAAAATCAATAAATTTTCATGTTGGTCATCCTGCTTCTTCCACTCCTTTTCCATCAAAAACATTCTTCCATATTGGTCCATCCTCTTCCAACCCTTCAAAGGGTAAAGTCAACAAACCTAAGGGTGTAATTATTGCCAAAAGGCGAGGCACGCCATCAATGAATGTGTAGACGCATTGCATTGGAGAAAAAGAAGAAAAAGTCTGATCTTGCTCTCACACATGAGACCACAAACTATTCTTAGTTTGAGAATTTTACTTTTTTCATTTAGTATCAATATAATCCCTCTATTTGTGATGCTTGTTTTTCTATCACTAATACTTTGTATTTCGATAGTGGTGCATCTAAGCACATCACCTCTTGCCGAGCATTACTTTACTCTCTCTCTGATGTACCTAAGGGGGAGTATAGTCAGTGTGCTAACAATGCCTCTTATCCAGTTAAAGGCATTGGTCATGTGTAGGTTGTCTTTGTTTTGGGCACTCCGTTGACATTGCATGAGGTTCTCTATGTGTCCAATATCAAGAAGAATCTTATTTCCATCTCAACCATTGCAACTTCAAGGTTTCGTGTCATTTTTAATGGCCCTCGATGTGCAATATATGATGATCAAGTTGTACCTTCACTAGAGGTCTCTATTGTCTTGATACTTATGATTAGCAACTTGCTGAAAATCTTGTTGGCAATGCCTTATTAAAAAATGAATCTTTTCATGATACACATTTATGGCATCAAAGGCTTGGCCATATTAACTATCGAGCATTGACGAAGCTCCAGTCAAAGAGAATATATTCAGAGATTTTCCAAAAATTCACTTACCATCGAATCACATGTGTGAAGATTGTTTACTTGGTAAGATACATCAATTCTCCGTTCCTAAGGATTCTCATGTTCATTCGCCATCTATTTTGCATCTCCTTTACAGTGATGTTTGTGTCAGAAGTGGAGCAGCGGTGGAAGCATAAACATGTGCTGAAATAAACTGCTGAAACACAAGACAAAAAGAGAAAAAGAAAAGAACACGATACAGATGAGAACTCAGATGTATGCACGGGAAATGGAATCCATATATCTGAACACGAGACAGTCGCATACAACAGTGAGTCACTGGCTGCGTGGGCACTGGCACTGGCTCCTCTCTCCACAGAGTCTGCAGATGGTGAAATGAAGTGACTAACTGAGGAGGAGCCACTGAGTATAAATAGGTTGAAAAAGTGGGGAGCAATAATGCTGGTCGGACAGCATTAAAGCTGGCCGACTGGTGCATAAAATGCTCCACTGGCATAAAATGCCACACCAGAAAAAAACCTAAAATACCTAATAAAAATGCCCAGCCCAGCCCAGATCAAGCTCAGACTCACACATGAGCTGACAAATACTCTGCTAACAGTTTGTGGCCCCATGCGGACCAAATCTATTGGTGGATTCCTATATTTTATCACATTTATTAATGATAAATCCCAATTTACTTGGATATATCGGCTGAAGTCCAAGTTTGAAGTTTTCTCTTCCTTCAAGACTTTTATTACAATGGTGGAGAACCAAAGCGGCTTTCGCATTCAAACCCTTCACACCGGCTCCCTATTACAAAATGGAGTAGTTGAATGGAAGAATAGGTCACTCATGGAGATAGCAAAATGCATACTGAAGAGTATGAATTCACCTAATTATTTTTTATTTGATGCTAATTCTATGTGCCGCTTATGTTTTGAACAAGTGTCCCACAAGAGCTTTACGCACCACCACTCCTCATAAGGCATGGATTGGCTCCAAGCCTTCACTCTCCTATATGAGGATTTTCAGATCATTGGCATTGAGAGCTGAAAAGATGAGTGGGTTGCCTCTCACCCACCCAACCTTCAATCCTCACTAAGAGAGCTAAAGAATGGTACCACCTAGCCAAAGGGAGGATGGGCTAAGACATCCCTTTCCTCAAAGAGAATGGAAAGAACCAAAACACAACTTCACGAGAGAATTTGTAACCCATCGAGAAAATGAAGATAATGGAAGGTTAAGAGAGGTGATGGCTCCTAAATTCTCCCGTGAACATAAATATAACATGAGGAAATAAGGATTTCCCACCAATAGAGCATATTGCAAATCTTACTTAATAAGTTTAATATATGAATATAGAGGGAGAATTAGAAAAGAGTACATATGATCTAGACACCATATTAGAATATGAGTGAGAGAGAGTAAGAGAGAGTGAGAGAGGGAGACGAGGAGAAGAGGTAGAGAAAACTTACCATTATGTATTCATGGAATGCTACATAATAAAAGAGACTCACACATAATTTATCTCAAAGAGATGGACTAGCATGAGGGTGTTCTAGAGTGCTCTCATGTGCTTGTCATTGTATCTTTCTTTACATCTCCATGGACACCTTATATAGCCTCCATCAGGGATTAGATTAAGCTAATCTTCTTGATTAACATAATCCTAGATTATGTATGGCATCTTTGAAAATATGAAGAATAGTGGATGGGACAAGTCCTCACCTTGCTTATCATGCAAGAAGCCAAGGGTGGTGATAAACAAGCTAGAGAAAGAGAGATAGATTACAAGAGGTGGGTACCCAAAGCACATTATTATAATATATTTACAAAAAAAATAAAATGAAAAGTTGATGTGATAAGGATAAAAGAGAGAAGAAAATTGTGTGCAGCCAACAGTTTACGCCTTCGTAACTTCAAATCGGTGAAGAATCTGAAAAAAGTTTCTTCTACAACTTTGTGGAGCAGGTCGAAACCGGTCGGGCAACGGGGGAATTTTCTTGAAATTCGCTTTCCCTTGGGATTTATTGAAATTATAAAAAACGGCTTCCAAAAGTTGCTTTGATTTTAGTTCCTTATATATATATAAATACATATAAGCATGTGAAAAAGGGGACCCATGCTTGTAAGCTTTTGTGTGAGATCCAAATGACACCATGATGTGGACATTGACTTGTGTACAAGGGTGAGGTGCCCTCTAATGATGGTAATAGATCCCAAATCTTGGTGATACAGATAGAACCCATGTGTAGTTAGAGACTAGTCCTTTGAAAAATCCTATAATCCTAGGTCTAATCCATTTTCATCCTTACTAAGATAACCCATCTCTTTTACCCTTTACATTGACATCCCTCCTAAGAACTTATTCCCCCCACTCGCTAGAGTTATCATAACCAAGAAGCAATGTAGCATACCTAGTGCTTAAAGAGTAAACCCAAAGTGATAAGATGTAGGGTTTAAGCTATGGATAAGGCTCTTGATAAGGATTTTGGCTAAATTTTGTAGTAGAAATCCGGTTTGTAAAAAACCCGGATCAGCGTGTTCACATGTGTTTTCTCAAAAAATGCACAAGATACACGATAAGACTATTCACTACATATTTATTGGATATAATGTTGAAAGTAAAGGGTACCGTCTTTACTAACCCTCAAGCAAGGTTATTCTCATCCGAGATGTTATCTTTGCTGAAAATGCTTCTCACCCCTTGATGGACTGTTAAAAACAGCCTATTATTGATGCTTCAGTCATCTTTGACAGCCTACTGCCACTTTTCCATAATGGTTCCATGGTTGATATTTCTTCCCAGCCTTTATTTCCACCACCTTCAGATACACTACAGCAGCCTATTCAGCCTGTTTTACAACCACAACAGCACTATGATACCTTATCTGATGAGCAGCCCCCTATTCATGATCACTTGAAGCACACACAAGCTGAAATCCAGCAGCCTAAAAGAGTCCCTCACTAGCTACTAGACACTCTTTGGAACAGCAAGCAACATCTTCCTTTGGCTACCCACACACGAGCCTCCGCTCATAAGGAACAAGGTAATCTTCTTGCATATGCATTGGCGGCTACAGCATGCAATGAAAAACCTCTATGATATAAAGATGCTTTTTTAGATGATCATTGGGTGGAAACAATGAAGGTAAAGATTGATTCTATATGTCAAAATGACACTTGGGAGCAATGGGACTTGCCTCACGGGAAGCGTGCAATAGGTACCAAATGGGTTTATAAAATTAAAAGAAAATCAATTACAAAGCTTGCCTTTTTACCCAAGGCTATGCCTAGCAACAAGGAATTGACTTTGAGAACACTTTTGCCCCTACCTCTTGCATTACTACCATCAGGAGTCTTATTGCCCTTACTGTCCACTTTCATGGGGAGGTACATCAATTGAATGTCAAGACGGTACTTCTCCATAGATATCTCACTGAAGAGGTATATGTTTCTCAACCTCCACGTTTTGTAGTTAAAGACTTTGAACACAAAGTTTGAAATCCCAAGAAGGCTTTGTATGGTTTAAAGCAAGCTCCATGAGCTTGGTATCCCCGCATACATTCTCATCTATTGCATCTTCGTTTTTTGAATAGCTCTACCGAGGCTACTCTTTACATTTGACATCAAGGATCTAATTTATTATTCATGCTTTATGTTGATGGCATGCGTATCACTGGGACCAATGTTGGTTAAATTGCAGTACTTAAGACTGTTTTACAGCAAATCTTTGCCATGACAAATCTTGGTCTACTTCACTATTATTTGGGTATCCAATTTGCCACCATTGAGGGGCATATCATTATGACACAATCCAAACACGAAGACCAACATACTCATGCTTCTCTTCCTCCCTCTACATCGACATCCAGGTTGAGAGGGGGCTCCTACCCTTCTTGGTATTCTACAGGTTTCAGCACTTTGTCTTCGACATTAACCCCCACCCCCCCAATTTTGTACCTTCCCCTATGCATTACATAATTTCATCATCTTTGTACTAGGGCACTGGGCAAGTGAACAATTTCCCTATGACGAACACTAGTCAAGTGGGACCTATTGCATGAGCATTCTTCAGCATGTAGCATACTATGTATCCCATTGTGTAGAGCACCACTAGACAAATCCTAAGCTATTTCCACCAGCACATCACACCACCGTTCTTCACATGATATGTCATCACCTTTTCCCTCATCATCAACATCCTCGAGTGGATGGGTAAGCTTCTACCGTTTTGTGATGTGTAAGGTGTACCATCCCTACTCCCGTCTTCTAGGTCACCGTTACTTAATAGGCCAAAATCCACTTTTTCAAAAACAAAACAAAAGTTCAATTTTGCTCCATCCGCCCTTGTAGGGCTTAGTAGGCCAGTGGGTAGCCGATGTGTACCCTTTCTCCAAGGCCTTGTTCTCTCTAGGGTGACTACTTTGACTCCCTTGGTAAGATAACCATTGCCTCTATAGTCTTGGTAAGCCATTGAGCAGCTGACGTGCATCCTTTATCAAATGCCTTGGCTGCTTTGGGATGAAATACCTTGGGGTAAATATTGCCTACCTTTCCTTTTCGGCTCAATTTTGGGCCTAAGAGGGGGCGTTGAGCTAAAACACGCTTTACAGCTGATTAATATCTTTAAACAACCCCAAAACACGCTTAATTAATGAAAAACGAAAATTTGGTATGCGGTTTGAGAGAGTTTCAATGGTCCCCCAAAATTTCAATTTTTGGGCCGCCCTTCAACATCTACAAATAGACAGGCTGCCCACCATTCAACTTTATCCCTTTCATGCAAGTTTCCACTCCTCTTCTACAAATTTCAACCAACAACCTTCATCCATATAGTGGTTTGATCTTTGCAATGGCTGCCACACCTTCCACAACTCCCACAGTGCCTGGCACCTTCTTCTGATCGTATGCGGACCTTGAGACCTTAACAAGAGGTTTCTTCACAACAAAAGTTTGCATTTTCAACATTCGAAGGCTAGGGTGAACAAGTGAAGAATGGGAAAGGAGCAAAGTTGCTATTTTTCACAAGCTTTGATGTTCGTGAAGGAGAAAAGATTGCATTTACAGTCTTTTGAAGCAGATTTTGAGTTTTCGTCACCTCCGACGGTTGAAACTCGTTAGGCACGAGCAGAGGAAGCCCTAGCAAGCACCAAATGCGGAGTCACAAGGAGCTGCCCTTGTTTTTGTGCAAGTTGTTCTATTGAAAACGTCTACCAAGCTCGACTGACAAAATGCTTGTGAGTCACCTTGATGGAGATTTTTACACATTTACTCCTCCTATAGTAGCAAACCAACTAACTCTTACAATTGAAGTAGCTTAACATTTCCTCCAAGGGACAAGTTTAGAGATATGTAAGTGATGGAAGAATTTTAGAAGAGAATCTAATGTGCAAGAGATTATTTCTTTGTCAAGGATTGTTTCTCTGACACCTTCAAGCTCTTTTTGAATATTTTCCAAGTTAGTGAGGTGGCCCATCATGAAATCACCCTCACTCATTGGACACAACTCTAATTGCCTATAGAGAGATGCAATCCAAGCTTGATTTTTTACTTGAAATATAAATTCTAATGTGTCCCAAGCTTGTTAGGTAGTGCAAGAAGATCTAATATGGGGAATTATACTTCATTTTATTGTTAAAGAACTCGATACAAGGGCTTGAATATGTGTGCTTCCCATCCATTAAAATCTGCTAATTCTTGAGCAGTGGACCCATGGGTAAGGGTTGAGCAAGGCTTATTGCCTTTGAGGGTTTCCAAAGGCCTTTAGCGACAAGGACACTCCTTTTCAATGTTGAAGAACTCACTAGATATCCCATGTTTCCCATCAGTTGAAATCTATTTATTCTTGAATGATGGACCCATGAGTAAGAGTCGAGCAAGGCTTATTGCCTTTGACGATTCCCCAAAGGCCTTTAGTGACAAGGATATTTTTTACCATGAAGCTCCAAAGAGAATAATTTGGTCCCTTGAGCTTATCTTTTATACTAATCAAACTGAACATGTCTAAATTTTGTGCCATTTTACAAGAGAAGAGAAAAAATTAACCTACTTGACTTCGCTCAATGATGAAACTCTCCTTTCCACAAACAAAAACTCTATAATAGAAATATGCCCAACAAATTAGGACTTCAAAAAGCCTTTTGTTGATGAGAATGTTAATGTAAATGCCCTCTTGAATGACCGAATCAAAAGTTGATTAAGAAGATGGAACTCTGACACAGAGATGCCCTCTTTAACTGAATCGAAGATAGATGTTGAAAATAGAACTTCTCCTATCAAACTGACTCAAAGTTAGAATGAAGACCACACAATGACAGTGTGCACACAAGATAGAATGGGGAATAGAGATGAAGACTAGACTTCGATGTGCACTTTGGTTTGAATTGGAGATAGTTATTGAAAGACAAAACTCTAATTTTAAGTATTCATAAACATGCAAATACAAATGTGTAAATGTATATTTAAATTTTACATGGAACACTTTCCAACAACCTTGTTAGGGTTGTCACGTCCGATACTAGTACAATACTAATCGGACTAATAAATCTTGGACCTACATCTAATGAAAAAAATATTACATATAAATTAAATTCTATACCTATTGTTTGGACTTAAACATACACTTGGAGACTTTACTCAAAACTAAGTGCAAAAAAGAGTTGATATAAGACTCAAGACTCAAGAAATCGTGAACCAACAACTTTATTATGAGCCAAAGGCCAATCTCATACAAAAAAGGTATACAAAAATGGATCGTGTATAATGTGACAAAGATGATCAATCTCATATGACATAGGCTCTAGAGCCAGTACTCATATCATTCTCGGCATCGGAGCTAGAAACATCCTCGCTAGCACTTGAGGAGTCATCACTCTCCTCAACAAAATCACCTTCACTAAGTACATTACTCTCCTCATCATACTTGAGCTCTCATAGAGGCACGATTAGAGGCGGCGTTTGTGACAACTTACACAACGTTTTGTGCACCAACCTACAAGATCATGCATAATGAAGTTAGAATCAACATATTTGGAAATTTGCAAGTAAACAAATTAATAAATTTGGGAAGTTGCAACTTGTAAGTAAACAAATTAATAAATTTGGGAAGTTGTAACTTGCAAGTAAACAAATCAATTACCTCAATGATGGCTTGTCATATATGCCGATACATAAACAAGCCCGTGGTTCTCCTTCCCGTGGTACCAACATCCACCGCTCATAGGAAGTACGTACCAGGCAGGCAACAGACAAGGATATTGATAATCCCCATTTTTTCACGATCGCTCCATCCATTGGATAGAATAGAGCCCCCGTACTTTGCCCAACCGGCACGCACTGGCTCAAGCAACTTATCAATCCTCTCTCTCCCCTCATCAAATTTCCTTGTACGCATGTCATGGTAAGTGACACCATACCATCCCTCACATGGACCGTGTCAGAAGTGATGCAACAATGGAAGCATAAACATGTGCTAACATAAACTGTTGAACACAAGACAAAAGAGAAAGGGAAAGAAAGAACACAATACAGATGAGAACTTAGATGTATGCTCAAGAAATGGAATCCATATATCAAACACGAGACTATAGCATACAACAGTGAGTCACTGGCTGCATGGGCACCGGCACCGGCACCGGCACCGGCACCGGCTCGTCTCTCCATGGGACCTCTAGGTGGTGAACTGACTGACTAACTAAGGAGGAGGAGCCCAGAATATATGGGCATGAATAATGCCATAAAATATGGCAAGTCGGCCAGCATTAATGCTAGCCAATTGGCAAGAATAAATGCCATAAAGCATAAAATGCTACACAATAAAAATGTCTAAAATATCTACATAATGTGCCTAGCCCACAATACACGCTCAGACTCACACATGAGCTGATATACTCTGCTAATAGACTGACACGGACAATGGCTTTCACCATCCGCTTCCATCGACCGCTTTAAGGATGTGGAAAGAGAGATTGCACTCAATTATGGTGTGTGCTATCTCTATTTCAGATTGCCTTTGCCTCTCTTTGATAAAAGAAAGAAGACCAAATACTTAGCCCGTTACTGTTAGCCGTCTAGTCACCTCATGTGTGAGTCTAGGATGTGCTAGGCATTCCTGAGTGAGTTAGGTCTTTTTTAGCGGTCATTTTGATGGTGATTTATGCATTTACTGCTGGCTGACCAGCATTAAATGCTAGCTCATCTAATGTAGTTATTGCATTATTCTTGGCCTATTTATTCAAGCTCCTCCTCCACACTCTTAACATTCATCACTTGAAAATCCAATGAATGCCTTGTAAAGAGAGAGAGCCGATGCCAGTGCCTACACAACTAGTGACTCACCATTGTACACAATTGTCTCGTGTTTGATATATGGATTCCATTTCCCAAGCACATCTCTAAGTTCTCCTTAGAAATGTTCTCGTGTTTTCTCTTTCTTTTCTCTTTTGTCTTGTGTTCAACAATTTATTTTAGAATTCTGTCATGCTTCCATTGCTACATCCACTTTTGATTGTTAGCAATCTAGTCAACTCATATATGAATCTGGGCTATGTCAGGCATTACTAAGTTTATTAGGCATTTTTCAGTGGTCACTATGATGACTATTTCGGCATTTTATGCTGGCCAACCTGATGCCATTTATGGCATTCTTTTGGTCTATTTATTCAAGCTCCTCCTCCACACTCTATCATTCATCACTGCAGATCCCCAATGCATGCCCTATGGAGAGACGGAGCTGGTGCCAATATCCACGCAACCAGTGACTCACTACTGTAAGTGACCATCTCATGTTTGGTATATGGATTCCATTTCCCGTGCACATCTTTGAGTTCTCCTCTTTTGCAGTGTTCTTGTGTTTTCTCTTTCCTTTCTCTTCTGTCTTGTGTTCAGCAGTTTATTTCAGCATTCTTTCATGCTTCCATTGCTGCATTTAATTCTAACATGGTATCAGATTTTAGGATTTACGCTCCAGCTGTTGTTTTCTGCTGATTACAGGTCTTTTATTGCTGATCACTGATTTCCCCTGCCTACTGCCACCTTCCAACCTGGTGACACCTATCTACTGCAAAATTCAAATTGCCCTGTTTCCAGCCTCCTGCAGTCTGCATTTACTGCATCAGTTGCTCCCATTGGCTACATTTTGTCTCCAGCAATCTGAGTTTTAATTTTTGCCATTATTTTATTGTGTTATTGCTGCATTTAATGCCTGTTTTGTTTGTGTTTTGCCTCCTACAAGCAGGTTGACTGTATTTTCAAGTTCTGTTGGCTGTAATTTTCACCTTCTGGCTGTGGTTGATCAGATTTTGCCCTTTTGCAACAATTATTTTGTGATCCACTCTCTCTACACTATGTGTGAACTCCCGTCAGTGCAGTCTATGCTGTGCTTTATACTTTCTCCCTCCTCTTATTTACCTTTATTTTCTCTTCCTATCCTCTCCAAATGGCTCCCCCTTCTTGTTCTGCTAATGACAAATTACATGGCCCTAATTACCTAACCTAGAGTGTTGTTATGAAAGCATGGTTTGTGCAAAAGTAGTTATGGTACGTTGTTTCTAGAGCTTTTGAGCCTCCTCAACACCGCACTCCTCTTCCAATTAATTTCAACGAGAACAACTATGAAGCAGTTATACTCACATGGGATAACGATGCTGCCCGTCCATGTTCTGCTCTTCTTTGTTGCATCTCTACAGAAGTTCTTCCAGCGGTCACCTCTTGCAAGACTAGCAATATGGGCGAAGCTTCAAATGTTGTCCAAGGCTCCCTCGACCATGTGAAGAGTTACCCTTTATGGATAGCTCCAGTAGATGAAGTTTGAGCTGAAGGATACTATTCAGTCATTCTTGCTTCGTGTTACACAGACACAAGATCAACTTCGCCACATGTAATCCACCCTTCTAGCCGCTCATCTTCTAGGAACTTTGCTCTACAAGCTCCTTTTGACTCCGACATCCTCCAAGCAAGACCAAGGCCAAGGCACAAAAAGGGTCATCTTCTTCAAATCACGGAAATCGCTTGGCAGCCCCTCCTACTTTCTAGTGCAAGTGATTTGGTCATCCTTCACAACTCTCCAGTCTCAAAGAGGGAGTGTGAGCAAGTGGTGAGGTCTGGGCAATTAGCTTCGTCTATACAGATATACTAGTGCACAAGTTCCAGAGAGGGACTTCCATGACGCATCAACTAAAGTCTTGCAAGTTTTCAAATCATGGTGCTTGGATTGACTTCCAGATTCATGATGGATTATTACTTTACAGAAAGCGGAATTGGCTTCTAGTTTGGAATCACATGAGGGGACACTTTGGTGGTCTTGGCAAACGGCAAGAAATCCATGTTCACATATGCTCAAATGCATTTTTGATAGGATGACCATGTATGCTACTGCAAGACATTGTTCAAAGATACAAAGAGTTGCTATGATTCTTTTCTATTTTCAAGTTTTGGTATAATCGGCATCGACATCAAGTTCTCTCCAAAACACCTTGGTGGTGGCTTGATCACCCACTGCTTGGATATCCATGGTTCTATTCTAGTGGTCTTTGTTGTATGGACTATGATAAGTCATTATCATTTTATCATTGTTTTGTATCAGATCACCCATGATCTGAGAGAGGGTGTTGGCAATCTAGTCATCTCACGTACGAGTCTAGGCTATGCTAGCATTATTGAGTTTATTGGGCATTTTTCAATCATCATTATGATGACTATTTTGGCATTTTATACTTGCCAACCAATATTAAATACTAGCTGACCTGATGCCATTTATGGCATTCTTTAGGCCTATTTATTTAGCCTCCTCCTCCACACTCTAGCATTCATCACTTGTGGATCAAGTGCATACCCTATGGGGAGAGGGAGCTAGTGCCAATACCCATGCAGCCAATGACTCACTATTGTATGCAATTGTCTCATGTTTGGTATGTCGATTCCATTTTCCGAGCACATTTCTAAGTTTTCTTCTTTTGCAGTGTTCTTGTGTTCTCTCTTTCCTTTCTCTTCTATCTTGTGTTCAGCATTCTTTCATGCTTCCATCGTTGCATCCACTTCTAACACTAACATGGTATCAAATTTCAGGATCTACACTCTTGTTGTTGTTTTTCTGCTAATTACAGGTCTTCTACTACTGATCGCTGATTTCCCCTTACTGCTGCCACCTCCTTACAGCCTAGCAACACCTGTCTACTAACAAATGCCCTCTCTATTACCCTTTGAAAGCTATATTTTTTGGGTTCTACGGGCTATGTTTACATATTCCAATTTTCGTTTCTTGATGATTATCTGCATTTAATGCCTGACCAGTCTATGTTTTGCTGAACAGCTTCTACGTTTACTGCATTTGATGCTTTTGCATGCTGGGCAACAACATTATCTGGCCTTTGATAGTGTTTTCTAGCTGTAATCCGCCCTTTTTCCATGTTTTTGCGGTGTTTTTGTGATCAGCTTTTGTCCTACACTACATGTGAACTCCCATCAATGCAATTTTGTGTTGTGCTTTGACTATACTCTCTCTCCTCCTCTTCTTTCCTTTATTTTCTCTTTCTATCCTCTACAGATGGCCCCCCCAATTGTTCTATTGATGACAAATTACACGGCCCTGATTACCTAACTTGGAGTGTCGTCATGAAAGCAAGGTTTGTGTTGAAGCAGTTATGGTATGTTGTTTCTGGAGCTTTTGAGCGTCTTGAGTGCCCCACTCCTCTTCTAGCTGAATCCAATGAGGACAACTATAAAGCAACCGTGCTCACATGGGATAATGATGATGCCCATCCATATTCTGCTCTTCTTCACTGTATCACTAAATTTCTTTTGGCAATCACCTCTTGCAAAGCTACTTCAACAATATGGGCAAAGCTTCAAATGTTGTATGAGGCTCCTTCAATGATGTGTGCAATTATTCTTTATGGACAGCTCCAATAGATGAAGTTTGAGCTGAAGGATAGTCATTCTTGACTCATGTTACATAGGTACAAGATCAGCTTTGACACATGCAGCCTGCCCTTCCAAAGGCTCATCTTGTGGGGACTATGCTCTACAAGCTCCCTCCAGAGTTTGATGGAGTGGCCAATCTTTGCGGGCCCAAACATCATCAATACCAATGAGTTTTGCACATATGTCCTCAATGCTCTTGAGCATGAGGCATCTTTGCAATTATAGGAAAGGCTTCCATCCCAATTTGGCGGCTCCAATGAGGCATTTGCTGCTTAAGAGAGTGATGACAAGAAGAAGTCGAAGGCCCAATGTTATCATTCTAGGAAGAAGGGACATTTGCACAAGGATTGCAAACAGTTAGTAGCTTTGAGGAAGAAAAAGCAGAAGAAGAAGCAAACGGATTCGGACTCCTTCACCAAGTCATCCGCCTCCTCCAACTCCAACTCAAATCCTCCAACCAAGGCCAAGTCCACGATGCAAATAGGGTCATCTTCTTCGACCAAGAAAAGGGCTTGGCAACCCCTCCTACTTTCTAGTACAGGTGATGCGGTTAGACCTCATAACTCTTCAATGCCAAAGAGGATGTGTCAGGGTGGTCAGGTGGGGCAAGTTAGCCTCATCTATACAAGCATACAGGTGCACATATTCCATATAGGGACTTCCTCGACACATCGATTGAAGTCTAACAATTTTGAAATCCTAGAGTTGGGATTGACTTTCAGGTTCATGATGGGCTATTACTTGACAGAGAGCAGGATTGGCTCCTAGTTTGAGCTCACATGAGGGGATACTTTGGCGGTCTCAGCCAAAGGCAAGAAATCCATGTTCACGTATGCTCAAAAGTATTTTTGATAGAATTGATCATGTATACTACTGCGAGACATTGATGAGACAAACACAGAGAGATGCTGTGATTCTTCTCTATTTTCAAGTTTTGGTATGATCAACGTCAACATTAAGTTCTCTCCAATGCACCTTGGTGATGGCCTGATCACCCACTATTTGGATATCCATGGTCCTATTCTAGTGGTCTTTGTTGTAAGAACTATGATAACTCATTGTCATTGTATCATTGTATTGTATCAAATCACCCATGATTTGAGAGAGGGTGTTAGCAATCTAGTTAGGTCATGTGTAAGTCTAGGATGTACCAAGCATTCCTACGTTATTTAGGTGTTATTTGTATATGGATTCCATTTCTTGAGCACATCTTTGAGTTCTCTTTTGCAATATTCTTGTGTTTTCTCTTTCATTTCTCTTTTATCTTGTGTTTGTAAAGAAATACTCTCACACAGAAGCACAAGTAACAATCGTACGACAAAGCACAGACTGATAAAAGAACACAGTTAGGATTGGGATAACTCAAAGACAATGAACACAAAAAATAACTGAAGTGATATAAGTATTGAATATACAATGCTCATGCAGCAAACACACTATGCAATGAATGAATATTGAACCTTGAACTCCTATATCTCAAATATCATGGTAGGGATAATGAGCTAGAGAGTATGTCGTACTCCGAACAAATCCCAAATCACAGCAAGGCAACCTCCGAATGTCGAACACCAGCAAACGCAGCAATGAGAAGTTGGATCTGATGCAGACGGCAATGAGGAGAGAATGTGCAGTAAAAAAACTGCCAAACGCAAGCAACAGATGTTGGGCAACAGCAGAGAGAGAGAATCTGTCAAATGCAAGGCAGGATTGCTTGGCAACAGCCTGCATTAGCAAACGCAAGGGCTGTGATGATGTCGCAAGCTGTACGGCAATAGGTCTGTGCAAGAATAGCAATCGCCTGGCCGGGATCAGCTCCAAACTGCGTAAAGAGGGTTGGAAAACAAGCGCCAACTGATGTAGACAGCAATGCACAGCTTCGGCTGAGATGTCCTCCGCAAACGGCGTGTGGGCAGCAAGTTAAAACACCTGAAATCTGCAAAAACGAGATTGAGGACTGAATGGAGAGCACCATATGTATTTATAGAAAGTTTGAGCCCTCCCAAGTGGATTTGTGCTTATGGGACACAAACTCTCTAGGATGGCGTTTCTTTTAAATAAAAACAAGGTTTCTTCATTGATTAAGCAAGTTTTGGGACTGTTTAAGTAAAGCTATTGCATTTTTAGCTCAAAAATGTTCAAAGCAAGTTATTTCGGCGTTCTAACATGCTTCCATTCCTGCATCAACTTCTAACAATTGCTTGGGCAAGTGTGGCTTTTCTCTTCGGCATAGGTGCCCCACTTGAATGGCTTCTCCTCGATGGGATAGAGAAGGCCCTATTGAGAAACCAAATCATTCTATACAATTTCCATTCTTCATTCCCATTTTTTGTTTCACTTTCGAGCCTCAAAAATGCTTTCTAGGGCCTTCCGAGAGTGTCAGAGCACCATTCAAGAGACTTCAGTGGGTGAGACTCAAGACTATTCATGCCTATATATTCCGAACCTCCCATTCCCCCGTGCCTTTTTCCATGAGAACCCCCCCCCCTAAAAATTTTTAATTTTAAATCAATTTTTTTTACTCTCCCTCTCTCTCCCCTTGCCGACTACATGGCGGAGAGAGAGAGAGAGAGAGTAAGTAATGAGAGGGGGCATGCAGCCCCCCCAAGTGGGGGGTGGCGGCTGTGAACAGCCATCTTCCCCCCCCCTTACCACCTCCCCCCCCCCCCCAACCTTATAAGGAAGCCCTCTCCCCCCCCCCCCCTCGTCGGACAGAGCCCTCTCCCTGGTCGCCTGCATCATGTCCCCCTCCCTCGTGGAACAGCGCAGTTCCCCCCCCCCCTCGTGGGCTGAAACAAAACCCCCCCTCCCCCCATGATCAGCGCAAAGAAGATGAAGAGGGAGAGAGAGTAGGAGAAAAAGAGAAGAAGAGAAGAAGAAGAAGAAGAAGAAGAAGAGAGAAGAAGAAGAAGAAAGGAAGAAGAAGAGGAAAAGAGAGAAGGAGAAGAAGAAGAAGAAGAGAAGAAGAAGAAGAAGAAGAAGAAGAGGGCGAGAGAGAAAGGAGAAGAAGGAGAGAGAGAGAGAGAGAGAGAGAGAGAGAGAAGAGAGAGAAGCTTCTGGAAGCTTCTTCTCCCCCCCCTCCTTAAAGAGAGGTCACACACCCCTCTTGACATCTCCGGAAATACACCCCTTCCCCTTCAATCTCTTCCTCCACTCAAGGAGAGGCAACAAGAATTTTGCATAGGAGAGTGCGAGAACTCTATCACTCGTACACGTGTCTTTGAGTATGGCCCCGAAGCGTAGTTCCACAAAGATGGTCGGAAACCCTGCAAGTGTGGATGGAGGTTCGAAACAAGGTGGCACCGAAACCGCAAACGGTTCATCAGGCATCAATACCACTGGAATCACGGCATCACTCCAAACCCAAGTTTGCTCTGTTATTAAATCATAGGTTATAATTATCACGGCGAAAAATCATATTCACATGCATCACATTAAATTGCATGTTTGATAATTTCCGAGGTATGAACTTAGTTGTGATGTATGTAACAAGCAAGATAATTTCCGTTGTAAGATGGCATCACAATAGGTTAAATTGATTAGATAATTGCATCGTAAATTACCAAAAATTCTTGCATAAAGTGCATTGTTCCTTACACAAGTTCTTGCTTAAAATGCATTTCAAAGGACATTGAAAGAAACAAAGTGCATGTCCGTATCGCAAGAAAGATTCTAAGGTACATGTAATAATCTACTGAAAAGATTAAAGTGCAGCTAGACTCATACAATGATCGCATAAAGTTAGATCATTCAAGAATGTTATAGATCGTGTAAATAATTACTTAGAGGATAACGTTAAGATTACATGCATAGAAAATACCTTCGCATATGTAGCATAAAATAACGTATGGATTATATCAAAATTGTAAGCATTGAAATGAAGGCATGGCATTACGTTGCGTGCCTTAAAGTTGTTGGGAAAATTCAACGTTGTTTGTAATTTACCAAATGGGACTGAGATCCATGAATCCCATGACAAAGTCCTTGGTGACTTCAAGAGGGATAGGTAAAAGCTTAAGTGCCTGTGAGTATTATTAAGAGACCTTAAGAAGATTATACTTAAGACGGAGTAGGAGCTGTTCTAAACAGTACCATCTTGACTAACCATGATCAAGGGGATAGACAATCTTGATCAATTAAGATCAAAGATAAAGGTACATAGGTACTTCAAGAGATCTAGGAGATAACCAGCAAGTTGACCAACCAAAGACAACGGGGTTGTCTATGATCTATCTTGCAAGGAGACCTAAGGTAAGGATAATTAGGGTCGGTAGGGTACAAACCCTAACCCAAAGAAAAATGGGAAACAAGCAACCCAGCTTGCCAAGCCCTTGGGATCTCGCCAAGTCACGAACAATCCAGGATCGAATGCTGGGAGCATCCGAGAAAAAGGAATCACACCTTAGCAGTTGGTCGTACAAACGACCTCTGAAATGATCGTGATTGTACACTTAGGTACATTGTTTGAACTTCTTTGCTCAAGGAATTAACTCAAGGAAAAACACTTAATGCTTCAAGTTAAAAGCCTGGAGGGAGAGACAGGTTCAATTACCTCCGACTGTCTGCCTGGCCCTATCCAAGGGGGTTGTTAGCCGCACCGGGTATGTGGACCGAACCCGCCACGAGGGGTACTGCTTGGAGCGGGAGGACGCTTGGGTGCCAGGGGAGGCTCTTGCTGTAAATTCCTTGCCTCCGAATCCCGCACAAGAGGCCGACATGACTCGAGATGGGATCTCGAGGCCCGTGTACTAGTCTACGGGCGGAACTTGGAGCAACAATCCTGTTGATTGCTAGGATAGCCTTCAAGCATGATACTTGATGTATTCCGAAACTATGATAAATAAAGGTCATATATTTTAAAAAGGAACTTGCTTGACATTGTTTTTGTGTCAGTGGCTAAGTTACGTGAAGGAACCCGTGTTAAAACTGATTAATTAAGGAAGCTGCTTTTGCATGTCAAACATAATGAGGTAGGTAATTAGATAACTAAGCAAACCGAGAAAAGTGCGGTGGACGAGACTTGGGTCCGTCCTACGAAAGGGTGGTTTCGGTTAGCTGGGAGCTTTTCTCAAAAGACGAGATAACAAGACTATGAAAGCCTAGCATCAATAGAGTTAGAATCCCGATTTATGCTATTTTAGGGGAAATGAATGGAACTATGCCTTATGGCAGAGAGGTTGAGCTTCGCATCCCTCTCGTTTCCCATTCTCCATGAACCAAGTGCAGCATAAATCCGCTTGGACTCTGTTGTTCCTACGCAAAGTGGTTCATCTGGAGCTCAACACTAGCTACTTCCTAGAGACTTTGCTGATAGGAAAGAAACCCTGACTTCAGATCGATCCTAAGTAGGAATGGCCGGATACTTCCACTCGGGGCAGACTCGAGAAGACCTAGATCACAAACCCTATGACATTCCTTGCGAGTGCCAGGTGGCGCTTTCTAGACTCTCTTCCCGATAGGCTGCTAAGACGTGTCCCACAGGTGGATGAGCGGACACATTACACATTCATTCTTCACCACTTCACGCCACTCTCCCTCGCTCCTTTTCTGAGACCATCATCTCTCTCTCTTCTCTCCTTCCACCATCCTTGTTGCCAGGCTCTAGTCTCCTTCTAGGCTGCATTTATGATAGCAAGCTTCACCTTCTCTGTTGGCATCATCATCTATATGTTGGGATAAAGGCCCGGTTTAACCCCCCGTTGTCATGGGATTCCTTGCCCATGGTTTAAAAATAAAACTTTTATCCTTTACATGTATCGCTTAGTCACTTGTATCCTAGATATGCTACATAAAGACTTGCCTTGTTCAATAAATCTTAAACACCTAAGTCTACCAGTTTATGACATGGTGTTAGTACACATGATAATTCAAGTGACTTAGCAAGGTACCATAGGCTGTGTTTTCATGAAGCATATGATCTACTTGTGCAACCATGACATTCAAAGTTTACAAGTGTTTTTTATAAGAAGATTCTCAAAGAGGTTAAAGTTGATTAAGTTGGATAAGTATAAGACATTGTATATGGTGTAACCCTTGCCTATATGACTTAGTCGTGACCTTCATGAAGTGCAAGATGAAGCCCGCTTTTTCCGCCGCATTTTACGGGTTGGGACAGGCTGAAACACGACACAAGCTGAGAGAGATGGAAGGAGCTCATAGAACTACCACACATGGAGGAGGCCAAGCCATGCAACCACAAGCAACTGAAGAGAACTCTACTTGACATGTAAGTACCACTCTTTCCATGCATTGACGAAAATAGAAGGCCATTCTTGGCTGTGAGAAACAGGGTAAATGTGTATAAAGAGGTGGGCAACAGCCCTTCTCTTCTGGTGGGATCATCATTTTGATCACTCTTGAGCATTGGAAGGCTTGATTCAAGCTATCATTGCATAGACATTTGAGAGAAGCATCGAAGGAGCTTCTTGTTTGCTCTATGTGAATGCCTTGGGCTGAAATAGGCAGCCATAAACAGAGCAAACGGGCAGCAAGCTCTTCTTTCTTTCTCCTTCATCTATATGCTCATTGGAAGCTACCTACTGTTTGAAACAAGTTCTTGGATGAGAGGGCAGCATTGTAGCATCATCAAGGTGCTATCTTGATTGGAATTTGACTTGATTTGGGGCTGAAATAGGCAGCCAACACAGGGATTTTGTGTACAGAAGGATCCTTTTCTTCCTCTTTACCTCTTACAGGGAGCTAGACACCTCCATTTGATTGATTTATGCTCTCCCGTGATAGGGGAAGATTGAGCTACCATCAAAATTGAATCTCGAAAGTTACATGGGCTGATTTCGGACTGTTGTATGCAGCCCAGCACTCTCTTTTTGGGCTGAATCGTGTCTCTTTGTTGCTCCAATTCTTGAACTGTCATATGCAGCCCAGCACTCTCTTTTTGGGCTGAATCATGTCTCTTTGTTGCTCCACTTCAATTCTTATGGTTTATGAAGAGAACGTACTCTACTTTCACTTGTAATTGCTACATCTAATCACTCTTGCCTTGAAAGGGCATTAAAAGTTACTCTTTGGGAGATTATTTGTGTCATTTTGGATTATCCTTGGCAACCCAAACAGGGTATTCATGGGCTGAAGCTTATTTTGTGATCCTCTTCTTTAATCTTGGTAAAACATGGGCTGTTCTTGGTTCTCATGAGTGACTACAAGCTGTACTCTTTGTAAGAAAGTTTCAAGGACATCTTTTCGCACTATTATGTGATACTTTTGGCCTCATCTTCTCAGCCTAAAGCAAGGTATTTCAGGGCTGAAACCAGTAAACACAGATTCTACTTCATCTACAATCATTGCAAGTACAAACTAGACTTGTAATTCCCTCTACATAGTATCTTGCTCCCTCTTCATTCAAGGGAGGTTTTAAAGAAGTCTTTTGGTGATTTCTTCCCATACTTTGGAATTAATCTTGGCTGTCCATAACAGTCAATCCATAACCTGAAGCTTTTATGCAGCTGCTTTATTCAAGTTACGTTGATCTAAGTCATGAATCTCATGACCTTTTTATGAAAGCCTAGCGACAATGAAGCTAGTTCCATGACCTTGAATCATTCAAAGGCTAATATAGGCAGTCTTTATCTTGAACCTCTATCTTCATTGTATTAATCAATTGAAAGAGAATGTATCTTGTAGATCTTCTTCATGCCTAGGCTGAAATAAGCAGCTACAATCATAGGCAAGGAAGGGCAAGACTCTTCTTGTATCAATTGAAATTGTACTCCTGTTTGCAAATCATCCATCTTTGTGACCGTAAATTTCAAGCTCTTAATCCTTTTATTCAAGCATCTTATGTATAAATCTGTCTTTTCAAGAAAAGCCAAAGTATATGGTGAACTGAAGGTTGTAAAGTTCCTCTTGAACCTATAAACATTCACTTGAATCTACTTATCTCTTGAAGACACATTTCCATCTATCTTGTCCAGTTTTCTTGCCAAACCCCTGTGGTGACCTTCAACCCTATGCGCTGCGACACCATGTATAGTACACCCACATTGTACATGTGAATGCACCCTTACGTGCCCTTGTGAAGAAAATTACTAGGGTTTGCACTGAGGATACACAAAGTGTATGACCACGACAAAAACACACAGACACACATACAGACACAGACACAGAGGGCAAAACTCAAACCCTAAACGCAAAACTCAAAACTCAGACACAAAAACTCAAACACAAACAGGAGAAGGAAGAGAGAGAACACAACTCTGAAGTGAATGAATGCTGTAAATGAATGTAAGAGTGTACAATGCGCTCAAGGGCAGAGCAATCTCGGAGTGTGACATCCACCGAAGACGGATCCCAAGTCTGTGACCACCAGTTGGAGTGTAGGAATGCTGAATAGTGAATGGCAGCAGGCTAGTCACCAAAACGCAGCAGTCTGGAGACTAGAAACTTGTAAACACAGCAATGTACCACCGATCGGAGGCTGGAAACTGTGCACAATCTGCTGTAAACAGCAGGCTGAAACAGTGTCTAAGAGTGTCAGGGCCTACAATGCTGAAAACGCAGGCTGGCTGACCCAGATGATAAACACCAGGCTCAATAGCAGTCTGGATCAGTCGCCAGCAGCTGAGAGCTGTCGCCTATAGCAATGGACAAGATGAAGATAATGTGGCTGCAGTCGATGATGGCTGGACAGCAGATGGAGACGGGCTGTAAGTTGAAAACTGGGCGCCAACAGCAGCGGAGGGTATGTGAGCTGGTGTAACTTGCAAACAAGGATGATGGCTGAATGGGGACAGCCTATCTATTTATAGATGTGGAAGGGCGCCCCAAAAATTAGGGTTTCCACTAAACTCTCTCGAACTGCTCCTTGTTTTAGGGTTTCCATTGAACTCTCTCGAACCGCTCCCCGTTTTAGGGTTTTACTCTAAAAGAGCATTTCTAGTGTATTTTGGGGCTATTTAAGAGACTAATCAGCAAGTAATGCATATTTTAGCTCAACACCCCCTCTCAGGCCCAAAACTAAGCTGAAAGGTTAGGCCAGTCATTGTGATAGTGATGTACCCCAAGGCGTCCCACCCCAAAGCAGCCAAGGCATCGGGCAAAGGGTGCACGTTGGCGCCCCAGTGGCCTACCAAGACTACAAAGGCGATGGTTATCTTACCAAGGGAATCCAAGTAGTCACCCCAGAGAGGACAAGGAATCGGACAAAGGGTGCATGTTGGCTGCCCAATGGCCTACCAAGCCCTACAAAGGCGGATGAAACTACTTGGATTTTATTTTTTTTGGGAAGTGAATGAAATTTGATGGGATACGGCCGATTGAGTAAAAGTGACCCAGAAGACGGGAGAGGGAGGATACACCCAATAGATCAGAAAACAGTACAAGCTAACCCATCCACTCAAGGTGTCCATGACGAGGAAAAATAGGTGATGAGGTATCCATGTAATGAAGAAGGATGGTGGTGTGGTAACAACAACTGTCGGTGGAAACAGCTTAGGATCCGCGCAAGTGGTGCTCTACACAATGAGATGCAAAGTATGCTACATGTTGAAGAATGCTCATGCAACAAGTGCCACTTGGACAGTGTCCCTCATGGGGAAATTTTTCACTTGCCCAAGCACCCTAGTACAAGGATGATGTAATCATGCAATGCAAAGGGTAAGGTACAATAGGGAAAGAAGCAAATGTCGAAGAGAAAGTGTTGAAGCCTGTAGAATACCAAGAAGAGTAGGAACCCCTCTCAACCTTGATGTAGATCCCGAAGAAGGAAGAGGAGCCTGATGTCGATCTTCATATTGTGCCGAGAACCATAAGGAATGAAAGAAGATGAAGTGGATAATGCACCCCGCTAGAAGAGCAAGGTAGAAGTCACCGTCATGATAGCATCGAGAGAGATGCTGCACGATCTGCCTCGAGAGGGGAAACCGCCATGCTAGAACAAGAGCAAGCACTCCTAAGATGATGAAACCATGAAAGGAACGGTGTGCATCCCCACGTCTCTAGCCCAAGGAGGACCAAAGCAATCTGCAAGTTAGCCCTACACTGAAAGACAAAACCCTGAATTTCGTCTGCTTCATAAGCCCCCGCTAATGAAATTCACATACGCAAAGCCATCTGGATCCTGTACCTCAAAAGAAAAAACTGGTGAAGATTTTGATTCATGCAACACAAAAGAATTATACAAACCTGACATTGGACCTAGCTGAGATGATGAAGATGAATCGCGAGACATTCCGAATGACGTATGTCCTCCATGATGAAGAGGTGGCCAGCCTCACCAACCGGTCCGGATGTGGTAGCAAAACTGGTAGGAGGGGCGTAAACATCACCATACTTGTTACGATAGTACTCCTCAAAGTCCTCCTCTGTCATGTTAGTGAAATCTGGTAAAGGTGGAGTGTCGTTCTCCTCACCGGGTCCGTAATGCCGTCTCAAGGCCTTCAATGATGGAGAAGCCTGATAAGACATCATAAGAACTGGAGAGGAAGGTGTCTAGGACATTGTGATTCGATTAGGAGTCCTATTGTATGCCTCGCACAAAGACTAGCTCTCCACAATATCCGCAAGATACTCTTTACAAGAGCACCGGCTCTGATACCATGTGAAGGAAACTGCTAGGGTCTGCACTGAGGACACACAGAGTGTACGACCACGACAAAAACACAAAGAGACAGACATAAACACAGAGGGCAAAACTTAAACCCTAAACGCAAAACGCAAAACTCAAACCCTAAATGCAAAACTCAAAACTCAAACACAAACAGAAGAAGGGAGAGCGAGAACACAACTCTGAAGTGAATGAATGCTGTAAATGAATGTAAGAGTGTACAGTGTACTCAAGGACAGAGCAATGTCAGAGTGTGACATCCACCAAAGACGGATCCCAAGTCTGTGACCACCAGTCGAAGTGTAGAAGTGCTGAATAGTGAATGGCAACAGGCTGGTCACCAAAATGCAGCAGTCTGGAGGCGGGAAACTGGTGAACGCAGCAATGTACCACCAATCAGAGGCTGGAAACTGTGCATAGTTTGCTGTAAACAGTAGGCTAAAACAGTGTCTGAGAGTGTCAAGGCCTGCAATGCTGAAAATGCAGGCTGGCTGACCCTGGAGATGATGGACACCAGGCTCAATAGCAGTCTGGGACAGTCTGGAGCAGTCGCCAACAGCTGAGAACTGTCGCCTATAGCAATGGACAAACTGAAGATGATGTGACTGCAGTTGATGATGGCTGGACAGCAGATGGAGGCGGGCTGCAGGCTGGAAATTGGGCGCCAACAGCAGCAGGGGGTGTGTGGGCTGGTGTAACTTGTAAACAAGGATGATGGCTGAATGGGGGTAGCCTGTCTATTTATAGATGTGGAAGGACGCCCCAAAAATTAGGGTTTCAACTAAACTCTCTCGAACCGCTTCCCGTTTTAGGGTTTCCATCGAACTCTCTCGAACCGCTCCCCGTTTTAGGGTTTTACTCTAAAAGAGCATTTTTAGTGTATTTTGGGGTTGTTTAAGAGGCTAATCAGCAAGTGATGCATATTTTAACTCAACAATCCTAAGTATGAATACATTTTACTCTTTGTATACCAACACATTGTTGGTACACTCTTATCGAATCGTACTTGACTTTGCTCTCTCTCTCCAGCCGACACACTCTTGCGCTCACTCCTCGAAATTCCATCTCTCAACTGAGCTCCCCAACAACTAGTATCAAAGCCCAAGATTTTGCACGCTTCCCAAGACCCAGCAACGGCTACTGGGCATCGGACATTCAGCATGTAAAGTCAGATGTTCGAAGGGCAGTAGCAGACGTATGGTAGTAGGCGCACAGTAGCAGGCAGTAGGTGACGGTTGCAAGAACCTGCGACCAACGGCAAAAGGCACATGGGCACCGAGCGGGACGAACCGACGCCAGCGCGACCAGTAGAGTTAGGCATGACTTGCGGCGTGCGACTGGCGATGGACAGCAACGAGTGGCGGGCAGCACACGTGACAAGGCGGGTCAATGGATCCCCCCCCCCCCAAACCCGGGGTCAATTTTTTTTAAATCAAAATTTTTCTCTAATCTTTTCAATTGCCTCTTATCTTGGTGGGGATTCATGCACTGGAGGCACAAATCTCAGATTTGTGCAAATTCGAGCCTGAAATTTTGGGGCTTCTCCTAGATTTGACACTGCTTATGCCCGTTAGTGGTTTTGAAGTCAGAAATTGCGTATAGAGACCTCAATTAATTTGGGGATTTTGCCAAATTAGTCAAAATTTTGCTCCTTTGAGCAAAATTACTTGACATTGGATCCCAAAAATTTGGGGCTTTTCATGTACTGGCAAAGTTTTCCTCAGCTGGGTCAGATTGGCTGACATTTATACAATTTTGGACTTGAAATTTTGGGGATTTGCACAGAATTTGGTAAATTTCTGCATTTTTGCCCATGTGGTGGGCTGGTTTATGTACAAACAGCAGAGATTTATTCCTGGTTGAGAAAGAACAGCAGTGTATTTTGCTGGTTCAGCTTGTGCTTCTGCAATTTAGTGCATTTACTCTTGTGTTCGTGATAAAATGGCTGCAACTTCTTCCAGTTCAAACATCAAGAGTTTGATGGAGATCAAACAGTTTGATGGTTATGGCTTTGACCTTTAGAAAGCCCACATACAGGGCATATTGTTCCTAAGGATTGTGAGGATGCTTTGCAGGAAGATAAACCTGCATTAATGTCTCATGCAGATTGGGCCAAAGTAAATAAAAAGGTTGTGGCTTACATAAAGATGGATGTCACTGATGACAACTTGACAAACATTAAGGGTTTAGATATAGGTTATGCAATATGGGAGAAGCTGAAAACTACTTATGAGATCACCACACCTATTAATCAAGTGCATTTAATGCGCAAGTTGGTGAATATGCGACTGGATTAGTCAAAGCTTGCAGCTGAGCACTCGAGTGCATTTACAAGGATTCTAAATAAGCTCAAAGATGCAAATTTGGACTTTGATGATAAGTTGAGGGCGATCTTTTTTATCATGACATTGCCCGACTCTTGGGAGACCTTGGTGGTTTCACTCAGCAATACCCCCAATCTCTCATATGATAGGGTGAGGGGTTCTATCTTGAATGAAGAAATTAGACATATGTCTAGTGGAGAAGGCAACAACTCAACTTACAATGTAAGAGGCCGGGCTGAAAAGAAAAATGCAAATGCAGAGCAGAGAAACAAGAACAAGAGCAAAAGAAAGCAAAAGAGTGACATTACTTGCTATCACTATGGTCGAAAGAGCCACAATAAACCTGATTGCAGGTATTACAAGAAGAAACAAGAGAGAAAGAAGAATGCAAGAGATAAAAAGGAGAAGGAAGATAAGACAGATGCATCTGAGGCAACCAAAGGCAAAGAAAAGGCCAATGTGGCCTCTAGTGTGGTCATAGAGAAGCTTTTAGATACAAAGGCTGATGTATTATGTGCAGTTGATTATGATGCCCTTGTATGTCACATGCAGGATATGCAAATTACCACAGCTGATGTGATTGATGTTCTTTTGTGAGTTGATGATGGTGTCACTCAAACTTGGATTGTAGACTCTGGTACCTCTTTCCATGTAACTCCTTGCTTGGAGTGTTTTGCTATGTTCAATGCAGGCACTTATGGAAAGGTGTATCTTGGAAATAACCATGCTTGCAGCATTGATGGGATTGGCACTGTACACTTGTCTTTAGACAATTGGCAAGAACTTGTGTTGAAAGATGTTAGATATGTGCCTAGCATTAAAAAGAGTTTACTATCTATTGGCCACCTTGACTTGCATGGCTACACTACACTGTTTGGTGGTGCTTTGTGGAAAGTAAAAAAGGGTTCCATGCGGATTGCAAAAGGAACCAAGAAGGGCACTTTGTATTGTTTGCACTATAAAGCCTTGAATGACAAGTTTCTTGCAGTTGCTGAAATCTGCAATCACTTGGAGTTATGGCATAAGAGATTAGGCCATATGAGCCAAAAAGGACTTTGTGTCCTTACCTCTCTAAAGAAGGTTGATGGAAAAGGCTCTAAGCTTGACTTTTGTAATTAGTGTCAGTTTGGAAAGCAAATAAAAAATTCATTTTACTCTGGTGTCTCTCGTAAGTCCAATGTCTTGGACTTAGTGCATTTTGATGTATGTAGTATGCCCGTGAAATCGTTGGGTGGTGCTGCATATTTTGTCTCCTTTATTGATGATTGTTCCAAAAAGATTTGGGTATACCTGTTGAAAAAGAAAAGTGAAGTGTTTGCTGTTTTTAAAATTTTTCATGTATTTGTGACCACTCAAACAGGTAGGAAGCTGAAATGCTTGAGAACTGATAATGGGCGTGAGTTCACATCCACTGAATTCAAGTCCTTTTGTGACTTGCATGGAATTAAGAGGGAGCTTACAGCCCCTTACAACCCTTGTTCAAATGGGCTAGTTGAAAGATATAATAGGAATTTATGTGAAAGAGTGCGGTGCATGCTATCCACTGCTAATCTCCCTCACGTATTTTGGGGAGAGGCACTCAAAACCGCGGTTCACATTTGCAACTGCTCTCCAAAACAAGTCCTTAAATAATGGCATCCCTGAGGAGGTTTGGTCTGGCAAATCAGCCTCATATGACGCATATTTGGTTGTGATACTTTTGTGCATGTTAGGGATGAGCTGAGGAACAAACTTAACCCAAAATCCACCAAAGGCATTTTCATGGGCTATAGTGATGAGGGTGACTTTGGCTACAGAGTGTGGTTACTTCAATCCAAGAAAATTATTCGCAACCGCAATGTTGTGTTTAATGAGGCAAAATTGTTGAAAGGTACTTTAACCTCTAATGAAGATATGAAAAAGGTGAAATTGCAGAGTTTGCAGCCACCTATTACTTCAAAAAATGAGCCTCATGGTGCTATACCACAGGCTGAAACTGATGATCAGCCGGTTATTTTTGAGCCAGATGACGATGGACAGCAAATAGGAGCAGGAGGCCACGGACAGCAAGATAGGCTTGCTGATTATGAAAATGCAAGTGTTGGTAATGAAAATGAAGGTGTTGTACAGCATGAACAACATGCTGAAAATGGCTTACAGCAGCCAATAAATGCTGAAAATAATATACCTCCAGATGTAGACTCAATTCTTGAAAATGTTGATCATTGGGTACGCAAGTCTACACGCCTAAGAAGTCAACCACATAGGTTTGACCCCTCCTTGCATTATTATGTGATGCTTACAAATGAGGGTGAGCCTCTTACATACAAAGAGACCAAGGCATATGAATTCAACAGTAAGTGGTGTTAGTAGATTAGTCAACTCAGGTGTGAGTTTGTGCTGCAGAGGCTGTGGCATTTCATGTAGTATTTTTCTGGCATTTTCTGGTGCCGTTTTTAGGGCTAGGGAGCATTTAATGCTAGCTAACTGCATTTATTGCTCCCCCCATTTTATGTCTATTTATTGTTGGGCTCCTCCTCCTCTTTGTTTACTTCAGTCATAACTTGTGGATTCTTCACAAGAGAGAAGAGCCTGTGCCAGGGTGCCCACACAGCTAGTGATTCACTGTTGTATGTTGTTGTCTCATGTTCGATATGGATTCCGTTTCCCGAGCATACATCTGAATTCTCATCTGTATTTGTGTTCACTCGTTTATTCTTTCTCTTGTCTTGTGTTTCAACAGTTTATTTCAACATGTTGTTTATGCTTCCATTGCTGCATCACTTCTAACATGGTATCAAATTTCAGGATTTGTGTTTCTAATGTGTTTTCTTGCTGATTTCAGGACTATTTTCCCTCTTGCTGATCAGACAGCTGCTGCTCCAATTAGGCAACCAGTTTTGCCTGCGTTTTTTGTTGACATCAGCATCCGTACAGCCTGCGCATCGATTTCAGCCTGCGTTTTGGTGTTTCTACATCTCCTCCTAGCTGTGCACTTACATCATCAGGCCGTTTTTACTGTTTTTGACAGTTTTTGACTGATTTCTTGACTTTTTACGGCAGTTTTTGTCTTATTTGATCAAATTTTGGGTTATACTGCATGTGAACTCTTGCTTTTTGCAGTCTGTGCTCGTGGTTTGGTGTTCCCTCTCCCAATCCCTTCTTTTCTCTACTTCTTTTCTAAATCCTCTCCAAATGGCTCCTCCATGCACATCCACTGATGACAAGCTCCATGGACCTAATTATTACACGTGGAGTGCAGTGATGAAGGCTTGGTTTATTCAAAAGCGGTTATGGTACGTGGTTGGCGGAGTTGTGGCACGTCCTCGACAACCTTCTCCTATTCCATCTGATTTTGATGAAGACAACCATGAGGAGACAATGCTTATATGGGATTCGGATGATGCCCGTGCTTATTCGGCCTTACTTCGGTGTATTTCCAAAGAAATCCTACTGGCAGTCACCTCCTGTACCACACCTTCAGATGTATGGTCAAAGTTATAGTTGATGTACAAGGCTCCTTCCACCATGAGGGCTGTTACTCTCTATGGCCAGCTCCAACAACTAAAGTTTGAATCCAAAGATACGATTCAATCCTTCCTACTTCGTGTTACCCAACTCTAGGACCAGCTTCGCACTATGCAGTCTGCCCTATCAGAGGCACATCTTGTTGGTACAGTACTCTACAAGCTTCCTTGGGAGTTTGATGAAGTAGCGAATGCTTTATGGGCGCAGACATCTACAACTCCTGTCAGTTTTCTTCACATGCCCCTCCATGCTACTTGAGTATAAGGCTACTTTGCAACTACAGGGGAGGCTTCGGTCACATCATGAAGGTTCAAGTGAGGCTCTTGCAGCTTCAGAGACGGGTTCGGAGATGAAGAAGTCAAAGGCCCAATGTTACCAGTGTGGCAAAAAGGGTCATTCAAGGAAGAACAACAAAGAGTTAGCGGCTTCCAAGAAGAAACAGGAGCAGAAGACGAAGCGGAATGTGGACTCCTCCGACGAGTCATCCTTTGCCTCAGATTCCGATTCCGATCTTCCGGCCAAGGCGAAGTCCAAGGCACGGAAGGGATCCTCTTCTTTGAATCGTGGCAAGGGCTTGGTGACCCCTTCCTCAGCTGCTTTCTAGTGGTGGTGATGAGGACATCCCTCACGACCCTCCAGTGCCAAAGAGGAAGTGTGAGAGGGTGGTGAGATGGGGAAGCCATGTCTCATCTATATGTCTATACAGATGCACAGGATCCAGAGTGGGACATCCATGATGCATCAACCGAAGTCCGGCAGGGACAAATCCTGAAGCTAGGATTAACATCTAGGTTCATGATAGGCTGGTTACTTGACAGAGAGCAGGAGGCTTTCATCTGGAGCTCACTGTTGAGATATCGAGCTCCACTTGTGATATGCGAGGGTGACCGTTGTGCATTTATGTCACCGACTTGTTAGCTGTAGATAGGGTTGGTACACCGCCCATGAATAATAGCTAGATGACAGCTATCCTTATCTACTCTAGTTCGTGGCTCAGTTAGTATGCCACCTTAGTTAGTTGAGTTTGATTTGAGACCCATATATAGGGTTCTTCTATTTCTTTGTACTAGAGTTCTTTTTGGCTTACACAAACTAAGAAGAGGAAAATTGTTTTCAGCCTCCACCTTTGTGTGTATTCCCCCATTGTGCAAGCAAGAAAGCTACAAGTGAGACTCCTTCCTTCTCTCCCATAATCTTGACATGGTATCAGAGCCTTGTTCATGGTAAAGAGCTCAAGAAAGCAAACCAAGTTCGCGGTGTTCTGATAAGAGGACCAATGTTGCTTTCATTTTTCTGTTTTGGGAGCAAGTCTTTGCAGGTAGCACAGCCGGAAAGTGCAAGAGTGCATTGTCTCAGATTGAGACACCCTTCGCGGTGTAGCAAGAGGGCAATATATGCTGCGGGAAAGGGCTTTAGCCCTTGGTTGCTCTGTTTTTTTTATTTGAGGCCATTTCGGGGCCTGTTTTGGAGGCGGAAGTTTTCTGCACGCACTCAAAAAAAGGTCATGTTTTATGTTGTGCGACCACTGTTCTACAGGTCGGTGAAAAGTTACTGTAGAAATTGCATCGTATGCCTGTGCGCAGAGACATTGGGAGTTACAGAGTCACCCTTGTTGCCTGTTGATGCAAAATCGTCACTAGGAAGTGACTGTGTGGTCAAATACCACTTTCGTCAGTTTTGCAGATTTGCCCTTGTGAGGCTGAAGCTGTGTTCTTTGCAGTGACAGAATTTTTGCAATGTTCTGTAATGGCGTCTGATTCTCTTTCACAGATTGTCACTGAAAAGCTTGACAAGAACAACTTCCAAGCATGGAAGTTTAGAATGACGAATTTCCTTATGGGAAAAGGATATTGGGAATTTGTTGCAGGAAATGAAAAAGAGTCAGTTCTTCCTGATATTCCCAGTCAACAGCAAATGCAGGCATTTAAAGGATGGCATGAGAGAGCCAGAAAAGTTATGTACTGGCTGTCTATCAGTATTTCAGACTCTATGATTGTGCATATTCAGGATGTAAGTACGCCAAAGGAGGCATGGGATACTTTGTCAAAGATGTATAGCACAAATACGCAAGCCAGAAAAATGCAGCTCAAGCAAGAGTTGCACAATGTGCAAAGAGAAAGTATGAGCATTAATGACTACCACATGAAGGTGAAGAAGATTGCAGATGCACTTGCTTCCATTGGGTCGCCAGTGGAAGATGATGATTTAGTTTCTGTGACCTTGAATGGTCTAGGAAAGGATTATGCACAGTTCCGAACATCCATTTCCGTCCGTGAAAGATTTCCTGATTTTGAGGAGTTGATTGCTCTTCTAATTTCTGAGGAGCAGAGAAATAGTGGTGCATCTTCTTCAGGAGGAACTTCAAAAAAAGTTGTCTTCTACTCAAATGCTGGAAGAGGTAGAGGCAGAGGTAGAGGAGGCCGATCTGGAGGCCGTGGTAGAAATCAGAATATGCAGCAAACTCAAGAAAACCAGTCCTATGGAGGAGAACGTGGTGGTAACTCTAGAGGCAGGGGGAGCCAAAGAGGTCGTGGTGGATGGCAAAGAGGCTAAAATGCAAACAGTAATGTTGAATGCTACTACTGTGGTAAAATGGGTCATATGGCTAAAGACTGCTATAAAAGCAAAATGACATCATGAATGGAAAATTGCAACAAGGAAATTATGCATCTTCTAGTAGACATGGTGATGATAGAAATGAGCATTTGTTTATAGTGCAGCACATGACCAATTCTGTGACAAGTGCAGAAGAAAGCAACGATGTGTGGTATGTTGACTCAGGTGCATCAAACCACATGACAGGTCATGCAGAATGGATACAGGATGCAAGGAAAATGGAAAAACCAAGATTTGTGGAGACTGGTGATGATACTGCACATCCTATTGTGCAGATTGGAAAAATTACTTTGTCTATCCAGGATGGGAAAAAGTAATACCTGTCGGATGTATTTCATGTCCCAAATATCACCAAAAACCTGGTTTCTATCGGTCAAATGGTTGAGCAGGGCTTGCAGGTCAGATTTAATTCTCATGGATGCTTTGTTGAGGATATGAAAAATAAAGGTCGCTTGATAGCAAAAGGAAAGAAGAATGACAGAATGTTTACGTTGGATGCAGACATGCCTGAATTGAGTGCAGCAATGTTTATACATAGGATCGGTGTAGTTGCAGATATTGATATCTGGCATAAACGCATTGGTCATGTTAATGTATAGCGACTTAAATCAATGCAAGCCCAAAACATTGTTGCAGGGTTGCCTAAATTCAAGGTTGCAGAAATACATAAGGTATGTGAAGCCTGTCAGTTTGGAAAATAGACAAGGAAACCATTTCCTAGACATGTTCAAGAGAGTAAGAAGCCATTGGAACTAATCCACTCTGATGTGTGGACTACTAACGCTGCATCTCTTGGAGGCTATCATTATTTTATCACTTTTATTGATGACTATAGCAGAAAAGTTTGGGTGTATTTTATGAAAAAGAAAAGTGAAGTTTTTGGGCATTTCAAAACTCTTAAAGCTATGGTTGAAAAAGAAACAGGTCTGCAAATAAAATGCCTAAGGTCAGATGGAGAGGGAGAATACTCTCAAATGAGTTTGCAAGGTTCTTGCAGGAGCATGGCATAAAGCAGCAATATTCATGCAGTCATACCCCACAACAAAATGGAATTGCAGAAAGGAAAAACAGGCATATTGGAGAGGTATCTCGCACCATGCTCAACGAAAAAGACTTGCCAGATTTTTACTGGGGTGAAGCAGTTGCTACAGCAGTCTACATAATAAACAGGACCCACTGCAACAATAGATGGGATGACTCCAGAGGAGAGGTAAACTAGTAGAAAACCAGATATTTCTCATTTGAAGATTTTTGGATGCATTGGCTATGTTCATGTGCCAGATGAGTTGAGATCCAAGTTGGATCTAAAAGCTGAGAAGTGCATCTTTATTGATTATTCTCTGCAGCAAAAAGGGTATAGATACTATAACCCTTCTACTCGTAAGTTTACAGTGAGCAGAGATGTTTTTAATGAGATGAGTAGCTGCTATAAACCAGTAAATGTGATTGATAATGTAAATGCACAAAATGGTAATGCTGCACAGAATTCACAGCAGCAGTCACAAGATTTTAGTGGACCTGGAACGTCCTCTAGCAGTGGTTCACATTCTTCGCCATGGACAGGCAGATTAAGATCAAGAGAATCTTCTCAAAGCAATGCAGATAGTGGTATGCAAGTATCACGAAAAGGAAAAGAAAAGGTAAATCAGCCCATGTTTGATGTGAATGCAGGTCACTCTTATGTGGATGGTGAATCCAGTGGCTCAAAACAAAGCATTGATGATGAGTTGGGTATTCCTTCTATTGTTACACCTGGAGTAAGGAAGACCAGGGATGTTTTGAGAGCACCTGGGAGTGAACCTACTTTGCGCAGGTCTACTAGAGCTAGGTATCCTGTGGATAGGCTGAAATATGATGGATTTACAACCATTCACTATGCATATATAGTCAAAGTGATACAGAAACCAGAACCCACTTCTTTTGAGCAAGCCATAGGAAAAGAAAAATGGGAGAAAGCCATGGATGAAGAAATGGATGCTTTGGAAGCAAATGCTACATGGGAATTGGTACCTTTGCCTAAAGATAATGCAATTGATTGTAAGTGGGTTTATAAGGTGAAGCACAATGCAGATGGTTTTGTGAACAGGTACAAGGCAAGATTAGTAGTCAAGGGGTATGCACAAACATATGACATTGATTATGAAAAAACATTCAGTCCAGTTGCAAGGATGGCAACCGTAAAAGCAGTCATTGCTATGGCTGCATCAAAGGAATGGTCTTTACATCAGATGGATGTAAAGAATGCCTTCTTGCATGGTGATTTGCAAGAAGAGGTTTATATGGAGCAGCCACCAGGTTATGTGCATGTTGTTCATCCTGAGTTTGTTTGCAGGTTGAAGAAAGCCTTGTATAGCTTGAAGCAAGCACCTAGAGCATGGTCTGACAAGATAGAACAGTATCTTGTAACTATTGGCTTTCAGATTTCCAAGGCAGATTTCTCACTTTATGTGAGAAAAACAAAGAAATGTATTATGCTACTTGTCATTTATGTTGATGATTTGATTATCACAGGTGATAGTGATGAAGATATCATTCATGTGAAAATGCTATTGAAGCAGAAGTTTGAGATGAAGGATTTGGAAGAGCTGCGTTATTTCTTGGGCATGGCATTGAAATGATTAGATCACCAAGTGGAATATGGCTCTTGCAGAGGCAGTATGGATTGAACATGCTGTCCAAATATGGAATGACAGACTGTAAGCCTATTTCAGTTCCTTTGGAGCAGAATGTGAAGTTGAGCGCAGATGCAGGTGAGCTTCTCGAAGACCCTACTATGTACAGACGCATAGTAGGAAGTTTGATTTATATGACTATTACCAAGCCAGATTTGAGCTATGCTGTTGGATTAGTAAGTCAGTTTATGCAGGCTCCAAGGAAACCACATTTGGATGCGGCTAGACGCATACTCAGGTATGTGAAGTCCACATTGTAGTATGGACTATTTTATGAGACTGGGGTTCAGATACAGTTTCATGGATACACTGATGCTGATTGGGCTAGTAGTATTTCTGATAGACGATCTACCAGTGGATATGTGTTCTCTTTTGGGAGTGCTGCAGTCACTTGGAGCAGCAAGAAACAGCCTACAGTTGCCTTGTTGAGCACAGAGGCTGAGTACAGGGGTGCAGCAATGGCTGCATGTGAGATAGCTTGGTTGCATAAGCTACTTTATGATATGCATCAGCCTACAGATGGGCCAGTTGTCATTTATTGTGACAACATGAGCAGTATACACTTGGCAAATAACCCAGTCTATCATGCTAGAACAAAGCACATTGAGGTGCATTATCACTATGTGCGGGAGAGGGTTTTACTAGGTCTTATTGATCTAGTTTATGTCAGCACAGAGAATCAGATAGCTGATATATTCACGAAGGTATTGGGCGCAGAGAAGCTGCGCAAGTTCATAGACCTGCTTGGTGTGCAAGAATTGGGATTGAGCTCGAGGGGGAGTGTTGAGATATCGAGCTCCACTTATGATATGCGAGAGTGGCCGTTGTGCATTTATGTCACCGACTTGTTAGCTGTAGATACGGTTGGTACGATAGTTGTCATCTAGCTATTATTCATGGGCGGTGTGCATTTATGTCACCGACTTGTTAGCTGTAGATACGGTTGGTACACCGCCCATGAATAATAGCTAGATGACAACTATCCTTATCTACTCTAGTTCGTGGCTCAGTTAGTATGCCACCTTAGTTAGTTGAGTTTAGTTTGAGACCCATATATAGGGTTCTTCTATTTCTTTGTACTAGAGTCCTTTTTGGCTTACACAAACTAAGAATAGGAAAACTGTTTTCAGCCTCCACCTTTGTGTGTATTCCCCCATTGTGCAAGCAAGAAAGCTACAAGTGAGACTCCTTCCTTCTCTCCCATAATCTTGACACTCACATGAGGGGACACTTTGGCAGTTTTGACCAAAGGCAGTCACATGTTCAGAGACATGTTTGGCACATTAGTCTTGTATATCCTGAGTGACATAGGTGACATAACACAGAGAGCTGCTATGATTCTTCTCTACTTTCAAGTGGTGTTGTTATGATCGACATCGACGTCAGATACTCTCCGAGACATCTTGGTGGTGGGCTGGCCACTCACTGCTTGGATATCCATGGTTCTTCTGGTGGTTCTATGTTGTATAGTTTATGATTCCCCATCATTGTACTATTGTATTGTATCAGATCACCCCTGATCTGCGAGAGGGTGTTAGCAGATTAATCAACTCAGGTGTGAGCTAGCCATGCAGAGAGATTAAATCTCTATATGCAAATGATACTTGGGATCTTGTGTCATTGCCCAAGGGAAGAAAGCCTCTTCCAAAAAAATGGGTGTATAAAGTAAAGACAATTCATGGGAAACCCAAGTACAAGGCAAGACTGGTTGCCAAAGGGTATGCGCAGAAGGAAGGGATTGACTTCCAAGAGGTTTTCTCACCTGTTGTGAAAATGACCACTCTACGTGTACTTTTTGCTCTCACTGTTATATTGGACCTAGAGCTATACCAAATGGATGTAAAAACAGCTTTCTTACATGGTGACATTGATGAGGAAATTTACATGAAACAGCCCAAGGTCTTTGTAGTTCCTAGAAAAGAACAGATGGTGTGTAAACTAAAACGTAGCCTGTATGGGCTGAAGCAAGCACCACGACAATGGTACAAAAAGTTTGACACTTTTATGCTATCTCATGGGTTTACACGCAGCCATGCAGATCATTGCTTGTACATGAAAAAGGATAGAGATGGCAGCCCCATCATACTTGTTTTGTATGTGGATGATATGTTGCTAGCTGGGAAAAGAAAGACTAGCTTGGATGCTCTCAAAAATCAGCTGAAATCAGCTTTCTCCATGAAAGATTTGGGAATGCATAGCATATTTTGGGCATGAGGATTCGTAGAGATAGAATGCAGAAATTGTTGTTTTTATCTCAAGAAAAGTACATTGAAAAGGTATTGGACAAATTTAACATGGCTGAAGCTAAGCCTTTTGTGGTACCCTTACCTCCTTATCTTAAGCTTAGTAAATCCAGCACCCCAAAAGATGACCTAGAAGCAAATGCTAGGAAGGGAGTCCCTTATGCATCAGCTTGTGGCTCTCTTATGTAAGCTATGGTTGCTACTCGTCTAGACATTGCTCATGCAATGGAAGTTGTTAGTAGGTTTATGTCAAATCCTAACAAAACACATTGGGAGGCTGTCAAGTGTATTCTTCGATACCTCAAGGGTACACAAAGAAAGTATATGTGCTATGGGTAGGGTGCACTTAGTTTACAGGGTTATTGTGATGCAAACATGGCAGGTGGCTTGGACACTCGTAGGTCCACCAGCGAGTATGTCTTTACAATTGTTGGTGGGGCTCTTTCTTGATGTTCCACATTGCAGAACATCGTTGCACTGAGTACCACTAAAGCTGAATACATATCAGCTACTGAAGCTTCTAAGGAAGCTATATGGTTGAGTAGACTTGCAAAAGATCTCGGCATGTCTATGGGTACTCCAATTTTGGGGTGTGATAGCCAGAGTCCTGTGTATCTGGCTAAGAATGCCATGTATCATTCACGCACAAAGCATATAGATGTGCGATATCACTTCATCAAACAGATTCTGGAAGATGGTCAACTCAAATTGACCAAGATCAAAACACAAGACAACCCTGCAGATGTTCTCACTAAAAGTCTAAGCAAAGCTCAGCACGAGCATTGCATACGACTAGTGGAAGTTGGTTAGTTAGGGATTCACATCGGACCTTTAAGTGGGAGGTTGTTGGGATAAAGGCCCGGTTTAACCCCCCGTGTATAGTACACGCACATGTACATATGAATGCACCCTTATGTGCCCTAAGTATAAATACATTTTACTCTTTGTGTACCAACACATTGTTGGTACACTCTTATCAAATCGTAATTGGCTCTGCTCTCTCTCCTTCGCGTTTGGTGCTCGCCCCTACTTGCATCATCATCCACCTACTTGGCGTTAGATCTTCTCTTTCAAGTGACGGCCCATCCTTGTGTTTGGTTGCTTTGGAGCTCCTCCTTTCACCTAACACCTGCATCATCATCTTGCGTCCACTTTCTAGGCTCAGACATATGCGTTTTGGTTCCTCGCCCCTCCCCTTCATCAAGCATCACACTTCCTACTAGCGCTTCTATCATCAAAGGCTGCTACACCTACGTTTTCAATTTCTGGCTCTTCCTTCACTGTTGGCGTCACTCCAACTAGCATCAATCTTCAGGCCTACGTTTGCATTCTCAAAGGCTCTTCACCCTTCAATGGCAATATCTCTGCTCCAAGCATCACCAATTATCATCCTTGCATTGCTGATTCAAAGGCTCCTCTTCAATAGGAGTCTCCCTACCTAGGCAACACCTCATCATCCCTATGTTTGCAAACTTAGAGGCTTCTTCAGCAGTCTCCCTGCTTTGGGGCATCCTTCGTGCTACGACACTCTTGTATGAGATTCACTTCATTTATTCAATTTGAGTTTCTCTTCTCTTCTCAGTGTTTTGCCATACACACATTGTGTCTCTCCCTGCAAACCCTACTGTCTCTCTGGTTGCTCAATCACTTCTAAAAAGGCCCCTCCAAGAGAGGAAACAGAGACGATTGAAGAGGGAACTTCTTCATGATCTAAGGCCCCTAATCGAGAGACACTACCTCCTCACTTGCCCTTGAAATGCCTTTGCGCCACTTCAATGGCAAGTATTTTCGACAACATTCTTGGTGGACATCATCAAAGATTGCGGGGCATGGTGTGGCCTTCCCTTCCAATTTGCATATGTGAATGAGGATGCAAGTAATAGATGAGGTTTAGATCTTGGGGCAATACTTGCATTGCCACTTGCAAGTGTTGGATTCCCCCTTCAATAGTTCAAAGTACGCACAATAATGCAAGCGAAAGGCCTCATGAAGAGGAGGTGCCATTGATAATTGGGTGTATGGGAAGGGGGGGGGGAGAGAGAGAGAGAGAGAGAGAAAGAGAGAGAGGGTGGAGACTCAAGAAGATGGAATTGGAGACTCGAGAAGGTGAAGGGTGGAGTGATTGAGAGAGTAGAAAGTGTAGAAGTTGAGGGAGTAGAACTTGCTTGAGGGATAGAGATGTTGAGAGCGTAGAGAGATCTTGAGGGAGTAGGAAACTTGAAAGGTAGAGAGGTTAAGGAAGTAGAGAGCTTGAGATGGCAAGAGTGCTTGAGGGAATAGAGAATGCTTGAAGGATAGAGATGGGAAAGAGGGAGAGATTTTTACTATGGGCAATAGAAATAGACCATGGCCCATCATGATTCATCCATGCTACATGGCCTTTGGATGGGGGGTTTGGGGGGAGGATTCATCCATGCCACATGGTCTTTGATTTTTTATTTTTTTTTGGGCGCCGGGGGGAAAGAGAGAGATTTGTCACACTGATAATTGTAGAGAGAATATGATGGATCATAGACCTGTTGGAGGAGAGTGGCTGTTGCAGCCTGCAAAAAACATGCAAAGAAACGAGGAAGAGACACACAAGAAAATGAGCAGTTTGACAAGCGTACGCACACGTAGAAAACCCATCGGATGAGTTTAAAAGGTATCAAATGAATCGTATTGGACGGGATGGATTGGATGGATCGATCCAACCATTGGACGTAGACAACCCTGATCCTAGGAGGAGAAAGCTGTAACACTAGAGTTGTAACCTTAAAATGGAAGAATGGGATAGGAGAAGTTAGAGTCCTCTCCCAAACATCACAGTGAAAAGGAGTATAGGGATCTGGGATGTGGATGGTTTCATTGCTCCCTATAAGGCCCCAAAGCTCTTCACATGGAATAAGGATCTTTTACTCAAGAGCACCTTTGTGCTAATACCATGTAAAAGCATCAAGCGAATGGCTCTAACAGTAGCGTCTATAGTGGAAATAGCAAAGTGTACAACGAACACTAGCACTAATCAAACTCACAAACTCAAAGAGCAAATGAATAATGAATGAAATACAATTATGATACAATCAGCTCGAGTCTCCATGTCCCTAGGACTGGGGCTAAGAAGAGCCAAGAAGTTGTTGACGTTGGAGCTGCTCAAGATAAGTGCATTGTCCCAATCAATGCAAGGCGGCAGCACCAATGGAAGGAGCGTGGAAGGAGTGAAAAGGAGTCCTCCAAGCAAACTATAATGTGGGGCTTGGACAGTAATGGAGGGAGTAATGAAGATGTCAATGGAAACTCTAGGTGGCAAAAGGAATGATGTGGGGGGCAATGGAAGGAGTGAAATGCAATCCTCCAAGCAGCATGATGTCAATGATGACCTTGAACAGTAAAATGCAAGGTTTGTTGGCAGAAACGCAGCTTCACAGACAGCAGCAAGAGAAGATGATAAATGACATCAGTTGGCAGCCATCGAAAGCAGAAAAACACAGGCTGCATCAGCAAAAATACAAGCTACATCGCTCTCAATCTGAGGGCGACAGCAGGGCAACAGCTAGCAATGATCCTCCAAGGCTGGCAATGTCCTCCAAGGCAGGCAGGCAGCATCCAGCAGCTAAGCAGCAGGCTGGACATCAGGGTGGCACCATCGGACAGTATGTGGCAACTCCTTGAGGAATATGGGCAGGTAGAGAGTGAGAAGACGAATGGAGAAGGGAGAACACTCAAAGAAGAGGAGTGAAGGAATGATAATGGTTAATAACAGTGAGTGGGAATGGATGCCCACAACATGTCCTTTTATAGTGGACTTTTGGGGATTTGTCCTACCAACAAATAAAATCGATGCCTTTTCCATAAATGTCTTTTTTGGTTCTGTTTTAATGGAGTAAAAGTAGGCATTAATACATCACAATTTTATGTTAATGCAGGCCTTAATTTTAGTGGGGTTCAACAAGGGTGGCTGTCCGCCCATAGTCTCAAAGCCTTCAGCATCTCAGCTGCTATGAGGGATGTACACCATAAAACACAGCTGTCGATTTCTTATTCGAAGCACATCATTTCTGCATCTTCCAGCAAGAAATCATTTGGGAGCCTACTCTCTTGAGCAAAACAAGGATTTGTGTTAAATGTTACTCCAAACAAAATGTGTGCATGTCAGTTTGCATGCATGCATGTGTTTGTTTGAATAGAGGTTTCCCAGCAGTAATATGCAGTAATACGGAAAAAAAAGTGTGTATCCAAAAAATTTTATAAAAGTATAAGCGAAGAACCAAACAGACTTGATTAGGGGCTGTCAGTCTCAGCTAAACTAGGTTTATACGGTTAATCATAGGCATTGAATTGCAGTGTCAATAACTTCAAAATCAAACATATTTTACATGATATCCCACCATGATTGATCCGCACATAGGCTAATAGACATGACAGGCTTCTACTTAAGGTGAAAGAATGGGCCTTAACTTACCTGATAACCTGCAGCCTCTCATTTGATCTTTCTGAGTCCATGCCATAATCAGGGAACATGAATCTGTCCAAAGATGCCTTCCTGAACCAATGTGGTAGCACTCTCTTGTTGATCAAGCCAAGCACTCGCTCACGGATGCATGCTGGCATCTCCCGAGGATACCGCGTTAACAAGTATTCTGCCAAAGCCAGCTCCAAGACATGTTCTCCTAGGAACCAAAGCCGGGAGTGTGCAGTCTTAACATGTTGAGATCTCATGCTTCTACTGCTTTCATCATGCTGGAAGGCAAGATAAAGCAAAGAGTCCAAATGAAAAAGTGGACTGTTTTCCCCCAGCTTTTCAGCTGCATTGGTAGCTGGAGTGATACTGAGCACCTCTCTAATGCGTCCAAGGTTCTCATCCATCCATTCATGATCTTCTGCATTGAAGGGGGCATTAGGGAGGCAGGAGCTGAGAACAGGCAAGGATTTGAGCTTCAGGAGGGGACCTCTAAGGAACTTCTGTGTGAGGAGATGGTCATCGATGCTTGGCTTGCAGATGGCTTCCCTCCTACCGATGGGCTCGGGAAGGAGTATAAGGGGCTGTTTGCTGTCTCGAGATAAGTTATCTCTTCGGCTTTTTGTTCTTTGTTCATCTCTGACTCTTCCTTGTCCTCTCCCATTTCTGCCAGTCAGTGACCTTCTTCCATCTTTGGCTGTCTGCGAGTGCCTGCCATCCTGTCCACTTCCTGTTTCTCTATCCTTTGTGGCGGGATTGGCTATAGTGTTGCTCATGCACGGCAATCGCAAGCGCTTGCGTCCAGTAAAACACACCTCTTCATTGGGGTTGCTGACTCTACTGCTGAAAAAGAGCGTGTCTGAGAAGGACAGAGGAGGAGAATATGCCAGTGAACTGCTATCGATACCAAAGCTGCACAAGCGAGAGGCTGCCATCTCTCGCTCCCTCGAATAAGGATTTTTTTTCGTTCTGGTGGATGGCCAACAGTGTAGTTGCTATCACAGTGTGTTAAGGCCACGCCTAGGCAAATTGTGTCTGGGCAAGTCACGGTGGTGAAAGTCTTGCACGTGCGGTCGCGTTTCCTTGACCAATGTCCGAGTTACTGATAGTCCGCCTGCAGCTTATGACCACCACGCGATGGTGACCAGAGGATAAGCTCCCAATGACATGCTGTGAGAGGGCGAGAAACATAAACGTGGAGAGAGAGAGAGACAGAGACACAGAGAGAGGAAGCTAGCGTCGGTCAGCAAGGACCTACGCTTATGGACTTCAACATGACTAGTAAGTACATTTTTGAAGTCAAGCCTCTTTCAAGCTTTGGTCCTACGCTTGGTGTGGGGTGGCTCTAAGACACCTTATGATTTGTTAAAACTAAAGAGGCTATTTCAATGACATTGGCATATGAAATGTGGCTTTCATATAGCCTCAGCTTCCTAGATGTGCGTGCTCGTGCACCCACACGTGTGTGAGCATGTGTTCAAGTGGCTACCCTAGTGGTAAACTACTTATTTTGTCAACTAGTAGACCCAGGTTCAAACTTTCAATTTTGTCCCTTTTATCAAATGATTGTGTGGGTGTAGTAATTGAACTCAAGACCTTCTTATCCATGCATTCAACCTACTGAACTTTGAGCTATCTTAGAGCTACCCTCAAATAACTTTGTAGAACTTGGTAAATGCAACCCATTAACAAAAAGACAAGAGCATATTCCTTCCAAAAAGCAACAAAATTGAGAGCCTTATAATGTCTACTCTTGCTATGCGATAAAATTACTTATAAATGAGATACTTATCCATCCATGTAATCACTTTGAAGGATGTTTAGATTTTCAACTACGTCAAATTGCCATCTTGATAAATTTCTCATGGTTTTTGGGAAGTTATTTGCAAAATCTCTTGCCACAACTCAACCAATTCAAGCTAGTTACACACCAAGCAATGGATACCCAATCCCTGCTCAAAGTGTGGGCATGTACTTTTTTGAAACTAGGCATGGGCATGGACACAATATCTCTACACAACAAAAGGACATATTTAGAAAAAATGAGAAAATAATAAATATATCATTTTTCTAATTGGCTACAAATGCAAAAAGTGCATCCTTGTCCGTCACTTTACAAAGTGGGCAAGAAAGACTCCCCATCCAAAAGTGGGCACGGAGTTCACCAATTTAGTAGGTAAAACAATAGGTCATATCCTCTTTAATGTGTAAAGAACTCCTAATACTGGACCCCTAAATAAGTGTTTTGATTCGTTAAAACTTACAAAGTGGGTATCTATCACTAAGTGTGTAACTAGCCTCATTAAACAATATACAATTTAAGAGCTGAAGATCTAAATAGCATTGATTGTTGGGGGTAAAGGCGCCTCCACCTAGCCGCCCATGTATTACTACACTGACAGTCACCGCCACTGTACACTGCAGGTGGCGAGCGCCCGTCACCGTCACTTTATTCTTTTTTCTTTTAGTGACAGTTTGAATAAAGGAAGGCCCGCCGATCACACTTTGTGACTATTGGAGTTCCCATTTCTTGCCTCTCTCTTTATTGCTCTTGCTCTCCTGCCATAGCTCTCAAGTGCAAGCCTCGATCCTTCTCACCTTTCGACTGGTATCAGAGCTCGGCTTCCTGACTCTTGAGCTTGGTTCATGGCATTCTCAGCTTTCCATCGACTCCCCACTCGAATTGGGTCTCCTTCTTGGCACCCATATCCGACTCCTTCAAGCTCCCGTCAATCTTCAGCTTTCCAAGCACCTTCTCAACCCCTTTGGGCACCCTCAAGGCATTCACACAGAGATATTGCTTCACTCTTTACAGGGTTTACCTCAGTTTTTAGCCCTCTTGAAATAGGGCAGCCATTACACTCCCAGCTCTCATTTCATATGTGGACTGCTCTCCCCTTGCTAGAGCTTGTTTGAGGCCTTCCTTGGCTTCAACCGAACCCCTCCGAAGCTTGGCCACCATTTTTTGCAGCTCCAGGACCAGCATTTACAATTGGCGAAATCACGCAGCCCTCCCATATGTGTCTTCAGCATTGACAGTCACAACAGCAGCTCTCCCCCTCCATTGGCACTTGGAAAGGCTCCATTTCGGGCATATGAATATTCTTTGATGCTTGGTTTTGATGGTTGATGTGTTGGCATAGCATTTGGACTGATTTATCATTGTTTTGGGACTGTCATAACAGTCCACAGGCAGTTTATGACAGTGTTACACTGATATTTGATGCTACAACTTGTTTGGCATTGTCATTTGATGCCCGGTTGGTCCTGTTTGATACCCGGATGTTAGGGGAATGTATGCCTATTGTTTCGCAACCATTTGGAGCTGATTTTGGTGCTAAAATTCTTAGTTTTAAACAGTAAATCACTCTGAAGTCATTTTACTCATGTATGATTTTCAAGCTATGTTTCGGGCATACATGGTGATGTATTGACACTTGGGACTCGACATAGAGCTTGGTTTTGATTCAGGATCATTGGTTGAGCTTGAGCTCTCTTTGCAAAGCATTTGGATACTCCGTCTTAGATGTACTTATGGCATGTATGTTGCTTATGTCTGACCGATCTTGACATGCTTAGCCTATGCCATTACTACATGCTAGTTACATTGTTTGAAGCTTATTGCTACTGGAGCTCGGTCGTGGCTTAACCTTGGATTCCTGGAGCTTACTTGAGCTATTTATTGGCTTGCCAGAGTTGTATCTTGGGATGTACTTGATGTCTTACATGCTTATGGATGCTACATACGGATGCTCTACCGCCTACATGTCCGGGATGTACCATTGATGCTTGATCTTGGGCACTTGTCACTGGTGCTTGTACATGCTTTGTTCGAGCTTTGTTGCTTGATATTTATGGCTTTTGTGCCAGTGGTAGCATCTTTGGATACTTGACAGCCATTGAGCAGGCCGTCTATGCTCTTTGAGCTTTTGAGACTATTTGGGATCTTTTACCCTTCAGGATGATGCATGGTTCATATGTCTTGGTTCTTCTAATGCTTATGAGCTGACTCTTTGCTTTGGGTCCCTCTCTTTGTGAGCTGACACCTACTTGTGTCAAGTCTTGGTAGTGGCAGGAACACTTTGCCCCGTTGACTGGGGGGTGTACCTACTCATTGGCAGATATTTATATGGCATGTTTGGGTGTTGGATTCATGATTATCGACTATCATATGCCTATGTTATGCCTGCATGATGCCGGCTTTGGTCTTGGCAGTATCTGATTGACTTGGGATCCGATTTTGGCACTGTTAGCTCTCATTTATTGAAATCTGTAATTTATTACAGCAAGCATATATGTATGAATTGACATGGATTTTTCATGCTGAAATATTCTGAAATGATGTACTTTCACTAGTACTTGGTGGGCAACAACTTTGGTTACACTTTTCTCGCCATTTTCTCTCGATTTTGGTGATTTTTTGGTCATTTTTTGCAGTAAAGAGCAAGCAGTTTTGAACTGTCTACAGTCTTCCAGCCTGCATTATGGCGAGTTCGTCCACTGATCATGCTATTTTCAACATCACTAAGCTTGATGGTACAAATTACTCTTATTGGAAGAGCCAGATTTGGCATGTATTGGTGCAGAAATCGTAGATCAAACCTTTGAGGTTGAGCGGGCATCCACCTGCAACTATGCCAGATGAGGAATGGCTTGAGCTTGATGAGTTATGCAAGTCCACTATTGTATTATCTCTCACAAAAGAGGTTCATTAAAATGTATTTGAGAAAGAATAGAGTGCATGGCAGTTGTGGGATAAAATCAAGAATCTCTATGACAAGAAAAGTCCAATGAGTCAAATGTATTGACTGAAGCAGCTTATGGATCTGCGCCGCATGAAGGAGAATGTGACTATGTCTGCTCACTTGAGCCAGTTCCATGCTATACTCAAGAACTTGACTTCGCAGGACATCACTTTTGCAGAGGATATCACTCCTCTTTTCTTGCTTGGTACTCTTAATGAGTCATGGGATGTATTCCACACTTCATTATGTGTCTCTACTGCTACCTTGAAATTATCTGATGTTGAGAGTGCTCTTCTGCAAGAAGAGGTTAACCGTAAGAATTTGGATGCCTCTCGTGTGTCGCATACTATGATAGTTAGATGCAGGAATGATGGATATGGAAAGCATGGCAGTAGCAGTGGCAGTGGCCGTGGACGGGATTCTCGGAAATATCGATCCAAGTCTCGTGGGAAGTCAGGTAGCAAATCCTGTGGCAGGAATGCAGATGTTACTTGTCATCGTTGTGGAAAAAAGGGCCATATTAGGCCACAATGCCATGAACTGCGCAATGAAAGGTGTAAAGATAAGGGGAAAGACAAAGTGCAGGATAAGTCTTCTAATCGCAGCATAGTGCCTGCAAAGTCCAGTGTTAAAATTGAAGAGATCAATGTTATGCAGCCTGAGGATGTTGATGTGATGATTATATCCTTGCAGCTTCTTCTAGTGCTTCGCAGATGATAGAGATACACTCTATGTATGCACTGTGTTGGCTCTTAGACTCAGGTGCATCCTTTCATGTCACACCTTGCCGAGAGTGGTTTCATTCATACCGTATTGTTTCGGGTTCTGTGCGCTTGGATGATGACAGCTCTCTTGATATTGTGGGCATTGGTGATGTTAGGCTGCAGTTTCCTTCTGGCAGCAGTTTTGTTATGCAGGATGTACGTCATGTACCTGCTTTGACACGTAGTCTCATGTCAGCTAGACAGCTTGATGACACAGGTTATCATGTATCTTTTGGAGACTCTACATGGAAGATCACTCATGGCACACTTGTGATTGCGAGAGGTACCAAGGCTGGGAGCCTCTATCCCTTGATTGTATCAGCTTCTTTCCTTGATCATGTTTTGTCTGTGGGTTCTATCCCACATGTATCTCTTTGGCATGCTCGTTTGGGCCATATGTCTTTGAAGGGAATGAAAATACTTTCTAGTTTGCAGTACTTACCGCCCCTTGATTATGCATGTTTTGATTCATATGAGCATTGTCTTTATGGCAGGCAGACTAGGTCTACGCATAAAAAGTCTGGTAGGCCACGTATGAGTGAGCCCTTGGCATTGGTACATTCGGATGTCAGTGGGCCCATGCCTTGTCAGTCTATGGGTGGTGCCAAGTATTTTGTTACTTTCATAGATGATTTTTCACGAAAATTTTGGGCTTATCCCATTAAGTTGAAATCCGATATCTTGGCTGTGTTTCAGAGATGGCTTGCATTGGTTGAGAACCAATCTGGGTACATGCTAAAATGCCTAAGGATAGATAATGGGGGTGAGTATGTCTCACGTGCTTTTGAGCAATTATGTGATGAGAGAGGTATTAAGCGTCAGTAGACTGCCCCCTACATCCCCCCAGAATGGCTTGGCTGAGCGGATGAATAGAACCATCCAGGAGCGTGTACGTACTATGCTTAGCTATGCAGGCCTACCACAGAGCTTTTGGGCTGAGGCAGCTAGTACAGCTATGCATATCATAAACAGATCACCTTCTAGTGGTTTGGATTTCCAGGTTGCCAAGGAGGTATGGACTAGAAAACCTCCCTCTTATGCGTATCGCCGTGTCTTTGGATGTGAGGCATTTTGCCATTTGCCTAGGGACAAGAGAAGTAAGCTAGATCCTAAGAGTGTCAAATGCATTTTCCTTGGTTATGGGGATGCAGGCGAGATGGGTTACCGTCTCTAGGATCCGCAGGCGTGGAAAGTCATCTGCAGTCATGATGTAGTTTTCCATGAAGACAAGATGCATAAGCAGCCTAAGAGAGTTGTTGAGATCCGCAGGGTCATATTTTAGGAGGAGCCGAGAGCTCCCGCACAACTTGTTGGACAGCCTATAGCTGCAACAGATACTCATGGTTAGGGTGTTGGACAAGCAGTTGGGCAGACAACAGAGCCTACCGTGAGATGGTCTACTAGAGACAGACGTCCACCTAATAGATTTCAACCTCGATGCATTATGTCTTGGTTACAGATGCAGGAGAGCCTTTCACTTATGATGAGGCTATGCGCAGGAGTGACAGTCACTCCTGGAAGAGGGCTATGCAGTCTGAGATAGACTCCTTGTATAAGAATGAGACTTGGGATTTGGTTTCCTTGCCTAAGGGCAAGAAGGCTTTGCCATGCAAGTGTGTGTACAAGCTGAAAAGTACCCCTGGACACCCCAAGCCGGCATACAAGGCTAGATTGGTAGCAAAGGGTTTTAAGCAGGAGCATGGTGTGGACTTTGATGAGGTCTTTTCTCTTGTGGTTAAGATGACTACCCTGTGCTTAGTCTTGGCTTTGGTTTCTTAGCTTGACTTGGATTTATACCAGATGGATGTCAAGGCGGCTTTCTTACATGGGGACTTGCTTAATGAGATTTATATGGAGCAGCCTAAGGGCTTTACAGAAACCTGGCAGGGAGCATCTAGTGTGCAAATTGAAGAAAAGTCTTTATGGCTTGAAACAGGCACCTAGGGAGTGGTATCATAAGTTTGATGCCCTTATGCAGTCACAGGGCTATAACAGGAGTGTTATGGATCCGTGTCTTTACACAAAGAAAGCCCGTGATGATTCTTTATTGATTTTGATACTCTATGTAGATGATATGATGATAGTTAGCAAGGAAAGCTCATGATGAGCTAGATGCTCTTAAGGCTCATCTTAAGAAGAGCTTTGAGATGAAAGATCTGGGACAGGCCGCTCACATACTTGGTATGTGCATTAGACGCGATAGGCATCAAGGACTCCTCTACTTGTCACAAAGGGAGTACATTCATAAAGTCCTTGAGTGCTTTCGCATACAGGACGTAAAGCCTATTGGCTGTCCATTGCCTTCTTATGTGAAGGTATCACAAGCTGATTGTCCGCAGACAGATGAGCAGAGGGCCGAGATGGCCAAGATTCCCTATGCATCCGTAGTTGGGCTGTCTTATGTATGCCATGATAGCCACTCGTCTAGATATTGCCTTTGCAGTTGGTGTTGTGGCACGCTATATGGCTACACCTGGCAAGAAGCATTAGGATGCCGTGAAGGGTATCATAAGGTACCTGAAGGGCACTGCAAATATGTGCATATGCTATGGTAGCCGGGATACAGGAGTCATGGGGTATACTGACTTTGATTATGCAGGACATGCTGATAGTAGGAAGTCCACTTCCTGCTATGTATTCACCTATGCTGGAGATACTGTTTCTTGGATGTCTAGGGTATGCATGGCCCTTTCTACTATAGAGGCCAAGTATGTTGCAGCCACTGAGGCTTGCAAGGAGGCCATTTGGTTGGGTCGTTTGGTTGTTGACCTTGGTATTGATGGTATCCCTACATTGCATTCGGATTCTATGAGTGCTATTCAGTTAGCCAAGAATTCGGTCTTCCATGCAAAGACGAAACACATTGAGGTGAGATATCACTTCATATGTGAGGTTTTTGAGGACAAGTCTGTTGATCTTGTCAAGATCTCGACTGAATCTTGCATATCTGCTCACGAAAAGCCTCTCTACAGAGCGCTTTGCCTTCCTCAGGAGGTTGATGGGCGTGGGATGAGATGACGTCTTTCCTCATCCTGTTGTACATGTGTACATGTCGTACTATTTTTTCCTTTTTCTTTTCACTCCTCACTAGGGCAGATTCACCTTTAAGTGGGAGGTTGTTGGGAGTAAAGGCACCTCCGCCTAGCCGCCCGTGTATTACTACACTGACAGCCACCGCCACTGCACAATGCAGGTGGCGGGCGCCCATCACCATCACTTTATTCTTTATTCTTTTAGTGATAGTTTGAATAAAGGAAGGCCTGGTCACACATTGTGACTGTTGGAGTTCCCATTTCTTGCCTCTCTCTTTTTTGCTCTTGCTCTCCCGCCATAACTCTCGAGTGCAAGCCTCAATCCTTCTCACCTTTCATTGATGATATGCCTCCAAGAAGCTTGAATATGTGTATCCATGTGATGGATACCTTGGCTTTCCATGAAGTGAACAACAATATCCACCAATGGTTCTTCAGTCTCTCTCTCTCCCTCTCCTCTCTCTCATGTTGGGGAGCAACCATTGATATGTCACTCCCCTCTATATTATATATCACTTACCATATTCTCTCTCTCTCTCTCTCTCTCTCTCTCTCTCTCTCTCTCTCTCTCTCTCTCTCTCTCTCTCTCTCTCTCTCTCTCTCTCTCTCTCTCTCAAACAACACATTAATAGTTCTTTCTCTTTAACTTATTAACATCACTAGATTAAGCTTATGTGCTTATTTTTTATAATACTATCACAATGTTAGTGGTTTAATTGCACATACATAAGCGTAATCATACATATATACATTCACTTCTCCCCATCTCCTTCTTTGCACATATTTTATAAATACATCTTGATGTGCTAATACTTCAATTATGCATCCATGAGCGAAACCACATACACATACACATATACTTACATATTCCTCTTTCTCTTTCTCTTGCTCCCTCTCTTCCTCATCCGATTAGACTTATGGCTAGTTGCATTTATTCAGTTAATTATTTTTCTCACATGATTTTCTAAATTTTTGGTAGCTAATGTATAGAGCAAGATAAATTGGATACGTGCGGCAAGTGCAATTTATGCCATAGACTTCCTCATTGAATTATTTAAGTAGCCACATTGTTGTTTACTCTAAGACATGCACACACCCTCTTTGTAAATATTTATTAATATTTGAGATTTTAAGAGATATACTGAAGATATTCTAAAAATATTTTATGGCTCTCAACAGTTTTGAGTTGTGCAATTGATTGCAACCATTTATTCAGTGAACTCAAACTCTTTTATGAAAATAGTAATTGTAAAGGACCTACCTGTGGGTAAACCAAGATTTATTTTAATATTATAAATATGGCATGGAGGAGATGCCCACTCCATGTTGGGGGGAGATTGCACCCAATAGTGTGTCGCTTAATTTTGATTTACTCTTCTTTAAGCCTATTTTGAGTTTTGTTAACCTCGAATGTTAACCCCAATGAGAGATTGGAAAAAGAAAATTCAAAAATATGGAATAATGTGAAAAAAGACAACTCGAAAAACGAATAGAGGAAAGGTCAAAAGCACAAAAGGTCAAGTCAAAGGCAAATGCACATTTTAAGGTGCAAAGACACCACTAAAATTTTGTAAAAGTGTGCTAAGCTCCCTCCTATGCAAATTGTAATCTAGACGAGTATAGGTGAAGGAATAAGGCAACTAGAAGGGAATAGGAAAAGAGGACCTTGGCAAAATGCTCGGTCATGTAAAAAGGGGATGGGTGCCCAAGGGATCTAGGGTTTGTATATAAACTCAAAAAGTGAATGAGAAGCCCATTCTTTGGTGTATGGCTAGAATGGTTTTTTCTTCTTCTCTTCTTATCTCCTTCTTGTTTATGTGTGCTTATGTTTGAGAGAGGGAGTATGAGAGTGTGAGGGAGTGAGTGTGTGAGGGTGAGGAACCGGGGTGGAGAAGCTCTCCATCTTCTCCTCTCTTCTTCTCTTCTCTTCTCTTGTTTCGTGTGCGACTATGGAGGAGCTCAAAGGAGGAGGCTTAAGGTTGCTTGAGCTCGCATCTAGGATCATGGAACTATTGAAGTACTTGAGGGAGGAGGCTACTCATTCAGGCATCAAGGTAAGCTCACTACACCCATAGGAACAGAAGTGCATTGGCTAGGTGTCAGATATCCATTAGAGCTCGCTTGAAATGATTGAAACAATAAGCGGTCCATGGGTCTTGGTGGTCAAGCCTAAGTGTTCCATTGCTGGGACCAGGGTGGAGAAGCTCTACATCTTCTTCTCTCTTATTCTCTTCTCTTCTCTTCTCTTGTTTGGCATGTGGCTATAGAGGATGGAGCTCAAAGGAAGAGGCTTGAGGTCGCTTGAGCTTGCAGAGATAGCCATTAGAGCTCACTTGAAACGCTTGAAACAATAAGTGGTCCGTAGGTCTTGGCGGTCAAATATGAGCTCCCGCTACATTTTGGTTCCATTTTTGAGACAACAGATTCAAGCTTGAGCACTTGTGTGCTTCAAATCCAGTTCGAACTAGGGTTTCATCCTCGAAATCGATGCTTGGTATAGGTAGGAGATTTTGAAGTTTAATCTTCAATGTAAGTAAGTATTTTGGGTTTTGATGTTTAGATGAGTATGATAAATCATTTCCGTACTTGAGTTTTGATTTTTGTTGCATTTAGAGTAGGATAGGATTGAGAGATTGAAGCGAATCGCTTTAGGGTTGCTGCTTGTAAACACGCCCAAAACAAGGCAAAAACAAGGGAAATTTGGGGTTAAAATCCATTAACAAGGCATGAGTACTAATGGGGCAACACTCGGGCATTGGAACAAAGGTTTAAGACCCAAGGAAGGGGGGTTGAAGGCTCATTTTTAGCTTTAGTAGAGAGAGAGAGAGAGAGAGAGAGAGAGAGAGAGAGAGAGAGAGAGAGAGAGAGAGAGAGAGAGAGAGATATATATATATATATATATATATATATATATATATATATATATATATATATATATTAGGGCTTACAACGGATTTATCAGCTTGTGCATGAGTTTTCCAACCATTCCGGGTATATAAAAACCTTGTCCCTTGTCCATTCTTGCATTCTGGAAGTGTATGTGACCTTACATGCCATAAATCATCGCCCACGAATCGAACTTTTACCTTTGTTGTCGTTGTACCATCAGAATCATACCAGGTCGACAGAGTCCAATTCACACACACACACACACACGCACACAAGCACGCACGTACGCACGCACGCTCGCACACACACACACACACACACACACACACAAAAGCAAGGTTGACTACACTTGCACAACCTCTCTTCAAGTTGTAAGAAGCACTTCATTCAAAGATAGTGTGGTATGGATAATGGGAGGTGATTGATATAGGGCTCTCATATGGCCATTCTATCTTTTAATCTTCTCTCTTACTCCCCCTCCTTTCCCTAGTTCCTTAGGTCCCACTCTCATATCTACAAAACCTTCACACCATTACATCAAGTGTAGGGCACAATAGCCATTTCATAGATCAATTTGCAACTTCAAAGTCCTTCCTAGATCAGTGGATCTATGCTCTGTGTGTGTGCGCGCGCGTGCGCGCGCGCACGTGCGTATGCATACGTGTGTGTGCAATGCCATAACAAGGTAGTTTGTGTGTTTGTAGAGTAGGATACATGTCATTCACACTTAGTTTGCTCCTTTAAAATTGCATATTGAGACTAGATATAGGTAAAATGGTGATCGGAACAAGCTAATCAATGTTCATTTTGGAGCAGCAAGAAGAGCTAGAGGGAAACTAATGCATGCAACAAGTTGAAGCTATGTAGGGAGGTTGTCCTTTGATGCATAAAGAAAACAATTGATAGTTTTTTAGTTGGAGCTCATGTTATCCTACACACACACATGACGTACTGGGATGGTTGGACATATTCCTATTATTTCAAGAGCTTTAACCATAAGATTGGCAACTATCTCTCACCTAGACTCTCACATGTGAACTTGAGATTAGTTTGTAATATACACGTTGTGCATGCCCTCTACGTAGAAGGTCACATGTAGCGCACTTCAAGATCCAAGGGGCACCTCCTAAACTGTCAAGCCCTCTATAGCCTTCATCATGCAAACGAGAGCATACTAAGGCATTGAGGGAGCATGAGAATGGATGAAGGCTTCACCCTCTTGGTCCCTTACCCTCAATCTCACTCTCTTGCTCTCAACTCACCTCTCTCTCTCTCTCTCTCTCTCAAAATGCAAAACCTAGAAGGCAAGGAGCAAAATTTGGCACACACAAGAATAGCCATTTCTAATATTTCTCAACTCTTTTTATACACAAAGTAGGGCTAAGGTTTCCCCTTGATTCTTGGGCATCTTCCCCATCTTTTGGCCATAGATTGGTCTTCCTCTCTTAGTAGGCACCTACTTCTTGTGTCCATGCTAGTGTTTCAAAGAAAATTACAATCTACACAAGAGGGAGCCCGGCTCTTGATACATCAAATGGTATCTTCCAAAAAAACATCTACAAAATTCCAAAAATTTCATGGCTTGCCTATTCTCCTCTTTCTTCATTTTCTCGTATAAAAAATTGGTTTACATTTTGCCCCCCTCCTAGTGGAATGCTAGTCCCATGGCACTTATGTTGAAGAAGCTTGATGTGGTTGGCGAGAAGTGCTACGCTAGTTGATGAAGAGATCATGGAGGGCTATGTTCTTGTGATAGTGTGGTGAAGAGGGAATTGGTGGTCGTTGATGATGAAGGAAGTTGTATGAATTGGAAAGTGGGGCCACTAATGGTGATGGGTCTTCATGTCCTTGTCATGATGCTCTCATTGAGGGTGTGACTACCTATCCTGGTGATGTGAGGTGCATGTGCATTGAAGCTAGGAGACGGATTGAGTTCCAAGTAAACTTGGAATGTTGTCCCACACTTGAAAACCCATTTTGTGAGAGGTTATTGTGATGTGCTAACCCCAAGGAGACAAGTTTTCTAAGCAAGCTTAGGATGTCCTACCCTTGATGGGCCCTGAGGTTGTGATGTGGGGAAGTAGCTATGATGTAACCCCTAAGTGCTATGTGTGTGTTTCTCTCTTATTTTTTCTTCTCTTTTATTTTGTGTGTGTAATAAAGTATAAGAGGACAAATAGTACATCACTTAGAAACTGGCCTAAGCACATGTCAGAGACATCCCTAGCTAAGCATATACCCTTTTAAGGAGTTACACAACCGCAAGTGAGACTTTGGATAGAATGGATGCATGTAGATGGCAAACCTATTGCATAGCACATCTTTTAGCATCTTAGTACAATAGGTAGGTAGTAGCAAGGCTGGGAGATGAAGGTGGATCATTGCTACTCAATTGCTTCCTGTGTTGACATCAAAGAAGAGTGATGGGAGCCACTCTTCATATGATGCAATGGGCTATCGAAGTAGTATGATGAGTGTGTGTAGGTAATTGCAAGTTGTTATGAAGGCAAGGTCTGGATAGTTGGTAAATTTCTTCAGAAAATATATAAAGGAGGGAATGAGCTTGAAGGGCTAGAATTGGTAAATCTTCTTTTTCTCAATGGCCTTTACATTCAAAATCTTCAATAAGTTGTACCTCCCATGCTCTTATTTGTCATGTTCACTACCATGTTGGTGGGGATAGGGACATAGGAGTGGATTTGGTCATTTGAGCTCATCGGAGTAATTAAATGCATTCCACACTACTTTTCTTGCTCCAAGAGAGGGTACTTCCATTTTGGCTGTCTTAGCCAAGGCTTCTTGAGGATTCATAGTGAGATATTTGCTGATGCCCCCCGTAAATTGACATGATGCTTTGAAGGCACAAATATCCACTTGTTGAGCCCATTTCTTAACTCTGCCTTTAGCAGCTCAAGTAAGTACTTGAACTGTTTGTGGGGATAGGGGTTCCTTGAACCTATCGGCCTTATTGATCTTAAAGTCAAAAATTACTATCCCATTAGACTTTTCTCGTGCCCTATACCTCTAAAGTTTCTCCTCATGACACTCTTTTGCATTGCCCTCTTCTTCATTCTTCATGAGCTCAAGTGGAATGGGGTGGTTTGATACTTTTGGGGTTGTACCTTAAGTTCTTCCATCATGACATCATAAGCCTCTCTTTGTTGTTCAGCAATTTGCTTTGTAGTGGGTCTTGCTATGAAGTCATCAAATGGTGATAGATCAAGAAGATCTATTAGTGGTGCCATGACAATTAGTGGTTCCAAAGCAACAGGGGACGTAGGAGGGGAAGACTCGTCCTCTAGAAGCCTGATTGCTTCTAATTCTCAATCCTCACACCCCTTCTATCGTAGATACCATATGAGGTCTTGCTTTGTGGTCTCGACTACCATCAAACTAACTTCCTTGATTTGTTCTATATTGCCTAGGATGCTGTGTACAATTCCAAGCTATGTCTTGAACTTGTGTAAATCTTTAGCTTGTGTTTTGCAAGCTCTAAGGATATATTCTTTGCAAATTTTTTGCTGCTTAGTAATGATATACTTGTGGGTGTCCAATTGAATCTCATATTGGGATTCTTCATACAATGCCACGCCTAGATTGTTGGATGGCTTTAAGAGTATTTCCCGATGTAGATGTTGGGCTTCCCCCTCCACAGAGTTCATAGCTTGGGGTAGCTTGTCCCTTATTATCTATTACAAGGTATCAAAAGTGCTCTTCCATTGCTCTCTATCTTGTAGGTGCTGCTTGTGCTCTCTCTCCTTATGTTATACTTTGGCCTTCTCCTAAGGAAGCTCAAGGTTGTTTTGAGTTAGTTTGACTAGTTACTTGCTCAGCTTATCATTATCACTGTTGTATTCTCTCACGTCTATCTTTCTTTCTTCAAGCTCTTTGACAATTTCTTGTAAGACAACCTTCTTATATTCTAGAGGTTTTTGAATGTCTTCCTTTAGCACTACTTCCTTTCTATTAGTTTTTTGGGGTTCCTCCTGCACGGATATCTCTTTTTCCTCCAAATCCTTTTAAAACCCTTCTCTTAAGGAGTTCTCCTTCTTTGCTATGTCTTATGGACTTCTATCTACAAGGAGGCCTTCTTATCTTGTAGCGCTTTTTGGAATTCTTCCCTCCATGTGGCTTCTCTTTTGTTGAGTTCCTCAAATTTTCCTTCAAGTTCAACTTCATTTTCTTCTAGCTTTGTCTAGAACTTTGAAGCCTAATTTTTTGCCTAAATTTCTCCTACTTCTCCTTAAGCACATCTACCTTGGCTCTTTTCAACTCCTCACATATATTTCCCAAAGTCTCTATGCTACCCATTTTACCTTGTGGCATTGAGTGCTTCTACATGCTTTTAATGGATTCCACATGTTGTTGTCTTTCTTTTACTGGAGCATTGAGTTTGTAGACCCTTCATCCACATTTTATTTACCATTTTTGGAGCTCTATCTCCTCTTTCAATTAAGATTGCACTTATATGTTGATGCATCAAGGTTTAAGAGACTCTTTGATAGCCTTTGTAAGTTCCTCTCTCTCCTTTGCACTGCCATTTGTTCTTTTTCAGGCTCCCTTTTTTCAAATTCCAACCTTAGAGAATTTTGAAACCTTCTCCACTAGCATCCTATATTCTTCTTTCATAGTCTCTTCCCTTTGCCTTGTCCATCACTTAGTCTACTCTTCTTTTTCATGTTCCTCTAAGATGGGTGGTGGGTGAGGTATTAATTGGGCTCCACCCATACCTAGATGGATGGTAATCACATGAGTCTATGCACCACCCTAATTAATGGTGGTATTTTTAGTCTCCATGCAGTTCAACTTGGAGGTGGTGTCCCGCTCAAAGAGCTTGTCAGTCTTGGTAAGAGACTTAGTAATACACTCTATCCATAATGCATTTAGATCATGATTTTTAATATTCTTGTCATATTATCCTCCATGAACCATTTACATCCGATGAGCTGGTTGCTTGTGGGCTTGTTGTAGGTGAAGAGGTGGTGGAGCACTTTTGTTGTAACCTTTAGTTCCTCATCCTTTACACCTGGCAGAAGCACCCCTTTTTGGGTTACAACTTGGTCCTTCCATTGTTTGATACCACTATTAGCTTTTTAAGCCTTAACATACTTCCTTGATTTTCTTTTTATGCCCAAGGTTCTTTCCAACAACTCTGAGGTGAGCTCAATGATGGTCGTACGGGTTTCCCAACAGTTTGCATTCTTTGCATCGAATCTTATTTTGAAGGCATTCTTTTTTGTTAGATAGTAGTAAATTGCAGCTTCATAGGTTGATAAATAAATGGGGGTAAAAGAGCTTTAAACAAAGATATCAGGTTTGCACTTTGCTACCTTCTCTTTAAGTGACTGGTGATGCTTTATCAAGCTGTTGAAGTTGTTGGTACTTTTGAATCAAATATAGCCTACTTCATACATGCTTACTTGAATGCTGAAGTTTTCTCACTATAGGCCGTGAAGATTTTCTTATCCTCATTGAGAGGATCCTTGACAATGACTTTTTTGATTCTTGGCTGCTCCAATTCTTGCAAACCATGGGAGTTTTTATGAGTTATTTTTTCACATAAAATGCTCACCAATATTTTATTTCCAAGTAATTCTAACCAATAATTATATATCTATGCATTTTTTACAATTGAAACTCACAACTTACTTACATTTGCTTACAATAAATTGTTACTTGTTTGCTGGATATGATTGGATGATCTTGGTAAGTTGCTTGTTGATCGTTGTTGGTTACCTTGATCATTGGTTGGCATTGGTCTCCCTCCTCCCTCGTGCAAAAGTGAGTCAAGCTTTCCAGCTTGGGAGAGCGAGTTATGTGTGGCATAATATTTTTAAGAGTTTTGTGTTGTTATGGTGTTATTGTTATTTACAATAGAGTGGTTGGTTTTATTTTTGTACAAAGGATAGGATTCCAAAATCCAATAGTTGTAGAAATTTAGGTTGTACTCCAATTCAACAAGAGAATCTAGGTTGGCAAGTCAAACAAGAAGCTCATAGGCATGAAATAAGGTCATCTAGGAATGATGGTCCTTTGAAGCAACTACTGGGGTGACATGGAGTTCTTCTTCAAACAAATTCTTGTCACAAGGAGCAGATGGTGAAGCATCTTATCGAGGAGTGGATGTTGGAGCAACTCTTTTGGTGGAGTTAGCACACCAAACTCAATGATGGCATGGAGAGAGGTGGTTTCATAGTACGTAGAATCATACTTTAGGAAGCTTACAATCTTTCTACATTTGGCAATGGTGATGATCTTGCTTCAAAGTGTAGTTGCTTCATATCAAAGGGTATACCATTTATTCAAGAAATGAGTGGTAGAGCTGCATAAATGTTGTAAACTATTGATAGCGCAAGGGCCCTTAAGAATTGTATTTTTCACATATGATGAAAGTATTTGACACATTTTTGTTTGTTTCTATGGGATTTCTCTTGTGTTAATTGATTTAGAACTATTAGACTTTTGTAGGAGGTGTTCTTGTGTCTTACCATGTAAGGTACCACCAAGATGCCAACAAGAGCATGTTAAGGTCGGCTAAATCTGAGGTCCATGAAGAAAAATAGTTTTACAAAAGTGCTAAAAAAGAGAGTCTAGTTGTACAAAACAATCTACGATTGGCTTCTTAGAGAGCATCAACAAGTCTACAACCCATTTGTAGATTGATTGACATTATTGTGGTCTCTTGATGTTGGCCAGTGGAGGAGGTTGCTACCTACTAATCCTATATGGGGTAGATATATAAATATAAAAAAGAATTGCCTCTTCTAAAGGTAGAAAATCTTTTTCTAGGCACATAGGTGAGGTGGGTGTTGACAATTTCAATGAGTGATAGGCTTGGTCTTCCTAAGGGGGTGGAGTAAATGGAGGAGGAGAAGGAAGAGGAGAGGTTGAGGAAGAGCCCTATTCCATGGTAGGGGTGTGGTGCTTGGGCTCTATGTGATTTGGATTGGAAGAGGTAGTGGAAGGGGTTAGTTTCAAAAAAGGTGAGTTGTGGGAGCCTTTTCTCTCGATTGCCAAGACCCATCGATTGCTTATTGCTTCAAGTGTTTCAAGCCGAATGCTATGGCTACCTCTCATATAGCTATATGCTCTCTCAATCCTACGAGTGTAGTGACCTTACCTTGATGCTCGATTGAGTAGACTCCTCCCTCAAGCACTCTGGTAGCTCCATGATCCGAGATGCAACCTCAAGCAAGCTCAACCCTCTAGCTCCATCCTCCATAGCCTCACACATGAGACAAGAGAAGAGAAGAGAAGAGAAAAAGAGAGGAGAAGATGGAGAGCTTCTCCACCATAGTCCCTCATCCTCACTCACTCACTCACTCACTCATTCCCTCACACACTCTCTCTCAAACACAAGCACAAGCATAAGCAAGGAGAAGAGAAGAAGAGAGCCACTTTAGCCACACATCAAGAATGAGCTCCTCCATTCACTTTTTAACTTTTATGCATGCCCTCATCCCTTTGGGCACCCATCCCCTTTTTTATATGATCGGCCATGTTAGCCAAAGTCTTCTTTCCTCATGTCTTCCTTCTTTTCATGGTTCTTTTGCTCTTGCATTTCTACATTTACAATTTGCACAGGAGGGATCTTGGCGCTCTTTTATAAAATGAATTATGTTGCGCCCTGTGCTTTCCTTGCTAGAATCTTTAGTGCTTATAAAATGGATTACATTGCACCCTATGCTTTCCTTGCTAGAATATTATGTGCACTTTGCTAGAATCTCCAGTGTTCTCCTACTTTTTTTTAAAACTTGCCTTCTCTTCCACTTTTCTTGCCTGGGCAAAATGAGCTTCTCTATTTACTTTTTGACTTGGGCTTCCTTGGTCTTCCTCTACTTCTTTTTGGGTTTTATGGTCCTTGTCATGCCGCTACGCGCACACTGTGTAAAAAAATCTAGAGTGTGGCTTCCTTTTAGATTTAGAGAGCCAATGCCACTTTAGGCATTAGTATTAGTGTCAATGGTTTAAAATATTAGATTTTTTTGGACAAGTTTTTAGTCAATTTTTGATATTCTAGATATTTTCTCTTGTAAAAATCCATAAAACTATAGATAACTTCTAGATTAGGAGGACATGTAAAAGAAAGCATGTAGCTTTCAGCTAATTTGAGAGGATTTTGTAAAAAAAAGAGTTTAGCGAAATCATGTGACGCGCGATTGCTGTTTTAAGGCAGTGAACAGCACTCCGAAAGTGGGAGATGAAGAAGGAGTGATCTGGCAAGATTCTGGCTAGGTGTCCTGGTATTTAACCCCCCTTTCGGAGCCATTGGAAGCATCAAATTGGTGATCTGAGCAGCATAGAGGAAGGTATTATTTTGTGCACGTTTTTGTGTATTAGAGTTATATTATCTCATAATGCTAAAAGAAACTGACAGGCTTCATCTCTGTTAGTATTCTTCTATATTTTCTAATTCTTTTTGGGAGTATTCTTCTACATCTTCAATCTCTTCGAACCCCTTCTCTTCCGTCTACTCCTCTCCTTGAATCTACCTACACCCTGGTGTCTCTTATCTTCAAGAACTTGGCTTGAAACCTTCAACCTTTCTCTTATCTCTACCGTCTTCGAAGTCAAAGCTCTTGAATCTCCATACATTCTTCTCTTGCTAAACCCCTGTGGTGACCTTCAACCCTATGCACTGCGACATTGGTGAACCCGACATGAAGGTCGGTGTAAGAGAACTCCAAGATGGGGGATTCTTCAAGAGATACTCTACAACAATTGGTGCGCATACTGCAGCAGACTCAGCAACAACAAATCCAAATGCTACAATAACAACAACAAAGGCAAGATGAAGAGAAGATTGATTCCACAGCTATCAAGGCCCTAGAGAAAGTTGGGTGTGAATTAAAATAATTTAATGGTCAAAATGTCTCTGTTTTTATTTCACTTATATGTTGAAAAAAATGCTATTCTTTGGTGTACCACGACATGCATGGAGCCGTTATTTTGCCAGACTAGCCAAGCATGGCCTTCAAGAAAGAATCCACGGTCTTTTTTAACAAGATGCGGATTGGGCTACATTCAAAAAAGCCCTACGCGAAGAATTCTTCTTAGAAGACTCTAGCCTAATGACGAAGAAAAGTTTCACTGAATGGGTTGAAAAACCCAACAAAGGTTTAGTTGCAACAGCTCTATACCATGAGTTTGAAAGTAAATTTGGACAATTTGATGTTGAAGACCAACAAAGTATGGAAGGTCAGAAGATTGAATTGTTCCTTAAGGCTACAGATCCCATTCTACAAGAGAAGCTTTGCTGATCACCTAGAAGATGCTACCTCCGAATCAGGAGTCAAGACTGCATGGACAGATGTTAGTGATGCAGTTAACATAATTGCTCGAAGAGAGCAGATGCGACTAAGATTGGGCTCTACCACTTTTTTATGTAGAATGAGAAAAAAATTAAGTGAGCTCTTTGATGACTTTATTGACAAACACTCTACCTCTGTCCTCACTGACCAATTCAATTAGAGTGTCATACTTGGTGAAGATATCCCCCCGAAATAAACATTTAACAAAAGAGTTGGTGACATTGTCTAGTAGAGGCCATGCTTCTACCCATTTGGTGTAATAAGTTGTTTTGTCATTAGGATATACTTGTTTTTGGTGTAAGAAGTAGCTGGAGAAATAGGACCGATGAAGTCCAATCTTCATTTTTGGAACAACTCCAAAGGTAGAATTGGTTAGAGTGGCAAGTGATTATTGGCTCTAGGTTGACCTAATGTTTGGAAATAATCATAGTGTTGGACCCACTTGGGGGCATCATCATGCATGACTGGCCACAAAAGCTAGCTTGCTGGATTTTGAAGATTTTTACTTCAGCAGAGAAGTGATTGCGAGTAATTCCTTGATGGACTTCCTTCAAGACAACAAGTTGCTTCATTGGGAGTACCACTCTTTATAGTACTCCAGAGAGAGTGCAGTAATACAATTGGCCCATGATAACCTTAAAACACTGGCTCTTTGGCTAGTCATTTTCATTGGTCCTTCTAGAGATGGGGTGGAGGTATGCTGATCTCTAGAAAAGCCATCATTTCTTCATACCATGACCACAGAGGGTTTGGTGGCTCAAGTTCTAGTGCATCCATTTTTGCTACAAATAATTGTGCATTCGAGAAGTCATCTTTGATACTAGTTTTTGGAGGTTCTCCTAAATCAAGGTGGGATAGAAAGTCAGCAATGACATGCTAGGTTGTGGGATAATGTATTACTATGTATTCAAATTCTTGTAGCATCTGAATCCATCTAGGGATTTGCATAGTGACATTTTACTGCTTGGGAAAGTAGACTAAAGCTAAATGATTCACATGAAGAACAAAAGTGTGTTTGCACAAATAATGCTAAAACTTCTTGATTGAGTAGATCATGCCAATACATTTTTGTTTGGTGACTAAATAGTTTCTCTTTGCATGGGTCAATCATATGCTTGCATGAAACACTGGTCAAAACCATCCATTGGCATCTTGTTGCGTAGAAGCACACTACCAATAGCCATGTTAGAGGCATCAACAAATACATGGAGAGTTTTTTCCCAATCTGGTGGGATCATGATAGGGGCTCTAGAGAGTAATAGCTAAAGGAAATGGAATGCTAAGTCGGCTTCTTCATTCCATTGATAGAGAGGTTTAGCCACATATACTAATTTCTTCAAGGGGCTAGCCAAGTTTGCCAAAAGTCGTAGGTGGTGGAAATGCCACTAGATTTGACTTAGGAATTTGAGTAGCACAGATAGTGAGTTTGATACTACAGCTTGCATGATTATGGCCACCTTGGTGGGGTCAATGGCAATGCCAACTTGAGAAATGATGTGGCCAAATACTTTTCCAAAGACACCAAAAGTCAAATAAGGTCCAGACACCATAGATTATTGAAAGGAGCATTCTTGAGGCCACCCACATCACTACACTGACATACATTCCCCATACTATGGTGAAGGCTATTTTAGATTGATATTCTAAAGCTCAAACTTGTTTGTATCAACTGAAACCATTTAGAGAGGAGTACATCTTATGGCCAGCCACTTTGTCCAATGTAGTATCCAAATAGGGGATGGGAAAGGGATCTAGGATTGTGGCTGCATTAAGCTTTTTGTAGTCCACATATATTTGTAGCTTCTTGCTCTTTTTCGAAACTATGACAATCAAGAAAATCCAATTTTCTCAATCTACTAGAGCAATGAATCCAAGTCATAGTAGTCGATCTGACTCCTCTTTAATCTATTTGGCCATGTGAGGGTTTATCCTGTAGCACTGCATTCAGACTAGGACAACATCTGGTTTCAGAGGAATTTGGTGCTGATAGAAGTGAGGATCCAATCCTTTCATCTCGAGTATACCTAGGGAAAAACATCTTTGAACTTAGTCAAAAAATTGATTAGTTGCTGATGAAAGTCTATGAGCACTGATCTTGATTGGTTTGGTCTTCTCGTCGTGGGCCAATATATACTATGTCCAATTCATCTTCCTTTATCCTTATGACCTTTAGTATTTTCACCTTAAACTCATGATTTTGATTTAGGATTTCTTTGATGTCAATACTAGCAATCTTATCAGTATCAGTATTATCTTTTTTACAATCTAGATTCAGAGTTTCGAAACTATTTGGACTATTGTCCTTTTCCTAATTCTCTAGGACTTCAGTTTGCAGACTTTGTGGTTGCATGTACTGCTCATTGAATTGTAGAATATTAATGAGACACTAGGGTTGTAAATTGGCATTAGCCTTTGAGAATTCCTCTTCTTCATTATTATTTAAGCCTTCTACCATATTACCAATGACAACCAGTCTACAATGTGGGGCAACACTGGTTAAGAAGATAGTTACCTTATGTTGATTCCTGCAAATTGTAAGTTTGTCTTTATCCCAATTATGGTTGATTTTTGCTTGTTGGCATAGCCAAGGTATTCCCAAAAGTAGGTGGTAATCTTTGTTGGCATGCTCCATATTCAACATAACTTATGAAACCAAAAATTGAATTGTGGCAATTTCCAGAAGTACAAAGCGGATGATATAAAGAGTCTTATTTGTCGTTTGCTGATTGGCCATCCTTACCAGGAAGGGAGTTAGTTTCCAATTCACCAATCCCAATTTTTAACAAGTCACCCAGTGTGATGATGTTGGATTATCAAATGATAACCACGGTAAAGATTGCAAGATGAATCCAAAAGATCATACTAGTCAATATAAAGCCCCGAGCGCTAATCCCAGCAGAAGTAGAAGACAACCACCTAGTGCTAAGCCCACAATAACAGAAGGGAATACACCAAATACTTTGATTGTTTCGAACTCATCCAAAGGATCAACCAAATTGGGACCCATGAATATTACGGTGCCACTAGGTGACCTCTTAGATCTTCTCCTAGCTTTCAAGGGTCACCTCTTGAAGATGATTCAACCAAGGCACCTTGTATTACTAGAACTAGAAGTAGCACCTATGATGGCCTATGCTCTAAAGGTAATAGTTCAAAAAATCCAGCAAGATCCGATGCTTATATACCCCTATCCGATCTAACCATTCCGGTTATTCCTATTTAGTGCAAGCAGAAGATCATTTGGAATGTCCTCCTTGATAGTGGATCAAGGGCTATTTCTCACATGGCATTAGGAGAGGAACTATTCAAGCATGAGATAGTTGTTGATGCAATAGTGAATTGGACATGGCTGAGGCTACGCTGAGCTAGCTTTTTGTCTCCCTTGTGAACAAACTTCCTGCTCTAATGTAAGTCCTAGCCAGTGATGAGTTCAAAGCGCATGATGAATTTCAGCAGTTGGTCAGACAAAGAAAAAGCTGACAATCATTTGACAGATTTGAAGGGCCATGGTCCCCATCTTCATTCCTAGGCCTGTAGCGTTGAATGCTCCTATGTTGGAAATAATCCTAAAATTTCGATAATCTTCAGCTTTCATCCTGTATATGCTGTATTTAATTGAAGGTATTTTGTGATCCACATTGGAACCCCTTAGGGTTTTAGAGGCATTTATTCTACTTAAAAAAAGTAAATTACCAGTTTTTTTTGGTTTATTGAGTCTTTATAGATGATTTCTTTTCAAACGATAATTGTGTTTGCTTGTCTAGATAGAATGTATGCATCTCAGCTCATGTGCAAACTTGTCCTTACATTTGTGTTCACACGTATGTTTATCAGTGCACATGCACATGGTCAAAGTGTTAAGGGTATCCAAGGTTTATAGTCCTAGCTTGTGTCCAATCTTTAGCTACAGTTGCTGACATGCTTTGAATAAAATTGTCTCTCGTCAAGGTGTGCCCCCATGGCTACTGAAGAAGTGGGTCTCCATGTAGCTGAGGAAAATGATCATTTCAAGGTGGCAAAATTATCCTTGTGAATGGTAGGGTTTGATTCCCAAATTCTATTGAAGGCTGACTTCCAAGAATGACCTGTGAGGCTAGAAGGGTGCATCAATGTGTACAAGAACTCGCCTACCATCTACAAGATCTATCCACAAAATTGTAGTGAGGGGACTCGTGTCTAAGCTTCTCTACGTTAGTCTCTGATTAGGTGAATTATAGTGAGGGGGACACATCTTGTTTATGGTTAGATTTTGATGAGGGGAAGCTCCTCAAGAACGTTTAGGTGAAGCTCACCACAAGAATGTCTGGTGTTGGTGAGAGAGAATAGCATGGATCCTCTGATAGATATATCGTAAAATTTTTATGAGAGAGGAGGAGAGAGAATTTTTTTAAAATAATGCTTGATGAGAGAGAAGAGATAAAAATAACAATAGCTAAGAATATCATATTGTGTGTATTTATGATATATTTTAATGTGAGACATAACAAATTGAGACTTTGTGAATGAACTATATTGAAATGTTTGGACCTTATGTATAGAATGTAGTCCTCTCTTTTGAGAAATTTTTTTCTCATAACATAGAAAACTAACAATTAACTAGGTTGCAGATCCTCTCTTGCAACCTGCTTGTTTTTCTCTTGTATTGGGAAGTCTGCTGCTCCCTACACATATTTGTGTTGCAATTTGAACTTCACAAACTCTAGGCCTATGGCCAATTTGGGGTTTAAGTGACTCCATACTAGGTGTGGTTGCATCTTCACATCATGTTGCATTACCTAAGCAGGCAAGGTATGTGCATTAAATTGCAATTGTTTCCTTGCATAGGAGCTATTGGACCAATTTCTAGGTTTGACATCTAGATTAGAGCTTGGGGCTGAATATTTAATCGCCTCTCACTTGCTTGTGTAGTCCATCCTACCACTTGATGGCGAACCTTCTCTTGCTTGGCCCATGAAGTTATTGTTGGTCGCAATGTAGCATCTTTGTAAGTTTTACCTGATCGGGTAATCACATGCACATCTGGTTCTAACAGTTCCTTGATCTCCACTATGTTGATGTGAGGCATTTGTGCGGAGCCTTATACTGCCATTTTGGAGCATCATAGGCTTGAACATCAGGATACTCAGATCTTTAATGTTCTTCATGCATACATTAATAATAGTTTCTAGAGAAGGGAAAAATTTCCACTGCCTCTTCTACCTCTATCATAACCACCACAGCCACCATGGGATTGTTGGTACTCTCGATTTGTATAAGTAACAACAACCAGTGTAGGAACTGGATTGGCCTAGAGGGTTGTCCATTGGCCAGAGGGTTTTACTTTGGTATCTTGCCATCCTCTGATAGACAATGGACCATCTAGTACTTACCATTGTATTGACAGTACTCAATGTTATGAGTAGTGAAAAGAACTTAGTCTATATTGACTTAATATAACAAAAAAATCAAGAAACAACAATTGAGACATCTAGCTATAGCCATGCCATAGCTGAAAATGTATTAAGTCTATAGTATAATGAAGCCATAGCTAGGTTGAATAATAGTACAATGAGAATCATGGATGAGAGGTTGTTGTAAGAAATCCACCTCTTACTATGGTGGCCATTGAGTATTCACCCTCAATGTTGGTGGGGAAGGCAAGAACCCTCCAACTCCAAGAAAATAAACAATTTTGCAAATGTACATAAAAGATTATTACAATGGCACACTCTTGCCTTTTATACTCTAGCCTCAATTAAGCTAATTTCCCTAAGCTAAAGGGTACAAAATTTGTTCTATTAAAATCCATCCCTATCCAAAAGTCTTGTCCTCAAAACTTGAAGTTTGAAAATGTAAATGAATAGTAGAAATAAATAGAGAAACTCAATGTTAAAGTAGCCTTGTAGAAGCATCATCAAGATGCCAAATAGTGAATTCTTGAAATTCTATCTTGAACAAGGTAGATATAGAAAATAGCCCATAACTTTGGATAGACATGTCGAATTGGCACGTATGAGGTATATAAATGAAAAGTAGGTAACCATCCATATCTTCAAGATACAATTTTATTATCAGTAGACCAATTATTTTGAATGTATAAATTTTATACAACAGGCTGCCCACTCTTCAGTGAGCTAGCATCCTCTTGGAGAAGCCATGGAAATTGTTTTAAATATGAAACATGTTGCTAAGAAGATTCTTCCATAGGAAAACCCTTCCATTCAATAAGATATTCCATGATAATACGGTTCCTTAGAACCTTCTCTCGCTTACAAACAATCATATTGAGTTCATAGATGATTAACCCATTCTCATAAAGGGAAGGTAGTTCTTCAAGGACTTGAATATCAGGCCCAATATATGTTTTGAGCTAAGAGACACAAAGAACATTGTGAATACATGTAGTTGAAGGAAAATAAAGTTGGTAGGCAAGATCTCTAACTTTTATCAAGATTTGATATAGACCATTATTGCAATGAGCAAGCTTATTATGTCCACATTTAAGAGAAGCATAACAACACTTAGGTACCTTTAAGATCAACCATTTTCCCTCTTCAAAGTCCATATGCCTTCGCTTGTCATCAGCATAAGATTTCATAGTCTCTTGTGTCTTTCTAATATCTTCCTTGAATTGCTTCATTAAGGACTTAATCTTTTCTAGTTCTTCCTTAGGAAGGGGATTTACTTTATCATGAAATAATGCTAAAGATACTTGAACCTTGTAGCCATATAAGGCCTCAAATGGTGACATGCCTATAATCATGTGGTAAGTGTTGTTGTAACAAAACTTTGCAAGATGAATCCAATGATCCTATGCATTTTGTGTGTTATAGCAAAAGTGTATCTAGTAGACTTCCAACCATGTGTTGACTCTTTCAGTTTGATCATCTACTTATGGGCAATAAGTTATACTTGAAGTTAACTTTGTTTCCATGGAAGTGAAATGGATTTTTCAAAAATTCCACGTGAATTTTGTATTACTATAAGAAAAAATCTTCATAGGTAAACCATGAAGTCTAAAAATTCCTTTCATGAATTGAACTACTAATTCTTTGGTTGAATACTGGACTTTGGTGGATATAAAATAGGTTGATTTGATAAGATGATCAACCACAACAAAAATATTATTCCAACCATGCTTAGTGGTAGGTAATCCTATAATAAAGTCCATGCTGATGCTAGTCCATTTACCATGTGGAATGGGTAATGGCTAAAAGTAGACCACTATGCAATAAATTTGAATCTTTATTTTATTGGCATGGTAAACATTGTATCACATATTCTTTGACATCTTTCCAAAGTTCTTTCAATAAACATTTATGGATCATATCAAAGGTTTTAAACAAACCAATATACGCTACCAAAGGAGAAGAATGCATCTCCTATATGATACTTTGCTTAAAAGTTTCCTGAGGAGTCAAATATCTTTAAACCAAAGAAGTCCATTCTACAATTTGAAATTGGAAAATTCAGATTCATTGCCTTACTGTAAATTCTTCATGATGTTGGTTGTTGTAAAGAAGGACTAATCTAACAATGGAAATGAATAGGAAATCAAATTAATCTAAGCTTCACACAGCAAGAAATGTAACAAAAATGAATTACAAACATGGTCATGCCATGGAACATCTTCCATTACCATAGCACAATGTAGCCATGAGCTGTTAACCATGTAGAAGAAGGTGAAACACAAGAAGGATAAAATTGTGATAATGCCCAATAAATGATGCTACTTTAGCACTTCTTTCGTTTTTATACTAAACCCTAAGTCCTCTTTTCTCTTGGCTCAAGTATTTACAAAGTTTATACTTGGAATAGGCCTCAACTCTCATGTTGATAATTTGCTTCATTATAAATCATCCCTTCCTAGAGATGTTTTGTCCTCAAAACTGAAGATAATGAGGTAGTAGGCAATTTGATAATGAAGCAAATTATCTCGATGAAGATCCATAAGCATGTGGAAGCACTTTGTGTAAAGAAACATCATAATGAACCTGAAACAGTGAATTGGCTGCTTGCTGTCCAAACAGGGCTACATTAGTAGAACTGCCATAACTTTTAACTGGAGTGTCCAAATTCAGTGTTTGAAGTGTAGAAATGAAATACACATCATGAGGCATCATCCCATACTATCAATATCACTTTTTTATGTCATTAAGGTAATTTAATCAATAACATTATTTTAAAACAACAAGTTGTCCCTGCATAGACTATGATCATTCATCTTGCAAAAGCCATGGAAAAGCGTCCAAATAAGAAGAGGGTTGCCAAGTGGAATCTTCCATAGGTAGCCCCTTTCATTTGATCAAAAATTCAGTGAGAGTTCAGTTCCTAAGAACCTTTTCATGTTTCCTAATAATCTTCTCAAGTTCATAGACAATCAATCCATCTTCATCAAGTGGTGGAAGCTCTTCAATAACTTGTACATCCTATCCAATATACTTCTTCAATTGTGATACATGAAAAACATCATGTATGCGAGTAGTTGAAGGTAATTGGAGCTTATATGCAAGATCTCCAATCTTTTTCAACACCAAATATGGGCCATAAAATCTGTGAGCCAACTTGTTATTTCCACCCTTAAGGGATGCATAATGAGTCTTGGGCACCTTCAAGAAGACCCAATCTCCAACATCAAAATCCATGTGCCTTTGCCTATCATTAGCATAGGACTTCATGACATCTTGTGCCTTTTGTATGTTTTCTTTACATTACTTCATAAGCATCTCCATTCTTTCTAATTCATCCTTCGCTTCTGGATTCATGTCTTCATGAAACATGGCTGAAGGAATTTGAGCCTTGTATCCATAGAGTGCTTCAAAAGGAGCCATCCCAATGCTCATATGATATGTGTTGTTGTAGCAAAATTCAGCAAGATGCAGCCAATTATCCCAATATGATTGCGTGTCATGACAATAGTGTCTTAAGTATACTTCCACCTAGAGACTGGTTGGTAATAAAGAAGAATCTTTATTTTGTTGACATTCCAAGTAATGAGAAACATACTCCTTCACATCTCGCCATAGGCCTTTCCAATAGAAACTCTTGTGCACTTTGTCAAAAGTCTTAAAGAGACCAAGATGACCAGCCAAGGGCGAAGAATGCATTTCTTGAAGGACTTTTAGCCTAAAATTGCTTTGAGGGATCAAATAGACCTTTCCTTTGTACTATAAAAGTCCATTATGCCATTTGAAGTTTGGATATTCTTCATTCACCCCTTGCTGTAATTTTTGCATTATTGTGGCAACATGCTCCTCCATCATATATTCCTCTTGTATGTCATTTATCCAATCTTTATATATAGTGGAGATGATAGATACATTATATGCCCACATCCTAGAGAGCGCATCCACTACCACATTGTCTTTTCCAGCTATGTATGCTATCTCAAAATCATATGATTGAAGATTTGCCAACCACCTTCTTTGCTTAGGAGACAAGTTGGGCTGTGAGAGGAAGTACTTCAATATCCTATGGTCACTTTTCACTTTAAAGTGACTTCCATAGAGGTAATGATGCCATTTTTTGATTGCATGTAGTATGGCTAGCATCTCTTGCTCATATACATGCATTTGCCTCTCTTTTTCATCAAAATTTCTACTCTCGTATGCGATGACACCATGTTCTTGGGCTAAAATAGACCCCAATCCCCTCCCACTAGCATCCGCATAGATCACAAAGACCTTAGAGAAGTCGGGACAAACCAATATGGGTGCTAAAATGAGAAGTTGCTTCAGCTCATTGAAGCTTTTGTTGGGCATTTCATCCCAAAAGAAGCTTTTTTCTTTAACCTATCGATTAATGGTTCAACCATATGAACATAATTCTTAATAAATCTTCGGTAGAAAGAAGAAAAACCAAGAAAACCCCTCAATGTAGTGGTATTTTTGGAACAGACCAATCTTTCACACAATGGACCTTTTTCGGGTCAACCTTGATGACATTTTCTCCAACAATATGCCCAAAGTATTCTACTTCTTTGGCCATGAATGTACATTTAGTTACTTTAGCAAACAACTTGTGACTCCTCAATATGTCAAAAACTTCTCTAACATGCTGTAAATGCTCTTTTTTGTCCTTGGTATATATCAATATGTCATCAAAGAACACCAAAACTGTCTTGAACAAAAGTGGCTGAAGTATCTTGTTCATTAAAGCTTGGAATGTGGCTAGACTATTTGAAAGACCAAAGGGCATAACCATGAAATGATATAATCCCCTCTCGATTCTAAATGCAGTCTTGTATTCATCCCCCTCCTTCATGCATATTTGGTGGTATCCTAACTGCAATTGATCTTTGAAAAGACCTTGGCATCCTTCAATTCTTCCAAAAGATCATCAATCATTGGTATTGGATATCTATTTTTGATAGAGGCCTTGTTCAAGTCTCCATAATCTATACACATGCAAAATGAACCATCCTTCTTCTTGACTAAAAGAACAGGAGAAGCAAAGGGAGATTGACTTGGTTATACAAGACCCATTTCAAGTAGCTCCTTTACTTGGCACTCAAATTCTTCTCTTTCCATCTTTGAAAGGTGATATGGAGGTTTATTGATGGACTTGGTATTTGGAAGCAAGTCGATGGGGTGATCCACTTCACGCTTCAGAGGAAGAGAGGTAGGTGGCTGAAATAAATAATCATACTCTTCTAATAATTTGAAAGACAAGGATCCATATTTTTTGAAGGAGTAGATGGCTGATTTGAAGAGGGCTAATCCTCATCAATCTTTGATAAGAGAAGGGTAAACATACATGCCTTTGCATTATTGATCTCTCTCTTAATCTTCTTGGTGCTGATCACCTCTAGCTTCTTCTTCTCAATCCCTTGAAGAGTAACTTGTTGTCCATGCCATTAAAATTCCATTTGTAGCCTATTCAAATCCATGGTAAACATGCCAATACTTTTTAGCCAATTGCAGCCAAGTATGACATCAATGGGACCCATCTCCAAGGCAATAAGATTCACCGAAGTGGTACAAGATGATGATAAAGTGATGGGGATATTGGAACAAATCTGATTACTGCTCTCATAAGCTCCATCTGCCACTTGGATTCTTAGTGATGAAGTCATTTCTTGTGTATACAAATTTAGCCCATCAAGAGACCATGTATTAACGAAGCTATGTGTACTCCCAATATCGATAATAATATGAGCAATTCTTCCATTAATGTAGCCTTTAAGGCATAATGTATTGTCCCCTTTGGAACCATTCCATGTATCACGTGAGATAGAACAAGGCTTCAATGAATCCAAATTTGTCCAAGGATCATCCATGCAGTAACCACCCGGATTGAATGGAAAACCATCCATAGTATCATATAATTCTTCATGGCAATCATCATCATGGTCATGCGTCTCCTTAAGAGTAGGTAAGCACTCAAGCTGAGATAGACTACTTTCATTTGTCTCAACATCCAATTCCTCTTTTAAAGATCATGCTCACTTTGACATTCTTGGCTTTGCATTTTGTCTTGTGGTCGGGAGACCATTTCTCCCCACATTTGAAGCATAGACCTTATCATTAGACACAAGCTTTCCTTGTACCATTGGAGCTGAGTTTTTGCCACCTATTTCAGTTCTCTTTCCATTTGATCTATTTTCAGCATTAAAACTAAAATTATTGCCCTGTTTTGATCCATAAACAGAAGGAAATGTAGGAATCTTGCTATAGGCATTTGTTGGCTTTCCTCCTTGCTAAAATTCAGTCTTTGTTTGCTTAGAATTTGTAGCTGTTCTAGTGGACTGGTTTGGCTGAAAATATTGCCCTATTCTTTGCTGAAAGCTCTTATATTTTTGACCATACCTTTCAGCCAATTATATGGCAGCTTGTAAAGAGGATGGTTCCATTGCTTCCATTTCTGAAGATAGAGAAGATTCAAGCCCAAATATATACTTATTTAGCTTGGCGTTATCGGATACTCCATCCACATACATGGAGAGGTTAAGGAATTGGTTAGAATAATCTCTAACCATTAATCCCCTTTGCTCAAGAGCATGCCACTTCTTCTCTAACTTCTCTTTCTCAATAGGAGATACGAAAACTTCAATCATTGCCCTCTTTAATGCATCCCATGTCAAGAATTCATTACCAATCCTTGACATGTACCACCACCATGTGTGTGCATATCCCTCCAAATGTAGGGCTGTGAATTTAATCTTGGCATTATCCGGTCTAGGATACAAAGAAAGATACATCTCAAGCTTGTCAAACCATTCTTCTAATTCAGTAGGGGATGGATTTTCACCCTTGAAATTAGAAATGGTTATTTTCTCCTTGTATTCCCACTCATATTGATGAGATTGACCATTATTGTGTTGCTATCCATTAAAGTTTGGACCAAAAGAATTTTGCTTTTGGACATCATTACTCCAAGCTCCATGAACATATGGTTGTTGCTATCCATGAGTATATACAAACCCATTTGGCTGATTAAATTGTCCTTGTGGTGGAAAGATAGAGTTGCCAACAACATGAGGCTGTCCATAGACTTGATGTCCATACATTGGAGAATTTATATTTGTTATGCCATTCATTGGTGGTTACTGTCCACTCATTTGATGAGGCTAAAACTGATTTGAATAAGGGCCTTGTCTAGAGGGCTGATTATTTATATGATTATTGTTGACTTGATGTTGTTGTCCAAAAGAATTTTGAACTAACTTTACATGACTATGTCCATTGTAAGGGTGTTTCCCATGAGGATTATTACCTCCACTTGCTTGACCATGATAAGACCTTTGTTATTTAGCTTTCTCTTCATGTGTAGATTTATGAATAATAGATGTCTCTCCATAAAAAGACTTGTAAAAAGGATGGCATCCATGTGTGTCATCATCAAGCCTTGAGTTAGTATGAGTCTTATCTTCCAAATTCTATCCATGAGGGCTAGTGTAGGTCTTGGGTTGATTTAGGGACTGAGATTGAGGCTGAAAATGAGAGGGCTGAGCTCTTGATGGCTCTCCAACTTCAAAGTTCCCAACAACCTTGGGAGTTGTGGTTTTTCACTGCTCTTGAATAATGGGAAGACTTGGAGCGTTTGGAATAGCTGTAGGTAATATCCTCTCACTCAAGAGAGCCACAAGCATATCAAAGCCCAATTTCATACCCTTTATGTCGTTGGAGAGTTGTTGAAAACTGTTAGAATCAGTAGAGACATGAGTAGTGCCAACCCCATTCACTTTTTTGTTTACTGCAACATGTGTTGAACTTATCGTAAGCTCCTCATTATCATGGTTCTCAAGGTAAATAACCTCTTGTGAAGCTTCATGCTCTTTATCCAACTGATAGTCCCTTAAACCTTCACTAATGGTATCCATAATGTGTTCCTTTCTTTTATTTTTAGCCATAGGTGACGTGCAGAAGAAAAACTCAAATATCTTGAGCTCTAATGATCCAAATGACCAACTTCTTAGCTCTATATAAAGCTTAGGATGTCCCCTTTCGGACGAGCTATCAAGTATTGAAAGTGGTCGAGTACAAAAAATTTTGTAAGCAAATTACTATAGATGTCTAGAATTTCTTGCAACGTGTGAGTACTCAGTTCTGGTCATTTAATGACTTGTACCATCAATTGCATGCATGTACCAACTATGTAGACTTGCAAAGGAACTCCATACATCTACCAACATTGAGAATAACCTCTACAAGTAACCAGAGGATCAAATAATCCCACTGTAAGTTGCAAAATAAGGATCCAATCAATGGAACCTTATTAAAAACCCTGTTCCAACTCTTTATTGTTGACCCAAGCTACAAATGCCACAAGTAGCATACAACTTGCTCAGCATAGCTTTGCCCCAATTTGCCAATTGCATTGCATTAGGTTACCATACATTTGCCTTTACATCATGTAACCCGTGCCAAATACACCATGTTGAAGGCTGAATTCTTATGCCTTTGAAGTGGTACATGCACCTAAACTTTAAATGCATGGGATCCGAGACTTGAGGGGTGTGCGAATTTCCCTCTCAAGCCGGTTTGTGCTCCCCTTCAGGGTCCTTGTTAGTAGGGAAGGGTCACCTCTTTTTTGTCCTACCAACTCACCCAGCATCTACTTTTCCTCATGGGTATAGACATGGCAGATCAATGCTAGGCTAAGAAGACAGCATGAAATGCATGTATTGGAAAGGATTTGATTGCCATTTCATGATATGCAAGAGCTTGGATTGAAAATGAAATGAGGATAGGTAAGGAATACATGCAGTATTGACTCACAGCTTTACAATTTTTTTTTCACTTACCATTGGGCAAAATTTTCATTCATGGCAATGAGACAAGAGGCAAACAGTTCAATGTTAGGGTTAGATAAAAATGGATGAGAATTAAAGGCATTGGAAGTGATTATTTCAATGAATGTAAGTGATCAATCAATGATTAATCACTAAGGTAGCTAAATGGATTGTTCATGAAGTGCATTTAAGAAAATGATTTGAATTCTGAATCATTTTAATCCCTCTTTCATCAATTGGATTAGCTCAGCAATTGGATTCAGAAGGGAGAGATTAAAGATGATTGAAAGTACCTCTTATGCTTGTAAGTGAAGAATGTAGTTGATGTAGATTCCTCACATAATGATGGCTTGTCTTTAGCTTATAAACATCCACAGAAATCCCAATTTCAGCATGCTTCAATATAGCACAAGCTCCTAGCTTCATATGAACTCCATTGTTGCCCCATGCTTCAAGAATGACTGATGAAGGTATAATCTTCTTCTATTTGATGGAGAACTTGAAAGATGGTAATGAACAACTCCAATGTAGACTAAAAACTCTAAATATTGGAAAGAGAATCAAGAATTTCATTGACATTGAAGATGCATGCTGTCCAAAGCTTCCATAGATCAATATGTGCCCAAAGATTCTTCAATGTTGTCAATGAATTGAAGCCACATGCATAAGCAAGCTCCAAGAGTGATTTGCAACCATTGCTCCCTTCATTTGCTTCACGAAATCGGAGATTCTTTGTTATTGTCCAAAACTGTCAATAATAGGGTTTCATGGGAGAGAGAAGAATCCAAAATTAGGCAGAAATCTTGCCAAAGCTTGAAGAAGACCACTTGTCAAGTGCTTTAAAGCATTATTCATAGATGATTTGAGCTCCATAGCTCATCTTTGGGACGAAATAGGCAAGAGTATGCTGCTAGCACAACTCACGCTGCTGCTATCCATGTGATGAAGAGAGAAAGAGGAAGGCTAATAGAGCCAAATCACTATTCTAACTGAAGCTCATGAGGTAAGGAGCAAAGATATGGATTCCATTAGCATTGAGGAGAGCATGGGAAGGAGATTAATCCTACACTTGGCCATGGATTCATGAGAAAAGCTTGAAAGGAAAGGGAAGAATCCCTGTTCTTGAAAAGTAACTCAAGTTTAAACCCACACTAAGTCATGTAACACTCATTTTGTCCATCTCTCTTCATTTTTGGGCCAAAATTGAGCCACGACCTGCTAAAATTGATCGGAGCCCACCATTATCTACTGGTTCATGCCAAGAACCTCCATCTTAGTCATGGTTTGTGACAGATCTCCATGTCAGACCATGGTTATGGAAGAACTAACTCTTGTTACTAGATTTTAACTACAGTTTTCACTCCCTAGTCATTGCAACAAAATCTAATGCATGAAAATGACTTCTAACAGGATCTAAACTAATGCTCTAATGCCAATGTAAAGAATGACTAATCTAACAATGGAAAAGAATAGGAAATCAAATTAATCTAAGCTTCACACAACAAGAAATGTAACCAAATTGAATTACAAGCATGGCCATGCCATGGAACATCTTCAATTACCATAGCACAATGTAGCCATGAGCTGTTAACCATGTAGAAGAAGGTGAAAGACAAGAAGGATAAAATTGTGATAATGCCCACGAAATGATGCTACATTAGCACTTCTTTCCTTTTTATACTAAACGCTAAGTCCTCTTTTCTCTTGGCTCAAGTATTTACAAAGTTTATACTTGGAATAGACCTCAACTCTCGTGTTGATAATTTGCTTCATTACAGTTGTGTGCTCATCTAACAAATATTATTTCTATATTTCTTTGATCCAATCTTTGTAAAGAGTAAAAAAGAGTAGAAAAGGAACATGTCCACATCCTGGATAATGTATCTGCCACTACATTATCCTTGCTTGCCATATAAGAGATCTCAAAGTCATAGTCATATAATGTAGCTAATCACCTTCTTTGCTTAGGAGATAGGTTGGGCTATGCAAGAAATTACTTCAACACTTGATTATCACTTTTGACTTTGAAATGGATGCCATAAATATAGTGATGCTACTTCTTAATGGCATGAATTATGGCTAACATTTCTTACTCATAGACATGGAGTTCCTAGTCTTTGTCATCCAACTTCCTGCTATATATCATGCATTTTAAGTTGCTACACTTCTTGTTGCTATAGGTATTCAAATTGATATTGTAGCTATCTAGATGCTCTAGTATGGAGGAAGTGTAAAATGCCCAAAATATCCAAGGTGTTTTTAGTGACATCAGTATGATTTTGATCTGGATAAGTTTGGAAGGATTGGATTGGACACCTAGCTAAGAAGGCCCTAGAATTACTAACCGATCTTGACACAATCATGCATCGATGGGAATTGAAGGTGATGGAGTTTCTTAGGACAAACATTACACCAATGAATTGATGTATGTTGTACATGACCACCTAAAGTAGAAGCAACAATAGCAACTTACTAACTATACAACAATAACTGCAATGTGCAATCTGTATGCAAATGTCTTTTGTGTCTACAACCAAGTAAACACCTAAAACCTTATAGACTCAAAATCTATAACTTTTGCACTTGTAAACAATGGACACAACCAAAGTTGTAGTATACTTAAAAATTTCTATGAGGACTACTTGCATGTCCAAAATAGAGACTGGAAAAACCTCCATTTACCAAGTTCTTCCTACTCACCAAGATTCACTACAATTAGAGACTATGGCCCTGTGAGCCTCAAGAGCCTCATGCAGCTATAAATTAAGGCAAATCAAGCAAGGTGGAAGAGCTTTTACCCATTTCTTGCTTGCTTACTTTCGTAATCCAATGCCTTCATCTTAGTCTTCAATCGAGGTCCATGTAGCTAGGGATGGCTTTGATACCATGAAAATAAAAAAGAAGGGAGAGAGATGAAGCACCCAAGACCACACACACACACACACACACACACACACACACACACACACACACACACACACACACACACACACACACACACACACACACACACACACACACACACACACACACACACACACACACACACAAGCAATGGAGACTTAAGAATACATAGAGATAGGGTTAAAAATTTTCTTCTTAACATAAAGAGCTAAGTTTACAACATGAAAAAAGACTAATATGAAAGTACCACAACCTATGTACACACAATCATTAAGTGTGAACCCATTACGGAAAGAAGAGGTGGCACAATGAATATGCCATAACTGAGGATAGACTACATGGGTGTAGTCCAACTATAGAATCACTTGCATATCCTCATGTTGACAATCTAACATGCTAGTAAATAATATCATGCCACATCACTAAAGCATGTAGTGTGGATGTCAATTCACGTAGAGCTTGACATCTCAACACTTGATAGGTGCCATATTTTTTGGGAGTCTTTAGGATTCATGTAAGGGCCTAAGAATCAATTATTGAGTGTATGAGTCTTCACTTAGAAGCAAAGAAAGAGCTATTAAGGCAAGAATATGAGTGCAAGTTAGAGATCTCTTGCATTTAATGAGAGCAATATAAAGAATGGCTAAGAAAACATGCGTAAATTTTTTACAAATACTCCTTAGACCATATGAGTCCAGTATCCTTAATGTTAGGGGCCTTAGAGCCCCTCACAGTAAGAATAGTCCCAAAATGTGCAAAAGTGGTAGGATACCTTAACACCCAAATCTGGGTGGTCAACTCCTTGGACAAACTGAAGTGATGGATCAACAACACCATCTAGTGGTGCCATTATTAGCACTATAATTGTCCTTCTTAAGCCTATTTCTATACCCATAGGGATGTAACAACCACTCTTAATATCCACTCGAGCAATATGAATCCCAGTGGCTACATTGACTCTACTTGCTTTAGGGCATTCGTTGCCTATCTTTAGTGGAAGTCCAAACGAAGATGCAAAATTATATATCAAAGACCTTCAAAAAATTATGTTGAACTATCAAGTCAATGAGGAAGCATATCATTTGATATTCTTTAGTATGACTTTGAAGAAAAATGTAGCTGAGTGGTACTAGGGACTTGCAACACATTTGATTGCTACTACGCAAGCATTTTACACTACATTTTGTAGAAAGTTCTCCCCTACAAATAAGAGCCAATATTGGCTACATGTACTAAATGATACTTGACAAGAATTCTATGAGAGTGTAAAAGCATATACTTAAAAGCTATGTGAAGTCTTTTTGTGTTTGGGTAATACTATCCAATCGTCCGTTGCTACTTAATTGAATTCTCCTTAAGAGGGTTGGGTTTCATGATCCAATTGCACTTGAGTAACATGACACTAAATGATCTAGATGCAACTATAACAACAACAACAACAGAGGGAGTCAAGTCAAGGATTTAGGCTACCTACGTGGCAAGAGGGCAATCCCTCTCAATAACTAAAATGGTGTCGAATGTGGTACTAACATGATATAACTAAATACCTACACCACCTAATAATATCATGGGTCAAAGTTAAGGGACTTTAAATCAATGGTTGCCTAAATTACTTGTAACCAAGACCCACGATGTCTATGAGTAGTGGGCAAGGTCCCCCAATAAACCAAGGGTTCATGCAAACACCAACCCCTTTAGAGATCATAAAACCTAATGTGGGGATGGCTCCTAATGCCGTTAGTTATGAATCCTTTACATCAAATTTTGCTGAAGAAGTTAAGGATATGATGAAACATTACACTAATATGATTACTAAACAATATCAATATATCATTGTGGAAAAGACTCCTAGATAGGATGATAAGGGCAAGCAAATCCTTAGCCATTACATATAAGGTGGTCCCTTAAATGCTGCTAATGGTAGAGCAGACCTAAATAAGGAGCTGATGAAGAAGAAAGTGAAGGCCAAGAAAGAGGAACTTAAGCTTATGAAGTGACCAGGAGAGCGGATGGTTTGGCAAGAGAAGAGAGCTATTGCTAACTTTCCAGAGCACTCAATTTGTTGCCTTTCAATGCATTTTCTTTGGTTGAGACTTTATGTGCATTTCCCAGGTAGTTACTACTTTTCACAGTCTGCCTACACCTGCCACACATTGTCCACCCTTTCTGGGATTTTTTTGAGCATTTTTGGCATTTTTATCAAATGATGCATGGTCATATTTTTGGCCCTAGATTTTAGTTCGGCGCTAGATTTTGGGATTACTTAGTTGGCACATTCATTCATTCATCTTCCTCTTTTCTTGGTAGGTGCACACTCCGACTCCGTCATCTTCCTCTGTCTCTGGTGTTATTGTCAGCATCATCAGCCTAATCTAGTTCCCTCACTGACATTGTGGACTATGTACAGGGACTAATACATCTCCTTCTCCTTTCTTGTTTGTATCAATATTCTTTCTTATTCTTTGTAGATTTCATTGTTCTTTTCTTGTAGACTCTCTTTGTTCCTTTGTCTTTGTGTTTCCATTCCTTTTTGTTGCACACTCTCACATGGTATCATTGTGCGTGAGAGACACATAGTCCTTGATTCTTACAGAGGAGGCTATCCACATCTATGTTTTGCTAAAAATTCACCTTTCTTCTTAAAGGCCACAACTTCTTTGTGCAGGTGACAATATTTCTCCCCTAGGTGGATTCTCTACACCAACTTCGATTTGCTCCTATTTTTGAGGATGTCTACCACCAAAATGCTAATTCCTTGTGGGTGTCTTGCAAGATTTTGAAGATGTCTTACCGCCAGTTTCATGGCTTTGATGATATAGATAAGAAGCTTTCTTAGCACTCCTCTAAACAATGGTGAGATGATCACACAGATCATGAAGAACAGAGGTCACCTAGCTTGTTTGTTTGGAAATCCTCTCCTTCCCCTTCTCTCCATGTCTCATAGAAGGCTCATTCTATTGGCTTGTATATGCCATTCACGGCACCCTCTATACACGTGCCCATACTTCCTTCTTTATCGAAAGAGGATCGGATTGATGATTCAAACTACTTGCTTTGGTCATGCAAGGTGGAGTGTATCCTTGATACCTTTGATCTTTGGGAGTTTGGTACCCACCCTATTCCCCATCCCATGGAGGATCCCATTGTTGGATCATTGATGAATCGTGCGGCCTTATGGGATCATCTCACCTCTGGATCTCGATCTTTCCTCTTTATGAGATTACAATATTTTGTCCTCGTGCATGTGCAAAGGTTGTGGAAAGCAGTAGAAGTGTGGACAAAGCTTGGTTCTTTGTACCATCAAAAGACATTTGCCCACTGGATTACTCTCGAGAAGAATTACAGATGCTCTCTATTGATGATTCTCCTTCCATGAAGGATCATATTAACATGTTTAAGGATATGAGGGATAAGCTTGCATCCCTTGGCAAGATAATATCTTCAAAGGATATGGTTATGATCTTCAAAGGATATGGTTATGATTCTTTTGACTTAGCTACCATCTCCTCAGTTTGATGTCTTCTACACTAGCCTTCTTACATCAAGGACCTATCAAAAGCTTCTATGGGAGGAGCTTTCCCCACTTGTTTTGGAGCATGAAGATCATGCCAAGGAGGCTGTCAATGGATCCACCACCATCAAAGCTTTTGTTACAAGTTTGGGAGGGGAGAAGAAGAAGAAAGGGAAGTTAAAGGCTAAAAGACAAGAGAGTTCTTTAGGCTCTAACTCCAAAACTTAGAGAAGCCTAAGTGTTCAGACTATGGGAAGAGGAGACATCTAGAGGAGAAATGTTGGAAGAAGTATCCTCACCTTTGCTCAAGAGTGAAGGATGGAGCTAACATATTTGAGCCTTCTACCTCTACTCTTACAGTTACCCATGAGTCAATGTTCCTTCATATTATTATATTGGAGGAGCCTTCTTTAGTGGTTGCCTTGTCTTTTGATAGGCCATAGTACTTACTGTTGGTGAGATTATATCGGTGCCTATATGTGGTGTTATGTAATATTCTTGCCACAGCACTTCATATCAAGAAATGAATTGGGGCTTGAGGCATTTTAAAAAAATTAATCGTCGAGCTATTACATAAGTGACCACACGTAATTTTCCTAATATAGAGTCTTGCATTAAATCAATTCTGCGATTTGGCACGAGTAGACACCTCAATGTTCCCAGCCAACAAAAAGCAAAGATGCCTTGTAAATAATATTCGATGACTTTATCATAATTTTTCTCGCATTATATTTGATTTAGTATTTTTGATTCCATTTAATGTGTCAAAGATCGCATTGATTTCGTAACCATAAGACAAATTGTAAAAGCCTTAATTAGTAGACGAAAAACGCACAAGCACAAGCATGATATTGAGTAAGTCAAGTATTAAAGAGTATGGCATGACTTTATAAACTAGATAAGTCATGAGGTAACTTGACCAAAAACCACCAGATGAACTCATTTTGAAGAAAAAAAGACGTTTTTGAAAAAACAAGAAAAAATTCATGACTTTTTTTATTCCTGGAGGGAGAGAAAGCATAAAATAATCATCCCCATGCCACCATCCAACAGCTAGGCAATCAAAATGCATTTTTAATAAAGCTCACTTGACTCTTGACAAGTAGCCAAAAGAATGAGTCGACTGCATGCTCCCCCTCATGCTTGTAAATATACCCCCTCTCCTTCATAAAGAAAGCAAGAAGGAAGACCTCCTGATGATTTTATCTACTTCTCTTATCCATTGAAGCTTTGAGCTTGAAAGAGGAAAATACCCCACTTCTACCTCATTTCCATTCTCTCTACCCCTTATTACGCCTTCGTTCCATATAACCATATCGCCAAGTGAAACATTGGCAAAATTTTTCTAGACGACCGCCAACTCTCCCTGAACTACCACGTCAATTTCACCTGACATCCATGGCTCGGTGAGGTTGCAGAAGTTCAAAAAGCTCATTTGAAGCAAGGGAAGCAAAGGATGCGGCTAATGGAGAAAATGACACGGTAGGAATTGGTAAAATCTCCATTACAGCAAACCTGAGAGAGGTAACATCCCATCGGTTTGGAAAAAATTAATGTTTTATAAGCTTATCGCTATATTTGGCTTTAAACGATTATAAACATATTCTAAATTAAATACATATGAATTGTCGCTTAGGAAAATAACCTAAGTAATATAATAATTAACTATTTAGTGAAAAAACTCTTTCACCTGGAAAAGGATTATATGACTGTCATTAAGAAAATATTGTAATCATGGTTTATTTTGTGGTATTTATTATTATTTCATTAATGATGCATGTGATCATAATAACAAAAAAAAGGTAGACACTGTTAGGGAAGGGAATATTTTATAATTTTTTCTTGAAAGTGAATATCTCTATTTAATTTTTCTAATGATAAAGAGAACATATGAGTTTTATAATAATTGATAGAAAATCATTTAGATAATATCATGAAATAATCAATGCATTAAATCAATAGAAAATTGTATAGGAAAATATATACTAGATGTGCATAAATTAGGTGCATAGTAATATAATTCAATATATGAAAGATGAAAGAAAAATGACACTCATGATTTTTGCATTGCTTAGTATAAAGTTTTCAGAAAAATAATTAGCATTACATTTAGGATATAGCTAAATGAAAATTGTTCTTTCTAGATAACGTTGAAAGTTTGGACATCGTCGATTAAACCATAGAATAAAATAAAAATTATTTTCTTGTTGAAAACACACATAGTGTTAATATTAATGATTATATTAGTGAGAACATCAATATAATGAGTTGACCCACATATGAATCAACGAGAAAATCCAATCTAAAATATCAAGAGAATATTGAAGCAAAAACAACTATGAAATACTCGACAACCCTGAAACTATCAGTATCAAGAAATTAAATAAATATCTAAAGTCTGTAGGAGTTGTTGGACATTGATAAGGATTCATCAGTACAAATTCTAAAGTCTAAACAGACTTGGAAAAGCATTTGGAATCCTGCTAAGTGCAGGTTAGGGCAGGGCAACGCATGAATTTCTTGCCATAGATATAAATGCCCATATTATCTTTTAGGGTAGAAATATCAAAGTTTTCATAATGATAAAATAGACTTTAGATTCGTAAAATAACTTGTGGATCTCGAAAAAGAGTTGTAAGTAGGAAGCGAAACCCTAAGAATAAGGTGGGACCTTAAAAGAGAAATCCTAGATTTAGGTGGGGCTACTTCCTATGCTAAAAATACTTGATGCTGTTTCTTTTGATTTGTGCATGCATTGATGGTTGCATAGGAAATATTTATTATGCCTGAAGAGAAGTTAGATCTGATTGTAAATATATAATCATAATAATAAGAGGAAAGATCGTGCTTTGCCTCCCCCACAGATAGACGCAGAACCCTGCTCCAAGGGGGATTGTTTTGTACCACCGCAAGGAGCTTTGGATTGGCCCTGATAGCCAGAGGTCACTTAGTGAGGTATCCATTAGGCAGGAGGAGGTGGGAGTGCTAGGAGGGCTATGGCTGTAAACCTCTCGATCGCTCCTAGGAACTGCCTGACCCTCACACGAATCAGGATGGGATCTTGGAGTCCCTGGTACTAGTAAAGGGACACAAATCTTGGAGGGTTTCTTTTATTTTGCATAGACAGAAGGGATTTTTTGGCGAATAGAGGTTTATCTTTTGCATAGGCAGAAGGGGAAAACCATTGTAGATAACTTTGCGAAATAATAAATAAACATGTTTTGCTAAAATACTATTTTCTTTGTCTTTGTGTTGTGCCTTAAAATTACACGAAGGAACCTGTGATAATAGGTTAATTAACGAAGTTGCTTTTATATGTCATAACTTAATGTGATAGGTAAATAGAAAACTAAAGAAAACCATTTATGGGAAGCAGGTGAGCGAGATCCTTGACAGATCTGTCCTATGGATGGTGGTCTTGGTAAGCTGGGAGCTTCTCTTAAGAGATTGAACGAAACATTTATTAGGAAAAATTAGGTAGAGCTGAGCGTTGACTTACCTAGGGTTAGGTCTTAAAACCCCTAAATGAAAGAGGTGCCACATAAGTAGGGTCGTGTTCAATTGTTTTGATTGCCCTCCTTTGCTTAACATTGGTCATGATACGGCAGCCTTTTTTCTCCCATTGGAGTTGTAAGGCATACCACAGTTGTAAGAACGAAGAAGAAGATCTTGCAAGCTATGTGACCTCCTCCAGTTCTTGTTCAGGTGTAGAGCAGGCAGGCTTGCGGTAAGAGGTGATTAGTCTTCTGAGAATAGCTTGCTCCTTTGAGATTTCTCCATTAGCAATTAATTCAGCGGAAATTTTGGAAAATTTGATGGTCATAAACTCGTAGTCTTCCCAAGTGCATGGCAATGCACGAACATTAGAAGCAAGGGGTTCGTCAAGTAGTCCTAGGTCAAGCCTCTCATAGCTCCTAGCGAATGTGGTGAAGGTGTCATCCAACTCCTTGATGCATGTCACTACGTCATCTCCCGAGGTCTCAGAGAGATCCTTGGCCACTGAAAGGAAAGATTGTCTTTCGTACGAAGTCCTAAGACCTGCTAATGGTGATGGTGCAATTAGCCTGGACAGTGGTGACTCCATTGCTAGCGTCATAGATGGGACTTTGCACTCTGGAGCACTTTGAGATGCTGCAGTGGGCTTCAGTGTCATAGGAGGTGTGCTGCATTCTATTTGAGCCATCATGGGGGTGTGCAACTCCTCTGACTTGGATGATGCTGGGGCATCCAACTTGGGACAATAAATGTGTTGGGATTCATTAATCACAACCGGTGCTGGTTCAGCTTTCTTTGTAGTTTGTGCTTTGTATGTGCCAGCCTGTCTAGCTAGAGTGGGGTTGCTCAGAATTGAGCCTCTTGAACGTCCACTCTCAGGCATCCATATCCAGGGGTTGCCCTCATAGTATCCTTGTGCTCACAAGAGATTCTTGGGGATCCATCGTGGCATGATAGTGCGCCTATGTCAATAGCATCTGAGCTATCTCTTAGGCTGCGACTGATAGTTTTTGCATCTAGAAGCATGTTTCTGTGGTTTACAAGGAGGTGGCCCTTGTCGTTTTGGCACCCATATGAGCCTGGACTCTTTGGCCTTGTGAATGGCCTGGGTGGGCTTGGTTCTAGCGGTTTGAGCATGGTGTGAGATATCGATGCCCTTCTTCTTAGGCTTGATCATGGGCGTGGCCGTAGGTCTCGGGGTAGAGCTCCATAGCTTCCCTTAATTTTAGTTCCGTTGCCTTCTGAGAAGAGAGTGAGCTTGAGAGCCAGGGAGAGAGCGAGAGAGAGAGAGAGCTGCGGGGAGACGGTTGAAGTGCTGATCGATTCGAGCACCACATCATTTCCAGGTGTGCCTGGCAGTTCCTTGCATTGTTTTGCACCTATGTGGAAAGCACGGGATGATTCCAGGGAGTAGGCGTTGACCTTGAAGGATCGCGCGCAACCCGCGGACCGTTGTCTGCACCGTCGGACCAGTCCGTCCGACCGCCAGAATAGGAACACCTGATTTTTGGAGTCGGACTGTCCCACTCCAAAAATCGGACCACTTTTCCGATCCGACTCCCAGAATCGGATCACTCCGAAAATTGGACCACTCCGAAAATCGGACCACTTTTCCGATTCCGACTCCTAGAATCGGATCACTTCGAAAATCGGACCACTTCGAAAATCAGACCACCCCCATCTGACTGCTATAATCGGACCACGTGTCCTAGTCCCGGATTTGGACCACTTGACCCATCGCAGTAGTCGGACCTCCCCTGTCCGACTAGGGAAATTGGACCAAAGTAAAATTTGACCACCTTGTCCAAGTCTCAAATCAGACCATTGCTAGAATCGGACCATTGTTCCTAGCGTGAAACTCGGACCATCCTGTCCAATTCCCAGGATCGGACCAGTCTGTCTGATTCCTAGGATCTGGCCAGCCCATTCGACTCCCAGAATCGGACCAATTCACCAGAACTTTAAATGGAAGGTTTTTAAACCTGCCCCACAATCCTGGCCACCTTGTTCACATCTCTAATTCCCTAGGAAACCAAATTTAGCCCTTAGAAGCCAGAGGCTAGATAGGATAATTGAGGATTCACCCTGAATAGCTAGACACCGAGCAGACCAAATTTAGAATATAACTTGACTTTTGGCAACCAACCAACCAACCAACCCTGAAGCAGAATAGAGAACGCAGCAGGGACTTTCAGTAAAACCTTAGATCAGCCAGAACCTATGCTTAGAGCCATATCAGGCTACAAATGTGAGGGGAAGAGTGGAGTTTGCATTGAGCATTTCTTGCATCCGCACCTCACTTTTTGATTTCATCACCAAAGGTGCACTACAAGAAAAGGAGAAGCGCGTTTTCTCACTGAGCACTAGAAAGCACGAATCACAACTTGTGAATAAGATTGACAACTACTTTCAATAACAAGGAACTCATCAGGAGACATAATAACATCAAGAAACCCACTACTAGGAGAAGATCCCAAAACATAGTTGGCTATCTGAGCCCCATCTGTAGGACTCTAAGAGGACATGATGATCCAAAAGGCAACAATATAGAGGATCGGACGCTGCCAGAGCTACTCAAGTTAATCGATGACCTTGTGGAGCTGGAAGTGGGAGCAATGTCAGGATCATGAGGCGAACAAGGAGAGGACTGACTGGACTTGGGAGAATTCCTAGTCTTAGTGCAAGAGTTAGTCAATGAGTACGACTTGTTGACTAGGATGGTAGTTCAAGGCAAACCAGTAGAAGAAGTGGTAGCAAACCTAGAAGAGGAAAGAAAGGTGATTAGAAAGGCGCTGGAGAGCATAATTGCCTATAACCATGAGCAAAAGGCTAGAAAACTCCAACAAGATATAGACATGTATGAGGCCCGTTGCGCTGCTAGCCTTGGCTGGTACAACTAAAGCAGGACCAAATGCAGAGAGAGAACGAGCAGTAGAGGCTGACTTGACATTGGGTGAACTTGTAGCCAAGCGGCTCATGGACAATATGTCTACTGAGCAGAGCGCAACAGCCTTAGCCATAGCATTACTCTCGGGATTAGGGGTCACACAAGGGGCAAAGGGGCAATCTAGGATCCCTATCGTAGCAAAGCAACTAGACAAGTATGAACCTAGCAATGACCCATATAGCTTTATGGAGAAATTTGAATAAGTTTGTGAAGCGAACGGTCTCATGGACCTTGCACAACGCTCTCAAGCTTTCGGGCCGTGTTTAGGTGGTAAGGGGAGGATTTGGTACATTAGTCTAGATGCAACTGAGCGCATGAACTTTGCCCATCTTAAGGATCTCTTTATCAAAAGATTCTTTGAGGCAGGGTACTCGGACAATCTTATCGTCTGGTTGATGAATGTCAGTCAGAGGGAAAAGGAAGATGTAAGAGACTATGTCACTCATGTGCGTAGCCTATTCAAGAGGATCCCTGCCAATGAGCGACCTAATGAGAAGGTAGTGTCTACCGTGATTATAAATGGAATTTGAAAAGCGAGGAGCTCTACAAGGCTTTGGCTAGTAACTCCACTCCACACAAAGACGTGTTAGCTAGAGTTTTTGAAGAGGCAATAAGAGTGGACAATCAACTTAGGGAGCGAAGGATGAGGAACATCAGTCGGGACAGTACAAGCTAGAGAGCTCCAGAGCGGACAACAACGTCAGGAGAGAGAGAGAACTCTAGCATATGCGATAAGGGAAAGGGTGTTGACCAAGGCTAGGAGCTAGTTGAGGTAAGAATGGAGCTTAAATGATTGCAAGAATAGATGAGGAAGCCTGTGTGATCGTATGTGCAGTGTATACATTGTGGTGGAAACCACCTCCCAGCCGAGTGCCCAAATACTAGATCCAGGCTGTGCTCGAACTGCGGTAGGTTTGGTCATGACGCATTGCATTGCAGATTGTCAAGGAGATTTCCATATGTGCAGCAATACAACCCTCCATATTTAGGCAACAGGCCACCTAACCTCTTTGGCAGGGGAGCCCAATGGCGCTTCCAGCACCAAATGATGCAAGACCTAGGCTAGAGATGAACCCAACAGGCATACCCAGACCACCAAGGTCCTATGTAACCCATCCACCGAGTGACGCTCATGTTCACTATATGTGGAAGAACCTAGTGAAGAGGAGACATACATGAACCCATATATATCCTATGACAAGGAAGGCAATCCAGTCCTAATGGACTACCGACTAGTACCGGTAATGGCGCTAGGTAGAGAAAGAGGCAGAGGCTTTGGAGGACCAAGCCAAGATCCAATTTCATGCTGGACTTGCGGTCATCCAGGCCATATTTCATCACGTTGCCTGAAAAGGGAACAAGCAAACAAGGACAAAGCTGACCTTTGATGCACCAAATGTGGAATCACACACTTATTTCCTGAGTGCCCTAGACGAAAACCACCAACTAGGTCTTCCAACGTGCCTTCCATACCCTTGGGGCTGTTCAGTGTGGAGATCTTTGGCAGTGAGGATACGCCCATCCCACTGCATGTCATGACACGAGCACAGACAAAACAAATAGGCATCTCATTGCCTGGGCCAAGTAACTTGGATGCAGCCTCGTTGGGAAAGAAAAGCCGGAGGAGGAGGAGAAAGAGAACAGACGCAAAGATTACCCTTAAGACTGAGGAAGCTACAACTCTAGTGACAAGAAAGAGGGTCACTGATGTAGAGGCAGAGATCTCAGCTCCTAAGATCGCAGAACTAGGGAGTGCCAAGGTAGGGGAATACCCCCACCCCAGAGGGGATTTTATTTTTGCAGGCTTTCATTTTCGTTCTTTTCTAATCAATCTCTTTTTTTCGAGCTTTTTTGTGCAACATATCCATTCTGCATATAAATAGTCTTACTTAAGGAGTACGACACGTTGCATTTACATGAACACACATCAAGAAAACAAAACCAATGGAAAACTAGTAAAATATATTCGTGTCAAATAGTGGCAAGGTACACTCTTCCTAAAAACAAATCAAAGATCCCAATGCATGTAATCTCTTAGACAAAATCGGGCATAGTCACATGACGAAGTGTATAATAAACATATAAAAGTAGCAACAAAATGAAATGTCTAGAGTCTCTTGAAAAAAAAAACACACACTCTCTCAGCATGGTACCGGTCCACACACTATGGTGGACAAACATTCCCCATAGGGCACATCATCTATTTCTAGACACATGCAATGTCTCATCTCCTCTGCACTGGCCCGCACCAAACCACCACACCCCGCAAACACATCCAAAACATAGTCGTAGCGTTTTGTAAATGTAGCTAGTAACCACCTAACCATATCACCAATCACATATCACCAATCAAGATACAGAATCTTTGTGGCCATGCAAGTAGAAACAATGAAAATACCATACAAGGTAACCTGAGAGCAAAAACATGCAAGACTACTTACCGAAAGAAAAGATGAGACCTCTTTGCTCCGCCTCTGACAATGACACCATCAACATCCATGGGAAAGACACAATCATCCATCATGTAGCTACGATACGCTGGAAACAATCTCTCTGAAATCTTCTCCCTAGCCTCTCTGTTGTAGCAAGGCACAACATGACCAGCACGATGCCAAAGACACACAGTAAGATCAAGTACCTATTCACGAGTGGAAATAGAATAAGTGATCCATGTTTTTATTTAAAGCACGTAACACAAACTTTATTTAGAGCATACAACCATACGTTCAACGTATCCAACTTTGTTATCTTACCGCCTCTCTAGTAACGGGATGTCGATAAGCCTTGGAGTCACACATGAGTGTCCAAGTGCGGTGAAGCACAAGCCCCACTCTTGCCGCATCCGTAATAAACTCACCTATATGCTCTGATAAGCACATAGTGACTAAGAATCCCTGGTCGGCCAAATACTTGCGAGCAAGGTCCATACAACCCATAACTAGACCCTTTGAGAATGTGTTCCACTTGGGAATAGTCATGCCCTCTACAAACAACATTGGCATTATGATATATGAGAAGTGAGTTTGATGTAAACCTTGTGTGATAGAAAGCATAACTTACCCAATGGGATGGGACCTAGAGCATCCACAAGCAATCCACAAATATCAATCGAGCCACCTCTTGACATGGAACTCCATCTTTGCTATAAAGATGCATCTTCTGTGTTGCAAAAAACTTGTTGATGCTATACACAAAACAACATAGTCATTAATGCAAAGTAAACGATGATGCAATGCTACATGCAACATGTAAATTGATGTTCTTGCAATATGTAGTTGTCATGTCTACCTATCAAGGGCAAATCTATCAATTTGGGTCACATCCACTAATAGAGCATCGACATATGTTTGATACTGGAACTCTGCAACAATTATTTCAAAGTAATTTATTTTTAATAATCATACACGAATTTCAAGTTAATATAAGACTTCTCACCTACTAAATGGGTCATAGGTCACCTCTCCCAATTCTCTCGACCAAGAGATGAATCTGCAACAAAGGAGGTGGTCGGCGTCATAGAGGACTCTGGCACATTTTTTCTCCCTAGATTACCTTGAGTACCTTGGGTGGCACCTTTGGTAGCCTTGGTTGCTTGCTCCTCTACAGTGGTGGGTGCGGTAAGCGGTTCATGAGTATCAACTCCCTCCTTGAATCCTACATAGTATCATTCACCCTTAGATTCCCATGCATGAGCACAAAAACTATTGCTACAAAAGTGACGAGATGTTTACATAGATTGAAGTACTTACTCTCATGCAGATCTTTCTCTTGCTTAGGGATAACCCCCACAGGGTAATCCAGCCACCAAGGGCAAACACTTGCCTCCCATGCCGTCAATTTTCTCTCACGTAATGATGGAGAATACATAGTGTTCTCGTCACAAACATCAATCCACTCTCTTGTGAATTGCGGAGCTGCATCCAGCCTCTTCTCTTCTACACATTGCAGTATCCACCTGCAACATTCTCGCAAATTACGCAAGCAAATGCATGCAATCTAATATGAAAATCAGACACACAATCTAATATGAAAATGCATGCTAACCTATAAATCACACGTTTGGCTGAAAACGTAAGCTCTGGCATCTTCTCTGCAACATTTGAAGATTTCACTCCATCCAAGAGGTGTACAAAAGCCTACACAAGTTTCACAAGCGTTTAACATTAGCACATATACATTTTAAGAAAGAACTTAAGAAAGCAATATGAATGCACTGCATTGAGTCAACCTGCATGACATGATTCTTCATGTTAAGCTTAAAGAACTCCTCAAATGAATCTGGTAGCTGTGGACCTTCTACTTGTATCCTATCAATCTGAAGTAGTGCCTCCGAATGCAAGTGAGCCCAATATGTCTCTTTCTTCTTGTAAACCCGAAAGAGCTTATAATCACCAAAATGCGGGTATTGGGGGTCTTTGGCCTTTGTGAGACTCATAAGATGCAACAATATTTTTTTCCTGTGATGCACAACAATATACGCAAATAGAAAGCATTGAAGAAAAAGCATCACATACACACACCTTGCGTTATATATACAAATTACCTTTCCGCAGGGATTTTTGAGCTTGTGAGACAATACAGCTTGTCTCTTGTGATCTTGAGCATGCTTGCATCATCCCACTTTAGCCCAAATAACAACTTAAAGAACTCATCACCATTTTGGGGATTAGCAATGGATAGGTATTTGTAACCCCTATCCTTAAGGCGCTCCTCTTCCACCCTTGTAGCCTTCTCCAAACGTTTCTTCCTCTCTACCTCATCTAGACCAAGAGCCTCAAGCTTAGCAGTTTCTTTTGAGATGAAGACATGAAATTCATCCTATCATTCCAAAAAAAAAACTAAATTAGAGATAGAAAAGCACATCTCATACAAGTGAGCCATAGAAAGAAAATCACCTTCCATACAAGCTGAGATATTAAACCGCAAGGAGAGTTATACCATGGAGCAACACCATGATAATACCTTGCCTCTATACTCATCTCAACCTCAGCCCACTTCCTCATGGCTGGACTCAATCTATCTAGAATGGAGTCTTTGTTTGCAATAAAATACCAAACTTTTGAAACATATACACCTCATGCGCAATATTTGGAGTAACATGAGCTCTGGAAATACTATTGAAAACAAACAAAAGCATAATATGAGAATGTAAGTGTAACATATTACAAAGAGGAGCATAGTTAAAGGAAGAAGACTTACGCGTTGGTGGTGTCTAGTGCGAGTAGTAGCTCTGCTTCCTTCGCCTTTGGCACCTCAATGAATTGGCACCATACACTAACATGGTACTGAGCACAGTCGGAGTACTCTGTAATTGAAAACCAACAAACATAAGAATGGGATACAAACATTCAATACTTGCATGTATAGTGGACAACTTACTTTCTTTGATGTGTTTCCACCACGTTTTAAGCCTGTGGTTTCCATCCCAAACCAAGAACTTTTTACCCTTAAGGTCTTGCCACTCTCTTCCAAGAGCCCTCTCAAAATCCTCATTTCTTTGATGCCATATTGGACCCCATTCATCTAGATTGCTGGCTGTCAAAGACATGGTCTCCCCTCTTGGACCTTCAACTGACACAAGGAAGTGTCCCATAGTCTCAAGATAGCCAGTGGAATCAAAGGAAGGAATCAACCACTGGGCATCATCCGTAGCAAATTTGACTGCCTCATGAGCCACTAATCTGCAAAGAGGCACAAGAGGAGGCATCGTCCTCTTTTTAATATAAAATTGACTCAGCACATCCTTCATCAGTCCTAGAGAGACTTGCTTGCCTAAGTTCCTTGAGTGCTTCTTTTCTTTTTCATCATCATTCTCCCCTTGATCACTATCACCACTCACCTCTTCTTTGTCATCTGGACTATCATGCTGCACATTAGTCTCTATAGGAGCAGATATTAATAAGTAACAATAAAAAACAGTAGCATTAAACCAATCATATTTAATACATAACACTAAACAAAGAGTCATATGTAAATGAAATGGACACATAAGTGACTACCTGTGTGCTCCGCAACCCCGTCAATTGTATTGGAGTCCCCATCCACTTGTGCTTTGTCATCAATGTAGACACATCTTTTTGGACCACATCCTTTCTTTGTTGAAGGAGTGTCCATTGATCTCAAATGCGATGATGCTTCTTGCTCTAAGATCTGCCCAGGAACACATCCTGAACGTAGCTTCATACAGACTTCACGGCTACTATGAGGTGACACACATTTCTTTCTCTTTCTAAGCACTCTTTTAGGTGCCATAACTTTCTCTACACACTTACAAATAGATACGCAATCAACCTCTTTAAGATTAACAACACAATCAATCTCTTTAAGATTAGCAACACAATCAATCTCTTTAAGGTTAAAGATTAACAACACAATCAATCTCTTTAAGATTAATAACACAATCAACCTCTTTAGGCCACGGGACAAAGCCACGGACGAAGCCACACGCTTGTGCATAAGCCCACAGATCGTCCGCGCGAACGCGGATGATTGGGGGGCTTCAATCTCTTACCTTGTTCTCACAAAGCATACGGGACGAAGCCACACGCTTGTAGCCATGGGACGAAGCATAAGCCCACCCAATGGTTGCGCGGACGTGACCATAAGCCCACCCATCGTCCGCGCGGACGCGGATGATTGGGGGGCTTCAATCTCTTACCTTGGAGGCCCGTCGGACGGCATACGGGACGGCAGACGGGACGGTTGCCACGGGATGAAGCATAAGCCACGGGACGAGGCATAAGCCCACCCATCATCCGCGTGGACGCGGACGATTGGGGGGCTTCAATGTGTTACCTTGGAGGCCCGTCGGATGGCATACGGGATGGCATATGGGACGGTTGCGCGGATGCCATACGGGGCGTAGCATAAGCCACATGATGAAGCGTAAGCCCACATGACGAAGCGTAAGCCACATGACGAAGCATAAGCCCACACGACGAAGCATAAGCCACATGACGAAGCTTAAGCCCACCCATCGTCTGCGTGGACGCGGACGATTGGGGGGCTTCAATGTGTTACCTGGGAGGCCGCACGAAGCTGCAGGAGATGCACGAAGCCGTTGACGAAGCTGCAAGAGGCTGCACGAAGCTGCAGGAGCTGGACGAAGCCGCACGAAGCCGTAGGAGCTGTGGGTAGGAGTTGGCACCGTGGCGAGAGTTGTGGGGTAGGAGTTGGCACCGTAGGGGGCCGCACGAAGCCGCAGGAGCTGGACGAAGCTGCATGAAGCCGTAGGAGCTGTGGGGCAGGAGTTGGCAATGTCACGAGAGTTGTGGGGTAGGAGTTGGCACCGTCGCAAGAGTTGTGGGGCACGAAGCCGTAGGAGCTGTCGCGCAGGAGTTGTGGGGTAGGAGTTGTGTGGCGAGAGAGAGAGACGGAGAGAGGGAGAGAAGGGAGAAACAAAGAAGGGAGAAAGAGAAGGGAGAAGGGAGAAAGAGAACGGAGAAAGAACGGAGAAAGAGAAGGGAGAAGGGAGGAAGAACGGAGAAAGAGAAAGAGAAGGGAGAAGGGAGAAGGGAGAAAGAGAAGGGAGAAAGAGAGAAGGGAGAGAGAGAGAAAGAAAAGGGAGAAAGAGAAGGGAGAAAGAGAGAAGGGAGAGAAGGGAGAGAGAGAGAGGGAGAGGAGAGAGAGAGAGAGAGAGCAAAGAGAGGAGAGAGTTGAGGAAGAGAGTTTCGCCATACTTAATAACCCTAATAAAGAAGTTAGCCGTTGATTACGTAATTAGGTAATTAGTTAGCCGTTAAATAATTAAATAACAATACAACATAAATAAATTATGAGTGCATAAAGGTGAAGGATGGTGGGTGGTTGAGTCGTAAATTTTTCTATTGATTTCTGATGATTATGCTTATTTGTTATTACTCTTAAATGTTGATGAATGACTCTTAAATATTCATTATTTAGTCATCTCTGCTTGTAGTGACAGTGAACTGTTGCCTTCTCTTCATCAAATACACACTGTGAGCTATATTCAGAGTTTTCTTCTCTTCATCAAATACTAACCCACCAGAGGGCACAACATGTCGAGTTTTGCTATTTTGACATGGAGACTAGCCAGTGATTGCTTAGAGCACACTGTTTCATTAAGATATGGGGAGATTCTTTTGAGTGAGTACTACCTACAGAATCTATTGCCTCCAACACAAAAATTCCAGGGGTTGCAAGCCATCATAGAGAATGATGGTGGAGCAAACAACGTCATTGTGTCTCCAAGATGGGATCATCAAGGGCATGCGCACTATCTGATTGATAGTACATTATCAGCCACCTACTCTATCATGCACTCAAGTAACTATGTGTGCATCTCTAACAGTATTGAGTCAATAGAAGATGAGATTGACAACTACATTGATTGTACCCCTGGTTGTAGCAAATTAACTCCAGTGTGTCTTGACGTACCCTCAGATAACAAGAAGGATGTTGATGACACAAATGTCGGGGAGGACCTATGTGTGAGCAGCCAAAGCGAGGACTTATCTTCCATTGATAACTCGATTGTAGCCTTCATTGAGGAGAAAGCTAGAACGGGTAGATTGAAAAAATTACTAGCGCTCTGTGGACCTCCACGAAGGGTGGATGAGCTCCCAATCGAGTATAATGGCACAATTGCTTTTGAGCTTCCAGCCACAGATAGCAAGAAATGAATGATGGGTATGGAACAAAAATATGATGGTCACCTGTGGTCGCGCCCTCACAGACAAATATGGCAATTGAGTGCACTGTGCGCTTGAGCTATTGTCTTGGAAGTCTTCAATGTCTTAGGATCACTTGTCCTTACTACATAATAGAGGGAAAATACAATGATGTTTTTTTCCATGGTCACTTGGATAGAACCGTGAGCATAGGTTATCCTACAAGTGAGGGAAACTCCAAGATAACATGTCACTATTGTCTTAATGTTGCTACTTGTGCAGCCATTTGCAAATGCATGATCTATTATGTGTTGCCACTGGATCCTACAATGACACGTTTGGTGATCCATGTTGGGGAGCATGCTCACAGTGTTCAACATGGCACTAAGAGGGCAACCCTTGACAAGGTGTAGAGGCTTGTGAGCACGGTCCTAAAGATCGAAAAGGGAGGCCCATGAAAAATACAGATGCCAATCGCTCGGCAGATGTTGTTTGAATCTTTAACAAAAGAAGACGAGTCAGAGGCGACAGAGGTGGACCTTAATCATTTTCTAGAAGAAATGATGCCACTTGTGCAGAATAAAGGGTAGGCTTGTGCATTATTATTTTCTGCTTACAATGTATGTCTTGCATTTGAAATAACCCTCTAATAAACACATAGGTTCAAAGGCATTGTTTCACAAGAGAGAGCCAAACAAGGTCAGGTGGTTGGTGATGGGTATGACAACATACTTCTTTTGCAAAAACGTTGTGTCTTCCCATTTTTCCATGGAAGTAGATTTCCAGGACAAGGTGATGCCAAGGAGAAGTGCTACTTGTTTAAAATGTCCACCAAGGGACCAGCATCAGGGGTGGACTTAGTGAATTGTATGAGGCGAATTGGGACTGGAGATTTACGACGTGCATGGGTGCACTTTGATCATACCCATAGGATTGATGGGTGGGCAACTATGTCTTGTTCAGTTTATGATCACGGGTATGTGGCAACATAATGAAAGCTTTTATTGAAATTAAATTGTTGTTAATGAACACTATACTAATGTATCAATCATGAACTAGCATGAGAGCATTACAGGTAATTGCAATATGTGAATTTAAAGAGGAGGACGAAGAGTCTCAAATCCTGTTTTGGAGAAATTTGAATTCTGTCATGGTTCAATGTGGCCATGATCCACCTGACTTTGCTGGATTTATGTCCGATGAGGCAAGTGCAAATTGGATGGCAATAAGGGCTGTGTACAATGGAGGGCCTCATAACATAATGGAAGGGAGGGAGCATTCTTGTCTTTTTCATTGGGAGCAAAGTTTGCAAAAGCATACCAAGAAATTAGTCACTGTGGATAAACAAATGCACCACATTGAATTGTGTGAAGCATGGAGGCTAGGAACGACAACTCAACTAGCCTCACTTCAGGCCTCTGCTATCCGAGATTGGTGGGCACGAAATGTAAACAAGGAACACATCAAGGCTTTGGATAGGTGGTTGAAATGGTGGGAGCAAAGAATTGCCCACTGGGGAGGAATTGAATCTCATGTAAGTGTGACATTTTTTCCAGCTCATTAAGATTTGTTGCACAATGTAGCAATGGGGAGAGCTACTGATTCTATTTTTGGATTTGACTCCGCAGGCTAACAAAAGTCCTTGGGAACATGCTCAAATTCCAAGCATAAACTTATAAGAAAGTATCCATGCTAGTTGGTTAGCAGGTGAGGGTGGAAAACGAAAGATATCACTTTATGATGCATGTGTTAGTGATGTTTTGAATGCATATATTCAATGTGCAAAGAGGTTGGGCTATACCACAGGGAGGTTTATTGGATCTGGGCCTTCTATGGAGTCTTTGTTGGCTAGTGCCAGCAAAAGGGAATCCCCAAATCCCTCCTCTGTTGCACGTGCATTGCAAGGTGTTGTAGCTGGAAGTCCTTTGTACGAGAAGCCTATAATGCAAGGTGATAGGGAGACTGTGCAAAGAAAAAAGAAGGGAGGTGGAGCAACTGTAAGTTCTCATAGACCGGGATACGTGATGGAGTCAAGGCAAAGGAAAATCAGGGGCAGGCCGCGGAGTATACAGTTTGACGATGGAAAGATGGAAGAGATATGTATCCAAGAGGATGAGGAGATACCAATCAAGCCCTTTGCAAGTGGAGTAAGTGCACCAAATGCGGAAACGTCAACCCACATAGAAGAGGTAGAAGTGGCACAGGAGGAGTGGGCTTTACGAAGGACACCACCTAACTGTGTGAGAAAGTGTTTTGGTATGGAGGGTAGAAAGAATTGCAGCAGCAAATTACAGAGTCGGCAAGTGGGGTTAGTCGCACCATGCTTTTGGTCTGAGAGAGCCTATAAGAACAAGGCCATTGCACAATGGATATGGTTCTGTAATCATGATGTCAAGCATACAAACACTGTGCAGAAACAAGTGATAGCATCACCAATTGTTCCATCTTTGTGGCCAGTTGATATAGGAACAAATATATCGAAGGAAGAGTGTAGCAGCCTAAGACAGGCCGGTTTCAAGTTTGCCTGCTTTACAGCACCACCAAGGAATGAGAAGAGCAAACCTCCTGTTTCTACAGAATGTGGTTCAAGCGGGAGAAGACGCAAGTGGAGACATGGAATTTCCAAAGATGCACAAAAGAGAATAGAGGCAGTTGGTTGCATGGTTGTGACATTCTTGGAGGAGGTAGTGTAACTTGAGAGACAACATTCAGTATTTCAAGTCTTGACAGAGAGTTGTTATGATGTGCACATCAAAGAAGAGCCTAGGTGCACTTGTCCTGATTTTCAAAAAAGAGAATCTACCCAAAAGGCATTTCTTGCTTGCAAACATATGTATTATGTGTACATGCACATACTTGGCCTTCAACCCAAGGAGCACATGGTCATACATCAGCCTGCACTAACCCCCACTGACCTTGCCTTTGTGTTAGGGCAAACACGTAAGATATGCCCTGTTATGTAGGAAGCCCAATGTAAGCATGGCTCATTCATTGTTCTGGAGGACTCATCATCATGCACTTCATTAGGGTGTGACATGTCCTTTTTGTTACATGAAGATCTTGGAACCTTTCTAGATATTGTACTCCTTTTGGGTAATGCAAAACTTTGGAATGTTATTATTTGTTGTGATTATTCAACACCATTGCTCCCTTTATTGTGAATGGGTTAGTAATGCATGATGCGCAATATATGTTTGACATGTCATTTGTAGAAAGCATCCAAGGTTGTTTCAAAAAGCTCTAAAAATCAATTTCAATTGCAAAAGCACGAAATCAAAAGCTCACAAAAATAACACACCCCCCGGGAAAGGGGGGGCATCTTACATGCCTTGTAATCCAATGCCACCCTGGCATTGAGGAGGGGTGTTAGAAGAGAGGCATAGGAACCCACTATAAGCAAGGGAGTATGAGGGCAGATGGGTGTGAATAGCCTTAGGGGCAAGGGAAACCCTAACTCTAGCTTGGCAGAGGCTATATAAATAGCCTATGGGTCACTATCAAGTGTGAGATAGAGTGTACCCAAGTTGTACCTTGAGCAACTTATTAAACAAGAATTTGTTCTTGTACTTTGAGCCTCTTTCTCCCTCTTGTGCACACATTCCAATGCTGCAACTCTACTTTCAAACAAAGATTAGTAACCTACCGAAAGCATACTTGGAATCTTTGATCCTGTTCATGGCTCTATTGCTGAGCAATTGTACAAAGTGACCTCTAATAGTCATTGGCCAAGGATGGGTTTCTTTTAAATGAAAATTTTTACAATGCACCATTAAGCATAATAGGATTTGGATCTCTCAACCCTCTTCCACTCCCAGCTTTTAATAGTGCAAAGTGGCCAATCCTAGAAACAGAAACATGTGAATGTTATAGATTAAAGATTTATACAGATATTCAAAGATATCTATGACCTAATGAAGCTAGTAGATAGGTGAATACTACAATATTCATGCCATTATATGTTTTTGTGGATCTCTTTTATGATGAGGAAGTTCAGAAAACAACATCAATGTTCATATGCAAATCGGAGAAATGTATTGACTTCCTAGGTCAAAGTTGGGATATAAAAGAAATGTGTGGGATTATGTCAAAAGTGGAATGGAAATCTATTGTGTGCAAATATATGATTGCATCACAAAATTTTATTTTGACCTCATATTACATGAGATGGCATTATGTGAATGGAAATATTGTGGCAATTGATCAAGACTTACAAGATGATGTTGATAATCATGTGATGATGTCAAAGGTTTGGTTGGAGGATGAGCTCTTAACGATGCTTAGCATAAGCAAAAGCAAATAAATAGTAAGATTTAGGCCATAATCATATGAGAAAAACATGCAAACTTTTCAGAGTTTCACAATACCTTAAGACTCCGATCATTACATGATTGTTGACCTCCTTTTGAAGGTCTGAGAGGACTCGAATGTCCTCCTCACTAAAGTGGATGGCACTAAGCTACTAGTAGTGGCCTTCTTAGAGGCAGCACAACATCAAAACATGGACCCATCATCTCAAGTGCCTCACGATTGTCCTCATCCATGCTAACATGCCTGTCTCTTTTCTATGTGGTCTCTCTCTTAGCCTCTATCTCCCTTGCCTCCATCTCATGAGCCTCCCTTTCTTCTTGAGAAACCTTGTGGGCATTTAACCTCATATCACAAGAATGCAAGGGTGTGACATCAATCACCCTCACCTCATTGCACTTTTTCAGGGGAGGGATCTCTAAAATTACATTCATCTTCCTATCGGTAATGCCTTGTGGGAGTAGCAACTTGTCATATCTGAACCTGAGTAATTTTAGGGATGTGAAGTCCCTAGGCGTCACCGTCATCCTATGGGCTGAGAGGTGCCAAAATGCAGGAGTCCTGAAAACATTCTACCATAAACTCCTCAACAACTTCATGCAGGCAATCCACTACTGAGGCATGCCAACGGAAGTCCAGGTTGTTTGTTTTGCATATATCTTTAACAATCCTGGTAAATGGCATCTTTGCATTTCATGGCCGTTTATGATTCTCCTTAGTTCTTTAAGGATTGAAGCATTTTGTTGGTACTACGTATGATGAGCTCTAGTCTAGAAGGGGGTCATCCTCTTCTCGGAACTAGATCCCTATTGAGCTTGGGCCAGGTGGCATCATCCTGCACATTTTGCCCAGATGATGCTCCCTAATGTGCAATATGTGGGTCTCTAGATGATACTACCCTCACGGCCTGCTTTGTTCTAGAAATGTCTACAAAAGAGTATAAAGATAGTATTAGAACTCCCAATAAAAACTAGAGAAATGGAATAAAAGAGACCAAACTTGCAAAAATCTAGGGAGGGAAATCCCAAAATTAGGAGCCCCCCCCCCCTCATGTTGTGTGGGGTTGGGGGGGAGGGTCCCAAAATCAGGAGGCCCCCCCTCACATTGTGCGATCTCAAGGACCGCAAAACATGAGGAGGGACCCAAAATTAAGAGCCCCCCCCTCACATTGTGTGAGGTTGGAGAAATTGCACAATGCAAGGGTGGAAGGCCACTACATTAGGAGGTCCCAGTAATTGGTTGTGCAACTCCCAATCATTGGCAGGGGAAATTGCATAACGCGAGGGTGGGGGGTAACAAGGTTGGGAGGGCCTCCCCTCGCATTTTGTGGCTCCCATCCAAGGGGATGCCACAATGTGAGGAGGAAGGTCAAGATTTTTCCACACCCTCCCCACACATTTTGTAGGACTTGGACTGGCACAACACAAGGGGAGGGTGCTCTTTCAACTCGATACAACCATATTGGGTTGTGTGGGCTTTGCAAGGGGAGAGACTGCCCATCGTAGATGAGCGCTGAGGGCTATGAAGGTTTGAGAGGCTTGCAACGTGCAAAGTGAAAAATCAATCGACTATCAAATTTTTTGCTATATATGATACTTACATATGCTGATGTTACTCGATGCCTTGTCAGCAAGAACGTGTACCCACACATGTGAGAATTAAAAGCATATACCATATGTCCACCACAGTGGTCCCTTTGCATGTGAAGAAATGAGTGAGGTGCCATGTGTCCACTAGCGAGGCTCCTCACACGCACTGTAGTGAATGCACATGTAGCCACCACATGTGCAATACTTGAGGCTATAAAGAGTCAAGCTAGGAGTTGATTTGCTGCTTATTTTTACACTCACTTTCTCCCTCTCTATCGCTCTTCTCTCTCTCTCTCTCTCTCTCTCTCTCTCTCTCTCTCTCTCTCTCTCTCTCTCTCTCTCTCTCTTCCACCCTCCCCCTAGCTTGTGTTGCTTGATCGAAGGTCCGTTCTTGCTCTATATCCTAAGGTGTGGCCATCATTGCACTCTCTTTTGGACATCTACTGTTTTAGTATAGTAGCTTGCATCCCCTTCCCCTCCCCCCCTCAGTCCCCCTCCCATGGGCATTGCAACCACACAACGCAAGGAGGGGGTTTCAAAATTTCGATGGCCCCCCTCTTGCATTGTGCAATGCCCCCTCCCAAAACAACCACTAAAGACCAATACAATGCAAAAGGAGGGCCTCAAGATTTTGAGCCCCCTCCTCCCCCCACCTTGTGTGGTCCCCCATCCCAAAACAAGGACCAACACAATGTGAGAGGAGGGCCTTGAGATTTTGAATCCCTCCCCCAATCCCCAAACAACCACTAAGGACCAGCACAACTCAAGGGGGCATCAAGATTTGAACCCCCCCTCATGTTGTTCTATTTTTTTCAATCCCCACCACAAACCACCAAGAATTCACACAACATGAGGGGGGGCCTCGAGATTTTGAAACTCTCCCACCCCTCATATTGTGTTGGTTCACCCCGCCAACAAACCGCCAAAAGGACCACACAATGCGAGGGGAGGCCTCAAGATTTTGGATCCCATCCCCTCACATTGTACAAGTCCACCCCACCCCAAACTGCTAAGGACCCCCACAACATAAAGGGGAGGGGGACCTCAAGGTTTTGAAACCACCCCCCCCCCCCCCCCCCCCCCCCCCCCCCCCCACCCCCCGACATTGTCTGGGGCCCCTTTTGTCGATTGGTATTTCTCATATAGTTGTGTTTGTAGATATGGATGCTACTCAAGTGAAGCATATGGAGGGGACTCTCGAGTCTGCCAGGAGTGAAGCTAGTCTTAACACTCCAACACAAGAGCATGCTAGTATTGAAGGTAGTCCTAGTACTCTAGCACAAGAGCCTAGGAGGAGTGGATGTAATATTGAGGAGATGCTTGTAGATTTCCTTGGTTGAGTGGGACAAGAGCATCTACTACCACAAGTATCCAAGGTGTTTTCTATCGTTGCCTCTGCGAAGGAATGGATCAAGGCCTCACAAGTCTACCTCAAGGAACATGAGGCCACTTTTTTGGAGGAGACCACTATTGGAGAGGTTCCTATCAAGGGCCTGAAATATAGTCATGTGAATGATGCCTTTGCTAATAATCCTAGAAGGAAAATGTTCTATAAGGCAATGCTAAGGGTTCCTAAGGGCATGAAGAAGGTAGATCTATAGTGCCCTACACACAATCAAAAGTGTCATCTCGTTGAGTACTTTCATGGGTTTGTATGCTTTTTGCATGTGTTGCTAGGGGATGAAGGGAAAGAGCCTATCCAAGAATTAGAAAATACACAACAGCCATGTGAATTGGAGGTAAAGAGAGTGCAAGAGGTTTCACAGCCAATAGATGTGGCCAGTGAGAGGGAGAAAAGTGCTCAACTCAACATTGAAGCTTTGAGAAGGGAGAACATAGAGGTGGTGGGTTATATTGTTAAGCAAGAGGTTGAAGAGGATGTTGGTAAAGTTCTCATAGACCTTCTCCCCTCCTTCCCTATTGGGGAAAGGAACTATGTTTTCTTGTCCGATATCTAGGCCCTTTTAACATCTAGGAGGACTACTACCTAGTCATTGTTGCATAGAATCTAGAAACATATTCTAATCTTACTATACTGGATTGGGATAAGTGTTTTCTTTTGGATTCAAATGTCAAGGAAATGGAATATCTCTCCATAGCAGAGACTTTGACTATGATATACAAGGATGCACTCCGATATGAGTCATCCATTCCTTCAGAGGAAGAGTTCAAGGCAACACAAAAAAAATTGAATGTTTCTCACTTGGGCAAATCAAACAAGGACTTGACTCCTAAGACTTTGCAAACCGTCCAATCATCCATTCAAATATGGAGTGAGGAGTTGCTCATTTCAGATGCAAATCAGAAGGTTTTTTTCACAAACTATATTCATTTGGATACCATGTTGATTTCCATAAAAAAATTTCGAACACTCACTAGGTATGTTTGCTATTTTTCAGCTTGTTGTGTACAAAGATGGTTTCATTGGCCATGCAGGTGGCAAACAAAAGGGAGGTTTGGGGAAGGACTCTACCTTGGGCCATCAAAGTCCTCACCTTTTCAAAGTACGTTGTGTTCCACCACAAGTTCTCAATGGATGATGCAAAGTTCCCTCTTTTTGCACTTTGAAGACCCTATCAAGATATCTTTTAGGGTATCGTCTTAGGTGGAATGCAAAAAATATAGTGTTTTTGGAGGAATAGGAAACTATGAGAATTTTTTTTCAAGGCCCTGGTTTCCAAAAACTACATGCCTAATACCACTTAGTGTATCCATCCTTTGGGCTGATGAGTCGAATCAAGGTTTCCAATATGCTTGTAGAATATGGAAAAAGGCACCTTCTTAGAAGTAGATCAATTTCAAAATTTGATTAACAATCTTTAAATGAACTAGAGCAACAATTACAAGAAGAATTTGGGCCATCTTCAAAGAGGCCAAGAGTAGAGGAGTGAGCTTCATTATTGTATACTCAAGAATAGTGGTTTTTTGGAAAAACCGAGTTGTATATTTGTTATGTAAAATGTTTCTTCCAAAAATAGATAATTGATAAGTGCTCCTCTATGTCAAAATTTCTACAAATATCTCAAGTATTTATGAGGAACTGTCGGTTATGGGTATCCAAGTTTTCCTTGTCTTTCTCTATTTGCTCGCCACATAGTATGTTTCATTGATGCATTAGAATTCTCCGACTATTATTTTCTTCTTTGTCTCTCAAAATGTTGCATTGCTTTGTTGATTTCAAATGTTCCTAGTGCTTTTTTTCTATTAGCTCTATGGACAAGCTTTATGTATGCCCATTGGTGTAATTCTTCTAAATTGTTGGCTTTCTCTACTCCTCCACCATGTCTTCTATGGTTGAAATAGCCAATACACACTTGATAATGGGTGAGAGTTTACCACATCAATAATTGCCATATTCCTTGGCAAACCAAGGGGTGTGGTTATATATAATGTGCTATCAAATCATAAGAAAGGATTCCAAATTAGTGCTTCATACTTCTACAATTAAGTAATTATACTTTATTAGATATTATGAAGATAACATACCATGTAGTGGGTAATGTGTTGATCTATCCATGCACTAAACATTGACTTTTTAAATTCATCCAATGCTATTTCAAAGGCTTGATAGTCATCTGAGTTCTATGTGTGCATGTCACAAAACTTAAAGATTGTATATAAAGTCTTCCAAACGTTGGCCTTGCGTGATCGTGCTTCACCATTGTTAGCATGGTCCATAATTGCATTGTGGATGCACTTCCATTTATTGAATTGAATTCTTTGAGTGGAATGTTTTACTTAGCTAGGATTATCAAAGAGTGGTGGAGATAAAAATCTCAGTGCTTTCACACCACCAACGGAGAGTTTCTTTGGCATGTCTTGACAATCCTTTAACCTTTTCTTGTCTCTTTCAATCTTCACATTTCCACCATGCAAACCAATCTTTGATAATCCCTTCTCAAGTGCTGCAAACTTCCTTGACTTGCATAGATCTAGGTCGCATTGTCCAAGCAAAGCATATATACAAGAAAAGTAATTTCTCAATGATCTAGCACAGATCATGCGTTGTGTAAATATGGACTCAAGACAAGGGAATATCTAAAACTGCTCTCAAATGTGGATCTTTGATGTGCCTATTGGGTGTCTTTTTCCAATTCCTTTTGTCAAGTTCATTTGTAGCATGCATACAATATATGCATTGGCTCTTTGAATTGGCCCCTTTTGCGACATTGTACATGTACTTTAGGGTCTTCAAGTCACCTACTAGGATGTCATTCTACTTTGAATCTTCCAAATCATCCCATGTCCAAGATTCTCTCATTCCTTTGCTCACTAATGATTTGGGGTATATTTGTCTTGTGGAAAATCTAATGCGAGGTTTCAAAATTCTCAAACATACCTTAGAATACACACATATTATAAGCATGTGACACAACAACAGTATTAGCATAAGTAAACTTTCAATTTAAAATATTTTACTCACCCCAAAGGACCCCAAAGAGAATATATTATTCTCAAACTGGGCACTAAAACATTTTGGATTGTGCTTTGAAATTGTTGGATCCAATTCCCTATTGATTAGGGTGATGGTGACCCCCATTCTAGCTTTTTATCCTTTACAATCTGGCACTCATTGAGCTTGAGTACAACTTTCAGGAGACGATCACATTCATCAGGATTCACCTCAAATAATTGAACAGAGTACAATTGTAGGGCCTCCAACTTGTAAGAGATATTGTTGTATTTGTTGTAAACCATTGCCTCCCCTAGTGCCAAATGATATGTATCTTTGATATGAAATGGAGCTCCCATGAGTTGTAGAACTTGATCATTCACTTGTTTTCACATTCTTTTTAATGATGTTGGGTTTGTCAATATCTTATCTTGCAGCTTAGTTTCCTTCATCTTCCTTGTAAAGAGATTTGTAAATAGTGGTATCCCTGCTAAATATACCTACCTCATCCAACAAAGCTTGCATATCACTTGAGCTAAGTTGACTCTCTCTTGGAAAAATCTCAATCTCCTATTTTGCAAGATTTTGATACTTTTGATCCTTCAAGATTGCTTTGATAGCTTCCTTATTTAGAATCATTTTAAAGTGTTCAATTGATACCACCATGCTTGAAGTCATTTCTTCATTGGGTTGTAGGATATCCCTACATTCACAATAAAAAAAGTTCAATTATCATAAATTATTTGACAAATACTTTATGAGATGGTGAAAAAAGTAACAAAGAGCTTACTTACTTCACTTCATGTATTCTTTTTTTAATACCATCGCTCCATAGCTTCATGTCTTGAATATTTCAAAGTTTCTTGTATCATTTGCAAACCCCCCAATATTATTTCTTTAAGCCTCGATTGATCTCTCTGTTTCTCCAACTCTAAAATAGTCTCCTAGTTCTACAGTAATTTGTGCTTACATTGCTCTAATGTTTGAGTCAAAGAGGCATTCTCCTTCTCTAATAAAATATCTTTCTAACTTGTGCTTACATTGCTCCAATGTTTGCCTCAAAGAGGCATTCTCCTTCTCTAATAAAATATCTTTCTAACTTGTGTACATTACTAATGGCATCAAAATTTTGAGTGCATCCTAAGAGGCCATTATAATCGTTTTCAATAAAGTTTACTAAGGATGTAATATCCCTAAAAAAAGGCATGAGTTATGCATGAGTTATTCTTCTTTCCTCGTAGCCAAAAAAGTTCCTTAGATGTAGAAGACATGAGACAATGTTTGTTTTTCTTACTTAATGGCTCATAATCCGCCATCAAGCTCGACATGGAGGTGATATGCATCTCTATTGTATCTCTTTGATAATGATTTGAACATTGACATTTCCCTTTGTGATGTTGATTCCACCCCAACCATATCCATTCGTGGTGTTGATTTTTCCCCAGCTATCCATGTTGATTCCTCCCCAGCCATCTCCATTTGTGATGTTGATTCATCTCATCGATCCTTGTTTACAATGTGTGTGAAGTTGCTTTCAAAAAAATGAGGGAGAATACATGGAAATCTTCCATACGTAATGTGACAGGCAGAACTCAAGGCTTCATGTAGTCTTTTGGCTCATCTTTTGATAAAAAGATACTATGTCATTAATTCTAATCGATTAAGATAAAAGTTGTCAAGTTTTGAGCACTAGGCACTTAATTTCAATAACTAACCTCTAAACTCTTAATTAAGGCTAATTGACAACTTAAAGGCTATATGCTAATTTGTGTATTTTGGAAAAAAGAAAAAAAATTGAAATTTTTGAATTTTTAGTCGTCTTTATTGATTTTTGAATTACCTCTCTCTATGTTGAGGTGGAATTTCTTACAAGGCCCAAACTTGAGTCCAAACCTCCCCTAATGGAAGAGCAAGTCAAAAGAAGGATGAGAAGACTAACATATGGACTCTACCCCTCAAGAATCATTCTTTCCCAAAACCAAGACCGTATGCACTAAAAGATGTTTCAAGGCATCTAAGAGAAGGAGATAAATTGAGAAAGGGAGATTGCACTCAAGAAGAATGCTTTGGGTTGGGAGCATCCAATAACTTCCTAGATGCAATGCAAGCCTCTCAGGTACCTCTTATAAAGTTAGAATTCCCTTTACCAGTGCAAATGCTTAGAAGGATAAGTGATCTAATAGTTGAAGGCAAGATACTATTGACAAAAGCAAAGGTTAGACTAGTGTGATTAATAGTACGATTTGCTTAAATTAATAACTTAATTCTAAATTACATGATACAAATAGTAGAGGACTAAACTATAGACTAATTTTAAGGGTTTGAAGCTTGGTCCTTATAAATTTAGCATCGTTGCAATCAACCTATCTAGTCAAAGTTCTCAAATACTCACCAATTTTCAACCATTCCCTTGTATACATAACATTATCAAAGCTCTGATTATACAAAAAGCCAAGTTATACATATGTGGGAGAAGTCATTTTATCATAAAGAGCCACATGTATGTCCCACAATAAGAACTTAATTCCCACCAAAAACAAAATTATGTCTTGATAAAGTCAGATTTCCCTCCTCTAATCTAGATAATATCCTCTCACAATCTACAATATGTGCTACAATAAAGTGACTACAACCATGATCATCCAATGTTTCATCTTTCTCTTCTTCTACATAGGCCTTGTAGGAAATTTGGTGTTTCCACACATGATCATGAGATAGAAGACATGGCTATGGAGGATGGTATCATAGTGCACTCATGATTGTGTGTGTGAGAGAGAATGTGTGTGTGGAAAGAAAAGAGAGAGCAAGCTAGATGCAAAGTAGAATTTTATTCATGTTGATAAGAAAATGTGTTGTGTTACAATGAGGATAATCCTCTTTTATAGGCTTAGGGAAGTGGGTTGCTAACATAATGAAGGATGCCATGATCACATGGGTCCAACTACTTCTGTTAAAGAGTTTAAATACATATCCCCCTTTTTTCACCAACTAGAGGATGATTCACATGAGCCTATTAGAGAGGCATATTCCAAGACCCTCCCTAGCACAAATGATAGGCAAGAGATGGATAATGGATAATTGGGATAATTGGGCTATGTGGTACTCTCTCCTAGATAAAGAAAGGCATCTAGTACATTGTCCATGATTACTCAATGTGAATACATCTGGTACAATGTCTAGGTTTACACAACATGAATACAACTAGTAGAATGTCCAAGATTACTTAATCAGAATACAACTGGTACATTTTCTAGGATTACAAGGTATGAAGGAGTTACCAAATAAACAAAGACTAACCATTAAAAGATTAAAAAATAATTTGATATGAAGGGCTCTATGGTTGGACACTTTTGTTGAAGACTTTGATGATGCATAAACCTCTTTTGTGTTGTTGTTCTTGATGGCCAAAAATAGTGTCTTCATAAGAGACACATGAAGCTCATTGTCAATGTCGAGCACCTTTGTGGATGACCCTCACTTGCTTGTAGCATGGAAATAATAAGATGTTCTTGTCTTGATTATGTGTTCTTGACATAGAAGCTTGATTGTTGGCCCCAATTACCTTGTGGAAGCATGTTGATGGATTGGAGCCCTTATCCTACCAATGCTTCTTTGTGTGACCAAGTGCTCAAAAGGATTTCAATGTGAATTTGATCAATAATAAAATGGTAGATTGTGAGGCCTTATATGTGAAAAAGACTTAGATAGTGCTTAAGAGACCTTGCGAGGTGTGAATGGGGGCTTTTGGTATTAAGGTTCTTATACATTAATAAAGAATATATGAGCTAAACATATTTTGTTTGAATATGGCTGCCGAAAGATGCTACATGTGATGTTGTAGTCTAATCTTGTGATTGTTGGATTTTGATGGTGGAGTTGCTTTGGATCTTGCTAATGGGCCAATGAATCTACCAGAATTTAGGCTAATTAAATCCTTAGATAGGTTTCAAAAAAAACCTTAATTAAATAAATAATCTCTCTTTCAAAATAGTAGTGAAATAGGTGGATGTCAAAGAGGATGCCAAAGTTAGCAAGGAGAGATAAGTTCAAATTAAAGAGGGGAAGAGAGAAAACCCAAAAAAAAAAAGATCAGGTGAGGAAATCAAGGAGAGAGTCTCTCTCAAAATGCCAAAGATGGCAAGTAGGTGGAGAGAGGAGATAAGATAAGATAAGGATGATAATAATGATAAGCTTGGAGAACACACACACACACACACACACACACACACACACACACACACTCTCTCTCTCTCTCTCTCTCTCTCTCTCTCTCTCTCTCTCTCTCTCTCTCTCTCTCTCACATTCAATGTGGTACGTGGGATGCTTGTAGATTTCTAATCATCCAAGATTATTGCTAAGCATAAGTGAGATGATTATGTGAGTGGGCTTGACAATCGTGTACAAGCCTAGAGCTTGTGCTCTGATACCATGTAGGAAATTTGGTGTTTTAACACATGGTCTCAAGCTAGAAGACATGGCTATGGAGGATGATATCATAGTGCACTCATGATTGTGTGTGTGAGAGAATGACTATGTGGAAAGAAAAGAGAGAGCAAGACAAACAAGCTAGATGCAAAGTAGAATTGTATTCATGTTGATAAGAAAGAGAGTTATGTTACAATGAGAATGAGCCTCTTTTATAGGATTAGGCAAGTGGGTTTCTTACATCATCAATGATATCATGATCACATGGGCCCAACTACTTCTCTCAAAGAGTCCAAACACATCTCCCCCTTTTCCACCAAGTAGAGGAGGATTCACATGAGCCTATTAGAGAAGCATACTCCAATAGCCCTTAATTGGCACATCATCCAAGAATGGCATAGTAAGCCGAGGGATGAAATTTCTAAGGACCTTATTCATGGCATTTAGCATATGAGCTAAAGAATTTGTAGCCCCTTGAGATAAAGTGCACATTAGTGGCAAGGCCCAAAGGAGTTTTCATTATCTTTCTACCTCAAATACAAAAGTACAAATTTCAACTATCTTCTTGAAGACCAATCTTCACAAGAGAAGTCTTTCTACCATATGAACCACATATATGTTCCAGAATAAGAACTTCATTCACACCAAAAAATAGACTTTTGTCCCGACAAAGTTATATTGACCTCCTCTAACCTAGATAAGAACCTCTCATAATCTGCAATGTGTGCCACAACAAAGTATTTGCAATCTTGATCATTGAATGTCTCATCTTTCTCTTCTTTTGCACAACCCTTTATTGACGCATCATCCAAGAATGGAATAGTAAGCTAAGGGATGAAATCTTTAAGGAACTTTTCATGGCATTCATCATATGAGTTTAAGAATTTGTAGCCTCCTAAGGTGAAGTGCACATCTTGACAAGACCCAAAGGAGTCTCTTCATCATTGTCAAATCTCTACTCTCCAATGCTAGATAAGCTGGTCATACCCTAAGTAAAGATCTCGTAGAGAATAGATAGCTCATCTTGCAAAAGCCTCAACAAACTCATCCATAAGTGGCCATGTTCCAACATTCTGGATGGTTACTCTATTTATCAATTGCATGTCATGTATGAATTTGTGCTCCATTCTTCTTAGGTATAGTAGTCCATCGATTGGAATAAGGTATAGAAGATGGCTCAATAATTCCCATTCTAATCTTCTCATTCAATAGTTCAATCAACTTTGATAGGTGGGCTCTAGGTACTAGAATAGAATGCAAATTCCAAGGTGTGAGAAATGGTAAAGATCATGCTAAGAGAAGGTAAAAGCCCATCCATATCTCATCAACATCTCCTCAAAGCTCTTTCTCTCTCCAGAAAGTAAGAACTCCCCATTCCCAATCTTCAACTCTCTCAATATCTCTATAGTAAATTTAAGCCCAAATGCTCTAGATTCCTAAGATTTTGTTGCCTTGCAATCCTCTTTATCTGCTCATCACTGTTAGAAGGTAGTGGTCTAGTAATTAGCTTCACTTTCTTGTCACCAATCTTGTATATAATATGCACTCTTGCTTCATTCTCTTTCTCTGACAAAAAAAACTCATTGTAAATGAATTTACATAAGTATATTTGCCGAAATAGGTCACACTCTACATTGTAGCATGCATAAAAATAACTCTCTTACCTTTTGGTTGAAGTAAATCAATCTTCTTGTACTATTGGCTATATAGAAATAACCCTCATTTCTCTTGGCTTAAAAAATCAACCCTCTATATCACTCTTGGCTTAAATAAATCATCCCTCAACTCTTTGGAGACTGAAATACATTAGTCCTTGTAACTCTCTTAGGTAACATAAATTATCCCTCTTCTTCTCTATTGGCTGAATAAATTCAACCTTTTACTCTTTTGGCTGAAATACATGAGCCTCACTCCTTAGTTTGCTGAGAAAATTCAACCACAACTCATTTCTCTACATAAAATTTGAAATTTCATGATACCTATGAAGAGAATAAACATGTGTACAAGTGGAACCACTTGAGAGCAAGATTTTACATCATGAGAAGTGCCAAAAATGTGCCAAGTTCTGTCAATTTGAAGTGAAAATTAAAGCTCGATGAAAATTGTGAATGTGAATCTAACAATTTTAAGTAGTTGTAGAAGGCAAGATTTAAAATCACTTCGAAAGAGGATCTCACATTGGTCTCATATTTTTCATAAAATTTTCAAGTGCCAGAATAAAGTGAAACAAGCTCCCAATAGTGCAAGGCTCCAAGATAGATATGGATAAATTTTTGGAGTTGAAATCAAAGGCCTAATGACAAAGTTGCCAAAGGCAAACCAAATGTAGTATGTAAAGTGACTTGGGAGGGGGGAAATGAAGGGGTGTGACCTTAAAGGGCCCCCAAAACCCCAAAAATTTTGATGCGACTAGGGGGGTTTTTTTTAATGCAAGAAAAAAAAAGAGGCTACCCTATTCATTATGGCATTATTGAGGGAGAGAGGGGCTACGAGGGTTATAAAGAAGGTTACAATCTGATCTTATTGGCTTGATCTTCAATTTTTTCACTCCATTTCACTAGTATCGGATCCAGAATTGGCATGTGAGCATGAATATATGAAATCATTCTTTCTCTCTCCTCTTGAAGGTTATTGCTACGGGAAAAATTTGGAAGAGATCAAGATGAAGACCAGTTGTCCAACTTGAATCAAATTGATAAGAGATCATGCTGACAATGAGAAGTGATGGCAGCGCTATTTGGAAATCAATGGAGGTCTAGTGGTTGTCCAAAAAATCAGCTCTTGAAACCCAAAAAATGGCAATAAGCCTCTTTTTAATAGAAATTTGAATCCTTTAAACATTTAATGATGCAAAGCTTATTCACATGTAATGAAAATTTGTTTAAATCTTGGTTGTGATATGTTTGAGGGCTATGAATCATAAAATATAGAGCTCTTGACCATGCACATGATTTATTATTATTTTTAAATCCAAAATGTGTATTTTAAGTGGGAAAATGATGTTTTTCTTGGTTTTGGGGAATTGAATCATGTTCATATGGGATAAAATTAAATATGATGATGGATTAGAGTGTGAATTAATTTCTTGACCCTAAAAAAATTAGAAAGTATATCTTTGATATAATAAAATAAGAAAACATACTCAAAAACACATTTTTTAGCACAAAAAATAGAGAAAAAAATATTTTATACATTCTAAAAATTATGGAAAAAATATAAATATGTTTGGGCATGTATGAGGGAGCTAAATCATGAGTATTGGTCTTAGTTTACCCTTTTTGTATGTTATAATACTTGTTTATCGCTTTCTAGAAAAAAGAAATATACATGAAAAACCCTTTTAACCTACCCCCATTGAATGCAAAATCTTAAATGGTAGGGCGAAGGGGATTGTGGGAGTTGAGTGTCCTTTGAATTCTAATTTTATGCATATTCTAGCATATAGGATTTGTTTGATTTAAGTCTTAAAAAGGATAGTAGCATGAGTTATTCCGATGCCGCCTTAGCAATGAAGCAGTACGCTAGAGTGGAACCATGAAAGGGTTGTTTGTGTACATCCACACTAATTGATTTATAAGTTTACTTATTTGAGCACAAACGACATTCACCTTACATCCACACTTTCATACGTGGTATGAAGAGAATTATCTCTTGGATGCATAGCACTTGATTTTGAATGATTGACCTACGTTGAGTGTGAGGTTCCCTAAGTTGTAGATCTAGAGTTATTGCCTTCTTTGGGGACTAATGTGGTAAGGATTATATTATCTCTAAGAATATTTTATTAAAAGAGAGTACTATATTGCGTATTTGATTTATGTTGAGATGATGCATCTGGAGGCTAATCCCAAGGGTGTAGGAGAGCCGTAGTGAGGCCAACGCAATAAGCTGGGGGTGCTCCCTTTGTTTGTGTTATGAGGTGCTAGTCACCGTTATGTTTGCGTACTCCTTTTTCTTGGAGTCAGGAAAGGCATCACGTTGGACTACGATCTAGAGATAGTATCTACAAACATATTTTTTTTTCCATAAATCAATTCATAGTGTCTATACGCTCCTGATTGTGAGGCTGTGGGGTTATTTAGTTGAGTGTAGTAGATTCAGCTAGATCCCTAGAGCTAGTTTCGGGCCCATTTTTGGTCCCAACACCACTCTACCTCTCAAAATTTAGAAATTATACCATCTCTACAATCGTGTTCTAATAAGACATCCCTTCATACATCCCACCAATGCACTCATCATCCTATAAGAAACCTTCTCTTCTCAACTCTTTACATATTTCCTAGTAGCTATCTCAACAACTCTAAAACTTTTTAAAAACAAATTGAAATCTCTTCTAAAGACCAATGAATCTTAAAAGAAAAGCATCACTGCCAAGGGGTGAGAGCTTCTTTCCTCTCATACCACCATCATCCTACTACATAGTGGTGCCTAGTTAAAATCTCAATCTATAAAAGCTAAAGGTGAATCTTGCAATGTATCCCTATTCTACCAATGATTTACACAAACTGTCATGAACTAGATAGACCCTTTTCTATCTTTGCTTTGGACCCCTACATAAGTGAATATGTCATCCATCACCTTAGTTTCCATCCATACTACAATGATGTAAGGCTCTTCTAAAATCATTGGATATGAGCATGAGTCCTTAACAAAAATGTGATGATCATCCTAGACATCCCTTATGGATACCTTCACATCAAGAGGCCACTTGCCACTCTCATAAATACTGCAAACCATGACGTTAATTGTAGAACCATGATCAATAAGGGCAACACAAGGTGTCTCCAACTCTACGATCTTGATTACTGCCTTCGTAGCCACTTTGGCCTAATGATTCTTGGAGTAATGACTACGAGAAACCATCATAAGTGTCTCATCCCCTGAATATTGCACAGGCTAACATACTCCAACATGATAAATAAGAGCATCCTCATCATTATTCTCATTTATCTCCTCACTATGTATACCCTTTATGCATGCCCTTTTGCAGTGTGGATCACTTGCCTCTTCATCTTGATGGCGTTGATGTTCTCTTCATGGATTTCTCTCTTGGCAATACTTAAGTTCTCACATAGAGTAAACTTCACCTTGCTATTCGAAATCCTCTCCTCCAAAATTATTTTTAGATCAATTGCAAACTCAATGTCCAAAACAAGCTTATAATCTGATTGTTTCTTGAGTTTAGGCTCTTGCTTCTTACCTTTCTTTTGCACATTCTCTATATCATGCTTAGGACTTGGTCTTGCAAAGAGAAGAAAATTGCGCATCCCCTCTAGCCAGTCTCTTAAAAGAACATTGAGAAGCATCATGTGGTTTAACCATAGAAACATGTGAATGCATAGGAGTAGCTACTAGAGAAGATACATGAGTAGAACAAGTGTAGGTATAGAAGAAGAGATTAGAGTAAAACCACCAATCTAAAATGTAGTGTGCCATATCAATCATCTTCAACTAATTTCACTAATTCCATTTGTAATAGTGAAGTTTTTATAAATGGATCTACCTTCTCAGGCTTCAAAGCCATTTGCTCCATAGTATCTAACTAACTAAATTTAAGCTTGAGCTCCCATAGAAGCTTAGACGTGGCTAGCTATTTGTTGGGATTATGAGCCCACTCTCAAAAAGACCAATGGATGATCACCCCTAAGTCTTCAAGGAAGTAATCTTCCTTCAAAGCTTTCTTGAATTGTGGCCATCCAAAATCTTGCATATAAATCTCATTGATGCAAACTTCAATACATGAGTCATAAGTCATACAAAGTATTGACTCGGGAACCCCAAAGAATCCCATCATCGCTTCATATAACTTTAGATAAATGGAAATATTATGGCCATCAAATGCCTTCATCTAGTTCTCTTGTCGTGACCCAAAATGGGCTCAACACTAGCTCTAAAGCTATAGTTGGGCCTCTTGTGCTCACCAAACCACCCTCATGGCCTCGCAAGGAGCGTATCGAGGCTATGCACTAATCTAGCTAAATCATGCATTTGTATCGATTTGTAATCTAATGATTTTTCCCATCCCAACTCCAAGAGAGAGAGTATTCAAACATCTAGGCAACTAGCACCTCGTATCACATATACAAAGAGCTCCTCTCTAGCATAGTGTTGTGGCTTCTACGGCTCTCTTACACATTGGGGATTGGCCCCATGATGTACCATCTTAAACATATAATACAATCAAATCCTATATTAGGGATTTTGGAAATTTCCATGCACTTTGGGGACCTCCAATACCTTTATTATTTGACCACATGGTCAAATCTTGTTATCTTACTTAAAGGTGGAGTCTACCCTAAATGCTATATAAGCTACCTTTTCAAATCTCACTTTCAAATATGGATCAAGTTTTAGCCACATGGTCAAATGTTTATTAGTTATTTGAAATTGAGACTTAGAAAATTCCCAAATTCTCTAATATGTTGTTGTCATAACATTTTTAACGAAGTGTTGCATTGCTCGAAAATAATACTGAACTAATCCGTGTTATTGTCCCTTTAAACTTAAATGAAGCGAGTCCTATATGTCATGATATACATGGAAATCAGGATTTAAATGATACTTAACTTTTCACAAACTCTTTTTCCCTCCCGTTTAGGTTTTGCAATCGTGTACCAGTTTAAGAGGGTATTTATGTTTTTTTTTCATGTAGAAAAGGGGTAAGCACACACTTTCACGTAAAGATGGGGATAGGTTGAGGCAAATCCTAATGCCCTACCTTTACCATACATCCACACACACGTACTTGATATATTATAATGCATTGCATATGAAAGCTAAATTTTTTAATCAAAAATCCATTTTTATGATTTTTTATTATTTATTGTAATATTAATGAATAATTTTTTATTTTTTATTTTATGAAGCTTATATAGATTATGATTCAACATCATATTCAATATCACTCCATAAGAATACCATTTAAGTCATAAAAATCCATAAAATTATCAATTTTCTATTAAATTTTGCAACTACGATTTTGATCTTTATTATTTGAATTACTAGATATTATTGATTATTCTATTATTTCAAGCATATTCAATCATTTTTCATCACAAGAATGAAAGATTCATTATAAACATTAAATAGAAAACACTTACACTATAATCCACATATGCATGTATCTTATTTCGAAAATGGAAAGGTGTTGACTCTTATTTATAGCTGTGCCACCTCCTTTGCACTTCATTGACCTATCCTTTGCATTTTGTCACAAATTGGCATCCATTCCCCCTCATTCTCACAGCCCATATGAACCACGTTTATGGTGAAAGAGAAAGAGGAGAGATAAATGCTAAGATTTAATATTTTCATACCTTGCACCAAATTGCCCGCAATTTGGAGTTTTGGGGGGTAAAGAATTGTGGAAATTCAATCCCAAATTGAGAAGGGCTGATGCCAACGATTATAAATCTCCATTTTTGAAGGGGAGAATGGAGCGCAAAATTTTTTTCATCCCCCCATCTTGACATGTTTTTTAGTTTATATGCTTCTTTAAACCACATTAGTTACTTTAAACTTTAAAACTCGGTTCATTTTTTTATATCTGCACTATACGAAACATTCAATGATGCCTTGCAACTTCTAAAGCTCATCCTAATTTCATAGTCAAACCCCTACAAAGTGATTAGCCACTTTGCTAGGCAGTCAAGTGGCTGCAACTTATTCAATGTTTTTGCACAATAAGTTAAGTTAAGAAAGATTAAAAGTAGGCATAGAGGAAAGTCATCTCTTAGCTATTTCTTAGTGTCATAGATAGCATGATAGGCTATTTGTAGGAATGTGATATCCTTGCTATTGCATGAAAGAATTTGGCAAGACTGTTTGTGTTTGAAGTAAACAGAAAGGCTAGAAAGTTATAGCTCAAGTGATAAAGCTAAACCAAGTGAAAAGAGGGAACCATTCCATTAATGATTATACCTTGAAGTTCAAGAGTATTGTGGAAGCACTTGGATCTAGTAGTGTAGTAGTTGATGATGATGATGTTGTGCCCCGAGGGGTCCACTAGGGTTTACCGTATGGTACCAACGTGAGTGTAAGGGAGGGGGGTTATTTAAGGGAAGGAAGGTACATTTTATAAGGTAAGATCCCATAAATAGGGGGTAGATAAGGGGTATTTTCATATATTTCTTGCACGCAGGTGACATATCCTTATTACTACTAGTGAATCCTCTGTGTGTTATGCATGCATGCTTAGATGGACTTGGAGATAAATATCAAAGCTTGAGATTAGTATAAATACGAGGGGTTATATCTTGATTTTGTAGACTTGTTTTCTATGCTAATACTTAAGAAAAAGAACCTTGTCTTGGATTCCTCTTTTCTCAACAAAAAAACAAGTCTAAACATATGCTTTACTCTACTAGCAGAGGTAGAGATTGTAGCAGAGTCCAAGGTGGAGGTCGTGGTTAAGATTATGATACACTTCAAAATAGAGGAGGAAAAACTCAAGGAAGGGGAAGTTAAAGGGAATAAATTTCATATTGTAATAGACTTGCATTGTGATTAAAAAGTCCACATTTCTAAAATTTACTTCAAAAAGAAGGCTTAAATTAAAAATTAAAAAAGCAACAATATAATTATGCATTTAGTAGTAGAAATAATGATAACAAAAGTGAATAGTTGTTTGCTATATAACACTTTGCTATATAACACTTTATGAATATTGTGACTACGGATGGTTCATCAAAGAATGATGTATGGTATGTAGACTCATGTGCCTCTAATCACATGGCTTCTCATGGAGAGTAGTTTAGAGAGATGCGCACTCTAGAGTCTCTAGGCTATGTGGAGATAAGGGATGATACAGCTCACCCCATTACTCATGTTGGAAATGTTCCCTTGAGTATGCATGATGGTAAAACTAAGTGCTTAGTGGTTAGATGGTAGAACATGGATTGCAGGTTTGTCACATATCTAATGGTTATTATGTAGAAGATCTCAAAAATGATTATAGGTTGATTGCAAAAGGGAAACCTACTAGCATATTGTTTACTATTAATGCAAGCTTGCTTGAAATGGATATTGCCATATTTGCACAAGGTTCAAGTGTTATATTTGATACTAAAATGTGGCATAAGAGAATTGGTCATACAAATGTGTAGTGGCTGAAAGATATGCAATCAGTATAGATTGTCAATGGCTTACCCAAGTTTAGGGTTGATGGGATGCATAAAGTATGTGAAATACGTCAATTTGGAAAGCAAGCAAGGCATGCATTTCCACATGAAAAGCATGTCTGCAAGAATCCATTTGAATTGATACATTTTGATGTTTGGGGTCCTACAAAGACTACAACTTTGAGTGGTTGCAGGTATTATGTTTCCCTCATTGATGATCATACTCGCAAAGTATGGGTTTACTTTATTTGTAAGAAAAGTGAGGTGTTCACTCACTTTAAAATCTTTAAGGCGTTGGTTGAGAAGGAAACATGGTTGCATATTAAATGCCTAAGGTCAAATGAAGGGGGAGAATATTTCTCCAATGATAGTTCTAATTTTGTACAAAAAATTGGTATATATAGGTAGTATACATATAGATATACTCCATAACAAAATGGAGTTACTGAGCAGAAAAACAAATATATTGTAGAGGTGGCTCGTGCAGCACTGATGTCAAAAGAAACTTGCCTCACTGGTATTGGGTTGAAGAAGTTGCTATTGTTGCACACATTATGAACACGAAACCCACTACTATTGTACATGGTATGACACATAAAGAGAAGTTAACTAGTAGAAAGCCATTGAGTTGCATAGTAAATTTGTTAAATATTCTGTTGAGAAAAAGAGAGACAGATATTATAACCTTGTCACACATGAGATGAGAGCTAGTAGGGATATTATTTTTTATGAAATGAGTAGCTAGTACAATAATGTGCAGAATACAGTGGGATTAATGAGTATGAGAATGTGGCTATATAGAAAAAAGGTCAGTAGTCATAGACATTGAGTGGACCACAAGAGTTTCCTAGTCATGGTTATATTGATAGACCTTGGAGTAGTAGATTGAAGTTATATGTTACTCTACCAAGTACATCACAAATGTAAAGAAAAGGTAAAGAGAAAGTTGGGGACTTACCTATTATGACAGATGTATCATCAAGTTTCTCTCATGTTCAAATGGCCCTAAGCAAAGCTTGGATGATGATTTTAGCATTTCTTATATTAAAACACCTAGTGTATGGAAGACACAAGAGGATAATAAAGCACCAAATAGTGATCTAGGTCTACATAGGTTAAGTAGAGTAAGAAAGCTAATGCAATGATTGATATATGATAGCTATGTATCTTATCACTATGCATACATAGCTAAGATTATGTAGAATGTGTAATCTACTTGTTTTGAGGATGCAATGGGTAACAAGTATTGGGATCATGCTATGGATGAAGAAATGGCTACATTTATGGATAATGACACATGAAAGTTGGCACCTTTACTTGAAGGAAAGAAAGCTATTAGCTACAAAAGGGTTTACAAGGTCAAAGAGCATAAGTCAAATAAATCTATTGAGCACTATAGGGCATGGATGATTGGAAAAGAATATGCAAGTGATTGTACAATTGGATTACATTTACATAGTCTATGTCCTTGGTTATGACATATTTATACTACTACCTCTTCTTTTCTTAGTGGGTTCATACTTAGTGACCATATATATATACGTTATGTTACTCTCATATTAGTCTTTTTATTATGTTGTATACTTAGTTTTTTTGTGTGAAAGAAGAAGAAGCAAGGAAAAAAGAGGATTTCAACCTGATCCATCTATGTGCCCAAGTCTCCATTGCTTTTGTGTGAGCACCCTTGGTCTCTTCACGTCTCTCCCTTCTTGTATGTTTTTATGGTACATTGATTCATGTGCATATAATCATATGGTCAATCATACTAAATGGTTTGGAGAGATGTAGAATTTGCAAAGCCCAAGTTATGTAGAGACAAGTGATGATTTCTATTATCTAATTTTACATATTACAAAAGTTCCTTTGTTCTTGCATGATGATCAGATAATGTGTTTATCAGATATTTTACATGTGCCATCTATCACAAAGAATTTGATATCTATTGGCCAATTGGTAGAGCAAGGGCTTGCATGTTAGATTTAATGCAAATGGTTTTTTTGTTAAAAACTTCAACAATAAGTACAAGTTGGTTTGCAAAAAGAAGTAGAGTTGGCTACATGTTTACTTTGGATGTTGAAATTCCTACTATAAATGTTGTTATGTATACTAAAGAAAAAGTTGTGACTGCAAATATTGAAATATAGCACAAACACATTGGACATGCAAATTTTCAAAGGCTAAAATTAATGCAATCGCAAGGGATGGTTACATATTTTCTATCTTCAAAGTTTTAGAATTACATAAAGTTTATGAAGCATGTCAATTTGGGAAAGCAAGCAAGGAAACAATTTTTGCATGATAAAGATGTAAGCAAGAATATACTGGTATATAAAAATTTATGGGAGTCTACATAGAATGTGTCTCTTGGTGGTAGTAAGTATTTTATTACATTCATTTATAATTTCTCTAGGAAATTTTGGGTATATTTTATGAAGAAAAAGAGTAAAGTAATTTAGTGCTTCAAAACTTTCAAGGCTATTCTTGAAACATAAACGTACTTGGAAGTTAAGTGCTTAAGATCACTTGGAGGAAAAGAATACCTCTCTAATGAGTTCAATGATTTTTTTAGGTCTCATGGGATAAAGTGATAGTTTACATGCAAGTATATTTCACAATAAAATGGGGTTGTAGAAAGAAAAAATACACATATTACCAAAGTTGCACACGTATTGATGGCTAAAAAGAATATACCCAAGTATTTTTAGCTTGAGGTTGTTCATACTTCTACCTACATTATAAACAAGTCTCCCACAACTACATTTCATTATATGAATCTTGAAGAATGTTTTACATGCAAGAAACCTAATGTATTACACTTGAAAGTGTTTGGTTGTATTGCATGTGTTCATGTGCTTGATGCAATAAGGAAGAAGCTGGACCCAAAGATTAAAAATCATATTTTCATTGGATACTCTATTAAACAAAAAGTGCATCATTGCTATAACTTTGTTATTGATGAGTTTCACATAAACAAGGATGTTATTTTTTATGAGATGAGTAGTTGGTATGCATCTAGCGAAGATGCATTGGATGGTGTTGTTGATCATGATAGTCACATGCAGATAGAAAAGCAACAATCAAGAACTCTTAGTGAACTAGAGACATCATTTAGTAGTAGATCTATAATCAATCCTTCGTAAGGAGACTATGGGGTAACTGCACATCTTCAAGTGCATCTAGTAGTATTGTAGGTAATAACAAAGGGAAGAAGAAAGTATCAAATGGAAGTAATTCATTTACTAGTCATGTAATTCTTGATAGAGACTCTAATGGCTCAGAGAATTTGAATGACGAGCTTGGTATTCCTTCAGCCAAGATACCAAGTGTACAAAGAGCACATGGTAATATAAAGGTTCCATTCATTGATCTAGTGGTACACAAGTCTAGTAGGGTAAGATACTTTCTTAGAAGATTTGATTTTGAGGGTTATGTAGCTCACCATTATGCACATATGGTAAAGGTAGTTGAGGATATTGAGCCCACTTATTTTGAGGAAGTGGTTAGTTATCTTCATTGGGATATAGCTATGGATGAGGAGATGGCTTCATTAGATGCCAACGGGACTTGGGATCTAGTACTATTTTCCAAAGGCAAAAAATCAATTGGCTATAAGTGGGTCTACAAAATAGGGCATAATGCAGATGGTTCTATTAGAGACATTTAGACCAAATGCTAGGATGGCAATTGTTAGATGTGTGATTTCTTTGGAAATAGCCAAAGGTTGGAATTTTCAGCAAATGGATGTCAAGAATGCCTTCTTGAATAGTGAATTACAAGAAGAGGTATATATGGAGTAGCTGACAGGTTATGAAGATTTAAAGCATCCCACATATGTGTGCAAGTTAAAGAAAGCCCTCTATAGATTGAAGCAAGCACCTAGAGCATGGACTGATAAGATCAAAAAGTACATTCTCAACATTATCTTTTATGTTTCTAAGCTTGACCGTTCACTTTATGTGAGAAAGGGAGATACAGACTTGGTCATCATAGTCATCTATGTGGATGACTTGATTATTACATGTAACAATGACAATGGGATTGGTGAAGTTAAGGACTTTTTGAAGAAGAAGTTTGAGATGAAGGGTTTGGATGAGCTAAGGTACTTTCTTAGTATTGAGGTGATCATATATGTGATGATGGTATATGGCTATCCCAAAGGTAGCATGGCTTGGATATGTTATCCAAGTATGGTATGACAACATGTAAGCCTCTTTCAGTACCATTGGAGCAAAATGTGAAGTTGAGTGCTGATGTTGGGGATGAGATAGAAGACCCTACTATGTTCAGGAGGATAGTAGGGAGTCTGATTTACATGACTATCACAAGGCCAAACTTGACCTATGATGTTGACCTTGTCAATCAATTTATGCATTGCCTAGAAAGCCTCATTTGGGAGCAATTAGATGCATATTGAGGTGTGTAAATTCCACTTTACATTATGGAATTTTTTAAGAGGCAAGTAAGGATGCACAAGTATTTGGATATATGAATGCAGATTGGGTTGGTAGCATGTCACATAGAAGTTCTACCAATGGATTCATGTTTTCCCTTAGTAGTGTAGCAATTGTATGGAGCAGCAAAAAGCAACCTACAATTTCTTTATCAAGTACAAAGGCTAAGTATAGAGGTGCTGCTATGGCAACATGTGAGGTGGTATGGATGCAAAAATTATTGACTAATTTGGATGTGCAGGGAAATGGTTCAATTGTCATTCACAATGACAATATGAGCATCACACAGCTAGCTAAGAACCTAGTGTTCCATGCTATGACAAAACACATTGGGATGCACTACCACTTTGTGAGAGATAAGGTACTTGCAAGAGAGATTGACTTGTTATATGTTAGTACACATGATCAGATAGTTGACATTTTCACAAATGCATCGGGTGTAGAGAGCTTCAAAAGTTTCGAAGCTTACATGGAGTTGTAGAGATACAGTTGATCTTGAGGGGGAGTGTTGAGATGGCAAGCTCAACATGTGCGGACATTGATTATGGATTGTCTAGCTAGATGGGTCCACACATCTACACTTAGCACGTCAGTGGTCACTATGATCCTCACATGCCCACTAACTTATCACTTATTATATTTAGTTTGTTGCACCTACCTATAGTTGGCATAGTTATAGTGACAGTCAATTAGTATAGTCAATTATGCGCACTGGTTAACTTAATAGAACAATTTCCTTTATGTTATATCTTATCTATACTTTGTGTACATTGCCTTGTGTGTGGAAGAAGAAGAAGAAACTAGAAAAAAACGTTTTGTCCTCTATCTCTCCTCTTGTGTTCTTGAGTGAGCTTCCTCTTGTGTGTACGGTGTGTATTTGGCATACTAGCTAAAGCAAGTCCCCCCACCACAAGATTCTTGACATATGAAAAGTAAACTTCAAGAGTTGAAAGGCCAAGGGACACTCTCAACCAATAGGTGGATATTAACAATGACAATAGATACCATCTTGTGACCATACAAGCACATATAAAAAGTATTTATAGGATGTTAAATGTAGGAGCAATGGGCTCATCACAAGATTCCCTCTTGGATCTTATGCAACAAGTGCTCTAATATGATACAATTAGGGACCCATATTGCACAAACTACGCTATCCAGACTGGAAAATACTCTAGGCACTAAAGATTAGGTAAAAATCCCCTTAGTTGCAAAATAACTAGATAAGTACTGCACCAATGATGACCTTACAACTTCATTGAGAAATTTGAGCAAGTCTATGAGGCCAATAACCTTTTTGTGATACCTAGTTAGTGCAATCCTTTGAAATTTTCTTAAGAGAAAAGGGATCAACTTGGTTTACTGGTCTTAATTCCGTGGAGAAGGCCTCCTTTGTATTGCTAAATGACTTGTTTTTAAATGCTTCATACAAGCCAGTTATGGGGATAAACGTGTTATTTGGCTCATGAACATGGAGAAGCTCGAGGACGAGATCATGAGATATTAAATCTCTAAGACTCATAGTTTATACAAATGGATCCCTACCACTACAAAGAGACCCACTACCAAGGCAGTCATACGGAAGCCTTCACCAAGGGTATCCATGATAAAAGGATGTATGAAACCTTGGCTGGAAACTTTGAACTTGATTATTCTAACATCAGTAACATTCTCGATGAGGTCATCCATGTGGATGACCTCCATCATGAATGTAGTAGAGATAAAAGGCTTAATCATTAACAAAACTATAGAGAAACCAAGAAAACCAAGGAACTACACCAAAAGTAAGGAAACCCAAGACTTAATCATTGATATTAGGAAGCAGTAGTAAGAACCTCTTAAGATGGTAGAATCACTCAAAATTTCTAGACCGTAATACCAAAAATGTGTAATGAATTTACTATAGTATGGATCATCTACATTCAAAATATCCCCAACCATCCTACCGATCATGCATAGACTATAGACAATTCAGCTATGAAGCAATATATTGCAAAGTCCAGTGTATGTTCCATGATCCTAACTTTGCATACCAACAAATTAACCATGGCTCAAACTATGCTAGATAGCCTTCATTTGCTATCCACAATTGGCAATGCCAGCTCCTCCAATGGGTCCGCATAATGAGGGGAGATTATTCCCTTAGGAATCCCTAGATCTTCTATGCCAATTGTCATTTAACCAGTGATGCTCCTATCCACTTCATGGAAGAACTAGTGGAATAAGATAAATACATGAATCATTTTCTTTGTTATGATCATGAAGGACATATGATCCTCATGGACTACCATCTTGTACTCATTATGGTATAGGGATGAAGACATGGGTGAGGCATGCTTGAAAATAAAGACTCCATGGCTTGTTGGAACTATGGGCAGTATTCATAGAGAGTCTAATGTTTACTAGTGTTGCCCTAAATGTAGAATCACACACATGTATCCAAATTGTCCATGTCATAAGCAAGCAGTAGAGAGGCAATAGTGCCATATGTTTCCTTGAGGCTATTCACATTGGAAATGATCAATGACAAAGATAATATCCAATTTCTGTGCACACCATCATTCACACCCAAAGTAAGATTGGGGGAGTGAAAATTGATGGCCCCAATGTCGTGATGAATTGATTAATCATTGGAAAAAAGAGTGTCCAGACAAGGAGGAAGAGAGTTGAATGTTGAACTTAAAGTCAAGAGTGAAGGGCTCATGTCATCACCACAAATGGCTACTGCCTCTAGTGTAGAGAGTGCTACAAGAGCATTGTAGATGGCTAAAGAAACCATTACCAAGAACAAGATATATCTAGCTAGCTATAAACAATAAGGTCAAGGAATAAAGGTGACTCAAGACTAATTGTATATGGGACAAGCGATGAGATGTTAAGCCTTTCAAGCCTATCCCATGAACCTTTACTAGAGAAGACACATGTCAAAATCACAACCAAACCCCCAAATGAACCACAATCCATAAAACAAGAATCTTCTCTTGTTCTTGATTCAAGCGGGTTGTTGCAATATATCTATGAGGCCATTGAATCTCCCATTATTGCAACTCTTGCATTTATGAATGTTACCATTCCACTCAAAATTCTACTCAAAGATATCCCATTGATTTGGCAAGGATTAAAATATTGTGTAGAAGGAATGAACCTTGCTAGATCTCAGTATATTTCATAACCCAGCTTTAGTGTACCTCCAACCTTGAGTGCTTTAGGGGTTAACACAGCTGGTTCGTCAATTTGGCTAATTTCTACCTATTTATAGCTAGGTACTAGCTAGGGTATACCACTCATTCTTTTGCCTCATAGGTGCTTCGTTAAGTGGTTGTAGTCTTCTCCTTCTCTAGCATCAAGAATAGGCTACAGACTCTCCATCTCCATCATTGTCATTGTCTCCACCATTATCGATGGTTCTATCATCAGTATTTAGTTTGATCCAGTGCCCTCACAAATACCTTGGATTATGTGCAAGGACTCAAAAGTCCACTCCTTTGTATTCAACATTCTTCTTCAACCAATGTTGATTTCTTTTCTTCATCTCTTTAAACCCTCTCTCTCTCTCTCTCTCTCTCTATGTTCATGATTCTCTTTTATTGCACACTCACACATGGTATCATCACCAATGTGAGTATACGGAGGTTCCCCCATTGAGAGAAGACTCTCCAAGGTGAAAACACAAATTCTCAATTATATATTATTTGCTGAAAATGCTGAGTTTTTGCATACAACTCATCTTAGATGAATTTTAGAATTTTGGTTTTTGTAACTACAAGTTGCATAGGCATACATAATGAGGTCTACTAAATGGATGCATAATGGAAAACAATAAGAAAATAAGGGAAAGGATTCATTAATTACATATCCCCACAAACACTACAACATATGAAGTGAGATCTCTGACAAAAATACATGCTAATAAATGTAGATGTAAATGGTGCAATTCTTGATAAGAGAGAGTAGAGATTGATTAGTGTAGAACTATGCCAAAATGGTTGGTGCAAACATTACATGATAGTAATTTTGATATAGTATCGGTTAGTTGTACTTGCTTCAACTCTCATAGTGCCTCTTATGCATGAAATTGTTATGGATTGCCAAGATAATTTGTGCATATGCTGGGAAGACACTGGGTCTTTGCCTATGGGAGTGAATAAGAGTAGTAATGGATGGGTAGATGTATATGTTATTAGAGAGATTCTTAAGCAAGGATTAAAAGTAGTAGGAGATTAGGTAGACTCTTGTATGAGAGTAGAGATGATGATAGAGATTACATAGAGTAGAGACCAACTAGAGATGAAACAACACACATGCAAGATATCAAAGGCTCAAAGTATCCCAAAACCAATCCTTGATTAAGAAAACCTATTTACAATTATTACACCCAAAGACTCGCACCAAACACTAGCTTCTACTTTGTTGTTCAGACGGCAAATTTGATGGTTTTATTGGTTCCAAAAGGAAGATAAAACCCCTAGACACCTACTCAGAACTCTCTAACATCACTCCTTCTTCCTCCTCACCGTCTAAAGCGCTACTTGCTGCCAAAAAACTATGATAATGCATTATACAAATTCAAGAGTCCTTTTTGCATGAGATATCCAAAACTGGTTGGAAAGCCACGTGCTTTTTTCATGACACCTTATTCTAGAATTTGTATACACCTCTTTAGGGTATTTACTAGAAATGATGTCCAAAATATCAAAAACATGCTAAAATTGTCCAAAATTCTTGTAATTTCAAACCATTCGTACTATGGAAACTAATATTAATGGCTAATATGGCAGTGACTCTTTAAGTTAAGAAGAGATATGGATGATGATGCATTGGAGGGTTTTCACATTGTGTTTGTGTAGTGGCACGACAGTGTTAGCTTTTTCTAGTTTGTGTGATGAGGATGAGCTTGTGACTTTTGAAGAGGCACAAACAATCCACAACCTATAGTCAAAGATGAAAGGAGTCTAAGTAATGGGTAATGATCTTGAAAACCAATATAACTTAACTAGAAATTTATATTTATAATAAGGATGCAACACATGTAACACTATACAAATAAAATCACAAATAAAATAAACCTGATCCCACAAGATCATATACAAAGAGGTGGCCACTCTTTTTGGATGAGTGACTTAGATTGGGCAAATGATGTGGATTCAAGACGATCCATTATAGTTTATTCTTTCTCCCTTAGATTGAGAGCTATCTTGTCAAGTAGTAAGAAGTAGCACATTGTGGCACTTTCTTTTACAAAGGCTAAATACCACAAGATTTCTTCCATAGCTATGGAGGCAGTTTGGCTCCATCAAATGTTGGCAAAGATTAGCTTTTTGTAGACAAGTCCCACTCAGTTACATGTGGATAAATAGAGTGCATTGTCTTTGGCCAAGAACCATTTGTTTCATGCTTACATGAAGCACAGAGAGATTTAGTATCATAATGTATAGGAGTGACACTTGGATTTCGAGTTAATTGTAGTTTACTGTCCTACGACGGACAATGCAAAGGATCTCTTCATGAAGTCTCTGCCCAATGCTTCTATGCTTTAGAACATGCGATTATTGGGTCTTCACACTCTCTGAAGATCTAAGAGGGGTTGTTGGCCTACACATTTTAGTTTGTCAGTCTATCATCTCTTAGTTGTGAGCTCCATCAAAGTCTGATTGAGATATAGGAGCTCTGACTCATGTTATGTGCATTTCTTTAGGTTTTCTACTTAGTTTCTAGCATGTGTTATCATATTAGATAGTATTTAGCCTTCTAGGATTTTGCACATGTATCAACTACCATGTCAACATTTTTTCATTCGAGGTTGGTACATGTCAACCAATCAACTAGTTTGATGATTTCCAACTATTTATAACTGCCCATTGGTTGGGGTAGATCACTCATTCTTTTACCTTACATGTCCTTTATTAGGTGCCTATAGTCTTCTCCTTCTCTAACGTGGACAATAGGTTGCATACTCTCTATTTTCACCACCCTCTCCATTACCCTCACCGTCTCCATCACAATCCATGGTGCTATCATTATTATTTAGCCTAATCGAGTGACCTCACTGATGCCTTGGGCTATGAGTAGAGACTAATCAATCCTCTTCTTTGTATTCAACATTCTTCTTTAGTCAATGCAAATTTATTTTCTTCATCTCTTGTTGTGTGTGTGTGTGTGTGTGTGTGCGCGCGCGCGCACGCGCGTGCATGTGTGTGTCTTTTTTTTTGCACTCTCACATGAGATAGCATTCGGCAAGGAATCAATGACACTAACATAGATAATCAAGACGTACTCCAAGCATAGTGAAAACCTCAATCAAACTAGTGCATTTTATGCTATTTGATGCTAATGGATTTAAAGTTAGACCAATGAGAGTTTTAAGAGATTGTTCGGTCAAGATCACTAGGGTACAATTCAATATTATCTTTTTTATCATGAAAGGAGTAGACTATGACTTATTGCTAAGCCAAACATGGATCCACAATACACATCTCATCGAGGATTATGGCAATAGTCTAGTCTTCCTAGGAAATAAAAAGGAGGCAGTTCACATCAAGATGGAGGCTTGGAAAACCTCGCTAGTTGACTTGGATTCTATCTTTGCCCTCTTATGTAGAGATTTCAACAACCCTCCAACCCCCCAACCTTTGGCTAGATATATTCCCTATCCTAAGGTTAATCACAATTTGGATGCATATTATTCCACCTTGGAATTTCCATTTACAAAAGAGCTTAAATATCAATTGGCCTATACAGTCTTAAGTCAAAAATATGTATGAGATACTTCAATCCTCATGGTAGACTCACGTTGAATTAATCTCAGTATTACTCCTTATGATAGTCCTTGACTCAACATCTAATGGATAGGCTTGCATTGCACAAGATCCTTATCCAATGGTGGCTATGTTTTCATTAATGAGTAGATAGTAATGTGACCATCTTCAAAGAGTTAATGAGTAGCCCCACATGGCAATGGACCAACCTACGTCAATGTCATGAATCTGATGGTGAGGAGACTTACTTGAGTTATTGTGCCAAACACACACCATACACATAAGAGAAAGCTCACTCAAGAACACATGAAGAGAGATGAAGGCCAAAATGTTTTATTGCTGGATTCTTCTTCTTCTTTCATACATAATACAATGTACACAAAGTATAGATAAGATGAAATATAAATAAAATTGTCCTACTGATTCAAACATTACATAATACTATACTAATCAATTGGTGCTATAGCTACACTAGGTGTAGGTAGGTGCAACAAACCAAATATAATAAGTGATAAGTCAATGACCATGTGAGAATCATAATGACCACCAACATGCTAAGTGTAGACATGCAAACTCATATAACTCGCTGGTCCATCATCAATGTTTTGCATATGTTGAGCTTTCCATCTCAATACTCTCCCTTGAGCTTAACAATATCTTTACAATTCCAAGTATAATGCATCTCAATGTGTTTTGTCCTGGTATGAAGCATTGGGTTCCTAGTTAATTGTATGTTTCTCATGCTCTTCTCATATTGTCATAATGAATGACAACTTGACCATCTCCTTGCACATCCAAATCATCCAATAACTTTTGCATCCATACCACCTCACATGTTGCCATAGTAGCACCTTTGTACTCAGCCTCTATACTCGATAAAGCAATTATAGGTTACTTTTTACTACTCCATATAATTGTTCCACTACAAAGGGAAAATATGAATTTATTTTGGTAGATCTTCTATCAGACATGCTACTAGCCCATCTGTGTTTCCAAATAATTGTATAGCTTTACCTGCCTCATAAAAAAATCCATATACAAAGTGGACTTCACATACCTCAATATGTGTCTAGCTGCATCCAAATGAGGTTTTCTAGGCATCTACATAAACTGACTCACAAGGCCAATAGTATAACTCAAGTCTCTAGCCTTGTGATAGTCATGTAAATTAGACTCGCTACTATCCTCCTACACATAGTAGGGTCTTCTGTCTCATCCCCAACGTCAGCACTCAACTTCACATTTTTTTCCATCAATACTGAAAGAGGTTTACACATTGTCATACCATACTTGGATAACATATCCAAGACATACTACCTTTGGGATAGCCATATACCATCATCACATCTAATCACCTTAATACCAAGAAAGTACCTTAGCTCACCCAAATCATTTATCTCACACTTCTTCTTCAAAAGGTCCTTGACTTTAGCAATCCCATTGTCACTGTCACCTGTGATAATCAAGTCATCCACATAGATGATTATGATTATCAAACCGCATCTCCCTTTCTCACATAAAATGAGTGATTAGTATTAAAAACATAAAATCCAATGTTAACAAGGTACTCTGTGTTCTTATTAGACCATATTCTAGGTACTTGCTTCAACCTATGAAGTGCTTTCTTTAATCTATACATGTATGTGGAATGCTCTAAATCCTCATAACTTGCTACCTACTCCATATATACCTCTTTTTTCAATTCACTATGCAAGAATGCATTCTTTACATCTATTTTCTACAAGCTCCAACCTTTGGTTGCTACCAAAGCAATCACACATATAGCAATTGTCATCCTAGCAATTGGATTGAATGTCTTTGTAATCTATTCCATATGTTTGAGCATAGCCTTTACAACTAGCCTAGCCTTATACCTATTTAAAAAATCATATGCATTATGCTTAATTCTTTTAGACCCACTTATAGCCAATATCTTACTTACCCTTAGGCAATGGTACAAGATTCCACGTCTTATTGATCTCTAATGCAACCATCTCCTCATCCATGGATGTATCCCAATAAGCATGACCAACAACATTCTCAAAACAAGTGGACTCGATATCCTCAATCATCTTTACCATATAAGCATAATGGTAATCTTTATAACCTTCCAAACTAAATATTTTAATAGGGTACTTAACCCTGTTAGACCTATGTACCACATGATCACTTAATGGAGTCTTTACATTACCATGTGTTCTTTATATATTTGGTGTCTTGACTAAAAGAATACCAAGCTTATCATCCAAACTCTCTAAACCACTAAAATATCCATGAAACCCCAAATAAGTAGCATATGTATCATTACCATCGGGCACTTTCTTATTTCCTTTGTCTTTACCCACAACACTTGTAGATGCACTTAAAGATGTGGATCTACTCTGTAGTCTCCCAAACCAAGGGCTAACTATAGGTGTAGTACCAAATGATGTTTCTTCTCCACTAAGACTCTATGATTCTTGCTTTTTAGTTGGTACATAACTATCATAATCATCATTAACATTGAATGCATCACCATTAGATGCATATCAAAACTCATCTCATAAAAAATAACATTCTTGCTCACTCTAAACTCAATCACGAACAAGATTATTGTAAAAAATGGGTTTAGAGGGTCTTACATGGGGTTAACACGGGGTTAGCACATGCAAATATCCGATTACATGGATGGGTATTTAAGGTGTACAAGGACCTGATTAGGGAACCAATTTATGAATATACATCTGTCCTTTCACCTTCTTCACCTTCTTCACCTTCTCTCCTATCCTTCATGGTGGCTGCCAGCCATTTCTCTCTCCTCTTCCCTTCTTTCTCTCTCCTTCTCTCCTCTCTACAGTCTTTCTATCTCTTCATGCACCTCATCTCTCTCTTCTGCAGTCCCTCTCTCTCTTCTTTCTCTCTCTCCTATCCTCTGAATAGTGAGCAACAGTTGCTTAAGTGGTCTGAAATTTGCAGCAGCAGTGAGCAGCAGTTCTGAAGTTTAAAGCAACAATGAGCAACATTAGTAGGCAGCATGTATGCAAATTGCAATGCAACTACCTGTGCTGAGAAATACTGTGAAGACATATTGGGGTGGAAAAATCTCAATGCCAAATTTTCCACACTTTTTGATAAATTTAATCAATTACTTGCAATTGAAGAAGCTGGACTAGAGAAGAGAGCAAGATTTACATCAGTGGAAGCAAATGCATATACTCAACCACATTGTCCCTATGGACAACAACATGGTTCCTATCAGCAACATGTATATGGAGATTCTTATGCCATGCAACCATATGGATAGCTGCCTCATGGAGACCCTGATGCAATGCAGGAGTGGCAAGCAAGTGATTATGACCGACATCATGCCGATACCTATGCTCATGGACTTGCCAATCATCATACTTATGGTCAGCCTAGGATGCAAGGACACCATTGTAGTCATGTTGGACACTCATCATGCAATCTTAAACAGCATGTTTATGGGCAGCAATATGGCCAAAGTTTTGGTAATAGTCAATAGCAAATATATGTATATGAGCAGCAGGGCTATTATCACCATATGCAGTATGGACAGCATGAATATCATTATGAGCAACAGCCACATTGGTATGACCATCCATATGGACAGCATGAGCATTATGGTCATGAGCATGGACAGCCATCTATTGTACATGAGCAGCAAGATGACTATGAGCAGCATGTCAGAACTATTATTGAGCTGATCGATGGTGATGAGAATGTGTGTAAATTGCTATCTAAGGCTAAACGCATTAGACACCTTACTAGTGATACGATACATGAATTGCATGCTGCGGGCTTATGCTATCGATGTGCTAAGCCAATATCTTGTAATCATCAAGCCACATGCAGGGCAAAGACTGCCAAAATACTCTTGGTATTAGAGTATTATGATGCAAAGGATGGAGAAGATCTTGTTGAAGACCATTTTGGTATGGGTCGACAACAAGAACTTCAGTTCAAGAAAGAAGATCATGGGCAGCATGTGGATTTGGATGATCATGACCCCATGAGGGAGACCCTTCAGTCCACAGACCTGCAATTTGAATGCTTGGACATCATAAGAATGCAGGGTTCATGAATATGTAGCACTTAGGGGCTGATGCAGTAAACTTTTCAGCTTATGCAACCCCATGTAACCACTTTCCATTTGACCCCAGTGGCAGTGCAGAGACCCACGCTTGCATGGATGACCTGCATGCTGGTGATGCTTACCATGCAGGTTATCCATTTGATCCCAGGGGTTGAAAAAATCTCTATCTACATTAGCACTCCCCCGGTGCAGTCCACTCACCTTGAGGCAGCAACCTTGGCTAAGGGACAACTCGATTTGGGCATGTTTTGCAGTAGACAACCATTTGTTTTTGAACAGTTTTTGGCCTGCATTAATTGCACCCATGCATGATCTACCTGGGCTGAAAGTATGCTCAACGAGCTCTGTTTTGACATGCGAAACGTCTCATTTTGAGTTGCCCATGGCAAGTTATGATTAGTTTTCCACTGCAAGCTTGTTTGTGACAGCATGATGTCCAGTGTTGTCCAACCCTTCTTGTTTGGAATTGGTGCCTATCTTTGTACTGAGTTACCTTCTCCCCTCATGCTCACACTGCATGCATGCTCATAGGCCACCATTCCACAAGATTCCCCCCCACCCAGCCATACCAATACGCCCTCTTTTTGTTTTTTAGGGCAAAAACCTTTCGGATTGGGATGGAATGTAAAGAAGGGAATTAGAGGGTCTTACATGGGGTTAACACGGGGTTAGCACATGCGAATACCTAGTTACACGGATGGGTATTTAAGGTGTACAAGGACCTGATTAGGGAACCATTTTTTATAAATATACTTCTGTCCTTTCACCTTCTTCACCTCCTTCCCTGTCCTTCCATGGCTGCTAGCCATTTCTCTCTCCTCTTCTTGTCTTTCTCTCTTTACTCCTAGTCTTTCTCTCTCCTCGTCACCCTCTTTCTCTCTCCTTCTCTCCTCTTTGCAGTCTTTCTCTCTCTTCCTGCACATCTTCTCTCTCTTCTGCAGTCTCTCTCTCTCTTCTTTCTCTCTCTCATGTCCTCTCTTTTACAATTATATAATAGTGATACCCTTTCTAATCTTGTCTATAAAGTAAGCTTTGGGAGTCATTCCATGAACTAAAACTAAGGGTGTTCTATTCATAATATAGATGGTAGAATAAACAACTTCATACTAAAAATGTTTTGGCTTCTTTTTATCCATCAATGCCCATACAATTTCTACAATATGCCTATTTTTCATTTCCATAACCCCATTTTATTATGGGATATAACTGCAAGTAATTGTCTCTTTATCACATGAGACCTCAAAAAGTCATCAAACTCATTAGGGAAGTACTCTTCCCCTCCATTTGACCTCAAGCACTTAACTTTCAAACTTATTTATGTTTCAAATAACAACCTTGAAAGTTTTGAAGTACTCAAATAAGTCACTATTTTCCTTCATGAAATACACCCACAACTTTCTTGAACAATTCTCAGTAAATGTGACAAAATATTTGCTGCTATCAAGAGATATATTTTATGTAGGCTCCCAAACATCTGTATGCACAACACCAAGTATATTCCTGCTCACATCTCTATCATGCAAAAAATGTTGTCTTATCTGCTTACCAAATTGACATGCTTGGTACACTTTATGAAATTGTGCAACTCTAAAGTGTGCAATCCTATAACCAACCCTTTGAACTACATTGATTTCAACCTTTGTATATTTCCATATCCAATACATTTGTGCCATATTTCAATCTATGCAACCACTCTTTTATCTTTAGCATGCATAGCAGCATTCATAGTGGGAATTCTAGTATCTAAAGTGAATATGCAACTAACTTTACTTCCATATGTGACAAACATGCACTTACCATTAAAATCTTTTACAAAATACCCTTTTTTATTAAATCAAGCTTACAAGCTTTGCTCTACCATCCAATTAACAATCACTAAATTCTTTCTAATGGATGGCATATTTAATACATCAGACAAACTCTTTATTTGACCAATATGTAAGGTAAGGATAAGGGAATCTTTTCAATGTGTGAAATTGGATTACGTAAATCATTATCCATCTACACATAACCTAGATTTTGTAAATCATGCATATCTCTAAACCATTTAATGTAGCTACTCATATGATTAGATGCTCGTGAATCAACATAGCATACATCATTTCCTCCCTTTCTTATAACAACATTCATCACATGGTACATAAAAAATAAATGCTCATTTTTGTCTTTATTTTGTCATGAATACCATGTATAGTTTCCTTGTTGCAATTTACCATTGTGGATATCATTCTTCTTAATGTAACACTAGACTGTGATCTCACTTGTTTTGCCACAATAATAACAAACAATACTAAAATTGCTAGAATCTCTATTTTGACATCCACCTCTTCCTCTAGAGCTCACCTTGCCTTTAAAGTTACCACAACCTCTTGAAACCTACATTTCACCAGAATGCTTATTTAACTTGTTTTGTTGGTTATCACTAGTATGTTCCATGCCATGGCCTCTTAAAGAGGACATGCCATGTCCTCTTCTTGAGCTTGAGTAAAATTATTGGACCTATTCACTACCTCTTTTAGATGATTTACCTTGCATGTTGATCTCTTTAGTGATCATGAGAGAGATCAGCTTATTAAAATTTAGAAATGACTTCCATATATACATAGAAGTAATAAATAATTAAGGCCACCCAAAGTAGATGAAACCAAATCATCATCATCACACATTGCACCAATAGCTACTAAGGCATCTATAATACTTTTCACTTTCAAAACATACTCATTTTATAGACATCTTTTATTTCTTCAAAGTGTTCAGCACTTGATTGAGTTGAATCTTTTGTAATTTTGTATTTACTGAAAATGTGTTCTCAAAAATTGTCCAAGATGTATGTGAAGTTTTTGCATTTTTAATATATACCAACGTAGTATTATCAATGAATGCAAATAGCCAATACATTATCTTTTTGTCTTTTATATTCCATTCTTTCTATGCCTTTAATTCTTTTGCAATCATATGATTGTTTAGCTTTGGCTCCTTTTCTTCACCTGAAATAAAATCATAGAGACATTTTCCAATAAGAAAGTTGTGAATTGAAACTTCCATGATGGATAGTTGTTCTTGTCTATCTTGTCAATAATGAGGTTTCCATTATTCTTTACCATTATCACAAAATTGATACAAAACAATAAGTAAGTCTTTTACAACCTTTCACAACAAGTGTGTAGCAACACACTAAGGAATATTTTCACTAACTACTCAATAGTACATGTAATCTGTAACCTATTAGTAGATTAAACTTGTGTTTGATTCTAGGCAAACACCTGTAAACTTACAAATTCAAAATGTGTAACTTATGCATCCACTTTTGATCAATACATTCAAAATCATAGTATATCCTAAAACTGTCACTTTGTAATCTTGTGAGTCTAAAACAAGGTTTGAAACGGCCCCATATGGCCAAAAAACTAGTGACTATAAGGCCTAAATGGCTTAATATACAATGCTACGCTCGCATACCAAACCTCACAACAATCTAAGATTTTTGCTATACTCTACTTTCAATGCATGCACAAGCACTATCCAAGAGAAAGAGTGGATGAATGTGAGAGCTTCTTACATGTTGCTTACTTGCTCAAATCCTTGGCTTTTCTTCTTTACTTTAGCCTTCAAAACCAATCTCTCTCAATGGCACCACTCTGATACCTTATCACAAATCATATGGTGAGGGGACTTGCTTGAGCTACTATACCAAACAAACACCATACACACAAGAGGAAGCTTACAAAAAAAAAAAAAGAAGAGAGGTGGAGAACAAAACAATTTTCTTGTTGGTTTCTTCTTCTTCTTTCCCACCAATTGAGAGATGGATTTTAAGGTGCACTTTGTGGGATTTTAGAGTCTTTTTTGTAGATATATAAAGCATTTTCAATGGAAAATGAAGATTTCAAGATTCTAAGTGGCCATTGGTGGAAAGCATTTGAGACACACGATGTGGGTCATTTTAAAGCTATAGGCAAAGAGGAGCACAAAATTGACTCTATAGACAAGGAGAAAGTGTCTAGCCATCATTTAAACATTAATTCTATATGTTTGAATTAGTTATTTCATGCTCACAGACCTTAATTTATTGAGAAACACGATATGGGTAACTAAGGAAGTCGGAAAAGGCCCAAGATTTGAAGAGGTGGAACCAATTTTAAGGGACCATGGGCCAAAGAAAAAGGGAATTAATCAAAACATGTAAGAAGGAGAGGAATGGTGGAAAGAGAGGAATAAAGAGCACAAAAAATAGATGCCATGTTTTGTGGATGTTCTTAATCATTGTGCATGAGATCTTTGTCATTCTTCATGAAAAACATGAGAAATAGAACCCCCTCTATACCCTCTATGCAATTATGTCAATTTCGTGGCCTAATTTGTAGAGCAAAAAATGATATTTTTTCAATATTTCTCTCTCCTTTGCTTTCTAGTATTTCTCTCTCCTCCCTTCCTATATGCATAAAGTATGTTTCTATGAGAGAAGGGGATAGAAGTGAGAGAGGGAGAGGGAGAGGGAGAGGGAGAGGGAGAGGGAGAGGGAAAGGGAGAGGGAGAGGGAGAGGTGAGAATGGTATGAAAAGAATATTTGTGATATGTTATTGGAGTCTGTGGAGGATTTCCCAAGCATGTTAGTAGCTATCTCAAGCATTAGCAACCTTGGATTCCACACGGTGCCTCGTATGTGTTATGACGTATAAGTGATCTAAGAGTAAGTAATTTAATTTTTATAGTAAATAAAATAAAAATAAAAATATTTTAGTTATGGATAAAGGAAGGCTTGAACTTAATTTTTAGGATTTCAAATTTGTTGTTTGTTGTTTTTTATTTATTATGAAATAAATAGCTTAAAATTAGAAAAAAATTAAAAATATCCATAAATATTAAAAAATTAAAAATATTTAGTAACATACTAGGAATAATCTAGAAATGAAAAATATTTTAAAAATCTCATATTCATTCTTAAAATATTAAAAATAAAGGTTTTTTGTCCAAATGTAGCGGTTTGGTAGCACAAGATTAGGCCTGGTGCCATCCTTGTGTTCTAAGTGTGCCAAGTGGTTAAAATTTTGATAAACATCATTGAAATGGATCAAATTCTGATGGGTATCATGTATAGGTTGTTCTTGTATTATTTGTTTACTCAAGTGTAGCATGAGTTGGGATAGTCAATGCTTACAAGTTTGTGTAGTAATATTGCATATTGCTAGAGCATATTCATGAGAAAATATTGAAAGGTTGTTTGATGTGTATACACATTATCTTCTACATTAATAATTCTTTTGCACCTTTCATTTACTTTATGCATGCAAGCATTATTTTGCACACACTAATGCATAACACTTGTCTTCATACTGACCAAGTGTGTGAGAAAACTCAAGCTATCTAAATATGAGGGTTCAAGGGGATATAAGTGAGGTTGAGTTGAGAAAGTTTATTGAATTGTGAAAAAATATGAGGACCAGTAGGCCAATCCCTAACCAAGTCAATATTCTTGTAATTAGAGGCTATTGCAATTAGTTGGGGAGGAGCCTATGTTATGTTTATGTAGTATGCTAGATAACTTATGTTGGGCACTCTTACTTGGAGTTTGGGATAGACAATTAGATAGTGGACTACAAACGCAATGTGTTAAGGTTTAAAGAGAGTTCCTAGTTCTTACTGATCATTCAAGGCCATAGGGTCATGGGGGTTAGATCCAAGTGGGGGCTGTGAGAGTCACTGTTGGGCCCATTTTAGATCCAAATGGTGCATTTATTGGGAGAATCTTTAGGATTCCCATAAAGGGCCTAGGACTCAATTCTTGAGTATATGAAATTTAAGTCTTGTGGAGTCTCTTGCAGATCTAGAAGCTCCATCTTAGATTCAAAGACACTTGGTGAACATCATTAACCCTGTAAGAAATCCAACTTGCAAATATATACTATGAGATGAGTGCTTGTAAGCACTAATGCTACATCTCATAGTCATGATCCTATTTCTAATCAATATGTGGGAGATGTTTTACCCTAAATCTCAAGCTTGAGGAGACTAGTCCCTATCTTAAGCATATTTATTAAGTGGCTAACTGTCATTGTAAGGCTATGTGTAGGTTATAAACACATAGACCATTGTCCTCATCCCTCACCTCATTTTGTAACATATCACATTTAAGCTTGCTACTTATTAATCATCTCTTTTTCTTCCACACTTATTGGCCGTTGTGTAAAGGACTAAATAATGCCATTACCTAGGGTAATCGATAAGACCTTCCTATCATGGCCATGGCCTATAGCGATGTTAGACCTCGAATTCATAAGTTTGATGGAAAGGACTTTTATCCATGGTAGGTATTAGTGAAGTATAAAATGATGGAATGGGACTATTGTCCCTTCATCAAAGGGACCAAGTTTATTGATCCATTAAAACCACTTGATGTAGAAGATGATAAAAGATCTCACTCCATAATCATGCTTCATCTAGATGAATCCTTGATTCATCACATTGACAAACTCTCCACTGCCACAAGGAGAAATGGGATGAGCTTGAAAATATTTATGGTGCTAAAGGAAAGAACTCTGAAATTTTTCTTAAGATCAAAATTTTTAGCTTGGATTATAAACAAGGAGAAGACCTAGGTAAGTTCATTTCTCACATGAAGGGGCTCATGGCATAGCTATCGTTAGTTCAAAATCCAATTCATGATGAAGATGCCATTGCAATTCTCCTGAAAGTTGTAAAGAAGATATTCCCAACCCTTGTAACTACTCTCACAAATATCCCTAATCCAACCTTAGAAAGCACTATCCAATCTTATTTAGATGAGGATAAAAGAAATCAGAAAGAAAGCAACACCAATCAAGTATCTACTTCAATAGCCCTTGAGCAACTTTTGGTTCATATTGTCTCCACCAAATGTTGTTTTTGCAATAAGAAAGGACACCTTATCAGCAACTATTGGAAAAAATATCCAGACAAAATGAAGTGCAACAAATGTAAGAAGATAGGGCATATTACTAGTAAATGTCCTACCATCCCTGAAGTACCTAAAGAATTGGAGGCCAACTTTGTCTCCAAAACACTTGATGATCAACTTTTCCAACTTTATAAATCCTCTACTTGTAAGCACTCTTGTAGCCTAATTTATCAAGTCATCCCATTTTGTTTGAGCGGAGTCATTAACATGTCTTGTATTCCAACGCCACTCTAGCATTGAGGGGGGCGTTGAGAGATAGGCATGTGTACCCTATGTATGCAAGGGTGGATAAGGTTAGCTAGGTGTGAATGAACTGGAGGGTAGGGAAACCCTAACCCTAGCCATCAAAGACTATTCAAATAGCCCAGAGGTCACTCTCAAGTAGAGGAGAGTGTACCAATTGTACTTGTAAACAACTCATTAAGTAAGATCTTCTTCTTATACTTGAGCTCTCTCTCCCTCTTGTGCACACTTTCTCTTTCTCTCACTTTGATATTGCAACATTATAGCCCCTCGTACAATAAGAGTAATCCCAACATATGTAAAAGTGATAGTTTACCCTTAACACCTAAAGTGGGTGATTTACTCCTTTGAGGACTAGCTGAAGTGGTGGATCAACCCCTAATGGTGCCATTAGTAGCATCATAGTTTTCCTTCCTAAGCCTATTCTTATACCCATATGGATGGCATAACCACCCTTAATAACCCCTCAAGCAATTCAAATTAGAACTGGTATAATGTCTCTATTTGCTGGCTATCTTTAGCACAATTCCAAGCAAATACGTGGAATTACATATCAAAGACATCCAAAAACTCATGCTTAGCTATCAAGTAGATGAGGAAGTACATTATTTGATGTTCTTTAGCATGACTTTTAAGGGCAATATAGCCCAATGGTACTATCAGCTTACGGCAAATTCAATTGCCAATATGCAAGGATTCTACAGTACATTTTGAGGGAGTTCTCTCCTCAAAAGAGGAGCCACTATTGGTTGCAAGTCTTAAATGAGACACGATAGGAATTTGACAAGAGTGTAAAAGCATATTCTCAAAATGTATGCAAAGTCTTTCATTGTTTGGGTAACAGTATCCAACTACCCCCTCCTGCTTAGTTATAGTTCTATTTGAGCAGATTGGATCATAGGATCCAACCACACTTGAGAAATATTGCACAAAAAGATGTAGATGCAGCTATAATAGTAGCATAGGTTGTCAAGCTATAATAGTAGCATAGTTGGTGCCAAATGCATTGCAAATGGGTTACAATTCATTGCATGCATTACCTAGTACTATACTTGTTCAAAGTCAAGGAGCCCTTAAAAAAAGGGTTTTCTCAATTATCCTCTCTTGCAATTCCAAATGTGGCTGAATAAGGGCTACGACATCTATGAGCAGTGGGCAAGTTTGTGTCGCAAACCAAGGGTTTGTACAAGTAGCACCTCCTTTGAAATCATTAAACCTAGTGTAGGGGTGGATCCTGAGGCCTTTGCATATGAATCCTTTGTATCCAATATTGTAGAGGAAGTGAAGGATATAATGAAACATCACACTAATATGATCACAAGACAATACCAGTTGATCATTATAGATATTAATTTCTTGAAGTGTCAACAAAACATAATGAGCACTAGGAAGCCTAACTATATGGGTCAATCAAAGTTTAGTTCCAAGTGGTGTGGTGGTCAACACCCCCATGGAACTCTCCTCATATGAAGTGTAATATATGTAGAAAGTTAGGCCATATGGCCAGAGGAGGATCACTTCTCTCCAAAAAGATAGTCAACTACTTGGACTTATGAATCATCATGCAAATAATGGGAAATTTACTCAAGGGAGGGCCCTAAGGAGATCTTGCAAGAAGGTCACAGATGGCAATACCCAAGCGTGTTCTCTTAAATATCATGGTATTTTAGAGGAGGAAATGGTTTAAATTAATAGCAAAGTAAAAGCAATGGAGGATGCTAAGGCCATTAGTAGACAAAAAGAGTATGTAAGAGAGGGGGATTTAATAATGGGGAAATACTAGCTCTGGTTGGTATATAAGGTGAGAGAGACTTAATTTTTCATAATCAGTTAAATATATAAGTCTTCTTTCTCCTTCACCTTGCTCTCCAAGTTTCCATGTCTTCCTTCTCTATCTTCTAGTATTTCTCTCTCTATTTCTAGTATTTCTCTCTCCTCGTAACTGTCTTTCTCTCTCTTTTGCTCTTCTTCTTCTTCTCTACAGTCTTCTCTCTCCTCTTTCTCTCTCCCAGTTCCTCTCCTTGACAATTGGCATCAGAGCCTAGGTTCTTGGTCCCAGTTAGTCCATCATTTTACCTAGTTACAACTTTCTAGTCACATGGAATTTTGAGTCACAGGTACTGTTGAGATATCGAGCTCCACTCGTGATATGCCAGGGTGACCGTTGTGCATTTATGTCACCGATGTGTTTGTTGCAGATGCGGTTGGTACACCGCCCATGAATAATAGCTAGATGACAGCTATCCTTATCTACTCTAGTTCGTGGCTCAGTTAGTATGCCACCTTAGTTAGTTGAGTTCGGTTTGAGACCCATATATAGGGTTCTTCTATTTCTTTGTATTAGAGTTCTTTTGGCTTACATAACTAAGAAGAGAAAAACTGTTTTCAGCCTCCAGCCTTGTGTGTATTCCCCCATTGTGCAAGCAAGAAAGCTACAAGTGAGACTCCTTCCTTCTCTCCCACAATCTTGACATGGTATCAGAGCCTTGTTCGTGGTAAGGAGCTCAAGAAAGCAAGCCAAGCTCACGGTGTTCTGGTAAGAGGAGCACTGTTGCTTTCATTTTCTGTTTTGGGAGCAAGTCTCTGTAGGCAGCACAATCGAAGAGTGCAGGAGTGCATTGTCTCAGGTTGAGACGCCCTTCGCGGTGAAGCAAGAGGGCAGTATATGCTGCGGGAGAGGGCTTTAGCCCCTTGGCGACCTTGTTTTTTTGATTTGAGGCCATTTTGGGGCCTGTTTTGGAGGCGGAAGTTTTCTGCACGCACTCAGGAAAAGGCCCAGTTTTATGCTATGCGACCACTGTTCTACAGATCGGTGAAAAGTTACCACAGAAATTGCATCGTATGCTTATGTGCAGAGACATTGGGAGTTACAGAATCATCCTTGGTTCCTGTTTATGCAAAATCATCACTAGGAAGTGACTGTGTGGGCAAATACCACTTTCGCCAGTTTTGCAGATTTGCCCTTGTGAGGGTGAAGCTGTGTTTTTTGCAGTGACAGAATTTTTTGTAGTATTCTGTAATGGCGTCTGATTCTCTTTCACAGATTGTCACTGAAAAGCTTGACAAGAACAACTTCCAAGCATGGAAGTTTAGAATGACGAATTTCCTTATGGGAAAAGGATATTGGGAATTTGTTGCAGGAAATGAAGAAGAACCAGTTCTTCCTGATGTTCCCAATCAACAGCAAATGCAGGCATTTAAAGCATGGCATGAGAGAGCCAGGAAAGTTATGTATTGGCTGTCTATCAGCATTTCAGATTCTATGATTGTGCATATTCAGGATGCAAGTACGCCAAAGGAGGCATGGGATACTTTGTCAAAAATGTATAGCACAAATACGCAAGCCAGGAAAATGCAGCTCAAGCAAGAGTTGCATAATGTGCAAATACAAAATATGAGCATCAATGACTACCACATGAAGGTGAAGAAGATTGCAGATGCACTTGCTTCCATTGGGTCGCCAGTGGAAGATGATGATTTAGTTTCTGTGACCTTGAATGGTCTAGGAAAGGATTATGCACAGTTTCGAACATCCATTTCCGTCCATGAAAGATTTCCTGATTTTGAGGAGTTGATTGCTCTTCTAATTTCTGAGGAGCAGAGAAATGGTGGTGCATCTTCTTCAGGAGGAACTTCAAAAGAAGCTGTCTTCTACTTAAATGCTGGAAGAGGTAGAGGCAGAGGTAGAGGAGGCCGATATGGAGGCCGTGGTAGAAATCAGAATATGCAGCAAACTCAAGAAAACCAGTCCTATGGAGGAGGATGTGGTAACTCTAGAGGCAGGGGGAGCCAAAGAGGTCGTGGTGGATTGCAAAGAGGCCAAAATGCAAACAACAATGTTGAATGCTACTATTGTGGTAAAATGGGTCATATGGCTAAAGACTGCTATAAAAAGCAGAATGACATCATGAATGGAAAACTGCAACAAGGAAATTATGCATCTTCTAGTAGACAGGGTGATGACAGAAATGAGCACTTGTTTATGGTGCAGCACATGAACAATTCTGTGACAAGTACAGAAGAAAGCAATGATGTATGGTATGTTGACTCACGTGCATCAAACCACATGATAGGTCATGTAGAATGGATGGAGGATGCAAGAAAAATGGAAAAACCAGGATTTGTGGAGACTAGTGATGATACTGCACATCCTATTGTGCAGATTGGAAAAATTCCTTTGTCTATGCAGGATGGGAAAAAGAAATACCTCTCCGATGTATTTCATGTCCCAAATATCACCAAGAATCTGGTTTGTGTTCGTCAAATGGTTGAGCAGGGCTTGCAGGTCAGATTTAATCCTCATGGATGCTTTGTTGAGGATATGAAAAATAAAGGTCGCTTGATAGCAAAAGGAAAGAAGAAGGGCAGAATGTTTACTTTGGATGCAGACATGCCTGAATTGAGTGCACCAATGTTTGCACATGGGACCAGTGTAGTTGCAGATATTGATATCTGGCATAAACGCATTAGTCATGTTAATGTACAGCGACTTAAATCAATGCAGGCCCAAAATATTGTTGCAGGATTGCCCAAATTCAAGGTTGCAGAAATGCATAAGGTATGTGAAGCCTGTCAGTTTGAAAAACAGGCAAGGAAACCATTTCCTAGACATGTTCAAGAGAGTGAGAAGCCATTGGAATTAATCCACTCTGATGTGTGGACTACTAAAGCTGCATCTCTTGGAGGCTGTCATTATTTTGTCAGTTTTATTGATGACTATAGCAGAAAAGTTTGGGTGTATTTTATGAAAAAGAAAAGTGAAGTTTTTGGGCATTTCAAAACTCTTAAAGCGATGGTTGAAAAAGAAACAGGCCTGCAGATAAAATGCCTAAGGTCAGATGGAGGGGGAGAGTACCTCTCAAATGAGTTTGCAAGGTTCCTGCAGGAGCATGGCATAAAGCAACAATATTCATGCAGTCATACCCCACAACAAAATGGAATTGCAAAAAGGAAAAACAGGCATATTGGAGAGGTATCTCGTGCCATGCTTAATGAAAAAGACCTGCCAGATTTTTATTGGGCTGAAGCAGTTGCTACAGCAGTCTACATAATGAACAGGACTCCCACTATAGCAATACATGGAATGACTCCAGAGGAGAGGTATACTGGTAGGAAACCAGATATTTCTCATTTGAAAATTTTTGGCTGCATTGCCTATGTACATGTGCCAGATGAGTTGAGATCCAAGTTGGATCCAAAAGCTAAGAAGTGCATCTTTATTGGTTACTCTCTGCAGCAAAAAGGGTATAGATGCTATAACCCTTCTACTCGTAAGTTTACAGTGAGCAGAGATGTTGTTTTTGATGAGATGAGTAGCTGGTATAAACCAGTAAATGTTATTGATGATGTAGATGCACAAAATGGTAATGCTGCACAGAATTCACAGCAGCAGTCACAAAATATTAGTGGACCTGGAGCGTCCTCTAGCAGTGGTTCACATTCTTTGCCATGGACAGGCAGATTGAGATCAGGAGAATCTTCTCAAAGTAATGCAGATAGTGGTATGCAGGTATCACGAAAAGAAAAAGAGAAGGTTGATCAGCCAATGCTTGATGTGAATGCAGGTCACTCTTATGTGGATGGTGAATCCAGTGGCTCAGAACAGAGCATTGATGATGAGTTGGGTATTCCTTCTATTGTTACACCTGGAGTAAGGAAGACCAGGGATGTTTTGAGAGCACCTGGGAGTGAACCTACTTTGCGCAGGTCTACGAGAGCTAGGTATCCTGTGGATAGGCTGAAATATGATGGATTTACAGCCATTCACTATGCATATATGGTCAAGGTGATACAAGAACCAGAACCCACTTCTTTTGAGCAAGCCATGGGAAAAGAAAAATGGGAGAAAGCCATGGATGAAGAAATGGATGCCTTGGAAGCAAATGCTACATGGGAATTGGTACCTTTGCCTAAAGGTAAAAATGCAATTGGCTGTAAGTGGGTTTATAAGGTGAAGCACAATGCAAATGGTTCTGTGAATAGATACAAGGCAAGATTAGTAGTCAAGGGATATGGACAAACATATGGCATTGACTATGAAGAAACATTCAGTCCGGTTGCAAGGATGGCAACCGTAAGAGCAGTCATTGCTATGGCTGCATCAAAGGGATGGTCTTTACATCAGATGGATGTAAAGAATGCCTTCTTGCATGGTGATTTGCAAGAAGAGGTCTATATGGAGCAGCCACCAGGTTATGTGCATGCTGTTTATCCTGAGTTTGTTTGCAAGTTGAAAAAAGCCTTGTATGGCTTGAAGCAAGTACCTAGAGCATGGTCTGACAAGATAGGACAGTATCTTGTCACTATTGGCTTTCAGATTTTCAAGGCAGATTTCTCACTTTATGTGAGAAAAACAGAGAAAGGTATTATGCTACTTGTCATTTATGTTGATGATTTGATTATGACAGGTGACAGTGATGAAGATATCATTCATGTGAAAATGCTATTGAAGCAGAAGTTTGAGATGAAGGATTTGGGAGAGCTGCGTTATTTCTTGGGCATTGAGGTGATCAGATCACCAAGTGGGATACAGCTCTTGCAGAGGCAGTATGGATTGGACATGCTGTCCAAATATGGGATGACAGGCTGTGAGCCTATTTCAGTTCCTTTGGAGCAGAATGTGAAGCTGAGCACAGATACAGGTGAGCTTCTAGAAGACCCTACTATGTACAGACGCATAGTAGGAAGTTTGATTTATATGACTATTACCAGGCCAGATTTGAGCTATGCTGTTGGATTGGTAAGTCAGTTTATGCAGGCTCCAAGGAAACCACATTTGGATGTGGCTAGACGCATACTCAGGTATGTGAAGTCCACATTGCAGTATGGACTATTTTATGAGACTGGGGTTCAGATACAGTTGCATGGATACACTGATGCTGATTGGGCTGGTAGTATTTCTGATAGACGATCTACGAGTGGATATGTGTTCTCTTTTGGGAGTGCTGCAGTCACTTGGAGCAGCAAGAAACTGCCTACAGTTGCCTTGTCGAGCACAGAGGCTGAGTACAGGGGTGCAGCAATGGCTGCATGTGAGGTAGCTTGGTTGCATAAGCTACTTTATGATATGCATCAGTCTACAGATGGGCCAGTTGTCATTTATTGTGACAACATGAGTAGTATACACTTGGCAAATAACCCAGTCTATCATGCTAGAACAAAGCACATTGAGGTGCATTATCACTATGTGCGAGAGAGGGTTTTACTAGGTCTTATTGATCTAGTTTATGTCAGCACAGAGGATCAGGTAGCTGACATATTCACGAAGGCATTGGGCGCAGAGAAGCTGCGCAAGTTCAGAGACCTGCTTGGTGTGCAGGAATTGGGATTGAGCTCGAGGGGGAGTGTTGAGATATCGAGCTCCACTCGTGATATGCCAGGGTGACCGTTGTGCATTTATGTCACCGACGTCTTTGTTGCAGATGCGGTTGGTACACCGCCCATGAATAATAGCTAGATGACAGCTATCCTTATCTACTCTAGTTCGTGGCTCAGTTAGTACGCCACCTTAGTTAGTTGAGTTTGGTTTGAGACCCATATATAGGGTTCTTCTATTTCTTTGTATTAGATTTCTTTTGGCTTACACAACTAAGAAGAGAAAAACTGTTTTCAGCCTCCACCCTTGTGTGTATTCCCCCATTGTGCAAGCAAGAAAGCTACAAGTGAGTCTCCTTCCTTCTCTCCCACAATCTTGACAGGTACACAGGTACAGGGAGCAGTAGGGGAGTTCCCAAAGATTTCTGGACCACAAGGACTGTAGGCAGGAGCATTAATGGTGGCTTGGACCAAGTTTAGAGGAAGGAAGACCTACTTTGGCAACTCGTGGGTCATTTTTGGCCCATTTTGAAGGTAAACTCTTAGTAACCGTGGTCACAGGAGTTAGAAGAAAGTCTAGCTGGGGTTACTTTTCAGGGAGGGTCTTCTCTCTCCTCATTTCTCAAGCTTCTTGCAAGCTCCCATGGAGGAAATCAGGCCCAAATCTTGCTTTCCCCCCTCTTCCATGAAGCATCAACCCTCCCCCTTTCAATTCTGAAGCTCTAGAGCAACAAACCAAGCAGGGTTTGAGCTGTGGTGACCAGCTCCAACCCTCTAGGAGCAGCCCCGTAAAATGCGGTGCAAAATGCGGGCTGCTTCCTGGCCTGTTTGACAGCACCCCAGCCCTCCTCTCCTTTCTGGCTCTCACTCCTAGATCATTGCAGGTCCTCTGGGCAAGATTGAAGTCTTCTTTCTCAGCTTCTTGGACTCCCCTTCCACCTCAAGAAACCCTGATCATGTGTAGTCCATGGTAGCCATGAAAGCTTGGCATCAAGCTCAAAAGTCTTGAAGATTTTGGTCTTTTCTTTGTCCTGGGAGTCCCCTCTTCAAGCCTAGCTCAAGATTTGGCCATCAAGAAGCACGGGGAGAAGATTAGAAGCAAGATTTAAAGACATGCACTTGTGGGCAGCAATGGCTATGGAAGTAGAGCTTCAATTTCAGAAAAAGTTCTTCATGGGAAGGTCCTGAGCCATCCTATCCCCAAGCTACAGCCACATTGGAGCTCATTCTCAAGATTTGAAGGCTTCTTGGAAGCAAGAAGGCATTATGGAGTGCCCATTTGGAAGGGATCGTCCCCTTGATCAGTCTATGTAAGCAATGCCATTCCCCCATGGAAGAATCATTCTTCCCCAAGCTTGACTTCATCCTTTCTTGACGGAGCACAACCATTTTGGAGCTATGGAGCATGCGGGATCAAATTGGAGCTCTCGTGAAGGACTGAAGTGGCATTAGTGGCTGCCTTCTTCATCAAACAACTCAAGGTAACTGATTCTTGGCTCTCATTCTCTCCCATTAAGCCTCTTGTTGAATCCTATCCACTTGTTTGAGAGAATGCATGAGCCCAAGAAGGTAATAGGAGTCCCAGACATTGTATGCATGTTGAATATTAATCTCAGTCATTCTCATTTGATCTTATGGCATTAGAATGGATTTTACTCATGTTGAAGCTTCATTGAGATTATATTTTGCTTACCCATAACCCGTTTGGCTTCTTGTGAATTGGCCAAGAATTGATTAAGAAATCCGTTGTATAAGGGTGAGTAGGCAGTGAGTCACTATCGGTAAGCTCTCTATCCCTATTCCCCATTCCAATTCCATGCACTTCATGAAAAACCCAAAATTTCCATTCCTGTTGAGAGTGGAAAAAGACTGAATTTTTGATTGCTTTTTGTTGTTTTTGAGGTCTGAATGATTGATTTTTGGTGGATTTAGAGTGATGTATGATTGTTAATGGAAGTATTTGAGAGTGTTTTGGATTATATTTATTATGTTTGGAAGTTCATTATGATTTTCCGTGGAGATATGAGGTTCTGTGATGTTCTGATAGGTTCTGATTGGTTCTGTATAGCTTCTGTTTTGTTCTGATTGTCTTCTGTATGAAGCATGGATTGATGATTGATGAAGATTGAGATCTTGTGAAAGCTTATTGAATAGTTTTTTAGAGTTTGGAATGGTTTGAGTATGAGTTATGAGGTTTTGATGACCTTCTGTAACCTTCTGTAGATCTTCTGTAGAGCCTCTGTCTCTGCTCTGTCTCTGCTCTGTCTCTGTACTGTAACTATACTGTAGCTGTTCTGGTGCTGTATTGTGGCTGTTCTGTAGACCTTCTGTAAGTGTTTTGTAGAATGTATGTGTGACTTTGGGAAAGTTTTCTAACCTTTGGAAAGGATGAATCTAAGTTCAAAAGAGCTAAAACAAGTGGAAGAAGCAGCTGCTGAAGATTGAAGAGAAGACTAAGTGACAGTGACAGTAGTGAGCTGTGAAAAGACACTGTAGTGGCTCTGGTGACTCTTCATATCAGACATACCTCTAGGGAGGTGCATCCATGACCTAAGAAGGATTATTGCGGGTTATTATGAGAGCATTTTAGTGAGGATATGATGTACTATTGATAGAGAGAGAGAGAGAGAGAGAGCCAGAGATAGTCAATTCTATCAAAACATTGTAACTGTATATGAGAGATTGAGAAAGAGAATTATGAAGATATTGAAGATGAATAACATGTGATTGATTTCCATTCAAAGATGGTGTATTCCCTTGTGTTCTTTGTTCTATTGATGGATTTTGTGAAGATGTTGGAGAATATGGTTGATTCTATCAAATCTGTGGGAGATATCTACTATGATGCTCCGTGAAGAATTGTTGTTTTCTTTGTTTTAATGATCAAAAGAATGAAATAAAAGCTTGTTGATGTTACAAGATAGATTTTCTTGTAAGAGAATTCCCTTTTCCTTGTTGTTCCTCTTGGGGCTCCATGTTTTTGGTGCGCAACCAAGGAAACCTTGCCATCAACAACCACTAGAAGAGGTTGAAAATGAAGGAAATGGCATTGCCAAGAAGAGAAGAAATTCAATGGATGTTTGTAAAGTTCCTTCTTCCACTGAAGAGTTGGAATTTCTCATAATCAAAGCCACTTTCCACAAGAAGTTCATCCCACAATGGCAGAAATATATCACCATCATGATGCATGCTCTATGTGGTGGGCTATTTCCTCTTCCTGTTGAAGCAGCATAAACTTGCATCTTGGTGGCAAACTGTTTGGGAACAAACTGAAGAGCAGAAATAGAGAGAATGACCATCCATGGAAGATTTGACATTCATTGAGAAGTTTCCAGACATCATCAAATGGGAGATTGTGAAGAAGTTTCAGGAGTCTTGGTCTGTGGAGGTTCACGAAGACAAGGAGGAAAAGAGTTGGAATTTGTTCGTGGATGCTCAATAGCAGGATACATGGGATGCTTGGTGCATTGATAATCTTCTGTTTGTTCAATTAGCAACCCACTGGAAGTTGGTAGACAGAGTGTTTTTCACAACATACACTGTTGAAACCCTCAAAAGCTTGCACTATTATAACGACACAACAACAATCCTAAGAAGAATGAGTTTTGATACTTTTAGAACAAAATATCTTCCCCTCTGTAGTGGTTTGAAAGCTGAATTCAGAGATGTTGAGAAGAAGAAAATAGAGGATATGTTGGCTAGAGAATCTATCAGAGACTAAAGGCCTCTTGGATACTATCCTGTTGAGTCCAGACCAACTGGTTGAAGTCAACCCCCTGATGAATGACGGAATAAAGAGGCACGCGTTAGAACGAGTCCAGAGGTACGTGAGAAGAGAGAAGGCAAAAATCAAAGCTGAGAATGAGCTCGCAGCAGAAGCTTCCTTTGACGCCCTAAAAGCACTCTTTACAGAAGTCCCCATGGCGACTCAAGGTCCCCTTCCTAGTCAGATCCGTCTTGGAAATATTGATGATAGGCCAGCGAATGTAGTCCCATTGCCAAGTTTTAAGGGAGAGTACAATGAAGACCCTGATCTTCATATAGCAGAGTTTATGGTAGCATGTGTGGCTAACAATGCCAGAACCCCTGAGCATTGGTTAGCAATATTCCCCGCCACTTTCAAGGGCGTGGTGTTTCAGTGGTATGAGAGACAAGTAGCAAGAACTTTTGGCACATGGGAAGTTGGCCTTCCTCACTAAATTCAGGCATGAAGGTTTTGAAGAGCGGATGCGAGAGGAGTTCATGAACCTAAGTTAGTCCTCTGGAGAAAGAGTAGAAGCTTATGTCTCGCGAATGGAATCCATCCTGAAGAGATGGACTAACCATCATTTGGATGAAGGTATCTAGAAAGGAGTGTTTCTCAGGGGCCTACAACCAGAAGTTCGCAAGTTCGTGGAATTGAGAAGACTAGTCAATCTGCAAGCTACACAGTGGAAGGTGCAAGATTGTATGACGAAGTTGAAGCAAGGCTGTCAATGACTCCAGGAAGAGGAGTCTTACCTCCTCCTATGCATGGAATGGTATACCCATCAAATGCGGTCCCAGGGACAGTTCCCTACCCCTATCTCCAGATGCAAACAATGCCACAGTATAGTGCACTTAATCCAGTGTGGTCACCGCAAACGACAGTGCCTCAGATGATGGTTCAACCACAACAACAGTGGCCTCAAACAGTTCCTCCAATGGTGACTCAACAACAGTGGAATCCCACCAACTGGAATCAACAACCCCAAGTCTCAACAGGAGCTCTGAATCAGAGCCAGAACCGAGGACCTTCTGGATCTACTCAACCAGTTTATGCAGTAATTACTGAAGATTCCCAAAGCCCTACCACAAGCACTTCAGGAGGTGAAAATCTGAAGGACTACTTATCCAACTTAGTTGCAAATATCAAGAAAGAGCTTCTGGATTTGATTACAGAGCAGTTACAGATGTTGAAGGTGAATATCGCCAATATATCCATTCCTGCAGGAGCCGAAAGAGATGTGATGTGCGCTAATACCTGGTGTGGAAAGTGTCATCAAGCGGGACATTTAGCCACTGAATGTACCTGAAAACCAACCATTCTTGGAGCCTTCTGTTCTTATTGTTTGCGGAAGAACCATACAGAGGATATCTGCTCTCTGAAAGAGATGCATAAACGAAGACAAAAGGATGAAAATGCAAGATTCAACTTGCTAGAATCCAAAATGACAACACAAGATATTGCACCCAAGCCTAGAGAGTTTGGTCCTAATTTCGGTCCAAGGAGGTTTCCCTCTCAAAGTTACACAGGACGACAGTCTGGCGATGGTCAGAGATTCGAGGTTGAATGTTATAGGTGAGGAGAAAAGGGACATATCTCCCCAAATTGCCCAAACCCTAGACGATCAGTGGATTACAAGCCCTTATGCAGTTGATGCAAAGGAGAAGGACACAGTGCAAAGGACTGTCCTAGTCCAGCCCCTGTAAAGGCCAATGTCACTGATAGCCAACAGAAGGTACAAGAACCTGCTTCCAATTTGGTCGAGTTGGAAGTTGCCACTGTGATGCGCACCAAGAAGAAGGAACCAGTGGTTCAGAATGGAAATGACTCTCTTGCCAAGATTGTGAAGTTCAGCCTACCTACAAAGGGACAGAGCAGTACAGAACAATACAGTACAGTACAGAGCACTACAGTGCCACAGAAGGCTATAGAGACAATCCTAGAGACAGGACTAGAGACCCAAGAGATAGATGATACAGAAGCACTTCCAGAAATAGAAGAAGTGCCGATGCAGCAATTGTTAGCAGAAAAAGAAAAGATGAAAATGGGTGTAGCCCCATTCCCCAGTCGGCTGGAGAAGCCTGTGGATCCTATTAAAGATTATGACTTGGTCAAAGACCTAGATACTTTTAAACCAAACTTAACATTTGGGCAGTTGCTGATGCTGTCTCCTAGCTGCTGAAAGAGATTCAAAAGCATCTTGACATGAAGGCGTGGACTAAGGATTGCTCCTTCAACAACGACCAAGACCAATAATGCCTCGGAGCCTGCAAAGGAAGTAGATGTGGCTAATGCCTTTTTAGATCCTGGAACCCCAGAGATTAGTGTATGGATAGAAGGATGCTTTATTTAGATGCATTGATTGATGGAGGCTCATCAGTAAACATAATGACAGATGTCACCATGAAGGACTTAGGGTTGCAAGGAATTCAACCTACACAATGGCTTATCAGATTGGCAAACCAAAGTAGAGTCAAGCCGTTGGGCATCCTCCCATATGTAAAAACAACCCTTGCAGGAAGAGACTATTGGCTGACATATTTGGTGGTCAAACCAAATTCTTATGGGACCTCATACCCTTTGCTATTGGGAAGACCTTGGCTTTTTGAAGCAAGAGCCAGGACAGACTGGTTCAAAGGAACCCTAACCCTAGGCAGAGGACCCAATAAAGCGGTGTTAAAGCTGTATGGATCGCAAAAAGGCAATGGATCCACATCCATTGAAGTCATAATTGACTCCTCTAACGAGGTAATAGATGGTACATTAAGAGATGAAGAGGCTGTTAAGTAAATATTTCCTAAGAAAATAGAGGCACAGTCCCTAACAGTGGGCACTGTAAGACAACTGCGAGGGGAAGTAAGATCATTGACCATTGGTGAATATCTCCTACCTCAATTAGAATTAACTTCTGAAATCACCTCTGATAGTGAAATAGAAGCATGGATGTACTGTTCTCCCTATTACATGATAGTCGCAGAGACAGAGCAGAGTCAGTATAGAGATAGTACAGTTACAGATCAGAGACACTTTAGAGGTAGAGCAGATACAAAGCATCTACAGAATAGAGGCAGACCAGATACAGAGCGTCTACAGAACAGAGACAGAGCAGATATATAGATAGTTACAGAGACAGTAACAGATACAGAGCCAGAACCAGAAGCAGAAGTAGAGTCAAAACTGGTGACAGAAGCAGAAGCAGATGCAGCACGGCAAACGATCTGTTTTTCTCCTACAGAGCCTCTACAGAGGCCGAGGCAGAGCCTCCACAAGATGAGAATAAAACTGATGAGGAAGAAAATGAAGTAGGCTATGGAAGTGCAGATGAAGAATTTCCTTTGATAGAGGATGATCTGGTTGATGTCCCTATAGAGACCTCAAAGGCCGAATATCTCAGGGCATTGGATGGAATGACCATGGTTCCGTTTGGGTTGATCAATGGACCACAAAGTATGCATAATCTGTATAAGCAATGGATTAAAAGCATAAAAATTAAGTTCACCAGTGGCTCGTGTTGCCCTGACTGTTCAGTCTAAAGAGAAGATGATGATGATGCCCCCTGCCAACAAAAGCCCAAGCCCTCAAAGTCACAGCCTCTAGTAGGTCCGTGCTATGTGACATTCCTGGATGCATCCTCTGAAGATGAAGCTTTGAGTCCTGAAGAGGTCACCACTCAAACAAAAGCAAATAAGGCTCTGATACCCTTTCAAAAAATTAAACAGACGAATGAGTCATCTGTTCAGAAGGAGGACACTGGTTCTAGTGGGACATTAGACGAGGATACGACTCCCTTGAAGGAGTCAGACCTCTACCCAGAAGCAATCCGTGGGACATTTATCCGTGAAGTGGAAGGTGAAAGACAAGTAACGTTCTTGGATGCTGAGGGTACTGAAAATCACATGAAAGTGGGTCTCAATCTTCCAGAAGAAGAATTGGTGGTCCTTCGAGACCTACTCAAGGAGAACTTAGATGTATTTGCTTGGTCCTACAAAGACCTAAAGGGGATTGATCCTACAGTATGTCAACATCACATTGATCTAGAGCTCGATGCCAAACCTGTAAGGCAAAGACAAAGACGAATGAATCCTAATTATTCTGCTTTGGTGAAGGCCGAATTATTGAAACTCCTTGAAGCAAAGTTCATCTATCCTGTGGCTAACAGTGAATGGGTTTCGCCCATTGTGATAGTACCCAAGAAGAACGGGAAACTTCGAATATGTGTCGACTTTCGAAAACTCAATTCGAAGACGAAGAAGGATCATTTCGCTATCCCTTTTACAGACCAATTGTTGGACACAGTGGCAGGCCATGAGCTGTATTCCCTCTTGGATGGATTCGGCAGATATAACCAAGTCCAAATCGCAGAAGAGGACCAATCTAAAACAACCTTCACCACAGAATGGGGGACGTATGCCTACAGAGTGATGCCATTCGGGCTCTGTAATGCTCATGCCACCTTCCAACGAGTAATGATGGCAGCCTTCCAGAACCATATGCATGATTTCATTGAGGTGAATCTTGATGACTTCTGTGTCTATAGTTTGATCCGTGAGCACTGGGGACACCTAGAGCAATGTTTTGACAGATGCCGAGAGTATGGGATTTCTCTCAACCCCGACAAATGTGTCTTTGGTGTCTCCTCAGGAGTTCTTTTGGGCCATATTATCTCTGCACAAGGAATTGCAACAGACCCGGCAAAGATTGAAAAGATTGCCGCCTTAACAGCACCGACAAACCTCAAACAATTGAGAGGATTTCTTGGCCATGTGGGCTATTACAGAAGATTTATTGCACATTTTGCAACTAAGGCAGCCCCTTTGCACAAGCTCCTAAGGAAAGAAGCTGATTTCCTTTGGACGGATGACTGTGAGGAAGCCTTTAATACCCTAAAACAATGCCTGATCCAGGCATCTATTTTACAGCCTCCTGATTGGCCGAAGAAGTTCAATGTGCACACAGATGCATCAGTTGAAGGGCTAGGTGCTGTCCTATGTCAAAAGGGCCCCTCTAAATTAGATCAACCACTATATTATGCAAGCCAAAAAGTCACTGATAGGGAACTGAACTATACAGTGACAGAGCTAGAGTGCTTGGCAATGGTGTTTGCCTTAGAGAAGTTTCGACACTATCTATTGTCAGCGCATTTCAAGTTCTTTGTGGATCACGAGGCCCTGTCCTTCCTGATGAACAAAGCAGACGTGAAAGGACGAATGATGAGATGGCACCTTCTATTCCAAGAGTTCGACTTTGAGATAATTACCAAACCTGGTCGTTCCCATATTCTGGCTGATCATCTGTCGCGTATCCCACAAACTGCAGACGAGGAGCAGGATGATCCAGACCTCCCTGATGCTTCCCTATTCTTGGTAGAAACTATAACCCCCTAGTATGCAAAAATTGCCAATCTGCTGGCAACCCAACATTACCCTCTTGGCATTTCTAGTCGGGAAAGGAAGAAGCTTATGTTAGAATCCGCCCCCTACACCCTGTTAGGCGGTGCACTGTACAAGAAAGGCAAAGATGAAGTGCTCAGACGATGTGTTGCAGGAGATGAGATTGGGCTTGTTTTGAAGGCTTGCCATGACGAGCCATGTGGAGGTCACTTTGTAGGAGAAGCGACAGCCAGGAAGGCTCTGCTAGTAGGTTACTGGTGGCCGACCATTCATAAGGATGCCTATGACTACTGCAAGCGATGTGATGCCTGTCAGAGAATGGGGAAACCCACCAAAACAAGTGCCATGCCATTGCAACCTATCCTTCCTTTGAAGCCATTCGAGAAGTGGGGCATTGACTTTGTCGGCCCAATCGATCCTCCTACTAGAAGAAAACAGAACAGATACATCCTGGTATGTACGGATTATGTTACTAAGTGGTGTGAAGCCAAAGCTCTAAAGTCTGACGATGGCAACAACATGGCTCTGTTCATGTACGAGAATATCATCACCCGTTTTGGCAGTCCCTAGAGCTGGTAAGTGATAGAGGCACTCATTTCATTAATAAAGTCATGGAAGAGTTGACAGAGCTGTATAAGATCCCCCATCGCAAGTCCACTCCTTATTACCCCAGAGCCAATGGCCAAGTCAAAGTCACCAATCGCATCCTCTGCTCGATCTTGACAAGGATGATTGCCGCACATCGTCGTGATTGGGATGATAGACTTACAGAGGCCCTATGGGCATACAGAACCTCCCATAAAGCAGCTACATGATAGACCCCTTTTCAACTGGTGTATAGTACAAAAGCTGTTTTTCCTGTTGAACTGGAATTGCCCTCTTTGCGAGTGGCTATCAAAGAGCGCTTGGGGAACGATGATTCACTGCAACGTCGTCTCCTGCACTTGGAATGTTTGGACGAAACTCGCAGGATGGCTCTACAGTGCATGGAAGCCACGCAAGCTCGACATAAGGCTTACCATGATAACTTCATCAAGCACAAGGAGTTCAAAGAATGTGATTTGGTCCTAGTCTATGATTCATGATTTGGCAAGTTTCTTGGCAAGCTTCAACAGCAGTGGATGGGCCCATATAAGATACTTGCTGTCAACCCTAATGGCTATGTCCAAGTGTAGACCGTTGATGCCTCTGATGATCCCTTCCTGATCAATGGATATCGCCTGAAGAAGTACTTCCCTCTTTGGGGATCTTGACAATCACAGTCATCTGATCCTTTTCCCCGTTGGTGTGGCATTGTAACTCTTATGATGTTACTTCTGATAGCCGTTCTTCAGTAATTCCTGATGAGGTGGACGCAACCCTCTGTTCCCTCAGCCCCACCTCCCACCCCTGATCTCTTATCCTCTATTTTCTACCAGCGGCAGTGGCGAGGTTGGTTCTGACAAATGGTATTTCTACCATTCCCTTGCTTAATTCGAAAAAAACAAAAAAAAATATACATATCGATCATGGGAGAAAAGGACTTCGGTCCCTGTCATGCTAACCTATTCTTCGAGAAAAGGTGGAGACACCCTCGGGAATTTTTTATTTTTTATTTTTTTAACAACAACAACAAAACACGAAAAAAAGAGAGAAAAAAAACAAGGGAAAAAAAAACTATTATGGGAGAAAAGGAAGAAATTCCCTGTCAAAGCAGGTCTCATTCCAAGAAAAGGTGGTCAACACCCTTGGGCGGGAAGCTGGCTGTGGAAAAGGTGGCAACACCCAGTAGTCCAGAAAGTGGATTCATCAATTGACATCCCCAGGATCTAGTTCCGAAGCTGCCTCCCTTGGTACGCTGTGTCCTGTGCCTTTCTGCAAAGCGTTTGACAGTCCTCTAGCAGACGCCATGTCCTATGTAACACAACGTTCGATCTTATGGCTACCTCCCTGGATACGCCTCTTCAACAACTGACGACGCGATCTTCATCGACAAACAATCGAGTGACGCGAGCTTTCATCATAACAAGATGGGGATGTGAGTATTGGCTGCCCTCAATATCTATCACAGAGTGAGACAGAGGGTGGGGTGAGTGACCAGTCTTTCCCTTCAAATCAAATGAGAGGTGAGATGTGTGAATGGAGTGTTGCACACACGGGATGGGCCTCTCAATGCACAAAGCACGATTTGTTCTTGTGCACTGCACCATAAGGCTCCTGGGCCTTCCTTCTTGCACTGTATGTCGGCACTGGGCGGGATGCACAGTTGCACCATCAAATGCGCACAAGTCATACAACCTTTGCACAAGTGATCGTGAGAATTACATCAACGGGTTTCAGAGAATGGTTGCCCTCTGTATCTTTCAACAGAGCATGAGACAGAGGGTGGGCTGAGTGTGACTGGAGTTTCTTCAATCAATTACCGAGAGGTGAGGATTGAGGGAAGGTACGACCTTTGGAGTCAGGTACGTTCACGTTTTCCTATGCACCCATAGACTGGATTTCTGCCATCAACACAGGACACATCATTCTGCTTTATACAGTGCACTATAAGGCTCCCTGGCCTTTCTCGTTTGCACCTATGCCAGATGGGTTGGACGCACTGATGCACCATCAATTGTGCACCCTGGCATACTCCCTCTGCACCATTCCTTTGTCGCTTCCTAAACCGGGTGTGAGATATGGGTTTTCATCCTGATTTCCTCGAGTGATATTAGTCATGGGGTGAGTGACTGCTCTTTCATTCCATATGAGTGATGGTGAGTTGAGTGTCATATCCCTCGCCATTGACGAATTTCCTGCGATTCCTTCAACCAGCTGCCTCCCTGGGTGTTGCCGCAATTGTGCACCCTGGCATACTCCCTCTGCACCATTCCTTTGTTGCTTCCTAAACCGGGTGTGAGATATGGGTTTTCATCCTGATTTCCTCCAGTGATATTAGTCATGGGGTGAGTGACTGCTCTTTCATTCCATATGAGTGATGGTGAGTTGAGTGTCATATCCCTCGCCATCGACGAATTTCCTGTGATTCCTTCAACCAGCTGCCTCCCTAGGTGTTGCCGCGTGGTCCTTGCCATGAAGGATGTGTGATGTGAAGATACCTTGGTACGTCTTGCAGCCGACAACGATAGTGGACGTGCCATCGACAATCAACCTTGATTCTCAACAACATGGGCCAAGTTTTTCTAACCCTACATATTCTGTTGTCAGTGATGGTCATGTTTTAAGTGTGGGGACGTTAACGGTTGGTTTGTGTGTGGTACTAGGTCCCTTTTGCTCGGTTAACCCTATCCGTTAAGGTTTTAAGTGTGGGGACGTGTCCCTGCGCGTCTACATTGCAAACTCCTCTGCATTTGCCTTAACCTGATAATGCATCTATGCATGCCCTACTTTTACCCTGATGGGGTCCCTTCCCCACCCACCCGTCCATTTTCAACCCCCATGGGGCCGTTCCCTTGTAGTTTTTCTTCATTCCCTGATTTTGCTATCCTTCCATGTGAACGCACCCTACGTTCACCGAAATTCCAATCCCAACTTATAGCCCTGTTCATCCCTTTTAACTGACCATTTTTCCCTTTTATCAACCCTTGTTCCGACAAACGGTTCTAAAGTTATTAATTTTTGTAGTATTTTGCGTAACTTGGTCGGTTTTCCATATGCACGCACCTTTATTGCTTCGGAACGGTGATCTGATGTGATAGCCCTGACCTACGCCTTTCCCCTACCATTTTTTATTTTTACTTTGTGTCATTCCGATGCACGGTTCATCCATTATTAATTTTTATGGGTTTTCGGGGCCATTTTTGTGTGTCTTTTTCACAATTTTCCATGTGAACCTGTCCTATTTTCACCAGAATTCCCATTTGATTTCACAGTCATGTCCTACCAGTCTTCACTCCACTTTTTCCTTTTTCCTCCCCCCTTTTTCGACTGCCAAATTTTTAGTTATTAATTTTTCCGAGCGTTTTTTAATGCGTTTTTAATGTTTTTTGCATGTGAACCCCTCCTAATTCTCTCGGAACTCAGGTTTGATGTAACAAGCTTGTGCAACCCTTTCCCTTGCACATTTTTTCTTTTTTTTACCCTCTATTTCGGTGAACCGATTTTTTGTTATTCATTTTCGACCTTGTTTTCGTATGCTATTTTTTTGTTTTTCCCATGTGAACATGTCCTATCTCAGTCGAAACTGCGTTTTGACGTGATAGGGTTGTTGGCCACGTTCTTTTGCACATTTTTCCTTCTTTTGGACATGCATTCCGGTGAGCGGATTTCCCGAATTTAATCCCCGTATGTGTTTTCGGGCCTGTTTTTTGCATTTTTCCCATGTCAATGCCCTCATTTTCCTTCGGACACCCCGTCTTACTTTTCCCTCATTTTTCCCTCCTCTCTCGGCCCATTTTTTTTTTTAGACTTTTGTTTCGACGAACGGTTTATGAGTTATTAAATTTTCTTTGTTTTTTCGTGTTCTCACGTGCCTCGCCTTGCGCGTGAACGGATGTGTTTTTGTTTTTTCGAGACACCTCCATCGCGTCCGCGACTTGGGTGTCGACGTCCCCGCCCCATCGGGTCCCACCATCGCAAATTTTTTTACCCCCGCCTTGCGCTTGCGCGCGAGACAGGGGCGTGCCATCTTTCCCTCGCTTTTCTTTTTCCCTTTATTTATTCATTTGTTTATTAATTCATTTGTTTATTATTATTTAAAACCCCCCCCCCCCCCCCAATGGTCACCTCCCTCCGCATCCCAACCACCCCCCCTCTCTTTCTTCTTCTCTCTCTTCTTCTTCTTCTTCTTCTTCTTCTTCTTCTTCTTCTTCTTCTTCTTCTTTCTTCTTTCTCTCTCCTACCCCTCTTTCTCTCTCCCCGACCCTCCCTCACCATCTCTCCCACCCTCTCACCTCCTCCCTCCATCCTTCCAATTTCCTCCTCCTGCCCCCCCATTCCTCCTCTTTCTGTGTCCTCCCCTCCTCGGCGCTCTCTGCCTTCACCCCGCCTCCCTCCCCTCCTCGGCGCCTTCGCCCTCCCTCACCTCCTCGGCGCCCCCCCAGCTGCCGCTCTCCGCCTTCACCCCCCATTCCTCCCCTCCTCGGTGCTCTCCCCATTCCTCCCCTCCTCGGTGCTCTCCGCCTTCACCCCGCCTCCCTCCCCTCCTCGGCGCCTTCGCCCTCCCTCACCTCCTCGGCCCCCCCTAGCGGCCGCTCTCCGCCTTCACCCCCCATTCCTCCCCTCCTCGGCGCTCTCCCCATTCCTCCCCTCCTCGGCGCTCTCCGCCTTCACCCCCCCCTCCCTCCCCTCCTCGGCGCCTTCGCCCTCCCTCCCCTCCTTGCCCCCCCCCCGGCAGCCGCCTTCACCACGCCCTCCCTCCCCTTCCAGCGGCCGCTCCCTCCTCGGCCCCTTTCAGCAGCCGCTCCACCGCCCTCCCTCCTCACCGCCGCCAGGTCCTCCTCGCCGCCCGCCAGGTCTTCCGTGCGCCTTCGTCCGCCACCAGCGCCCGCGCCGCCCCACCCCTCGACCTCCTCTCCGTTTGACGCCCTCCTCGGCCTGTCCCGCCGACCACGCTGCCGCCCTCGCCACTCCCTTCCTCCTCCTCCTCTCCCTCCCCCCTTCCTCGTCCTCGTCCTCGTCCTCCTCCTTCCCACTAACTTTAGGCTAGTTAGACTAACCTTATTTCAATTAATTGACTTTAATTAATCACACTAATCCTAATTAGCTTACACTAACCCTAATTAGGTTAACCTAACCCTAATTTAGTTAGTCTAACCCCCCCTTAGGTTAAACCAACCCTAATTTAGTTAGTCTAACCCCCCCAGGTTAAACTAACCCTAACCTAGTTAACTAACCCTAATTTAGTTAGACTAACCCTAACCCTAGGTTTCTTAACCCTACCTAAGTTAAACTAACCCTAACCTAGTCAACTAACCCTTATTTAGTTAGGGTAACCCTAACTAGGTTACACTAACCCTACTTAGGTTAGTTAACCCCCCTAGTCAACTAACCCTACCTTAGTCAATCTAACTTTAGCCTAGTTACACTAACCCACCTTGGGTTAGTTCCCACCTTCACCTAACTTACCCTAGGTTAGTTAGTCTACCCTAGGTTAGTTAGAATCGGCGTTAACTTACTTATCTGACTTTGACTAACCCAAACTAACCTAGTTCCCTGTGACTAACCTGACTTAACTTAGTCTGCCTTACCTGACTTACCTAGACTAATAGGACTTATTTTGACTTGATTTGACCTTACTTACCAAACTAAGCTGATTTTCTTGATTTATATTTTTTAATTAATTTATAAATTAATTTCCACTCAGAAAAATTTCAAAAAAAAACTTCTAAAAATTCCCTTCACTTTCTGCAAATTTTTGGAAATTTGTTAGCTCGAAATTTCAACCCCCAAAATTACAGGAAATTCCATATTTGGCAATTTATTCTAAAATTACCTTAAAAATGCACAAAAATTCATTTAAAATTAGACAAAAATATAGAAAAAAATTCTAAAAAATTCCAGAAAATTTCACCCACCCCCCTTGACCTTTTTCCATTCATTTTTCACTTTAAAATATTTTTCTACATGTACCCCTATTTTAAACAATTTATAAGAAAAAAAGACCAACACACAAAACTTCACCATAAAAATCCCCATCTTATTTTCATACCCTAAATTGTGGATATTTCCTAACTCGCTGAAATTTTCTTTTTACTTCATCCCATATCCATCTTTAATTATTCTTCCTTTTGAAAAAAAAAACAATAAATATACAACCACATACAATTTATTAAAAAACAAATCCAGAAAAACACACATAACTCCAATAACCACACATACTAACATAACTTCACCAAACCACATTTTAAAACCATCCCAAACACAAATAAAATTCCAACCAAATAACATATAAAAATAAGTCAAAAAAAAATAAATCCTAATACAATAAAAACAATATAATCATAAAAATCGACACATCCACTAAGGTTTTGTATTTGTTGTTCAGTCCACAGTGGTCTTTACTTTTCATTTCCTGGATTCATTGCTTTTGGGGGACTCTTCCGTGCGCCTTCAGGCCCTTGTATACACACTCCTTCCAGGTATTTATTGTATGTGCTTTATTTATTTCACTTTCCCTTTAATTACAAATTAATTGTTAAAATGAAATATTTATTCACCCACATTTTCCACGCGCATTCGCGCTAAACACACAATTTCATCATAATAAAAATCAACCAGCCGTTCACTTTGCACGCGCTACGTGCACTTAAGAGGCACTTTAATTTGTAATTAAACATGAACCAGCCGTCACAAGAGCACACGCTGGCAAAAAAGCGCTCCACATCACTCTTAATTTTTAATTAAGGAATTTGCATTTAGAGACCCCGTCTGGGCATCGAAGTCCGGGTTACGCTACAGCACCGTTTCAACTTAATAATTTGTAATTAAAATTTTAAGAAGGAACCGTTGTTTTCTTATTAAGGTTTATCACTTAATAAAATGTCACCCATTGTTAATAATTTATTCCAATGAACCTTTCATTAAATTAATTCCCCCTCATTGCACTTATTTCCCCTTTTTAATGAACTCGCTTCGTGGGATGGGTGCATCGAAGTCTTTAGTTGCCACTGATGGTCATGGTTATGGTCCAGTCTTGATGTGCCTATTGGTTTCGGGCTATGTCTTTGGGATATGCAATGAAGTATTGGCCTTCGGGGTACAATATCGAGCTTGTCTTTGGTTCCGGAGTGCTTTTGAGCTTGTATTAAGCTCTGACTTGGTTGTTCTTCACTAGAATTTGGCTTCAGTTGGCATGCTTTGGACCGGTCTATGCCTATTGTCACTTCTTGACATTTAGGCCTCTTGCAGTTATGCTTTGGTCAGATATGGATGCCACTTGGTTTGCCCATGCTTGACAGTCACTTGGAGCTACATATTCAAATGTATTTGAGCATTTTGTATCTACTGGGCATTACATTTAGTTGTCAGTTACATGCTCTTTGAACACTCACTAACATCAGATCACAGGATAACCCTGCAGACGTTCTCACTAAAAGTCTTGCAAAGGCTCAACATGAGCATTGCATTAGACTTGTGGGAGTCGGTTAAAGGTTCGCTTGGGACCTTTAAGTGGAAGGTTGTTGTGAAGGCCCCTTACGCTCTCCTGTACCCTAAGTATTAATACATTCTTTTATTCCGCGCGCACCACACTGGTACACACCTATCTATCGACCCTCACTCTTACACTCGCTCATTGTTCAGCACCTCGATTGGCATGTATGCTCTCTCTACTTCCGCTCATTGATATGGCCTAGTATGTGGGAGACGTGGTTTTATAAGCTGTTTTGTATGTCAACCATTTGGAGTTACGCATAGATGACATGTTTCAGAGTTACTCCTCCAAAGTGGCTACTTGCCTTGATAATTCCTGGCATTCCATGATTGATTTTGTGGTCCTGAATCAACGACAGAACACAGCCCCTATCTATGTACAGGGCACTAACCAACTGAGGGTGGATCTCTTAGCTTATCTTTCAAAAAATAATCCATTTGATTCTACCTTTTTTGATGCCTATCAGAGAAGATCTATCTTAGGTCCTTCTATTCCTACCCTACTGTATTAGCAACAAATGTCTCACCGTTATGATATATATCTTTCCCTCTATCAAACCAATTCCACAACCATCTTACCCCTTCTTTTCCAACCTCAATCTTTTCCTCAAATTCCCATATTTACATATTGCTCCTTTATCGAAGATAGAGTATTTTCCTCTTCTCCACCATGTCCTTCTCCATCCATTCATGTACCTTCTACCTTTCCTATTTATCAATTAACACCCTTCCTCAGTGATTCCCTAAAATTTTCAGCCACTCATTCTTTAAATTATTCCTCCCTTTATGATTTTTCCTACCCATCTCTTCATCCACTTTTCCTTATTCCACTTCCATCTCTTGCCACTTCTATCTCTCAACCCCCTCAATCGGTTAGTGAATATGACGGGTTTGATTACCAGATTTCTAGAAGAAGGGGATGAAGCTCGAATGATTCTCTTACAGAACCGCAACTAAACTGGCCAATAATTCCAGGAGATTGGACAACTGCCAGTCAGGCATACCAGAACTATATTCATTTTGCTCATTAATATTCACAGTCTCTGGATCCTTCGATGAGATTGACAGCTCATTTTGCTTGGTATCTAGCATACATGCATAGGCATTCCCATAATGATCAAAAGGCCATTCCAAAACTTTGTATGAATGTCAATGTGAATATTGACTCCCACCAGTTGGATGTTCTGTATTTTCATGCCCTATGTCTCCCTAGTAGATACCTTGTCTTGCTAGAAAGGATGTGCTGCTTGCAGTTTTTTTAGAATCCTCCCAAGACTATTGTAGTGAATGCTTCTCCATGGATCGCTTCCGAAACCACCAAGCTTTTAAAAGGGATCATCTTCATTGATGCCTTTGCCATGTATTTTGGAAGAATTTTAATAATATATCTCTTTTTGGAGGTGTTGAGAGCGGAATTTTGCTACCGAGAAGTGCTTAAAAATAGCTAAAACAAAGTGCTTTAAAGGCATCCGAGCGACACTTGTTGATTTTTCATAATTTTTCAGACTGCCGTGTGGGTTGACAAGAGTTACCGGCCAATGCGGGATGCCGAGCCGGACGCCTAGGATCTTTTAGAGCTCAATTCGGAGTCCGAACGGGGAAGGAGCCAAGAAACCAGTCAAGATTTGAAGAGGTGGACATTAGAGTGGTCAAATGGATAAGTGACCCTTGCGGCCAAAAATTGCATGCCACATGAAATGTTGGGGAAAAAATCGTGGAGAGAGAGAGGAGGATGGCATGAGCAGATGGCGCCGATTTTTGCGCTAGATGTTGGGGATGGAAGATGCAGGCTATGAACAACCACTGCAATTGACCATTGGCCTTGCTTCCCCCCTGCCTGCTGATCATATCGCCGTGCTTCGCTCATGCAATGGTGGTCTCTATGAAGAACTCTGATTTCAGTCTTTCTCTCTCCTCCCTCTCTCTCTTCTAAGGGTAGATTCATGTGGGAAGAAGAAGGATTGATGGATGCTTGTCTAATGAAGACCGGATTGCTCCGTGGTTCAAGAGGAATGAAGATTGCTGATTGTGGACTGTCATGAGCATTAATGGCGGCTGGAAATCAGTCCCGCAATGAGGCATAAAAACCCCGCAACCCACAAAGAATGGTAATTTCATTTTTACAAAGGAAATTGATGTTTTATACAAGTTGCTTCATGAATATTTGTTCCCATGGGATGATTATGCATTATGTTGTTGTTTTCTATGAGTTTGATCAGTTTATGCTCAGAAAATCAGAAAATCATAAGTGTTGTGACTGAAATTAATGGTGTAAAACTCGTAAAACACGCGAAATATGGAAAAATTGGGTGTTTTTGATATATAAATGAAAAATATAATAAGACACACCAACTAAAATTGTGGTTTTGCTACAAATGAACCTAAGGGCCATAGCCTACAACTCATTTCATATTTTTAGTTATTTAATATTGCAAAAAATACAAGAAAAATAGGAAAAATGGGTAAAAATAAGGGAAAAATAGGTTTTGAGTGTGCGAAAAATACTAAAAAATAAGATTCATGTTTGTGTATGTATGGGGGGTCTGAAGTATGAGGTTTAGCCTCAGTTCAGCCCTACCTTTATGTTTTAGTGAGTTTTTATTGCTTTTCATACAACAAAAAACATGAAAAATATTACCCTAAACCTATGCACCGTGCACAATCTAAACGGTGAGGGGGTAAAGAGAATGAGAGTGGTGTTTAAGTGCTGAGAGAAAGAAAAGTATGATTGTTTTCATCCATGCATATCATATAGATTGATCGTTAATTTAAAATAAGGATCTAGTAGCACGAGGTCTCCTCGGTGCTAGGTTCGTGCAACGTAGCAATTACGCGTCAGAGAAATTCATTGAAAGAATGCTTTTCACTAAGCACAATGCTGATTTTTCTTTGGTTGAGCACATGGACATTCACAATTTGCATGAAGCATAAAATGATAAAAGGTATCAGACAATACCTCCGGGATGCATAGCACGTGTATTCTCTAGATCGTGACCAACGTTGAATGAGTAAGGTTGTCCCAAGCGGCAGGCTAGGCATTAGGTCTAAGGGGAAAAGTAAAATGAGGTATGGTACAACTTGGAACAAAATAATTGGTACCGTGAGAGGACTATGTGCGAAGTGTTATATATGTTTAGCGACGCATCGAGGGGCCAATCCCCAAGATGTAGGAGAGTCGCAGTGAGGTCGCGACAGTCAGCCGTGGGAGGACCTCCTATGTTTGTACTTTGTGCCATTTGGCAATGTGCTGGGACTCCCTCTGAGGAGTGTTAATTGGGTTAGAGTTGGACTATGAGACGTGATACAAACGCAAGATGTTTAGGAAGGCAGTGTATGATGTATGTGTCATCAACGCTCCTGGCCGCGAGGCCGTGGGATTGTTGAGCACATGATAGAGGTCCAACTAGTGCATGAGCCAGTGCCGGCCCGTTTTAGGTCCCATCAGTGGTGCGTCTGCCGGGAGCCACTTATAAGTGGTGGTTTTCGGATCCAGGGTTTCTAGGGACCAAAATGAAGTTGGTTTATGTCCTCTGACAAGGACTGTCAAGCGAAATCCAAAAAGCCGAATGTGCTGAGAGGGCTAGGGGGCGGTTAGAGATTGTAAGCCGTTATTCTCCTCAAAGGAGTAGCCCAGTACGTATACAAAGCAGTGGTCTTAGTCATTTAGCTACTCCACCTATTCTATTAGGGGCAGGAGGAAGCATAAGTCTTCCTCTTCTCCGCTAAGTTTACCCACTTCAAGTGGGGGTGTGAATTTGTCACTTCAAGCTCCTATTGCTTATCCGATAGTCACCATGGCACAGCCTATTGCGATTCCTGCAGGGACGCTGGATTTACCAGCCTTAGGAGTTTCCTTACCCATTTTTAATGGGTTAGCGGAAGAGGATGCAAAAATTTCACATTTGTGAATTTCAGAGATTGATGTTCAATTATCGCATCCAGGACGAGGGACATCTCATGATGTTCTTCAATATGATGTTAAAAGGAAGGGCTGCGGTTTGGTATCACAGCATTGAGTCTGGAACCATAACCACCATTGATCAATTCTATGCAGTTTTCTGAGCAAAATATGCCCTTGAAAGAGGTGGCCAATATTGGTTGCGGGTCTTGAATGTGACACGTCAAGATCCTCACGAGAATGTGAAAGCATATGCTAAGAAGTTGAAGGAAGTATTCCGTAAGTTGCAAACTTACATTCCCATTCCACCAACTGCCCAACTGTAATATTTTTTGCATGGGTTGGACTTTAATATCCAAGTACAATTGAGCAGTGTGGCTTTAGCAGATATAGACACCGCTATTACGCGGGCAGAGGGAGTAGAAGCACGATTACAAACAGCCTACTCCTCTCAAATGAATGTTAATGGGGGTTTAGTACCTAGTGGCAATCCATCATTGATGAATGGAAGTCAAGGGATGCCCATGACTAACCCTATTGGGAGAGGGAGTATGGTTTCAAATGTACCTTTATTACCGGCTCCTCCCAATGTGACTATGCCCATGGCAAGTCAATTGGCTCCATCAAATGTTGGAGGCCAAGTTTCAAATTCGAATGTTGTTCGTGTGGGTCAATAGCCAATGCCAAATCAGATTGTTAGGCCAATGGAACGACAAGTTGACGATCGTGGCTACGAGTCGAGTGCATCTAATGTCCTTGGCGAAGTCAAGGACATGATGAAGCATTATACCGATATGATTTCCGAACAATATCGACAAATAGCCGTCGACGTTAATTTCTTGAAGAAGCAACAAAATTTGATAGGGAGTCGACGCCCTGAAGAGGGTGGACCCTCTAGATTCCGTTGTAAGTGGTGTGGTGGACAGCACTTCCCCAGAAACTGCACAAATGTGAAATATGACATTTGTGGGAAGTCGGGCCATTTAGTTGCTACCTATTGGAGTAAGATTAGTTCTCTCCAACAAGGGAGTAAACAACCAGGCCCTGTGAATCATAGAGCGCAAGGAAATAACTTGCAGCAGAATGATGCACCTAGGCAAATATTGCAGAGGGGAAAAACAACTATAGAAGAGTTGCCACAAGGCAACGGAGTCAGCCTTATTGAGGCTGTACAAGTCCATGATGCTGAAACCTCTAACTTAAGAGCCGTGACAAGAGGCCAAAAGGCTAAAGAGGTTGACAAAGATAATACAAAACCGGTTGAGGCAAACCCTAAACAAGGGGATAAGGGGACGCAAGTCCAAAGTCCTAGCATAGAAGGGGGACCGCTAAAGCCGGTTGTTGAGACAGAAAAGGCGACCCTAAGAAGGATAAGGAGATGCCAAGAAAGAAGGCAAGAGCTAAGAAAGAAGCACCAAAACCAGTCCAAAGACCAAAAGAGAGAATGGTTTGGCGAGAAAAGAGAGCTTTGGCTACTTATCATGACTTTGATTTAGCAAGTTCTCTTTGTGAAGTCAACCAGATGTGAACCTCTTGCAATTGATCAAATTATCTCCAGGAGTACGCAAGGAATTTAAGAAGATCCTGCGTATCGGGTATATTGTGGAACCTCTGGGCATAGCGCGAGTAGGGGAAGATTGGTTTGACCATGGTGAAAAGAACTACCCTAGGGTTCCAGCTTATGTAGATGGAATATTAGTGGAACATGCCATTGTAGACACTGGATCCTCTATCAATATCATGAGTTCAGAATTGATGGAGAGGCTGGGTCTAGGCATCCAGAAAGACAACTCCACCCTTCTAAGAATGGCTGATGATAGTTTAAGACAATCAGAAGGTTGCATTACTAAGGTCCATGTTACAGTTGCAAGTGTAGAATGCTTCTTAGACTTTAGGGTGATAAGATTCGTAGGATGCCCTAGCTATCGAGTGTTGCTAGGTAGGCCCTGGATCTTACGAACAGACTGTCAAGTCGATATACCCACCGGTCGAGTGATTCTAGGTAGAGGTGCTAATCGAGTAATAGTCGATACTTATCTTGAGTCTCCTCAAAGTGAGAGAGCTCCTTTATCTTCTACTGAATTAGAGACAGCAGACGATCCATCTGGTAGTGAGACATCATCCAGTGATGAATCTAAAGAGGGGTCCACTACAAAGGATATCTATCAGATAACTCTAAATGAGCTGATAGAACCGCAAGACAGGATAAGAGATGCAGATGTGATTGAGTTAGACCTTGGCATGTCGACTGATTCGCGGCCAATTAAATTAGGTTCTATGCTCAGTTCAGCAGAAAGGAGGACTATGTGTCCTTGATTCAAGAATTCCGTGATATCTTTGCTTGGAGTTATGATGAGCTGAGAGGTATTCCTCCCAACGTGGCTGTTCATACTATTCCCGTAAAAGAAGGCAGTCGTCCTGTGCGTCAGAAGGTAAGGCGTATGCCTTTTGAATTGAGGGACGGGCTGTTTAAAGAGTTGCAAAGTTTAAGGAAAGCTGGTTTGATCTTCCCTGTATAACACACAGAATGGTGTTCACCCGTTGTTATCAGGAAGAAGAAAAACAACCAGATCCGTAGACTTTCGAGAGCTGAATAAGCAGACAGTTAAGGATTACTACCCGTTGCCGTGTATTGACCAGATTTTGGATCAATTAGCGGGTAGGGAAATATATTCGTTTATGAATTGCTTTGCAGGATATAACCAGATGGCAATTGCAGAAGAAGACAAGTTGAAAACAACTTTTATTACTGTCTTTGGTACTTTTGCGTACCATGTGATGGCCTTTGGTTTGTGCAATGCACCTAGATCGTGGCAACGAACAGTAGACAAGACCTTTGGTGACATCTCCCTAGATGAGTTGAAAGTATTTATTGACAACCTGGGAGCAGCCACTGTAAGGGAAAGGATGTTGATTATTTTAAGAAAGTGCTTTGAGCATTGCAGACAATTTTGTATCGCTCTTAACCCATGGAAGTGTGTCTTTGGAGTACCTTATGGGCTATTGCTGGGCCATGTGGTCAGTTCAGTGGGAATAGCAACTGACCCTGAAAAGATCAAGGTTATAGTTGCTATAAGTCCACCACGCACTCCGAAAGAGGTTCATAGCTTTCTGTCAATCGATAGGGTACTATCGGAGATTTATAAATGCCTTGGCAGAAAGAACGTTGCCATTAACGAATTTATTATCCTTTAGCTGTTCATTTGAGTGGAGCGACCCCTATAAGGTAGCTTTCGAGGATGTGAAACATGAGCTAGTAAAAGCACCCGTTTTAAAAGCACCTAAAAGAGGCGAGGTGTTCTATATATTTTTAGCAAGCCACCATGCATAGTATAAGCTGCTGTTTAGCCCAAATCTAGGAGGAAAAGTGATATCATCCAATAGCTTTCGCTAGTCAGAAATTGGGCATTTCAAAGTCAATTATACCTACATGGAGAAGTTGTATCTTGCGATGGTCTTTGGGACTAAGAAATTCAAGCACTAGATCCTCTATGAAAAGGTAGTGTTCTATACGAAGGCGGAAGGACTTAGATTGCTTATGAACAAGCTGCAGCCGCCTCATCGTTTGGCAAAGTGGTTAATCACTTTGTAGGAGTTCGATTATGAGATTAAGAGTAAGCCACCGAGGCTGCAGGGTATTGTGGAATGCCTTGTGGATTTCGGGGAGCCGAAAGAGACTTTGGCTGAAGGAAGTGATATTGAGGAAATGTTTAAAATTGATACAGCTTCTATCCCATCTTGGTATGCTGCTATTACGCATTACTTATCAACAGAAGAGACTGGAGCTGGTTTGTCAAAGTCTGAAAAGAGGAAAATCAAACAACAGGCTTTGAAGTTTTCCTTGATCGCAGGGACGCTATATCGGCAAGGTGTTGATGATATCTACCGCCGATGTGTGATGCCTGACGAGGTTCCTTTTATCTTGGAGGAGTGTCATGACTCTACATGTGGAGGGAACTTTGCAGGACGGTTGACGGCGCAGAAAGCTTTACGAGCTGGATATTGGTGGCCGTCTATCTTCCAAGATTCTTTTGAGTATGTAAAGAGATGTGATACATGTCAAAGACATGACAGTAGAGAAAATAGGAAACACCCACTTATGCCTATCATGGCTATCCTTCCATTTGAGAAGTGGGGCATTGATTTTGTGGGTCCTATTACCCCATCGTCTACTACCCAAAAGAGGTATATTATAGTAGCCACCACTGATTATTTCACAAAATGGTCAGAAGCGCGGGCGATGAGGCAGGACAATGCAAAAGAGACTGCAAGTTTCATGTTAGAGCAGATTATCTGCCACTTTGGTCCACCAAAAGAATTAGTGTCGGACCGTGGAACTCATTTCCTGAACAAAATGACTAAAAGATTGATAGAGGCTTGGCAAATCAAGCACGATAAAATGACTCCTTATAATCCACAAACGAATGGGTAGGTGGAAAGTACTAATAAATAGCTTGTGGGGATCTTGTCTAAAATAGTCTCCGAGAATAAACGAGACTGGGACAAGAAGTTGTATGTGGCAGTATGGGCGTATAATACCATGTTCAAGCGAGCTACCGGCCATATTCCATTCAAATTGGTTTATGGGGAAGAGTGTGTGTTACCCCTTGAAATCGAATTGCCGACCATACGGTTTGTAATTAACCATTCTTTGGGAAATAAGGATTCCCTTTTTGAATGTTTCACGACTATAGCCCACCTGGATGAGCTGAAATTGCAGAGCCTATTACACCAAGAGGTAGCTAAACGTCGAATGAAGCAGTTGCATGACCTTAGAGCGAAGAAGTACACCTTTAAAAAAGGGCAATTAGTCCTCTATTACGATGCCCGTAGGGAGCTATTTCTAGGGAAGCCGGAACCTAAATGGGATGGCCCCTACAAGATTGTTAGGTTAGGGAAGAATAGGTCTACAGCCCTATTAGATGATCTGCAGGGAGTAGAGTTTAAAAATAAGGTTAATCTTAATAATATTAAACTTTATTATTTCTAAGTCTGCTAATACAAAGAAAATGCATTGCAGGTCCATGCTAGGGATGATTTGAGACCTGCAAAAGAGCTTAAAAGCCGGTGGATGGGGCGGTTAATTCCTTATTTGGAGCACCCATATCTGGAGCAGAGATACCATCAGGGGAAACTCATCTGGTGGAGCAAAGGGTATAAAGTGATTGAGCAAGAAGACATAACCTTTGTGTGGAAGATCAAAGTCTTCTGCCATCATTGCTTACGACTGTTGACGAGTATCCCTGTTGAGTTCAATGAAGAAGGTGGGATGGAGCCGTCAGTTCATCCTCTCAACATGCTAAACTTTGATTACCATAATTACGAATAGAGGAGTTCGTGATGGCCAGCTGCGTAAATCCATTGTGGACGTATACATTATATTTTGACGGAGCATCCAGGGGCCCTACTAAAAAAGGGAGTGTTGGAGTAGTAATTCGAGATCCCCGACGTAGAGTGACGATGAAGTTAGTTGCTTATCTCGGGGTAGGATTCACTAACAATATGACAGAGTATAAAGCCTTGATTATGAGATTGCATATTGCCAAACAAGGTGGTATTCGTCGATTGTTAGTAAAAGGGGATTCCCAGTTGATCCTGAATCAACTAGATGGGACATACACAGTGCGGAATCCCATTCTTTGTATGTATCATCGGACTGCGATGACCCTACTTGAAGAGTTTGAGAGAGTGTCTTTTCAGCTGATTCCACGTTACTGGAATCAGTTTGCAGATTCACTAGCAAATCTTGCTTATGAGGAAGACCTCTTCTTTAATTGTGGTCCTAGTTTGGATATTGTGATTGATGATGAAACATGACCCGGTCGCTTGTGGGGTATGTTATCAGCACATGCAATATATGGCAGACGATGGTTGATATGGGTGATGCAAAGAGTAGCTGAGACCAATCTACCGTTACTATCTTGGACCCATAGGCTAATTAGACAACATGTTATGCGTACTCCTCTTGCTATATATGCAGGAGGGATAGGTCATAACCTTATGCATTTAGTTTATGGCTACGAGCATGTTTTTCCTCCTTGGAAAGGAACCTATTATTGTATATCTGAAATCTTCCAGGGAAGGATGTGTAGATGATACTTTGTTTTATTTCATTAGGCCAAGAGGACCCGTTTTGCGAGGTTTTACTGTTTTATTTTGTTAGGCCAAGAGGGCCGATTAAGTTTTGTGGTGAAGTGCTTTATTTCATTAGGCCAAGAGGGTGAGTTGTCTACTTAGTGCAGATACGGTTAATGGTTGCTTGTTTGAGTTTTGTGCTAGACAGGTTCGAAGAAGAGCTTGGAAGGAACCTTTTGTTGTGCGGAAGCTTCTTGTGGCCCTATCCAGGTGATATCCCTCCTTTATGAGTCCTATGGTTTTTATGATATATGTGGTTGTGTACTTGTTAAGGGGGTTTTTCGTTTCCTATTGGGGACCAGCGTCCAAGGCATGCAGTCCCAAGGTTTAGGTTAAGTATGTTTGAGGGAGGTCTGAGTAGTCATTGCCTCCTATAAAGACATTGTCAAGCATTGAATGACCTGTTTTAGACGGAAGTCCTAGTGACCCTGTTCTGCTAGCCAGCTAGGCAGCCGTTCTAGGAGTCCTTGTTAGTTGTGAGGCAGTTAGAGAGGCCTGTAAAAGAAAAAATAATGATGATAAAGGAAAAGAAACCCTGAATATCTTAAAGACAATAAAATTATACGAAGGTGTGTAAAAAGGGGTTCTAACCCCTCTCAAAAAAAGAAAAGAAAAGAAAGGAAAATTTATGAGCAGTTGATCATCGCCTTGTGAGGGCTTGGTAGGTTCCTGGGGACGAATCAGACCCGGGGTCGATGCCTTGTCTTCCTAGGGGTGGCATCTTGCTGGAAAAGAAGAAAGTAAGGAAGGTTGGAGCGAAAATAAAAGTGAGTGTTAGAAAAGGATTAAGTGTCACCTTGCGAGGGCTTGGTAGGTTCTTGGGTACCGAGATAGGACCTGAGGCCAATGCCCTGTTCTCCTTGGGTCACTACGCTCAGCTCCCTCCTTTTTACATGCCCAAGTATGTCAATAAAATAAAACCCTAAGAGAAGAAATGTGTTAAAAGAAAATACTTCTTGATCAGCCTATAGGAGTCCTCGCCTACTAGGAGCTCCTAGTTGTGTTGTCCTTAGTCAGGTAGGTAGTTAAGACCACCACTTAGGGCAACCTCTTTGACAGTTCTTTTTAGTTTAGCCGTGTTGGAGCAGTTGGTTAGTGACCAGCTGCGGACCTTCTATCAGATTATGTTAGGCCTACTCCTTGTGGATGTCATGCCTTGGTTCTGTCAGGGGGTAGGGAGAGTGTTGTGTTGTGTTTAATATGTATCTATTTTGTATCAGCTTGATGCTTCCTTTGGTTGTTTTGTGTAGATCTACCATGGGATTCGACGGGCTGAGTCGCCCTATCCCGTGGTTGCCAATGAGAGCGGAATTTCGCTACAGAGAAGTGCTTAAAAATAGCTAAAAATTATGAATATCAAGGGAAAAATATTCAACGTTGAAGGCGGCGGCTCGATCTAGGACGATTTTAAGCGTCAAAGTGCTTTAAAGGCGCCCGAGCGACACTTGTTGATTTTTCATAATTTTTCAGACTGTCGTGCGGGTTGACAAGAGTTACCGGCCAATGCGGGATGTCGAGCCGGACACCTAGGATCTTTCAGAGCTCAATTCGGAGTTCGAACGGTGAAGGAGCCAAGAAACGGGTCAAGATTTGAAGAGGTGGACATTAGAGTGGTCAAATGGATAAGTGACCCTTGGGGCCAAAAATTGCATGCCACATGAAATATTAGGGAAAAAATCGTGGAGAGAGAGAGGAGGATGGTGTGAGCAGATGGCGCCGATTTTTGCGCCTAGATGTTGGGGATGGAAGATACAGGCTGTGAACAACCACCACTGCAATTGATCATTGGCCTTGCTTCCCCCTTACTTGCTGGTCATATCGACGTGCTTCGCTCGCGCAATGGTGGTCTCTATGAAGAACTTTGATTTCAGTATTTCTCTCTCCTCCCTCTCTCTCTTCTAAGGGCAGATTCATGTGGGAAGAAGAAGGATTCCAATGAAGACCGGATTGCTCCGTGGTTCAATAGGAATGAAGATTGCTGATTGTGGACTGTCATGAGCATTAATGGCGGCTGGAAATCAGTCCCGCAATGAGGCATAAAAACCCCGCAACGCGCAAAGAATGGTAATTTCATTTTTAGAAAGGAAATTGATGTTTTATGCAAGTTGCTTCATGAATATTTGTTCCCATGGGATGATTATGCATTATGTTGTTGTTTGCTATGAGTTTGATCAGTTTATGCTCAGAAAATCAGAAAATCATAAGTGTTGTGACTGAAATTAATGGTGTAAAACCCGTAAAACATGCGAAATATGGAAAAATTGGGTGTTTTTGATATATAAATGGAAAATATAATAAGACATACAAACTAAAATTGTGATTTTGCTGCAAATGAACCTAAGGGCCACAGCCCACAACTCATTTTGCATTTTTAGTTATTTAATATTGCAAAAAATACAAGAAAAATAGGAAAAATAGATAAAAATAAGAGAAAAATAGGATTTGAGTGTGTGAAAAATACTAAAAAATAAGATTCATGTTTGTGTATGTATGGGGGGTCTAAAGTATGAGGTTTAGCCTCAGTTCAGCCCTACCTTTATGTTTTAGTGAGTTTTTATTGCTTTTCATACAACAAAAAACATGGAAAATATTACCCTAAACCTATGCACCATGCACAATCTAAACGGCGAGGGGGTAAAGAGAATGAGAGTGGTGTTTAAGTGCTGAGAGAAAGAAAAGTATGATTGTTTTCATCCATGCATATCATATAGATTGATCATTAATTTAAAATAAGGATCTAGTAGCATGAGGTCTCCTTGGTGCTAGGTTCATGCAACGTACCAATTATGCGTCAGAGAAATTCATTGAAAGAATGCTTTTGCACTAAGCACAATGCTGATTTTTCTTTGGTTGAGCACATGGACATTCACAATTTGCATGAAGCATAAAATGATAAAAGGTATCAGACAATACCTCCTGGATGCATAGCACCTGTATTCTCTAGATCGTGACCAACGTTGAGTGAGTAAGGTTGTCCCAAGCGGCAGGCTAGGCGTTGGGTCTAAGGGGGAAAGTAAAGTGAGGTATGGTACAACCTGGAACGAAATAATTGGTACCTTGAGAGGACTATGTGCGAAGTGTTGTATATGTTTAGCGACGCATCGAGGGGCCAATCCCCAAGATGTAGGAGAGTCGCAGTGAGGTAGCGGCAGTCAATCGTGGGAGGACCTCCTATGTTTGTACTTCTTGCCATTTGGCAATGTGTTGGGACTCCCTTTGAGGAGTGTTAATTGGGTTAGAGTTGGACTACGAGACGTGATACAAATGCAATATATTTAGGAAGGCAATGCATGATGTATGTGTCATCAACGCTCCTAGCTGCGAGGCTGCGGGGTTGTTGAGCGCATGATAGAGGTCCGGCTAGTGCATGAGCCAGTGCCAGCCCGTTTTAGGTCCCATCAGGTGTCATTCAGATGGTTGTGTTAGTGTTCGTGTATGTGTTGTCTTAATTGTATGTGATGAGTTCATGTTGGTTGCGAATACTTGTTCGAGAGCTATTTTTAAAAGATTGATGAGGTCGATGAAAAGCCTATAGTGGACAGCTGAAGAGAACCTCTTATATCCTTTACAAATTTGTAATGGTTTTTACATGATTAATCAGATGAGTTAATGCATAATGAAGTTTTCCTTTAGTAGTATTTTTTCTATCAGATACAGGTGATAAGTTGGGGTCGTGTTTTGATAAGATTATTGAAGATTTGAAGGAAGATCCAAATTGAGCTCTTTAGTGAACTTATATTCTTCTTTTCCTTAGGTCGCGAGGATGCTTCCTTTCTAAGTGTGGGGATATGTTGAGAGTGAAAAAAGACTGAATTTTTGACTGATTTTTGTTGTTTTTGAGGTCTGAATGATTGATTTTTGGTGGATTTAGAGTGATGTATGATTGTTAATGGAAGTATTTGAGAGTATTTTGGATGATATTGATTATGTTTGGAAGTTCGTGATGATTTTCAGTGGAGATATGAGGTTCTATGATGTTCTGATAGGTTCTGATTAGTTCTGTATACCTTCTGTATAACTTATGTTTTATTCTGATTGTCTTCTGTATGAAGCATGGATTGATGATTGATGGAGATTGAGATCTTGTGAAAGCTTATTGAATAGTTTTTTAGAGTTTGGAATGGTTTGAGTATGAGTTATGAGGTTTTGATGACCTTTTGTAACCTTTTGTAGATCTTCTGTAGAGCCTCTGTCTCTGCTCTGTCTCTGTACTGTAACTGTACTGTAGCTGTTCTGGTGCTGTACTGTGACTGTTCTGTAGACCTTCTGTAAGTGTTTTGTAGAATGTATGTGTGACTTTGGGAAAGTTTTCTAACCTTTGTAAAGGATGAATCTAAGTTCAAAAGAGCTAAAACAAGTGGAAGAAGCAGCTGCTGAAGAAGACTGAAGAGAAGACTAAGTGATAGTGACAGTAGTGAGTTGTGAAAAGACACTGTAGTGGCTCTGGTGACTCTTCATATCAGACATACCTCTTGGGAGGTGCATCCACGACCTAAGAAGGATTATTGAGGGTTATTATGAGAGCATTGTAGTGAGGATATGATGTACTATTGATAGAGAGAGAGAGAGAGAGAGAGAGAGAGAGCCAGAGATAGTCAATTCTATCAAAACATTATAACTGTATATGAGAGATTGAGAAAGAGAATTATGAAGATATTGAAGATGAATAACATGTGATTGATTTCCATTCAAAGATGGTGTATTCCCTTGCATTCTTTGTTCTATTGATGGATTTTGTGAATATGTTGGAGAATATGGTTGATTCTATAAAATCTGTGGGAGATATCTACTATGATGCTCCGTGAAGAATTGTTGTTTTCTTTGTTTTGATAATCAAAAGAATGAAATACAAGCTTGTTGATGTTACAAGATAGATTTTATTGCAAGAGAATTTCTTTTTCCTTGGTGTTCCTCTTGGGGCTCCAATTCCTAAAATGCATCTCATGCTAGGTGTTTAATTAAGAAATGTATTCTGAAACTCTAATTTGTTTTAGAGTTTCAGAATTTTTCTTTTTTCCTTTTCCTTTTCTTTCCCAGTCCCCAAACTCTCTACATAATGAGAAAGATCAAGTCAACTATATCTCGATCATCATAATTCCGACCTAATAACTATTCGTGTACGTATAGGTATCTTATAGGAAGCGATTGTCATCGCGGCTTTGGCCATATTTGCGGATACTCCTCCAATCTCATGAAGTATTTGGCCCAGCTTTACCACAGAGACCCAATACTCGGGAGATCCCTTACCGGACCCCATACGGGTTTCGGCGGGTCTCATGGTGACTGGTTTATCAGGATATATTCGTATCCACAATTTTCCGCCACATTGAGCATAACGAGTAATTACTCTCCTACCTGCTTCTATCTGTCAGGCTGTGATCCATGCGGGTTCAAGAGCTTGAAGAGCAAATTTTTCGAAGGAGACAATATTGCCGCGGCTAGAAGTTCCTTTCAATCTTCCTCGATGCTGTTTACGAAATTTGGTTCTCTTGGGGTTATAGTCGACGGCGACTAAATAGTCTCATCCATGACACACTCTTGTGTGCATGGGATGTATGGATGTACCTGAGAAAATGTATCTTTAAATACACATGCAGCCATGTATGCAGTGATGTATGGGAATGCATTGCCTTACTTGGGTTAAAGATGGATGTATCTATCATTGGATATACCTATGCAGTCATATATGTAGTAATGGCAATGATTATGCATGTATGAGAGCCTACCTTGTTGATACGGTCATGGGAATGCTTATTTTTGTGCTCAGTAATGCTGAAGTGATGCCAAACATACTAAGGGGTATTCAAGTGATACATGATGCCAAGCAAATAGTGAATCCCATTGTGCAATAGAAGGAGAACCCAATTTTAGCCCTCTTGTGACTGTTTCAGAGTGCTGGAGAAATTACTTACATTTGCAGAGGTATTGCCACTCCCAAGAATTGAGATGCTGACCTTGGAGAGGACCTTTAGGCCTTGCCAAGAACCCCGTTCAGTTTTGGATACCCACTTGGATCATACCAAGCACCTACAGCCCAAAACAGGCCTTTTCTATGTGTGGACAGGGTGCTGGACTGCACATAACATTCCCACATTTCTGATTACAATTTTTTTTAAATAAAGCCTGGGAATGTGTGCATATACTCATCTCAAAGAGGGCATCGCTGCCTCCATTTTGAACAAAATAGTAAGTCAATCGGAGTTTTCTAGCTCTAGTTATAGCCAAAACAGTGATAGGTGGTCTCACGGGACTGCACCTGGACATGGCGGGTAACAGGGGAAAAAACAAAGCAAATGAAGATGTTCAGTAGATAAGGGATGCGCACACCCCGAGGGATGAGACCAACTTTGAGGTTGAAGAGGAAGACCTCTCTCACTCCATGGGAAGTCTTAGTGCACTCAATCATACCCTCAGTTCACACGAGACTAGACATGCGGAGAGGCATAGGGAAATAATGGAAGGTCAAGCTCAAATGGTAACAGAGATATGCCAAATGACCTCTACCATGGAAGCACTTGTAGCCAAGTTCTCAATGTGGATGGAGTCCCAAATGAAAGGCAAGGAAAAAGTTGATAGACCAAGTATGCAAGCTGAAAGAGTGACCATCCCATCCGTCAATACAGCCTATGCAAGTACCCAAGGTATTTTGGGAAGAATGGCATTCCCAACATCAGCTTTGAGCAGGGAGAGCCCTCACAAAGGCATGAGAAGCCCACAAACAATGGGATGAGAAGTAACTCTCAACCACCAACCGCACCCATGCCACCTATGCGTGCTCCGCCATCTTTCGAAAGGAATCACTCAAACAATGGGTCATTTCTTGGTAGCCCAATGGATCAGCCCCACTTTGGGTATATGGGACAGCCCCCCAACCATGAAAGGGAGTTGAGAGACAAGATCATTTTCTCAAAGTTCAATGGCCAGTCGTCCTTCCTGGCTAAATTAGAAGAATGGCTCTCGAAGCCTGAAGACTACTTTGACATAATGCCAAGAAATGACGACCAAAAGATACACTTTGCCACGATACACTTAGAGGGCTTTGCCCACACATGGTGGCGGTATATAAAGAGGGAAAATCAGCAGCTTGTTGACACTTGGGATGCATTCAAAGACCTTATGATTCAAGTCTTTGTATCTCCGGTTGAGAAGGAGAAGCTTGCAAGGCAATGGTATGGTTTAGAGCAATGTGGGATGATGGTGCGTGACTACACAAACCAATTCCTCAATCTCACAATGTATATTGAGTCCATTAGTGATGATGCAAAGCTTAACAAGTACATTTATGGTTTGGATCCCCACTCTCGGCTGATGTCTCAGCCCAAAGCCCATCAAATTTTTTCAAAGCTATTGAGTTGGCTGAGAGGTACTCTCGTAAGTACCGCCGAGATGCTTCATTTTAGCATGGGTAGCAAAGAGGAGCATCTCGACCACTGTTTGGGTAGCAAAGAGGACCTATATGGTCACATTTTGGGCAGCAAAGAAGTGCTGTAAGACCCGGGCAATTTGAAGCAGGTTATGATGGTAGAAATATGCCATTCAACACCCCGAAGATCGCCACATATCCCACCTTTAATGCTTCTAGGCAAAACAGTAATTTTAGGAGTGCAAACCAAGGAAGAGCTGAAATTAGACAAGGGGACAACAAGGGGAAAAATGCTTCAGCTTTTGGTGGTCAACACTCTATCCCGATGGATCTCTACAAAGAGAGGAAAGAAAAAGGACTTTGCTTTAAATGTAGGGAAAAATATACAGTAGAGCATGCATCTAAATGTGCTTATAGGAATGCAAAAGCAAGGGTACATAGCATGTTAGTCTTTGATGAATTTGATGAGGATCATGAGGATGCTAGTGCCTTTGCAATCACGGCTGAAAATGATGAGGTTGAAGAGGAATGTGGACAAGAAGAATTCTTTGACCCGGCTAACACCTTCCCATTTGACCCCGGCGGTCATGTGGATGTAAATATGGGTGATAAGAATGATTCACATGCTGCTGCCACTGTTTGTACTATCTCCTTGGATGCTTGGACAGGATCTAAGAGCCCCAACACTCTTCATCTTCAAGGCAAGATTCACGAGAAATATGTATTTGTCTTGGTAGATAGTGGTAGCACACACAGTTTCATAAATAGAGCAGTCATGGATAGGCTGAAATGTTTTGTCTCTGATTTACAGCAACCAATGAGGGTGCAAGTGGCCAATGGGAGTGAGGAAATTAGCACTCATGTATGCTCAACTGTACCTATTAAGCTTGCTGAAAATTATGAGCAGAAAGTGGATTTGATTGCACTCAATATGGGGCCGATAGACATTGTGTTGGGCTGTGATTGGCTGAAAAATTTGGGCACCATTTCCATGGATTTTTCATTGCTGTACATGCAGTTTTTCAAGGCTGGACACCTTGTTCACCTGCAGGGAATTAAAAACAGCAGTGAATTTCAGCTTATTACAGCCAAAAAGCTCAAGAAAGAGTTCAAGAAATGCTCCCAGATTTTTGTGCTGCAATTAAACAAGGAAAATGTAGATCAGTCTCCGAGAAAATGCATGATAATTCAGCCTTAAGGCTCTACTCGCGAAGTATGGTGACTTGTTTTAGCTACCTACAACATTAGCTCCCAAGAGAGCGGTTGATCATCCCATTGATTTGGAGCCCCATTCCAAGCCGGTCAATAAACCCCCTTATAGGTTGTCCAAATGTGAAAGAGAAGAAGTGGCCAAGCAGGTCAAAGATTTAGTAGATATGGGATTCATTGAGCCTAGCTCATCCCCTTTTGCATCACCTATCTTGCTGGTCAAAAAGAAAGATGGCACTTTTAGGATGTGCATTGATTATAGAGATCTAAATAAGATCACTATCAAGAATAGATACCCTATTCCTAGGGTGGATGACATGTTAGATGAGTTGAAGGCAGCTAAGTATTTCACAAAGATTGATTTGAGATCCGACTACCATCAGATACGCATGCGTGAAGGGGATGAGATAAAGACTGCATTCAGGACTGATCGTGGGCTCTATCACTTCTTAATCATGCCCTTTGGCTTGACTAATGCACCAGCCATGTTTCAGAGCCTCATGAACAAAATACTTCAGCCTTACTTATTCAAACTTGTATTGGTATTTTTTTATGACATCCTCATTTATAGTTGCTCAAAGGAAGCTCACCTTATGCACATGAGGCAGATATTTGATATACTTAGACAGCATAGACTCTTTGCTAAGGAGAGAAAGTGTTCATTCATGCAGACTGAGGTTGATAACTTGGGACACATTGTCATTGAGGCAGGCATTAGAACTGACCCAAAGAAAGTGCAGTGTGTCAGAGATTGGCCCACACCTGCAAATACTACCTCTTTGAGAGGATTCTTGGGTCTCTCCTCATTTTACCGCAGATTCATTCGGCACTATGCCACTATTGCAGCCCCTCTCACTGATAGGCTGAAGAAAGAAGATTTTTCTGGGATGCATTGGTAGATAGAAGCTTTAATCAGCTGAAAGATTTGCTTACTTCAACCCCTATCTTGGTATGCCCTGATTTTTCTAAGGAATTCACCATTCAGTGTGATGCCAGTGGGAGAGGAATTAGTGCAGTCTTGCTGCAAGAACATGGGGTCATAGCTTTTGAGAGCGGAAAGAAGCTGGCTGAAAATGAGAGGGTTATTTATGTCTATGATCAGGAAATGGTGGCCATCCTTCATGCCATCAAGAAATGGCATCACTATTTGTGTAGCAGCCGATTTAGAGTGAAAAGTGACCATAGAGTACTCAAGTACTTCTTGTCTCAGTCGAATCTAACTCCGAAGCAGAGGAGATGGGTAGCCACCTTACAAAACTATGACTTTGACATCACCCACACTCGTGGGAAGGACAATGTAGTGGTTGATTCCCTGTCTAGGATGTGGACATGTAAAGTCTCTGCTATCATGGAGTTACATAGTGATTGGATACATGAGCTTCAGGAGGCTTACCTATTAGATGTTGATTTCAACAATGTATTCAAAAATTACAGCAAGGACAATGTGTGAAAAACTCTTCATATCAACTGAAAAATGGACTTTTATGGTATAATGGCCGAATTGCCATCCCTTATACCTCCCCATTCAAGTAGAAAATCATGCAGGAGATGCATTCAGCCCCTATAACTGGTCATTTGGGTTTTTTAAGACCTATGACGAAAGACTTTGTCTTGGGCTGCATGCCTTGTCAGCAAAACAAGGACAACACCTTAAAACCAGTTGGTTTACTTCAGCCATTGCCTATGCCCGAAGGCAAGTGGACACACATCACTATGGAATTCATTACCGGCCTACCAGTGACCAAGAAAGGTTCGGACAGTATCTATGTAGTCGTGGACAGACTCACAAAGGCAGCCCATTTCATTCCCACAAAGACTCAGTATAATGCTTCTCAAGTAGCCAGCCAATTCATGGAATATCTTTTCAAATTACATGGCTTACCACAGGTCATTGTGCATGATCAAGATGCTAAGTTTATGAGTAACTTTTGGCGGGCAGTTTTCAGCTCTATGGGCATTCAGTTAGCCCCTTCCACTGCTTACCATCTACAAACAGATGGTCAGACAGAAAGGGTTAACAAATGGCTGGAAACTTACTTGAGGCATTTCTGTCATGATGTGCAGCATGCTTGGGACTCATGGTTGCACTTGGCTGAGTTTGCCTATAATAACTCTACACATGCTAGCATTGGAGTTTCACCTTTCGAGGCCTTGTATGGTTACAAGGTGCCCCTTCCTGTGGTTATCTTCAATGATAAAATAAATCCACAAAGCAAGGAAGAATTGGAGAGAATGCAGGCCTTACTTCAGCAGTGTAAAGCTAACTTGAAGAGAGCCCAAGATCAAATGAAGCTTTATGCTAATGACAAAAGACGGGATGTGGAGTTCCAAGAAGGGGATTTGGTACTCTTGAAAGTGCCTAAGTCTAGATATGCCTCCCTTAAAGATGGGTCCAGCAATAAGTTGGCACACAGGTTCTATCGACCATACCAAATTATCAAGAGAGTGGGAGACTTGGCATATCGATTGGCATTACCCCCATCTACGAAGATCCATAATGTCTTCCATGTGAGTCAACTGAAGCCCTTCATTGGCTCAGTAGTGGACTATACTGAGGAACTCCCATCTATAGATGAAGAATGCATCATTCAATACATACCCGAAAAAGTCATAGGACAAAGGGAAAAAAGGCTTCGCTCTCGCTCGATCATGGAATACTTGATTAAGTGGCAAGGTTTACCACTTGAGGAAGCTTCTTGGAGGCCAACTTCAGTTTTGGAAGAGTTCCCATACCTTTTAGAAGTAGATTTGGCTGAAATCTAGCTAACTATGGCCCTGTTTTCCCCTAGACAGACTGCAGACAGCACTTTGTTTTAAAGTAGATGTTATTTTACACTATGGATAGCAATGCACACCATACATGGGCTGAAAGTACTTCTTGAGAGCTCCGTTTTGATGTATAGCACACCCCGTTCCGAGCCTCCCACAGAAAGTTATGATAGATTTACTACAATAGGGTCCTGTAGTAAACAACATGTTTTCCACTGTCTGCAGCCCACATTTACTCCATATAATTAGGTCAAAAACTTATGTTTATAACTCCCCAATAAGGTCCATATATGATACATATCCCATGGCCCATCATACACAATAATACCTCTTCATTCATCAGTATACCCTTGTAATAATGCCGCAGAGTAGTACTCTGATCGGCCCCTCCCCATGCCCAAATTGTTTTTGAGGGCAAAAACCTTCGGGTGGGGATGGAATGTAAGAGAGGGGTATTTAATAATGGGGAAATACTAGCTACACTGGCTAGTATATAAGGTGAGAGAGACTTAATTTTTCATCATCAGTTAAATATACAAGTCTTCTTTCTCCTTCACCTTGCTCTCCAAGCTTCCATGTCTTCCTTCTCTATCTTCTAGTCTTTCTCTCTCTATTTCTGTTCATTCTCTCTCCTCATAACTATCATTCTCTCTCTTCTGCTCTTCTTCTTCTCTGCAGTCTTCTCTGCTCTTCTTCTTCTCTACAGTCTTCTCTCTCCTCTTTCTCTCTCCCAGTTCCTCTCCTTGATAGAGTAGATAGTGTGAAAAGAGAAGAAATTAATAGCAAACTTCTAGGAGTTTGATTTAGTGAATGCTTTATGTGAAGTAAAACTAGATGTAAATTTGCTACAATAATCCGATTGTCACCTAATGTTCATAAGGAATTTAAGAAAATCCTAACAATGAGTTGTGTTATAGAGCTTATTGGTGTCAATCAAATTGGTAGTGAATGGTGGGATCATATGCAAAATCGCTACCCTACAATACAAGATTATGTAGATGACATTCTAATAGAAAGTGCAATCGTAGATCCAAGCTCTTTTGTGAAAATAATGATTATGGATTTATTGAAGAGGCTAGGACTACCCATCCAAAAGGACATCGCCACTATTCTAAAAATGACTGATGATAGTTTGAGAAAACTAGAAGGAATGGTGTCTCAAGTGCATGTGATCGTAGTAGCACATATTGAGTGTATTTTTTATCTCTAGTGTTATTCCATTCACTAAGGCAAAGCTATCAATTGTTGGACAACCATGTATCCTACACTCTAATTGCTCAATGATACTATATTAGGGAGTTTGGTAATTTTCATTTACTTTGGGAATTCATAGGATTGTCAATATTTGGTCACATGGTCAAATTGTTATCCCCTTCCTTGAAGGTGAAACTTTTTCTAGATACTATATAGATGATAGTACCAAGTTCCATATTCAAAAAAGGGATTAAGATTTAGCCAGATGGTCAAATCTTTATTTCTAATTTGAGAGTGGAACTTGGGAGATTCCCAAATTCTCTAATACAGTGTTCAGTGGATATCCCAATTGACCAATTAATACTTTTTCATGGGTTAAAGAGAATGAGCTTGGATGCCTACCTTGAGTGCCCATTGAATGAAAGGGCATTACCCCCTACTATCGAATGGGAGGCACTGAGAAAGCCTTTGGCATTGGAATCTTGAGCTCTAGTGATTCTAATGAGGATTTCACCATGAAAGAAGTTTATAAAGTATGCTTGAATGAGCCAATAGGGGTGAAAGATCAAATTTGTGACATTAATGTGATAGAGAGGGATCTTGGGACTCCTAACGATCCTTGCCCAATCAAGCTCAGCGGAACTAGATTATTAGATGATTAATGCATATGCTATGTGGCACTTCTATAGGAGTTTAGATATGTATTTCCATGGAGCTATGATGAATTGAAGGGGATTCTCCCTATTGTTATGGTGCATATGATCCCATTGAAATAAGGTAGCAAGCCTATGAAGAAAAAGGTTAGCTGAATACCTTTTGAGCTAAGAGAGCCTCTTTTGAGAAATTGATACATTTGAGGAAGGTAGATTTGATCTTTCCTATTGAGTACACTAAATGGTTCTCACTAGTTGTGATAAAGAAGAAGAAGATCAATTAAATCTGCCTATGCATGGATTTTAAGGAGCTAAATAAGTAGAAAGTAAAGGACTACCATCCTTTACCCTTTATCAATCTAATTTTAGATCAATCAACAAGGTGGGAGATATACTCCTTCATGTTTTGTTTTTTGGGTTATGATGAGATGGCCATAACTAAGGAGGATAAGTTAAAAATAACAATTATTATTGTATTTAGTACCTTTGCATGCCATGTCATGTCTTTTGGTTTATATAATGCTCATTGGTCATCGTGGAAAAGGATAGCTGACAAGGCGTTTGCTAATATCTCCCTTGAAGAGCTTAAGATTTTTATAGATGATTTGTGTAGGGACTAAAATGGATCCCACACTGTCTTTAATGGGTTTAGCTAGGCTTCTAAACATACAAATACTTCCACATGGTCTCACGGCCAAGAGCATCTAGGTACTATAAATAACTACTCTAACTATTGCATATGTAGATACAATTTTGGATTATAGTCATCCAAGCAAAGAAGTTACCCACATGTAGGTGACTGTCTCACCTCAAATCACACACATATAGGGCACTCCCCAATCAACTACTATGGCCCTTATGGCTTTCCTATACCCAAGGATTGCGGCCTAAGGATATGCCTTTTGAAACATATAACATATCATAACATGATCCTGTCTTGATATTTATCATTCCAAGAAATTATTTATAAATTCACATAATCGTTTTACCAAGAATAAACACTCTAACCTATAGTTAGGAATCCTATTTTACTCTATGCAAGTCAACCGATTTGTAGATAATTGCTATGCATCTAGGAGATTCATCCTGATAAGATACTTATATACATATGCAACATATCGTGCCACATGGTGCTCAAATAATTCTAACTAATAAAACAACCATGTGACATGCAAAACAATTCTTTTCATGATTTATTCTAGCATAGTGCGACAGTGAAGAGATGGAACTAGGCTAACCTGTGCTTTTACTCCTTTCAATATTTACAAAAAATCTAAATGCCTTACTACAATGCACCAACATTGGGTTCTTCATTGAAAATATGTAAAATTTTAGCATTCATTTCATGTATCTATCTTGTATCTATCCATTTTTATATTTTATGTGCCATTTTACATAGAACCTATCCTTACCCAACCACTTCAATACAAAAGTGAGTGTAGACTGAGGGTAAACCCCATGTCCTAATGCTTCCTACACATTCATCAATATTTTCTTTATTTTTGAAGGCTCTAGAATCCATTTTTCTCTAAATTTTCATTATTTTCTCAATTATTATGATCATAATTACATATAATTTTGTAAATTTAATCACAAAATAGAGAAACGTGGCCATGGTAACCAATATGCATTATTTTACCCCATATGCACCATTAATTTTATCAATTTTATCAACTATCATCATATTTTGTAGTTTTACAAGTTTTGCATAACTTGAATAATTAACTTTTAGATTATAATAACCGCAAACTCTAAAATTTTAGAATTATAGAACTTGAACATAATACATATTACTTGCACATCAAATGTTAACCCATATGCACCTCAATTTCATGATGCAAACAAAAATAGAATCAAATTTCCTTTCAAATCGAGACTTATTGTAAATTATTCTATAAAATTACTAAATTTTTTATGATTTTGAAGTCACTTAGGTAGCCCATTGATGCTCCACACAATTGCTAATAACCACTTTCACACTCCTTTACTCACATCATACTATGTTCCAGGACTCATTTCCCCTTTCCCTCATGAACAGCAATTATGTCGAGAGAGAAAGAATGCATCATTCTTAGTTATTTTTGCAACGATTGAAGGTGAAGAAATTAAGGAATCCATGACCAAGGCTGCTCATTGATCTACTAGTTGCGAAATGCCATTTCGTGGAGATTAAAAGGGCACACTGAAAAAATACACCCTCCCTCCCCATCGTTGAATTTTTGAAGTTTTAAGCTTTATTAAGCTTAATTAGCCAAATAATTGGTTCGTATGCTTTGCATCGTACTATTGGCAAGTAGTTTGGCTAAAATCAGAGACCCAAGTGAACTCGGATTCGAGATCTAAAAAAATGGCCCCGTTCTTGGCATTATTTTCTACAAACTTAGCCTCTTGGATGTTTTTCTGGCTTCTAGATCAAGTAGCTACATTGCAACATGAAAGTTGCACATCTTGAAATGGGCCATCTAATGAACTCCAACTAACAAAGGGACACTTCAAATGCATTTCAGGCTACCTACTTTTGCTTAGCAAACTCTAATGCCTCTTCATGTTTACCACAAATGCTTCATTTTCCACTTCAATTTTGGCACCTAGCCACACCTCTTATTGGCGGCCATGGGACAGGGTGACTCGAGCTGTTGAATCCACGGATTGGTATGCACAAAAATAAAATATAGCAAGCATCAAGTTGCTTCAAATAAAATACACAACATAATATAGAACACAACTCTCACCGTACCCCTTGACAAAGGTCAAGGTAGAAATTGTATAAGGGATAGGCCAAGCATAATCTGACAAAGAAATCAAGAGCTAGTTGCTAACCAACTACTCCAACATAGACCAAGTGTGTGCAAGAAGCGAGCTTTTCTAGGCAACCTTCTTTTCTTGTTCCACATAGTCTACTTATTCCACCCCTTGATTTTTTTGACCTCCACCACCACTACCACAACAACTTCCTCCACCACCACTGCCACCGCCATTGTCACCACTACTGCCACCACCACCACGCTACCTCCACTACCATCTCTGCCATCGTCGCCAATATTGTTGCCACCTCCACCACCACTACATTATCCCCACCACCTCCACGATTGCCACCACTACCTTCTCTCTCTCTCTCTATATATATATGTGTGTGTGTGTGTGTGTGTGTGTGTGTGTGTGTGTGTGTGTATTCTCTTTTTCTCTTTCTAGTACACTCAATCAAATAGCACATCTCATGTAAATGATTTCTCTCTCTCTAGCACATAATGTGGATTCATTCATGTGATCACCCCGAAAGAATGGAATACCATGCATGGCCCACACCTCTCTCTCTCTCTCTCTCTCTCTCTCTCTCTCTCTCATAATGTGAATGCTTGGGTAGCCACTCGATGTTTTTAGAACTTTAATTTCAATGCATTGATAGCTCCCTCCCCTCCCCCTCTCTCTCCCTTCCCCTCCTCTCCCCAACAAATATGATACAAGACTATTCGTACAAGCAATCCAAATGTACATTTATATTTTGTTAACTCTGGGAAATGTGCTTTTGCATGTCAAATTAAGAGAGACAAGTTCACCAAAGACTTGCCATCCAAATGGATTGTATAACGGTGACTTCTCAACAAAATAAAATGTGGTTGTGCTAAGAGGTAGTGTTGGCATTGCGTTGCTGGTCACGATTTTGGAAAAGTTTTTCTACTTCCAAATACAATGTGCAAGTTTCCTTCAATGAGTGTGGGTTGGGTATAAACATGTTGGCATTTGCATCCATCCCAAACACTTGGAGGTACACACATCATAGATGCTTGCATGCCAAATACGCTTTTCCTTCTACGGCATGGTCCATGAGATCCCGGGAATTACATGTTGGATTCTTTGCAATGTGCACATCAGAACACTCATGCATGACACTTGAGTTAGTTGTCTCTAGTTTGAAAACCTCATGCTTCAAGGCCTTCACCACTATGTGGCCCTTCACAGTTGCATCTAAAGCCAACGCTGAGTTTATCCTTTTCCTTGCAATCTGTGAAACACCTCTTCGATATCTACACGATCCCTCGTTAACATCCACCTCTTGTATCACCTTTCGTAAAACAAACGCACCACTCTCCAACATGTGGATTTCTTTAGTGGTCAAATTAGTTCCTTGTGACACTGGCCATACTTGTGGAACCTTGGGCAGTGTGTGTTGAATGGAAGAACAAATGTTCCATGTATGGTCCACACTATCATTACAAAACCACATGAACTGGTGCCACATTCCATGTTGATTGCTAGCTTCTCCTCTTGAGCTAGACCACTCCATGATGCCCCGATATGAAGGTGTAGGCACCCATGTGACGTATTTTTAATAGGTTTTTTGCATTTTCCCTCTATAGCTCCCAAACCATCCTTGACATTGTACACAGCTACGAGTTGGAATCCTTCTTATAGCCCAAATGGTGTCATGAAGGACTGTCTCCACCACCATTTCCTCTGAACAATTTGGTGATACTGCCCTTGATTGGTCGAAAGGCAAAGGGTCCTCAAGTTTAGTTTTCTTGTACCCTTTCTTCTAGGTATGTTTTCGGTCACATATCCAGGCCTGTGAGAGGTGTTGGCTTCCTCGAACCCCACTTTCCCATGAACCTTGCATTTTCTTACTACAATCACATTGTCCCCTCAAAAATCCAGATGTTTATGCAATTCAGTTCCTCTTGCAACCTCCTCAACCATCCTTACCATTGCTTGAGGTGTGGGGCTAATTCCTTATTGTAGTCGACTCAAAAGCTTCTCTACACTGGGTCCTACACCATGGAACTTTCCACCAATGAATGCATGTCGTTTTGTGCTTTGTAGTGGAGCGTTGGCCAAATCACTGACACATACATTGTACAAGCTAATAGATCCCTTGAATCCCTCCCTTGCCAACCAACTTGCATGCATTGGATCTGCCAAGTTTGTGGTTGGCATGCGAGCAATGTCCTCCACCACCTGGACAAAAATATAGCACGAGAAGGTATGGAGTGTGAGAAAACAAATGCACCACATGTCACATCCTACTATTACGAACTAGTCTTACCTTGACAAAGTGCCGCCTCCAACATGGATATCTAATATGCCACCAACTAAGCCAACAATCCATTTCTAGTATATTGAAATCCACAACTTTCCCTGAGGCCCACCAAGCCCAAATGAATCGATATTGCATTGTTGCATCATCTTTCGTGACTGCAAACCTCCACATGCAGCACAAGCGCTTATGCTCATCTTGAAAACTCTTGTGCACATACTATGATGTGTGTATTTGGAGACTTTGTTCCCAATGAAATAAGTAAGATCTCTCCCTTCCTTGCATTACATTGTTTGGTACTATGTGGATGGCCCTCCAATTGGTAGTTGCCTCATCTACCATGAATCCTCAAAAATCAGCACTTGGGTGTCCACACTTCTCCATCACCTCATTCATCTTTGTCCAAAAAAGAGCTTGTGCATGTGTATCCTCTTCCTTCATCTCACATATTTCCAGAGTCATCAACTCTTGTACACTACATAAACATAAGAAAGGAATGGGAGAGTAAGGAGAACTATGTTTCTTAAGTTTGTGTTGTGACGATAGAATCAGGTAAGAGAAACTACCTTGGGATATACACATGTGCTGCCATGGTGGTCCAATCATTAATGCGATGCACATGGTCAAAGCATACCTAGCTATTGCATAGGTCCCCAGTTCCATTCCTTCATATACGATTCACTAAGTTAACCCTTGAGACTAGCCTAGTTGTTGACATTTTGAATATAAAGCACCTACTATCATTATCAACGGCTTGCCCAAGAAATAGGCTATCATGGAAAAATTTGTATGCACAATGTTGCTTTAACTTTAGAAGATGAGATTCCATTCCTCGATCACTCTCAGTGCGTGTTGCATGGACCATGTGTTTGAACCTGCATGCAGAAAATATTGATCTTCATATGCATGGCCTTTTAAAGATATTTTGAAATGTGTTGTGAATGGAATAATATGTTACTTGTTCCTCTGAATGAGTGGTTGGAGTTCCTCGAGCATGGTCGAGAGTTCCAAGAGTTCAGTGTCAGACATGGGGACACCTTGCTCACGAACCAAGGCACCCATCACTAGCCTTCTACCCACAGTCATTTGCAGGTGTCAAGATCCAACTGCACTAAAGTCTCTTACCATTTCCTCTACGGTCTTTCACCTCTTTGACCTTAGCTCTACATGTGCCTCTTTGCACCTCATGGTTATGTGTGCCTTGATGAATAAATAGTCTTGACATTGGCCTTGCTGACATCACATAATACACGACACACTCGCACTTAGAGAGTAGGATGGGGGGGTTCTTACAATAGAAGAATCCAAGGCTTCCGAGACCAACATCTGACATTCCAATAGTCAGTATGGTGCATACTTGGCAATGGGCTACGATGGCTTCATTGGCGTCGTTGGCTGCACATGAGGAGCTCCCACTAGCTTGTAGGAAAATCTTCCCGAGAGGTTACCCATCCCAGTAGTGTCATCACCCAAGTGCACTTAACTGCCAAGTGACTATCCACTAGGCTAGTTCTTTTTGGTGTTCTATACTACAAGCATAGTTTTAATAAGCTAGTCTTGGGAGGGTTTCCCAAGTCTTTCTTCCATGAACTGGCATATAATATCTCATTAATAATAACAATTATCTTAATAAGTAGAATGAGTTTCATAATTAGAGCTAGTTTTTAAAAATGTGCAACAATCAATTTTCTTTGGAATGTAATGTTTGATTTGTCAAAGAATAAAGAGACATCATGGTAAACAGTATGGATTATTAATGCCTTTGTCTATTCCATCTAAACCTTGGGAACATATTTCTATGGATTTCATTACTGGTTTACCAAATACTAAATCTAACCATGACATGATTTGGACAATTGTAGATAGATTTAGTAAGCAAGCATATTTCATTGCATGTAAGAAAACTTTAACAGCATCACAAGCAGCACATATATTTTTGAAAACTGTTTTTACTAACCATGGATTGCCAAAAGTGATTATTTCGGATCGAGATTCTAGATTTTGTAATAATTTTTGGATTACACTGTTTACAAATCTAGGCACAAAGATTGATTTTTCATCTGCATTTCATCCAGAAACAAATGGACAAACAGAAGCCACAAATAGCACTATTTTAGATCTTTTACGTGCATACACTATCTCTAAACCTCAGACATGGGATACTCATTTACATTTATTATAGTTTGCTTACAATAATACACCGCACACATCTACAAAGAAAGCACCTTTTGAAGTTATTTATGGATATAGATTATCTACACCTGTTGCATCTTTGTCTAATAGAATACAGAGTGCTGATGATATTGCTGTTATCCATAATAGTATTTTTGATGAGGTTAAGGATATGATTGTTAAAGCCCAACAATCATATACCAAACAAGCCAACAAGAAAAGACAAGCTATGAATTTCAAAGTTGATGATTATGTTTGGCTTAGAATAGAAAAGCGTAGACTGCAAAGTGTAGATAGACATCCAGTTGTCAAATTAGCTCCTAGATTCTATGGACCATTTAGAATCATTCATAAGATTAATGACAATGCATTCAAGTTAGAATTGCCATCTCATTGGAAAATTCATAATACATTTCATATTAGTTTATTGAGACCATTTAGAGGCCAATTACCTATCCACCCTGTCTATGAAAACCCACCTTTACTAGAAGAAGAGACTGAAATACTTGAACCAGAAGCCATCATAGACACTGACTACATGACCACTAGAACTGGCCGAAGGTATTCTAGATATCTAGTAAAATTTAAGAACCATCCTGTAGAGGAAGCACAATGGATGCACGCTAGAGACTTAAATGCTTTCCCCACTCTGTTAGCTCCACATTGAGCTAATAGCAATTGAGGTCAATTGCTATCCCACCCCGGGGGTATGATGCCAGGAGGCATATTCCACGGTGGATTCCGTGAGGTTTTATGGTGGATTCCGTAAACTTAGATGACTGGGGCTCATACACAAAGAGGATTCTTTGTGCGAGAAGTTGATGGGGACGCCTGTCCTTTTCGGGCGTTTCATTAATTTAGTGTGTACATGGGTGATTCCATAGCGGGTGATTCCGCAAAATGCATATTAAATTAATAAACGTTTATGAGTTTAGAGTGCGCACTCGTAATAAATTAAGGTTAGGATTTATTTCTAACCAGTTGATTTATTTATGTAGCTGAAGACTGCTAGGTATTCACTTTTGTCGATTTAATTGTATTATTTTACTAACGATTGTGAATGCTTCAGTTGATGTGTAGAGATAGCAGCAGTGGCAGAGGAAAGCATTGGAGTCTAGCGGATTTTCGACCTTTGGACTATATTTTGATAGGCGTCACGCCTATATTTTGTTATGTCTATTGAGACATCGATTGTTTATTATTATTTTGTATGCGCTTATGCGCCTGGATATGTTATTTCTATTTGGACATTGAGATTGGGCGTGCCAGACACTATGGGCACCGTCCATTAGCTTTATTTTCCTATTTTTGTAGAAAGCAAACTCAAAAGCTAAAAAGCTTGTCATATTTTTGTAATTGGGCTATTATTGAGCATGAAGATTGGAAATATACATAAAATACATGCTTTGTGAAGCGCTCACACAAGGCATGGGGGAGATTGAACCCAATTTGTCTCTTGCCTCTTGTCGTGCATGCTTTTACATGGGTTTTTGTGCAAAAAGGTAGAGTACTTTGTTCTTGGGGACCTTCCGGGATTCACCACGTGAGCTATCTGCGACCGATCTGCGCACCAATATTGCATGAGGAGAATAGAGACCAATAGGGTATGGGTTTTTTTTTTCACCTAAGAGCGGAAAAAAACCCATACCCTATTGGTCCCTATTCTCAACATGCTGTATATTCTCAGATCTGTGGTTTTTTTTCAAAAAAGTGGTCACCAGCAGCCCGTTAATGGGCAGAAAAAAAATCACAAATCTTGTTGGGCCAAAATTTACTATCCAAGAATGGGTCATCAAAAAAATAAATCGTCCGATAAGGGGTTGCCAATGATCCTTTTTGGTGAGAAAAATTTATACATATCATGTGCTCTCCCTCTTTCCTCCTCTCTTTCATCACTCTTTCTCTCTCCCCCTATTTTCTCTCTCCTTCACCTATAAAAGGACCCATCCCCCCCTTTTCACATTGCAAATTGTTCCACTCTCGGTATGTGACTCTCTCTCTCTCTCTCTCTCTCTCTCTCTCTCTCTCTCTCCTTTGTCTTTAAAAGGACCCCCCTCCCCTTGCAATTCAACTTCTTGTTTTCTATCCCCTACCGTTAGTATGGTTCCGTCTCTCTCTCCCCCCTCTCCCTCTCTCTCTCCACACCTCTCTCTCTAAAACACAGTCACATATACTCTATCTCACCATTCTATCCCAAGCTTTTTCCCTCTCTATCTCCGCCTCCCACTCTCTCTCTCTCCCTCTCTCTCTCTTATTGACTCACTTGCTCACTCACACACACATGCACACACACACACACACACACACACACACACTCTCTCTCTCTCTCTCTCTCTCTCTCTCCACCTTCCTCCCTCTCTCTATCTCATCCTTCCTCCCTCCTCTCTTTGTCTCTCTCCCTCTCCCTCACTCTCACTCTTGCTCTCTCTCCCTGTATCTGCCTCTCACTCACTCTCTCACTCTCTTAATCTCTCACTCTCTTATCCCAATGCCATCTCTTTCTTCCCCCCCACTCTCTCTCTCTCTCTCTCTCTCTCTCAATTGGTATTTCATTGGTAGGAAATTGAGGAAGCAATATATATGTAAGAAGTAACCCTAATCCTCTCTGTCATGGCCAAATTCATTTCAAAAGACAAGATCATGTCACCCTTTACGAGGGCAATGAAAGGATTGCAGAAGGTTTAATCCGACAAACGTTCCCCTCACTAAGCTTGCTCCCTGGATGAGTGGGAGTTCTTATCACCATCGTGGATCAGAGGGGTGTGAAGGCTCGTGGCAAAGGCAATACTAAGATTGGCGTTGAGGAAAACACAATTGTGCAATGGCCAATTGAATAGACGGTAAGCAACTCCTCTCTTGATTTTTGTTACAATTGCTCTATCTCCCCCTCTTATCCTATTTCGGATCATTGTTTGCAAGAAAGAGAGCGACGACTGGACGAGTCTCCCGAGGACTCTGACTTGCCTCGACGATCTACAGTAGGACGACATGCTATTGTCACTGGCAACATGCAATCACAAGGGGGGAGTCGCCCTCCAAGAGTGAGAGGAAGAGTAACACAAATGTGATCATTGACTTCCGCCGAGCTACAAGCAACCATTGCAATTGCATGTGGGAAAGGAGTGACATCAAGAGAAGGTGGGCATACTTTGATGACATAGGTGGTGAAGGGCAAGAGGAAGCTCATACTATTGGAGAGTGATACTGACGAGGAAAGCAACGGCCATCAAAGCATCGAGTCCTTTAGTGCACAGCAAGGGCATGGCTATATGCAACCCAAGAAGAATTGAACACAAAGAACCGAAAAGAAGTGCATGGCAGATGCCAGTGAAATGATTGGCGAGACCGCTCTCACAGTCACTTGAGATAAACATATTGTGCAAGCATGCATAGAAGACCAGTTGGAAACGTTGACAACAGTGAGTGCTTGTAAGAGACGGTAGCATGATTTAGATTGTGGTTTTTATTTCTTTACGTTGATTGGACATTATTTACTTCATTGTCTCATTTAGATGTGGACATCCACCCCTTTGCCACCCATCCCATTATGTCGTTTGGTTTCCATGCCTACAATTAGACAAGTCACATTGAGGTACAAAGTAACTCTCGAAAACATTTTTTAGCAACGGGTATGTTAGAGGGATGGGTATATTCATTATGTCATTAGAGACTCCAAGACACCAGTGCAAGGAGGTTGATGATATGATTAGAACTGACTGGGACCCCCATTGGCTAAATAAGAATGAGGACTTCGATGCAAAAATCAACGGTATCGATTGGGACTTTTTGTCAAATTGCATGTTTTATGTTTGGGATGGTAACCATCGGCTCATAGCATGGATGAATGAGATATGCACATGTGAGTGGCCCTAAACCGTAGGACCTTAACATTCTACAATGTGTTTGTTTCTTACATCATCCTTAACATAATTGATTGTTTGCAATAGCCTTTCCACATAATGTGAGGCAACATGTGCGCGTTGATTGTCGCCTTGTGAAAGTGACAAGTGTGGTAGATAGGGAGATTTTGTTAGCTATTTCTCGTACAAACATGTATGCAATGGACCATATTCATGAGATCCTAATATAGAATGTACACATGCTAGCACAAAAGGGGGTTGTCCATACCTCATATCCAGACCTTGTTTGTGAAGCAAGGATGCTAGGGCAAGTTGACCACGCAACTATTTTTGACAAGCTAATTGATGAGGCAAAGGCATGGGTGCAAGCACATAGAAAGCCAGCACCCATTCTTGCATGGTACAAGGCACCATTCATTGCATTGGCCCACATTATGTAGAAGGTAGGTAGTTCTTCAAGCTATCTTAACAATGTTTTTCCTGATGCATTTTTTCCTAATGCAATGATATTGTCCCTAATTACCAAGTGCAGGGATAAGTATGATATGGCAGTGTGAATGCGATTGAATAGAAATGGACACATCTCTCCGGCTCTAAGTTGGCGAGGTGCACTATAGTGTCAATGAAAAGCTCGTCAAGAAAACTCGACATTTGCTAAGAGTTGCAGACCCCAGTCTCGGAGAGAAGTGGCATCAATAAGTTGCTACATCTTTGTACCGGCCATCTATATATACTTATACTACATTTGTCCAAAATAACAATGCTTTTGTCAATGTAGAACTATCTCATGCTTGGAGTGGGGCTCCAAGACATGGGATGTATTGAACGAGGAGAGAGTATACACATTGGCATCCTCAAAGCTAAACAAGGCAAATCACATAAGGATATTGAAGGCCATGGAGAGTTCTGACAGGAAAATTTAAACATTGATAGGCATGTCTGAACGTAGGTTATTCTTATTCATCTAAATTATGTGCATCAAAAGTTTGACAAATTAGTATTAAATAATATATATTTGATTGGAGCATATGGAAATGCACCTTTTGAAGTTGGGTAAGACAAGAGACCTTTTGGGCCATGTTGCAAGATGGCGGAAAGAGATTGCTTTTGAGTTGGGAGAACTACTATAACATTCGAGTGGAACACGATTTGTTTTCCGATACACACAGGAGAGATAAAGAGAAAACATACAGAGAAAATGTTTCGCACGATCTTCCATGATTTCAAGCTAGACGAAGATATAGAGTCATAGAAGTCAACAAAGTTAACAGCATGGAGGCTTGATGTTTTGAAGTACTATAGCCAAGACATGTCCTGTGTCCCTCTAGTGAAAATATTTCCTTGAATATGAATCATAACCACCAAACCATGTAGGCCCCTTCATTGATATCACTGAAGAGTAGATCGCAATGAAAGGCATCACTAAGGAGGTCCATGACATTGGCATGGATAGAAGGATACAGCAAGTTCTTCCAGATCTTGTGGCAGTGGAGAGTGTTACCTTACACACCGCTATAGAGAGATGCACGAGAATGATGAGAAGCAGTGAGGCATCACATGAAATTGACACACGTACTATAGAGCACCAAGATGGTAAGCTTGCTTTTATACAAAACTCATGATGTGAAGGCACGTAATTCTTGTTCATCACCAAAGTAACATCAACAATGTTTTATAACATGCAGAGGGTGGATTAATTGAGTGTCTTGGATTTGAGGTCACAACGGACGTGGCACATGCGTAAAGAGGTAAAGAAATGATGCTCGTGAATTCCACACATGTCATGATTAGATGATATCAGATTTTTAAAATATTCTATCATTATATGATGTTAATAGTGATGTGTGGCCTTGTGTAGGAAAGGAAAGTATGCAAGAACATGGACTAGCCATGCTAGGGGACATGGTAGCTACCGGTAATGTCACATGCCTACCTAACAATTCCCTGGTAGCACATTTTAGTGGTCCATCAAGGAACTATCCTAGATGGCTTCGCCCGGCACTCATGAGAATGTATAGGGTCTATTGTCTAGGTTTCCTAGAGTCCACCCCGTAACAGAAGGTACCAGCCATCCCCACAAGGATCAACCTGCAAGCTTGGGGTCCTAATTTGGCAACTGAGGTCTTGATGCATCAGCTAGCTCCATCAAAGATGTCCCACAAGGGCTTCTTGTCCAATTGGAGCGATCATAGTTACCCTTGGTTCATGGAGTGCAACGCTTTTTTCCAACAACTAGTTAGGATTCAGGGAACCTTAATGGAGTTCTAACATAGCCATCGCACCTTTCCCCTAAGATAATTATTGTAAAAGGGAGAGAAGGATCGAAGCTTGGACTCGAGAGCTATGGCGGGAGAGAAAGAGCAAGAAAGAGAGAGACAAGAAATGGAAACTCCAACAGTCCCAATGTGTGACTGGGCCTTCCTTTATTCAAACTGTCACTAAAAGAATAAAGAATAAAGTGACGGTGACGAGCGCCCACCACCTGCAGTGTGCAGTGGCGGTGACTGTTAATGTAGTAATACACGGGCGGCTAGGCAGAGGCACCTTTACCCCCAACAATCTCCCACTTAAAGGTGAATTTGCCCCAGTGAGGAGTGAAAAGAAAAAGAAAAAAGACAGTACAACATGTACACATGTACAACAGGATGAGGAAAGACGTCATCTAATCCCATGCCCATCAAACCTTTTGAGGAAGGCAAAGCGCTCTGTAGAGAGGCTTTTCGTGAGCAGATCGACAGGATTCTGGTCAATCGAGATCTTGACAAGATCAATAGACTTGTCTTCAACGACCCCACATATGAAGTGATACCTCACCTCAATGTGTTTCGTCTTCACATGGAAGACCAGATTCTTAGCTAACTGAATAGCACTCATAGAATTTGAATGTAGGGTAGGGATAGCATCAATACCAAGGTTAGCAACTAAACGACCCAACCAAATGGCCTCCTTGCAAGCCTCAGTGGCTGCAACATACTCCGCCTCTGTAGTAGAAAGGGCAGTGTATTTCTGCACCTTGGACATCCAAGAAACAACATCTCCAACATAGGTGAATACATAGCGAGAAGTGGACTTTCTACTATCTACATGTCCTGCATAATTAGAGTCAGTGTACCCCATGACTCCTATATCATGGCTGCCATAGCATATGCACATATCTGCAGTGCCCTTCAGGTACCTCATGATACCCTTCACGGCATCCCAATCCTTCTTGCCAGGTGTAGCCATATAGCATGCCACAACACCAACTGCAAAGGCAATATCTGGATGAGTGGCTATCATGGCATACATAAGACTGCCCACAGCGAATGCATAGGGAATCTTGGCCATCTCGGCCCTCTGCTCATCTGTCTGCGGACAATCAGCCTGTGATACCTTCACATAAGAAGGCAATGGACAGCCAATAGGCTTTACGTCCTGCATGCGGAAGCTCTCAAGGACTTTATGAATGTACTCCCTCTATGACAAGTAGAGGAGTCCTTGATGCCTGTCGCATCTAATGCGCATACCAAGTATGTGAGCGGCATGTCCCAGATCTTTCATCTCAAAGCTCTTCTTGAGCTGAGCCTTAAGAGCATCTAACTCATCATGAGCTTTCCCTACTACTATCAGCATATCATCCACATAGAGGACCAAAATCAATAAAGAATCATCACGGGCTTTCTTCGTGTAAAGACACGGATCCATAGCACTCGGGCTGTAACCCTGTGACTGCATAAAGGCATCAAACTTATGATACCACTCCCTAGGTGCCTGTTTCAAGCCATAAAGACTTTTCTTCAATTTGCACACAAGGTGCTCCCTGCCAGGTTCTGCAAATCCCTTAGGCTGCTCCATATAAATCTCATCATGCAAGTCCCCATGTAAGAAAGCCGTCTTGACATCCATCTCATATAAATCCAAGTCAAGCTGAGCAACCAAAGCCAAGACTAAGCACAGGGTGGTCATCTTAACCACAGGAGAAAAGACCTCGTCAAAGTCCACACCATACTCCTGCTTAAAACCCTTTGCTACCAATCTAGCCTTGTATGCCAGCTTGGGGTGTCCAGGGATACTTTTTAGCTTGTACACCCACTTGCATGGCAAAGCCTTCTTGCCCATAGGCAAGGAAACCAAATCCCAAGTGTCATTCTTATGCAAGGAGTCTATCTCAAACTGCATAGCCCTCTCCCAGGAGTGACTGTCACCCCTGCGCATAGCCTCATCATAGGTGAAAGGCTCTTCTGCATCTATAACCAAGACATAATGCATCGAGGGCTGAAATCTATTAGGTGGACGTCTGTCTCTAGTTGCCGTCTCATGGCAGACTCTGCTGCCTGCTCGACTGCCTATCCAACACCCTGACCATGAGCATTTGCTACAGCTATAGGCTGTCCAACTGGCTGTGCGGGAGCTCTCGGATCCTCCTGAAATATGACCCTGCAGATCTCAACAACTCTCTCAGGCTGCCTATGCATTTTGTCTTCATGGAAGACTACATCATGACTGCGGATGACTTTCCGCGCCTGCAGATCCTAGATACGGTAACCCATCTTGCCTGCATCCCCATAACCAAGGAAAATGCATTTGACACTCTTGGGATCCAGCTTACTTCTCTTATCCCTGGGCACATGGCAAAATGCCTCACATCCAAAGACACGAAGATGTGCACAAGAGGGAGGTTTTCCAGTCCATAACTCCTTTGCAACCTAGAAATCCAAACCATTAGAGGGTGATCTGTTTATGACATGCACAGCTGTACTAACTGCCTCAGCCCAAAAGCTCTGTGGTAGTCCTGCATGGCTAAGCATATTGCGTACATGCTCCTGGATGGTTCTATTCATCCGCTCAGCCAAACCATTCTGGGGGGGGTGTAGAGGGTGGTCAACTGACACTTAATACCCCTCTCATTGTTAGGGCTTGAATTCCATCATCTACTTAGTACTATTTCATACCTTAGTACTTGTATGCATGTAGTCTTTTGGGTCAACATATGTAAAGCAGTCTTTATATTTCATATGATGTGTCGCCTGAAAGTCAGGGCGCAGGTTAAAAACCGTCAGGCAGTTGTATTCGAGCAGTGGGTTCTTGATCGTGAATAGAATATGACTGTGTGCAGCGCTCAGGAATGGCTGCTGATATTTGATCCTATCATTTTCTTATCGTGCCTTGAATGTTAATGTTATTCTCTTTCATGTTACTCAATCAATGATGATTATGGTGAACGAAAGCAGTGTTGTGTTCAACGATCAGTAATTTTATGTTGCTGAGCATGATGTTTGCTCTGTATTTGAATGTATTTTCTGAATATTATGTGGAGATGAAGGCTAGAAATCTATTCAAGGAGTTTCTTTCCAGTATTGTTGTGTATTCAGGCAGAATGATGTTTTGTGGATGTTATAGTGTGTTAGAAGGCGAGAGCACTTTCGCCATCTCTGCCAGGTTTAGGAACATGATTTCTTGATTCAGGTGCAGATTTGAAATCAGGTTCTAGGAGATTCAAGCGATAGGAATGCTGATGGTATTGGGATTGGGTAAGGTGCCTTTTATGGGTAGTCTTTATGCCAGACAAGTACCCTTATCTATCCCATCCTATTCTTACCAGAAGCAAGTCTCAGAAAATCAGGGCGGCTTTGGCAAGACAACAGCAATAGGTTGCAGGGCTGGATGATAGGGGTGGAACAGAGGGTTTGTTCAGGCTGGATGAGGAGCAGCTTATTGATGTTGGGTAAACTACTTTGGAAGGGGGTGTCTCTCAGGTACCTCAACAGTTTATCATTCTCCTGCCACTTCATCAGAATCTCCAACTTTGTCAGATGATGAGGGCATATTACCTCTTGACCAACAAGATACTCCTCCTAGACAGGCATTTGAGAGGTTACAGCATGCCGTGCTTGGAAGAACATTTTTGTTAAGAAGTGCTAGAATTCCACCTCAGAAGGTTTTGAATTTTAACCCATTACCACCTCCAAGGAAGCCCAAGAAGAGACCGGAAATGAATCCAAATCAGTTGGTTAATCCAAAGGTTCGTGCATCCAAATTTTCAGGCAAGAAGAAAGAGGACCCTGATTGCCATGTGGCACAATTTGAGACCAGGTGGATAGCCAGTGGGTTCAATCAAATGTATGGGGATTAGGTTAAAATGCAACAATTTGTTGCCACCTTTCAGGGGAAAGCTATGGACTGGTTTGCCAGTTTTGGTATGGCAGCCTTTAACTCATATGATGCCTTAAAAACAACATTTTTGGGTAGGTTCCGTAAAGATAAAACTCTGGGAGACATTCTTAGGAAGATTAAGCAAATCAAGCAAAAGGCTATGTTGGTGGAGGATTATGCTCAAAAATTTAGGAATCTGCTAAATAGGCTGCATGCTGATGATACACCTTCAATTGAAATGCAGATTACCTACTTTATGACGGGTTTGAGAGGTAAGTTTTGGAACCCCGTTGCCAATGTTGAGATGGGCCAGAATGATACATTGGATACAATGATTAGGGCAACTATGAGAGTGGAAAAGAGACTTGGTACCTCTAGGTCTAAGAACAGTAAAGATGAAGACTCTTCAGATTCAGATTTTGAGGCAGATTCAGGATCAGATTCTGATACATAGAGTGAAGATGAGGGCAGCGATTACAGCTCAGATTCTGATGATGATTCTAGTGACTCTGATGAAGATAATTTTAGCAGGAAGAAGAAGAAGAAGAAATTAGGATCAGCCAAGACTAAAAAGAAGAAAGCAAAGGAAAAAGATAGGAAGAAGTCAGTGGATAGCAAGTTAGATAAAATGTTAAAACAGAAGCTAAAGGATTTGGGTATTTCTGACAATAAGAAGAAGGAAAAGCATTGTGAGATATGCCAAAGAAAGGGCCATGAAACTAGGGCTTGTTGGTATAATTCTAATGTTAGGATGGCACAGCAGATGCCAGTGATGCAAGCAAGACCGAGACCTATTCAACCAGCTGCAGTGAATCAGATTATTCCTGACACTATACCACAGAGACCCTTCAGAGGACCTAGAAGAATGCAAGCTAGACAGCCTTGGGGAAATTTTCAGGCACAACAGCAAACTACCCAAATGGGGGCATGCCATTATTGTGGAGGTTAAGGACACTTTGTTGGACCAAACTGTGAGCTTTGGGCAAGGCATATGACTGAGAGAGGAATGCCGGTAGCAAGGTCCCGCAATGACGGAAGACCTGCAGGAGCATCTCATCAACATCATCCACCTGCCCCAGTTGCAGCAGTCCTTATAGAGTTAGCTGATCAAGATAAGAGTAGGCAAACTCCTGAAGATACAGGAACTACTCGCTGTCAGGAAATTTACTAGGAAAAGGTTCAAGAAGCGGCAAAAGAGGTCTTGGGTAACACTAATGCTGTAAGTATGCATGTTCGTTGTGATTGTTCTAATTGTATTGAAGTAGAGGAATATCAGGATGAACCAATGGTTTTAGCGGTCACTAGAAGCCAAGCTGGCAAGAAGCTTGATTGGCAAGAATAAGAAAAGACAAGGAAAAAGGCAACCAAACAAGTTAGAAAGTTGCAAATACTTGCTCAAGAAGTTGAATTCGATCAAGTTGGGGATGTAGGGACTTCAGGCATACAACTTCTTGAACTGCAGGACCAACTTCTTAAACAACAAGATTAGGTTCTTGATCATCAAGAACAGTTTCCTGATAGTAGAAATGCTAAAAAATTACAGCAAGGAGGTTCAGAAGAGTTGTTTCAAGCTTTGGCTAAGTGTTCTCTGCAATTGACTTTGGAGCAAGTTTTGGATTTGATACCAGGGTTTAAAGAGAAGTTATTTTTGAAGATCAGGCAGAAACAACAGGAAGTTCTTCAAGGTACAATGGATCCAGAATAAGAAATTTCTGATTGTAAGGCAGTCATACCAACTCAGCAGGAGGTTGCGGATTACCAAATATCTACTATTCAAGTTGAGTATGCAGGAAGAAAACATGATGATGTCCTGTTGGATGGAGGTTCAGGAGTTAATATACTTCCTGAACATATATATTTGGCAACTAAGCGGGGGGAGCTTTTACCAGCCCCATTTCAGGTCCGGATGGCAGATCAAAGGAGGTTAGAGCCTTTGGGTATCTTAATGAATCAACAAATTTTAGTGGCTGGTCTCAAGTTTAGGGTGAGCTTTGTTGTGCTGAGAATGTCAGAAATTGGAGACTCTTATGTAATGCTTTTGGGGAGACCGTGGTTTAGATTGGCTAAAATCAAGCAGGATTGAGGAAATGATTATGTTTGTATTCCAAGAGGACTTAAGAAAATTAGGTTATATACAATTAATAAGGTTCTCTTGAAAAGTTCAGCTAGACCTATGGTGGCTCAGACTATTAACCTTGCAGATGAAGTAGAAGATGATGAGGAGGAATTATTTCTTCATGCAAATCCTTCTGTGGTTCCAGTTTTTGAGATAGATGTTGACGGCATTATACAAGGGTATCAGGAGCAGCCTCATGTGGCTGGAAAGGTTCTTTTGGAGCAACAACCTGTTGAAATTGTAGGTCAAAATCAGTCTGGACATCAAGCAGAAGGTCTTCCTGAAGGTCCGAAGTGTCTTAAATTTCAGGATAGGTCAGGGGATGAGCAAGATAAATTAATTCAGGATCAAGGCATTGTTCATCCTGCAGTTTTCCAGCAAGAAGGACCTAAAAAACAGCAAGTTGGTATGGACAGTTTAGGTGTATTGGATGAAGAGGGGCAAAAAGCTATTGTGCAGGCTGAATTAAGGTATTAGCATACAATGAGAAGATATGCAAGAGTTGTTGAAGATGAGGTTCAGGAGCTTGACTTGAATATTGAAGGAGAGCCTAAACCTATCAAGGTTAGTATTTTTGTTGAGGATAATTTCAAGCAGGATCTAATTCAGTTGTGCAGAGAGTTTCAAGATATCTTTGCTTGGGATTATACAGATATGAAAGGATTTGACCCAGTTGTGTGTCAGCATAGGATAAATTTGAAGAAAGATGCTAAGCCCATTGTTCAGAAGAGGTATAGAATGAATCCTAATCATGCCAAACAGGTCAAGGAAGAAATTGACAAGCTCCTGAGAGTTGGGTTCATCAAACCAGTCAATGAGGTTACTTGGTTATCTCCTATTGTTGCGGTGCCAAAGAAGAATTGGAAGATCAGAGTTTGTGTTGATTATAGGAAATTAAATGCAGCTATTATTACTAATCCTTTTCCGCTTCCTTTTACTGATTCTCTCTTAGACGATGTGGCAGGTCATGAGATATATAGCTTTCTGGATGGGTTTTCAGGATATAATCAAATTAGGATGCATCCAGAGGACATGGATAAGACAACTTTCATCACAGAGTGGGGAGCTTATGTTAGCACAGTTATGAATTTTGGGTTGAAAAATGGACCGCCGCTTAAGTTTCAGGGAGCTGCTCATAAGACATTTGAGCCTTATTTAACAACTTTTATGAGGGTCTTTATTGATGATTTTTGTGTATTTGGTAGCAGGAGAGAGCATCTCAAACACCTTAGGTTATTCTTTCAGAGATGCAGAATGTTTGGTATGTCATTAAATCCTTTCAAGTCAGTCTTTGCAGCTAAAAGGGGTGTGTTGTTGGGTCATATCTTGTCAGAAGAAGGCATGAGTATTGATCCCAGAAAGATTGCATCTGTTCAGAAAGCTAAAGCTCCAAGTAATGTGCAGGAAGTCATGAGGTTTGTGGGCCAAGTTAAGTGGCACAACAGGTATTTAAGATACTTATCACATATTTGTTCTCCTCTTACAACTCTCACTAGGAAAGGGATGCAATTTGTTTGGAGGGAGGATCAGGAGAGAGCCTTCAGTATTCTTAAGAAAATGTTGGTGGTGGCTCCAATCTTGCAACCTCCAGCATGGGATTTACCTTTCCATATTTTTGTTGATGCATCTGATTTGGCTGTAGGAGCTGTTCGAAGGTAGGATAAAGTAACTGGTTGGTACAGACCAATTTATTATGCAAGCAAGAGATTAAGTGCTGTTGAAAAGAACTATGGAGAAAGTGAAAAGCTGCTAATTGAGAGAGAGAGAGAGAGAGAGAGAGAGAGAGAGAGAGAGAGAGAGAGAGAGAGAGAGAGAGAGAGAGAGAGAGAGAGAGAGAGAGAGAGAGAGAGAGAGAGAGAGAGAGAGAGAGAGAGAGAGAGAGAGAGAGAGAGAGAGAGTGTGTGTGTGTGTGTGTGTGTGTGTGTGTGTAAGAGGGGGAGAAAGAGAGGAGTTGCTTATTTGGTCTAGTGCTCTTTGATCTAATATTCATTAGTTGCTTTATTTAGTTGCTATATTTGAGAGAGAGAGGGGGAAAAGGAGAGAGAGAAGGAAAGGAAAGAAGGATAGAGAGAGAGTGGGTGTATATGTATTTGTGAGTGACACAAGGAGAGAGAGAGAAAGTGAGAGAGAAGGTGAGTGTAAGAGAGGGAGAAGCGAGAAGTTGCCAATAGAGAGTGAGTGAGTGAGTGAAAGAAAGAGACATAGATGGGGAGGAGAGAAAATAGAGAGAGAATAATTGGTGGAATATGGGGGAGAGAGAGAGAGAGAGAGAGAGACCTTAATTAACATGGGGGGAGAAACATGGGAGGGGATGGTAGTGGTGAAAGTGGTGGAGGTGGTAATGACAGCGGCAGTGGAGGCAGTGGTAGAGGTGGTGGTGGTGGTGGTGGTAGTGGCAGCCGTAGTGGTGGTGGTGGTAGTGGTGGAGATGGTGGTGGCAGTAGGGACGGTAGTGGTGCTTGATATGTACACAAGAGAATAGGAGGAATAAGTGGAATATGTGAAACAAGAAATGGAGGTTGCCCAAAAAAGCTCACTTAAATGCTCACTCGAAAAGCTTGCTTCTTACCCTTTCCCCATAGACCAACTAAAAGATTTATCAAAAATGTCATCCAAAGTAGTGGTCTAATCCATCTACTTGACCTAGGACAATTATATCAAGAACTTCTACTAGGCAAGTACTCCTATAGCCTAGTTCACTTGAATTTATATTTTTTTCTTTTTTTCATTATTTGGTACTCAAACGTGTAAAAAGGAGGAAGCTAAGTGTATTGTGACCTAAGGAGAAGAGGGTATCCTCTCAAGTCTAGTCTCAATATCCAAGAATCTACCAAGCTCTCGTGAGGCAATACTAAATCTTTATTTTTTGTCCCACTCACTTTTAGTTTCGCTCTAACTATCCTTATTTGCTTTGGTTAGAAACTACCTCTAGGAAGACAAGGCATTGACCCCGTTGGCTCATTCCTATGAACCTGCCAAGTCCTCATCACAAGGCATTGAGCATCTGCTTTTTTTATTTTTTTCTTTATGTTCTTTATTTCAAGGGTTAGAGCTTCTTTTTATACATCTCTATATTGGAGTTATTTCATATATATGTATCACTTTTTTCTTTTATTCATTAGGCTTCCCTAGCTACCTCACAACTTACAAGAATTCCTAGAACTAGCTTCGTAGCAAGCTAGGAGAATAGGGTCACTAGGGCTACCTCTAAGATAAATCTTTGTATGCCCGACAATGTCTTCACAAGAGGCACGCAAGTTCTCAAATCTCCCTAGATATATCTAACCTAATCTTAGGACTTTATACCTTGACTACCAGTCCCCAACAAAGAAAGAAACATCCCCAAATATACATACACATTCTACTTAAGGGGATAGAACTCGAAAAGGAAAGACACCACCTGGACTTCCCACAAGAAGCTTCCATGCAGTAATTGGCTCCCTCTAGGTGCTTCTTCATACCTATATTGTGCAACACTAAAATAAAAAACCATCAAATGCACATGCATCAACTAAACACATGGCCCCCTTGGCCTAACTAAGTACATCATTTCATTGGAAATGAGGTGCCCCTCTTGGCCTAAACTAATAAATCAAGATAGCTCATATCACATCCCCCCTTAGAGTGGTACTAGACATGCAATAAGATCATTTCAAGGGGAAAATAGGGCTCCTAGCCCTAAACTGGGTGCATCGAATTTTGATCCATACCTCCTACATATACAACAAAAAGTGTACACATAACATGTCATCTAATGAGTCTATGGATCCATGACAATAATGGTAGATGGGTCTTGACTACTTTTTGCATTACCCAAACTAGCCATTGCTTGCCAGCCATATAAAGCATGTTCAAATAAGAGTCCCCATAATTGACCAAGTTCCATTGCATCATCAAGAGATATAACAATGCTAGGACAATAGTTGAAAAAGGAATCTTTTTCATAAGCATAATTTCCTAATGAATTGGCAAACTGGTTCCAAATGTCATGGAATTAACTAAAGAGACACCTTTTCAAACTCAATTATCAGGCCTATAGCAGTGTAGTAATACATATGAAGGATGGGATTGCATACCATGTACATTCCATTTAGTTTATTTAATATCAACTAGGAATCCCCTTTATTAATAATTGGAAAATATGGCCTCTCTTAGCAATGTTGAGTCCCATTATTAGGGCTTTATATTCTACCATATCATTAGTAAATCCTACCCAAAGTCGGGTAGCTAATTTCATATTGATCCTATACTACTGAGAAACTCTAATGACTACCCCGATGCTCCCTTTTTTATTTGGACCCTTGGACACTCCTTCAAAATGCAATGTATAGGTCCATAAAGGGTTTACATAGCCAAATATCATCAATGCCTCTATTTGTAACTATGATAATCAAAGTTTAGTATATTTAAAGTGTGAACCAAAGGCTCCATACCAGCTTCTTCATTGAAATCTACCGGGATACTTGTTAGGATACTCGTATAGTAATGGTAGAAGACCTTAACTTCCCAAACAAACATCATGTCTTCCTACTCAATCACCTTATACCCTTTGCTCCACCAAACAATCCTTCCATGATAGTGTATTTGTTCCAAGTATGGGTACTCCAAATAGGGAATTAGCCACACCATCAACCAGTTTGACCTCTCTTACAGGGTTCAAATCAATACGATATAAACTTGCAAGGACATTTGTTTCATTAGCATGCTTATTGATAATAAGGCCTAATCTTGTTAAGATTAATATTATTCTTAAATTCCACGCTAATACTATACATTGTGGCTACCGGGAACACATAGAACAAATCACTTCTTTTAGATGCTTTTAAGACTGACACTTTAGCCAATTCTTTCTTCACATCCTTGAAGGATATTTAATATGTATTGCTTCAAACAAATGAATAGTTGAAGGATAATAAATTTGTTAACAATAACATTCTCTCAACTAGTTCACTAATGAATTATTGATAATATCTTATTGATGATAGGAAACTATGCACTTCTTGGTTTCACCATGGACTCATAATGACAATGACTTCAATATTTTCTAGATTGGTCACAATTTTGGCTGAACTGACTATATGCCCCAATAGTAAATCCATAGGGCACTCCAAAGACACATGTCCTTGGATTTAGAGCAATGCAAAACTACGTATAGTACTCAAAATATTTCTCAAATTTATTAACTATTTATTCTAGTGGTAGCTGCCCTAAGATCGTCAATGAAAACTTTCAGCTCTTTTGGAAAAATATCACTAAAGGTTTTATTAGCCATGCATTACCAAGAATCCAATGCATTACATAATGCGAAGGCCATGACATGATATGTAAAGGTTCCAAACACGGTTATGAATTATGTCTTTAACTTATCTTCCTCTAGGATGGCCATTTGATTGTAGCTAGCAAAATAGTCCATAAAGGAATATATATCCCAGCCTACTAGTTGATCTAAAATTTGATCAATGAATGGCAACATATGATAATCCTTAATTGTTTGTTTGTTGAGCTCTCTAAAAGCTATGCAAAGCTAGATTTGATTATTCTTCTTCTTCCTGATAAGCGTTGGCAAACACCAATCCATGTGTTGCAAAGGAAATATTAGGCTAGCCTTATGTAACTTTTATAGCTCTTTGAATAGCATGTCCCTTAACTCAAAAGGCATGCACCTCACTTTCTGCAGACATGTGGACTTCCCTCTTTCAAGGGAATAGTATGCACGGCTAAATTGGGGGAAACACCCATCAATTCATCATAACTCTAGGCAAATATATCACAAAATTCTTGGATTAAGGACATGTAGTCCTTCCTTTCTTCCATGCTAAGCATATACCCTAATTTGATTGGTCACAAATCATTCAATGAGCCAATATCTATCTTTCTCACATCTAAATCTTTGATTCTATCATGAACTTGTATAGGCTCGTTTAGAGTTACCTAGTAAACATCTTCCATAGTAAACTCCTCTCTTGATTCATCACTCGATGAAGTCTCACTACCAGAAGGCTCCTCTTAGTGCATCTAATTCTGTTGAGGATATGGGTGCTCTCTTGCTTTGAGGTGACTCTAGATAAGCATCCATTATAACTCGTCTAGCACCTGTGCTAAAGATCAAATGACCAGCCAATATGCTGACTTGACAATTGGATTGCAAGATCCATGGCCTTCTTAATAGCATTTGGCAACTTAGCCACCTTGCAAACCCAATGACCCTAAAGTCCATGATACATTTGACGTTAGCAATGGTTACATGGACTTTAGTAATACAACATTCTGATTATCTCAAACTTTCATTAGCCATTCTTAGAATTGTGGAGATATCTTTGTGGATCTCTAGTCCCAATCTTTCCATCAATTCCTAGCTCATAATGTTAACGGAGGATCATGTATCCACAATGGCATGGTCCACCAATATATCTTCAACATAAGTTGGCACCCTTGGGTAAATTTTTTGGCATACTCATGTGAGTACGCACAATAGAAAGGAACATAAACATAAAGGAAAAGGAAAAAGAGAGATAGTAAGAAAATAAGAATGAAATCTACACTGAACAAGAAAGCATGTTGATAAAAATGGGAAAGTGGAAGGATATTGATTAGTCCCTGCACATAGCCCACAATGTCAGTGAGGGGATCAGATCAAGTTGATGATGATGGCAACACTGGAGACGGAGGAAGATGATAGAGTCAGAGTATTCACTTGCCAAGGAAGGAGGAAGATAAATAAATGAATATGCCAATTGAGTGGGGGATGCTATAAATAGCCAAATATCCCCAAATCTAGCTGACCTAAAATCTAGGGCCAAAATTATGGCCAATCAAAATTTGGTAAAAGTGCGAGAAATGATCAAAAAAATCCTAAAAAGGGTGGACAATGTCTTGCAGGTATAGCAGACTATGAAAAGCAATAATTGCATGGGAAATGCACAAAAAATCTCAATTGGAGAAAATGCATTTAAAGGAAATAAATTGAGTGCTCTAGAATGAGCTACTCCTCCATCAAAACAAGTGATAGATAGGTCAAAGCTCCTAAAGCTCTCATTTGATTCAGACTGAGGCTCACATGTAGGAGTTGATAAGACATGAAAAACATGGTTGCTAGCATCCTCTCTCAGATCTTGGATATGGTGAAAGACCAAGGAAGAAACAGATCCTAGGGTGGCAAGAGGAATGCTAATGTTGATGAAGTCAATCAATGTAGACTGCCAATGAAGAAGCTCCTCACGATCCTTGCAAACCCTTTTTGAAACACTATGGGCCATGAAATCCATAGCGGCATCACTGAGATCATGCCCCTCTGAAAGGGATGGATGGTACAAGGGAACCACTAGAGCTAGAGAAGAGGGTGGGGGATGGGAAGAAATAGGTAGAATGGGTGGTGCACAAGAAAAAACTAATGTAGCAATAGACAATTACCTTGGAGGACCCTACATAAGAGAAGGGAAATGGAGCTTGTAAAGCCCGCTCTCTTACCAACCTGTCACAATAACAATCCCTATAGAAGAATCTTCAATACAAATGGCCTACTCAATGAAGATAACCTAGATACCAAGCCTAGTAAGTCTAGAAACTGAGAGGAGTGAAAAACCCAAGTCTGGAATACAAAAGGGGCTATGAAAGGGAGCTCAAATCATGGTCAAGAAACAAAGGCAAAGTGCTAACATGTCATGTGCCTACCTAACAATTCCCTAGCAGCACATTTTAGTGGTCCATCAGGAAACTATCCTAGATGGCCAAGCCTGGCACTTTTGAGAATGCATGGGGTCTATCGTCTAGGTTTCCCAAAGTCCATCCCGTAACGGAAGGTATTGGCCATCCCCACACAAATCAACCTGCAAGATCAGGGTCATAATTTGACAACTGAGATCTCGATGCATCACCTGGCTCCATTGGAGGTGTCCCATAAGGGCTTCTCATCCAATTGGAGCGATCGTGGACCCTTGGTTCATGGAGTGCAATGCTTTTTTCTAGCAACTGATTAGGGTTCAAGAAACCTTAACAGAGTTTTGGCACAGCTGCCGCACCATTACACGCAACATACACTTAGATGACCAGGTGTTGGCCCACCCTTACATTGACCAATTCCTCACGGAAGAGGAGTTGCACGTTGCTAGTTGCCTCAACTCCAGGGACATCTTTCATGATGTCTTGACCTATATCACCCAAGCTTCCATATGACCATGTGAACTTGGTCATCATGCCCAGCTTGAATATAACCCTCACCTTTATACTTGGCTGTTGGCCAAGTAACTCACCCCAAACAATCCATGCGAACCCTCTTTCTCCCCTTGCTAATCCTAGGAAAGATTCCCTTAAAAATTAAGGAAAAGGGGGGAGCAAAGTGAGAGCCAAGGGATGTAGCAAAATGTATAATGGATGAAAATGATCAACCAAATTCAAATAGGAAAGAATGCAAGAGAAATTAGATGTTGCTTGTGAATTATTTCTAAGTTTCATGCCTATGAATCAGCACAACAAATTGTCACACACATTCTTTTTGGGGTTTCTATTAGTGATGAGTCAATTTATAACGCTAATGTTGGCTTGGTATGATGGCAGATACCTACCATGGTAGGACAAAGTAAACTCCCATTCACTAAAGCGGAGCTGACAAAGTATGGAATCAGTGTCAAGACACGTGGATTTAGCCAGTTCACATTCAAGCATACCATGAATTTAGATGAAGCCATCCTGGAAGAGCCGGCCGTGAGGGAGTTGGTAGAAAAATGCAACCTCCAAAAGTACGTGGAAAAGGTTGGACAGGCTGTGGACTACAGCATGTGCACTGACTTCTTAAGGAGCTTTGATGAAGGGAGGAGCTGTGGCACGGTCACAGTAAGGACTGGTGACCAGGAAAGAAGGGTGCAAGTGCCCCTTAATGCATATATTATCGAGAAAGCACTGGGGCTTGTGTCCAAGAAGGAGAGATGCCCAAAAAGAGATGTGTACGCCATGATGGGAGTGAAAAAAGAGGACGTGCACACGGTGGATGGAATCAGTTTGGCTGACATTCCAGACCCTACGATAAGGATGTAAGCTAAAATGGTCCACGCCCTTTTCTCGGGCCACAGATACAACGCACTAATGAACAGAATCGGGGTGCCATTGCTGGAAAGCATCGTGACAGGAGTTCTAGAGAAGGTGGATTGGAACGGCTTTGTCCAAAAAACTATCGGAAGTTCAGCCACACTCCTGGCGCCAGCCGCAACAACAGCTGGTGGGGAATCTCCAGCCTCTACTGCATGATCCACAAGAAAAAAGCTTGCCATAAAAGCCTCTACAATCAGATACGGAGGTGTCCTAAGGGCAATTATCAATAAGGCTATCAAGGATGCCGGCATAGATGAAGAGCAAGCTATGCAGCAAAGCTCACCTCACCATGAGGAAGAAGGCTCGAGCGAAAAGACAGTAAGCTACAAAGGAGAGCCAGAAATACCACCCACTCAAATGGCCAAACCACAGAAGCAAATGAAGACTGACAAGATCCAGAAGAAGGAGGAGGAAAGACTGAGCAAAGAAGAGCGAGTCGAGGTGAAGAGGGCTCAAAGAGAGTCAAGGAGGACGGAGGAAGAACGAAGGAAGAAGGAAGAGGAAGAACTTGAAAGAGTTAGAGAAGAGTCAACAAAAAGAGCAAAAGAGAGGCAAAGAAGGGTGGAGGAGGAAGCCGACGAGCTGAGGATGAAAGAGCTGGCTGAGTTGGCAGAGGCCACTCGCAGATCTGTTGAAGAAACCCATGGGGGAGGAGAGATTTACCCTTTGAGTCCCCACCATGAGGCTGAAGCAAGTGGCAGTGTGGAAGCGGCCCCAGTGGTTGTAGGCAAGGGCAAGTCCCTGCTGCACCCCCTGCCTTCCTCCTTCGCACTGATGCCAACCGACACCACAACCGCCCTGCAACCCATGCCCTCTCTGGACACGGCCCAACTAATGAGCATGATGCAAACGCTTGTCAGTAAAGTGGCTGAGATTGTACCGAAAACCGGAGCGAAAAGGCCCATTGCTGCAGATGCTAAGTCCAAGAAAGATCCAAAATAGCAAAAGCTAGAGGTGTCAACCACCACAGCTCCTATTCCCATGCCACTTGGTGCGGACTACGATGCGTATATGGCTGAGCTCCTGGCACAATTGGACAAGGCAAAAGAAGAAAATAAGGTGGCCTTGGTGGAGCTAGAGAAGGAAAAGGAAACTTCGGCAGCCTTGAGGCTAGAAGTTTCAAAGCAAGAAGCCAATCAAAAAAGGGGGGTGAAAGTGCTACAAGAGCAACTGGAAGCAAAAACGAAGGAATCCCAGGACAATGAAAGCCGCCTATGACAAAGGTTGGAAGATGAAGAGCAAAACCTGGTGGCAGAGCAGCGCAGCTTAAAGTTGCTAGTGCAGCAATATACTGACCTGAAACAACAGAGAACCACCAAACTAGAGAGGTACGGACAGATAGAAGCTCCAGAAGGAGAGCCAAGCGAGCGGCAAGAGGATACAATCCCTGCAGCAAAAGCACAAAGGCTGCAACAGGAGGCACAATAACTGTAAGGTGCATTGGAGATTGCCAAGGGAGACACAGAGGCCCTCATGGCCATGGCCTTCACACAAAGAAGACTGCACCTTGCAAAAATCCAAAGCCACAAACAACTAGCGCAAGTAAAGTCACAACTAATTGCTGAGGTAGAACAGAGATTCAGCATTACAAATCAAGCAAGAGAAATTGCTGAAGAACAGCTGGCTCGGAAATCGAGGGAGTGGAACCAACTCTGGGTCTTAACAAATGAACAGCAGTAGGTGGTAACCACCTTGGCAAGTGAGCTGGAAGAGGGAAGAAAGAAGATGGACAAGAGAGCCAACGAGTGGGAAAAGAACAATTTTGAAAGGGTTAGGCAATTAATGGGAATGCTTGGCGGTGGCTGAGTGCGGGAGTGCTTGCCGAATCCAGGGCAGAAGCAGCCAATGTATGCGCCAACGCACAAAGGCAAGCCTTTCTCAGCACAGTACTAAATGTCACCCAAGCAGAGGGCAATGATTCAGTGGAGAAGGTAAGAAGGAAGCTAGAACTCACTACCCGAGTGCTAAGGTATGGCCTTCAAGAACGAGAGCTTCCCACAGGCACAGGAATCATGAAAGAGCAGCAATTTCACTACCTGCGCCGTGCCCGCCTCTCCACTGTTGAGCTTAAGGAACTTGGGTTCGAAGAATAGGCACAGCCAACACCACCACCACAAGCAGCCCCAACAGTGGCCGAGCAAAATGTCGAAGAGGGTCCAGACTTGGAGCAAGATACTGAAGACGAACAACAAAGAATGCCCAATCCGCCTCTACCAGACCTCTCGCCTGACGAGCCTGAAGATGCCCACATGCTCGAGCACATTGTAGTAGCCAGAAGAAGAAGGCAGGAATTGGTAGAGGAAGCCCAACGCAGAGCGTGGTCACTACCCAGACAATTCCCTGAAGAGCCGGTGCCACTATGAGGGGATCCCAACCCTATCGATTGGCCTTAGGAGTTGGTCATATGGCATGACCGGGAGTTCCAAACGAGACCATTTGAGCTTTCATTTGTTTATCCACGCTCTCTGGACCGTGCATCGCCTCTCGGCATTCTAGCCAAGATCAAGGACCTGGCCAATGATCTAGAAAATAGGTGGATAGAGGAAAGGAGCCTCGTAATAACCAGGTGGAGGCAAGAGCTTGCAGATTACTGGTAGGACAAGGTAAACAAGGTTTCCAAAATCGTCCAAGGCTACAAGGCACAGTAGAAGTGGTAGAGGAGAATTTGGGATGCCAATTTTGACACCTGGACCGCCTTCTACATCTCACTTCTTGAAGAACATAACGACCCCATCTATATGCCCGGAGGAATGCCTAGTTTTTAGAATAGAGGATCTCCTCCCATCTATCAACCGCTTCCTCGCGGATTTTTCTTCTTGCCTGGATCCAACTTTCTTAACCACTTGTAATTATCTTAGGCTTATCAAATTCCTATTAATGTAGAGACCTACAGCCGAGGAAGCCCACCTCCCTCCACTCTTTTTTGACATCAACCTAGGGATAGATAGTAGAGCCATGACTAGATTAATGATGAGGGCAACCCTGCTTCTCTCCTTTTGCTTAGAAATCTTAGAAGATATAAATGATATCCGCTTCACGAGGTGAAATCATCCTTTCTTGTCATCCACACCTCTAAAGGCTTGGGCCGCTATTAAAGAATATCTACAAAGTCGCACATTCCTATCCCAATGCTTGCGACCACCCTGTAATCCAGCTAAAGGTGATAGGCATTAGCCAGAACGCCTTCCTTGTATACAATTCTCAAAAAAAAAAGATAAAAAAGAAAAAGAAACAAAAAAGAAGAAGAAAAAAGCACGAAGGCCCACTTTGCTCACTACACCTAGGGTTCATCCCTAGCCTCTCCCCCCACTTCATGCTTAGGGCACATCAAGGGCAGGACTTCCAGACTTATCACCCTAAGTTCAGCACTGCACCTCCAACAACACACGAACTGGGTCCTTAAGTGTGGGACATTACCAAGGGCCTACCCAAGGTTAGACCCATCTCCCAGTTCCACTACACATGCACTTACACCACACCGTGAGACAGACACACCCCTTAGGGAGTGCACAACTTTCTCTTGCAGGCTATGATCGTGACTCAATGATTGGCGACCGAGCTAAGGAAGACCATCCACGACATCCGCTAATTACCAAGAATTTTTCCATAAGTCGGATAGGACACCACTACAACAGCTTCAAGAGCTTTTGCATACTCCGACGGTTAAATGGACCAACATGCTTGATGTGGCCAACCATCTGCCTGCTAATGGCTACCATGAATAAACCAAATCAAACAGAAGGAAAACTCAGTGATGGACCCACCATTGGCATAGATCTTGAAATCTCATATTCTCCAAATGTTTACAGATCCCTGGGTTTGATAGCCATCGCATAAGGGGAGCTAAAACTATGTGACAAATGCCGAGCGTCTTTATGAAGATCAAAGCACACCGGAACCTCTCCCTTGGTCATCATTAATCAAACTCCATCACCTCTCATTCACAACAATACCTTTTGATTGTGGTCATCTGATGCAAGGAGGCATATTTCACGGTGGATTCCATGCCATGATGGACTCCGTGAGGTTTTACGGTGGATTCCATAAACTTTGATTACCGGGGCTCATATACAAAGTGGATTCTTTGTGCGAGAAGTCGATGGGGATGCCTATCCTTTTCGGGCGTTTTATTAATTTAGTGTGTACATGGGTGATTCCATAGTGGGTGATTCCGCAAAATATATATTTAATTAATAAACGTTTATGAGTTTAGAGTGCGCACTTGTGATAAATTAAGGTTAGGATTGATTTCTAACCAATTGATTTATTTATGTAGCTGAAGACTGCTAGATATTCACTTTTGTTGGTTTAATTGTATTATTTTACTAATGATTGTGAATGCTTCAGTTTGATGTGTAGAGATAGCAGTAGTGGCGGAGGAAAGCATTGGAGGATAGCGTGTATTCGAGTTATCACTTATATTTTGATGGGCGCATACCTTAAGCATGGCACCTATATTTTATCGCGCCTATTTATTAAGGCGTTGGATATTCGCCCGCCCACTAGCTTTATTTCTATTTGGCACTAAAGCAAACTCAAAAGCCAAAAGCGTGCTATTTTGTAATTTGGGCTATTATTTGAGCTTGAAGATGATTAATACATAAAATACATGATTTGTGGAGCTCTCACACAAGGCATGGGGGGAGATTGCACCCAATTGGTCTCTGGTTCATGTCATGCATGCTTTCTACCTTGAGTTTTGTGCAAAAAGTAGAGTTCTTTTGTTCTTGGGCAACTTCCGATGCTCACTACGCACGCTTACGACATCCGATCTATGCACCATCATCTACCCACCAGTTCCACTTAGCAACAACCCCAACTACCCCACTGCTCCCCACCCAAGTGCCATGGGATTGGCACTCAGCTAGGAGGGAGGTAATGTTTACCGCAGCACAGAGGATCAAAAAATAGAGCAGAGGAGCGGAAAAAATGGAAGAAGGAGATAACCGAAAGGGCACAGGACAAAGGAAGAAAAAGGCACCCTGGACGGAGGTCAGACCTTGAAAATTCGAATGACGACTTCTCCAGAAGGCCTCAGTGTCGCCTCGAGAAAAGAAAAGAGTAAAAGCGCACCACTAAATGTGAAGGTGCTCCTGAATCCTTGTAAAAGAGTGCCAGGCTCACTCCTGTGCAAATTGTATTCATTAGTTGGGAATGGGATAAGTTACAATGGTGGGAAATAGGAAAAGAGGGCCTAGACTAATTGCCGGCCATGTAAAAAGTGGGGATGACCGCCCAAAAAGTAGGGCATGTATATAAAGTTCAAAAGTGAATGAGAAGCTCATTCTTGTTGTGGACAAAGCTTCTTCTTCTTCTTCTCTTGTTTCTTGCCTTATTGAGGGAGTGTGAGGGAGTGAGTGTGTGAGAGTGAGGGATCGAGGAGAAGAAACTCCCCATCTTCTCTCTTCATCTTCTCTTCTCTTCTTCTCTTCTCTTCTCTCACGCGGCTATGGAGGATGGAGCTTAACGGAGAGGGCTTGAGGTTGCTTGAGCTTGCCACAAGGATCGTGGAGCTACCGGAGTGCAAGAGAGAGGAGGGAACTCAATCGAACATCAAGGTAAGCTCACTACACCCGTAAGATAGGCATTGCGCATCGGCTATGTGAGAGGTATCCATGGCCGCTTGGCTTGAAACGCTTGATCAATAAGCGGTCCGTAGATCTCGGGGTAGAGCTCTGTAGCTCCCCTTTAATCATGAAGCTTTTGGACAGCCAAACAGGGATGAGGCAAGAGTAGAAACAAAGTACAAGATAGTTGACAAGAAGGTCAAGCCGATGGCAACTCCACTACCTTGCGAAAGTGAGGGACTGGTTGAAAGGGCATCCAAACAGCCAAGTCTTCGTGACCCTAAAGATATTGGTCACCAATTTATAGCTGTAAGCTTATGGGAGCTAAAAATTGGCAAAGACTCTTTTCTCTTGCCAGCTGAGAAGCAATCTTTTATGCATATATTAAAGAAACATGGAAAAGCTTTTCCATTTCAGCCTCATGAAATTGGCTGTGTGGATCCAAGTGTTGTGGTACCAATGGTGATTTTCACGGTCCCACACATCCCTTGGAATCTTAAACCAATTCCGGTACCAAGGGCTCATTTGCCTAAGTTACTGGAGGTTTTAAATGAAAAGATAAAGATGCGAATATTGGAGCCATCTTCAGCTCCGTATTCTAACCGATGGTTTACTGTGCCTAAGAAGAATGAATATTTGTGATTCATTCAAGATTTATAGCCTGTCAATAAAGTCACTATTAGAAATGTTGGTTTGGGTCCAACTGTTGATGAATTTACTAAGGCTTTTGCAGGTAGAGCAATTTATTCCATGGGTGATTTATATTTGGGCTATGACCAATTTCAGCTTGCTTTGGAAAGTCGAGACATTACCACAATGAAGACGTCTCTTGGTTTAGTCCGCATGTGTACTTTACCCCAAGGAGCTACAAATTCAGTGGTTCACATGATGAATGCCATGCACAAAGTATTGAGAGATTATATTCCCCAACTTACTCTTCCTTTCCTTGATGATATACCGATCAAAGGATGTGAAATTCATGAGAAGAATGAAGAGCTCAATGATCTTGGATGTCGCAAGTTTGTTTCCGATCATAGTAATGATTGTGTTCAAATCTTGTCTAAATTGGAAGAAGTCCATCTTACTCTTTCAGGAGCTAAATCTATTTTTGGAGTTGAAGAAGTTCTTATGGTTGGGCATATGTGTGGCCCACATGGCCGAAAGCCTTCTCCAATCAAGATTGATACCATCAACAAAATGCGAGAAATATGCACAAATGTTTCAAAGGTGAGAAGATTTCTTGGAGCGTGTGTTTTCTCTCTTATTTGGATCCCACACTTTGCTCATATTGCTGAAAATGTTTATCAACTATTAAGAAAAGGCCAAAGGTTTATGTGGGAAAAAGAGCATACTCAAGCTGTTCGAAAATTGAAGAAATTGCTGATTTCAGCCCCCACCTTGAAGAGGGTTGATTACTCTAATGGACAGCGTATCATACTCATGGTAGACACAAGTCCTATTGGGATAGGATGGGCTGTTGGTCAAGATGATCTTGAGGGCAACATGTATGCAATCCGCTTTGGAGTGAAGGTTCTTAATAAGCAGCAAATAATGAAGAAACAACCATGGAAAGACAGTGGGCAGCTGGAAGACAGCATGCTCAATGCTTTGTTTTAGTTTGTTCTCATTTTATGAAAGAATATTATGCAGATGATTGGTTTAAAATTGGCCAATACTTGAGCACTATGACGAAGAAGGAAGATTGGACTAATGAAGAGTTCAAGAGAATTAGGAGAAAGACTTATGGCTTCTTTCTCAAAGATGACTACCTTTGGAGGCATGAGAAGAAGAAAGGAGGAGCAGCTGTTCGTGTCTTAGGAGACAAGAAGACTCAAACACAAGTCATGCAAGAATTTCATGAAAGCCTTTTGGCTGGCCATAGAGGCATATGGGGCACTTTGGCCAAAATAAAAGAGAAATTTTGGTGGCAAAACATGTATAAAGACATTGAGCATTTTGTTGAGACTTGTCATGTTTGTCAAATGTACTCTATGACTAAGTATAGAGATGGGCTTCCCTTACATTTGCGCATAAATAGAGATGTCAAATGTAAGGGATAAAGGCATAAATAGAGAAGAGCTGCTGATTTTGCGCATAAGGTAGCTTGAAAGAAGGCCAGAGGATGTCAAGACAGCCATTGAAAGGCTGAAGGCAGCAAGGTTGAAGAATAAGAAGAGGTTTGAAAAATGTCATCGACTCCGTCCAAGAGCTATCCAAGAGAATGATTGGGTACTTGTCTATGACAACAGCCTGGACAATCAGTATAGTGCTCATAGGAAGCTAGCCAAGCGATGGTTTGGACCATATGTGGTGAAGGTAGTACATGATAATGCTACTTACACTTTGGATGAAATGGATGGGACCATGATCAAGATACCAATAGCCAGCAAACGTATCAAGCTCTTCAAAAGAAGAGAGTCTTCTACTTATGAGCTTGATGACTTGGATGTGAGCAATCTACTTGAAGACAAGGAAGAAGAAGGAGACTTAGAGGATGAAGATGAAGATATGTCAGAAGAAGAGCCTCCTTAACCTGCAAATTCATGAAGTGGCACATGCCGGAGGATGTGCAGGTTAGGAGGGGGCGAATGTCAAAGGATCTTTTGTTCATGGCATAAAACATGGAGTTCTTATGTTTGTAGAAGAACTTCATTAGGATCCACGAAAGAAACTTTCATACATAATTCAGTCATTATTCCCTTACATTTGTCTTAGATGTCATTTAATCTCATAAGTTCTTTTGTAACTTGACATGTAATTTTCAGTTTGTATCAAGAAAAATGGCAATGATAGTGTATATGAGGACCTTCAACTTGATCAACAGGTGGTAATTGATAGTTTACAGGTTATGTCACATTGATTTATGAAGTTCATTAGCTTGGAAGATCCAACTATTGTCAAGAGCACTCCAAAGTTGACTAGGTCCACAAGAGACGCGGAGTAATAGTTGCAAAGGGCTTATATGACTTGTATATGATTTGTGTGAACTCTTTTTTGTGTGGAAGAAGGAGAGGAGTGTAGCCTGCATTTTTCAGTGCATTTTTCGGGCCTGCACACCTGTGGAAGATGGAGGGAGAGTTGAAGACTATGGTGAATGCTCCAAAGCATGCAAACACAGAGCAAACTGAAGATAAAGAGGAGATACAAACAAAGAAGGTGAGAGTCATTTTTGCCCCATCCATTTGGTATCACAAAAATGAGTTAAATGATAGTCCATAAAAGGGGAAAACAGAGAAAAAGTATTCAGCATGCTCTTATGAGCGTCTTCTTTCATTCTCTTACCATATTCGTGTACCATTGAAGCCCTTATTGTGCCCAAGTACTTGAGTGACTTTGGGGCAAGTCAAGAGGTGATTTTTGCCAATGTATGGGCTGAATAGGCTCTCCCAAAAACTATCATAAACAGGGCAGCCATTAAAACTCATTCATTTGAAGGGGTTTCTTAAAATCTAATCACTTTCTTGTGTAGACAATGCTCCCGAAACAATAGGGCATTGGTTGAGATTGTAATGAGAGATTTTCCCATGAGTTTGTATACATTTTTGAGTCAAGTTTGAGGGCTGGAAATTACTATTTTAATGCAGGGCTGAAGTGCATTTGTGGTTCTATTGAAGCATTTTTATCATCCTTTGGACTCTATGTCAGTTGTAATGAGTTCTATCTCTCTATACCTTGTATCTTGAAGTCTCAATACATGTATCTTCATGAAATGGAGGGAATTAGGGCTTGAATTTGTTGTAGGAAATGGAACAAAATCTGATACAGATCTATGCATAAACCTCATGGTTATTGATGTAATCGGATCCAAGTTTATTATGGTAAACTTGTATGACATGGCAATGTAAGATATTAGTTACTCTCTATCTCATCTACTCTCTCCATAACCCAAGAATCCATCGAACCCCAATATTTTTCCTCTCTCCCCTTTGAATCTCTCACTCCTCTTCGGCTCTAAACCCCGGTGGTAGACCTTTGAACCCCAACACGATGATAGCGTTGCACCTACATTCCACAATCTTGATGAGTAACATGGGGCTTTGAAAGCCCATGAGATAGGCTTTCTATCCATGTAAAAATTTTGGAAAATGATCAAGACTACTTGCTACATGAATTGAAAACACAATCGCCTGCTATAACCCTAACAAAGAAGCCATAGCTCTTTCAACTTCAAGCTTCTACTTCACTTCATTTTTTCCTTTGCCACTCAAGCCATAGTATTACATTCAAATATCATTGGACTTGGCATACATTCTCACGACAAATCATTGAGGAGGGGAGATATTGGTGATTTTTTTGGCAAGATTGAAGTATAGTTAAGCATAATGTCTCTTGACACTGATATAGTGACTCTTTTCATTATGTCACATCTGACACAATCAACTTTGCCTCTGATCAAATCTGAGTTTTTGTGCTACTCCAACATCAAATCAAGGAGGGGAAGACTCAGACCTGCAAGATCTTGAAGACCTCAAATATCCTTGAAGATTTCAAGTTCAAAGGGCATACTAGTCACCAAGTATCTCTTGATACTAATCACCTAGTGCTTCTTGGCACTTGTGCTCAACCATTTTGCCACTAAAATCTAAAATTTTTAGAGCTGATTTGCTACTGATCTTGCAACCTCAAAATGGGCAAGGACTCACCGCGAGTTTGATTCAATGATGTCGTATTCCATACTTGGCAAACTAGGATCAAACTGATCCTGATGAAGAAAGGCTTGTGGTCAATCACAAGTGGTCAAGAGAAGAAACCAAGGGAAGCTACACTTTTAGTCATATGGGATAAAAATGATGATAAGGCTCAAGCTATTATCAAGCTCGAACTTGATGACAGCTACATTCATCATGTTGATGATTGTGAAACCTCTCAAGCAACATGGGATCAATTAGAAACCATGATTGAGCTCACTCAAAATCCTCCAAATATGGTATATTGATTGAAATTTTTAAGCTTGACATAAAAGGTAGTACCTCACTTACAACTCATTTGAATTATATGAAAATCTTGTTGATACAACTTGCAGGAATCAACTTGAAGATGGATGAAGACATTCGCATTGGAGTGCTTCTCAAGAGTCTTCCACCTAAGTTTGATCATATGTCTACCACATTAATCAACATGCAAAAGCCAAAGCTTGTGGATATCAATGCCTCTATCCTAGAAGAGGAAAATAAGATCAAGAGAAAGGGAGAAACAAGCACACCAAGAGGAGACCAACAACTCCTCTATGTGAAAGGGAAGAAGAGAAGTTTTGCCATGCTAGGAAAAGATCTCAAAGAGCATATCTTGCAACAATCAAAGAAGATGAAGACAATAATGGAGAAGAAGAAGAAGACATCCAAGAACAAAAGGATAGGATTCACCAGCCCCTCTTTTCTAGCTCATTTTCTAATAGATTTTTTTAAGTTTTAAATGTGAACTTGCCTAATGTTCTTACCATAAGCTCCTATACTCTTCATGTAACCTTTTCACACTACAAACTCTTCACACTTAGTGAGGCCTTGTGATAGCCTCTAGCTTTGTATGGTTGGTTCTTTCCATGTCTACACTTAGCAAGGTTCTACTCATGATAGCCTCTATATACTCAGTGTCTTTCTCGGTTGTGAGTGATTGAGGAGGGATGTTGAGAAATGTGCAATCACATCCACTATGGCCTCCTTGTAAGGAACAACAAGGCAAAGAAACACATTCCAAATAAAGCCTTAGACTAGGTCATGTATGCATGGTTTATTAAAACCATAGTTGGTGAATACCATGGTCACTTTCTACCTTTTTCCACCTACCAATACCACCTACTATAAGCCTATAAAAGGCACTCATCCCCACACTCATTTTATCTATCATTATCATTTAGTTGTACTTGCATTATGCTTGGATAATATCAATTGTTCTTCTTTGTCATTACTTATGCCTCATTATGATTGTCTATTTGCTCATCAATGATCCACCTTAGCATGCATCCTCGATATTTTCACAAATGCTACAATGGAAGCCTTTATCACCAATGGTAAGAAGTTCCTTGAACATTTTTCTTACTTCTTTGTGAAGGTGAGCATGGTGGCAGTGAGGAACACAAAGAATGGTGCATAAGGGACCATTAGGTAGGTTTGCTATAGCACCACAACCACAAGTCACACTTTTGTTGCTTCAACCCTTCCTAGTATGAATATGATGTATATGCTAGAGGATTTTCTCTTTGAACTAACTTCTTCATAGGTTTGAAAGCATAGTCTTTAGTGGATGTTTTGCTCAGCCAATGTCTACACATGAAAATCCTTCATCTCTTTATAGATTAATCTAGACAACAACTATCCTATTAAACATTCTTCTCATGCAATTTATGTGTTTCCATTTCAGTTATTGGAAACCCTTTATGTATCCTAATCTATCACTCAAATTTGATGCCATAATCATAACACCATTTCTAAGACATATTTACTAAAGAATCACCAATTTGCCATGTGTTATGCAAATGCCATATTTCCACAACAAAGATGTATGAAAGAATATTGAAAAAGATTTTATGTGTTTCCATTTCAGTGATCGAAAATCCTTTATGTATCCTAATCTATCACTCAAATTTGATGCCATAATCATAACACCATTTCTAAGACCCATTTACTAAAGAATCACCCATTTTGCCATGTGTTATGCAAATGCCATATTTCCACAACAAAGATGCATGAAAGAATATTGAAACATGTTTAAAGCCAAGGTTCATTTACTTTTGAAAGAACAAATAGTGTGTATTGTTGTGAAAGTGAAGGAAGTTGAGATGTCCTATGTGTGGTACTAGACATTTCAAAGGATAAATGGAGGTGCAAGGAAGTTTGTGGAAGGGGCTTATCAAAGTCACTTGATCAACCAAGAAAATATCCAAAGCAACAAGCAATTTCACTTAAAACTTGTTTTCAATATCTTCCCAAGTTGAACTTGGACATTGAATGCCAATTATAAACAAAGACTTGTGGATTATGTTAAAGGGCCATTAACTATGGCAAGCACAATATGGACATACATATTAGAGATGACAAACTTGTGATGTTCAAAATGTAGCATTCTATATGGTTGAGTGCAATTATGAAGATAGTGAATATGTATTACCCAAGATAATGTGCTCACCCTCTTAAGTCTAAAAGTGTCTTTAAATGATGCCTTGAAGCTTACAAAATGGAGGCATCATATGAAGGTCTAGATGCCTTTATTTAATGCCAACTCTATGTCATATACACGTATTCTTTTAGAGAGAGAGAGAGAGAGAGAGAGAGAGAGAGAGAGAGAGAGAGAGAGAGAGAGAGAGAGAGAGAGAGAGAGAGAGAGAGAGGAATATATACACAAATTTCCTCCAAGTTTTATAACACTTTTATTTGAAATTTGATCCATTGTACAAATGCCATGTAAGCTTAGATCATATTCTAGGCTCTTGTTTTAAAATTGATTCATAGAGATAGATGATGGTGACAAATGGGTAAGCAAAAGCATACAATAAGTGTTTGAATTGAAATATCTAAGGGGTTTTTGTTGTTATGATCTCTCTCTCTCTCTCTCTCTCTCTCTCTCTTATATTTTAATGTGCAAATGTGTGCTACGTGTGTTTTTTTCAAGCAAAGTGAAGTAGCCTTGTGATAGTATGGTTGCTTCCCTTTGCATGACCTCAAGTTTCTTCTCCCATTTCAAAACCTTATCCACTCATTAGTCAATAGTTTTTCCTTCCTTTCCTCAACCATTTTAACATAATCTACCCAATCAATCAATCATCTATGTCCTTGAGTCTCAAGCCTTTCTAAAGTTTTTCGAACACATACGTCTTCATTAGCTCCACTTCCACCGTGACTAGTCATTATCATGTTCACACTAGATCATACCTAATGGTAAATGAAAGCCCGTGCACATGAGCTTCTAAAGATTTACCATGGTTGCTTATGGATGATTTGTGAAAGGAATATTCTAGACTCCATGGTAAACTATGCCGTTCCTTAAAACCATAGCAAAGCTATGATAGTTCACCTAGCAGTAAACATATGTGTAAATTCACGATTTGTGCAAATTGCTTTTGTCTCTTAACTCTTAGGTCACTCTTAATGAGATTATTTTTATGGTTACATGTTTTCCATGCGTATGCATTTGCACCTTTTTGCTTACAATGATAGCTAGGAGACTAGTCTACCATGGTGAATGCGATGAGCTCTCATGTGTGCACTCTATGATTGGTTACAAGTTCATCAAACAATGATCTCGTGGTGATCATGACATTGTAAGGACGATGACTTGCAGCGCCAGTGTTCACCAAAAACACTATTGAAAGTAGATAAAAACCTTTAGCTCAAAAGTTTAGAGGGAATTTTGAATCAAACTACATATATCAGTCATTTTTATAACTATAAAATTTCAAAAGTTCAAGGTTTAAATATTTTTATTTAAAATTTGAATTTAAAAAAGAATTTACAATTCATTTTACATTAAACCTTCGTTTTTCATGAGCAGTAGAGAGGCTCTTTTGTGAAACGGAGGGATGGCAAGGGCAGACAAGTGGCATGTTGGAGGTGAGGATGACGATAGGCTCTTCTGCACAGGGGAGATGTCAAGGACGGGCAGGACGTTCATGCATGTGAAAGCATTGGAGGAGAAGGGACCAGGGTGCAGGGAGACGTCTGAGAGGTAAAAGGGGTTGAGGGTTGTTGATGTGTATGGGGGCAGGTCGCGGCTTATAAGTGGGGGGAGCAGGGGGGAACTGCAGGATGCGGAGAGGGCTAAGGAGAGAGAGAGAGAGAGAGAGAGAGAGAGAGAGAGAGAGAGAGAGAGAGAGAGAGAGCTATGCCTGAGGAGAGAGAGAGAGAGAGAGCGAGCGCTGTGCAATCAATGGCCGCGGATGAGAAGCTGCAGCACAGTATAAAGGAGGGAGAGGGGGATGCCCATGATCGTCGTCTAGTAGCTGCTGATGCTGATGATCAGCTGTGGGGGAAAGCCTTCAGATGGGAGATCCGGGGAGCCTCGGTGGAGGAGGTGTGGCGCATAACGGGGGACTTCGTACGGGCGGACAGGTGGGTCACAAGCCTGCTGTAGAGCTGCGAGCTGGTGGCAGGCCACGCCAACCAGGCCGGCTGCGTCCGTAAGACCACCGTGTACCCCTCGGCCCCTGGCCAGCCCGCCACCTTAGCCTTCGAGAAGCTTCTCCTCATTGACCCCCCTTCTCAGCACCTCCAATACACCATCCTCCCCGGCGCCACTCTCCCGGGCTTCTCCCTCATGGACGGCTACGTCAGCACCTTCCGACTCATTACGCCTCCCGCTTCGCCCTCCCCCTACCCCCCTCCCGTTGCAGATGCCGGCCCCCCACCTTCCTCCACCCACGTCCTCCTCCATTGGAGCTTCACCTGCAAGCCTTCCGCCGCCCTCACCCAAGAGCAAGCCATCCACACCGCCTTCTCCCTCTATAACACCGCCGCCAATGACCTCAAAGCCCTCCTCTCCTTGCCCGATGATGGTGTCACTCTTCTGGACTAGTTCTAGCGACGTATTATGTATAGCCCATAGCCAAAGTGATAGTGCACCTCAAAGTGTTTTGTCCTAGCATGAAATATTAGGTTTCTAGCTAGTCCTATGCTGCTCATATTGTTACAATGAATGACAACTGGACCATCTCCCCGCACATCCAAATCACCCAATAACTTTCGCAACCTTACCATCATGCTGCCATAGCAGCACCTCTATACTCAACCTCTGTACTCAATAAAGCACTATAGATTGCTTTTTTCTACTCAATGTAACTATTGCACTACCAAGGGAAAACATGAATTCGCTTGTAGATCTATTGTGTGACATGCTACAAACCCAATCTACATCTATATATCCAAACACATGTACATCCTTACATGTCTCATAAAAAATTTCATAATATAAAGTGGGCATTGCATACCTCATTGTACATCTAATTGCATTCAAATGAGACTTTCTAGGCATCTTCATAAATTGACTGACAAGACCAACAACATAGCTCAAGTTTGGCCTTATGATAATTATGTAAATCAAACTCTCTACTATCCTCCTGAATATAGTAGGGTCTTCTATCTCCTCCCCAATATCAGCACTTAACTTTACATTTTGCTCCAATCGTACTAAAAGAGACTTACGTGCTGTCATATCATACTTGAATAACATATCTAAGCCATATTATCTTTGGGATAGCCATATATAATCGTCATATCTGATTACCTCAATACCAAAAAAGTGTCTCAGTTCACCCAAATCCTTCATCTCAAACTTCTTCTTCAAAAAATCCTTAACTTCAGCAATCCCAGTATCATTGTCACCTATAATAATCAAGTCATTCACATAGATGACTATGATGACTAAACCTACATCTCCCTTTCTCACATAAAGTGAGTGTTTAGCATCAAAAACATAAAAGCCAATGTTGACAGGATACTCTATGATCTTGTTAGACCATACTCTAGGTGCTTACTTCAACCCATAGATCACTTTCTTTAACCTACACACATATATGGGATTCTCTAAATCTATGTAACCTACTGGCTACTTCATATACACCTCTTCTTGCAATTCATCATGTAAGAAGGCATTATTGACATCCATGTTGAAGGGCTCTCCTTGCCAGCTCTAACTTCCTTTTGACTTCCTCAAGGGTCTCTTCTTCTCTTGATTGTGTTGCATTTAGCATTATCTTTAAAAAGGGTCTTTGTTATTCCAACATCCTCGTCTCTACGGATGTAGCTTTCCTCTCTCTGCCATTAGGCTTTTGCTCTCTAAAATGGTTAGTTGGTAAGCCAAGTCTTTGATTTTGTCCTCATTCTTGGTTGCCCATTCTTCTACCTTCTCTTTCATTTGCTCCAAAGCTTGATTTTGGTATTGGGCTAGAGTGGCGATTACCTACTCCTACTCCCACCATAATGTATTCATTTGTTCTTTTTCTTGGTTTCGGTACTCTACATGCTCCTTTAGGATTGCCTATTCATGGAGATTTACTTAAAGTTGCTTATGCAGCTATACTAACTTCTTTGTGGCCTCTTTATCTTTTTGTGTTTTTGCCACATGTAGCTCTTTTCTTGCCTCCTCTCTTTGCCTCTTCAATTCCTTGTTTTCTAGCTCTAGGCATCTATTTTCCCTAGAGTTGAAGGCACACATCTCCTCTAGAGCCATATGGTTATTCCTTTTCTCATCATATAGGTCTTTGAGGCTTTCTTTGCCTTGCCTTGCCTTGCCTTTAGGGCCTCTTGTAATGCAATCAATTCCCTATTTATGATAGTCATTACCCTCATTTTCTCTAGCTTACAGGTTGCAAATGCAATCTTTTCTTCTTCCAACTCTACAAATGTGGTCTTTTTCTCTTTAGTCATTCTATCAAGTTGGCTTTGAAGTTCTTTTACTAACTCATCATATTCTTCTATGTTGTACAAGATGAGGGAACCCAAGTAGTTGATACTTATAAGTGGAGTATCTTTAGCCCTTGGTGCAATTCGACATTAGCTCTACTATGCTAGCCTTTTAGTTCCTATAAGGGGGGCTCCTTTCCTTAGTGCATGCACAAGCTCTTGCACTTTGCTCACTAGATGTTGTATGCAGGCCATAGCATTGCTTTCATTGACCGCCCCTTCGATGGTTCCTTGCATTGGGGTGATTGTTGGGATGACCATTACTAGGGGGATTGCATTTAGAGATATAATGAGCGGGGATTACAGGAACATGGCATGGGAACATACCAGTCACACCAATGGTATATAAGGTGTAAGAGGGTATTCTGAGGCATCACATAATTATCAAGAATCTCTCTTTTTCACCTTCACAAGCTTTCATGGCTTCTTCTTCTTCTTCATCTTCATCTTCTTCCTCCCTTTCCTCCCTTTCTCTCTCTTCTCTCTGTCTTTCTCTCTCCTCCTCTTCTTCTCCTGCAGTCCTTCTCTCTCTTCTCTTCCTTAGTTAGGCTAGTTAGGTCTCTTTCATTACAAGTGGTATCAAAGCTTTGATCTTGATCCTTTTCTTTTCCCATAGATTTAGGGTTCTCACAGTTTCTCATAGTTAGAAAACCTCAGTTACATCTCTCTCATAGGTACACAATGAGTACTCAGGCAAGCTGTCAGCCCTCTTGAAGACTATGGCAGCCTTTCTTGGAGCCTTCCCAAGAACCATGGACACATCTGGAGGCGGAAAGATCAATTTGGCAGGTTGTCACTAATTTCCATGTAAGTTTCTTGAGGGTTTTGGGCAAAAGGAGTGTAGTAGAGTTAGAGAAGTCCAAAAGCACAGTTACTTTTTCAAGAGAACCTTCTCTCTCCTTCTTCCTTCAAGTTGCCAGAACCTTTAGCCCCAAGAAGTGTAGAAATCTTGCTTTCCCCTCTTCCACAGCCTGAATGACTTGTCCCAAAGCCTTCCTCCCATCATGCTCAATATCTAGAACAACCATGAGCCCTATCTGACCTGCCTGGAGCCTCCTGTGGATAGCCTGAAAATCATGGTGCATTTTGCGCTGAGTGGCCTTCTCACTCCTCCTACTCCATCTCAGCTCCAGCTCAGCTCTAGCCTTCCCTACTTCATTCTCCAGCCTTTGATACACTTCTGGGCAAGCTTGAGCACGGGTATTGAGGTCCCCTACCAGTCGTTAACAATACCTCAAACCCTACTATGGGCAACAGCCATGTCAGCCATGAAACCTTTAACCAAGCTCATGGCACACTAAAGCCCCTTCAATTTTCTTACCTCGGGAGCCTTGGGAGTAGCCACAAGCTTCAACAATTGAAGATATACGACATTGAAGGCCCCCATACAACCACAAGCTGCAAGAAGAAGGGCAACCACAAATTTCTTGGAGAAGGGCATCCATTAACTCTTCCCCAAGCTTGAATAAGGTATGCCAATCAATTCTTGCTTTCTCTTTTACATCCAATTGTTGAGCTTAGCCACTTGATGAGAGAGATGGAAGAATTGCATGTCTTCTTGCAGTTTGAGAGTGCCACTTGGATTCCCATCCCCATTCCACACCCTTGAAATGCATGCATGGTTGGATGCTCTTTAAATTTCTTTCCCCATTGATCAAGATTTTACTCTAATCCTTAATCTACTCTTATTTTGATTCCTATTGATAAGAAAGAAATTGTAAGAAGGCTAAGTCATGCAATCAGTGAGTCACTGATTTGCAAAGGTAACCCCTTTTCCCATCCCATTTTCCTTATTGATCATGTATATCATGAAAGGCCCAATCCTCAATTTGTAAATGCATATCATGCTGATTGGTTAATAATAAATGTCTGCCATGTATATTCTGGGTGAGAAAAAGCCCGATGCCAGGCGAAGTGGCAAGACAAAAGAGAGGTGACCCCCCTTGCCATCAAAGACCCTGAAGGGGTGCACAACCTGGCCCAGGGGGAACTTTACACACCTCCCGGTGATCCAGAGCCCAAAGGTTCTTGCAGGTGCAGGTACACTTGAATGAATAGCTTGAGCCCTGATCATTTACATCCTCAGCCCTGTACATGTATTGGTAATGACATGTATCACTTGGAAATGTATGGTGGATGCATGCAAGAAGGGCAGGGTATGCAGTCATAAAAATGGTCTCAGCAAGAGAACTATGGATGCAAATGATGTATGTCTCTATGTGTCATTGAGAACTACCATTGAGGCCCTAGATGTATTGAAATAAGCACCTCAGCATTGGGATAATGTATGCTCATTGAAGGAGTCCTTGCAGGGTATTGTAGACAGCCAGTCCCACACAGTCAGCCCGAAAAAGTCAATTACAGCAAAGCCTTCTTGTGTGATTGAGTGTAGGCCCCATAGCTCAATTCAAAGAGGGCATCCCCCTCTTCGATTTGAACCAAAAATCTCCCCATTTTGCCCTACGGTTTGGGAGATACGCTCAATTTTGTGCTCAAAGGTATTGTGGGACAAGCAGCAGTCCCACACAGTCAGCCCATAAAAGTTAATTACAGAAAAGCCCTGATCATTTATTGTCAAATACATTTTTACATAGCCTTGTAAAGGGGATTGAGAGATTTATTTTGAATAAAAAATTTTGGTGATCGGAGCTTCCTAGCTCAAGATATTGCCATTTCTGTAACAAGGGGTCTGGTGGACTGCACTTGGGATGACAAGCCACAAGGGTAAAGCAAAGGCCCAAGAGGACTTCCAGCGTGAAATAAGGGACTCCCATACCTTAATGAATGATCCTAGCTCAGTCGGAGAGGATTTTGCTCAATCGTACTCTATGACAACATGAGACCCGTCATGCCGAACGACATGGAGAGTTGGAACAACGCCATAGGGAGATGGAAAACCACCAACATCATCCTCATTCCGAGATGATGGCCAAGATGGACTTACTCATTGAGCGCATGGGCACCCTCATCCCCGCCATTGCACCCCCCTCGGATCGGACCAAGGAGCATGTCCCTCCCCGTGAGGCCAACCGCCCTCCCCCCTTGGAGACCGAGCATAGCCCACAAGGTTTTGGTGGCACCCATGGCATTCCCCATAGCACTTATGAGATGGATGAGCCCTCCACTCGACATGATGAACCCATCCTTCCCTCCCCCATTATGAATCCTTCAAGCCCATCCTTGGGACCACAACTCCCCCGTAGTAATGGAAGCTATATGCACACTCATGGGAATGGCCAATAAGGGCCTAATGCAAATTTTGGGCAGCATGCACATGGCAGTTTTTGGCAGCATGGCCATTTTGGAGAGCAAGGTCCTAATGTGCAATTTGGTCCTCATGTAATGCATGGGCAACATGGCCCCCATGGAAATTTTGGACAGCCAGGGTTTGGACATCAAGACATGTATGGGCAGCACAACATACATGGGCAGCATGTAGCACATGGCATACATGGACAGCAAGGCCCAAATGATCTGCGTGACAAGATTGTGTTTGTTAAGTTTAATGGGCAGTCCTCATCCCCAGCTAAATTAGAGAAATGGACCTCTGAATTGGAAGCCTATTTTCTTATTTACCCCCGTACCGATGAGGAAAAGATTATTTTTGCCTCCCTTCATCTGGAAGGTTTTGCCCACACATGGTGGAGATTTATTCAAAGAGAAAATCAACAGTTTCATGATTGGAAAGATTTCAAGATGCATATGATCCAAGTTTTTGTCTCCCCAGTAGAGAAAGAAAGTTTGGCTAGGCAATGGTATCGGTTTGATCAGCGAAATCTCATCGTGAGGGAGTATATCAACCAGTTTATCAACCTATCCATGTATGTTGAGGCCATCAGTGTTGATAAGGCCAAATCGCATAAATACATTTATGGGCTAGATGCACATCTCTTAGCTGATGTAATGGCTCAAAAGCCAGCCACCTTGTTTGCAGCCATAGAATTGGCTAAACGATATGGTGAGGGCATGCAGCCCATTGCAGGACAGCAAAGATACCCTATTAGGTAATCCCCATATTTCGGTAATTATCGTAGCAACAATGCAGGGAATGGCAGCCCCAAAATCCCCACTTATCCCACTTTTAATGCTAAAAGGAAATATGGCAGTTTTGGGACAACACCTCCTTCCAAAAGTGACCCAAAGTATGCTGAAAATAAGACACGAAGTGGCTTCAGTCCTAACGGTCAAAAATTCATTCCTCCCGAGGTTGTCAAGGATCGCAAGGCTAAGGGCTTGTGCTTTAAATGTGGGGATAAGTACACGACTGCTCATGCATCCAAATGCCCCTTTAAGAACGCCATTTTCAAGTTTAATAGCATGTATGTGCTAGAAGATAGTGACAAGTTGGAAGAGGACTCACATAACAACTCTCCCATGATGACACTTGCTGAAAATGCTGAATACAAAGAGGATCTTGACACCGATCAGTTTTATGACTCACCGGATGGGTTCCCTTTTGACCCCAGTGGCTGCCTGATGGATGGCATGCATGGGAATGACCCTTTGCACCCCACACTTACCACTATATCAGCTTGCTCGATCTCCATGGATGCATTGACCAGCTCTAGGAGCCTCAACACCCTACGGGTATATGGTAACATTGATGGCAAGAATGTATAGATTCTTATAGATAGTGGCAGCACACACAGTTTTGTGAATAAATTGACTCTTGCACGTTTGACATGTGTTCCTACTGAATTACAACAATCTCTTAGGGTTCAAGTGGCCAATGGAAGTGAGGAAATAAGCTCCCACGTATGCACACAAGTGTCTCTTACGCTGGCCAAAAATTAATTATACAACAAAGGTGGACTTAATTACCCTTGATATGGGCCATGTGGATGTTTTTTTAGGTTGTGATTGGCTGCAGCAGTTGGGAAAAATCTCTATGGATTTCTCTCAGTTGTATATGGAGTTTGTAATGCAGGGTAGCTTGTACATTTGGAGGGCATCAAAGAAATTGCAGATTTTCAGCTTATAATAGCAAGACAACTCAAAAAGGAATTCAGGAAACGCTCACAGATCTTTGTCTTGCATTTGCATAAGGATAATGATGACTAGCACACCTTGGGGAAGAAAAATGCAGCACTAAAAGCACTTTTGGCTGAAAATGAGGACCTATTTCAGCCCCCCACCACTCTCCCACCTCAAAGATCAGTGGTTCACCTGATTGGATTGGAGCCCCATGCCAAGCCCATCAATAAACCCCCATATCGGCTCTCTAAATGTGAGCGAGAGGAAGTAGCTAAGCAAGTTAAGGAGCTCACTGAAATGGGATTCATAGAGCCTAGCTCTTCCCCTTATGCCTCCCCGATTCTATTGGTTAAGGAAAAGGACTGATCCTTCCGGTTGTGCATTGACTACCATGATCTCAATAAGATCACCGTAAAAAATAGATACCCCATCCCTCGAATCGATGACTTGCTTGATGAGCTCAAGGGAGCATGCTACTTCACCAAGATTGATTTGCGATCCGGCTACCACCAAATCACAATGAGAGTGGGTGATGAAGTTAAAATAGCCTTCCGGACTGACTGTGGCTTGTACCATTTCCTTGTTATGCCATTTGGGCTCCCTAATGCCCCTGCCACGTTTTAGAGACTAATGAACAAAATATTGAAGCCATGGCTTTTCTAGTTTGTGTTGGTATTCTTTGATGATATAATCATTTTTACAGCAAGTCACTGCATGAGCATTTAAAGTATGTCAGACAAATTTTTGATATACTAAGAGAGCACCTATTATTTTCCAAGGAAAGCAAGTGTGTCTTTATGCAAACAGAGGTTGAGTACTTGGGACACATTGTTAGTGAAAAAGGCATCCAAGCTGACCCTAAGAAAGTGCAGTGTGTTTGAGATTGGCCCACACCCACTACCACTACCTCCTTGCGTAGTTTTCTTGGCCTCTCCTCTTTTTATTGGAGATTTATTCACCATTATGCCACAATTGTAGCACCATCAACTGGCAGGCTGAAAAAAGAGGCCTTCTTATGGGATGATTTAGCTGATCGCAGTTTTTAGCAGCTGAAAGAATTGCTCACTTCAGCCCTCATCCTCGTATATCTCGACTTTTCAAAGGATTTTACCATCCAATGTGATGCTAGTGGACGGGGTATTGGTGCAGTCTTGTTGCAAGAACATAGTGTAATAGCATTTGAGAGCCAAAAATTGGATGATAAAGAGACAGAGTTGCATGTCTATGATCAGGAGATGTTGGCAGTCATTCATGCTATTAAAAAGCACTACTTGTATGGTAGTAAATTTAAAGTGACAAGTGACCACCGTTTGCTCAAATACTTCTTGACTCAGCCCAACCTCACTCCCAAACAATGTAGATGGGTAGCTACCCTACAGAACTATGACTTTGAGATTACCCACATCCATGGCAAGGACAATGTAGTGGATGATGCACTCTCTTACATGTGGGCATGCAAGGTTTCATCTATCATTGAACTCCACCATGATTGGATTGAAGAGCTCCAAGAGGCCTACTTGCTTGATGCTAAATTCAGCCCTCCTTTTCAGAAATTACAGCAAGGTGTTATGGATGACAACTCTCAATATCAGCTCCACAATGGTCTCATTTGGATCCATGGCCGTATCGTAATTCCCCATGCCTCTCCTTTTACTCAAAGGATCCTTGAAGAGGTGCATTCTTCATCGATTGCTAGCCACTTAGGGGTCTTCAAAACATATGATTGCATTATTTCAAAAAGCTTCCATTGGAAAGGCCTATGGCGAGATGTTAAAAACTTCATGTCTAGATGTGTGCCTTGTTAACAAAATAAAGATAGCACTCTTAAATCGAGTGAATTATTGCAGCCCTTGCCTATCCCCAAAGGAAAATGGACCCACATTACCATGGATTTCATGACCGGTTTACCTACAACCAAGAAGGGTTGGAATAGCATCTATGTAGTAGTTGACCAGCTTACTAAAGCAGCCCATTTCATCCCTACAAAATCTCAGTTTACAGCATCTCAAGTTGCCATTCAGTTTATGGAGCATGTATTTAAGTTGCATGGCTTACCCCATGTCATAGTACATGATCGGGACACGAAATTTATGAGTCAGTTTTGGTAGACAATTTTCAGCTCCATGGGGACCAAATTGGCTCCATCTACAGCCTATCATCCACCACAAATGGATGGGCAGACCGAGCGAGTCAACAAGTGGCTTGAGACTTATTTGCGACATTTTTGTCATGATGTGCAGAATTCTTGGGATGTATGGCTGCATTTGGCTGAATTTTCTTACAACAACTCCACTCATTCGAGCATTGGAGTCTCCCCCTTTGAAGCATTGTATGGTTATCGGGTGCCCCTCCCTACCGTGATCTTCAATGAAAAGCTCAACCCCCTTGGAAAAGAAGAGTTGGACCGCATGCAAGCTTTACTTCAACAATGCAAGGCAAATCTCAAAAGGGCTCAAGAGCACATGAAGCTCCAAGCTGATGCAAAAAGGAGACCCCTTGACTTTCAAGAGGGTGAATTGGTACTCCTCAAGGTCCCTAAGTCCCGTTATGCTACACTAAAGGATGGTTCTTGCAACAAGTTGGCACACCGTTACTATGGGTTCTACACAATCATTAAGAAGGTCGCGGAATTGGCCTACCATCTCCAATTCCCTCCCACTACTAAGATCCATAATGTCTTCCATGTGAGCCAATTGAAACCTTTCATTGGCACTCCCAAAGATCATGTAGAGGAGCTACCCCCCATAGATGCGGAGGGCCTTATTCAGTATATTCCTGAAGCGGTCCCATTGGGCTGCGTGAAAAGCAACTCTGCACCCATTCTATTCATGAATACTTGATCAAATAGTAAGGCCTACCAACATAGGAAGCTTCTTGGCGCCCAGGAATGAGTTTCCACACCTCAAGAAGGCCGTATTGGCTGGAACTTAACCACACTTGACACCTGTTTTGGGCTGCAGCCTGCATCTAGAAAGCCAACTGTTTTGCATCAATTTTAATCCTGACCCATTTTCAGTCCCATTTCCCATACACGGCTTGAAATCACACCTCAAGGGCTCCGCGGCAACATCTCATTTGCCCCGATCGGGGTTTCCTAGAGGAAGTTATGGCTGTTTTTCTCTAGCCATACTATCTTGGACAACACACTAGTTACTTCTGGAGCCATCTATTTTGCAACAGTTTTGGTCCTGATGTATTTGCAACCCCCCTTCACCCACATGGACTGAAAGTACACCTTGTGGGCTTTGTGTAACGACGCCTCGAAGTTTCTTACACAAAGTTATGACCGATTTTCTGTAGCAGACCCCTACAGGACAACATCCCTTGTTTTTTAGGACAAAAACTTTATGAGACGGGATGGTTTGTAACGAACGGGGATGACGGGAATATGGCATGGGAACATACCAGTCACACTGACGGTATATAAGGTGTGAGAGGGTATTCTCAGGCATCACATAATTATCAAGAATCTCTCTTTTTTACCTTCACAAGCTTTCATAGCTTCTTCTTCTTCCTCCTCTTCTTCTTCTTCCTCCCTTTTCTCCCCTTCTCTCTCTTCTCCTTGTCTTTCTCTCTCCTCTTCTTCTCATGCAGTCCTTCTCTCTCTTCTCTTCCTTAGTTAGGCTAGTTCGGTCTCTTTCATTACAAGAGAGGCCTTACCATTGCCTTTTACCATTAGGCTTTGCCTTTCTCTTCTAGTACTGCACTTGTTCTTGGAATGTCCTCTATGTGGGCTCATCATAGGCAACTCTGATTATTAGGCAAGTATTGGAGTTCATATTTATCATTTTGTTCTACCCTCGCTTCAACCCTTGCCATAGTGCGGGGTTTTACCTAAGCTATTCTCTCCCAATGAAAATATCAAAGGAGTTGATATTAACATGGTTAGCTTTTACTTATATGAAGCAAGATTCCACATGATAGTCTTTGTGGATACTTTGTGATTCTATGGTGGTTGCTCATTGTATTGCTTTTCATCAACAAACATAACATAGTTGGTGCTCCACATGATACACATTGTCATTGCACAATATGGAAACTTTATGATCAAATGGATAAGCCCGAAGCATTACTAATGTCAATCTTCTAGTTGCACTTGAACTGTGAGGACTTCCTATGAATGCTCTTGGGTAGTCCATCTATTCATGGCATCCATGCTCTACCTATACAATTGTGCATATGATAATGTTGCATCTTCTTCTCTCAAGTATGTGGGAGAGACTGATGGGCTCATGGTTGAGAGTTCATTGATCTTATCCTCAATGATAGGTTCAACATCTCAAAAGTGAGCTTGTACTTCCTTTATCCATTCCTTGATCTTATCAACAATCTTTTTTGTTAGTTGGGGTCAAGGAACTCTCCAACCTTAGCACTTCCTTTCTCCCTCATCTTAGGAGTAGAAATTTTTGATTTTGCATCAGTAACCTGCTTTCCCCTTATTGAGGTGGTCACACTCTCTGGTTTGAGGGTTACTTTTGTCTCCGTCCTCTTTTTTCTCCTTCACATGTTCTTCTTCCCTATAGAGGCTGCATCTAGGTTGCTAGGTCTAATTAATGAGATACCAATCTAATTTGTTTGGGCTCATGTCACGCCATTTATGGGAATGGGTGTGGCATCATTGTTAGGCGACTCAACACAAAGAGTGTGACTAGCATAGATGGTACAATTGCCAAGCTAGTGGAAGGTTTTTGCCTAGGGCAATTAGTGAAAAGATGTGTAACTCTGCATTTGGGGAACCTCAAGTCAACCTTCTCTCTATTTTCTCGCTCCTTCTTAGGGTGGCGAGATGAGATATGCCCTAGATGGCCATATGTCCAACATACTATGGCCTCATGGTTCTAACCTCCTCCTAGGCCTCTACCTCTTTCTCTACCTAAATCTATGACCGGCATAGGCCTAAATTCCATTAATATGGAGTTACTCTCCTCATTTTAAGAGATATAAGGGTTCACATATGAGTCTTCCTCTAGTGGTTCCTCTACAAAGTGCACTAGAGTGTCACTTATTGGTGTGGATAGGTCACTATAGGTCCTGGCAGTCTAGGGATTCCTGTTGGATTGATGTCAATCCTTGGAGTGTCTAGCTTTGATTTGTTAGGTGTGGGTAAAGCCAAAGGGGCTTCCTTTTCGAAGTAAGGCTTCCTAACTCCTAGATAGTATGGCTCAGCATAGCGTCATGCCCAAACGTTTCACAATTGGCACAAGGCCGAAATCTAGGATCAAGATATTTAGATGGTAAGTGGTTCCCTCCATAATGCACACACACCACACATGAGACCATACTTGCCTTCGTATTGACTTCTGCAGTTTGGTCAACTTAGACTTGAGCTCAGCTATCACTTGGGTCTGGTCTATATTATTTCCTTTATATTGCTCACTAGGGTCTACGTGTTGTGGTTCTCTTAGCATTTCTAAATGTGTTTCTCCCTGCTCCCTTGCTATGTAGCCCTAGAGCTTCTCTTTCTAAGCAAAAGTCATCCACCATATGGCCTCCTCAAAGATGCTTGCAAGCACATCCCTTTCTATGTTTGAGTTGCTCACTAAGGTTGTTTGAGTTGCTCACTAAGGTCTTATAGAGTTCTTCATTACAAATCTCATTAATGAATATGGTGGAGACTGCTTTCTCATTGGGTCACTCAACTACAAGTATCCTCTTGTAGAGACTCTTCACGTGTGTGATATAGTCTCATATGTCCTCTTTGTCTTTTTGGTTGACATTCAAAGTATCCTACCTCTATGAATCTCTTGATAAAGAGATAATTTAGATGGGTGAGGTTATTGTGTTTGATATTATCTAAATTGGTAAACCAAGTCTATTCCTTGTCTCCGAAGAAAAAATTGAATGCATGTGCTCGTTGATGAGTAGGGTCCATGAGGTTGTTAGCCTTGCACACTTGCTCAAACTACTTGATGAAGTTGTAGGGGTCATTACTTGCTTCATATTTATTGAGTTTCTTGGCCACTATGAGTATCTTCATTTGGCTCTTGCTATTTGGGGTGACTCCTCCTAGCCTAGCAAGCAATGAAGCTACCAAGGCTGCCCCACTTTGCTCGGTGTTTGTATTATCTAGCAATCATTTTGTGAGAAGCTCACTCACTATAAGGTTGGCTTCTAAGGCTCTCTTCCTATCAACATTGCCTTTCATTCTTTCTCTAATTAACATGGCTAGGATCTTGTGAACCTCATTGAGCTCTCTCTCTTGGCACAACCATTGAGCCCTTTTCTCATGGCTACAACCGTTGAGCCCTTTTCTCATGGCTACAATCGTTGAGCCCTTTTCTCATGGCTATAGCTAGCTACTATGCACTATAGTGTGATTCATACTAGTCTCCCCTCCTCCTCAAGGTCCACTACAAAGTAGCAGTAGCAGTAGCAGTAGCAGTAGCAGTAGCAGTAGCAGTAGCAGTAGCAGTAGCAGTAGCAGTAGTTGTAGAGCGTAGTAGCAGTAGCAGTAGAGCAATAACAGTAGCAGTAGCAGTAGAGCAGTAGCAATATAAGTAGCAGTAGTACCAACAACAGTAGTAGCAGCAATAGCAGTAGCAGTAGCAGTAGCAGTAGCAGTAGCAGTAGTAGTAGCAGTAGCAGTAGCAGTAGTAGCAGCAGCAATAGCAGTAGCAGCAGCAACAGCAACAGTAGCAGCAGCAGCAGCAATAGTAGTATTAGTAGTAGTAGTTATTGTTGTTGTTGTTTTTTTTTTTCTTGTTTTCTTATTTATTGTAGTGGTAGTAGTAGTGGTAGTGGTAGTGGAGAGAGATTTGTTAAAGAAAATGAGAGAGGGAGAGGGAGAGAAAACGAAAGAAGGAATGAGAGAGAGGGAATAAACATACAATATAATAAAGAAAGAGAAAGAGAGAGAGAGAGATGGAAGGAGAGAAGAGAATGAATGGATAAAAAACAAAGAGAGAGTGGTGGCAAGGTTCGATGAGGTCCAGTGCAATACCACGAGATGGAAAACACTTTGACATACATTAATTTGTGGGTGGACAAAGACTTTACGTAGAAATCCCTTCTCAAACAATTTAAGAAAGTAAAAAAGAATGATAGCAAAAACAAATTGTTTGTCGTAACGTGGACCAAATGGAAAAGGATGAAGGTCGTGATGTTCAAGATCGCGTGACGTATCTTAATCAGCATGTCCCATGTCCTTGCTCTCAATGTAAGTTGGCATATAGACAAAAACGTCGATTGTCTATAGAACACGTACGATACTTTTGCGAGTTTCAATCTGAGATCATTGATCAGGCGATCTCAGATTTTGAGCAAATGGTAAGAAAAGTGCATATCAATCATGCATTGTATTCGCAAGATAATTGAATACCACATACAAAAACATTGGATGTGGCTGGCAAATTTTCTATCCAAGGAGGTGATGTCTCATCCCAAGGAGGAGTGCATCCTTTGTGGCCAGTTAGAAGAGTTTATAGGTGTGCGATGGATGGAACGCTTGAGCCAATTTACCACTTGGAAGGTACTACCCAATCTATACCGTCAATACCAAAAGAGACATGCAACCTTCCAAACTTACCTACAATCTTGGAGCATGAGATGGAGGAAATGATCGATGCATTGATGCCCATGGATGTCAAGACTTCTGATTCGCTTAGAGAGGAATCATCCATACCATTATATGATAGGTGACTCAACTCTCTCTCCAAGAAGAGAAGCTCTTGAAAGCCTATAAAAGAGGAGGCTCTCTTTGAGTGTGAGGGAGGGGTGAAGGAAGCATCACTTTGCAAGTTCCAAGAGGAAAAGAGAAGGTACAAGTGTTGCGGAAGCCCTACTGAAATTAAGTGTTGCGGAAGCCCTGTTGAAATCAAGTGCTGTGGAAGCCCTGCTCAAATCAAGTTCGAAAAGGAGAAGAGAAGGTGCAAGTGCTGCAGAAGCTCTGCTGAAATCAAGTGCCAAGAGGAGAACCCTACACATATTATGTAGGAGAGATGGAGACTCAAAAATGATTAAAGGTGCCAGCTTCCAAGTTGTGCAAGTATTAGCGGTTGTATACCGTGCAAGGAACTGTGAACTTGTTTCCAAGATCTACAAGTAAGAACTGGCTTATGTTTAACGGAGGAGCTTGCTCCTTGTCAATAATATAACTCCACAAGGGGGGGGACTAGCCCATCTTCCAGTCCTAATGTGTTGCCAATTTCTCTAGTATTGCTCTCTCTCTCTCTCACTACATCTTTCTTTTCTCTTATCTATTCTCCCTCTATGCCAACATAATATTTGCTATATATATATTAAGTATATAAGAAAGTCGAGCATGTATCTCGGATCTTATAGCAGTGGTATCAGAGGAGGTCTCTTTGCTTTTCTCAAAGTAAAGGTGATCCTTGGTAGAAGAAGGTAAAGATGGCAACAAGTGAGGAATCACCTACAAGTGAGCAATTACATGCTCAATTGACAGAGTATCGTAGCTTGTTGGAGATTCCCGAAGATGTCCATAAGACAGCTTTTCATACGACATTTGGACTATATGAGTTCTTAGTCATGCCATTTGGTTTGACTAATGCACCCGCCACATTCAATCGAATGATGGAGAGAATTTTCAGACCTCACTCAAAGTTCATAGATGTCTTCTTTGATGACATTCTAATATTTTTAGGTCTGAAGAAGAGAATAGAAAACATATATCTATTGTTTTTCAAGAGCTTCACAAGCATAGAATACAAGTCAATGCTAAGAAGAGTGAATTTTTTTCTTTCGGAAATTCAGTACTTAGGCCATATTGTTTCTCACAATTTGGTGAGAATGGATCCTGAGAAGATTCGAGCCATTTTTGAATGGCCTACACCTACTTCTGTACATGAAGTTAGAAGTTTCTTGGGCCTATGTTCATACTATAGGAGGTTCATACGAGGTTTTGCGTATGTTGCATCTCCTCTACATGACCTTACTAAGAAGTGAATGCCTTTTTGCTGGGGATCAAGGCAACTACAAGCCTTTGAAAGAATTAAGTTTCTTGTGACTCAAGAACCAGTTCTCATAGTTCCGAATCTTCAAAAACCTTTTGAAGCTCACTACGATGCTTCTGGGGATTGCATTGGAGCTGTGCTTAACCAAGAGTATCATGTAGTAGCATTTGAGAGCCGATGCCTCAAGGACCATGAGCTACATGCTCCAGTATATGAGAAAGAGCTTATGGCGGTGGTACATGCTCTTCAAGTATGGAAACACTATTTACTTGGTGCAGATTTTGTTATTAAAATAGATCACCAAAGTCTAAGATACTTCCTCACTCAGAAGAAGCTCTCAGAGAAACAGATGCGTTGGGCAAATTTCTTATCTATGTTTCATTTTCAAATCCTTCACACATCTGGAACTAAGAATGTGGTAGTAGATGCTCTATCATGGCGACCTCGAGTGAATGCAATCACAACTATTTACCATAACGAGTTCATGGATTTACCCAAAATGTATGCAACTGATTCTGACTTCTCAACCATATGGCATCTAATTTGGGTCAGTCGATTACACCTTACTCGATTCGAGATGGTTATTTGTATCATCATCAAGAAATTTGTGTAGCATTACCATTGTGACACAAGGTAATGGATGAAGCACATGCATCTCCATATGCTGGACATAGGGTTATTCTACCCACTACTCAAGCATTGGAAAACTTAGAGCTAACATTGAAAGATATGTCCACGAGTGCAAGATATGCCAAAATATAAAGTATGACAAGCATAAACCACCTGGTCTACTGAATCCATTACCTATTCCCAACAAGCCTTGGGAAAGTATAGCCATGGACTTTATCATGGAGCTTCTTCGCACACAAGCAGGCAATGATGCAATCTGGACTATCATTGATAGATTTAGAAAGCAAGCTCACTTTATACATATGCGAAAGATAATCAAAGCCGATCATATGGCTAAGCTATTCATTGCTCATATTTTCAAGCATCATGGCATGCCTAAGTCCATTATAAGTGATCGAGATCCCCGCATGACCAGCCTCTTTTGGCAAGCTCTCTTCGAGAACCTTGGGACAAAGTTAAATTTTTCATTGTCTTATCATCCTCAAATGGATGGGCAGAGTGAAAATGCTAATTCTATTATTTTGGACCTTTTGAAATCCTATGTCTCTGATAATCAAAGAGAATGGGAAAAGTATTTGCCTTTACTAGAGTTTGCATATAATAATACGGTGCACTCTAAAACTGGTAAGGCACCCTTTGAGATCATCTATGGTAAGCCTCATTTACCACCCATTCTTATTACGAAGGATAAGATCTTTGCAGCAGATGAGTTTATTAGAGACATTGATACAACTTTCACTCGCTATCCAAAGGACACAAGAGAAGCATAAATGCAAAGCAGAGAAGCATAAATGCAAAGCAGATAAGCATCGTCGTAAGTTAGATCTCAAGTTGGGATAGTATGTTCTTCTTAAGTTTGAGAAGGCTCGCTTGAAGAAGCAAAAAGGTCAAAAGGGTAAAGTGGTTAAGCTTTCTAATCGCTTATTACGCATTCTTTATTTAATAAGCAATCAATTTAGTGACATTTCTAATAACAGATAAGATAAACTATGTGACTTTTTGTTTGGATCTACCAAGTCATTGGAACATTCATAATGCTTTTCATATAAGGTTTCTACGTTCCTATATTGGAGAACCTCCAATGGAACCAATCAAGGAAGATTTACCTGACATAGAAGAAACATAAGAGTTTCTTGTACGTGAAAGAATTTTACACCATCAGGACAATACTCTTAAGGTCAAGGAAGGTATTATGAAAGTATCTGGTTAAGTTTAAGAATTATCCCCCATTGGATGCTCAGTTTATGACTGAGAGAAAACCACAAGACTTTCCAGATCTTCTTAAGGACTATATATCCCCTCTATAGTTGAGGTCAACTGTTTAGAAGCCAAAGGGATGTCACTAAATTGATTACTTATTACACATTATCTATTTAATAAATTCATGTTAATAAATTAATGACTCACTTTTCTTTAAGTGTTGATGATGATCTAGCATGGCCATGAGACCATTTAGAGACCAGTATTCCTAGTGCATCACTTAATGGGGTGATCAGAGTACTGTGATGGGGATATTTGGTTTAGGCAGTACAAGTTATGAAGGGGAAAAGAAGTGTCCGCCAAGTGTAAGAGTGTACACAAGAACCAAGGAGTTACACCTAAATGAAGATGGATTGAGTTCTAAGAAGAGGAAGTGCATTAACATTGTGTTATGTATTTATGTGTGCATCCAGGGACGCTTGGGAATGTTTACTTGTGTGTAATAAGCATTGCATTCATTTGGGGTCATCCTCTCCCCTACAAGTCAAGGTTTAAGGTCTTTTCTTTCATTAAGAAAGATGAGAGAGGGAATTCTCTCACTAAGAAAGACGAGAGACATGATCCTCTGGAAGTGAGGAGAGAAGTGATTTTCTCTTTCTAAGGTCTAAAAATGACACAAGATTTTGTGTGGAATTCAATCTTAAGGTTGAGGCCCAAGGTAATCTAATGAACTCTCCTTATCTATGACTCAAAGTGGTTGCATGGACCACAAGTTAAGAGTACATTTTAAAACTTTATTTTTTTGGAAAATCCATTTTTAAAATATTTCGCAATAGAAAAACGATCTCTAAAAACGGGTCGCGAGGGTTATCGAAAACAACGAGATCTACAACTTTTGTGTTGGACGTTTTTTCATCCAAACAACGCACAAATAGATATCTCGAAATTAGTACTGCAGAGTGGAACAACCACATCTTGCATGAAGTGAAAGGTGAGAAGGATCGAAGCTTGCACTCGAGAGCTATGGCAGGAGAGCAAGAGCAAGAAAGAGAGAGACAAGAAATGGGAACTCCAACAGTCACAATGTGTGACCGGGCCTTCCTTTATTCAAACTGTCACTAAAAGAATAAAGAATAAAGTGACGGTGATGGGCGTCCGCCACCTGCAGTGTATAGTGGCGGTGACTATCAGTGTAGTAATACACGGGCGGCTAGGCGAAGGCGCCTTTACCCCCAACATGAAGAAAAACTCAACTCTCTCTCCAAGAAGAGAAGCTCTTGAAAGCCTATAAAAGAGGAGGCTCTCTTTGGGTGTAAGGGAGGGTTGAAGAAAGCATCACTTTGCAAGTTCCAAGAGGAAAAGAGAAGGTACAAGTGCTGGGAAGCCCTGCTGAAATTAAGTGTTGTGGAAGCTCTGCCAAAATCAAGTGCTGCGGAAGCCCTGCTGAAATCAAGTTCCAAGAGGAGAAGAGAAGATGCAAGTGCTGCGGAAGCTCTGCTGAAATCAAGTGCCAAGAGGAGAGCCCTACGCATATTGTGTATGAGAGACGGAGACTCAAAAATGATTAAAAGGTGCCAACTTCCAAGTTGTGCAAGTGTTAGCCGATTGTATACCATGCAAGGAATCATGATCTTGTTTCCAAGATCTACAAGTAAGAACTGGCTTATGTGTAATGGAGGAGCTTGCTTCTTGTCAATAATATAACTCTACAAGGGGGGGGGGGGAATGGCCTATCTTCTAGTCCCTAATGTGTTGCCAATTTCTCTACCGCTCTCTCTCTCTCACTACATCTTTCTTTTCTCTTATCTATTCTCCCTCTGTGCCAGCATAATATTTGCTATATATATATTAAGTATATAAGAAAGTCGAGCGTGTATCTTGGATCTTATAATAGAGATCTTTTCCTAGTATGGAAAAACTTCTCAATATGCCAAGTTTTCTTACAAAAGTCATAAACTATGCTCTTCTTCCCTTTCACATAGAGGAGTTGTTGGTTTCCTCTTGGGGTGCTTGTTTCTCCCTTGCTCTTGATCTTCTTTTCCTCTTCTAGGAGAGAGGCTTTGATATCCACAAGCTTAAGCTTTGGCATGTTAATTAATGTGGTAGACACATGATCAAACTTAGGTGGAAGACTCTTGATAAGCACTCCAATGCAAATGTCTTCATCCATCTTCAAGTTGATTCCTGCAAGTTGTATCGACAAGCTTTCCATATAATTCAAATGAGTTACAAGTGAGGTACTACCTTTTATATCAAACCTAAAAATTTCAATCAGTATACTATATTTGGAGGATTTTGAGTGAGCTCCAAACATGGTTTCTAATCGATCCCATGTTGCTTGAGAGGTTTCACAATCGTCAACATGATGAATGTAGCTGTCATCAAGTTCGAGCTTGATAATAGCTTGAACCTTATTATCATTTTTTTCCCATATGATTGAAAGTGTAGCTTCCCTTGGTTTCTTCTCTTGACCACTTGTGATTGACCACAAACCTTTCTTCATCAGGATCAGTTTGCCATGTATGGAATCCGACATCATTGAATCGAACTCTCGGTGAGTCCTTGCCCATGTTGAGGTTGTAAGATCAGCAGCAAATTAGCTCCAAAAATTTCACATTTTAGTAGCAGAATGGTTGAGCACAAGTGCCAAGAAGCACTAGGTGATTAGTATCAAGAGATACTAGGTGACTAGTATGCCCTTTGAACTTGACATCTTCAAGGATATTTGAGGTCTTCAAGATCTTGCAGGTTCGAGTCTTCCCCTCGATTTGATGTTGGAGTAGCACAAAAAATCAGATTTGATCAGAGGCAAAGGTAATTGTGTCAAATGACACAATGAAAAGAGTCACTATATCAGTGTCAAGAGACAGTATGCTTAACTATACTTCAATCTTGCCAAAAAAATCACCAAGATCTCCCCTCCTCAATGATTTGTTAAGAGAATGTATGCCAAATCCAATGATATTTGAGTGTAATACTGTGGCTTGAGTGGCAGAGGAGAAAATGAAGTATAAGCTTGAAGTTGAAAGAGCTATGGCTTCTTTGTTAGGGTTATAACAGGTGCTTGTGTTTTCAGTTCGTGTAGCATGTAGACTTGATCATTTTCCAAAATTTTTACATGGATAGAAAGCCTACCCCATGTTAGTCATCAAGATCATGGACTGTAGGTGCAACGTCAGTAGTACGATAGGTCACAGGCGCATTTTGGCCAGTAGGCTAGTACATGCGCAATGTTGGAGTAGTTAGTGCACAATGTCATACTTTGAGAATGTAGGAAGGAGCACCCTGAGTCAAGGAAGAGTTCCCCAGAAAAAAGCATGAGTTGAAATGGCATGATTTGAGAGATACAAGCCCTCCAATGAAGGTGGATGGCTATGGAGGTAGGTGAGAGATTTATAGGAAAGTGGAGCGAGCCAAAAATTCAAATTGGAATGACCCAATCAGTGGCCTAATGACTCACTAGCTTGAAACCTTCTTTGATACCATGTGAAAATATTGAGGATGAATGCTAAGGTGGATCAGTGATGAGCAAATAGATAATAGCATATAATGAGGCATAAGTAATGACAAAGAAGAACAACTTATATTATCCAAGCATAATGCAAGTACAACTAAATGATAATGATATATAAAATGAAGATGAGTGCCTTTTATAGGCTTATAGTAGGTGGTATTGGTAGGTGGAAAGTAACCATGGTATTAATCAACTGTGGTTTTAATAAACCATGCATACATGACCTAGTCTAAGGCTTTATTTGCAATGTGTTTCTTTGCCTTGTTGTTCCTTACAAAGAGGCTATAGTGAATGTGATTGCACATTTCTCAACAGCATTAGTGGTCTCATCATCTATAAGGGCACAATCTGAGTTTTTAAAAAACCTCCTTGTTATTGAGTTCTTGACGCACTAGTTGTTGAAGGCATTAAGATTGAAAGGGTCTTTTCTACCACTTGCATAATCTCTCATTATTAGCTCCATCCTTTCTTGCATGGATCCTAAGCCTCCCCCCCTCCCCCCTTGATTCTACCCTAGTCTCGAGGACCTCTCACTGCCATTGATGCACCTAGCTCTTATGGAAAATTACTTGAGTTCATTAGCAAGTCCAATCCCATCTCTTTATACACCAACCTTGTAGCTTAACATCTGATGCATTGTCTCCTGGTTAGATCCTACTTAGCTAAACTCAAAAGATCATAATGATGATGATTTGCTCTACATTTTTTCCATTATTATAGCTATTAAACTGTCCATTGACATGACGAGAACTAGATAGAAGGTCATTTGTGAGGGATATCATACCTTCTAACATGCCAAATTTCATAGCTACTATAAGATATCGGATTCAAATTCTTTAGTGGTTCCCTTTACCACGATTAGTAAACCTCAACTTGCTTCCTCAAAATTGATAGATGCACTTGCAACAGTAGGAGTAGATGATCATGAACAAAGTTATACTAGTATAAGGGGTTGGTATAGTGGTAGCCCTATAGTAGTGGGTAGGTTACGATTATACAAAGGCATGTGTACCTTTGTAGAAGTAGCAGAAGAATCATGATAGCAAGTGAGGTGGGAATTTAATAGAGGCAATGTATGGGGATGCCACCACCCACACACACTCTCTCTCTATGGAGGCTCTATTTAGAGAGAGAGAGAGAGAGCAAAGTGTGAGCTATAGCTTTATACTAAGTGCTCTAAATGTGAGAGCTTTGATTTCAGAGAGAAGAGAGACCCTCATCAAATAGAAAAGAAAACCATTTTAAAAGAATTACTATAATTAGGCTCAGGGATAATCTTTCATTTACCATGTAGGTTTGGAAGATTTATCAATTATAATTTTTATTATATTTTATTATGATAGATGTGATAAGTAGAGGAAAGGGGGGGGGGGGGATTTCAAACCCATGTGGATAAACAAAAAAAGAAAGGTAAGAAAAAACACAAGGGCACCCCTTTCTAGGGTAGATATAAAGAAAAATACCTTGTACTAATTCAAAAGTAATGAAAAACAAAATGTGTGGTAACGCCTACAAAGAAGGCCGCTAATCATATGAAAAACACAAATGAAAAGAAATAGTTGTGCATAATGCCCCCTACACTAGAATATTTCGTGTTCACACACACACACACACACACACACACACACACACACACACACACACACACAACTCATGCATTCTAATCTATAGAATCTACACTATACTTAATATAATCTATACTTTATTATATTATTTTTTGTGTAGGTTCAAGAAGCTGCAAACCTCCAAAGGGCTTCCTAAACCTACCCTCCTTTCCAAACCTTCCCTTTTTAATTAAAACCCTCTCTCTCTTACGTGTAATATCTCCCTCTCTCTTTCCCCTCCCCTTTTAAATTAAACCTCTCTCTCTCTCTCTCTCTCTGTTAGATTAAAATTTTTAATTAAAAATTTTCTCTTTTTTGACCTCCTTTTATTAAAAATTTCTAAACTTGCTTTTCTTTTCCATTAAATATGTTTAAAAAAGTATTTAATTTTTTAACATAGTTTTTTGCATACTTTCAAAGAGAGTAGAAAAAGAAGAAGAAGAAGAAGAAGGGGGGAACACAGAGAGAGAGAGAGAGAGAGAGAGAGAGAGAGAGAGAGAGAGAGAGAGAGAGAGAGAGAGAGAGAGAGAGAGAGAGAGAGATTGTGTGTATTATATAGAGAGAGGAAAGATAAAATTTGAGAGAGAGGGAGAAGAGAAAAATGAAGAAAGAGGAGAGAGATAAAAGGAAAAGATAGAAGAGAGAAATTTAAAAAAATAGGGAGTGAGGGGAGAGAGAGAGAAGAAGAAGAAGAAAAGAAAAAAGAGGAGAGAGAAAAAAGAGAGAAGAGAGAGGAAGAAAAAACTATGAGAGAGAAATGGGGAAAATAGGAGAGAGAAAAAAGGAAAGAGAGAGAGGGAGAAAAAGATGAGAGAGAGGGAGAGGAAAGAGAAGAGAGAGGGAACAAAGATTGAGAGTAAGAGGAAAGAGAGAGAGGGGTGAGAAGAGAAAAAATAAAATAACTCTACAAACCTTCATAAAAAGCAAAAGAGAATTTGCACAACACAAGATAAAAAGACTAATTGGGTGCAATCTCTCCCCATACCTTGTGTGAGCGCTTCACAAGGCATGTATTTATAGATTTATTTATCTTTAAGCTTAAAAATAGCCCACTTTACAAATAGCATGCTTTTGCTTTTGTGTTTGCTTTTGCCCAAATATAAAGTAAGGCATTTGGACGTCCAAAAGTCAGGCTATGCCCAAATACAAATATCAGATAATGAAATATTTAACGGAGTGCCTATGCACGTACAAGATAATAAATATTTTGTCAAGCACTTTAATAAATAAGCATGCTTAAATAAATATTGGCACCAAGCCTTTAGTGATAAGGCATGCACCATCAAAAATAGTAATTCTTCTAGGCATTTGGATTCATGTCATCGCCCGGTGCTATCCAATGCCATTGCTGCCTACTCTACACACAACTGAAGTAGCATTCACAATTGTTAGAAAATAACTAAATAAAACCCAACAAAAGTGAATACCTAGTAGTCTTCAACTACAAAATAATTAAATAGGGTGGAACTCTGTCCTAAGCTTAATTTAATTCAAGTGTGCACTCTAAACTCATAAACGTAAATTAATTTGATATGTATTTTATGGAATCACCTGCTATGAAATCACTCACGTGCACATTAAATTAATCTGATGCCCGAAAAGGATAGGTGTCTCCATAAACTTCTAACACAAGGAATCCACCTTGTGTACGAGCCTTGGCAAATAAATATAATCTCGTAATCCACCATGGAATATGCCTCCTTGCATCATGCCCCCCTAGGGTGGGATAGCAATTGTCCTCAATTGCTATTAGCTCAATGTGGAGTGAGTAGTGAGGGGTAAGCACTTAGGTCGCGGGCATACATCCATTGAGCCTCTTCAACAGGATGATTTTTAAACTTAACCAAATATCTAGAATATCTACGGTGAGTTCTAGGGGTCATAAAGTTAATGTCTAAAATAGTTTCAAGTTCAAGGATTTCAGTTTCTTCTTCTAACAAATGAGGGTTTTCATAGACAGGGTGGACAAGTAATTGGCCTCTAAAAGGTTGTAGCAAATTGATATGAAAAGTATTATGGATCTTCCAATGTTTGGGTAGTTTTAATTTAAATGCATTATCATTGATCTTGTGGATTATTTTGAAAGGTCCATAAAAACTAGATGCTAATTTAACAATAGGGTGTTTCTCAACACTTTGCAATCTTCTCTTTTCAATGCATAACTATACATAATCACCAATATTGAAACTCATGGTTTTTCTTTTCTTATTAGCTTGTTTAGTGTATGATTGCTAGGCTTTCACAATGATATCTATAACTTGAGCAGAAATAGTAGCATACGTATTGGCAATATCATTAGCAGCTTTAACTTTGTTCGACAATTATGTGATAGGTGTAGGCAATCTATGTCCATAAATGATTCCAAAAGGTGCTTTATGCGTAGTTGTGTGCAGTGTATTATTGTATGCAAATTGAAGTAGATGTAAATGTGTGTCCCATGTTTGTGGTTTTGAAATTGTGTATGCATGCAATCATGATAATAAATAATAACTTTTGGTAAACCATGATTAGTGAAAATAATTTTCAAGAACAATTATGTAGCTTGAGATGCGGTTAATGTTTTCTTGCATGGTAGAAAATATGATTGTTTACTAAATTGATCTACTATAGTCCAAATCATATCATGATTTGCTTGCGTATTAGTCAAACCAGTTATAAAATCCATTGAAATATGTTCCCAAGCATTGTTAAGAATTGGTAAAGGCATTAACAAACCATATTGCTTACCATGGTGTTGCTTGACTCTTTAGCAAATTAAACACGTAGAAACAGAGTTAGAAACATTAGATTCAATTTGCGGCTAGTAAAAATATTCAACCAATGTTCTTAAAGTGGAAATAATACCTCTATGTCCTTGATATGGAGGACAATGAATTTTTTGCAACATAAATGATCTAAATTGAACAATGACACACAATCTTTCCTCATAAAATATAAATCTATCAGAGTAAGACAAAGAATCAATCGGAATCCAATTATTAGCAATTAATTTGTTCCAATCAACATGAAAACTAGGGTCATGGTCATAAGTATCCTTCATAGGAGTAAGGAAATCAAAATATAGAATAGAAATATTATGGATACTTGGTCTTCTACTCAATGCATCAGCAAGAACATTCTCTCTTCCTGGCTGATGTTGGATAAGTGGATGAGAACTTTGAATGAAAGCAGCCCATTTAATATGACGACCAAAAATTTGTGGCTGACTAAGGATATGCTTGATACTTTTCTGGTGAGTTTTAATCATAAATTCAGATCCCATAAGATAGTGCTTCCATTGACGTAAGGCTTGAACTACATTTAACAATTTTTTATCATAGGTGAAATACTTCAACTCAGAAGGTTTAAGTTTGCAACTAGAATGGGCTATGGGATGTGAATCTTGCATGATGACAACTCCTATTCTTGATCCGCTAGCATCAGTGACTACTAGAAAGAATGCTCGATTAAAATTAGGTAATTGTAAGACAGTGTTAAAGCATGTTTCAACAAATCAAAAGACTTTTGCTAGTTGTCACACCAATGATACACAACACCTTTTTTTAATAATTTTATCCAAAGGCAATGCAAGCAATGATTAAAAAAAAAACAAATTTTCTATAAAAGCTAGTAAGGCCTAAGAAAGAACATAACTCATGCACATTTTTAGAGATTGGCCAATTCAAATTTGCCTCTATCTTTTTAGGACCAACGCGAATACCATAATAAGAAGAAAAAATGTGACCTAAGTATTCAATTTGGGTTTGAAAAAATTCACTATTGTCAGGGTTAGCATACAATTTATTTTCTTTCAACAATTTGAAAAATAAAGGTAGATGTTCACAATGCTCATTCTCATCCTTACTGAAAATCAAAATATCATCAAAGAAAACAATCACACAATTATGATACTTCAAAAATATATGATTCATCATATGACCGAATGTAGTTGGTGTGTTGATCAAACCAAAGGGCATAACGAGAAATTCATATTGACCAAACAGAGTTCTAAATGCAGTCTTAAAAATATCAGGTGTATCCAAGCATACTTGATGATATCCGAATTTGAGATCTATCTTGCTAAAAATAGTGGCCCCTTATATTTTATCCATGAGGTCGTCTACCCTAAGAATCATATATCTATTCTTAAGAGTGATTTTGTTTAGGGTATAATAGTCAATGCACATCCTATAGGTATTATTTTTCTTCTTAACTAATAAGATAGGTGCACCAAAAGAAGAACTATTGGGCCTAGTGAGTCCTCGGTTCAATAGTTCCTCAACTTTTGTTTGTATTTCTCTTTGTTCAATTTGATTGTGTATAATAAGGTACTTTACATTGTGATTGAGAACTTGGGATTAAATTTATTTTATGGTCTTCAGGACATGTAGGTGGTAAACCGGGTGGTAAATTAGCAGCAAAATAATCTTTAAATTGTGAAAGAAATTGTGCATGCCTATGATGCATTTGATTTTCCTTAGCTTCAATTTCATTCACCCATACTAAATATGATTTACTACATTTTCTCAATGCATGTTTAGTATGTGTATGACTAAGCAACGAAAAATTATCAAAGGTGTGCAATCCATGTAATGTGATTTGGTTTCCATTAAAATGAATTTTCATGGAATGTGTGGAATAATCTATGTCAGGATTATATTTGTGACGCCAAGGCATTCCTAAAATAATATCACTAGCTTGTAAAGGCACAACCAAGAAATTTCTTTACTCAACATAATCACCGATTTTAATCTCTAAATCACGCACTTCTTGTGTACCATTGTATCTAGTGCCTAGGAATGCAGCTTTTATGCGATAATGAGTTGGAATAGTAGATAAATTCAATTCTTTTACCAACTTTGCGGAAATATAATCATGTGTGCTTCCATCATCATGTAAAATAATCTTTTCTTGACCATTCACAAAACATTTCATTGTTAATAATGAATGAAGATTTGGCATATCTGGTAAAGTATCTGAAACATCGCCGATATCATCATCATCTTCAGTGAAGTTTGGCATATATTCATGGTCCTCATCAACAGTTGCTCTCAAGTGATTGATTTGAATAGCTTGCTTCTTGGACTAACAGTTCACTACTAAGTGTCCAAGTTGATGATACTTGTAGCAAACCATAGGCTTTGCTTTGGAGACATTATTGGTAAGGGCTAGAAGTTTGGATATATTGGGATTTGGCTAGAGGAAAGTCTTAAGGTTTGATTTTGTATTTGATGGTAAAGTAGGAGGTTGAGTCCAAGCTTTACGAAAAGAAGAAGAAGCAAAGCGATTTTGATTGAATCTTTGAAAGTTAGAATTGAATTGCTTTGTACCAAAGTTACCATTAATCGAAAATTATTGCAGCCATTTTTCTCATCCACGAATTTTATCCTCCACATCATGCGCTAAAGAAATCGCATCCTCCAAAGTCTTTGGCTTAAACATGTTCACTTCTGCATAGAAGTGACCAAGCAAATCAAACATATACTTGCGCTTGTGGGTCACCTCAAGAACATCTTCCAGCATTCAAAGTTGAAGTAAAGCACTCCAAAAATGCTTAGTGTATTGTTGGATGGATTCACGATCTCTTTGTTGTAGGAGATCCCATTGTTTGATAGCTTTCTCATGGAATTGGAATTGAGGTGAAAGGAAATTCTGCAAAAATTTCTTTTGAAAGGCTTCCCAAGTAGAGAGACAATCAACACTCTTGCAAAGAATAGTCCACCATAATGATGCTCTGTCTGCTAGATGGTTAGTGACACATTTAAGTTTATCTTTTTCAGCATATTGCTCTTTATGAAAATAGTCATCAAACTGACTAATGAAAGCAAGAACAAATTTGCCATCACGTTGCCCATTAAAAGTGCAGAATTTAAAAATTCTTTTACTTATCTTGGCCTCTTTCCTAAGAGCCTATGTGCATCGAGTGTCGCATCAATAGTATGTCGAATAACATCTTTAGGTTGCACTCTGTCTTGATCAACAGTGGATTATTGAAGAGTAGCCAATTGTGCCTGCAAGTTTTGACGTGCTCTTCACTCTTCTTGAATTTACATCATGATTAGATCCAATTTTTGCTCCATAGTCAGCTTTGGCAAATCACCTTTGCCCATAGAATCATCCATATTATAATTCGACGTCCGAGATTTGTTGAAGATTCATCACTCATCTTCTAGTCACGTGTGAAGAAGCTCAACGAGAACTTGCTTTGGTTATTAGGATGTGTTGCTTGTATGATCTTGATTTTCTCGGATACATCAATTGAAAATGGTCTTTTTCCAAGAAAAATAGTCTTTCGCATAGATTGCGTGTGACAGCGTGCTAGCTATGAATCCAATCAATCAAGTTGTAGGTGGGAACATGGGCTTGCTAGATCTTCGAAACTGGTTCGGGAGTACCACAATAAGAACAACTGCTATTGTGGTTCGGGAGTACCACAATAGGAACAATTGTTATGTAAAAGATTATTAATGAAAATTTAAGCTTTAGTTAAGATTAGTAGCTTAAGGCTTTTCAAAATCTTAAACAACTTGATGAATTCAGCGTAGGATGTCAATATAGCTTCATTGGAATCACCGCCCAGGAGTACATCCTTCTGCCATAGATCGTGAAGTTTTGGAGAGCTTAGAGCTTAAGCTCTCTAAGCTTAGGTATTAAGCTTGGCTTTTCATTAATCATGAATTGCTTTATCTCTAAGAAAAAACAACTTCAAGAGGAGATTTCATGAGTGGTCCTCCACCTCCTGGGAGAGGTCCTTTGCGATTAGAGGGTATAGTAGGGGGTTCTTCACCGCCAGAAATATGCTTGTGTTGTTAGTTCGTCATGAGACAACTTGTAGAGCCCATTCATTCCAAGAGATTTGCCTTCGCGCAAGATGGTAAACGATTGGAAGCTCTTGATCTCAGCTTTGCTCTGATACCACTCATGTGTAGATCGGATGATGTGTGCACGTGTAGTGAATGCCTGAATGTCCCCAAGAACAAAGAACTCTACAAACCTTCATAAAAAACAAAAGAGAGTTTGCATGACATGAGACAAAAAGACCAATTGGGTGCAATCTCCCCCCATGCCTTGTGTGAGCACTTCACAAAGGCATATATTTATAGATTTATTTATCTTTAAGCTAAAAAATAGCCCACTTTATAAATAGCATGCTTTTGCTTTTGTGTTTGCTTTTGCCCAAATATAAAGTAAGGCGTTTGGACGTCCAAAAGTCGGGCTATGCCCAAATACAAATATCAGATAATGAAATATTTTACTGAGTGCATATGCACATATAAGATAATAAATATTTTGCTAAGCGCTTTAATAAATCAGCATGCTTAAATAAATATTAGCGACATGCCTTTAGTGATAAGGCATGCGCCCATCAAAAATAGTAATTCTTCTAGGCATTTGGATTCACATCATCACTTGGTGCTACCCAATGCCATCACCACCTGCTCTACACATCAACTGAAGCATTAACAAATGTTAAAAATAATTAAATAAAATCCAACAAAAGTGAATACCTAGTAGTCTTTAACTACAAAATAATGAAATATGTTGGAACTCTGTCCTAACCTTGCTTTAATTCAAGTGCGTACTCCAAACTCATAAATGTCCATTAATCTTATATGTATTTTGCAGAATCACCCACGTACACATTAAATTAATCTGATGGGACAGGCATCCCCATCAACTTCTCACACAAGAAGTCCACCTTGTGCACGAGTATAATGAAGGAGACCAAGGAGAGAGAAGGAGAGAAGGGAGAGACTGTAGAGAGGAGAGAGAAAGAGGAAGAAGATGAGAGAAGAAGAGAGAGAAAGACGGGAAGAGAGAGAAGGCAGCCATGAAAGTTGAGAGGGAGGACAGGAGGAGAGAAGAAGATGAAGGGAACTTGTATTATTTTCAAAAGGTGCCTGTAACCATGTCCCTTACATCTATTTATACTAGTGCCAGTGTGACACTAAGTAATACCCTTAATCAGTCCTGTACATTCCATCTCCCCACTCGGATGTTTTTGTCCTCAAAAACAAAGATGAGACTTATTACAAAGGTTTTTCCAAGTGATGGATAGGGATAGAGTACTACTCTGTTTAGACAAGATTATAGACTCTCTAGTCTATGACAAGCATAAGTCTAAACAGAGCTTTTCATTTTCAAAAGTGATCCTTTAACCTCCAGGATCAAAAGGAAAAGTGAGATCATTGCCATCCATTGGGTCATCATCCCCAACACCATAAGCAAACATGGCTAAGTCAATCGGTGTCTTATGGATGTAATCCTCAACCATTAGCATAAAGTGAGTCTTTGATTCTCCCGTTATGCACTCAAAAGCATATAAGGCTGCATATGCTAAAACATTCATTGCATCATCCTTTGTATTTACTGTGGTTGGGGCAGTATGATTAGTAGTTTGCTCAATTTGATCAACAATCTATCCACAATCTTCTTCCTTGAGCTAGAGTTCTTCTTTCATTTGACTCTCATAAAGATTACCTTCAGTAATATCTTTTTCATTCTCTGCATCAGCTACCTTGTCGCATTTGGACTGAAGGGTATCCACATCATGATGCTCCAATGAAATGCTCGCATCTTGTAAAGATGGCTGAAGTTGCCCCTTATGACTACACCAAATCGCATTTAATGCTAGCATTTGCCTTTTTAATCTAGCATTCTTTAGCAAATGAGTTTCAGCGAACTCCACACAATCTCAAACCTCTTTACTATGAGTACAAAGATTAACAATAATAGCAACATCTTCCTTGGCCTTAGTAGAACCTGTTTCAAGTATATTGACCAATGGATGGAGGCCACCTACACTCACAATTATCCATACCCATTTGTTGGCATTAACCTTTGCATTAAGAATGGAGAGTAGTGTTGCAATGGATTCATCTTGCTGTTGTCGTTGCTTAGATAGCCGTCCTAATAATGATGTGAGCAACCAAACTCCCTTTCTTCCTCGAAGAGATTACTAAAGATTAATACCATTACTGCATAAGGTTCTCAAAGATTCCATGAGATCTCCTTGAGCCTCTGCATTGACCATGGGTATCAATTTAATGAGCATTTGCTTGGCTTCCACCTTCAATTGCTTGGGTTTGCTAGAGCACCATGTCTCATGCTCATGCAAGGTGTTGTAGAGTTGTCTGAGCTCCTCAAGCATCTGATCGTCCTCAAATGGTCCTCGGCCATTATGAGTCATTGCTCTAAGATCCTGAAAATGCATTGCCATTGTCAACTATGGACTGTTTTCCAAACAATGCTTCCTAAAAATGATTATCAGCTGTGGGACTACTTCCAGTCCAATTGTTACTATTACTCAGCTTGGCCAATGTTAATGCATCATCTATTGCAGCCCCTGTTGCTGCACCATCATCATAATGCATTCACATCTGCAACCACAATCACAAATGAGCTGCAACCACAGCAAGTCAACAGCAGATCAATGCATTTACTTCTTCTCCTTCAGTAGTGACCATACAACCACAAGCGCATGCATTTATTGCAGTTGTGAACAGTCTACATTCTGATGCTATTTGTGACGGTTCTTTACCCAATCCACATGCACCTACAAGAGGCCTCCATACTTAGGTCTGCATTTATGTCAGTTAGCAGACTCACGCTTCCGTTTCTGTGTTGGACCGATGCTTTGAAAAGGTCTGTCTATGGCTAACAAACAGCTATGGTTTGACTGATCCGTGCTAGGCAGGTCCCACTTTTTTAGGGTCAGACACCAAAGCAAGGTATGCACTGTGGAAAGGCAGCCTCAAGTGCTAATTTTCCACTTGTTGCTATCACACAAACTATGCCTGACTATGCTAAACGCATTATGTCTACTCTTGGAAAATATGCATGAACCACTTACCCTTTTCTGGTCCACAAGCAGCTTGGATCATGGTCACAACTTAATCTCCAATCACAGGCGACTATCAAAGAACAAATTCTTTACTGTGTTTAGCAAGAAGAAAGCCAAAGTGTCCTCAAAAAGCTATGTGACACTATAGCAGAAGTAGCAGCAAATATTGCAGAGGATGCCCCGTGGTTGGAACTTCTTCCCTTTTTATTTCAATGTGTGAATTCTGCTATGAGTCGATTGAAAGTCAGCGCTTTGCTTATATTTGGCCAGTTGTCCCAATATATGGGTCCGCAATTGCAGCCTCACTTGGCAACATTACATGTCGTCTTTCAGCAAACGTTGTCACCCTCTATGCCAAGTGAAGTAAGAATGGCAGCCTTATGCGCTACTGCAACTTTTGTGCAAACACTTGAAGATTCCAAGGAGCGTGAGGGGTTTCAAGATCTTCTATCAGGAATGATGCAGACATTAACTCAAGCATTGGATATTCATGAGGAAGCTACAACTCAAGAAGCTCTAGAAATGTTGATTGAAATTGCGGATCCGAGCCCCCTCTAGGAGCCTGGGATCCCTCCCTCTTCCTACATATGGCTCCCCACCATCAAGGCCAAGAGCTCTTCTTCGTCCCCCTCACCTTCGAGACCGAGTGTTGCTACCTTGTCGTTGATGAAGAGAGCAGGGTCGTGCGCAAAGAGACTGGCAAGCCTCGCTCTTTGAGCTTCCTCGAGTATCGCCTTCCGGATAATACCTTTGATCACCTTCGAGTCAACATGGATGCTGGGAGTCGCGAACTCCACACCAATGGTGGACTTGGACTTGAGGCTGAACTTGTTGCACATGAAGCACGAGAGGAGGTTGGACTTGCCGATACTAGAATTGACTATTAGCACCACTTTGAACAGATGGCCTTGATGGACTACCTGCACCGACTGTACGCTTGCACTATCTGGATGGGGAGTATTCAGTTGCTTCTGAAGTTGTAGAGGCTTCCCTTTGCAATCATATACAGAATTTTCCCCAACCTCAAGGTGCAAATTCTACTGGTTTGCTCATGAGAGAGCTAGAGCACTGATAAGAGATTTGTGGCCACGAAATGTCGATTTTGAGAACGCAATACTGCTTTTGGGCTGTAGATAGCAGGCGTAGTAAAGCATTTTGCTATTTTCTTTAAGAAAGCTACCATCCCCCTATGGTACTCCATCATTGCCCATTAGAACTCCTGTGTGTCTTCCAAGAAAGCTGCCATCTCTGCCTATGTACGTGAAAAGTAGGGTTTATTGTTGGAAAATGAGACTAGATTTGAGGGAAAGGAGAGAGAAAGTAAGGATCTAAAAACTAAGCTCTGATACCAATTGTAATGAAGGAGACCTAGGACAGAGAAGGAGAGAAGGGAGAGACTGCAGAGAGGAGAGAGAAAGAGGAAGAAGAAGAGAGAAGAAGAGAGAGAAAGACGAGAAGAGAGAGAAGGCAGCGATGAAAGCTGAGAGGGAGGACAGGAGAAGGACAGGAGGAGAGAAGAAGATGAAGGGAACTTGTATTATTTTCAAAAGGTGCCTGTAACCATGTCCCTTACATCTATTTATACTAGTGCCAGTGTGACATTAAGTAATACCCTTAATCAGTCCTTTACATTTTACCAACTGTAATGAAGGAGACCTAGGAGAGAGAAGGAGAGAAGGGAGAGACTATAGAGAGGAGAGAGGAAGAGGAAGAAAATGAGAGAAGAAGAGAGAGAAAGACGGGAAGAGAGAGAAGGCAGCCATAAAAGCTGAGAGGGAGGACATGAGAAGGACAGAAGGAGAGAAGAAGATGAAGGGAACTTGTATTATTTTCAAAAGGTGCTTGTAACCATGTCCCTTACATCTATTTATACTAGTGCCAATGTGACATTAAGTAATACCCTTACTCAGTCCTTTACAATGAGCCCTAGCAAATAAATATAATCACAGAATCCATTGTGGGATATGCCTCCTGGAATTAAAGAGAGAGAGAGAGAGAGAGAGAGAGAGAGAGAGAGAAAGCCTCAGACATCTAGAGGACTTCCCAAACCTCTCATTTTTAATTAAAATCCTCTCTCTCTTATGTGTAAACTCTCCCTTTCTCTTTCCCTTCCCCTTTTTACCTATCTTCTGGCCTTTAAATGTAAATTATGGCATTGCTTAGATCTTACATTCGTGGCAAGCTCTTTGGATAGGGTCGGAGTAGGGTCAGCGACGACCTCGTATGCCTCATGCACGAAGAGGAATAGTTATGTACTGGCTTCTCTTTTGCATGGGTTAGGGCACGTGTCAGGGTGGCAGTGCTTGGCCATCTACTGGTAGGCTCTCTTGATCTCCGCTGCCTGGATGTTCCACATGATGCCCAGCACTGCGTACAGAGTCTTCTCAAGACTAGTAGCTATTGGTGTTTCTACATTATTGTGCATGCTACTACAATGGATCACTCTCAAAGAGCTCCTATAGATCAGCTTGGGGCCGGACGGATAATTATATCTAGCTGGCCGCCTATACTGCCATGCCTATTGTGTGTATTTAATGTGTCAAACATACTGTGACTGTCGGCATAGGGGTATTGATCGAGAGTGGCAAGAGTAGCTATAAACTCACACACACACACACACACACACACTCTCTCTCTCTCTCTCTCTCTCTCTCTCTCTCTCTCTCTCTCTTCTCCCCTTCATTTAGTTAGATTAAACTTTTTAATTTTAATTTCACTTAATTTTTCTATTTTTATCTTCTTTTAATTACATATTTTTATTTTTTGTTTTTAATTAAATATTTTTAAATCCTTTTTAAAATTTGTCATAGTCTTTCACATACTTTGAGAGAGAGAGAGAGAGAGAGAGAGAGAGAGAGAGGAGGAGGAGGAGGAGGAGGAGGAGGAGGAGGAGGAGGAGGAGAAGAAGAGAGACAAGAGGGAGAAGAGAGAGAATGAAAAGAGAAAAAGGATTAAGAAAGAGAGAGAGAGAGAGAGAGAGAGAGAGAGAGAGAGATGGGAAGGTAGATGAAATAGAAAATGAGGAAGAGAGAGAAAAGTGAAAAAATAGAGAGAGGGGTAAGAAGAGAGAAAAAATGCAAAGATAGAGAGAAGGAGAGTGGGAAAAATCAAGAGGGAGAGGTAAGGAGAGAGAGAGAGAGAGACAGAGAGAGAGAGATGAAGTGAAGGTTTAACTTGAATTTCAATCTTTGTGAGGTCCAATTAGTATCAACTTTGTATATAGATGAAATTTTATAGGTTTGAAGCATAAAAGAGATTATATGTATATTTGGAATTTTATATTATAATTTTTTTAAAATACTTTTAGTTTTACATTTGATGTGAGAGAGATATAGAAAGAGAGAGAGAGAACCAGGAGATGAGACTAAACAAGCTAAAATAAAAGGCAAAGAGAGAGATAAAAAAATTTAGATAGAGAATTGGGGGAGAGAGAGAGAGGGAGGGAGAAAACAAAAAAAAGAAAGAGAGAGGGAAAAGAGGAGAGAGAAAGCGGAGAAATAAATTGTCGAGCAAAGTCCACACAATAACATTATTTGTGGCTCCATGGTAGCTTCACACGACCGTGAAGTAGGCTAGTGTTCTGTGCATGCGTAAAACACTAGTAAATATATTACTTAGACTGTCTTATATTGTATGTAAAATAAAGTATTCTTTGAGATGCCTATATCTACATATGGATTTTCTATAAAAGGGATTCTACCCTAAACTCCCTACCTTTCCAAGTATACCAAATTTCTAATGTTCAACAACCATCCACACTTGAATCAAAACTCCTTCCTGCTTTTCGAGCTTAATAAAGAATTTTAATAAGCTAAATAATACATTATGCATAGGCCCTATTCACAACCATTTTTGGGCTTATATCCATTTTGGTAGAGTTAAGCCTTCAACCATGTATATAACAGTGGATTCATCAAGGGCACTGGTAAGTAATGTTAATGTGGATTGGGTTTACTACTTTGAACATTCTTAAGGTAGGAGGAAACTTTTTGTTTGCCAATTCTTGACTGAAGCATGCTTATTTGCCAAAATGACATAGGCACCATGAAACTTACAGAGAATTATCCATAGATAGGTTTCTTGGAAAGTATATTGATAAAGATTTATAGATTTGAATTGAAAAGGCTACATTAGTTTCATAGTGAAATTCAAGTATCAAGGGCTTAGAATGTGACATTTGAATGCACACATATAGTTAAGTTTTTATAGAGTGAACCCCCCAAGAACATGTCTCTAAATGAGGGAAGGAAATCAATGATACTTATACATTAAATTCACATAAGCATGTGGCACGGTTAGATTGCCTTGAGACTCTTAGTTCTTTTTGGGTCCTATTTGTTTATCTTAGGTAGTCTTAATTATTTAAAAAATGTTTACAATCCTTGTGCTTAGATGGTGTCTCTAGTTGGATTTTCTATTCTTTTGTTCACCTTATTTTTCATGCAATGAGTTTGACTAAATCTCCATCTTTTACTATATTGCTACATCTTGTTCTTCCCTTTGGCTTGTTTATATTTTATTATTGTTGTTGATCAATCTAGATGTTGATTGTGTACTCTTTATTTTTCCCTCCTATATCTAGTAGGTATTTGTCAACTTTTTGGCTCTTATTAGCTAGTTGGTAACTAATTGATATGTATTGGCTATGTATCAATCAAATTTCATTATAAAATATGTCTCTTCAACTAATGACAAAACTCTAGGTATTTCTCTAATATAAGTAATATAGCTATTTGCCCTAGAAGAGGGTATTGCCCTCCAAATATTTGCTAGAGAGCAAGGCAAGACCACATTAGGAATTTTTCTATGTATAAATGGGACAACTTGCAACCCAAATAATTATTGTAGCTTAACTATACCATGATCCTTCTCCTTCCATGGATGAGGACCACAATTTGTATTTTGAGTCAAAATGAGCCAAAAGTACACAAATACCCCATGTGAAATAATATTCACTAGATGTTGCACCCATATAAGTCTTGAAACCACAACCTCATGATTATGGGTTGAAGGCTTAATTATATTTAGGATTCTATCCTCCATAAAACATTTTGGTATTACATTCAACCATATGAATAGAGTCAACCAATCAAGGCTATAATGTATTTGTGATTTTTTATGGGATTTGAGAAATCAAAACTATGAGCCAAATGTTACATTAACACATTATTGTTCCAATATATGGAACTTGTTCTTCATCACATACAAAATACTTTTATAAATATAATTTAATGAATTTTGAAAACTCGTATAAATTTCACTTGATGAGGTTTGTTAAAATGAAGGACATTTCATGGATCGAAAGATAGTATATTATATAAAATAATAACTGATATTATAAGTCGGCCTATGATACCTTCACATAAGAAGGTAATGGACATCCAATAGGCTTCACGTCCTGCATGCTGAAGCACTCAAGGAATTTATGAATGTACTTCCTCTGTGACAAGTAGAGGAGTCCCTGATGCTTGCCACGTCTAATATGCATACCAAGTATTTGAGAGGCTTGTCCTTCATCCTTCATCTCAAAGCTCTTCTTCAGCTAAGCACCTTAAGAGCATCTAGCTCATCATGAGATTTCCTTGCTAATAGCATGTCATCCACATAGAGTACCAAAATAAACAAAGATCCATCACAGGCTTTCTTCGTGTACAAGCACAGATCCATAGCACTACGACTATAGCCTTGTGACTACATAAAAGCATCAAACTTATGGTACCATTCCCTAGATGCCTACTTCAAGTCATAAAAATTTTTCTTCAACATGCACACTAGGTGCTCCCTACCAGGCGCTGCAAAGCCCTTAGGCTATTCCATGTAAATCTCATCATGAAAATCCCCATGTAAAAATGCTGTCTTAACATCCATCTGATGATATAAGTCCAAGTCAAGCTGTGCAAGTAAGGCCAAAACTAAGTGAAGGGTGGTCATCTTAACCACAAGAGAAAAAACTTCATCAAAATCAACTCCATGCTCTTGTTTAAGGCCCTTAGCAACAAGTCTTGCCTTATAAGCCGAGTTGGGGTGTCAGAGGGTACTCTTCAACTTGTATACCCATTTGCATGGCAAAGCCTTCTTGGCACTAGGCAAGGAAACCAAATCCCAAGTCTCATTCTTATGTAAGGAGTCTATCTCAGACTGCATAGCCCTCTCCCAGGAGTGATTGTCTCCCCTATGCATAGCCTCATCATAAGTGAAAGCTCTCCTGCATCTGTAACCAAGACATAATGCATCGAGGGCTGAAATCCATTAGGGGGCATCTATCTCTAGTAGAACACTGCACTGCAAGCTCTATTGCCTGCCCAACATTCTCCAACACCCTGGCCATGAGTACTTGCAGTTTTTGCATGCTGTCCAACTAGCTATATGGAAGCTCATGGCTCCTCCTGAAATATAACCATGTGTATCTCCACTATCTTCTCAGGCTACATATGCATCTTGTCTTCATGGAAGACTACACCATGGCTACGGATGACTTTCCACTCATGCGGATCTCATAGATGGTAACCCATCTCTCTTGCATCTCCATAGCCAAGGAATATGCATTTATCACTCTTAGGATCCAACTAATTACGCTTGTCCTTGCGGACATGAAAAAATGCCTCACATCCAAAGACATGTAAATGTGCATAAGAGGGAGTCTTTCATATTCATAACTCCTATGTAACCTTGAAATCAATGGCACTATAGGGCGATCTATTAATGATATGCACGACAGTAGTAACTGCCTTAGCCCAAAAGTACTGGGGTAGGCTTGCATGGCTCTAAGCATATTGCAAACCCTCTCCTGGATGGTCCTATTGATCCGCTTAGCCCTACCATTCTAGGGAGGGGTTTAGGGGGTGGTCCACTGAGGCTTAAATACCCTCTCATCACATAACTTCTCAAAAACACGTGAGACATACTCACCCCCATTATCTGTCATTAGGCATTTTAGCCTATGCCAGATTGGTTTTCTGCCAAAGTAAGCCATTTTTGAAAAATGACTAATACATCGGGCTTCTGCTTTATGGGATAAGCCCATACTTTATGTGAAAATCCATCTATGAAAGTAACAAAATGCTTTGCACTACCCATACACTAACAAGGCATGGACCCACAGACATCAAAATGAACCAAAGCTAAGGGCTCACTCATGCATGACAATATACGAGACTTCTTATGTATAGACCTAGTCTGCTTGCCATAAAGACAATGATCACAAGAATCAAAATGAGAATAGTCAAGGGGTGGTAAGTATTGCAAAATAGAAAGAATTTTCGTTTTCTTAACATATATGTGCCTCAAATGGGCATGCCAAATAGATACATGAGGTAAAGACCCCACAGACAAAGCATGATCAACTTGTAGATCTAGAAACAACTAAGGGGTAGAGGCTGATAGCCTTGGCACCTCTCACAAGCACAAGCCTGCCACAAGTAATATTCCATATAGAGTCTCCAAAAGATACATGATATCCAGTGTCATCAAGTTGTCCTTCTTGCTTGCTAGGCAGCTATCCTAGGCATCCCTACTAGTTTAGGCGATTAGAGAAGCCTGCCAAAGTATTAAAGAAAAGAGCACATTCTGAATCTATCTATTAAAAAAATTTGCGAAGGTGTGTAAAAAGGGGTTCTAACCCCTCAATAAGAAAAGGAAAAGAAACAATAAGAAAGTTCCTATAAGTAGTTGATTATCACCTTGGAGAAGCTTGGTAGGTTTCTGGGGCTGAGTCAAATCAAGGGCTGAAACAACCAGAAAGTTCCTATAAGTAGTTGATTATCGCCTTGGAGAGGCTTGGTAGGTTTCTGGGGCCGAGTCAAATCGAGGGCTGAAGCCTTGTCTTCCTAGGGGTAGTAGCTATCGGAAAAGAAAAGAAATGAAGGTTGGAGCAAAAGAAAAGTATTGAGTGTCCCCTTGCAAGGGCTTGATAGGCTCTTGGGTACCGAGTCTGGACCTGAGACCGATGCCCTGTTCTCCTTGGGTTACTCTGTGCTCAACTCCCTTCTTTTTACATGCCCGAGTATGGAAACTATAAAAGGAAATGTGTTATAAGAAGAAACTATGTTGACCATGCTATGGGAGTCCTCGCCTAGTAGGAGCTCCTAGTTGAGTTGTCCTAAGTTCGGTAGGTAGTTCAGACCACCACTAGGATGACCTCTTTGGTATGATTTTTATCCAATCCATGTTAGAGCATTTGGTTAGAGACTCACTTTGGATTTCTCTCAGATTATATTGGGCCTATCCCTTGTGGATTTTCATGCCTTGATTTTGTCAGGGGATAGGGTGAGAGCTATGGAGTGTTTTGTTGTGTATTTGTTGTTTCAGCTTGATGCTCTGTATAGTTATGTTTGTGCAAATCTATTCCTGGGATTCTGTAGGCTGCCCTATCCCTTGGTCACTAATGTGAGCTAAATTTAAATCCTGTGAAAGTGTGGAAAATAATCGGAGAAGTGCAAATTCAAGGAGGGAATTGAACCTCATTGGAAGCAGCAGAGACGGATTTGACAATTTTTATAAACCGCGAAAGACGGGATTTGAAAGCAGTTTTGAAGAGAAATTGCGGAATTTTCATAAATTTCTAGATATTGGATCAAGCTAGAGAAAGTGATAAAAAATTTCTGATCTGAAGACGAAATGGAAAAATTTTTCGACACTCGAAACAGAGGCCGGATGGGCAATATTTGTTAGGCGGGCATTACGAAGGAAAAAGGGCCAAAGGTTAAAATATTTTGGCATGGACTTTGGGGGGGCCTTGGGCCCCCTAAAAATATTTGACATGGGCGTGGGGGGGGCATTTTTTCAAATGGCACGACGTGCATGCTGCCACGCCCCCCAAATCCACAATGATTTTTTTATAGAGGCAATGTTGGGCCTGTATATACAACCCTCCCAAATGATCTCAGTAATGGAATCCTCCAATTTTTTGCCTTCGATCACCAATCTTCACTCGTGCAATGGCTGCCCAGTTGAAGAGAACAATGTTCAGTCTTTCTCTCTCCTCCTCCTCTCTCCTCTAAGGGGCTGATTATACACAAAAAATCGAGAGGGAAGGGGGATAAAGGATGCTTGTCCGACGTGGACCATATTGCTCCAAGATTGAAAGGAGGATGAGAGGCAATGTCCAACACTGTTGGGTAATTGAGGATGGGTCCGTTGGCTGCCCAAAACCATTTCATAAAAACACACAACATGCAAATAAGCGGTATGCTCAATTTTTACAGAGAAATTTGCATTGTTTTGATGTTTGATGACTTTAATGATGTACGCATGGAAAGAAAATTTTTATGAATTATGTTTGAAGTATGTTTGAGGGCTATACATGATAAACTGTAGAATCCGTAGTCCCACATAGTCGTAATTAATAATTTAAAATCCAAAATGTGTCTTAAATGAGGAAAAATGAGGATTTTTTCCGTTTCGGGTTAGGGAATGAAGTTCATATGGGATAAAACTTTGATAAAAACTAGTGTTCAATCAATATAATCAGTCAAGACACATAAATTAGAAAATAACACATTTTTATGAACAAATCAATGAGAAAAAATATAAAAAATAAGGGAAATTTTAGTTTTTGTGCCTTAAAAATTAGAAAAAAATATATTTTATGCTCGTGAATGTATAACAAGGCTAGAGCATGAGGGATAAGCCTCTGTCAAGCCATGTTTCTATGTTAGAGTATGTTTTTATTGATCTTTACATGAAAAACTATATAAAACTAATACCGACTATTCTATGGCATTGCTAATAATGACGTTATTTGCGATGACGGGGGAAAATTTCTTTATGAATATTTTTGCCACTTTTAACGTCAGTATAAGGCCTATATCTTGTAATGGTTGGCTATGATATCAATTGGCAAGTTTTCATTGATGTGTTATCCTTATCTATTGGTATTACTTGTTGAGATATTGGCAATCACACCTAGCATAGCCTCTTTGTATGGAGCATTATGGGCTTAGGATGTACAATCCCATATGCACACTGGTGGAAAGTGCATCCCAATCTATCCCTATAAAGCATTTACTTGCTCTCCTTTTTAATGCAATATCATAGTACTTTTGTCCTTCAGTAAAGTGTTTGTGTCATTGTTGTCAAGAATCGCGTGGTGGAGGGGGTTGCTCAAGATACTGCGCCGAATACACACAGAATGCACAAGGAGAAGCTCACTCAAGAGACAAGAAGAGAGATGGAGGCCAAAACGTTTTCTTGCTGATTTCTTCTTCTTCCACACTCTTTACAATGTACACAAAGTATAGATAAGATACAACATAAAAGGAAAGTGGTCTACTAAGTCAAACAATGCATAACCGACTACACTAGTCGACTGGCGCTATAACTATGCCAGTTGTAAATAGGTGTAACAACCTGAATATAATAAGTAATGAGTCAGTGGCCATGTGAGAGTCATAATGACCACCGACGTGCTAAGTGTAGACGTGTGGACCCATCTAACCAGGCGGTCCATCATCCATGTCCACATGTGTTGAGCTTGCCATCTCAACACTCTCCCTCAAGCTCAACTGCATCTCTGCAACTCCAAGTAAGCTTCGAAACTTTTGAAGCTTCTCTGTACCCAATGCCTTCGTGAAGATATCAGCTATCTGATCCTGTGTGCTGACATACACCAAGTCAATCTCACCTGCTAGTACCTTCTCTCTCACAAAGTGGTAGTGTACCTCAATATGTTTTGTCCTGGCATGGAACACAGGGTTCCTAGCCAACTGTATACTGCTCATGTTGTCACAATAAATGACAACTGGACCTTCCACCTGCACATCCAAATCAGCCAGTAACTTTTGCAGCCATACTACCTCACATGCTGCGATAGCAGCACCTCTATACTCAGCCTCTGTACTCGACAAAGCAACTGTAGATTGCTTTTTGCTGCTCCAAGAAACTGCTGCACTACCAAGAGAGAACATGTATCCGTTGGTAGATCGTCTATCAGACATACTACCAGCCCAATCTGCATCTGTGTATCCAAACACCTGTACGTCTGTACTTGCCTCATAGAAAAGCCCATAATGTAATGTGGACTTCACATATCTCAATATGCGTCTCACTGCATCCAAATGTGGCTTTCTAGGTACTTGCATAAACTGACTCACAAGACCAACAACATAGCTCAAGTCTGGCCTTGTAATGGTCATGTAGATCAAACTCCCCACTATCCTCCTGAACATAGTAGGGTCTTCTATCTCATCCCCAACATCAGCACTCAGCTTTACATTCTGCTCCAACGGGACTGAAAGTGGTTTGCATGCAGTCATACCATACTTGGACAACATATCCAAGCCATACTGTCTTTGGAACAGCCATATACCATCATCACATCTGATCACCTCAATGCCAAGGAAGTACCTTAGCTCACCTAAATCCTTCATCTCAAACTTCATCTTCAAATAGCCCTTGACTTCAGCAATCCCACTATCACTATCACCTGTAATAATCAAGTCATCCACATAGATGACTATGATGACCAAACCTGCATCTCCCTTTCTCACATAAAGTGAGTGATCAGCATCAGAAACATAAAAGCCAATATTGACAAGATACTCTCTGATCTTGTCAGACCATGCTCTTGGTGCTTGCTTGAGCCCATAGAGTGCCTTCTTCAACCTGCACACATACATGGGATGCTCTAAATCTTCATAACCTGCTGGCTGATCCATATATACTTCTTCCTGCAAATCACCATGCAAGAAGGCATTCTTTACATCCATTTGCTGCAACCTCCAACCTTTGGCTGCTGCCAAAGCAATCACACATCTCACAGTTGCCATCCTAGCAACTGGACTGAAGGTTTCATCATAATCTATGCCATATGTTTGGGCATAGCCTTTTGCAACCAGCCTAGCTTTGTACCTGCTAATAGAACCATCTACATTGTGCTTAATCTTATAAACCCACTTACATCCAATAGCTTTCTTTCCCTTTGGCAATGATACTAGATCCCAAGTCTTATTGGCCTCTAATGCAGCCATCTCCTCATCCATTGCTGCATCCCAATGAGCATGACCAACAGCCTCCTCAAAACATGTGGGCTCAACATCCTCAACTAGTTTCACCATATAAGCATAATGGTGAGCTGCATAACCCTCAAAACCAAATCTTTTAACAGGGTATCTCACCCTGCTAGACTTGCGTACCACTGGATCACTCAATGGAGTCTTTGCATTAACATGTGCTCTCTGCACACCTGGAGTCCTCACTGAAGGAATGCCAAGCTCATCATCCAAGCTCTCTGAGCCACTAGAGTCTCCATCAAGAACTGCATCAATGCCTTCTGACACTTTATTCTTTCCTTTGTCTTTACCTGTAGTGCTACTAGATGCATTCGAAGATGTAGAGATACTCCTTAGTCTCCCAGACCAAGGACTACCAGATGATGTCTCTGGTCCACTAAGAGTCTGTGATTCTTGCCTTTCAGCCTGCACATGAGTGTCATGATCATCATCAACATCCAATGCATCACCACTAGATGCATACCAACTGCTCATTTCATCAAAGATGACATCCCTGCTCACTCTGAACTTACATGTGACAGGGTTGTAACAGCGATACCCTTTTTGCTCTAAAGAGTATCCAATAAAGATACACTTTTCAGCCTTTGGATCCAGTTTCTTCCGCAACTCATCTGGCACATGAACATACGCAATGCAGCCAAATACTTTCAAGTGTGAAACATCAGGCTTCTTACCTGTAAAACATTCTTCGGGGGTCATACCATGAACTGCAGCTGTGGGAGTTCTGTTCATAATATAAACAGCAGTATGAACAGCCTTAGACCAAAAATGCTTATGCATATTCTTTTTAGCCATCAAGGCGCGTGCAACTTCTGCAATATGCCTGTTTTTCCTTTCTACAACCCCATTTTGCTGTGGGGTATACCTGCATGTGAACTGTCTCTTTATCCCATGAGACCTCAAAAAATCACTGAACTCATTTGAGAGGTACTCTCCCCCTCCATCTGACCTCAGGCACTTTACTTTCAAGCCTGTTTCTCTTTCAACTGCAGCCTTAAAGGTTCTAAAGTGCTCAAAAGCTTCACTCTTTTCCTTCATAAAATATACCCACAGCTTTCTAGAACAATCATCAATGAATGTGACAAAGTATGAACTGCCTCCAAGAGATACATTTTGTGTAGGCCCCCAAATGTCTGTATGCACAACATCAAGGATATTTCTGCTTACATCTCTATCATGTGAAAAGGGTTGTCTTGCCTGCTTACCAAACTGACATGCTTCACATACCTTCTGAAATTCTGCAACTTTAAATGTAGGCAAACCTGTAACCAACCCTTTGGACTGCATTAATTTCAGCCTTTGTACATTTGCATGTCCAATGTGTTTGTGCCAAATTTCAATGTCTGCAACAACACCTTTTCCTTTGGCATACATAGCCGCATTCATAGTAGGAATTCCAGCATCTAGAGTGAACATACGTCCAACTCTACTTCCCTTTGCTACCAACCTGCACTTGTCATTGAAGTCTTCTACAAAGCAGCCCTTTGCATTAAATCTGACTTGCAGCCCTTGCTCTACCATTTGACCGACTGACACCAAGTTCTTTGTAATAGATGGTACATGTAATACATCTGAAAGACTCTTTGTCTTACCATCATGCAAGGACAAGGGAACTTTCCCAATGTGTGAAATTGGGTGGCATGAGTCATCACTCGTCTGCACATAACCTGCATTCTGCAAATCCTGCATCTCTCCAAACCATTCTGCATGGCTGGTCATATGATTGGATGCACCTAAATCAAAATACCAAACATCTTCATGTGTTCCCTTTCCTATAACAGCATTCAGCATATGCTGCATAACGAACAAACGTTCATTTTTGTCTTCATTCTGTCGTGAAGACGATGCATAGTTTCCTTGCTGCAACTTACCACTGCGGATATCATCTCTCTTAGCATAACATTGGGCTGCAATATGACCTGTTTTGCCACAGTAGTGGCACACAATACCAGAGTTGTTAGAACCTCTATTTTGCCATCCACCTCTTTCTCTAAAGCTCCCCCTGCCTCTAAAGTTACCACGACCTCCTGAAACCTACATATCGCCAAATTGCTGATTCAATCTGTTTTGCTGGTTGTCACTACCACGTCCTGTACCACGGCCTCTTGAAGAGAACCTGCCACGTCCCCTTCCAGAACTGGAGTAGAAAGCTTGGACCTGTTCACCACTTCTTTCAGATGTCTCACTCTGCATGTTGATCTCTTCAGTGATCATAAGGGAGACCAATTCATCGAAATCTGGAAATGGCTTTCTGACATATACGCAAGTTACAAAAGACTTCCAAGCCTTTTCATTGTTAAGTCCACCCAAGGTAGACGATACCAAATCATCATCATCGGGCATTGCATCAATCGCTGCCAATGCATCTGCAATGCTTCTTACTTTCAGTGCATACTCATTGATAGACATCTTCCCTTTCTTCAATGTATTCAACTCTTGCTTGAGTTGAATCTTTCGTGCCTTTGTATTTACAGAAAACATACTTTCAAGTATGGTCCAAGCTACATATGCATTCTCTGCATTTCTAATGTGTCCCAGCATGTTATTGTCAATTACTGCAGACAACCAATACATGACCTTCTTGTCTTTTGCATTCCATTCCTTTCGTGCCTTTGTCTCTTCTACAGTTGGAGGATCACTCACCTCCGGCTCCTTTTCTTCACCTGAAACGAACTCGTAGAGGCCTTTTCCAATAAGGAAGTTCGTGACGCGAAACTTCCATGATGGGTAGTTGTTCTTGTCGAGCTTCTCAATGATGGGGCTTCCACTGTTCTCTGCCATTATCACAAAACTAATACCAAACAGCAAGCAAATCTTCTGCAACTCTTGACCTGTAGTGCACAGCAATACACCAGACAGCCTTTTTTACTGTCTGCTCAACAATACATGCAATCTGCAACCAGTTTGCAGATAAACCTTGTGTTTACTCACTGATAAACACCTTTGAACTTACAAAACTAAAATCTGTAACCTGCGCACCCACGTTCGGTCAATACAGTCGAAGTCACAGTGTACCCCGAAACTGCTGTAAAGGGCTTATCTGCAGAATACACAGCGCTCTTCGCGCACACCAAATCTCACTGCAATCTGAGATTTTTACTCTGCCCTGCTTCCGGTGCCTCCACAGGCACTATCCAAGAGAAGGAGTGGAAGAATGGGAGAGATTCTTACCCGTAGCTTGCTTGCTCGAACCTTGCTTCTTCTCCTTCACTTCAACCTTCGAAATCAGCCTCTCTCAATGGCGCGGCTCTGATACCATGTCAAGAATCGCGTGGTGGAGGGGTTGCTCAAGATACTACGCCGAACACACACAGAATGCACAAGGAGAAGCTCACTCAAGAGACAAGAAGAGAGATGGAGGCCAAAACGTTTTCTTGCTGATTTCTTCTTCTTCCACACTCTTTACAATGTACACAAAGTATAGATAAGATACAACATAAAAGGAAAGTGGTCTACTAAGTCAAACAATGCATAACCGACTACACTAGTCGACTGGCGCTATAACTATGCCAGCTGTAAATAGGTGTAACAGCCTGAATATAATAAGTAATGAGTTAGTGGCCATGTGAGAGTCATAATGACCACCGACGTGCTAAGTGTAGATGTGTGGACCCATCTAACCAGGCGGTCCATCATCCATGTCCACATGTGTTGAGCTTGCCATCTCAACAATTGTCAACACATAAGATTGTGTTTATGAGTCCAAGTCTCAATCTTGGAACCTAATTCACTTGTGCGATAGCCAATCTTAATGTCTCTGTCCTCATGAGCTCACTCTTCCTCTTTCAACCTCCATAGCCATATCCTAGATGCATGCATATCAACATGGTATTAGAGCGAACGGCCTAGCTCCTCTCAGCTTTCTTCGTTGCTCTTCGAGCTCCTCTTCATCATTGCTCTAGCTCAAGTTTAAGTTTGGCTAAAGTTCTCATCTTCCACCTCTATCTCCACTTTACCTTTCTTGGTAGCCATAGCTAGCCTGTACCTACCCTACTTGCAACTTTGATATCTCTCAAACCAGGCCATATCTCAAAGCTTCCTTCTAGAGAATTGTTCCCATGCTTCCAAAGCTTCTCTTTGGCATTTCACTTGTTGATATTGGTGGAGTATACTTCCAGCACCTGTTCTTGATCATACCATTGGCATGCTGCGTGCATGTCGCGATTCTTATCAAGATCATGGGAAAACTAGAGCCTCATAGCTAGGATACCTCCCACTAAGAGGACTTCCCAAATGATCACCTCTATGAGCTACCCCAACTAAAAAATCAGACCCCTGTCCTGAAAACCCTAATTTGCCATAGCTCATTTTCACTTCATCTACTCACTGATTCCAACACACTGAAGGTCCTGTTAGTCAGATCTAAAGGTCCCAACATCAAATCAAGGAGGGGAAGATTTAGATTTGGAAGAACTTGAAGGATTTTGCAGATTGGGAAGACTTAAGGAAGAAACATAGTGTCCATTGACACTCGTCGAGTGCTCTTAGCACTTGTGTCTTTTGACACATCTCAATCAACTCTTCTGTTGTTCAAAATCTAATGATTTTAGAGTTGATTTGTTTCTCTCTCTGCCAATCCAGCATGGGCAAAGACTCTCCAACTGTTTGATTCAATGGAGTCAGGTTTCACACCTAGCAAACCTGCATCAAAATCATCCTAATGAAGAAGGGCCTATGAACCATTACCAATGGAAAACTAAAGAATCCTTGAGATGCAACTCTTGTAGCTACTTGGCAGAAGGATGATGAAAAAGCATAGGCCATCATCAAATTGGAGTTGGATGATAGCTAGATCCATCATGTAGATGCCTATGACATGTCCCATGACACTTGGGATAGATTAGATACTTTGTTTTGGTGCACAATCCAAATCCTCAAAGTATGGTTTACCGATTGAATTCTTTTGACTTGATATGAAACCTAATATATTGTTGTCATCTCATCTGAACTATATGGAAAGTCTCCTAACCCAGCTTTGCAGGGATAAATCTCAAGATGGATGAAGATATTTGTATTGGTGTGTTGTTAAAAACCAGTTCCTCATGACTATAATAATGTGTCAACTACATTAATCAACATCCCTACTCCTAAACTATTTGACATTAAGGCCTCCTTTCTAGAAGAAGAAAAGAAGATAAAATCCAATGAAGAAGCAAGCACCTCTAAAGATGAACAATTGTTATATGTTGGTAACAGGTACAAGATAAGTTGGTATATGACTTCTACAAAATGATCAAGCACATAGAGAAATTCTATCATGCTAGAAAGAGGTCTTGAAAGGCCTATCTAGCTATTGTTAAAGAAGAAGAAGACCATCAGGAGAAGGACAAGCCTCATTAGTCCTTCTACTTCTATTCTTATAGACTTATTTAGCCTTGTATTGCCTAGCCCTAATACTTCTGAAATAAGCCTCTGTACACTTTGTGAGGCCCGTATTACAGTCTCTGGATGTCCACCATGTCTTTGGTACCCACACTTATCCTTTTCTGTAATAGCCTCTGGTGTTTACCATGTTTGTGGTGTGCCCATACTTTGCAAGTGGTTGCTCACTAAAGCCTCTACACACTTTGTACTTTTCTGGTTGTGATTGAGGGGGGGTGATGAGATATTGAAAATCACACCTAGCTTAGCCTCTTTGAATGGAGCAATGTAGGCTGAGGATGCAGAATCCCATATGCACAGTGGTGGAAAGTGCAGCCCAATCTATCCCTATAAAGCATTGTACTTGCTCTCTTTTTTAATGTAATGCCATAGTACTTTTGTCCTTCAGTAAAGTGTCCGTGTCATTGTCAACACATAAGATTGTGTTTATGAGTCCAAGTCTCAATCTTGGAACCTAATTCACTTGTGTGACAGTCAGTCTTAATTTTTATGTCCTCATGAGCTCACTCTTCCTCTTTCAACCTCCATATCCATGTCCTAGATCCATGCATTTCAACAATATTGAGTGATAAGTCATCGAATATCATCTGGGTACCCTGCGGCACGTTAAGGTCAAGGTCAAGGTCAAGATCATTCTCATTCGAGCTGGTACGTGCCATGGTAATTATCTTCCGATCCACTAGTATTTCTATAAGCCCAACTAGGCCGGCTAAAGATTTGTCTCTAATCCTAGCTAGTCCTTCCTTCCCTCAGTAGTTTGATGGTTCTATCTTTCCTAGATCTTTGTTTATAGTGATTTGGACCACTCATTTGGTTCTTGAGGTTGCATTCCTACCAATGGATTCATTCTAGCTTAATCCCCTTTAGTGTGTTCCTTGTTAATCCAAACACTTATACACTAGAGTGATGTGACTCAAGACCTAAGATTCAATCGTCTGAGGCCCAAAAATTGGTCCAAGTTTGAGTGGACTCTTGTCCAAGTCAGACGTTCAAGTGGACTTAAGTGGCTCAGATGTTTGAGCCTGATGGGAATTTAATCATCTAAGGCATGTGGTTGCCATTTGAATGGTGCAAGAAAAGCATTGAATGAGACAAATATTGGTTTTGATGATTTAATAAAAAATCTCTAATGCACCCAGGGTTCTAAATCAATGCCACAAACATTAGTGAAGACTCAGGGCATACATGGAGTGCTGAATGTGACAATGCCAAGGATTGTTGTTGCTGCTACCTCTAGACCTCTAGCTCTTTGTCTCTCTCTCTCAATAGCTCTCTCTAAATCTCACACTATGCAAATGAGCTCTCTCTTCCCCCTTTTCACCTTTTTTGTTCTCTCTTTCTTCCCTTACTCTCTATTTTTCTTCCCAAACATAAAAAACACCATATTAGAGAATTTGGCAATGGAACCAAAATGTCGTCACTCTTGCCAGCAAACCACCAAGACCTATTGAATGCTTATTGCTTCAAGTATCTCAAGCTAGGAGCTATGGCTACCTCTCACATAGGTGTGGACACTCTTCCACACAATGATGTAATGAACTTACCTTTGAATCAGATTGAGTTGCCTAGTCCTACAAATTCGTTAGTAGCCCCACAATATAGAACACACTCTTTTTAGACAAGCTCCATCTCCAATGGTCCCTCACTCTTTCACACACTCTCTGTCCTTGTCTCACACTCCCTCTCTTATGCATAAGAAGGAAGTAAGAGTAAGAAGAAAGAACATAACAAGTTTGGCCACACACTAAGAATGAGTTTTTTAATTCACTCTTTGATTTTTATACATGCCCTATCCCCTCCTTGAGTAGCCATCCCCTTTTGGTGGTTCCCATCCCTTTACTCTTCTTTCTCCTCTTACCTATTAGCATTGGCCTTAGCCCATGCCTCTCATTATTTATAACTTGCACAAGAGAGAATGCGATGGTCTTTTATAAGATGAATTACAAGGTGCATGATGCTATTTCTGCAAAAATATTAAAAGCACTTATTGGTGTGCACCTTCCTCTTACATTTAAACTTTTCCTACGTTTTGTGTCTTCAAATTCTCTTTATTGTGCCTTTGTCCTCCGTCTTCCTCTCTCATTGGGATTGTCTCTTGCTTTCAATTTTTTGGACTTTCCATCTTGGTGTTCCGAGGGTTAACACCCCCTCAAAATATGAGTTTCTACACTTGTTGGATTTTGTCCCCCCTACATGAATATATGGCCTGAGAGACTAGCTCATGGGCAGCCTAGCCAAGTTAAAGCTTGAAATATCATATCTTTGACAAGGGTTTTTACAAAGCAACATCCACTATGAGAAAAAAAGATCCACTATGGGAGATACAATGGAAAATTCTTGAGAACAATCTGTCTGAGTTGTTGTTGGTAGCGGAAGCATCTTCTTCATTCATGAGATCATTTTAATGTTGCCATTTTGTACCTATGATGCTCTTTTACAATGGAAACATTGATTGGATATGTGGCCAATCTCACCACAATAATGACATGTCATCCAATCTTTGTTTTTGGTGTTAAAACCTCGACCTTTGCCTTTTGCTCCATAAGCTCCTTTAGTATACAAGAGATTATCTCTAGGTGTTGAGACAACTCCCTTTGCATCTTTATTTTTATATTTGTTTTCTTCATCTAGTAGAGAGTGTTCAATATCCTTAAGTAAGAGATTTGGAATATTAAATAAGATAGATACAAGGTTTTTCTAGGACCTAAAACGGACCTGACACTGGCTATAGGCACTAGCTGGGCCTCTCCAATAGTCACAAGACAACCCCACATGGGCTTGTGGCCATGGGCGTCCAAGGAACCCACTGCCCTAATTGCTAATGTAGATATTGTGGTTGTAGTGAAACGTAGTCCAATGATTGCCCTTTCTTACTCCTTAGAGGGAGATCCTATACATGTTGTTATAGTACACCAATGTAATACCAACATAAAGGAGGCATCCCTTTGGCTAATTGACGTGGCCCCACTGCAGCTCTCCTACACCTTGGGGATTGGCCCCAAGATGCACTGCTCTAACGTAAATCATATAGGAACACACTCCACTCTTATATATTTCAAATGTTCTAGGATATAAATTTCCTCACTTGATAGCTTTTCAAAGCTTTGAGCGTCTAGCCTATAGCTTGGGTTTCCTTACAACTCAATGTAGGACATGTAATTGGCAATCAATTGCTACGCATCTAGGAGTTACCATGTGATATGCATAATCCAATTGTGGATGATACACCTTGTGATCAAGCATTTTATGATTAAAAAAACAGCCATGTGAGGTGCAAAACCAATTCTTTAATGATTTCCAATATACTTGTAATTGCGGTGTTACTAGAGACTAGCACCGAGTTTTCTCATTCTACGAGTCTCTTTTGAATTTAAATGGTGATCAACTTGTATCCTATGCATAATCAAATAATTCAAAATTTAAAACATTTTCAATGACCACTCACTGTCACAATCCCTCTTCCCTCCTACCATTTAGCTTTTATATTCATTGGATAGGTATAACGTTCATCTTTATGTAGTTTTTTATGTAAAAATTGATAAAAACATACTCTAACATAGAAAAATGGCTTGACAGAGGCTTATCCCTCATGCTCTAGCCTTGTTATACATTCACGAGCATAAAATATATTTTTTCCTAATTTTTAAGGCATAAAAACTAAAATTTCTCTTATTTTTCATATTTTTCTCATTGATTTGTTCATAAAAATGTGTTATTTTCTAATTTATGTGTCTTGACTGATTATATTGATTGAACACTAGTTTTTTTCAAATTTTTATACCATATCAACTTCATTTCCTAACCCGAAATGGAAAGAATCCTCATTTTTTCTCATTTAAGACACATTTTGGGTTTTAAATTATTAATTATGACTATTTGGGACTATGGATTCTACATTTTATCATGTATAGCTCTCAAACATACTTCAAACATGATTCATAAAATTTTTCTTTCCATGCGCACATCATTAAAGTCATCAAACATCAAAATAATGCAAATTTCTTTGTAAAAATTGAGCATATCACTTATTTGTGTGTTGTGTGTTTTTATGAAATGGTTTTGGGCAGCCAACTGACCCATCCTCAATTCCCCGACAGTGCTAGACATTGCCTCTCATCCTCCTTTCGATCTTGGAGCAATATGGTCCACGTTGGACAAGCATTCTTTATCCCCCTTCCTTCTCGATTTTCTGTGTATAATCAGCCCCTTAGAGGAGAGAGGAGGAGGAGATAGAAAGATTGAACTCTGTTCTCTTCAACCAGGCAGCCATTGCATGAGTGAAGATTGGTGATCAAAGGCAAAAAATCGGAGGAGTCCATTGCTGAGATCATTTGGGAGGGTTGTATATACATGCCCAACATTGCCTCTATCCAAAAATCATTATGGATTTGGGGGGCGTGGTAGCTTGCATGTCGTGCCATTTGAGAAAATGCTTTCCCCCCCCAACACCCATGCCAAAATTTTTTAGGGGGACCAAGGCCCCCCCAGAGTGCATGCCAAAATATTTTAACCTTTGGCCCTTTTTCCTTCGTAATTCCTGCCTCGCAAATCTTGCCCATCCGGCCTCTGTTTCGAGTGCCAAATTTTTATCACTTGCTCTAGCTCGATCCAATATCTAGAAAATTTATGAAAATTTCGCAATTGCTCTTCAAAACCGCTGTCGAATCCTATCTTCCACAGCTTATAAAAATTGTCAAATCCATCTCTACTGCTTCCAATGAGATTCAATTCCCTCCTTGAATTTGCACTTCTCTGATTCTTTTCCACACTTTCATGGGATTTAAATTTCACTCGCATTGGTGACCAGGGGATAGGGCAGCCTACATAATCCCATGAATAGATTTTCACAAACATAACTATACAGAGCATCAAGCTGAAACAACAAATACACAACAAAACACTCCATAGCTCTCACCCTATCCCTTGACAAAATCAAGGCATGAAAATCCACAAGGGATAGGCCCGAACATAATCGGAGAGAAATCCAAAGCGAGGCTCTAACCAACTTCTCTAACAGGGACAGGATAAAAATCATATCAAAGAGGTCATCCTAGTGGTGGTCTGAACTACCTACCGAACTTAGGACAACTCAACTAGGAGCTCCTACTAGGCAAGGACTCCCATAGGATGGTCAACATAGTTTCTTCTTATAACACATTTCCTTTTACAATTTCCATACTCGAGTGCGTAAAAAGGAGGGAGTTGAGCATAGAGTGACACAAGGAGAACATGGCATCAGTCTTAGGTCCAGACTCGGTACCCAAGAGCCTACCAAGCCCTCGCGAGGGGACACTCAATACTTTTCTTTTGCTCCAACCTTTCTTTCTTTTCTTTTCTGCTAGCTACTACCCCTAGGAAGACAAGGCTTCAGTCCTGGGTTTGACTTGGCCCCAGAAACCTACCAAGCCTCTGAAAGGCGATAATCAATTACTTATAGGAACTTTCTTGTTGTTTCTTTTCCTTTTCTTATTGAGGGGTTAGAATCCCTTTTTGCACACCTTCGCAATTTTTTTAATAGATAGATTCAAAACATGCTCTTTTCTTTAATACTTTGGCAAGCTTCTCTAACTGCTTAAACTAGTAGGGATGCCTAGGATAGCTGCCTAGCAAGCAGGAAGGACAACTTGATGACATAGGATATCATGTATCTTTTGGAGACTCTACATGGAATATTACTCGTGTCAGGCTTGTGCTTGTGAGAGGTGCCAAAGCTGGCAGCCTGAAGGATGGATTTTAGGCCCCGGAACATGCCTAAAAATAGGGGAAAAATATGGAAATGCGGGGGAAAATGCTCAACCACGAAGGCGGCAGCTCGACCTAGGACGATTTTAAGCATTAAGTGCTTGACGGGCGCCCGTGCGACACTCCGTGAATTTTCATAATTTTTCCGTGCGCCTGTGCCAGTCAGTGAAGCTGCAGGCCTGTCCGGGATGTTGAGACGAGCTCATAGGAATTTTCAGATCGAAGTTCCGAGTCCGGGTGCGGAAGATGGCCCGAAACCGGCCGGGGTGCCCAAGAGGGGGCCCAAAATGGAAATTTGAAAAGGTGTGAAGGAGGGGGGGTGACCTTTGGCACCCCCCCCCCCTCAAAAAATCGTGGATATGGAGGGGGGGCGGCGGCTGAAAACAGCCGCCGAAAAAAACGCGACCCCCCCCCCCACAATCGATTGATGGCTTGCAAATAAGCCATAGCCACGAGCCTCCAGGCCTGATGAAGATGATGTGCCGATCAATTCGCCGGTCTCCGCTCCCGCAATGGTGGACTGGTTGAAGAGAGAGAAAATCAGTCTTTCTCTCTCCTCTCTCTCTCTCCTCTTAGCCCCCGTTCGTGCTTGAAGGAATAGGATGAAGATGGACGGCCGGATGGATGCCGATTCTTGACGGGATGAAAGAGCAATGCAAAACCATTGTAGATTGCTGATTCCAAGCAGAATTCATGGCTGGAAATCAATCGTGGGACGTGCCAAATTTAATGGAAAAACCCGCAAGACACGGTAATAATTGTTTTTTCAAGGAAAATGGTCTTTTGATGCAAATTTGGTTGATAAAAATGTGTTCATATGGATTGAGTTTTGAGTATGTCGTGCTTTGAGTTGGTTTCTAGCTGTTCATCATTTAAAAATCTGGAAAACATGTGTGGGATAGCAGAAAATAGGGAACCGAGACACGAAAAACCATAAAAATGAAGGAAAACAAGGGTTTTGGGCATATAAATGGGAAAAACCGTCGATACACATCAACTAATCTTTCAATTTTGTTGCAAATGAACTAAGGGCCACAGCCCATAAACTGGTTTTCATTTTCAGCAATTTAAAAAAATACAAGAAAATGAAGAAAATGGGGAAAAATGATAAAAACACCATGGAAAATAGGGGAAAAAGGCATTTGGGGCTACGAAAAATACAGAAAAATAGGATTTATGTTTGTTGATGTATAGCAAGGTTGGGGCATGAAGTTATGCTTCAGTTCAGCCTTGTTTATATGTTTTGGTGCGTGTTTCATTCCTTTCTCCACATAAAATGACAAGGAAACCCTAAAAGAAATGAATATAATGATGCACTATCAACGGGGAAGGGTAGAGTTGTGGAAAAATGGTTAAATGACACTGAGCATGATGAATAATTTGCTGATTTTATATGTATTGCATCTAGGACGGAATAATAATGATAAGAATTAAAACCTAGTAGCACGAAGATCACTTCGGTGCTAGGTGTTGCAACGAAGCACAAAGCGGTTAGAAAGAAAAGCATGAAAGAGATGATTTGCACTTGCACGCTGCTGATTTTTAAGATGCTTGAGCACTAGGCATCCACCTCTTTGCATGATCATTTAGAGGAAATTAAAAGTATCAGAGTTAGCTCCTGGATATGCATTGCAATTGTTTTTGGGATATGACCTACGTTGAGAGGCAGTGAGGTTCCTATGTCGTAGGCTAGTCGTGGGATCATAAAGGGGAAGTCAAGTGAGGAAATGGTACATTCCTGGATACGTTTATTTGGTACCTTGAGCGACGTTTGTGCGAAATGTCTAAATGTTGAGCGACGCATCGAGGGGCCAATCCCCAAGGTGTAGGAGAGTCGCAGAGGGTTGACGGCATTCAGCCGTAGGAGGAACCCCATGTGTATGTGATTCGAGCCTTTTGGCTATGTGAAAGGGACTCCCTCTGAGGAGCAATATTGGGTTAGGATCAGTTGGACTACAACGTATTACAAACGCAATGTTTAGGAAGGCAGAGATTTTGATAGACGCTCCTGGCCGCGAGGCCGAGGGGTTGTCTTGTGCATAGTGACGAGGTCCGGCTAGTGCATGAGCCAGTGCCGGCCCGTTTTTAGGTCCATCAGTGGTGCGTCTGCCGGGAGCTGCTTAAAAGTGGCGGTTCTCGAATCCTGGTTGTTTAGGGACCAACTAGTAGTTTATGCCAAAGGATACTGAGATTGATCCGTTATTTATTGACAAGCATCGTCTAGCAGAAATCCAAAAGCAAGAAAGAGACGAAAGAGCTAGGCGACGTGCTGAAATTTTTAGGAGATATTCCCCTAAGCGTAGCGGTGCTGAACCCTTACGAGGGAGTGGATCTAGTGGTCTTAGGACCCCAAGCAGTAAGTTAGGAGAAGGTGGAAGCTCTAGTGCTCCCCTTCCTTCTATAAGCCAGTCCACGTCAAGTACGGGAGGTGTAACCCCACCGGTCTTTATTCCTAGTGCAAATCCAATCCGCGTCATGGCGCAGCCTATTGCAATTCCAGCAGGAACGACGGATTTGCCGGCTCTAGGTTACCCACTACCCATTTTTAATGGGTTAGTTGAGGAAGATGCGGAACTCCACATTAGGGAGTTTCAAAAGTTGATGTTTAACTGTCGCATTCAAGAGGAAGGACATTTAATGATGTTCTTCAACATGACTCTCAAAGGAAGAGCCGCTATATGGTATCATGGTTTAGAAGCCGGAACCATATTGAACATTGATGCATTTTATGGAGCTTTTCGAAGGGAGTTTGCCCCTGAAAGGGGTGGGCAATATTGGTTGCGTGTACTCAACGTGACCCGCCAAGATCCACACGAGGATATTCGTGCTTATGCGAAGAAGATAAAAGAGGTCTTCCGTAAGTTGGACACCTCTATCCCTATCCCCGCAGCTGCCCAATTGCAATATTTCCTACATGGTTTGGACTTTAATATCCAATTGCAGTTGAGTAGTGTCCCCTTGGGGGATATAGATACTGCCATTACACGAGCACAAGAGGTGGAATCCCGACTACAAGCAGCCTATGCTTCTAGAGGCAATTCGAACATGGGTTTAGTATTGGGAAACAATATGGCAATAGCCAATGGCAGTAGTGGCCAAGGGATAGCGATGGCTAACCCTAATGGGAGAGGGAACATGATACAGAATGTCCCTTTATTACCAGCTCCCCCTAGCATGTCGATGCCTACGGGCAGTCAAATGGCTCCAAGTAGTGGAGGCCAGGCGGTCAATTCTAACACCATGCCTGCAGCTCAACAGCCTGTGCCTAATCGAATTGTTAGGCCGATTGAACGACATGGAAATGACCAAGGCTATGAGTCGAGTTCTTCCAATGTTCTTGGCGAGGTTAAGGACATGATGAAGCATTATACCGACATGATTACGGAGCAGTATCGACAAATAGCCGTTGATGTCAACTTCCTTAAAAAACAACAAAATTTGATAGGAAGTAGATACCCAGAAGAGGGTGCGCCGTCGAGGTTTAGTTGCAAATGGTGTGGCGGGCAGCACTATCCAAGAAATTGCCCAAATGTTAAGTGCGACATTTGTGGAAAATCTGGCCATCTAGCAGCTACTTGCTGGAGTAAGATCAGTTCCCTCCAGCGGGGTAGTCGGCAACCAGGGCCTGTTAATCATCGTGCCCAAGGAAATGATTCCCAGCGAGAGGATGGGCCTAAACAAATACTTCAACGACCAAAGACTACAGTGGAAGAGCTACCAAGTGGAAGTGGGGTTAGTTTGATTGAGGCTGTACGCGTTAATGATACTGAAACCTCTAATCTACGAGCTGTCCTTACAAGAGGTAAAAAGGGTAGAGAAGCCGACATGGATAAGCCTGTCGACGGAAACCCTAAACAAGGCGACAAAGGAACGCAAGTTTTGGATCCTGCCCTAGAAGGGGGACCTTTGAAGCCCGTAGAGAGTAAAGCCGATAAGGAAGCACCAAAGAAGAAGGTGAAAGTTAGGAAAGAGGCAATGAAGCCAGTTCAGCGACCTAAAGAGCGGATGGTTTGGCGTGAAAAGCGAGCCCTATCGAACTATCATGAATTCGATTTGGCGGGCTCTCTTTGCGAAGTCAAGCCGGATGTGAACCTTTTGCAGCTTATTAAGCTTTCCCCAGGAGTACGTAAGGAATTTAGAAAGATCCTACGTACCGGGTATATTGTAGAACCTTTGGGTATTGCGCGAGTTGGTGATGACTGGTTCGAGCATGCTGAGAAGCATTGCCCAAGGGTTGCAGCCTATGTCGATGGGATATTAGTAGATTATGCCATTGTCGACACGGGATCATCTGTTAACATTATGAGTTCTGAACTGATGGAAAGGTTGGGTCTTGCGATTCAGAAAGATACTTCCACAATTCTCAGAATGGCAGATGACAGTTTGAGACAGCCGGAAGGCTGCATTACTAAGGTCCATGTCACTGTTGCAAATGTAGAATGCCTGTTGGACTTTAGGGTGATTCGTTTTGCAGGGCGGCCAAGTTACCAAGTATTACTTGGACGACCTTGGATCTTGCAAGCGGATTGCCAAGTGGATATACCCGCCGGTCGATTGTTATTCGGCAGAGGTGCCCAGCGTGTGGTGGTTGATGCTTATCCTGAGTCCCCGCAGAGTGAGAGAGCTCCTCTATCTTCTACAGAATTGGAGACATTAGAAGATTTATCTGCTAGTGAGACATCATCGAGTGATGAGTCCAAAGAGGGATCCACCACGGAGGACATCTATCAGATCACTTTGAACGAGCCGATAGAGGCCCAAGATCGTATAAGAGATGCAGATGTTATCGAGCTAGACCTTGGTACGCTTGATGATTCGCGGCCAATCAAATTAGGCTCTATGCTCAGCTCAGCAGAAAGGGAGGACTATGTGGCCTTGATCCAGGAATTCCGTGATATCTTTGCCTGGAGTTATGATGAGTTGAGAGGCATCCCTCCCAGTCTTGCTGTTCATACAATTCCGTTGAAAGAGGGCAGTCGTCCTGTACGGCAGAAAGTCAGGCGTATGCCTTTCGAATTAAGGGACGGGTTGTTTGAAGAGTTACAGAAGCTTCGAAAAGCGGGTTTGATTTTCCCTGTACAACACACGGAATGGTGTTCGCCAGTTGTGATTAGAAAGAAGAAGAATAATCAGATCCGTTTATGTGTAGACTTTAGAGAGCTGAATAAGCAGACAGTTAAGGACTACTACCCATTGCCATTTATTGACCAGATTTTGGATCAATTAGCGGGTAGGGAGATATATTCGTTTATGGATTGCTTTGCAGGATACAACCAAATGGCAATTGCAGAAGAGGATAAGTTGAAAACAACTTTTATCACTGTATTTGGCACTTTTGCTTACCACGTGATGGCTTTTGGTTTATGCAATGCGCCTGGTTCGTGGCAACGAACAGCCGATAAGACATTCGGTGACATATCCCCTGAAGAGTTGAGGGTGTTTATTGATGACTTAGGGGCCGCCACCGTGAGAGAAAGGCAGTTGATCATTTTGAGAAAATGCTTTGAGCGCTGTAGACAATTTTGCATCGCCCTAAACCCACGGAAGTGCGTTTTTGGAGTACCTTATGGGCTATTGCTGGGTCATGTGGTCAGTTCGGTAGGAATTGCGACAGACCCTGAGAAGGTCAAAGTTATAGTTGCCATGGGTCCACCACGCACTCCGAAGGAGGTTCATAGCTTTCTGTCTTCGGTTGGTTACTATCGTAGATTCATCAACGCCTTGGCAGAAAGAACGTTGCCACTTACAAATTTATTGTCCTTTAGCTGTTCGTTTGTATGGGGTGACCCTTGTAAGGTAGCATTTGAGGACGTGAAACAAGAGCTAGCAAGAGCGCCCGTTTTAAAAGCACCTAAAAGAGGTGAGGTGTTCTATATATTCTCAGCAGCCACCATGTATAGTATCAGCTGCTGTTTAGCCCAATTTTGGGAAGAGAAGTGGTACCACCCGATTGCTTTTGCTAGTCGGAAGCTGGGGATATCCGAAATCAATTACACCTACATGGAGAAGCTGTGTCTAGCGATGGTCTTTGGGACCAAGAAATTCAGGCATTACATTCTCTATGAGAAAGTCGTGCTTTATACGAAGGCGGAGGGACTTCGACTATTGATGAATAAGTTACAGCCGCCTGATCGTTTAGCGAAGTGGTTGATCACTTTGCAGGAATTTGATTATGAAATCAGGAGTAAGCCACCAAGGTTGCAAGGCATCGTGGAATGTCTAGTGGACTTTGGGGAGCCGAAAGAATCTGTGGCTGAAGGTAGTGACATGGAGATGATATTTAAAATAGATACGGCATCTATTCCCTCCTGGTATGCTGCAATAACGCATTATTTATCAACAGGAGAGGCGGGATCCGAATTATCTAAGGCTGAGAAAAGGAAAATTAAGCAGCAAGCGTTAAAGTTTGCCTTGATCGCAGGTACATTATATCGGCAAGGGGTTGATGATATCTATCGCCGATGTGTGACGCCTGACGAGGTGCCGTTCATTTTGGAAGAGTGCCATGATTCTGCTTGCGGTGGCCATTTTGCTGGACGGCTTACAGCACAAAAGGCTTTAAGAGCAGGTTATTGGTGGCCTGCCATCTTCCAGGATGCGTTTGCGTATGTTAAGCGATGCGATATTTGCCAACGACATGATAGTCGAGAGAATAGGAAACGACCACTCACCCCTATTATGGCGATACTTCCATTTGAGAAGTGGGGAATAGACTTTGTGGGTCCTATTACTCCGTCATCGACTACGCAAAAGCGATACATCATTGTAGCAACTGACTACTTCACAAAGTGGTCAGAAGCACGTGCAACAAGGAAAGATGATGCTAAAGAAACTGCTAGTTTCCTTTTAGAGCAGATAATATGCCGGTTTGGTCCACCGAAAGAATTAGTGTCGGACCGCGGAACTCATTTCCTGAATAAGGTGATCAAAGGTTTGACAGAGTTGTGGAACATCCAGCATAACAAGACAACCCCATATAATCCGCAAGCCAATGGGCAAGTCGAAAGTACCAACAAGCAGCTTGTGGGCATCCTGTCCAAAACTGTGTCGGAAAAGAAACGGGATTGGGATAAAAAGTTATATGTGGCAGTGTGGGCCTATAATACGACTTTCAAACGAGCCACTGGCCATACCCCGTTCAAGTTAGTATATGGGGAGGAGTGTGTCTTGCCTCTAGAAATTGAGCTGCCGACTATTCGGTTTGCCATCAATCATTCTTTGAGCGATGAAGATGCTCTTTTTGAGCGCTTGACGACACTGGCACATTTAGATGAGCTTAAGTTGCAGAGCTTATTGCACCAAGAAGTAGCGAAGCGCCGAATGAAGAAGCTACACGACCTCAAAGCCAAGAAATACACCTTCAAGAAAGGACAGCTTGTTCTGTATTATGACGCACGACGAGAATTATTTCCAGGCAAGTTAGAGCCCAAATGGGATGGGCCCTATAGGATCGTTAGGATAGGAAAGAATAAATCTACAGTATTGTTAGCTGACCTTGAGGGGATAGAATTTAAAAATAAGGTTAATCTTAATAAGATTAAACCTTATTACTTCTGATTACACTAATGCTATGACTGCCTTGCAGGTCTAGGCAAGATCGATCAAACATCTGCAAGGAAATCGTGATAGAGGTTGATGGGTCGTCTGATCCCTTATTTAGAACACCCATATTTGGAACAAAGATATCATCAGGGAAAGCTCATTTGGTGGAGCAAAGGATACAAGGTGATTGAGCAAGAAGGCGGGACATTCATTTGGGAAATCAAGGTCTTCTGCCATCACTGCCTACAACTTTTGACGAGCATCCCTGTTGAATTCAATGATGATGGAGGGATGGAGCCTACAGTCCACCCGTTGAAAATGCTGAATTTCGATTACCATAATTACGAGTAGAGTTCTGGATGGCGGGATATGTAAACGCTTTATGGACATACACCTTGTACTTTGATGGGGCGTCCAGGGGTGCATGCAAAAAAGGAAGTGTAGGAGTTGTCATCCGAGACCCCCGACGACGCATTGTCATGAAGTTAGCTGCTTATCTCGGGGCGAATTTTACCAATAATATGGCAGAATACAAAGCCCTGATTATGGGTTTGAATATTGCAAAGAAGGGTGGTATCCGCCAGTTGTTGGTGAAAGGGGACTCTCAGTTGGTTTTAAACCAACTCAATGGGACGTACATGGTACGGAACCCCATCCTTTGTATGTACCATCATACTGCCATGGCCCTGTTAGACGAATTCGATAGAGTGTCTTTTCAGCTGATTCCACGGAATTGGAATCAGTTTGCCGATTCATTGGCTAATCTTGCGTATGAAGAGGACCTCTTCTTTAATTGTGGCCCTTGTCCCGATATATCTATTGATGGTGAGACAGGACCTGGTCGTTTGTGGGGTATGCTTTCTGAACATGCCCTCTTTGGCAGACGATGGTTGATTTGGGTGATGCAGAGGGTAAGCGAGACTCATCTACCTTTATTATCGGGGACCCATAGACTGATTCGACGCCATGTGATGCGAACACCTCTTGCGATATACGCAGGGGGGATAGGTCATAATTTAATGCACCTAGTTTAGGGCTACGAGCCTTTGTTTCCCTGGGAATGGTATGCTTTGATGTCTATCATGGTTGTTTCCAGGTGGATGTTCTGCATAGTATTGTTTTATTTCATTAGGCCACGAGGGCCGATTTAGTTTTGTAGCAAAGTCATGTCTGATTTCATTAGGCCAAGAGGGCCATTTCCCTGTCTAGTGCGGGTGCGTTTAATTGGGTTTTTGTTTTATTGTTGTGCTGGACAGGTTTCGTGGTTCGTGGAATTTGGTGGAGCCTGGAGGAGCCTTTGCTGCGATGGAAGCTTCTTGTGGCCACTCCAGGTGATATTTCTCCTTTACGAGTACCTTTCTTTCCTGTTATATGTGTATTTGTACTTGTTGAGGGGATACTTTTTGTTGGGGACCGGCGACCAAGGCATAAAGTCCCAAGTTTAGGCTAAGTATGTTTGAGAGAGGTTGGAGTAGTCATTACCTCCTGTAAAGACATTGTTAGACATTAAAAGACCTGTTTGAGAAAGAAGTCCTAGTGACCCTGTTCTGCCAGCCTGCTAGGCAGCCGTTCTAGGCGTTCTTGTTAGTAGTGAGGCAGTTAGAGAAGCCTGCTAGAAGATAATAATAATGATGCCAAGAAATCCTGAACATCCCAAAAGATGAATATCAATACGAAGGTGTGTAAAAAGGGGTTCTAACCCCTATCACAGAAAAGCAAAGAAATAAAAATATATAAGCAGTTGATCATCGCCTTGCGAAGGCCTGGTAGGTTCCTGGGGACGAGTCAGACCCGGGGCCGATACCTTGTCTTCCTAGGGGTGGCTTCTTGCTGGAAAAATCATATCAAAACAAGGAAGGTTGGAGCGAAAATAAAAGTGAGCGTTAGAAAAGGATTAAGTGTCGCCTTGCGAGGGCTTGGTAGGTTCTTGGGTGCCGAGACAGGTCCTGAGACCGATGCCCTGTTCTCCTTGGGTCACTACGCTCAGCTCCCTCCTTTTTACATGCCCAAGTATGTTCATCCAATCAAAACCCTCAAAGAAGAGATATACTGAAAGAAAATATCCTTTGCTCAGGCTATAGGAGTCCTCGCCTTGTAGGAGCTCCTAGTTGCATTGTCTTTAGTTGGTCAGTAGTTCAGACTACCACTTAGGGCAACCTCTTTGGCAGTTCTTTTTAGTTTGGCTGTGTTGGAGCAGCTGGTTAGTGACTCACTTCGGATCTTCTATTAGATGATGCTAGGCCTACTCCTTGTGGATGTTATGCCTTGGTTCTGTCAGGGGTAGGGGGAGCATTGTGCTGAGTTTTATGGTGATAATTGTTTTGTATCAGTTTGATGCTTCTTTGGTTGTTTATGTGCAGATATGTTCGTGGGTTCGACGGACTGAGTCGTCCTATCCCGTGGTCGCCAATGAAGGATGGATTTTAGGCCCCGGAACATGCCTAAAAATAGGGGAAAAATATGGAAATGCGGGGGAAAATGCTCAACCACGAAGGCGGCAGCTCGACCTAGGACGATTTTAAGCATTAAGTGCTTGACGGGCGCCCGTGCGACACTCCGTGAATTTTCATAATTTTTCCGTGCGCCTGTGCCAGTCAGTGAAGCTGCAGGCCTGTCCGGGATGTTGAGACGAGCTCATAGGAATTTTCAGATCGAAGTTCCGAGTCCGGGTGCGGAAGATGGCCCGAAACCGGCCGGGGTGCCCAAGAGGGGGCCCAAAATGGAAATTTGAAAAGGTGTGAAGGAGGGGGGGTGACCTTTGGCACCCCCCCCCCCTCAAAAAATCGTGGATATGGAGGGGGGGCGGCGGCTGAAAACAGCCGCCGAAAAAAACGCGACCCCCCCCCCCACAATCGATTGATGGCTTGCAAATAAGCCATAGCCACGAGCCTCCAGGCCTGATGAAGATGATGTGCCGATCAATTCGCCGGTCTCCGCTCCCGCAATGGTGGACTGGTTGAAGAGAGAGAAAATCAGTCTTTCTCTCTCCTCTCTCTCTCTCCTCTTAGCCCCCGTTCGTGCTTGAAGGAATAGGATGAAGATGGACGGCCGGATGGATGCCGATTCTTGACGGGATGAAAGAGCAATGCAAAACCATTGTAGATTGCTGATTCCAAGCAGAATTCATGGCTGGAAATCAATCGTGGGACGTGCCAAATTTAATGGAAAAACCCGCAAGACACGGTAATAATTGTTTTTTCAAGGAAAATGGTCTTTTGATGCAAATTTGGTTGATAAAAATGTGTTCATATGGATTGAGTTTTGAGTATGTCGTGCTTTGAGTTGGTTTCTAGCTGTTCATCATTTAAAAATCTGGAAAACATGTGTGGGATAGCAGAAAATAGGGAACCGAGACACGAAAAACCATAAAAATGAAGGAAAACAAGGGTTTTGGGCATATAAATGGGAAAAACCGTCGATACACATCAACTAATCTTTCAATTTTGTTGCAAATGAACTAAGGGCCACAGCCCATAAACTGGTTTTCATTTTCAGCAATTTAAAAAAATACAAGAAAATGAAGAAAATGGGGAAAAATGATAAAAACACCATGGAAAATAGGGGAAAAAGGCATTTGGGGCTACGAAAAATACAGAAAAATAGGATTTATGTTTGTTGATGTATAGCAAGGTTGGGGCATGAAGTTATGCTTCAGTTCAGCCTTGTTTATATGTTTTGGTGCGTGTTTCATTCCTTTCTCCACATAAAATGACAAGGAAACCCTAAAAGAAATGAATATAATGATGCACTATCAACGGGGAAGGGTAGAGTTGTGGAAAAATGGTTAAATGACACTGAGCATGATGAATAATTTGCTGATTTTATATGTATTGCATCTAGGACGGAATAATAATGATAAGAATTAAAACCTAGTAGCACGAAGATCACTTCGGTGCTAGGTGTTGCAACGAAGCACAAAGCGGTTAGAAAGAAAAGCATGAAAGAGATGATTTGCACTTGCACGCTGCTGATTTTTAAGATGCTTGAGCACTAGGCATCCACCTCTTTGCATGATCATTTAGAGGAAATTAAAAGTATCAGAGTTAGCTCCTGGATATGCATTGCAATTGTTTTTGGGATATGACCTACGTTGAGAGGCAGTGAGGTTCCTATGTCGTAGGCTAGTCGTGGGATCATAAAGGGGAAGTCAAGTGAGGAAATGGTACATTCCTGGATACGTTTATTTGGTACCTTGAGCGACGTTTGTGCGAAATGTCTAAATGTTGAGCGACGCATCGAGGGGCCAATCCCCAAGGTGTAGGAGAGTCGCAGAGGGTTGACGGCATTCAGCCGTAGGAGGAACCCCATGTGTATGTGATTCGAGCCTTTTGGCTATGTGAAAGGGACTCCCTCTGAGGAGCAATATTGGGTTAGGATCAGTTGGACTACAACGTATTACAAACGCAATGTTTAGGAAGGCAGAGATTTTGATAGACGCTCCTGGCCGCGAGGCCGAGGGGTTGTCTTGTGCATAGTGACGAGGTCCGGCTAGTGCATGAGCCAGTGCCGGCCCGTTTTTAGGTCCATCACAGCCTCTACCCCTTAGTTGTTTCTAGATCTACAAATTGATCATGCTTTGTCTGTGGGGTCTTTACCTCATGTATCTCTTTGGCATGCTCATTTGGGGCACATATTCATTAAGGAAATGAAAATGCTTTCTATTTTACAGTACTTACCACCCCTTGACTATTCTCATTTTGATTCTTGTGATGGCTTGATTTGACAATATATTTTTCAAGGATGGCTTGCTTTGGCAGAAAACCAGTCTAGGCATAGGCTGAAATGCCTAAAGACAGATAATGGGGGTGAGTATGCCTCACGTTTTTTTGAGAAGTTATGTGACGAGAGGGGTATTAAGCCTCAATTGACCACCCCCTAAACCCCTCCCTAGAATGGTAGGGCTGAGCGGACAAATAGGACCATCTAGGAGAGGGTTTGCAATATGCTTAAAGCCATGCAAGCCTACCCTAGTACTTTTGGGCTAAGGCAGTTACCACTGCCGTGCATATCATTAATAGATCGCCCTATAGTGCCATTGATTTCAAGGTTATAGAGGAGTTATGAATAGGAAAGACTCCCTCTTATGCACATTTGTATGTCTTTGGATGTGAGGCATTTTGCCATGTCCGCAAGGATAAGTGTAACAAGTTGGATCCTAAGAGTGATAAATGCATATTCCTTGGCTATGGAGATGCAAGAGAGATGGGTTACCATCTATGAGATCCGCAGGAGTGGAAAGTCATCCGTAGCCATGATGTAGTCTTCCATGAAGAAAAAGATGCATATGTAGCCTGAGAAGATAGTGGAGATACACATGGTTATATTTCAGGAGAAGCCATGAGCTTCCATACAGCCAGCTGGACAGCATGCAACAATAGCAAGTTCTCATGGTCAGGGTGTTGGAGAATGTTGGGCAGGTGTAGTAGAGCTTGCAGTGCGATGTTCTACTAGAGATAGATGCCCCCTAACGGATTTCAACCCTCCATGCATTATGTCTTGGTTACAGATGTAGGAGAGCTTTCACTTATGGTGAGGCTATGCGCATGGGCATTGGTCACTCCCGGGAGAGGGCTATGCAGTCTGAGATAGACTCCTTACATAAGAATGAGACTTGGGATTTGGTTTCCTTGCCTAGTGGCAAGAAGGCTTTGCCATGCAAATGGGTGTACAAGTTGAAGAGTACCCTCAAATGCACCAAGTCAGCTTATAAGGCAAGACTTGTTGCTAAGGGTCTTAAAAAAGAGCATGGAGTTGATTTTGTTGAAGTTTTTTCTCCTGTGGTTAAGATGACCATCCTCTACTTAGTTTTGGCCTTAATTGCACAGCTTGACTTGGACTTATATCATCAAATGGATGTCAAGACGGCATTTTTACATGGGGATTTTCATGATGAGATTTACATGGAGTAGCCTAAGGGCTTTGCAGAGCCTGGTAGGGAGCACCTAGTATGCTTGTTGAAGAAAAGTCTTTATGGCTTGAAGTAGGCACCTAGGGAATGGTACCATAAGTTTGATGCTTTTATGTAGTTAGAGGGCTATAGCCATAGTGCTATGGATCTTTGTTTGTTGTTGTTGTGGTAGTCGTCATAGTAGTAGTGGTAGTGGTAGTGATAGTAGTAGTAGTTGTTGTTTAATTTCTTCTTTTCTTGTTTGTTTTTGTTGTGGTAGTCGTAGTCATGATTGTAGTAGTAGTACTAGTAGTAGTAATAGTAGTTTTTTTATTTGTTGTTGTTATAGTAGTAGTTTTTTTTCTTTTCTTTTATATTATTATTTATTTTTCTTGTTTGTTGTAGTGGTAGTGGTAGTGGTAGTGGTAGTGGTAGTGGTAGTGGTAGTGGTAGTGGTAGTGGTAGTGGTAGTGGTAGTGGTAGTAGTAGTAGTAGAAGAGAAAAAGAAAGAAGGAATGAGAGAGAGGGAATAAACATACAACATAATAAAGAAAGAGAAAGAGAGAGAGAGAGAGAGAGAGAGATGGAAGGAGAGAAGAGAATGAATGGATAAAAAACAAAGAGAGAGTGGTGGCGAGGTCCGATGAGGTCCAATGCAATACCATGAGGCGAAAAACACTCCGACATACGTTAATTTGTGGGTGGGTGGAGACTTTACATACGTTAATTTTGTTGAGTTACAAGAGAAGAAATTCCTTCTCAAACAATTTAAGAAATAAAAAAAGAATGATAACAAAAACAAATTGTTTGTAGTAACGTAGACCAAATGGAAAACAATGAAGGTCGTGATATTCAAGATCGCGAGGCGTATCTTAATCAGCGTGCCCCATGTCTTGCTCTCAATGTAAGCTGGCAATTAGACGAAAACATCGATTGTCTATCGAACACATGTGGCACTTTGGCGAGTTTCAATCAAAGATCATTGATTAGGCGATCTCAGATTTTGAGCAAACGGTAAGAAAAGTATAAATCAATCATGCATTATATTCGCAAGCTAATTGAATACTATATACAAAAACATTGGGTGTGACTGGGTAAATTTTCTATCCAGGGAGGTGATGTCTTGTCCCAAGGAGGAGTGCACCCTTTGCGTCTAGTTAGAAGAGTTTGTGGGCATGCAATGGGTGGAATGCTTGAGCCAATCCACCACTTGGAAGGTACTACCCAATCTATACCATCGATACTAGAGGAGACAGGAAACCTTCCAGACTTACGTACAATCTTGGAGCCTAAGATAGAGGCAATGATCAATGCATTGATGCCCATGGATGTCTAGACTTTTGATCCGCTTAGAGAGGAATCATCCATACCATTATATGATGGGTGCTGAGTATCTCGCCTAAAGACACTGCTTGCACTCTTAAGTGTGCAAGCAAAATACAGGTTGAACACAAGGCGCATGGTGCTCTTTTTGCAAAAATATGAAAATGCACTTATTGGAGTGCACCTTCCTCTTACATTTAGACTTTTCCTACACTTTGTGTCTTCAAATTTTCTTTATTGCGCCTTTGTCATCTGTCTTCCTCTCTCATTGGGATTGTCTCTTGCTTTCAATTTATTGGATTTTCCATCTTGGTCTTCTGAGGGTTAACACCCCCTGAAAATACGAGTTTCTACACTTGTTGGATTTTGTTCCCCTACATGAATATATGGCTCGGGAGACTAGCTCATGGGCAGCTTACTCAAGTTAAAACTTGAAACATCATATCTTTGACAAGGGTTTTTACAAAGCAGCATCCACTATGAGAAACAAAGATCCACTATGGGAGATACAATGGAAAATTCTTGAGAACAATCTGTCTGAGTTGTTGTTGGCCATCTTCTTCATTCACGAATTAATTTCTATGGTTGCTATTTTGCACCTATTATGCTCTTTTACAATGGAAACATTGATTGGCTATGTGGCCAATCTTACCACAATAATGACATGTCATCCAATCTTTGTTTTTGGTGTTAAAACCTCGACCTTTGCCTTTTTCTCCATAAGCTCCTTTAGTATACAAGAGATTATCTCTAGGTGTTGAGACAGTTCCCTTTGCATCTTTGTTTTTTAATTTGTTTTCTTCATTTAGTGGAGAGTGCTCAATATCCTTAATAAGAGATTTGGAATATTAATTAAGGTAGATACAAGGTTTTGTTAGGACTTAAAATGGACCCGACACTAGCTATAGGCACTAGCTAGGCCTCTCTAATGGTCATAAGACAACCCCACATGGCCTCGTGGCCGTGGGCGTCCAAGGACCACACTGCCCTAATTGCTCATGTGGATATTGTATTTGTAGTGAAACGTAGTCCAACGATTGCCCTTTCTTACTCTTGAGAGGGAGATCCTACACATGTTGGCATAGTACACCAATGTTATACCAACATAAACGAGGCATCCCTCTGGCTTATTGCCGTGGCCCCATTGCAGCTCTCCTACACCTTGGGGATTGGCCCCAAGATGCACTGCTCTAACATAAAGCATATAGGAACACACTCCACTCTTATATATTTCAAAATTAATGTTCGAGGATATAAATTTCCTCACTTGACAATTTTCCAAAGCTTCGAGTGTCTAGTCTATAGCTTGGTTTCCTCACAACTCAGTGTAGGTCATGTAATTGGTAATCAATTGCTGTAACATGTCCACCTGTTCGCTCATAGGACACGTCTGAGCAACCCATCGGGAAGAGAGCCTAGAAAGCACCGCCCCGCACTCCCACGGAATGTCACATGGTTTGCGATCTAGGTCTTCCCGAGTCTACCACGAAGCGGAAGCATTCCACCCGTTCCCATTTAGGACCGACCTCAATCAGGATTTTCCTAGTGGTCAAATTCCTAGAACGGCAACTAGCATCGAACCCCAGGCGAACTACTTTACGCAGAAATGTTAGGGTCGAAGTGGATCATGCTGCACTTGGTTCAAGGAGAATGGGAAACGAGAGGGATGCAAAGCTTGACCTCTCTACCAATAAGGCATAGTCCCATTCCGTTCCCCTAAAACAGCGTAAACCGGGATTCTAGTATCCTAGACTCTAGGTCAACGTTCTTTGTTGTCAATTTCTTTGAGAAAAGTTCCCGGCCAACCGGGACCACCCATCCGTAGGACGGACCCATGGCCACATCCACCGCACTTTCCTCAGGGTTGCTTTAGTTGTCTAATTACTTATCACATTTAGTTTGACACACAAAAACAACTTCCTTAATTAGCCTTTTAGGCACTGGTTCCTTCACGTAATCTTAGCATTGTCATAGAAAAACAATGTCAAGCAAGTTCCTTTTCAACAATTTATCATATTTATCTTTGGAAAACATCATATAATCCAGCCCGAAGACTATTCCAAAATCCGCCCGAAGGCAATCCATAATCCACCCGAAGGCAATCTAGCAATCCTTAGGGATTACTAATCCAAGTTTCTGCCCGTAGACTAGTATGCGGGCCTCAAGATCCAATCCCGAGTCACGTTGGCCTCTTGTGCAGGACTCGGAGGCAACGGATTTACGGCTAGAGCCTCCCCTGGCACCCAAGCGTCCTCCTGCTCCAAGTAGCGCCCAACGGACAGACCTCTTGCGGCGGGTTCGGTCCACATTCCTGGCGCGGCTAACAACCCCCTTGGTTAGGGTCAGGCAGACAGTCGTGGATAAATGATGCTACCTCTCCCTCTAGGCCTTCAACCTGAAGCATTAATTATTTTTCCATCTTTAGTTCTTTGAGCAAAGCAATACAAATAGCTCTCCTAAACTGTAAAACACAATCAAACCAGTGGTCGTTTATTTGGCCAACTGCTAAGGAGTGAATCGTTCTCTCCGAATGCATCCAGCATTCGATCCAGGATCAATTGCAACTTGGCAAGATCCCCAAGGGTTTGTTTGTTTATCCTTTTATCCTTGGTTTAGGGTTTATACCCTGTCAACCCAAATTAGCAAACACCTTAGGTTCCTTAAACTAAGACACTAAATCTTGGGCAACCTCGTCACCCTAACTTGATTGGTCAATTTCCTGCTAGGCAATACATAACTTCCCTTAACTTGGAAAATCAGCCCAAGGAAAGGTGATGTAGCAGGATGTCTACTCATCCTCTTGCAAATTAGATTTGCACTAGAACCTGCCAACCTTGTTCCAAGGAGTGGCAAATCTATCTTGTGATTTAAACACAAGCCATGTGACATTGCAACTTGTTGCATAGGAGTCGCATATCTGACTGGTGGGATCATTTCTCCCATCAAACGACATTCCTTGGTCAAGAAATATGTTTGGTCAAGATGTAGGGTTTGGGAGTCCTCTTGACCCAACCCAACCCTAACCTTACTAGGTCAACAACGTTTGGCCCTAGGGATTCTAAACTCAATCGGAAGTCTAGTATTAGGTCATTCGATCCTTAGGGTAAAACCCTAGATTGTTATTGTATGGGCATCCAATTAACCCAAACATTCCGTAAATGTGGATAGGATCTTGGGATCGAAAGTCTTGGCATCCCAAGTGCGATACTAGGCAGAATTTTTAACGTGACTAAACCCTAGCTAGCACTTTGAGGTGTTCGTTGTACTAACTACTTATGCTTTTAAGAATCCCATGTGGGTTATGTCATTACAAGTGATTTAGCGAAATCAGTCTACTTGTCTTGCGACAAGAAACTATCTTTTCTTAGAGACGCTAAATTTGTTCTAAAAGGTGTAAATAGTTGCAAGACATCACATTACGCGCAAATATGTGATTCATTACTTCTATGCAACTATAATGTTTGCAATGACCATTTCTTTTCCTTGCTAAAATCATGATGATTGACAATTTGGGGAATAACTTGCATAAAACCTACATGGATTTACATCAAGAGCTTTGCCTACAAACCTTTTAATGCAATTGAATTTCAGGCTTTAATATGACATACAACCTTTTCTAGATACAACTTCGATAAATGAAGTTCATGTATGACGAATGTCATAAGACTTATGCTGACTTAATCTGTTCTACGGCACTTAATCCATCTTAAAATGCAAGCATCTTTGCATGCAACAGGCAAGTTTATGGTTTCATTTCCATGCAATGCAACTACTTGGACAACATCGACAACGATTATGTCATACGAGTCTACAAGTAGAAAATTACTACCTAAATGCCTTATGCACTTTTCTTTTCCGAGGCCAATCAAAGATGCATTTAAACAATTTCATCTTTTTTAAACCTACGCAATATGCGCTTGCAACTTGGAAATGCAAGCGAACCCAAATGCACGACATGCACTAACTCTTGTAAATCGTCTAAGGAGATAAATTTCCCAAATGTATTTTAGCTTGACTACGTGAATTAGAGACATGCGTAAATGCATTCTTCCCATGAAAATTAAACGTTCCTAATGCATTGGTTTAATGCGGAATTATTCTTTTAAGAACCTGGGCATGAGGACTCGTAGGGATGTCCACGCGTAAACTTGGGTTGGAGACTTTCGCGCGTGCGCTTTGCATCTTTTGTTTTGGGGCCATTTATGCAACGTATTTTTTTTTGTTGTTGCAGCAACTTCCCTTGGGTTACTCGCACGTCCTAAAGACTCACAGTCCGCGATCTTCCCCTCCTGCACAGGATCAGGGCCTTGGAGGCTTGGGTTTAAATTCCCGAGGATAAGCCATATATGCACAAGGCTTATGGAAGCTTTGCCTTTAGAAGCTTGTTATACTTCTGTCATAGAACTTGACGTGGAGGGGAATGATTGGGGAGGAGGAAAGATGACGACGAAGATGCTGATTACGAAGGCGATGATGATGGCGATGGAGTGGGCGGCAGTAGTGCGGCTACAAGTGGACTTCACCGTGGCAGCTCCCTAGCGTGGCGATGGCGATGGCAGCAGCACGACTGGCAGAGTCTCCCTTTTCTCTCTCTTCGTTCCTCCCTCCCAAGATCCAAGGGGGAGGTTATATAGCCTTTAGGGGGGGATAGCCACCCTTGTGGCATACTTGCGTGACTTCTCCCTCCCCCATGTACTCCACCTCTCATGGACTCCCTCTCACGCTCCTCTCCCCGGCCATGCATTGGCTGAGGGGGGAGGGGATATTAATAAAAACAATTGACTAAATTTTTACCATTATCCTCTTTTTCCCTTTTGGAGAGGTGTTCCCATGCGGCTTGCGGTCTTCAAGCCCCGTCCTCTTTTGCACGACATGGAGCCGGAATTTAACATTGTGTGTGGAGGGAACACTTAGCCACAGACATTAACTGACGCGGGAGATTATTTTGCACTGCTTTTGCGCAAGGTGTGTGGGGTTTTTTTTAAAAAGGTTGATTAATATTTCAGGCAGAAATACTACATTCTTCCCCCCTAAGAGGAATCAAGATGTCCTCATCTCGAGAAGAACTAGGGGTATTGTTGGTTGAGAGTACTTTCATCCATCCAAGTGGGGGTATTGTTGGTTGAGAGTACTTTCATCCATCCAAGAACTGGGGGTATTGTTGGTTGAGAGTACTTTCATCCATCCAAGTGGCGTCCTCTTCGGGATAATCTTCCCACTAAATGAGGTATTCTCTCAAGGTTTTAGATCTCAAATGCCTCTCCCTAACATCTAAGATACTATCAGGCCGTAGCTCAAGGACTCCTTGGCTAGGCATTACAACTTGTTGATCATCAAGCACGTGACTAGGGTTAGGTACATACTTCTTCTGTAGACTGATATGGAACACATTATGAACTTTTAGGTTCTCGAGGAGTTGAATTCTGTAAGCATTAGGTCCTAGGCACTTGAGGATCTTGTAGGTTCCAAAATACCTTAGACTTAGCTTTTTGCATTCACCCAAGGATAGGGAACTCTTCTTTGGGTGTACGCCAATGAAGACCATATCTCCTTCAACGAATAAACATAACCTGGAACACCAAGAATCTATTCCATGCTTCATGACTCTACAAGTCAGCATTGATAAGTAAGTACGAAAATGTTCTTAACAGCAACATTTTCTCTACTTCTCCCCATTAAGTTTCCTTGAAAATATTAAATCCTCGTTGGTTCGCTCTAATACCAACTGTAACATGTCCACCTGTTCGCTCGTAGGACACGTCTTAGCAGCCCATTGGGAAGAGAGTCCAGAAAGCGCTACTTGGCACTCCCACGGAATGTCACAGGGTTTGCAATCTAGGTCTTCTCGAGTCTTCCATGAAGCGAAAGCATTCCGGCCATTCCCACTTAGGACCGACCTCAATCACGGTTTTCGTAATGGTCAATTTCCTAGAACGGCAGCTAAGCGTCGAACCCCAGGCAAACTACTTTACGCAGAAACATCAGGGTCGAAGTGGATTCATGTTGCACTTGGTTCAAGGAGAATTGAAAACGAGAGGGATGCAAAGCTCGACCTCTCTGCCCATAAGGCATAGTCCCATTCCGTTCCCCTAAAACAGCATAAACCGGGATTCTAGTATCCTAGACTCTAGGTCAACGTTCTTTGTTGTCAATTTCTTTGAGAAAAGTTCCCGGCCAACTGGGACCACCCATCCATAGGACGGACCCATGGCCACATCCACCGCACTTTCCTCGGGGTTGCTTTAATTGTCTGATTACCTATCACATTTAGTTTGACATGCAAAAACAGTTTCCTTAATTAGCCTTTTAGGCACTAGTTCCTTCACGTAATCTTAGCATTGACATAGAAAAACAATGTCAAGCAAGTTCCTTTTCAACAATTGATCATATTTATCTTTGGATGATAGCCACCCTCCCACGGCAGGAAATGAACATGAAACCAAGGTAGAAGCGTGCAAAATCTATGCACATGGCTGAGCCATTAATCTCAAAAACTGAAAAGAAACCATAAATATTCCACTTAATAATGAACAAACTCTTTATCTTCATTATCTTCATCCATATCTTCAACCATTATACAAGAACAAAAGGGAAAATAAGAATTTCTGCACAAAAGACAGAGGAGAGAGAACAACTTTTTGCACCACCAAAAAGAGAATGTGCCATTGGACAAGAGAGGGAAGGGAAAGAGGCACATAACCATTTGTGCACTCCACCCCACCTCTTCCCCAAAAAGCACACCCCTTCGTATTTTATCATTTCTTTGAAACTTTGATACATTTGATATTATAAGGCCTTTGGCCTTTAATTTTGAGTATTTCCACCCTTCACAAATGCATGCACGTAACAATTTTGTGTATATCATTTATTTATGATGGATGTGGATGTGGCCCCCTCATATCTCTCTCTTTTTGGTGATTTTGTAACAATGTAAATGTTATCCCCTTTACAATAGATGAAATTATGATATATGCATGGACATTTTTGTGCCTTGTTTTTATGCTTCTTTGGGTGTCATCATATTCCTCCCACACTGAAATGTGAAGCGTCCTCGCGAACCTTGTTAAATAAGAACCATTGTCTAACACAAACAACTTCCAAATTTGTTAGTAATACAACTTTGATCATAAGGATGAGGCCTAGCCATGGTAGGGTATGGGACTCCAAATCCATGACCACCAGAGTAAGGGAACTCCTGCCTTCAAATACTCCCACACTGAAAATATTTACTAGTCTTCAAAGGATAGGGTTTTGTCTTCAACAAGGGATCACGAGCACAACTTTCTCCATCCCAATAGAGAAAGAAATAAAACTCCATCATCTAGCTCCAAAGGGACACTTGAGAAAATATGGTTTAATTGTATATGTAGCTTCATGTATCTTCTGATGTGGGGGTTTATCTTTATATATCTTCTCATGGAGTATTTAATAGTGTTGTTATATATGAATGTAAAGTGAAAACTCTTGAAAGCTTAGCTTTGAGAGAGTATTGTGATTTGGTAAAGAGTTATCACTTTTGAATGTTGACAATGGATTAGGAGGATTACTAAGCTTTGATCCTTTTAGATTCTTAAATTTTTTTCCCTTTTTAGCCTATTTTATCATTTTTCTTGATGGTTGTTGTTTGGGGGAAAAAGAAGAAGAAGAAGGAAGATGTAAGGGATGGCAACAATATATGGTAGGATGAGAGGCTGATGGTGATCATGGGTGGAGGAAAGAACCACATGTAGAAAAGTAGGGTGGTAATATTGAGGTACTATAAATAAGGTAAAAGGGCTAAGGGGTGGAAGAAAGTGCCATAATTGAAGGGGCAAATGATGAAGGGGGTAAGATCAAACGAAAGAACAATGGTGTTTAATATTCATATTAATATTTTATTGAAATTTTTAGGTTAAGGATTGGGGAGATATGATGGGATAAGGGAAGAAAGCAAACATGGCTACCATGTGGAGGATGAGGGAGAGAGGGACACATAGATGAAGAAGTAGGGTGGAAGTTGTTTTATGGTTGGCATTAGATCTATGGAGCTCATGAAGCCAACAAGTCCTTCTCTTCCTTCTTAGCTACATCGCAACTTGAAGACCTCAAATACCATGCACTCCGTCTTCTTCTTATTTCCCTCCTCCTCCAATCCCTTCTTCCTTCTTCCTTCTTCCTTCATGCTTCTCGTTTCTTCTTCTTTGGTTATTGGTTGGGAACCAGGAAAATAGTGCTATAGAGGGAAGGGTATTCTTTTGAAGAAGAAAAGATTCTTTGGGATGATGAGAAAGAGGAGGCTATGTTGGTATGCAGATCGTGTGGCAAGTGGACAATCATGGTGGAAGAGGGAGAGGTCAAGCGAAGAAGAGAAGGGGAAAGAGGGGGTGGGAGTTGTGGGCGACTCATAAAGAAGGTTGCCAACAATGAATTTGAATAGGGAGGGTGTGATGGAAGGGTTGTGGTCAAGGGAAATAGTAAGGGAGAGGGTAGGAAAGGTAAGGGAAAAGAAATGCCTTGCTACACTACACACTAATCCTATGAAAGGGGTGACTTGGCTTCATCTTCTCATCTTGTGTGTCTATCTTCACCTACTCGGTTTCTCTTCTTGCTTGTTGTTTTCAGCATCCTGTTGACCCTGGCTCCCTCTATCTTGCCTGGATCCATCTATCTTATGCCCTCTTGTGCTTCAACTCTTCTTTCAATTTTGTGCATTATGTTGCGCTTGTTGATGTTAAGTTCCTTTTGAACAATCTCCTCTTTGCAATCTCTTGAAAACTCTCTTCTTCTTTCTCTGCCATCGCAGTTGCTCACGAGAGGGCACCAGGAAATTTGAGAATCACAAAAAGATCAAGATTCCTTGAGTAGGTGTAGACTCCTTGTCATTGAGTGCCAAAGCCTAATGAACCTGCACAGACCAGAACCTCTGATGCATGGTAGGTTTGACCGCATCCACTATCAAGAGGGCATCTAAACCATCTGCCTTCATGAGCCGCTCCATTGGGTCGGTTGTTGGAATCCACGGCCGCCAGTGCTGTGGCAAATGCAATTGCAAGCTTGGGTGCCTCCATCTCTACACATATCATTTTCTTCTAGTGCTCTGTGGTGGGCATCCTACCGCCTCTCTCTGTCTCTCGCTCTTTATGCATGCTTCGCCACAGCCTACTAGTCGAGGACCATGAGGGTGACTTTACACCAAAGGGGCAGGGTCTTGATGTGGCAGGTGGCATGGCGGAAGAAGGTAGGGCAGGTAAGGAATGGACGGCCACGTGTCCTTCGTTGTTGGCAGGTCTCCCGATAGCATGTGGATGTTGTTCTCCCTGTCCTCATCTCTCCTCATGTACACATCATCCCCCCTCTCTCTCTCACTCCAGTCCTTCGAATCACATCCCATCTAACAGCCCATCTTCCAAAACGTGACTTGCCTGATGATCTGAGGCATCTGTGCTGCCTGTAACAAGGCTTTTTGCTTTCGGCATATCGCACCACAAATTCACTTGCTGGTGATCAATCCAGGAAGGGTAGCATGATACCTCAATCCAGAGTATGGAGGACCCATCTCCATCCATCCCTCTCTCTCTCTCTGTCTCTCACGCAATGTGGTAATGGCCGCCTTCTCATCCCTCTCCTTCTCTTATGTTCCTTTTCTTCTTCTTCTCATTCCTCTTGGAGACATGGAGACCTCTTGGAGACATGGAGATGCTGCGCTACTATTTTTGCTACACGTCTACTTCACCTTTGCATCCTTCTCAAGTAGCAGAAATGTAGTGGGATCCATGGCCCACAGGGTACTTGTTCCTATAGTATCATGGGGCAAAAAGCCTCAGTTTGTGACATATGTGCCATCAAATCAAGTCCCATAACCCTTGTGTTCCAGTTGCTTCTAGGTTGAGCAGCATTCATGACTGAATTTTTTCCAGCAGCATGCCTTGCCACAGGTGTTGATACATCTATGTCTCCATCTCCAGTCTTACACCCTTGAACAGAAGATTTGCAAAGGGGACAATAAGCATTTATTTTTAACCACTGATCAACACACTCCACATGAAAATAGTGGGAACATGGTAATCCTCGTATCTGTGCGTTGTCCTTGTAGTGGCCCAGGCAGATACAACATGCCGCATCATCCCCTGCTATTACCCTCTCATTCTCTGTTCCTGCTGCCATCACACCACCTTCACTGAAGCTATCACTATCTGATCCATTGTAGCTGCTTTTCTCTCGCTGAAACGATATCCTCTTCCTCTTGAACTTGTAAATGGGCAAAGAGGCAATAACATCAGCAGAAGCTCCCCTCCCTTCCATGTGAACACAATCTATAAAGCTTTGGGCTTTCTTCAATAGAGGAGGGTCTTCCAAACACCCAGACAATGGGCTTCCATCTCATCCTGCACCTTCTTGTACTTTGGGACACACAATTTCTTCACTGCTTTGCATCAGATCTTCAAGTCTCTTTTTTTTTTCTTCCTTTGGTGTTTTGAGATCATCTTCTTTCCCCGGCTGCGCACCAAAATGACAGCCACCCTCCCACGGCAGGAAATGAACATGAAACCAAGGTAGAAGCGTGCAAAATCTATGCACATGGCTGAGCCATTAATCTCAAAAACTGAAAAGAAACCATAAATATTCCACTTAATAATGAACAAACTCTTTATCTTCATCATTTTCATCCATATCTTCAACCATTATACAAGAACAAAAGGGAAAATAAGAATTTCTGCACAAAAGACAGAGGAGAGAGAACAACTTTTTGCACCACCAAAAAGAGAATGTGCCATTGGACAAGAGAGGGAAGGGAAAGAGGCACATAACCATTCGTGCACTCCACCCCACCTCTTCCCCAAAAAGCACACCCCTTCGTATTTTATTATTTCTTTGAAACTTTGATACATTTGATATTATAAGGCCTTTGGCCTTTAATTTTGAGTATTCCGACCCTTCACAAATGCATGCACGTAACACTTTTGTGTATATCATTTATTTATGATGGATGTGGATGTGGATGTGGATGTGGCTGTGGATGTGGCCCCCTCATATCTCTCTCTTTTTGGTGATTTTGTAACAATGTAAATGTTATCCCCTTTACAATAGATGAAATTATGATATATGCATGGACATTTTTGTGCCTTGTTTTTATGCTTCTTTGGGTGCCATAATTGGAAAACATCATATAATCCAGCCCGAAGGCTATTCCAAAATTTGCCCGAAGGCAATCCATAATCCGCCCAAAGGTAATCCAACAATCCTCAGGGGTTACTAATCCAAGTTTCTGCCCATAGAATAGTATGCGGGCCTCAAGATCCAATCCCGAGTCACGTCGGCCTCTTGTGCAGGACTCGGAGGCAAGGGATTTACGGCCAGAGCCTCCCCTGGGACCCAAGCGTCCTCCTGCTCCAAGTAGCACCCAATGGAGAGACCTCTTGCGACGGGTTCGGTTCACGTTCCCAGTGCGGCTAACAACCCCCTTGGTTAGGGTCAGGCAGATAGTCGTGGGTAACTAATACTACCTCTCCCTCTAGGCCTTCAACCTGAAGCATTAATTATTTTTCCATATTTAGTTCTTTGAGCAAAGCAATACAAATAGTGCTCCTAAACTGTAAAACACAATCAAACCAGTGGTCGTTTATTTGGCCAACAACTAAGGAGTGAATTGTTCTCTTTGAATGCATCCAGCATTCGATCCGGGATCAATTGTGACTTGGCAAGATCCCCAAGGGTTTGTTTGTTTACCCTTTTATCCTTGGGTTAGGGTTTATACCCTGTCAATCCAAATTTGCAAACACCTTAGGTTCCTTAAACTAAGACAGTAAATCTTGGGCAACCTCGTCACCCTAACTTGATTGGTCAATTTCTTGCTAGGCAATACATAACTTCCCTTAACTTGGAAAATTCAGCCCAAGGAAAGGTGATGTAGCAGGATGTCTACTCATCCTCTTGCAAATTAGATTTGCACTAGAACCTGCCAACCTTGTTCCAAGGAGTGGCAAATCTATCTTGTGATTTAAACACAAGCCATGTGACATTGCAACTTGTTGCATAGGAGTCGCATATCTGACTGGTGGGATCATTTCTCCCATCAAACGACATTCCTTGGTCAAGAAATATGTTTGGTCAAGATGTAGGGTTTGGGAGTCCTCTTGACCCAACCCAACCCTAACCTTACTAGGTCAACAACGTTTGGCCCTAGGGATTCTAAACTCAATCGGAAGTCTAGTATTAGGTCATTCGATCCTTAGGGTAAAACCCTAGATTGTTATTGTATGGGCGTCCAATTAACCCAAACATTCCGTAAATGTGGATAGGATCTTGGGATCGAAAGTCTTGGCATCCCAAGTGCGATACTAGGCAGAATTTTTAACGTGACTAAACCCTAGCTAGCACTTTGAGGTGTTCGTTGTACTAACTACTTATGCTTTTAAGAATCCCATGTGGGTTATGTCATTACAAGTGATTTAGCGAAATCAGTCTACTTGTCTTGCGACAAGAAACTATCTTTTCTTAGAGACGCTAAATTTGTTCTAAAAGGTGTAAATAGTTGCAAGACATCACATTACGCGCAAATATGTGATTCATTACTTCTATGCAACTATAATGTTTGCAATGACCATTTCTTTTCCTTGCTAAAATCATGATGATTGACAATTTGGGGAATAACTTGCATAAAACCTACATGGATTTACATCAAGAGCTTTGCCTACAAACCTTTTAATGAAATTGAATTTCAGGCTTTAATATGACATACAACCTTTTCTAGATACAACTTCGATAAATGAAGTTCATGTATGACGAATGTCATAAGACTTATGCTGACTTAATCTGTTCTACGGCACTTAATCCATCTTAAAATGCAAGCATCTTCGCATGCAACAGGCAAGTTTATGGTTTCATTTCCATGCAATGCAACTACTTGGACAACATCGACAACGATTATGTCATACGAGTCTACAAGTAGAAAATTACTACCTAAATGCCTTATGCATTTTTCTTTTCCGAGGCCAATCAAAGATGCATTTAAACAATTTCATCTTTTTTAAACCTACGCAATATGCGCTTGCAACTTGGAAATGCAAGCGAACCCAAATGCACGACATGCACTAACTCTTGTAAATCGTCTAAGGAGATAAATTTCCCAAATGTATTTTAGCTTGACTACGTGAATTAGAGACATGCGTAAATGCATTCTTCCCATGAAAATTAAACGTTCCTAATGCATTGGTTTAATGCGGAATTATTCTTTTAAGAACCTGGGCATGAGGACTCGTAGGGATGTCCACGCGTAAACTTGGGTTGGAGACTTTCGCGCGTGCGCTTTGCATCTTTTGTTTTGGGGCCATTTATGCAACGTATTTTTTTTTGTTGTTGCAGCAACTTCCCTTGGGTTACTCGCGCGTCCTAAAGACTCACAGTCCGCGATCTTCCCCTCCTGCACAGGATCAGGGCCTTGGAGGCTTGGGTTTAAATTCCCGGGGATAAGCCATATATGCACAAGGCTTATGGAAGCTTTGCCTTTAGAAGCTTCTTATACTTCTGTCACAGAACGTGACGTGGAGGGGAATGATTGGGGAGGAGGAAAGATGATGACGAAGGTGCTGATTATATAGGTGATGATGATGGTGATGGAGTGGGCGGCTGCAGGCGGACTTCACGGTGGCAGCTCCCTGGCGTGGCGATGGCGATGGCGGCAACACAACTGGTAAAGTCTCCCTTTTCTCTCTCTTCGTGCCTCCCTCCCAAGCTCCAGGGGGGAGGTTATATAGCCTTTAAGGGGGGGGGGGGATTGCCACCCCTGTGGCATACTTTCATGACTTCTCCCTCCCCCATGCACTCCACCTCTCATGGACTACTCACCCTCCCTCTCACACTCCTCTCCCCCACCATGCATCGCGTGAGGGGGGAGGGGATATTAATAAAAAAAAATTTCCTAAATTTTTACCATTATCCTCTTTTTCCCTTTTGGAGAGGTGTTCCCGTGCAGCTTGCGGTCTTCAAGCCCCGACCTCTTTTGCATGACACGGAGCCGGAATTAAACATTGTGTGCAGAGGGAACACTTAGCCACCGATATTAATCGACGCAGGAGATTATTTTGCACTGCTTTTGTGCAAGGTGTGCGGGGTTTTTTTAAAAAGGTCGATTAATATTTCAGGCGAAAATATTACAATTGCTATTCATCCATGAGTTACCATGTGATATGCATAATCCAATTGTGGATGAAACACCTTGTGATCAAGCATTTTATGATTAAAGAAATAGCCATGTGAGGTGCAAAACCAATTCTTTAATGATTTCCAATATACTTGTAATTACGACCTGTATCCTATGCATAATCAAATAAATTGGAATTTAAAACATTTTCAATGACCACTCATTGCCACAATCCCTCTTCCCTCCTACCATTGAGGTTTTAATTCATTGGATAGGTATAACATTAATTTTTATGTAGTTTTTCATGTAAAAATCGATAAAAACATACTCTAACATAGAAACATGGCTTGACTGAGGCTTATCCCTCATGCTCTAGCCTTGTTATACATTCATGAGCATGAAATATATATTTTCCTAATTTTTAAGGCATAAAAACTAAAATTTTCCTTATTTTTCATATTTTTTCTCATTGATTTGTTCATAAAAATGTGTTATTTTCTAATTTATGTGTCTTGATTGATTATATTGATTGAACATTGGTTTTATCAAATTTTTATCCCATACGAACTTCATTCCCTAACCCAAAAAACGGAAAAAATCATCATTTTTTCTCATTTAAGACACATTTCGGGTTTTAAATTATTAATTACGACGATGTGAGACCGCTTATTGAGCATACACGTTATTTGTGTGTTGTGTGTTTTTATGAAATGGTTTCGGGCAGCCAACGGACCCATCCTCAATTCCCCAATAATGCTAGACATTGCCTCTCATCCTCCTTTCGATGTTGGAGCAATATGGTCCACGTCGGACAAGCATCCTTTATCCCCCTTCCTTCTTGATTTTCTATGTATAATCAACCCCTTAGAGGAGAGAGGAGGAGAAGAGAGAAAGAGTGAATGCTATTCTCTTCAACCGGGCAGCCATTCCGTAAGTGGAGATTGGTGATCGAAGGCAAAAAATTGGAGGAGTCCATTGCTGAGATCATTTGAGAGGGTTGTATATACAGGCCCAACATTGCCTCTATCCAAAAATCATCGTGGATTTGGGGGGCGTGGTTGCCTACACGTCGTGCCATTTGAAAAAATTTCCCCCACCCCCCCTCCCCATGTCAAATGTTTTTAGGGGGCCGAAGGCCCCCCCCAAAGTCCATGCCAAAATATTTTAACCTTTGGCCCTTTTTCCTTCGTAATGCCCACCTCGCAAAATCTTGCCCATCCGACCTCTGTTTCGAGTGCGGAAAAATTTTGCTAGTTCGTCTTGAGGTCCCAAATTTTTTTATCACTTGCTCTAGCTTGATCCAATATCTAGAAAAATTATAAAAATTCTGCAATTGCTCTTCAAAATCGCTTTCAAATCCCGTCTTCTGCGACTTATTAAAATTGCCAAATGCGTCATTGCTGCTTCCAATGAGGTTCAATTCCCTCCTTGAATTTGCACTTCTCTAATTATTTTCCACACTTTCATGGGACTTAAATTCCGCTCGCATTGGCGACCAGGGGATAGGGCAACCTATCGAATCCCACGAATAGATTTGCACAAACCTAACCATATAGAGCATTAAGCTGAAACAACAAATACACAACAAAACACTCCACAGCTCTCACCCTATCCCATGACAAAATCAAGGCATGAAAATCCACTAGGGATAGGCCTAGCATAATCTGAGAGAAATCCAAAGCGAGTCTCTGACCAACTGCTCTAACATGGACTGGATAAAAAGCATATCAAAGAGGTCATCCTAGTGGTGGTCTGAACTACCTACCAAACTTAGGAGAACTTAGGACAACTCAACTAGGAGCTCCTACTAGGAAAGGACTCGCATAGCATGGTCAACATAGTTTCTTCTTATAACACATTTCCTTTTACAGTTTCCATACTCCGGCATGTAAAAAGGAGGGAGCTGAGCGTAGAGTGACCCAAGGAGATTAGGGCATCGGTCTCAGGTGCACGGTCTCAGGTCCAGACTCGGTACACAAGAGCCTACCAAGCCCTTGCAAGGCGACACTCAATCCTTTTCTTTTGCTCCAACAATCCTTTCTTTTCTTTTCTGCTACCCTCTACAAGGCGATAATCAACTACTTATAGGAACTTTCTTGTTGTTTCTTTTCCTTTTCTTATTAAGGGGTTAGAACCCCTTTTTACACACCTTTGCAAAAAATTTTTAATAGATAGATTCAAAACATGCTCTTTTCTTTAATACTTTGGTAGGCTTCTCTAACTGCCACTACAAGATATAGACCTTATACCGACGAAAATACAAACAACAAAATTTGCCCCCCATGAATAGGAAAATTCAAGAGCAAGTTCTCAATATAGTTAGCAAAGTAGGCTTACCACAACATTTTTGGACTGAGGCAGTTACTACTACCATACACTTGATAAACCATTCCCCATGTACTACTCTTCACTATCAAGTTGTAGAGGAGGTATGGTTTGGAAAACCTCTCTCATATGCTCATTTGTGTGTCTTTGGTTGTGAGGCTTTCTGCCATGTATCCAAGAATAAGTGTAATAGACTGGATTCTAAGTCTAAAAAATGTATCTTTCTTGGTTGTGAGGATATAGGTGAGATGAAATATCTTTTCTGGGATCTACATGGTCAGAAGGTTATCCTCAACTATGATGTAGTTTTTCATGAGGGGAAAATGCATAAGCAGTTTAAGCATATCATTGAGTTATGTAGGGTGATATTCTAGCGACGCCAATAGCGACGCAACCAGTAAATTTGCGACGCACATAGCGACGGTAACATGGATTAAAAAAATTTTGTGGCAGTCACATATAGCACTGTGTGCTGTATGAGAGCCATACAAAATAGTTTCTGCACTACTGTATACAAAGCGCTTGCAAACAAAAACAATGTATATTGAAATCATAAAACTGATACATGAACTAAATACATGATCGCATAAAAAGCGATTGGTACAATCATGACAGGATATCACTAATACATAGAAAATGTCTACATAGATCAGGCGACTAAAAAATAAAGGTGTGTGAGCTCCAAGGATCCAAGGGCGAGCTAGAAATCCTCGTCTCCCAAAAGCTCATCCCGCCGCAAAGGAGCATCAAACGGATTCTGCAGAAAAAGAAACAACACATCAATCCACCATACAATAATTCATTCAAATATCTCATGCTAACTACGGACAAGAAAGATGAGTGACTTACAGGGCCGCCGCGTCTATACAATCGGTCGATCAATGCATTGAGATCGTGCCTCTCTACATATCGAGTCTCAAGGCCTTGCGGATCACGATTTGTAATGGAGTGCTGCAAAGAAAACAAAATGCTAACTGTTAGAAACATGATTGTCAGTACAAAAAATATTTCGAAAAAACAAACAAGCAAAACAAAAGAAAAACTTACAAAGTCCTCCAAATATGTCCTATGGCCACCACTCCCAAGATGATGGACCACTCCGGCCTCGAGTCGTGCCCTCGCCGCCTCGCACTGCTGACTCCAACGTCTTGGAGAATCTGTAGCCTCCTTCCTCAGTCGGCACCAATCGTCTGCATCTAACCACTCGGGCTTTGCAGCCCCACTCTTGATTGCCTTGCGTGCGTCGAATCGTCTATGTGACATGTATGCACGCATGCAATCCATCATCGAGCCTGTAGAGAATCTATCTACTGCACCGGAAACTCCTCGTGCAAGGATGCTACTATGTAGTCCTTGCTCCCCTCCGGTATGTTCTTCCAATGATCCAGGATGTTGTGCCGAAAAACTTGTTGGCACAACTCTCTCATGCAAGCCATCACCCTCCTCCCCTCATCATTCATGATGATGGCTCCTGACCTACTATCGACCAGATATCCATAACCCCTAGGAGTCTACCTAAGATGGGTTCTCTCCCATCTCCGTCCACGCTCCTGAGAATATCCAGGAGACCCCTCTACATCTGGTGTACTGACGGGGGTAACCTCTCTCGGAGTGGCACCCAAAGGGTTGCCGCCTGCTGACGGCTGCGCAAAAGCCGGAGTAACTAGAGTAGACGTCTCCACAGGTGTGACAAATCCTGGAGGTGACGCAGCTCCAATTGAACGACAAGACGGAGACACCACATCCGTGTCTCCACAGCAGCATCCCCCTGATCCCGATGTAGTCCCTCCCTCTGGCCCAAGTCGTGAGCGTCGAGATCGTCTGCTCGAAGCCGAAGCATCTGATCGCGCTGAAGCAGATCTAACAGAGCACCCTGATGAAGAATGAGACAGCTCCTGGTCTGCCATCTCTCTGAATTCCCACTCCTCCATTGAGACCTCTGTCCCTTCGCTGGATGCTGCGGTTAAGGCTCCATGCAACCATCGTGTTGACATAAACCGCGGCATCTCCTCCATGCCTTCGGGATATCAAATCGGTCGATGACGCGTACTACGTCGGAATTCAGTTCGCACTTCCTCTTGATCTTGCCTTGCAATCTAGTACTTGGCGAGCCACGTTTCCATGGAGGCATGGTGCAGCATACAAAAGCGATTCACCTTCTCTTCCATTGAGGCATCCATTATTTTTTCTACCCCATTTCCAACCACCACATCTTCAGTCAGTCTATCATCGTCCTTCAGTGTCCATAGCATTTCATTGTCTGGTTCCACCGTTGGTAGCCATTGTGAGATATGCACTAACGCCTCTGACATCAACCAACCTTCGGCCATGTTACCTTCTAGCTGAGCTCATTGTCGCACAAAGCCTTTCAGGGTTTTCATGAAGCGCTCTAGGAAGAACATCCATCGCGTATGGACAGGTCCAACAATCTTCACTTCGTCCACAAGATGCACAAGAAGGTGGACTTGTATCGTGAGCATGCTAGTGGGCAGGTATTTCTCAAAGAGACAGACCGTCTCCACTACTCCCCGCCTCGCGGATTCAATAGAGGACGTCTTAATCTCTTTCTGTGAGATCCATTGCACCAAAGTCGACAACTTGTAAATGGCCCCGCAAATTTCTGGAGTAAGGCATCCTGCGATCGCGATCGGTAGGACAAACTGCCACAAATGAGAAAGCATTATGAATAATGGTCACTTTTCAAATTGCAAAATGCCCACACTAATTACAATCCATTCGTAGCACAAACCTGACATATCTTATGCCAATCATGGGATTTTAGCCCCGACAATTGGTCATCTTTAGAAAATGTGGACCTGAGAGAACGCATCATACCTGTCGGAGTGCGGATAGACTTGATTACTTGCTTCACAATGCGCTCTTCTTTAGTGGACAAAACCCAAGGAGCGCAAGGAAGATGCACGTGACCATCAGCACTCAACTGCGGCCAAAGCGCCTCCATCTTACCTACCTCCTTCAAATCCATTCATGCCCCTATAGTGTCTCTCTTTCCTATGATGTGGTCCCATAACAAGCTGCCCACAGTCTTGAAAATATGCATGGGATCCAACAAGTGGTTGACCTGTAAGTGAGTCCAATATGGCAACTCGTAGAAAACTGAGAACCGTTGCATTCCATTTGGATGTGATTCCAGGTTGACCATTTTCAGCTCGTACCAGCTTGCGGCGTTCATAGTGTTGGAGGTCGTCCAAGGAAACCTTCCCTGAGTTCATGATCCTCCGGCAAGAAAGCGGCATGTCCTTGATATACCATCTTCTTCATGGTTCGTGACCTTCGGGAGTCTAACTGTGGCCCACACAATGGACATGCATGATAACCTGAGGTAACCAGACCTGTTCCAACACCACGACCTAGTGAATACTTGATCGAATGAGATAAAATATAGATATTACCAGCGAGAACGGAGGCCTGCCCACCTAAGCACTCTCCCAATCCCGAAAAGTCATGCATCGTCCACATGAGAATGGCTCGAATGTTGGCTAACCGCCGACCATCGCGCCTGCTCATATCTTGCACAATGACCCCCTCCTCCCACAAAATCTTAAGCTCATCGACTAATGGACGAAGATACACATCCATATGTTTTACTTTGTAGCAGCCTGGGACGAGCAAGCTAAGGATGAGATATCCTTTCTTCGTAGAAAGCCATGGAGGGATGTTGTAGTTGACAAGGACTATAGGCCACACATTGTAAGAAGTTGAGCGCAGACCAAATGGGTTCACACCATCCATTGCGAGACCGAGCCGAAGATTCGTTGGCTCTCGCGCAAAGCCTCAGAAGGTAGAGTCAATGTGGCTCCATGCGCGCAAATCCGCTGATATTCGTTGAACTCCATCCGTGGACCTATTCTGCACATGCCACGTTGTCAATCTTGCCATGCCGGACATACGAAACATGTGGTTTATGCGGGGGGATGAGCGAAAAGTGTCTGAGAACTTTTTGAGGGATGGTTTGCCCTTGCAAGTCCTGTCAATACCTGTGAGCACCACACTTTGGACATGTCTCCATAGTCTCGTATTCTTCTCGAAACAGTATGCAATCGTTGATACATGCATGGATGTTTTTGTAGCCCATGCCAAGCTTCCGTAAGACATGTCGTGCATCATCACGAGACTCAGGCATGGTATTTACAGATGGTAATATATGATATTTCAATAACCTGAAAAAATCATAAAACACCTTGAAAAAAGCACAAATGTTTGTAATAATAGTGTCAAAAAAAAATCAATGAAGCCTATGTGCAAGGTACCTGAATAACTTGGTTACACTCGTATCGCTCCACCCTTATTTTGCTTGCACACTTAAGAGTGCAAGCAATGTCTTCAACCGAGATACTCGGCACCCATCATATAATGGTATGGATGCTTCCTCTCTAAGCGGATCAGATGTCTCGACATCCATGGGAATCAATGCATCGATCATTGCCTCCATCTCAGGCTCCAAGATTGTAGGTAGGTCTAGAAGGTTGTCTGTCTCCTCTGGCATTGAGGTATAGATTGGCCTTGCGAGTGGTGGATTGGCTCCTACACTCCATCCATTGCACGCCCACAAACTCTTCTAATTGGCCGCAAAGGGTGCACTCCCCCTTGGGACGAGACATCACTCCCCTGGATAGAAAATTTGCCAACAAGACCCAATCTTATTGTGTATGGTTTTCAATTAGCTTGCGAGTACAATGCATGATTAATATTAACTTCAAATTACCGTTTGCTGAAAATCCGCAATCGCTTGATCAATGATCTCAGATTGAAACTCCCCAAATCGTCGTACGTGTTCTATAGACAATCGACGTTTTTATCTAATTGCCAACTTGCATTGAGAGCAAGGACATGGGACATGCTGATTAAGATATGCCTCGCCATCTTTAACAATAAGACCTTCTTCGTTTTCCATCTTATCTACATTACAACAAACGAGGCTCAAATGGATAGCTTTATGGAGATCTTATGGAGGTTGATATTGATGCATCCATGGTGTTGAAATCTAAACTTCAAGATATAAGAAATGCTTTACTGATTAATGTAAATAATGCATTGTACATAGTAGTTGAGAGATTTATTGATGTTATATCTCGGCCATATACCATGCTCAAGGATTTATTTGTCCCGATAGATAATTATTCTTTATTGTAAAAAAAAAAAGCATTGGTTCATAAGGTTCATGAGTCGAAGACTAAATGTTTGGACTTGACTAAAAGATTGGATAATGGCTTAGATGCTAAAAGGAAAAGTGATGAATATGTTACTTCATCATTGCAACAAAAAGATTGGTGACAAGGATGCTATGATTAATGAAGTTCTTCACGAGGTGAATATAGAGTTGAAGGGGATGGAACACGATTCTTCTTTGGGATTCAATGGTGATAAGTCAATTATTGAGGTGTCTTCTTGTACAACCATTATACCTTATATACCTAGCTACGGTCTCTAGGTTATGTACTTTGAGTATCTTAGAGGGGCTCTACTAGGATTATTTATACAACTGTACTAGAGGGCTTTGAGTATAAGTAATCCATTTATGAGCATCATTGAGGATCTCTTAGTCTAATAATAAATCAGTCTCAACAAAAAGCATCTTAGAAATGTGGTTTTTTTGTCATAGGTCCATGTATTAAAATTAATGCCATCTATGAAATTTATCAACTATAGTAATAAAATTTGTTTCAATCAATTCTACTCATAGTCATAACATTTGAAGAAAATATCCTATGCTCAATTTAAGGGATTCTTCTTGTGTAGCAATCCTTTTGGGTTCATTTTGATGAAGTACCGTAATGACCATTAGCCAGGGTATCATTTTCTTTTAGTCCTTCTGTTGACTAGTTGGCATGATTTCTAATTTGTTATGCCTATAAAATTAATACAAAAACAATGAATTATGCATATCACAATTAGATCCCCTACTTGGACATTATGAAGGATATGACCAATTTTAAGCCATCTTAAAGAGTCACCAATGTAGGTGGCCCATAGCAAAGCACATTGCATACCATTATCGATAAGTCTATTATCGTGCATCTTAAATCTCCTAATTAGACTTTATAAAGTGTATGACTAATTTTTAGCCCTCTTAAGGAGTCGATGTAATGGTACCCATAAAAAAAGCAAAGTGGATACCATTACCATAATCATGGATATGCTATCGTTCCAATATATGTTATCTTTCTCTTTCTCTCCCTCTCCCTCCCTCTCCCTCTCTTTCTCTCGCATTTCCTCTCCCTCTCACAATATATCTTAACACTCTCCAAAAGCAAAAGGGAGAGGGAGAGAGAGAATGCACTCTCCCTCCCTCTCCCTCTCCCTCTCTTTCTCTTTCTCTCCCTCTCTCATTTCCTCCCCCTCCCCCTCCCTCTCCCTCTCTTTCCCTTTCTCTCCCTCTCTCTCCCTCTCCCTCTCCCTCTCTTTCTCTCTTTCTCTCTCATTTCCTCTCCTAAACAAGCAAAAAAGAAAGTGATTTAAACCTTTAACAAGCAAAAGGGAGAGGGAGAGAGAGAATGCACTCTCCCTCCCTCTCCCTCTCCCTCTCTTTCTCTTTCTCTTCCTCTCTCATTTCCTCCCCCTCCATCTCCCTCTCCCTCTCCCTCTCTTTCTCTTTCTCTCCCTCTCTCATTTCCTCCCCCTCCATCTCCCTCTCCCTCTCTTTCTCTTTCTCTCCCTCTCTCTCCCTCTCCCTCTCTTTCTCTCTTTCTCTCTCATTTCCTCTCCTAAACAAGCAAAAAAGAAAGTGATTTAAATATTAAACAAGCATAAGGGAGAGGGAGAGAGAGAATGCACTCTCCCTCCCTCTCCCTCTCCCTCTCTTTCTCTTTCTCTCCCTCTCTCATTTCCTCCCCCTCCCTCTCCCTCTCCCTCTCCCTCTCTTTCTCTTTCTCTCCCCCTCTCCCCCTCTCCCTCTCTTTCTCTCTTTCTCTCTCATTTCCTCTCCTAAACAAGTAAAAAAGAAAGTGATTTAAACCTTAAACAAGCAAAATGGAGAGGGAGAGAAAGAATGCACTCTCCCTCTCCCTCTCCCTCTCCCTCTCTTTCTCTTTCTTTCCCTCTCTCTCCCTCTCCCTCTCTTTCTCTCTCATTTCCTCTCCTAAACAAGCAAAAGAGAGTGATTTAAACCTTAAACAAGCAAAAGAAAGAGAGAGGGAGACTCACTGATGAGATATGGCGAGTGTGGGGCGGCTCCTCTTTGCGATAAAGGCTCCTCCTCTCCTTCGCGAACAATGGCGGCGGCAAGTCTTCTTCCTCTCCTTCTCTCACGACGGTCGCTCTCTCCCTCGCTCTCACTCTCAAAACACAAAACATGAAAACGCGAAATAAAGCCGCGCTCAGTTTCGGCCCGCTTTTTTCCCTGTGGAGCGTCGCTATTTGCATCGCTGCTGCTACCCGTCGTCGCTAATTGCCATCGCTACCAGCTCAAATCCTTGTAGTGTACCTCACACTAGCAGGGATGCCTAGGATAGCTGCCTAGCAAGCAGGAAGGACACGGTCACAAGGACTACCCTCTACTACGTCTTTATCGCCTGACAACATCCTAATAGGAGGTAGACAACTACTCAAATCTCCCCAAGATATACCTAGCCAAACCCTAGGACTTCATGCCTTGATTGCCGATCCCCAACAAACGAAAAGAAATTAACCCCCACATACATATAACATTATCTGCTTAAGGAAAAAACTCAGAAAGGGGATGATACCACCTAGAATGGCCACAAGAAGCTCTTCTACAGCAAAGGCTCCCTCTAGTGACATTGTCAACTTGTGTGATGCAATCACTAAAACAAAAAACCACTAAACGTACCTGCACCAAACAAACATATGACCCTCTTGGCCTAATGAGATAAATCATTTTACTAGCATTCAGCACAACACACTATTAAAACAATTCCTTAGTTCTAACATTACTCTCCTAAAGCACAAAACCGACCAAGGATAAGACCTCGTAGGCCCTACACTAAGTGCATCACGTTATTAGCTAACCCCCTGCATACATAACAAGGAGTATTCGACGAATATGACAATACACAATCCTATGTGTCAATGATAGAGTAGGAAGGTGCTCACTTGCTACCTAACTCATAACCCAAACTAACCATCGGCGTCTGAAATATGATGTGTTAGTAGTAAGAAGACCCCAAAGTAGTCCACAACTTATGTTAGGAGGTAATTGCAAGAGCTCCCCTGTACCGCAATTGAAAAAGACATCTTTCACAAAAACATAGTTGGCCAAGGAATCCGCAAAGCGATTCCATTTTTGAGGAACTAACTGACAAGTCATTGCCTCAAAAATATACAACATATCTGAGGTTGTACAACAGTACATCCATAAGATGGGATCCCACACACTATAGGCCCCTTTTAGTTGATTAATTACTGATTACGAGTCACCTTTAACTAATAACTCGTGGATACCACCACTTTGGGATATGTTCAGTCTCATGATTAAGGCCTTGTATTCTGCCATATTATTAGTAAAATAGGGTCCTAGATAGATTCCCATCTTCATAAAAACCCTACTTCGAGGATATTTAATGACCACGCCCATGCTCGCATGTTTAGTGGGCCCTCTGGAAGCTATGTCAAAACCCATGCTTCATTGATAGGCCACGCCATACTAATTAGCTCACTTGTACTTATGGTAATCAAAATCAATCCAAGAGAGATGGTGTGTCACAAACATAATTTCTTCTTCCTTGCTGAACTCAATAGGAATGCTAGTTAGAATTCATTGACAATGGTCGCAATAGACCTCAATTTCCCACGTAAAGGATCCTTGCCACTAATAACCCGATACCCTTTGCTCCACCAAATCGCTCAACCTTGGTGGTAATGTTGCTCAAGGTATGGATACCCTTTGCACACCAAGCCCAATGTCAACTCTTACATATAGTAAGGCTTTAGCTTATTAAAGTTAACTTTAGTCTTAAACTCTACCCCCTACAAATCCGCTAGAAGGGCAATAGAGCCATTCTTTCCTAAACGCACAATCTTGTATTGTCTATCCCATTTGGGTTCTATATTTCCTAGAAAGATCTCCCTTTGAGCATCATAATATAGCACTAATTTACTTTTCACAAATTTGTACTTCTTAGCTTGAAGATCATGAAGGGCTTTCATTCTCCTCTTTCCTACTTCTTGATGTAATAATGCATGCAATCGAATCTCATCAAGATGTGCCAGGGAAGCATATCATTCTTGTAACACTTCTTCCTCTCCCAATCAATGATTGAGGGAAAATTTCATTGTGGGGAGCTCTATTTTGAATGGAAAAATGCACTCCTCCCTAGACACTAGCTTGAATGGGGCGTGGTCTATGGCTCTCTTGAAGGTCATGTTAGAAATCCACATTGCCATATATAATTGCTTATCCCAATTGCACTTTCTTTCTTGTACGATTTTAGATAAGATTTCTACTAGTTGTTTATTTGTACTCTCAACCTAACCATTCACTTGAGCATTATACGGGGTAGTCTTGTTGTGCTTAATCTTCAGAGCTTCAATGAGGGCCACTATAACCTTGTTCAAGAAGTGTGTCCCTCGATCAGACACAATCTCCTTCGATGGGTCAAAACGGCAAACAATTCACTCCATAATGAAACTGGCTATCTCTCAAGCTCCCTTTCACTGACGCTTTATGTTCCGCACTTAGGCTTTCCACTCCTCTCAATTTATGGCCTTACTAGGCTTGGTATCCGAGCCATCGCTTCAACTTCAGACCACTTTGTAAAGTAGTCCGTTGCTACAATAATATACCACTTTTGCATAGTTGATGAAGGGTATATTGGTCCCACAAAATCAATACCCCATTTTTCCAAGGGAAACGTAACCAAAATGGGATTTAGAGGTCACCTACAATTTTCTCTTGCATTGTATCATTGATAGACATCACATCGTCTAACATAACTGAAAGCATCTTGGAAAATCAACAGCCACCAATATCCAGCATGGAGAGCTTTTTGGGCAGTAAGCCAGCAAAAAAAATGTCCCCCACATGGTGAATCATGGTAGTCTTCAAGAATAAATGGTACCTCATTGGGTACTACACAATGGCGATAGATGTCATCTACTCCTCTCTGATACAAGACACCGCTATAATTGAAAAGTGTAATGCTTGTTGCTTGATTTTCCTATTTTCAGATTGATAATGCAGCCCCAAATCCTCTTGTAGATAAATAATGTGTTATTGCCACATATCAGGAAGGGATGGAAACTGTATTGATTCTAAAAATACCCTCAATATTACTTCCCTCGGCCATGATTTCTTCTGGCTCCCTGAAATCCACAAGGCATTTTACAATATCTTAGAGCTTTGGTGGCTTTCTCCTAATCTCATAATCAAACTCTTTCAAAGTGATTAACCACTTTTCTAAACGATGGTGGTTGCAACTTATTTAGCAACAATCTGAGTCCTTCTGCCTTCGTAAAGAATACTACCTTCTCATAGAGAATATAATGCGAAAATTTATTCCTCGCAAAGACTATTCCAAGGCAAGGCACAATTTCTCCATGTACATGTAGTTAACTTCAAATATCCCAATTTTCCTACTAGCGAAGGCAATTGGATGATACCATTTCTCCTCCCAAATTTGGGCTAAATAGCAGCTGATACTATGCATTGTGGCTGCTGAAAATATGTAGAAAACTTCACCTCTTTTGGGTGCTTTTAAGATTGGAGCTTTTGCTAATTCCTGCTTCACATCCTCAAAGGATACTTGACAGTCTTCATTCCACTCAAACAAACAGCTAAAAGATAGGAGGTTTGTCAATGGCAATGCTCTTTCTGTCAATGCATTGATAAATCTTCAATAATATCCCACTAATGACAGAAAGTTGTGCACCTCTTTTGAAGTACAGGGCAGGCTCATAGAGACTATGACCTTTATCTTTTCAAGATCAATTGCCATACTAGTGTAACTAACCACATGACCGAGTAAAAACCCATAGGACACTCCAAATACATACTTTCTAGGGTTAAGAGCAATAAAAAAATTATCTACAATGCTCAAAACACTTCCTAAGAATAATCAATTCTCGCCACCTTATGGTGGTTGTCCCCAGATCATCAATAAAGACTTTTAACTCCTCTGGGAAAATATCACCAAAGGTCTTATCGATTGTTCGTTGCCAAGATCCAGGCGCATTGCATAGATCAACAGCCATCAAATGATACGTAAAGACACCAAAGACAATAATAAATTTTGTTTTCAAATTGTCTTCCTCCGCAATGGCCATCTGGTTATATCCAACAAAGCAATCCATAAATGAATAGATTTTCCTACCTTCTACTTGGTCCAAATTCCGATCAATAAAAGGCAACAAGTAGTAGTCCTTAAATGTCTGTTTATTAAGCTCTCTAAAGTCTACACAAAGCCAGATTTGATTATTTTTCTTCTGCCTAATAACAACAGGTGAATGTCATTTAATGTGCTGAAAAGGGAATATTAAACCAGTTTTTCGCAATTTTTGCAACTCCTCGAACAGCCCGTCCCTCAATTTGAAAGACATACACCTTACTTTCTAACACACAGGTTGGCTACCATTTTTTAGAGAAATGGTATGGACAGCCAAGCTAGGAGGAATACCTCTCAGCTCATCATAACTCCACCAGGAAAAAATATCGTGGAATTCTTGAATCAAGGACACATACTCCTTTCTTTCTTCCCAACTGAGCATGAACCCTAATTTGATTGGCCGTGAATCATTCATCGTACCAAGGTCAAACTCGATTACATCCACATCCCTTATCCTCTCTTGAGCCTCTATTGGCTCATTCAAATTTACTTGGTAGATATCCTCTGTAGCAGACCCCTCATGGGATTCATCGCTTGATGACGTCTCACTAGTAGCAGATGGAGCATCTAGTGTATCAAACTCTGACGAAGACAAATGAACTCTCTCACTCTGAGGAGATTCAAGATAGGGATGTACTACTACACATCTAGCACCTCGACCAAAGATCAATCGACTAGCGGGTATATCAACCTGATAGTCTGCTTGTAGGATCCATGGTCTACCTAGCAACACTTGATAGCTAGGATGCCCTGCAAACCTAATGACTCTAAAGTCCAGAATGCATTCTACATTGGCAATGGTCACATGGGCTTTAGTAATGCAACCTTCAGCTTTATTGACTTCTTTCCCCTTTTGACCTCTTGTAACAACCCGTAGATTCGCAATTTTCGTGCCATTAATGCAAACCACTTCTATAATGCTAATTCCACTACCATTAGGTAGCTCCTCTACCATAGCTTTCCCTCATTGTAATATTTGTTTCGGTCCTTCATCTTATTGGAGATTATTCCCTTGCCCTCGATGATTAATTGGACCTAGCTATTTACTTCCTTGCTGGAGAGAGCTAATCTTACTCCAACAGGTATTGGCTAAATGGCAAGACTTCCCACATATGTCGCATTTGATGTTTGGAAAATTCTTGGGGAAATGTTGACCACCACACCACTTACAGCTGAATCTTGATGGGCCACCCTCTTCAAGGCATCGACTCCTTATCAAGTTCTGCTACTTCTTAAGGAAATTAACATCAACGACTATTTTTCTATATTTTTTTCTAATCATATTAGTATAGTGCTTCATCATATCCTTAACTTCGCCAATGACATTCGAGGCACTTGACTCATAGCCATGATCGTCTACGTGTTGTTCCATTGGTCTAACTACTTGATTAGGGATTAGTTATTAATTCCCTAGAACAATGGTAGGATTTATTGTTGGGCTTCCAATTATCAATGGAGCCATTTGACTCGTCATCGGTATGTGTTAACCCTCAAACGAATGAAGGTGGAAAATCTGGAAAAGCTAAATAAGAAGACAAAGACAGAGGCCAAGGCAAAGAGAAATGGAAGACAAAGACGCACATGGAGAAGAGTCCTAAATAAGGGAGAAAGGCGCACAAGAAAAAGCGCAAGTCAAAACTTTTGTAAAAGAGCGCAAGCGCATCATGGTTTAATTCAAGGAGCGCCGGGGGCTCTTACACGTGCAATTTGTAAATGTAGATGGGCGGTGGAAAGGAAGCTAGGAAGATAGAAGGACAATGGGAAAAAGGGCCTAGGCTACGGCCGGCCATGTAAAAAAGGGGAAAAGGAGATGACCATCCAAAAGGGATTTAGGGTTTTGTATATAAAGTTGAAAAGTGAATGAAAAGCTCATTCTTGTGTGTGGCCAAAAGTAGCTCTCCTCCTCTTCTTCTTCTTCTTCTTCTTCTTGCTTGCTTGAGCTTGTGCTTGAGAGAGGGAGTGTGAGAGTGTGAGGGAGTGAGTGTGTGAGGGTGAGGGACCGAGGAGGAGAAGCTCTCCATCTTCTCCTCTCTTCTTCTCTTCTCTTCTCTTCTTTTGTCTTGCTCGCGGCAATGGAGCTTGGAGCGTGGAGCTTGAGGATGGAGCTTGCTTGAAGCTTGCACTTGGATCGTGGAGCTACCAGAGTGCGCGGGAGAGGAGGTAACTAGAACGGCATGGAGGTAAACTCACTACACCCGTAGATATGGATGGCGCGTTGGTTATGTGAGAGGTAGCCATTAGTGCTCGGCTTGGAATGCTTGAACAATAAGCGGTCCGTGGGTCTCGGCGGTTGAGTGAAAGCTCCCACATTTTGGTTCCGTTGTCGGGACCAACGGATTCAAGCCTTGAGTGCTTGCGCGCTTCGAATCGAGCACTGGAGTAGGGTTTTCCCCAAACCGGTGCTTGAGGTAGATAGGTAGGAAGCGAGGGGGTTGAAGATGGTATTCGATCTCCTTGGCAAGTAGATGTTTTGCTTTCTTGAGATTTATGTTGTGGAATGAAGTAGTGTAGGAATTTACTTTGTGATTGGATGCATTAGGATAGGAAAAAACAAAGAAAAAGAAACAAACAGTAGGGTTCTCTGTTGCTATATAACAGGCTAAAACAGGGAAATAGGGGCACAGATCCTTGGAGTGCCATTCGATTCGAGCACCACAGTGGTTCCAAGCATGTCTGGCATTCCCTTGTAGTGTCTCACACCTATCTGGAAGGCGCTGGACGATTCGGTGTAGTAGATGTCAGTCTAGAGGCATCGCGTGCAACTCGCGGGCCGTCGGCCGCGTAGTCGGACTAGGTCGTCCGAGTCCTAGAATCGGACCAGTCCATACTTGGACACTCGGACTCGGACCAGTCCATAATCGGACGCTCAGACCATCTTGTCCGATCGGACCACTTGGACCAGCCTGTCTGATTTTGGAACTCCAACCACTCGGACCAATTCATCCGATTTTGAAAATCGGACACTCGGACCACCATCCGATCGGACCACTCGGACCAGTCAGAATCGGACCAGTCCAGAATCGGACCGTTCGACTACTAGAATTGGACCACCCTGTCCAATCCGATTCCCAGAATCGGACCACTTTGAGAATCGGACCACTTTTTTGATCTGAGTCCTAGAATCAAACGTGACCAAAATTGGACCACTGGGCCGATCGGACCAACCCAAAATCAGACGTCCGATTCTGATAATTGGACTCCTAAAAATTGGACATCTGAGAATCGAACAAAAAAGTGTAAAAATCGGACAGGTATCTAGAACACAAATTTTGACACATCTAAACCCCGAGATTGACCCAAAGGCTACCTAGAGCTAAAGGCACATTATAGATCCATCACTGGGCTAAAATTTAGAGCACTTAGTTCAAAATTTGGCTATAAACAGTCCTCCAAATTGTGCATGGCTTTTACCGTAACGGCCCTGCGGGCCGGGGGGGACTGCCCCCCTCGGACCCCCGCAGAGGGGGCTCTGCCCCCTCCGCACCTCCCCCAAGTAGGTTGGAGAGAAAACACACGCCGTGATAGGTCCTCCAAATTAGGCCCTAGTGTAGTATTGGCTCTACACGAGCATGGATTCTCACTTGCAAAAGAGCAACCAAAAGCCCATACCCGGACAGAGAGAAACAGATACCCTAGAACCTCAATGGGCCAATCTAGCCATCCTGGGCAAAAAGGCCACACCACAAGAACACATGTACATTTTGTTCATACCATGTCTAGTCAGAGCGAAATGCAACATCAGCAAGCTACAAATGCCAAGATGACTAGACATGACACTCTTGACAAGAGATGTACCTTGAGCAACACTGCACAGACAGCCCAAGACATTGGTGGAGAATCCACGTCTGGTCATGCAAGTGGGGACTCAAGGGCATTTGTCAGAAGGCTTAAATTTACAAGCCAGGACCCAGAAGATGAAGACATAGTACCACGTGCTTATCTTAGGGTCAAACTCACCGCAAAAAGAGAGCATACTATTGATGCTCTAATTGATGAAGGAGTAGATTTTAATATCTTGACCTATGAATCATGGACCCTACTAGGACAACCAGAGCTCACACCGACTAGTGCAACCCTTAGCCCTTATGGGGGACATCCACAAGCACTCATAGGGAAGTGAAAAATCCTTGCGATAATTGAAACAGAAAGCTTGCCTATCCTATTTCATGTTCCTCCAAATAGTGCTAGCTGTGGGAAAGAAACCCTCCTAGGAAGACCCTTTAAAAGGGTGACCAAGTGTGAGGCCGACTATGTAGCACAGAGGATACACCTGACACTACCAGGTGTGAGGATAGTCACAACCTTTAGCAAGGGTGACCTCATCAAACCTCAAGGGAAAGGCAAGGAAGCTGCTGACGTAATAGTCAAGCCTACTAACGAGAGCAAGGACTTGTTAGAAAAACTGATGCAAGCACAGGTCGAATAGCGAGAACCAGTGAGTGAGGCTAGGCCTGAAAAAAGAAGGTCAAGAGACAATGCCAAGGACGGGCTTTGGACTTACAAATATCGTAGAAGACCCCAAAAGAAGCCCAAGCCTTATAGACGCAGGCATCGATGGAGGGTCAGCACTGCCACGATGGATATCCAAAGCGTTGCTACGTGCTCAGGGGTACTATGCAGGTAACCGATCGATTTGGGTATCAAAATCCCTTGCTACACCACCTCTATCAGCTGAAGGCCATAGTGCATCAAAAGCAACGAAGCACAAGAGGAAATCTAAGAGAAACTCTAGGTCTCGAGGAAAGAAAGCAAACATGAGTGTTCGAAAGAAAGAGCCTCAACCTAGCATGCTTAATAAGCAAATGACATATGTAGCCATTGAGCGTGCACAAAAGCCATTAGTGCCCAAAGAGCCTTTGATTCCCCAAGAGGATAAGGTGCACCACGCTACTTGTGAGGTGGCTAATTGCTCAACAAAACAAATGGCACAATCACCTAATAGCCTCGAGAAAATTCTCCAGTCAATGCCAAGCCCATGTAGGAGTCCCAAATCTCCTACATCCTCTTCACCTAAATGGACACGGGATGCACAGCAATAGCAGCCTCGTGCCGCTGCTCAACCTACACAAGTGAATGTGCAAAGGGCAACAAAAGACATGACCACTTCTGATCGCCCTAGGGACTTGACACCGCAATCCACCAAGGGTAGCCAGCCCATTAAACTAGCTGCTACTACTTCCAATCAGGGATCCCAGCAGTCACAGAACTTGGCCGTGACAATGCCCCTTGTGGAACATGTCCTTAGAAGTTTATCTGTGGAGGAGGTGTCACAACCAACTTCCTCGACAACTCCAGTGCTTCCAAAGTTCCTAAAGCCTAGGCAAGAGGAGTTACACACAAGGGAGTTGGCTGAAGAGCTAGGCTCTCCGAAAAGGGAGACAGTTGTACCATCACAACCTAGCGAGGCTATTCAGTAGGCCACGGCCATGTCCCATAAAGACACACTAGAGAAAGAGAATGCTGAGGCCCAACCAAGCACATGAATGGTTGACCTAGTCCGGGGTCCTGAGTCATTGAGAGATGCACCTTCACGGACCAATAAAAAGAGGAGAAAACAACGAAGACAACAACAATCACAGGTGATTGTGGATCCCAAGAACATTGACACCAAGAGCGCTGGAGAGTTGGGGAATAAAGCATCAAGTCCAACCACCAGTGAGCCCACTGATGCCTCTCTTAATAATGGTGAAACCTCAGACACATCTGTGTGCTCTGACAAACCAAAGCAACAGTTGCCATCAACAGTTGCTTGCAACACTCTATCCACTGACAATAGAACTCACATTGATCAATCAAGAGTGGATACAACGCTATCACAACAGGGTGACAAATCTATACCAATCACATCCGAGAAGAACCATGATGAAATAGCAGCAAAACCTCAGGAGAAACGTGAGAACCCCAAGAGCATAAGAAAACCTAGCATTGACCAATCTTGCTCATCTAGGCCTGAGCCCCCAGTCATGCTAAAGCCTAAGGAAACTCTTAGAACTTTGCATGAGATACCAATCGAGCAAGCCCTCGTTGAACATAGAAGTGTCACAGAATGCTTAACTGAGCTGGAGGCTAAGCTCAAAGTGGTCGCGCGTGTCTACGTCCTTGCGGACATAGGCACGATCCCCAAGGAGCAGCTTGGAGATTACTTGACCTTTCCTCTATCATGGGAAGAACAAGAACATCTTAACGGGCACTACGACAGGCTCTTGCATGAACAGATGCGACTCATCCCTGACAAGGAGGCTGACAAACTACGCTTAACTGTCACGTTCAATGAAGTGCTCTGCCGATCGAATCTCATAGACATAGAGCTACTAAAGCGACTGTCAGCAAGCCAGAGTCAATTTGAGCAGTGTTGGTGCGAAAGCCGCGTTGTAATGGCCAAACTAGGGGCTCAGATCATGATGGTCTCAGAAGAGCGATTGGCCAAATGGCGGTCTCAAAGAGACCCAACCTACGTGGCACCAACTTCCCTTCGAGTGCTCACTGACATTCGGGGTACGGACTTAGCTGGGACTAGGCTACAGGGCCCTTTGATTGATAAGGTTCTCACTGAGGAGGAGTTACATATTGCCAGTAGACTCGGTCAATGTTCCATGCTACTCAACGTGGCAAAATATCTATCAGTATTAAGTCAGCTGCCACGAATACTAGATGCGTGTGCCATGCTCCGATACAACCCCGAGTTCTACACTTGGTTCTTATCCTCGTGAAGTGACATGGATTCATGAATATGTATATAAATAAACACTGATTCTTGTGTCACCTTGTATAAACAATATCAACACACGCAAGCAATGATAGTCAAGCGCAGGCAAAAGAGTTGGGTTTGACAGGCTAAGCTCCTCAAGTCCTCTTCTCATCACACATTTAAAAGCCGTGTGACCATTCCCACCTCCAAGTGAAGGGCATGCAACCCACGTTACCGCCATAGGAAGCCTTGACCAACAACACTGATGGTGTAGACAGGGTGCAGCCCCTTTCTATACACCTCCTTCCCTTTTGGTCTATCCTTCCGAGGATGTGCCTTATCCCACTCCATGACAACCGGTCCACACAACTTAGCATAAGCCAATATTGGCTAATGGCTGGAGGCAAAGCGAACATCATCATGGGGGCCATCCCTTTACGACGAAACACTGCATGCCTCACCCCTCCCCTTCTTGTCATATGCGCTTTATAAACCACACTAAAATCCCTTCCATGCAAACAATTGTATCCTGTATCAAGGTCTAAACCCTTGGATTGCGTCTTGCAGGTTTCCTTTTGCAGCGGAACGCATGGAGAATCATGGAGATCTAGCATGCAAAGACGCTCTTTGCAGAAGGCGGGAGCATGTGGCATGCGCCCCTCCACCAGAGCACTATGTGCCCACCATCAAGAGGTATGCCAAGAAGCGAGGCCCTAAGCGACACTGCCCAGGGCGAAGGCCGAAGAATCCCAACAGGTGGCAGCACTAGTGGCACGAACTCCCAGCTCCCGCTCGGGCCCTAGATGCTCAAAGGCAAAAAGGGCAGCTGAGGAGAGAGAAGAACTTAATGAATTATTTAAAGACATTCTGGAGACGGTAGCGGGCCGGGATTACACCATTCATGTCTCGGCCGACATGTTCCCTGCTCACCCCCACGGGAGCCCCACACCAGTAGAGCCCCAATCACGCGACCACCCAGACTCGCCCCGCCTCATACAAATCGAGTAGCCCATGATGCATAAAGGGCTTATCAAATGATAATTGGCCATAACTTTTTGTTTTAAATGGTTAAGTGTTTCCAACTTGTTAAGTGTTGACATGTTCCCGACTTGTATGAACTTTTCATATCTGCATTTAATACATTTTACGCCTTTAGCAAAAGAAAAAGCTAATCAAGCGCAGGTGATAAATGTCTAAGTCAACACCATAGAATTCAGATAAGTGATGTCTCCTTGCATTGCACTGGTTTATTATAGATTGTACTCTCATGAAGCGATAAGTGAATACAGGATGAGACAGGTCTTTGGGAGAAAGTGTTCAATGCCCGATCACCGCAAGACCATCGATCCCACAAGGAGCCGCGGCAATGCCACGCTGTCGAAAGCATGAATCACCCTTGCCAACCGCCCACATCGCATGGCCCAAAGCACATTCATGGGCCACGCTCCCTTTTTGGGTCAAGCTTTATAGTTGACTCACGACAGTCGTTACCTCAATCGTACCAACATCGCGGGTGTCGCAAGGAGGTTTGCAATATCTCAAGTGTATCTCCCCATCTCGACAACAGCTTCTCTAACAACGAGGCGAGGGCACAATCATCACTATTATATCAATTTTCTGGAGCCTTCGAAGCTTGACATTTTCCAAGCCATTGGAAGGCTGATAGCCTCAACATATTGTAATAGTTGTACTCAAGCAAGTTCCAAAAAAAAAAAAAAGGGAAAAGAAGAAGAAGAAGAAAAGAAAAGAAAAAGAAAAAGAAACGAATGAAAAGATAAGAAGCACCCACGATCACAGCACAGCACCTAGGGGTCCTCAAATTAGGTACGTCCGGTGACCTTGTTTGACTGGCTCCGTCCCTAGTCCCCTAGCCCTTTAGCATCACCCACAATGGTTCAGGGCACATCAAGGGCAGGACACACCTGGGGAGCTTGTCTCGCCTATGGTTAGACCTGTCACCCTGACCCACTTGCACAATTCTCTCTTGCACTCTGCCTTAGTACCATTGCAGTCAGTGGTGATAAGCACCGCATGATTGGCCATGAAAATTACACCGTACTCATCAAGCAAGTCCAATAGTTTCCAACTACTGAAAGTGCGGTGTCCTTGTATTCAATTATGCTACGTCGTGCAGTCATAATGCAAAGGATGTCTCATATACCTTCATGTGTACCTCTTCTCCACATGGACAACTTTGCTTTATCCACACATTGTTATGAGAAACTAGCCCACGGTCTTCTAACTACGTAATATCTAAGTATGCATGAGCACTCACATAATATCTGCACCGAAGTATATCCATAGTTTGGGTCCTCAAGTGCAGGACAATACTCTAGGCTTGCTTAGAGTTCGACCTGTCTCCCAAACTACTCAAATATGTCTTGTGCACGATAAGAAAACTAGCACTACCCCTTAGGGAGAGACCACACGAGAGGTTTTCAAATTGTAGGTGTTGAAGACTCCACAGAAAGTGTCATTCGATCTTCATCAACACCCAACTCTGAATGCTTATCCTTTACTATCCGACAAGCCCGCAAGGGATCATCATGTGCGGAATCCCTAACAAACCAATACTTGTGCTGGCCATCAATGCAATCCCCAACACAAAATAGCCCTACCGCCAACTCCAACAACCTTCCACCACCCACCTTGGCCACCAACAGGCCCCCAGGACCTTCTACCACACCACCACTAACACTCCTCCACAGAAACCACCAGGGTCCTTGTCACCCACGCCTTCGGTGCATGCTACAGCCTACTACCTATGACGGTGAGTGCCATGGGACTGGCACTCGTCTAGGAGGGGGGTAATGTTAACCCTCAAACGAATGAAGGTGGAAAATCCAGAAAAGCTAAATAAGAAGACAAAGATAGAGGCCAAGGCAAAGAGAAATGGAAGACAAAGACGCACAAGGAGAAGAGTCCTAAATAAGGAAGAAAGGCGCACAAGGAAAAGCGCAAGTCAAAACTTTTGTAAAAGAGCACAAGCGCATCATGGTTTAATTCAAGGAGCGTCGGGCTCTCACCCGTGCAATTTGTAAATGTAGATGGGCGGTGGAAAGGAAGCTAGGAAGATAGAAGGACAATGGGAAAAAGGGCCTAGGCTACGGCTGGCCATGTAAAAAAGGGGATGACCGCCCAAAAGGGATTTAGGGTTTTGTATATAAAGTCGAAAAGTGAATGAGAAGGTCATTCTTGTGTGTGGCCAAAAGTAGCTCTCCTCTTCTTCTTCTTCTTCTTGTTCTTGCTTGCTTGAGCTTGTGCTTGAGAGAGGGAGTGTGAGAGTGTGAGGGAGTGAGTGTGTGAGGGTGAGGGACCGAGGAGGAGAAGCTCTCCATCTTCTCCTCTCTTCTTCTCTTCTCTTCTCTTCTCTTGTCTTGCTCGCAGCAATGGAGCTTGGAGCATGGAGCTTGAGGATGGAGCTTGCTTGAAGCTTGCACTTGGATCGTGGAGCTACCGGAGTGCGCGGGAGAGGAGGTAACTAGAACGGCATGGAGGTAAGCTCACTACACCCGTAGATATGGATGGCGCGTCGGTTATGTGAGAGGTAGCCATTAGTGCTCGGCTTGGAACGCTTGAACAATAAGCGGTCCGTGGGTCTCGGCGGTTGAGTGAAAGCTCCCACAATATGGTCACACTAGGAGGAGCTGGCAAAATGGGCACATTCGAGATTATGCTTCCTCTCCCATTAGAACTCATGGGCATTCCTTAACCTCCATTTGTCAACACAAAAGCATTTCCAAACCCTAAACTCAAATTCCAATTTTACCTAGAGGCATAAGCCGCTTGTAATCACAATTCTACCTCTTTTACTTGTGTTATGGCCATAATATCAATGTCGCCAAGAGCGACACTGCTCAACTGCATACATTCAGAAAATATTGCAATTGAGTATAGCAATTGGAATGGGGATATAGGTTTGCAATTTTTGAAAAACCTCCTTCAATTTCTTGGCATACCCACAGACATTCTCGTGGGGTTCTTGATGTGTAACATTAAGGACACTTAGCCAATACTGACCTCCCCTTTCAGGGGTAAACTCCCTTTGAAAGGCCGCAAAGAATAAATCGATTGTAGTGATGGTTCCAACCTGTCGGCTACGATACCACACTGCGGTGCATCCTTTCAAAGTCATATTGAAGAACATCATTAAGTGTCCTTTCTCCTAAATCCGACAGTTGAACATCAACTTCTGGAATTCATTAATGTGGAGTTCTGCGTCTTTTTCTACTAACCCATTAAAGATGGGTGGAGGAAATCCCAAAGCTTTCAAATCCATCATTCCAGCAGGTATAGCAATAGGTTGTGTTACATGGTAACAATCAGATTTTCTATAGGGGTTTGAACAACTGGGACTATAGCTCCACTTAAAGTGGAGGGACTGATTGGAGGGGGGGAAGGACTAGAGCTTCCTCCCCCTAACGGACTGTGCATTAACCTAGGGTTATTAAGACCCTGCCCTTGCAAAGATATTGGGCCACTCCTTTGTGAATAATATCTTCTGTTTATCTTAGCCCGCCTTCTAGCTCATTTAGCCATTTCTTGCTTTTGGAGCTCCATTTGACAGTCTTGTGAGTCTAGCTCACTAATTTTTGGCATACACTAAATAATCGATCCCAATTGACCAAGGTATGGAAACCACCACTTATTAGCAGCTCCCAAAAAATGCATCACCTGTCAGGATCTAAAACGGGGCCAACACTGGCTATAGGCACTAGTTGGGCCTCTCAAACACTCACAAGACAACTCCACATGGCCTCATGGCCAAGAGCATCCAAGGGACACACTACCCTAATTACTACTATAGATATTGCATTTGTAGTGAGACGTAGTCCAACAATTTCCCTTCCTTAATCCTCAGAGGGAGATCCCACACATCTTGGTGTAGTACACAATCATAATACAAACATACATGAGGCACCCCTCTGGCTAAATGCAATGGCCCCATTGTAGCTTCCTACACCTCGGGGATTGGCCCCAATATGTGTTGCACTAACATAAAGCACAAACACACACTTCGTTCTTATATATTTCAAACATTTCAAGATATAAATGTCCTCACTTGACAATTTTTCAAAGCTTTGAGCTTTTAGCCTACAGCTTAGGTTTCCTCACAACTCATTGTAGGTCATGTAATTGGCAATCAATTGCTATGCATCTAGGAGTTATCATGTGATATGCATAATGCAATTGTGGATGACACACCTCATGCTCAAGTATTTTACGATTTAAAAAAATAGCCACATGAGTTGTAAAACCAATCCTTTAATGATTTCCAAGCTACTCATAATTGTGGTGCTTCCAAAGACTAGCACCGAGTTTCCTTGTGCTACTAGTCTCTCTTGAATTTAAATGGTGATCGGCATGTATGCTATGCAAAATCAAATAGGTCAAAATTTAAAACATTTTCAACGACCACTCACTTTCACAATCTCTCTTGCCTCCTACCATTTAGGTTTTGCATTTGTTGGATAGGTGTAACATTCATTTCTATGTAGTCTTTCATGTAAAAATCGATAAAAACATACTCTAACATAGAAACAAGGCTTGACTTAGGCTTATTCCTCATGCTCCAGCCTTGTTATACGTTCATGAACATAAAATATAATTTTTTCTTAATTTTAAGGTGCAAAAAACTAAAAATTTCCCTATTTTTTCTCATTTATTTGTTCATAAAAATATGTTATTTTCTCATTTTTGTGTCTTGACTGATCATATTTATTGAACATTGGTTTTTATTGTTGGGGGTAAAGGCACCTCTTTGTAGCTGCCCGTGTATTATTACACTAACAGTACCCGTACATGCACACTGCAAGTAGTGAGCACCCGTCACCCTCACTTTATTGTTTATTCTTTTAGTGATAGATGAATAAAGGGAAGGCCGGTCACACATTGTGATTGTTGGAGTTCCCATATTGTGAGTCTCTCTCTCTCTTGCTCTTGCTTTCCCATCATATCTCTCTTGTGCAAGCTTCGCTCCTTTTCACCTTTCAACTAGTATCAAAGCATGGTTTCTTGAGCATTCAAGCTTGGTCAGTGACTCCTTCAGCATTCATTCAAATCCCTACGCCATTGTTTCTCACTCTTGGCAGCCATATCTGACTCCTTTGAGCTCCGATCACTCTCTGACTTATAGAGCACCTACCTAGCCCATTTGGGCATCCTTAAGGCATTTCTTCATAGGTATTGGATCTCTCTTTTGTTATTTCACTTCAATCCACCAGTTTGTGAAGCAGGGTAGCCATGTCCTCTTGCTTCTTGTGACGCCTACACTCTATCGATGACTTTGCCCTTCAAGAGGGAGCTCCTGGGGGTCCTTGACTACCCCCCCAACCTTGTCTTGGCCTTGCCCAGGCCTTCCACGAGCCCTAGATCAGTTTGTGCCATCACGTGACCTATAGGAGTATCTTCCTCAGCTTGACATTGATCTTCTCCAGCTACTCCAGTTACTGGGCACTTGGATATATCTCATTTGATGCCTAGAAGTATATTTGGAGCCTAACATTGAAGCAATGAGCATTGATATTGATTTGGGTCTAATTTAGCACTATTTTGGGACTATCATAACAATCCACAGGCTATTATAAACAATGTTATAGTGAGATTTGATGCTATAGCTTGGTTGGGATTAGCATTTGATACCTGATTGGTCCTGAATGATCCCCGAATGTTAGGGGAATGTATGCCTATTGATTGGCCATAATTTGAAGCTGATTTCATGGCCTAAAATACTCAATTTTACATAATAAATCACTATTGTACACTTCAATTCTGAAGCTTGTTTAGCCACTTTATGCTTTGCCTATTGGTCATGAGTGCTTCTCAGGTGTTTCATATGACTATTAGGATGCAAATGAAGGTTGGCTAATGCTTTGGATGGTTTTGGAATGTATTTTGAGCCTTATTTGAGCTTCATATTGGTTGGAATTTACTTGACATTGGTCTACATTGGCATGCTTTGTGATAGGGGTTATACCTATGGTCTATGTATGACCCATTGGTACATGCTTGATGCTTATGTTACCTACACATGCTAGTTACATTGTTTGGACTTGAATGCTACTGGAGCTTCATTTGGGATTGAATTTGGATATTCTAGAGATTATTTTAGTCTTTCTTTGGCTCATCAAAGATTGATTGGGATTGTCTTCATGATATTGGATGCTACCATTGGATACTTGACTATTCATATGCTCCGGATGTCTTATTGATGTACGATCTTGGATACTCCATTATTGGTGCTCTTACATGCTTTCTTTGAGCTTATTTGCTTGACACTTATGGCTTTTGTGCCAGTGGGAGTGTCTTTGTACACTTATCAAACATTGAGAAGTGCGAGTTATGCATATTGAGCTTTTCGATCTTTGAGACCGAGATCTCCTTGTGGATGATGTATGGTTGATATACCTTGGTCTGTGTAGATGTACTTGGATTGATTCAGCTTTGTATTCACTGAGTAGACACCAACTTGTGTCACATCTTGGTAGTGGTATATGTACATTTTGCCTTGTTGATTTAGAGGTGTATCGACTTTACTGACGGACTTTGTCTGACATGCTTGGGTGTTGGCTCATGTCAGTTTGACTGTTATATGCTTGTTTATGCCCACTTGATGCTGGTTTTGCATTGACAATCAATGATTGACTTTGAATATTGGGTTTTACCTACTATTAGCTCTCATTGTACATTGCTGTCATAAATTACAACAAGCATATATCTCCGGACTGTCATGTATTTTTCATACTAAATCATCCTAGTTTGATGTAATTTTGATGTTACTTAGCAGGAAGCATCATTAAATACTTGTTTCTCTCCATTTTTCCTTGGTTTTGGTGATTTTTTGGTAATTTTCTACAGTTTACAAGTAGTTTTGAACTATTTGCATTGTTTCCACTTGCACTATGGCATCTTCTTCCATTGAGGATGCTATCTTCAATATCATTAAGCTTGATGGTACAAATTATGCCTATTGGAAGAGCCAAGATTAGCAGGTATTGATGAAAAAATCACAGATAAAGCCACTAAGGTTGAGTGGAGAGTAGCCTGAAACTATGACAAATGATGAATGGATGGAGCTTGATGAGTTATGCAAGTCCACCCTCATATTGTCTCTCACTGAACAAGTGCATTACAATGTGGTTGAGGAAGCATAGAGTGCTTGGCAACTTTGGGATAAGATCAAAAACTTCTATGACAAGCAAAGTCTTGCAAGTCAAATGTATTAGCTAAAACAACTTATGGATCTCCGCATGAAAGAAAAAGTGACCATGTCATCTCATCTGAGCCAGTTTCATGCTATTCTTAGGAACTTTGTTTCGTAGGGCATTGATTTCAAAGAGGATGCCACTCCATTGATCTTGCTTGGAACTCTTAATGAGTCTTGGGATGTATTCCCCACTGCCTTATGTGCTTCTACCACTACTTTGAAGCTACTTGATGTTGAGAGCTCTCTTTTATAGAAAGAGATGAACCGTAAGAATTTGGATGCCTCTCATGTGTCTCATGCTTTGACAGCTAGAGGCTGACATGATGCAAATGCAAAGAATGAACATGGTAATGGTCGTGGACAGGATTTGTAGAAATCTTGGTCCAAGTTGTGTGGCAAGTTGCATAGTAAGTCTTGTGGGAGAAATGCAGAGTCTGACTTGTCATCATTGTGGAAAGAAAGGTCACACTGTCATGAATTGTACAATGAAAGGCACAAAGACAAGGGGAAAGAGAAAGTGCAAGAAAATTCTTCTGATCATAGCAGCATAGTACCTACTAAGTCAAGTGTTAAAATTGAAGAGATCAATAAGTTATGCAGCCTGAGGATAGTGATAGGGATTATGTCCTTGTAGCAACTTCATCTAGTGCTTTGCAAATGATAGAGATACACTCTATGTATGCACATTGTTGGCTCTTAGACTCAAGTGCATCCTTTCCCGTGACACCTTGCCGAGAGTTGTTCCATTCATACTATTTTGTTTCAAGTTCTATGCACTTGGGTAATGGCAAGTCTCTTGAGATTGTTGGCATTGGTGATGTTAGGTAGGCTATAGTTTCTTTCTGGTAGTATTGTTATGCATGATGTACGTCATGTACCTACATTGACACGTAGTCTCATGTCCGATGGACAACTTGATGACACAGGATATCATGTATCTTTTGGAGACTCTGCATGGAATATTACTCATGGCAGGCTTGTGCTTGTGAGATGTGCCAAGGCTAGCAGCCTCTACCCCTTAGTTGTTTCTAGATCTACACTTGATCATGCTTTATCTGTGGGGTCTTTACCTCATGTATCTCTTTGGCATACCCATTTGGGGCACATATCTGTTAAGAAAATGAAAATGCTTTCTATTTGTAGTACTTACCACCCCTTGACTATTCTTATTTTGATTCTTGTGATCATTGTCTTTATGGCAAGTAGACTAGGTCTATGCATAAGAAGTCTGGTATATTGTCACACATGTGTGAGCCCTTAGCTTTGGTTCATTTTGATGTATGTGGGTCCATGCCCTATTAGTGTATTGGTGGTGCAAACTATTTTTTTGCTTTCATAGATGATTTTTCATGTAAAGTATAGGCTTATCCCATAAAGCAGAATTCCGATGTATTAGTCGTTTTTCAGAGATGACTTGCTTTGGCAGAAAACCAATATGGGCATAGGCTGAAATGCCTAAGGATAGATAATGGGGGTGAGTATGTCTCATGTGCTTTTGAGAAGTTATGTGACGAGAGGGGTACTAAGCCTCAGTTGACCACCCCCTAAACCCCTCCCTAGAATGGTAGGGCTGAGCGGATGAATAGGACCATCCAGGAGAGGATTCGCAATATGCTTAGAGCCATGCAAGCCTACCCCAGAATTTTTGGACTGAGGCAATTACCACTACCATGCATATCATTAATAGATCGCCCTATAGTGCCATTAATTTCAAGGTTACAGAGGAGTTATGAATAGGAAAGCCTCCCTCTTATGCAGATTTACATGTCTTTGGATGTGAGGCATTTTGCCATGTCCCCAAGGACAAGTGTAACAAGTTGGATCCTAAGAGTGATAAATGCATATTCCTTGGCTATGGAAATGCAAGAGAGATGGGTTACCATCTATGAGATCCGCATGAGTGGAAAGTCATCTGTAGCCACCATGATGTAGTCTTCCATGAAGTGAAGATGCTTATGTAGCCTGAGAAGATAGTGGAGATACACATGGTTATATTTCAGGAGGAGCCATGAGCTTCCGTACATCCAGCTGGACAGCATGCAGCAACATCAAGTACTCATGGCCAGGGTGTTGGATAGAATGTTCGGCAAGTAGTAGAGCCTACAGTGTGGCGTTCTACTAGAGATAGATGCCCCCTAACAAATTTCAGCCCTTGATGCATTATGTCTTGGTTACAAATGTAGGAGATCCTTTCACTTATGATGAGGCTATGCGCAGGGGCGACAGTCGCTCCTAGGAGAGGGCTATGCAGTTTGAGATAGACTCCTTACATAAGAATGAGACTTGGGATTTGGTTTCCTTGCCTAGTGGCAAGAAGGCTTTGCCATGCAAATGGGTGTACAAGTTGAAGAGTACCCCCAGACACCCCAAGTTGGCTTATAAGGAAAGACTTGTTGCTAAGGGTTTTAAACAAGAGCATGGAGTTGACTTTGATGAAGTTTTTTCTCCTATGGTTAAGATGACCACCCTCCGCTGTCGTGTTGCTGCCCATCCGAATCGTATACACCTCCATTTCTTTTGTTGTGCATTTGTGTTAATTTCTGTGTGTGATTCATTGTGTGTGATTGATGCATTATGATAATCCGTCCTTTCAGTACCCGCATCCAATGTATATATTCCCTTAATGCATTGCACACTGATCATGTTCTGGAGTTACTATCTGAAGTTGAGAAGACTGACCTCAAACCACTCCAACCATGTTTTGACAGTGCCATGAATATGTATTTGCAATTGAAGTGCTAAAAAGAAGTGGAGTCTTTGTTCGACAGGGCAAAGGCTGTGAATGTGCGGCCTGCACATGCTACTTTTAATATGCTTATAAAGGCTTACATAAACAGTGGACAGATGGAAAAGGCAGAACGTGTTTATCAAGAAATGAAGCAAACTGACGGTATTGGTGCAAATTCACTCACATACAATCTGATGTTAGAGGCCTATGGTGTGGCATGTCTTAAAGATAAGGTACAAGAAGTTCTAAAGGAAATGCTAGCAAGAGGATGTCTTGTGGATTCTAATGTCAAGGTCCACATACAATCCATGATTGGTGTAAATAAACTTGTGTCGGAAAAGGAAAAGCTGAAACTTACAATGGAGCATTGAGAGATATTACCAGGCTTATTATTAGGTGGTGCCAAGCTAGTAAGTCCGGATAACGATCAAACTTATGAGCTCCACTTACAGTTTGACTGTAGAAAGCAGCGATGCCGAGGATTGGGAATGTTTGCTTTCAGATCAGTCTGAAGAGGTATGCTATAGCGGAACCAGGGGGTAAAAAGTTAGGCGAAATAGTGCAGAAGCAGCCATTCCTGCAGCAATAAAAGAGTCTATTCTGGGAGAAAAGGGGATATTTTTTTGAAAAAGCTTGATATGGCGAAAGGAGGGGGGAGCAATGCTAATTGGGGGGAAAAGAGCTCTAAATCTGGAACCGTGGGGTTGAAACCTTGGTCAGGAGATTAAGGCGATAGAAGAAGGAGTCACAGGTTAATCGAGGGGGGGCTTAATGGGCACAGAATTTTCAGGCACAAGGCGTGTCGACAGGGAGTACGATCCTGCAGTTCGTCTCTGGCCCAACCGGGGCGGTGGCCAAACTCCATCCCACTGTCCTTTGCGACATCTGTGACTCGTACATTAGGCGCAATGACCAGACCGATCGTGTCATTGGCACTCTGCTAGGCTCGATATCTTCTGATGGCACCGTTGATATCCGCAATTCATATGCAGTGCTTCACAATGAATCGTCTGAACATGTAGCTGTGGATATAGAGTATCATCGGTGTATGTTTGAGCTGCATCAGCGGGTGATGGAGTAAATCAGACCTGGTCCTCCGATGGTTGCTGTATTGCCTCTGGTTCAGCTGGATCCCAAAATTCACAGTTTTGACATAAGATACAATTCTAAAGAGCCCTTACAGAGCATCAAAGCACATCAAAAACAAGTTTTTTTAATGCTGCCTGGCATCACAGTCTTCCACTCCTAGTTTTAGCATCTTTCAACCTGAATATTGGTTTACACAGATATGATGTTTGAGCTGAAGTATTCACACTGACTTTTGATGGAGTCATTCAGTGAATTCAAGAGCTATGCGTTCTCCTGAGAAAGGATTTGGCAGTCACTAAATGTTTGCATAGGTCTGATGGAGTAAGCTAAATTGACTTCGATATTGGAGGGCGATGGCTGCTGCTTTTGATCATTGCCCCCAGTCGACAAAGTGCTTGAGAGAGAGCATGCCTCATTCGTGGAGGCCGTTCCATTCAAGACAATAGTCCTGTTCACGCTACTGCAGCAGGTCTATTTACTCATTTGCTTTGTCATCACTTGGATTCCCATCGTGGGCGTTTTGTTTCCTCTGTTGATCATGCTTTTGGAGCCCATCCGAGAGTATTTACTCCCTAAGTTCTTCATGGGATAGCACCTGCAGGAACTGGATGCAGCTGAATATGAAAAAGATCCCCACTTCTGTATTGTGGGCTATTTTGCTTTCATGGCCATTGAGAGTTTTCCTGGAAATCAATTCTGGAAGAAACTGCTACTGATCTGAGCACAATACATGTCGTAAAATATTTGACAAACAATATAATGAACTTGGCATCAAATATTGTGATATTGAGATCTTCTTGATAGTCTTTATTTCTTGCTGTACCTTGAACCCCGTGTTCTGCAGCCCTTACATGAAATCTACGACACCGCTTAGTTTTGGCCTTAGTCGCATAACTTGACTTGGACTTATATCATCATATGGATATTAAGATGGCATTTTTACATGGGGATTTGCATGATGAGATTTACATGGAGTAGCCTAAGGGCTTTGCAGAGCCTGGCAGGGAGCACCTAGTGTGCATGTTGAAGAAAAGTCTTTATGGCTTGAAGTAGGCACCTAGGGAATGGTATCATAAGTTTGATGCTTTTATGTAGTTACAAGGCTATAGTGGTAGTGCTATGGATCTATGCTTGTACAGAAGAAAGCCCGTGATGGATCTTTGCTTATTTTGGTACTCTATGTGGATGACATGCTATTAGCAAGGAAAGATCATGATGAGCTAGATGCTCTTAAGGTGCTTAGCTCAAGAAGAGCTTTGAGATGAAGGGTCTAGGACATGCCTCTTAGATACTTGGTTTGCACATTAAGCGCGGGAAGCATCAGGGACTCCTCTACTTGTCACAGAGGGAGTACATTCATAAAGTCCTTGAGTGCTTTGGCATGCAGGACGTGAAGCCTATTGGCTGTCCATTACCTTCTTATGTGAAGGTATCATAGGCCGATCACATGAGAAGAGGGCCGAGATGGCCAATATTCCCTATGCATCCATAGTAGGCAGTCTAATGTATGCCATGATATCCATTCATCTAGATATTGCCTTTGCAGTTGGTGTTGTGGCACGCTATATGGCTACACCTGGCAAGAAGCATTGGGATGCCGTGAAGGGTATCATGAGGTACCTAAAGGGAAGTGCAAATATGTGCATATGCTATGGTAGCTAGGATACATGAGTCATGGGATACACTGACTCTAATCATGCACAACATGCATATAGTAGGAAGTCCACTTCTGGCTATGTGTTCACCTATGCTAGAGGTGCGATCTCTTGGATGTCCAGGGTGCACAAGTGTACATATCTTTCCACCATTGAGGTTGAGTATGTTGCAGCCACTGAGGCTTGCAAGGAGGCCATATGGTTAGGCCATTTGGTTCATGACCTTGGTATTGATGATATCTGTACACTACATTCCGATTCTATGAGTGCCATTCAACTAGTCAAGAATCCGGTCTTCCATGTAAAGACAAAACACATTGAGGTGAGGTATCATTTCATACGTGGGGAGGACAAGTCCGTTGACCTTGTCAAGATCTCACTGACCAGAATCTTGAAGATCTACTCACCAAAAGCCTCTCTACGGAGTGCTTTTCCTTCCTCAGGAGATTGATGGGCGTGGGATGAGGTGGCGTCTTTCCTTATCCTGTTGTACATGTGTACATGTTGTACTGTCTTTTCTTTTTCCTTTTCACTCCTCACTAGGGAATATTTGCCTTTAAGTGGGAGGTTATTGGGGGTAAAGTGCCTCCGCCTAGCTGTCCTTGTATTACTACACTGGCAGTACCCATGCCTACACACTGCAGGCGGCAGGCGCCCATCACCGTCGCTCTATTCTTTATTATTTTAGTGACATATGAATAAAGGAAAGGCCAGTCACACATTGTGATTGTTGGAGTTCCCACATTATGAGTCTCTCTCTCTCTCTCTTGCTCTTGCTTTCCCACCATAGCTCTCCTATGCAAGCTTTGATCATTTTCACATTTAATTTATTATGAATTTCATTCCCCAACCCTAAACGGAAAAACCCCTCAATTTTTCTCATTTAAGATGCATTTCATATTTTAAATTATTAATTGCGACTATGTACGACTACTGGTTCTACATTTTATCATGTACATCCCTAAAACATACTTCAAACATGATTTATACAAATTTTCTTTCCATATGCACATCATTAAAGCCATCAAACATTAAAACAATGCAATTTTCTTTGTAAAAATTGAGCATACCACTTATTTACATATATTTATGAAATGGTTTCGGGCAACCGGTGGACCCATCCTCAATTCTCCAATAGTGCTAGACATTGCCTCTCATCCTCCTTTCAATCTTGGAGCAATCCGGTCCATGCCACAAGCATCCTTCATCCCCCTTCCTTCTTGATTTTCTGTGTATGATCAGCCCCTTTGAGGAGAGAGGAGGAGGAGAGAGAAAGACTAAATCCTGTTCTCGTCAACTAGGCAGCCATTGTGCGAGCAAAGATTGGTGATTGGAGGTAAAAAAATGGAGGATTCCATTGTTGAGATCATTTGGGAGGGTTGTATACAGGCCCAATATTGCCTCCATCCAAAAATCGTCATGGATTTGAGGGGGCAGCAACCTGCACATCGTGTCATCTGAAAAAATGCCCCCCCAGTCAAATTTTTTTTAGGGGACTGAAAGTCCCCCCCCAAAAGTGCATGCCCAAATATTTTAACCTTTGGCCCTTTTTCCTTCATAATGCCCACCTCACAAGTCTTGCCCGTTCGTCTTGAGGTCTCAAACTGCAAATCACTTTCTCTAGCTCAATCTGGCATCTGGAAAAATTATGAAAAATCCACAACTGATCTTCAAAACCGCTTTCAAATCTCGTCTTCCGTGGCTTGTAAAAATTGCCAAATCCGTCTCTATTGCTTCCCAACTAGGTTCAATTCTTGCCTTGAATTTGCACTTCTGTGCTTCTTCTCTGCACTTTCACGGGAGTTAAATTTGGCTCTCATTCTTATATGGCTCTTCATTTACGCTTGCTAGTAATACTGTTATGACTTCATCTTTATCAATAATCTTCTTTAGAGTGGTAAGTTGAGTTTTGAGGCTCTTAAACCTATTAATTTGAATGGTGATAGAAGAACTATCTTTTACATATAGTTTGTAGAATTGCATGAGCAGTTTTAACTTGGAGTTCCTCTGTTCCAAAGATTTTATCAAGTTCATCCCATGCAACTTTGGTATCCTTGATGTCAAAGATATGATGCAAAATATCATTGGTCAATCGCAAGGCAATGATGCCTAGAGCATTGTTGCTCATTCTCTTCTATTCTTTTGTCTTTGGTTGAACTTTATCAAAGGTCTTACCTCATGCATCTTCTTTCCCTCCATCTCCATCTCTTGCATCATCTTCAAATAGATCCCATAGGTCTTTGCGAATGAGATGGTACATGGTCTTCTCTTTTCATGGATAGAAGCCTTTACCATTAAATTTGTCTACTTGCTCAAGATCCATCATTTTTAGATAAGGAGGTCTTATTGTGAGTTTATGGTACACTTGGGTAGTGTCTATACTTTTAAACAAAATTAAGATTTTACAAAGGTTTAATCAATGAAGCATTCTGCACACAATAGCTTTCTACAAGAATGTAAATCACTTTCGGGACACCAATATCAATTACATCCAATTTGCAAGGAGGAAGATAGTTTAACTAGCAATGTGAACAATTTTTTGAGTGTGAGCGAGAGGGTGTGAATGAGGTTTAAGATGAATTGGATTAAGAAGTGGGTAAGTGTGAAAGAGGCTTGAATGAAAGGCTCAATTAGATAATGCTTTACCCTAGCTTAGGTAAAGAAAATATTTTAAATATTTTCATGAGCAAAAAGGCATGAACTTGGCATTGCAAATTTTCGCATCTCTTGATATGGACTCATTGTACTCGATTCGTGTAGTAGGGACATCCTCTTGGGTGCAATCAATGGATTTGTGGAGGCTACATAAGCTGCTCAGACTCTTTTTCTTTCCCTCTATATATGTGTGATAGAAACAAAAGCACATCCCTTGCTTAGCACCTCCAATACGAGCTCCAAACCAAGCTTCTTGGACTGAACTAGAAATCACCACATGTAGCTTGGGAGATTGAGATGGGGATAGATGGTTCGATGAGTTGAGTAGAGAACAGGATAAGAGAGGGAATGGTTGAGATAGTATGCCCACTAGCTACCTAGCACATTCAACTCTGATAACATGTTAAGAAACATGAATCTAGAGCTAGATTGGCTATGGTGGATGCAAGTCATATACACGATACATGATTGAAATGAGAGATTGTAACAAGTGAATTAGGTTCCAAGATTGATTAGCTTGGACTCATAAACATAGTCTTGAGTTGCCACAAAAGAGAAGTATTATATATTGCATTGAAATGAGAGCCAAGTACATGTTTTTATAGCCCTTGGGTAGTTCCACTTTCCTCACTATGCTTATGGGATTTTGAATCTTTCTCCTAGAGCATACATCATTTGTTCTATCTTCCAACACACTTAGTGACCACGTGTACATACTTTGTGATACTTTCATAGTAGTCTTTTATCATGTTGTAGACTTAGTTCTTTTGTGTTGAAGAAGAAGAAAGAATAATAATAATATTTCAGCCTTATCTCTCTATGTTCTCAAGTCTCCATTATTGCTTTTGTGTACTGTGTGTGCTCTTGGGTGCTTCACCTCTCTTTCCTCTTGTCTCTTTTCATGCTAATCATCCCTACTAATAGTATAAATAACTGCATGTGCTTATGAAATATCTTTCATACTAAATAGGTTTAAATTTGACTGAAATGAAAATGTGGAAGTAATGTTGAAAAATATAACACAAAAATTTGTGGGTGGCTTATATCTACAACTTATGGCATTCTTCATAAAAACAACACTATATACATTAAAAAGATTTGACCTCTTCAAGTTGTATAAGTATTTTATAGATAATTCTTTATCTATAATGAAGACAACTTATAATATCAATTATTATTTGATCTAATATACTATCTTTTGATTCATGAAATGTCCTTCATTTTAACAAACCTCATCAAGTGAAATTTATACGAGTTTTCAAAATTCATTAAATGATATTTATAAAAGTATGTTTGTATGTGATGAAGAACAAGTTCATATATTGGAACAATAATGTGCTATTGTAACATTTGGCTTATAGTTTTGATTTCTCAAATCCCATAAAAAATCACAAATACATAATAGCCTTGATTGGTTGACTCTATTCATATGGTTGAATGTAATACCAAAATGTTTTATGGAGGATAGCATCCTAATAACTAAGCCTTCAGCCCATAATCATGAGGTTGTGGTTTCAAGCCTTATATGGGTGCAACACTTAGTGAATATTATTTCACCTAGGGTATTTGTGTAATTTTGGCTCATTTTGACTCAAAATACAAATTGTGGTCCTCATCCATGGAAGGAGAAGGATCATGGTATAGTTAAGCTACAATACTTATTTGGGTTGCAAGTTGTCCCATTTATACATAGGAAAATTGCTAATGTGGTCTTGCCTTGCTCTCTAGCAAATATTTGGAGGGCAATACCCTCTTATGGGGAAAATACCTATATTACTTATATTAGAGAAATACCTAGAGTGTTGTCATTAGTTGAAGAGACATATTTTATAATGAAATTTGCTTGATACACAGCCAATACATATCAATTAGTTACCAACTAGTTACTAAGAGCCAAAAAGCTGACAAATACCTACTAGATATAGGAGGGAAAAATAAAGAGTACACAATCAACATCTAGATTGATCAACGACAATAAAATATAAACAAGCCAAAGGGAAGAACAAGATGTAGCAATATAGTAAAAGAATGAGATTTAGTCAAACGCGTTGCATGAAAAATAAGGTGAACAAAAGAGTAGAAAATCGAACTAGAGACACCATCTAAGCACAAGGATTGTAAATATTTTTTAAATAATTAAGACCACCTAAGAGAAACAAATAGGACCCAAAAAGAACTAAGAGTCTCAAGGCAATCTAACCGTGCCACATGCTTATGTGAATTTAATGTATAAGTATCATTGATGCCCTTCCCTCATTTAGAGACATGTTCTTGGGGGGTTCACTCTATAAAAACTTAACTATATGTGTGCATTCAAATCTCACATTCTAAGCTCCTGATACTTGAATTTCACTATGAAACTAATGTAGCCTTTTCAATTCAAATCTGTAAATCTTTATCAATATACTTTCCAAGAAACCCTTTGGAGGTTCAGGAAGCCCTTTGGAGGTTTGGAGCTTCTTGAACCTACACAAAAAATAATATAATAAATTATAGATTATATTAAGTATAGTGTAGATTCTATAGATTAGAATGCATGAGTTGTGTGTGTGTGTGTGTGTGTGTGCATGAACACAAAATATTCTAGTGTAGGGGGCATTGTGCACAACTGTTTCTTTTCATTTGTGTTTTTCATATGATAAGCGGCCTTCTTTGTAGGCTTTACCACACATTTTGTTTTTCATTACTTTTGAATTAGTACAAGGTGTTTTTCTTTATATTTACCGTAGAAAGGGGCGTCCTTGTGTTTTTTCTTGCCTTTCTTTTTTTGTTTATCCACACGGGTTTTACATCCCCCCCTTTCCTCTACTTATCACATCTATCATAATATAATATAATTATAATTGATAAATCTTCCAAACCTACATGGCAAATGAAAGATTATCCCCAAGCCTAATTATAGTAATTCTTTTAAAAGGGTTTTCTTTTCTATTTGATGGGGGACTCTCTTCTCTCTCAAATCAAAGCCCTCACATTTAGAGCACTTAGCATAAAGCTATAGCTCACACTCTGCTCTCTCTCTAAATAGAGCCTCCATAGAGAGAGTGTGTGTATGGGTGGTGGCATCCCCATACATTGCCTCTATTAAATTTCCACCTCACTTGCTTTCATGATTCTTCTACTACTTCTACAAAGGTACCCATGCCTTTGTATAATCGTAACCTACCCACTACTATAGGGCTACCACTACACCAACCCCTTTTAATAGTATAACTTTGTTCATGATCATCTACTCCTACTGTTGCAAGTGTATCTATCAATTTTGAGGAAGCAAGTTGAGGTTTACTAATCGTGGTAAAGGGAACCACTAAAGCATTTGAATCTGATATCTTATAGTAGCTATGAAATTTGGCATGTTAGAAGGTATGATGTCCCTCACAGATGACCTTCTATCTCATTTTGGTCACATCAATAGACAATTTGATAGCTATAACAATGGGAAAAATGTAGAGAAAATCATCATCACTATGCTCTTTTGAGTTTAGCTAAGTAGGCTCTAACTAGGAGACAATGCATCAGATGTTAAGCTACAAGGCTGGTGTATAAAGAGACGAGATTGGACCTGCTAATGAACTCGAGTCATTTTCCATAAGAGCTAGGTGCATCAATGGCAGTGAGAGGTCCTCAAGACTAGGGTAGAATCAAGGGGGAAGGGAGGGGAGGCTTAGGATTGATGCAAGCAAAGATGGAGCTAATAATGAGAGATTGTGCTAGTGGTAGAAAAGACCCTATCAATCCTAATGCCTTCGACAACTAGTACTTCAAGAACTATTGAACAATGAGGTTCTTTTTTAACTCAGACTGTGCCCTTGTAGATGATGAGACCACCAATGCTATTGAGAAATGTGCAATCACATCCACTACATCCTCTTTGTAAGGAACAATGAGGCAAAGAAACACATTGCAAATAAAGCCTTAGACTAGGTCATGTATGCATGGTTTATTAAAACCACATTTGATGAATACCATGGTTACTTTCCACCTTTTTCCGCCTACCAATACCACCTACTGTAAGCCTATAAAAGGCACTCATCTCCATACTCATTTTATCTATCATTATCATTTAGTTGTACTTACTTGCATTATTCTTGGATAATATAAGTTGTTCCTCTTTGTCATTACTTATGCCTCATTATATGCTATTATCTATTTGCTCATCATTGATCCACCTTAGAATGCATCCTCAATATTTTCACATGGTATCAGAGTAGGTTTTGAGCTAATGAGTCATTAGGCCACTGATTGGGTCATTCCAATTTGAATTTTTGGCTCCCTCCACTTTCATATGAATCTCTCACCTACCTCCATAGCCATCCACCTTCATTGGAGGGCTTGTATCTCTCAAATCAGGCCATTTCAACTCATGCTTTCTTCTAGGGAACTCTTCCTTGACTCAGGGTGCTCCTTCTATCATCTCAAAGCATGACATTGTGCACTAACTACTCCAACATTGCACATGTACCAGCCTCCTGGCCAAAATGCACCTACAACCTATCATACTATTGATGTTGCACCTACAGTCCACGATCTTGATTACTAGCATGGGGCTTTGAAAGCCCATGAGATAGGATTTCTATCCATGTAAAAATTTTGGGAAATGATCAAGTCTACATGCTACACGAACTGAAAACACAATCGCCTGCTATAGCCCTAACAAAGAAGCCATAGCTCTTTCAACTTCAAGCTTCCACTTCAATTCATTTTCTCCTCTGCCACTCAAGCCATAGTATTACACTCAAATATCATTGGATTTGGCATACATTCTCACAAAACATCATTGCGGAGGGCAAGATTGAAGTATAGTTAAGCATAGTGTCTCTTGACACTGATATAATGACTCTTTTCATTGTGTCATCTGACACAATTAGCATTGCCTCTAATCAAATCTGAGTTTTTGTGCTACTCCAACATCAAATCAAGGAGGGGAAGACTCGGACTTGCAAGATCTTGAAGACCTCAAATATTCTTGAAGATTTCAACTTCAAAGGGCATACTAGTCACCTAGTATCTCTTGATACTAATCACCTAGTGCTTCTTGGCACTTGTGCTCAACCATTCTGCTACTAAAATCTGAAATTTTTGGAGCTGATTTGCTGTTGATCTTGCAACCTCAACATGGGCAAGGACTCACCGAGAGTTTGATTCAATGATATTGGATTCCATACATGGAAAACTAGGATCAAACTGATCCTGATGAAGAAAGGCTTGTGGTCAATCACAAGTGGTGAAGAGAATAAACCAAGGGAAGCTACACTTTTAGTCATATGGGATAAAAATGACGATAAGGCTCAAGCTATTATCAAGCTCAAACTTGATGATAGCTACATTCATCATGTTGACGATTGTGAAATCTCTCAAGCAACATAGGATCCATTAGAAACCATGTTTGGAGCTCACTCAAAATCCTCCAAATATGGTATACTGATTGAAATTTTTAGGCTTGACATAAAAGGTAATACCTCACTTGCAACTTATTTGAATTATATGGAAAGCTTGTTGATACAACTTGCAGGAATCAACTTGAAGATGGATGAAGACATTTGCATTGGAGTGCTTCTCAAGAGTCTTCCACCTAAGTTTGATCATGTGTCTACCACATTAATCAGCATGCCAAAGCCAAAGCTTGTGGATATCAAAGCCTTTCTCCTAGAAGAGGAAAAGAAGATCAAGAGCAAGGGAGAAACAAGCACCCCAAGAGGAGACCAACAACTCCTCTATGTGAAAGGGAAGAAGAGCATAGTTTATGATTTTTGTAAGAAAACTTGGCATATTGAGAAGTTTTGCCATGCTAGGAAAAGATCTCAGAGAGCATATCTTGCAACAATCAAAGAAGATGAAGACAACAATGGAGAAGAAGAAGAAGAAGACACCTCACTAGTCCCTCTTTTCTAGCTCATTTTCTAATAGACTTTTTTAAGTTTTAAATGTGGACTTGCCTAATGTTCTTACCATAAGCTCCTATACTCCTCATGTAACCTTTTCACACTACTTGTACTTGCATTATGCTTGGATAATATCAATTGTTCTTCTTTGTCATTACTTATGCCTCATTATGATTGTATATTTTCTCATCAATGATCCACCTTAGCATGCATCCTCAATATTTTCACAAATGCTACAATGGAAGCCTTTATCGCCAATGGTAAGAAGTTCCTTGAACATTTTGCTTACTTCTTTGTGAAGGTGAGCATGGTGGCAGTGAGGAACACAAAGAATGGTGGATAAGGGACCATTAGGTAGGTTTGCTACAGCACCACAACCACAAGTCGCGCTTTTGCTGCTTCAACCCTTCCTAGTATGAATATGATGTATATGCTAGAGGATTCTCTCTTTGAACTAACTTCTTCATAGGTTTGAAAGCATAGTCTTTAGTGGATGTTTTGCTCGACCAGTGTCTACACATGAAAATCCTTCATCTCTAGACAACAACTATCCTATTAAACATTCTTCTCATGCAATTTATGTGTTTCCATTTCAGTGATTGGAAACCCTTTATGTATCCTAATCTATCACTCAAGTTTGATGCCATAATCATAACACCATTTCTAAGACCCATTTACTAAAGAATCACCAATTTGCCATGTGTTATGCAAATGCCATATTTCCACAACAAAGATGTATGAAAGAATATTGAAAAAGGTTTTATGTGTTTCCATTTCACTGATCGAAAATCCTTTATGTATCCTAATCTATCACTCAAATTTGATGCCATAATCATAACACCATTTCTAAGACCCATTTACTAAAGAATCATCGATTTGCCATGTGTTATGCAAATGCCATATTTCCACAACAAACATGTATGAAAGAATATTGAAACAAGTTTAAAACCAAGGTTCATTTACTTTTGAAAGAATAAATGGTGTGTATTGATGTGAAAGTGAAGGAAGTTGAGATGTCCTATGTGTGGTACTACACAATTTCAAAGGATAAATGGAGCTGCAAGGATGTTTGTGGAAGGGGATTATCAATGTCACTTGGTCAACGAAGAAAATATCCAGAGCATCAAACAATCGCACTTAAAACTTATTCAATTTCTTTCCAAGTTGAACTTGGACATAGAATGCCATGTATAAACAAAGACGTGTGGATTATGTTGAAGGGCCATTAATTATGGCAAGCACAATAAGGACATACATATTAGAGACGACAATCTTGTGAGGTTCAAAATGTAGCATTATATATGGTTGAGTGTAATTATGAAGATAGTGAAAATCGATTGCCCAAGATAATATGCTCACCCCTAAGTCTAAAAGTGTCTTTAAATGATGCCTTGAAGCTTACGAAATGGAGGCAACGTTTGAAGGTCTAGATGCCCTTGTGAAATGCCAACTCTATGTCTCTATACATGTATTCTTTGAGAGAGAGAGAGAGAGAGAGGAATATATGCACAAATTTCCTCCAAATTTTATAACACTTTTATTTGAAATTTGATCCATTGTACAAATGCCATGTAAGCTTAGATAATATTCTAGGCCCTTGATTTAAGCTTTGATTCATAGAGATAGATGATGGTGACAAATGGGTAAGCAAAAGTATACAATAAGTGATTGAATTGAAATATCTAAGGGGTTTTTGTTGTTATAATCTCTCTCTCTCTCTCTCTCTCTCTCTCTCTCTCTCTCTCTCTCATATTTTAATGTGCAAATGTGTGCTACCTGTGTTTTTTTCAAGCAAAGTGAAGTAGCCTTGTGATAGTATGGTTGCTTCCCTTTGCATGACCTCAAGTTTCTTCTCCCATTTCAAAACCTTATCCACTCATTAGTCAATAGTTTTTCCTACCTTTCCTCAACCATTTTAACATAATCTACCCAATCAATCAATCATCTATGTCCTTGAGTCTCAAGCCTTTCTAAAGTTTTTCGAACACATAAGTCTTCATTAGCTCCACTTCCACCACTAGTCATTATCATGTTCACACTAGATCATACCTAATTGTAAATATTGGTATGGTATTGATAGTTTGTGATAATTATAAATTATTCTTGGTCTAATAATGATAATGGTAAATAAACAGACTTGCATGTGCCTAGACTCTAAGTAACACATTATTAATAGAAAAGGGAAAAATCAATGAAAGCCCGTGCACATGAGCTTCTAAAGATTTACCATTGTTGCTTATGGATGATTTGTGAAAGGAATATTCTAGACTCCATGGTAAACTATGCCGTTCCTTAAAACCATAGCAAAGCTATTGTAGTTCACCTATGCAGTAAGCAAATGTGTAAATTGGTTATTTGTGCAAATTGCTTTTCTCTCTTAACTTTTAGGTCACTCTTAATGAGATTATTTTTATGGTTACATGTAGACTTCCATGTGCATGCATTTGCACCTTTTTACTTACAATGATAGCTATATTGAGAGTCTACTATGGTGAATGCTTCAAGCTCTCATGTGTGCACTCTATGATTGGTTGCAAGTTGGTCAAACAACGATCACGAGACGATCATGACATTGTAAGGATGATGATAGCCCAGTGTTCACCAAAAATATTTTTGATAGTAGATACAAAAACCTTTAGCTCAAAAGTTTAGAGGGAATTTTGAATTAAACTACATATGTCTATCATTTTTATAACTAAAATTTTTCAAAAGTTAAAGGTTTAAATATTCTTTATTTATCTTTTTTGGGAAATTCTTACAATTCATTTTACATTAAACCTTCGTTTTTCGTGAGCAGTAGAGAGGATATTTTGTGAAGCTAAGCGGAGGGATGTCAAGGACAGACAAGTGGCATGTTGGAGGTGAGGATGACGATAGGCTCTTCTGCACAGGGGAGATGTCAAGGACGGGCAGGACGTACAGGCGTGTGAAAGCGTTGGAGGAGAAGGGTGCAGGGAGACGTCTGAGAGGTAAAAGGGGTCGAGAGTTGTTAATGCGTGCGGGGGCAGGTCGCGGCTTAATTAAAAGTGCGGGGTGCAGGATGCGGAGAGGGCTGAGGATAGAGAGAGAGAGAGAGTGAGTGAGAGAGAGAGAGAGCGCTGTGCCTGCAGAGGCTTAATTATAAGTGCGGGGGGGGGAGCAAAACTGCAGGATGCGGAGAGGGCTGAGGATAGAGAGAGAGTGTGTGAGTGAGAGAGAGAGAGAGAGAGAGCGCTGTGCCTGCAGAGAGAGGGAGAGAGAGAGAGAGAGAGCGAGCGCTGTGCAATCAATGGCCGCGGATGAGAAGCTGCAGCACAGTATAAAGGAGGAAGAGGGGGATGCCCATGATCGTCATCTAGTAGCTGCTGATGCTGATGATCAGCTGTGGGGGAAAGCCTTCAGATGGGAGATCCGGGGAGCCTCGGTGGAGGAGGTGTGGCGCATAACGGGGGACTTCGTGCGGGCGGACAGGTGGGTCACAAGCCTGCTGCAGAGCTGCGAGCTGGTGGCAGGCCACGCCAACCAGGCCGGCTGCGTCCGTAAGGCCACCATGTACCCCTCGGCCCCTGGCCAGCCCGCCACCTTCGCCTTCGAGAAGCTTCTCCTCATTGACCCCCCTTCTCAGCACCTCCAATACACCATCCTCCCTGGCGCCACCCTCCCGGGCTTCTCCCTCATGGACGGCTACGTCAGCACCTTCCGACTCATTACGCCTCCTGCCTCGCCCTCCCCCTACCCCCCTCCCGTTGCAGATGCCGGCCCCCCACCTTCCTCCACCCGCGTCCTCCTCCATTGGAGCTTCACCTGCAAGCCTTCCGCCGCCCTCACCCAAGAGCAAGCCGTCCACACCGCCTTCTCTCTCTATAACACCGCCGTCAATGACCTCAAAGCCCTCCTCTCCCTGCCCGATGACGGTGTCACTCTTCTGGACTAGTTCCAGCGACGTATTATGTACTGCCCATAGCCAAAGGGGCGAGACTACCAGAGGTTCATAAGAGATTTTGCGAATGATGTATTTCCTCTACATGACCTTACTAAGAAGCGAATGTCTTTTCGAGAAGCGTAAGTAGGTAGTGATGATCCATTAGTCGTGAACAATAGCTGTTTATCCAAATGATCGAAAGAATTCTTGCTCTCTACCTTTGATTTGGGCATTATTCCTAGATTTTGAAGAGCCCCCACGGTTCTAATTTGTAGGCCCTAATAAAAGTAGACTAACCCTAGATTTTTTTTGCATCAATCTTCTCTTGGTGATTTGCATTGAAGCCCAAAGGACCTCTCTCTAAAATGTACCAATAAATTTAGATTATTTTTCAATATGATTCTAAGGTGCATCTAAGATTAAACAAAGAATATTGTTCACTTTTTTACTTGTATAAAAATACAAGCAATATCCTTACTTATAGCAATATTAAAGTATCAAAAAAAGATTAGCGCACAATACAATTTTCTATATCTCAACCATATGATTTCTTGTTGTGTTTTTTCTATTTTAGATTCCCTCTTTGATCTCATTCTCTCTCCCACTTTGATTGAAGTGTCTTAGGCAAGAATTATATTTAAAACCTACACATATGCAAACCTTATATATGGATTCATGTAAATGTGTGTATAGTATGTGATATGCATGGATAAAACATTGAACGTAGATGTACATGTGCCTTCATGTATAGTCACATGTGTGTATGTGCTCTTGTGTTTTTTTCAGATGTATGATCCATGTTCTGGGATCAAACTATTTATGAGTCTCACTTAACCAATCTCTTCTTCACTTAACCGATCTCTTCTTGATGTGTTTCTTCTCATTTTGATACCTTGTCCTATCCCATTCTCTTTCTCTTATCAATAGAAGTATCTTAGGAAAGACTTATCTGAAATAAAACCTACACATATACAAACCTCATAATATGGAACATACAAATGTCTATAACATGTGATGCACATGCTTTGAACATTGAATATAGTATGTATTTACATTTATTTAGTATATATTTATGTGTCGCTTAGGAAACCTAAGGTATTGACAATTTGGGTCAACAGGGTATAAACCCTAACCCAAGGAAAGAGAGTGAACAAGCAACTCAGCTTATGAAACCCTTGGGATCTTGCCAAGTTGCGATTAATCCAGGATCAAATGCTCGAAGCATTCGAGGAGAAGGAAACACACCTTAGCAGTTGGCCGTACAAACGACCACTGGAATGCTCGTGATTGTACACTTAGGTGCACTTTTTGTACTTCTTTGCTCAAGAAACTAATTCAGGAAAAATAACTAATGCTTCAGGATGAAAGCCTGGAGGGAGAGGTAGCACCAGTTACCTCCGACTGTCTGCCTGACCCTATCCAAGGGGGTTGTTAGCCGTGCCGGGTACATGGACCAAACCCGCCGCGAGAGATCTCTCCGTGGGTGCTACTTGCAGCAAGAGGACGCCTGGGTGCTAGGGGAGGCTCTGGCTGTAAATCCCTTGCCTCTAGATCCTGCACAAGAGGCAAACATGACTTGAGATGGGATCTCGAGGCCTGGATACTAGTCAACGGGCGGAACTTGGAGTAGTGATCCCTGAGGATTGCTGGAATAGCCTTGGGGCAGGTTATTTGATGTATTCCAAAGACTAATAAATAAAGATCAAATGTTGAAAAAGGAACTTGTTTGACATTGTTTTTCTATGTCAGTGCCTAAGTTATGTGAAGGAACATGTGATTAATTGGCTAATTAAAGAAGCTGTTTTTGCTTGTCAAACTAAATGTGGTAGATAATTAGATAATTAAAGCAACCTGAGGAAAGTGCGGTGGATGTGACCCTGGGTTCGTCCTACGGAAGGGTGGTCCCGGTTGGCCGGAAACTTTTCTCAAAGAAATTGGCAGCAAGGTAACAATGACCTAGAATCTATAGAGCTAGAGGGGGGGAACTGCACGATGCGGAGAGGGCTGAGAGAGAGAGAGAGAGAGAGAGAGAGAGAGCGCATTGTGCAATCAATGGCCGCGGATGAGAAGCAGCACAGTATAAAGGAGGAAGAGGGGGATGCCCATGATCGTCATCTAGTAGTTGCTGATGCTGATGATCAGCTGTGGGGGAAAGCCTTCAGATGGGAGATCCGGGGAGCCTCGGTGGAGGAGGTGTGGCGCATAACGGGGGACTTCGTGCGGGCGGACAGGTGGGTCACAAGCCTGCTGCAGAGCTGCGAGCTGGTGGCAGGCCACGCCAACCAGGCCGGCTGCGTCCGTAAGGCCACCATGTACCCCTCCGCCCCTGGCCAGCCCGCCACCTTCGCCTTCGAGAAGCTTCTCCTCATTGACCCCCCTTCTCAACACCTCCAATACACCATCCTCCCTGGCTCCACCCTCCCGGGCTTCTCCCTCATGGACGGTTACGTCAGCACCTTCCGACTCATTACGCCTCCTGCCTCGCCCTCCCCCTACCCCCCTCCCGTTGCAGATGCCGGCCCCCCACCTTCCTCCACCCGCGTCCTCCTCCATTGGAGCTTCACCTGCAAGCCTTCCGCCGCCCTCACCCAAGAGCAAGCCATCCACAGAGCCTTCTCTCTCTATAACACCGCCGTCAATGACCTCAAAGCCCTCCTCTCCCTGCCCGATGACGGTGTCACTCTTCTGGACTAGTTCCAGCGACGTATTATGTACTGCCCATAGCCAAAGGGGCGAGACTACTAGAGGTTCATAAGAGATTTTGCGAATGATGTATTTCCTCTACATGACCTTACTAAGAAGCGAATGTCTTTTCGAGAAGCGTAAGTAGGTAGTGATGATCCATTAGTCGTGAACAATAGCTGTTTATCCAAATGATCGAAAGAATTCTTGCTCTCTACCTTTGATTTGGGCATTATTCCTAGATTTTGAAGAGCCCCCACGGTTCTAATTTGTAGGCCCTAATAAAAGTAGACTAACCCTAGATTTTTTTTGCATCAATCTTCTCTTGGTGATTTGCATTGAAGCCCAAAGGACCTCTCTCTAAAATGTACCAATAAATTTAGATTATTTTTCAATATGATTCTAAGGTGCATCTAAGATTAAACAAAGAATATTGTTCACTTTTTTACTTGTATAAAAATACAAGCAATATCCTTACTTATAGCAATATTAAAGTATCAAAAAAAGATTAGCGCACAATACAATTTTCTATATCTCAACCATATGATTTCTTGTTGTGTTTTTTCTATTTTAGATTCCCTCTTTGATCTCATTCTCTCTCCCACTTTGATTGAAGTGTCTTAGGCAAGAATTATATTTAAAACCTACACATATGCAAACCTTATATATGGATTCATGTAAATGTGTGTATAGTATGTGATATGCATGGATAAAACATTGAACGTAGATGTACATGTGCCTTCATGTATAGTCACATGTGTGTATGTGCTCTTGTGTTTTTTTCAGATGTATGATCCATGTTCTGGGATCAAACTATTTATGAGTCTCACTTAACCAATCTCTTCTTCACTTAACCGATCTCTTCTTGATGTGTTTCTTCTCATTTTGATACCTTGTCCTATCCCATTCTCTTTCTCTTATCAATAGAAGTATCTTAGGAAAGACTTATCTGAAATAAAACCTACACATATACAAACCTCATAATATGGAACATACAAATGTCTATAACATGTGATGCACATGCTTTGAACATTGAATATAGTATGTATTTACATTTATTTAGTATATATTTATGTGTGGCTTAGGAAACCTAAGGTATTGACAATTTGGGTCAACAGGGTATAAACCCTAACCCAAGGAAAGAGAGTGAACAAGCAACTCAGCTTATGAAACCCTTGGGATCTTGCCAAGTTGCGATTAATCCAGGATCAAATGCTAGAAGCATTCGAGGAGAAGGAAACACACCTTAGCAGTTGGCCGTACAAACGACCACTGGAATGCTCGTGATTGTACACTTAGGTGCACTTTTTGTACTTCTTTGCTCAAGAAACTAATTCAGGAAAAATAACTAATGCTTCAGGATGAAAGCCTGGAGGGAGAGGTAGCACCAGTTACCTCCGACTGTCTGCGTGACCTTATCCAAGGGGGTTGTTAGCTGCGCCGGGTACATGGACCAAACCCGCCGGGAGAGATCTCTCCGTGGGTGCTACTTGGAGCAAGAGGACGCTTGGGTGCTAGGGGAGGCTCTGGCTGTAAATCCCTTGCCTCCAGATCCTGCACAAGAGGCAGACATGACTTGAGATGGGATCTCGAGGCATGCATACTAGTCAACGGGCGGAACTTGGAATAGTGATCCCTGAGGATTGCTGGAATAGCCTTCGTGCAGGTTATTTGATATATTCCAAAGACTAATAAATAAAGATCAAATGTTGAAAAAGGAACTTGTTTGACATTGTTTTTCTATGTCAGTGCCTAAGTTATGTGAAGGAACATGTGATTAATTGGCTAAATAAAGAAGCTGTTTTTGCTTGTCAAACTAAATGTGGTAGATAATTAGATAACTAAAGCAACCTGAGAAAAGTGCGGTGGATGTGACCCTGGGTTCGTCCTACGGAAGGGTGGTCCCGGTTGGCCGGAAACTTTTCTCAAAGAAATTGGCAGCAAGGTAACAATGACCTAGAATCTATAGAGCTAGAGGGGGGGAACTTCAAGATGCGGAGAGGGCTGAGAGAGAGAGCGAGAGCGAGAGAGAGAGAGAGCGAGAGAGAGAGAGAGAGAGAGAGAGCACTGTGCCTGCACAGAGAGGGAGAGAGAGAGAGAGAGAGAGAGAGAGCGCATTGTGCAATCAATGGCCGCGAATGAGAAGCAGCACAGTATAAAGGAGGAAGAGGGGGATGCCCATGATCGTCATCTAGTAGTTGCTGATGCTGATGATCAGCTGTGGGGGAAAGCCTTCAGATGGGAGATCCGGGGAGACTGAGTGGAGGAGGTGTGGCGCATAACGGGGGACTTCGTGCGGGCGGACAGGTGGGTCACAAGCTTGCTGTAGAGCTTCGAGCTGGTGGCAGGCCACGCCAACCAGGCCGTCTGCGTCCGTAAGGCCACCATGTACCCCTCCGCCCCTGGCCAGCCCGCCACCTTCGCCTTCGAGAAGCTTCTCCTCATTGACCCCCCTTCTCAGCACCTCCAATACACCATCCTCCCTGGCGCCACCCTCCTGGGCTTCTCCCTTATGGACGGCTACGTCAGCACCTTCCGACTCATTACGCCTCCTGCCTCGCCCTCCCCCTACCCCCCTCCCGTTGCAGATGCCGGCCCCCCACCTTCCTCCACCCGCGTCCTCCTCCATTGGAGCTTCACCTGCAAGCCTTCCGCCGCCCTCACCCAAGAGCAAGTCATCCACAGAGCCTTCTCTCTCTATAACACCGCCGTCAATGACCTCAAAGCCCTCCTCTCCCTGCCCGATGACGGTGTCACTCTTCTGGACTAGTTCCAGCGACGTATTATGTACTGCCCATAGCCAAAGGGGCGAGACTACCAGAGGTTCATAAGAGATTTTGCGAATGATGTATTTCCTCTACATGACCTTACTAAGAAGCGAATGTCTTTTCGAGAAGCGTAAGTAGGTAGTGATGATCCATTAGTCGTGAACAATAGCTGTTTATCCAAATGATCGAAAGAATTCTTGCTCTCTACCTTTGATTTGGGCATTATTCCTAGATTTTGAAGAGCCCCCACGGTTCTAATTTGTAGGCCCTAATAAAAGTAGACTAACCCTAGATTTTTTTTGCATCAATCTTCTCTTGGTGATTTGCATTGAAGCCCAAAGGACCTCTCTCTAAAATGTACCAATAAATTTAGATTATTTTTCAATATGATTCTAAGGTGCATCTAAGATTAAACAAAGAATATTGTTCACTTTTTTACTTGTATAAAAATACAAGCAATATCCTTACTTATAGCAATATTAAAGTATCAAAAAAAGATTAGCGCACAATACAATTTTCTATATCTCAACCATATGATTTCTTGTTGTGTTTTTTCTATTTTAGATTCCCTCTTTGATCTCATTCTCTCTCCCACTTTGATTGAAGTGGCTTAGGCAAGAATTATATTTAAAACCTACACATATGCAAACCTTATATATGGATTCATGTAAATGTGTGTATAGTATGTGATATGCATGGATAAAACATTGAACGTAGATGTACATGTGCCTTCATGTATAGTCACATGTGTGTATGTGCTCTTGTGTTTTTTTCAGATGTATGATCCATGTTCTGGGATCAAACTATTTATGAGTCTCACTTAACCAATCTCTTCTTCACTTAACCGATCTCTTCTTGATGTGTTTCTTCTCATTTTGATACCTTGTCCTATCCCATTCTCTTTCTCTTATCAATAGAAGTATCTTAGGAAAGACTTGTCTGAAATAAAACCTACACATATACAAACCTCATAATATGGAACATACAAATGTCTATAACATGTGATGCACATGCTTTGAACATTGAATATAGTATGTCTTTACATTTATTTAGTATATATTTATGTGTCGCTTAGGAAACCTAAGGAATTGACAATTTGGGTCAACAGGGTATAAACCCTAACCCAAGGAAAGAGAGTAAACAAGCAACTCAGCTTATGAAACCCTTGGGATCTTGCCAAGTTGCGATTAATCCAGGATCAAATGCTGGAAGCATTCGAGGAGAAGGAAACACACCTTAGCAGTTGGCCATACAAACGACCACTGGAATGCTCGTGATTGTACACTTAGGTGCACTTTTTGTACTTCTTTGCTCAAGAAACTAATTCAGGAAAAATAACTAATGCTTCAGGATGAAAGCTTGGAGGGAGAGGTAGCACCTGTTTCCTCTGACTGTCTGCTTGACCCTATCCAAGGGGGTTGTTAGCCGCGCAAGGTACATGGACCAAACCCGCCGCGAGAGATCTCTCCGTGGGTGCTACTTGGAGCAAGAGGACGCTTGGGTGCTAGGGGAGGCTCTGGCTGTAAATCCCTTGCCTCCAGATCCTGCACAAGAGGCAGACATGACTTGAGATGGGATCTCGAGGCCTGGATACTAGTCAACGGGCGGAACTTGGAATAGTGATCCCTGAGGATTGTTGGAATAGCCTTCGGGCAGGTTATTTGATATATTCCAAAGATTAATAAATAAAGATCAAATGTTGAAAAAGGAACTTGTTTGACATTGTTTTTCTATGTCAGTGCCTAAGTTATGTGAAGGAACATGTGATTAATTGGCTAATTAAAGAAGCTGTTTTTGCTTGTCAAACTAAATGTGGTAGATAATTAGATAACTACAGCAACCTGAGGAAAGTGCGGTGGATGTGACCCTGGGTTCATCCTACGGAAGGGTGGTCCCGGTTGGCCAGAAACTTTTCTCAAAGAAATTGGCAGCAAGGTAACAATGACCTAGAATCTATAGAGTTAGAGGGGGGGAACTTCAAGATGCGGAGAGGGCTGAGAGAGAGAGAGAGAGCGAGAGAGAGAGAGAGAGAGAGAGAGAGAGAGAGAGAGAGAGAGAGAGAGAGAGCATTGTGCCTGCAGAGAGAGGGAGAGAGAGAGAGAGAGCGAGCGCTGTGCAATCAATGGCCGCGTTTGAGAAGCAGCACAGTATAAAGGAGGAAGAGGGGGATGCCCATGATCGTCATCTAGTAGTTGCTGATGCTGATGATCAGCTGTGGGGGAAAGCCTTCAGATGGGAGATCCGGGGAGCCTCGGTGGAGGAGGTGTGGCGCATAACGGGGGACTTCGTGCGGGCGGACAGGTGGGTCACAAGCATGCTGTAGAGCTTCGAGCTGGTGGCAGGCCACGCCAACCAGGCCGGCTGCGTCCGTAAGGCCACCATGTACCCCTCCGTCCCTGGCCAGCCCGCCACCTTCGCCTTCGAGAAGCTTCTCCTCATTGACCCCCCTTCTCAGCACCTCCAATACAACATCCTCCCTGGCGCCACCCTCCCGGGCTTCTCCCTCATGGACGGCTACATCAGCACCTTCCGACTCATTACGCCTCCTGCCTCCCCCTCCCCCTACCCCCCTCCCGTTGCAGATGCCGGCCCCCCACCTTCCTCCACCCGCGTCCTCCTCCATTGGAGCTTCACCTGCAAGCCTTCCGCCGCCCTCACCCAAGAGCAAGCCGTCCACACCGCCTTCTCTCTCTATAACACCGCCGTCAATGACCTCAAAGCCCTCCTCTTCTTCCCGATGATGGTGTCACTCTTCTGGACTAGTTCCAGCGACGTATTATGTACTGCCCATAGCCAAAGGGGCGAGACTACAAGAGGTTCATTCGAGATTTTGCGTATGATGTATCTCCTCTACATGACCTTACTAAGAAGCGAATGTCTTTTCGAGAAGCGTACCTAGGTAGTGATGATCGATTAGTCGTGAACAATTGCTGTATATCCAAATGATCGAAAGAATTCTTGCTCTCTACCTTTTATTTGGACATTATTCCTAGATTTTGAAGAGCCCCCACGGTTCTAATTTGTAGGCCCTAATAAAAGTAGACTAACCCTACAATTTTTTTGCATGTACTTTGCATCAATCTTCTCTTGGTGATTTGCATTGAAGCCCAGAGGACCTCTCTCTAAAATGTACCAATAAATTTAGATTATTTTTCAATATGATTCTAAGGTGCATCTAAGATTAAACAAAGAATATTGTTCAACTTTTTACTTGTATAAAAATACAAGCAATATCCTTACTTATAGCAATATTAAAGTATCAAAAAAATATTAGCACACAATACAACTTTCTATATCTCAACCATATAATTTCTTGTTGTGTTTCTTCTATTTTAGATTCTGTCTTTGATCTCATTCTCTCTCCCACTTTAATTGAAGTGTCTTAGGCAAGAATTATATTTAAAACCTACACATATGCAAACCTTAAATATGGATTCATGTAAATGTGTGTATAGTATGTGATATGCATGGATAAAACATTGAATGTAGATGTACATGTGCCTTCATGTATAGTCACATGTGTATATGTGCTCTTGTGTTTTTTTCAAATGGATGATCCATGTTGTGGGATCAAACTATTTATGAGTCGCACTTAACCAATCTCTTCTTCACTTAAACGATCTCTTCTTGACGTGTTTCTTCTCATTTTGATACCTTGTCCTATCCCATTCTCTTGCTCTTATTAATAGAAGTATCTTAGGAAAGTCTTATCTGAAATAAAACCTACACATATACAAACCTCATAATATGGAACATGCAAATGTCTATAACATGTGATGCACATGCTTTGAACATTGAATATAGTATGTCCTTACAATTATCTAGTATATATTTATGTATGGCTTTTAAATGCCCATCGTTGCATGCCAAGAATCGCGTGGTGGGGGGCCTTGCTTGAGTTCTTGTGCCAAACATACACCATACATATAAGAGGAAGCTCACTCAAGAATACAAAAAGAGAGATGGAGGTCAAAAATTTTTCTTATTGATCTCTTCTTCTTCTTCCACACACAATACAATGTGCGCAAACTATATATAAGATTCAACATAAAGGAAAGTGGCCTACGAAATCAAACAGTGCATAACTAACTATACCAATCGATTGGTGCTTTAACTATGCAAGCTCTGGGTAGGTGCAACAAACTAAATATAATATGTGATAAGTCCGTGGACATGTGAGGATCATAATAACTACCGACATGCTAAGTATAGATGTGTAGACCAATCTAGCCAGGTGTTCTATCATCAATGTCCGCATGTGTTGAGCTTGCCATCTCAACACTCCCCCTCAAGCTCTCAACTCTATCTTTGCAACTCCAAGTAAGCTTTCAGAACTTTCGAAGCTTCTCTACACCCAATGCCTTTGTGAAAATGTCAGGTATCTAATCCTTAGTACTAACATATACCAACTCAACACTACAACAAAAAGGCTCCATACACGTGCTGCGCCCGATATTTTTAAACACAATTCAAATATTGTGTCTACAAGCGCGTCTAAAATTTCGCGTCTACAAGCGCGCTTATAGTGAAAACTACTTGCGCATATAGACACGAAAACAGACATAAATATAGACACGCCTATTGATGTGCTTCGTAAATATATAATCATATTTATAAAAAAGTAGATATATTCAAATTCTGCGTCTATAGAGGCGTGTAACTGCGTGTCTAAAAAGACGTGTACTCCTGTAATTTTTTTACGATTATAGACGTACATTTTTCCTGCAATTTAGACGCGCGGATAGACATGCAAAACAGAGTATAAAAAAAACAAAGAGCATGTTTTTTCCCCCATCAAATTGCATGCTTAGGGAAAACAGAGAAAGATTATTATATTAAAAGCAAAAGAATGTGGAGAGCCAAAGTCCATATATTGATAATAACACATGATGAGCGTACTGTACTGAAATATTTGTACATATTTTGAAGATTTTTATACTGAAAACAAAACAATGTAGAACATGAAATGTCATATATAAAGATGAAACATTTTTACATGACGAGTTCTAGTGCTTGTGACCTCAAGCATGGTCATAGTCGCAAGCACTAGTTGAAAGTAATAGATATCAAAAATGAAATCTACAAGGCCAAGGGAAGGCATCCATGCACGGAGCTCCTCTACATCTCCTCAGAAGAGGCATCATCGTCGCTACTACCACCGCTGCCGCTGCCACCACCGCTATTGCTAATCTCCCCTTTGCTATCCTCGACTGCATCAAGGTTTACCTACACAAAGGATTAAGGTATATAAATACCATTACAAACAATAAATTAGAGTTATCTATACTTTTCATGTAAAAAATAAAGTATACCTCTTCTGTCTGTGGAATCCTCATGGTACGATTGTATTGCTCCTCCGTGATCAGTCTCTCCTCATAGAAATGCTGCCAAGTGGACGCCCGGTTATGACCTCGATAGTAGCCTACCTCTCTAGGAGTAGGCATCCTATCAACGATATGATACTATAAAACAATTTTAACATACAACGTATTAGAACAAACTACATAATGAATTGAAACAAATTACAAAATTTATTTTTTCAAAAAAATCAAATAATACTTACAAACTCAGCCTCCCATGACTCCCTGCCACCCGATCCATAATGCGACGATCCCATGGTTGCCATCTGGATACGTTGTGCCTCTGCATGCTAGCGAATTGTCATTTTCTCTGATGCTCTCTTCTTAGCCTCTTTCCACTCCCTGCGGTGGCAATTGGGTGGTTGGCCATATCCACGACACCCCTGCTCTTGTCTCCGCAGTGATTCCTTGGCGTGCGTCATAAGGTGAGACCTCTTGTTATGAAGCGCGTCTCTCACCTTTGACCATCCCCAATCATCTGAGAATCATGAATTCTCGGGATTAGGGTACTTTCTATGTACTACCCTTAGCACCTCTTGCCACAAACCACCTTTTTGGTGCTTGAAAGGGAATCATACAATCTTTGTATGTGGCATGCATGACACTCCTCAAGTAGGCTATCACTTCCCTCCCCTGAGGGTTATGCAAGATACCACCAACATCTGTGGTAGAGTAGTACATTTGTAGAGGCTCACCTCTCTCATTTCCCAGTGAGGGTGATCGAGAGCCACCTCATAGGCAACCCCCACAGAGCCCTCGACCTCCTCGTCCTCTTGCACGACTCTCCCTTCTCCCTCGACGGGCATTACCCTCTACCTCACTCGATGCACATGCTTTTGTAGATGCACATGCTTAGGCCGATCCATGTACTTCAACTGATCCCTGTGCATCAACTGGTCTGTGTGTATGCATAGTGTGTGGAGTACCTGTTAGAGGTGTACCAAGGTTTGGTGTGCCATGGTTTGGTGTTTGTGCGGCAGTGCTAGGCAAAGATGTGATAGGTATCCCAGGCATGACACTAAAAACTTCCTCTGCAACAGTGGGAGGGCGACCAAGATAGCTGGTCATCTCCCCCATGAATTGCTCCTTGTTCGAAAAACCTCCAAAAAAACTAGTAACACGTCTAAAAAACTCCGCTAACGTATTGTTCATGCATTCCAAATCAGAATCTGTGCTAGAAGATCTAGGATTCCACATCTACACAAGCAAAAATCCATTACTACAAAATCAGGAAGCTTTGAAAGATGCAGTTCTGTTTCACATCTATTAGAGCGTCTATACCCACGTCGTCTACTCTGCATTCTGGACGCACTAACAGACGCAAAATCATAATACTAAACAAAAAAAGAACTCAGACCTTAACTCTAATTAGTTATGCCGACAACGCGTCTATATACGCATCTAAAAACGCGTCTAGACTGTCAGCTAGACGCGCCTACAGACGTGCAAAGTCGGACCATATTTTCAAATACTGTTATAAAAAACGGTGCGAAGCCTCCATAGATTGCCTGAAGCATGTAAAGAGAGAGAGAGAGAGAGAGAGAGAGAGAGAAACATACAAAGAGAAAGCAAAGAAGATTAAGAGAGAGAAGAAGAACTCACCTTCTTTGCTTGTTCCGACGGTGGCGGCTAGGTTGTAAGCTCCTTGTCCTCCTTCTCCCTTCCCTTGGTAGAAATTGCTTGATTCTTCTTCTCTTCCTTGCTATTTGGCTCTTGTTCTTTAGTCTCTAGCTCTTTCTTCCTCCTCTTTTTACTCTTATTTCATTCCCTCCTTGTCTTCATGAAGTGATAGATAGACATGATTAGTGATGTTGAGCTCGAACTGTAGAAAACGCGCAAAAAACACAGAAAAGCGCTGGTTTGAAAAGAAATCCACAACTTTTTTTAAAAAAAAATTATATTCCCGTGGCGCATTTGTAAGTGTGTGTAATTGCGCGTCTATATACACAGATAAAACATATTACACGTGCTGATAGACGCGATTACAATTAAACTTATTAAAATGCTAACTTATGGTTGTTTTTGGGTCAATATGACTTTCCTAGTCTTTCAATATCAAAATGTTTGTCTCCATGTTGTAAGATCAAAATATTTAGGTAATATGACATATATACCAAATGAAATCATATATGTCCTTATGATTCAAGTGTAATTATATCATCATTTTCTACTAGTATGGGACATTCTAATTCAACAAACAGTACATCCTCTAGTGAGTACGAGACATTGCATCTTCACAATTGAGACGCTTGGCTACGACGGAAAATCAAATGTATGTGTGATCGTTGTCGAGGATATTTTTTTCGAGCACATCGAACCACAATGCCACACCTCAGCATGTACAGAGAGTGGGACCAAGAAAAAGACCCATTAATTTTTACTAATTTATTTGCAAAAATATTATTGGTCTATGTTGTATCTTCACCATTAAACAAAACCTCTTTTTTTTAATTGAGCAGGATGCAGTACCACATCCTCAAATGGTTCCTCCAGGGCATCGAGAGGCTATGAAGTATTGGCACGAGGAGGCAGAGTCCTCAAGAAGAGTAGAGACTGATGACGACGATAGCAGCCCTCTTCAAATGCCCCATCAAGTTTTGGAGGAAGAGATTTTGGACAACATGGTGCATGATTTATTTTCCCATGAGGTTCGAGGGGAGGGCACCACTAAAGAGACAGATGACCCGCTACACATAGCGTCAAAAACTCCATTGTATGAAGGTTGCACATACTCCGTTCTACGTGCATCTCTTGAGATACTAAACTTACAAACCATTTATGGATGGAGTAATGCTAGCTTGAATGCATTATTGAAGTATGTATAATTTAATATTAATTCATAAATACTTCTAGACAATATTGGTGGTTTGTTAACTCTATTTGCACAATATATGCAGGTTATTGTCACAAATGCTTCCAAATGGAAATAAATTACCAACTAGAAGGGAGCAAGCAAGGCATTTCTTGACATCTCTTGGAGGTCTCGATTACGTTAAAATCCATGTATGTGTCAATTATTGCATCTTGTTTCATGGGGATCATGCATCTGCACGACAGTGTCCTATTTGTAGTGAACCAAGATACAACCAGGAGATGAAATTAATGGATGTGCCTTGTAAGGTTTTTCGACATTTTCCTATTATTCCATGTATTCAACTTATGTTTAAGTGTGAATCTATTGCGAGACTCATGTCATGGCATGCTAGTCGCCATTCAAGTGATGGAAAGTGGAGAATTCCTTCAGACACACCAGTTTGGCAACACGTAGACAATTTGTGGCCTACTTTCAAAGAAGAGCCCAGAAATTTGAGATTTGGTCTAGGATTAGATGGAATAAATCCATTTGGCATCAAAAGCACCTCATATAGTGTATGGCCAGTGGTATTGGTGAACTATAATATCCCTCCGTCCATGGCAATAAAAAAAGGACATGTAATGTTGTCCCTTTTGATTCCTGGAAAACACAAAGTAAAAAACATGGATGTTTACTTAGAGCCTTTGATCAAGGAGCTAGAAATGCTATGGAGAGATATTGAGGTGCAAGATGTGAGTGCATCATTGTCCTCTAGAGATTTCACTTTAAAGGGCATGTTGTTGTGGACCATGCATGACTTTCCAAGCTATGGAGAGTGTTTAGGTAGTTGCATACTCTATTTTATTCATTCTTACCCTTAATCAAATATATATCATCATTAACCCACTTGTTTCTACAAGTTTAACTACATCAAGATATCATGCATGTCCAATTTGCGGTCCCTCTCTGGTTTCTTCTAGACCGACATGCTTGAAGAAGGTTATCTATGACAATCATCATCATTTTCTTCCTATTGACCACACCTAATATGTACCCCCCCACTAATAGAAGAACTCCACAATCTCTAACCATTCAAGATTGGAAGGACACTTGGACACACGCCAATGATCATCCTCCACTCGGCATGAGTCGGTAACTAGTTTACTTCTTTTGTTTGTCTTTAAAGTACACTCCATTTATGAGAACGAGAAATAATATATTGTTTGTGCCTTAGATTCTCTATATTTTTTCGTCTCCCATATTGGACTGAACTCAAGATCAATCACTTGTTGGACCTCGTGCATATATTTAAGAATGTTGCCTCTACATTATGGGATCACTTAATCGAGGCTCGTGATTCTGTCAATGTAAGGGAGGATTTACATAGCATTGAATGTATGAGACAAGCTTGGCCACGCATCAGACCCAGAGGAAAGATCGAGTTACCATGTGCACCTTGGATGTTGTCGAAGACCGAAGAAAAGATGGTGAAGCAGAAAATATGTAGCTTTTAGACTCCCACAGGATATATGAGATGCCTCAAGGGAGCCTTCATAAAGAAAAAGAAAAGAGGTGTGGAGCAACTATCCAGTTTGAAGTCTCACGATTGGCATAAAATGATTCAGGTAAGGATCTTCATAGCCATAAATATATTAATTAGTGGAGTAACTATGTAGACTAATTAACAATGTATGAATATTTACATACAGTTCATCCTTCCTACTAGCATATCCCATTGTGTTTCGAAAGATATGCGTGATATCATTTACAAGATGGGTGAGCTCACGAGGTATGTATACATTATACTTATTTTTTAGTTTACATATTACGTACATCACGTAATAAACCCGCTTGAATTTATGGACAAAACTAATCATCGTTCTCAATTGCATGTTGGTAGATTTGTGAGTTTGAAGGAAATCGATCCAAATGCGTTGCAAGAGGCTCGGTTATTGTCCATTGAGGTGGTTTGTTTGGTGGAGGAAACTTTTCCTCGCTCCATTTTGACTACTCAAGAACACTTACTCATACATCTGATTGATAAGATGGCAATTTGTGGGATAGTTCATGCAAGGTGGATGTTTTTTCTAGAGTGTTTTATGAAAACCCTAAAAGATTTTGTAAGGAAAAATGTACGGCCCGAGGGAAGCATGGCTGAGGGTTGGTTAGTGCAATCATCCCTTGTACAAATCTCTGAATATCTTACTAAAGTGGACCCCTCTTTACCACGACTATGGAAAGATGATGAAGATTTGAGGATGATCTCTATAATACCTCAAGGAAAAGGAAGGAGCAAAGTGTTAATGAAAGAGAAACTTCGTAAGTTAAATGTATTTTGTGTGCTTAACAGTAAAGTAATGAGCAAATGGGTGACACTATATAAAGAAGCAAAGGCAAGAAGAGTAAGCGAAAGGCAAGCATTTCGTGCTAGACATGGACAGAACATTTAAGTGTGCTTCCACGTCATATTGATATAGATTGGCTACATGAAGAAATGGAGAAGATGGAAAAAGAGAAGGCGATGGATATATCGAAGAGAAGTGGAAATATGCACGAGGTTGCTTATCAAAGATGAGACATACTTATAATTAAATTATTTTTAGTTATATATGATATAATAATTTCACATGTTTCATCTTTAACTAAATCATTAATATGATCTCAACAATGTACTACTAGTGCACATTGTTCAATGCTATTTGGTGTGAAGGCAAACATTTTCGAACTCAATGTATAGATGATAAGAGAAATACCCAGGATTGTGGGAATACGCATGTGAAATAGTGGGCATGTTTATCAGTGCATTTATCAGCGCGTCTATAAGATGTTTGATCATATTTAGGGACTTTATGAGAAATGTAAAATCTATGCGTTTATTTTTGCATCTATAAGCGCGTTTAAAAACACGGGTATATAGACACGTTTTTCGCATCTATATACTAGCGCCAATAGACACGCTGATAAACATGCTGATAAACGCGCCCGCTATTTCGCATGTACAGTGTGCGTCTATAGGGCCTTTATCTTGTAGTGCAATCTCTCATGCAAGTACCTTCTCTCTCACAAAGTGATAGTGCATCCAATACCTTTGTGAAAATGTCAACTATCTGATCCTTTGTGCTGACATATACCAAGTCAGGTCTGTCATGCAAGCACCTTCTCTCTCACAAAGTGATAGTGCACTTCAATGTGTTTTGTGCTAGCATGGAATACTAGGTTCATAGCTAGTCATATGCTTCTCATATTGTCACACTGAATGACAACTGGACCATCTCCATGCACATCCAAATCACCCAATATCTTTTGTAGCCATACTATCTCACATATTGCCATAGCAGCACCTCTATACTCAACCTCTATCCATACCAAGTCAATCTCTCGTGCAAGTACCTTCTCTCTCGCAAAGTGATAGTACACCTCAAAGTGTTTTGTCCTAGCATGGAATACTAGGTTTCTAGCTAGTCGTATGTTGCTCATATTGTTACAATGAATGACAACTGGACCATCTCCCCACACATCCAAATCACCCAATAACTTTTGTAGCCCTACCATCATGCTACCATAGTAGCACCTCTATACTCAACCTTTGTACTCGATAAAGCACTATAGATTGCTTTTTACTATTCAATGTAACTATTGCACTACCAAGGGAAAACATGAATTCGCTTGTAGATCTATTGTGTGACATGCTACAAACCCAATCTGCATCTATGTATCCAAACACATGTACATCCTTACGTGTCTCATAAAAAATTTCATAATATAAAGTGGACTTTGCATACCTCAATGTACATCTAATTGCATTCAAATGAGACTTTCTAGTCATATTCATAAATTGACTGACAAGACCAACAGCATAGCTCAAGTTTGGCCTTGTGATAATTATGTAAATCAAACTCTCTACTATCCTCTTGAATATAGTAGTGACTTCTATCTCCTCCCCAATATAAGCACTCAACTTTACATTTTGCTCCAATGGTACTAAAAGAGACTTGCATGTTGTCATATCATACTTGAATAACATATCCAAGCCATACTGTCTTTGGGATAGCCATATACCATCGTCATATCTGATTACCTCAATACCAAAAAAGTGTCTCAGTTCACCCAAATCCTTCATCTCAAACTTCTTCTTCAAAAAATCCTTCACTTCAGCAATCCAAATATCACTGTCACCTATAATAATCAAGTCATTCACATAGATGACTATGATGACCAAGCCTACATCTCTCTTTTTCACATAAAGTGAGTGGTTTTTAGCATCAAAAACATAAAAGCCAATGTTGACAAAATACTCTCCAATCCTCTCAAACCATACTCTAGGTGCTTGCTTCAGCCTATAGAGCACTTTCTATAATCTATACATATATATGGGATGCTCTAAATCCTTGTAATCTACTAGCTACTCCATATACAACTCTTCATGCAATTTACCATGCAAGAAGGCATTCTTGGCAATCATTTGCTACAAATTCTAACCTTTGGCCTATTGCCAAAGCAATCACACATCTAATAGTTTCCATTCTAGCAACTAGGTCAAATGTCTCTTCATAATCTATGCCATATGTTTCAGCATAGCCTTTTGCAACTAGCCTAGCATTATACCTGCTAACTGAACCATTTGCATTATACTTGATTTTGTAAACCCACTTACAACCATCAATGTCTGTGCAACTTCTACAATATGCCTATTTTTTCTTTCTCCAATCCCATTTTGATGTGGGATATACTTGTAAGTAAATTGTCTCTTTATCCCATGAAATCTCAAAAAGATACTAAACGCATTAGAGAGATACTCTACTCCTACAAATAATACCAAGCACTTATCTTTCAAGGTTATTTCTATTTCAATTGCAGTCTTGAAAGTTTTGAAATGCTTAAATACATCACTCTTTTCCTTCATGAAATATATCCACAACTTCCTTCAATAATCATCAATAAACATAACAAAATATTTATTACTATCAAGAGCTATGTTCTGTGTAGCTCCCAAATATTTGTATGTATAACATCAAGTATGTTCTCTACTCACATCTTTGTCATGCGAAAAGGATCATCTTGCCTACTTACTAAACTGAAATGCTTTGTACACTTTATAAAATTCTCCAACTTTAAATCCAGACAACCCTATGACCAATCGTTTAGACTATATTAATTTTAACCTTTGTGCATTTGCATGTCCAGTACATTTATGCTATATTTCAATATCTGTAACCACTCCTTTTCCTATATAAACATACATAGCAACATTCATTGTAGGACTTTCAACATCTAAAGTGAATATGCAACCAACTCTACTTTCTTTTGCAACCAACTTGCACTTATTATTAAAGCCTTCTACAAAATACCATTTTGTATTAAATCAAACCTATAATCCTTGCTCTACCATTTGGCAAATAGACACTAAATTCTTTATGATTGATGGCACATATAATATATATGATAAACTCTTTGTTTGGCCATTGGCAAGGACAAGGAAACCTTTTCAATGTGTGAAATTGAGTGGCATGAATCATCACCTATCTGTACATAACCTAGACTTTGTAAGTCTTGTATCTCTCCAAACTATCCAGTACAATGGGTCATATGATTAGATGCACTTGAATCGACATATCATACATCATCATGTAATTCCTTTCATGTAATAGCATGTATCATATGATGTATAATAAACAAATGCTCATTTTTGTCTTCATTCTATCGTGAAGATGATCCATAGTTTTCTTGTTACAATTTACCACTCTGGATATCATCCTTCTTAGTATAATAATGGGCTATAATATTACCTATTTTACCATAATAATGGCAAACGATAATAGAATTGTCAAAACTTTGTTCTGCCATCCATTTCTTCCTCTAGAGCTCCCCCCATCTCTAAAGTTTCCATGATCTCGTGAAACCTATATTTCACCAATTTTCTAATTTAACCTATTTTGTCGGCTATCACCAACACATCCCATACCATAGCCTCTCAAAGAGGATCTGCAACATCTCCTTCCTGAACTTAAGTAAAAATCTCAAACCTATTTGCCATTTCTTTCATATGAGTCACTCTATATATTGATCTCTTTGGTAATAAGGAGAGAAACCAACTCATCAAAATTTGGAAATGGTTTTCGTATATATATAAAAGTGACAAATAATTTCAAAGCCTTCTCATTATTAAGGTCACCCAAAGTAGATGAAACCAAATAATCATCATCAAGCATTGCATCAATGGCTACCAAAGCAGCTCAATGCTCCTCATCTTCAAAACATATTCATTGACAAACGTTTTTTCTTTCTTCAAACTATTCAAATCTTGTTTGTGTTGAATCTTTCACACCTTTGTATTTACTGAAAACATGTCCTTAAAAATTATCGAAGCTGCATGTGAAATTTCTACATTCTTAATATATCCTAACATAGTATTATCAATGACTGCAGATCTCCAATACATCATCTTTTTGTCCTTTGCATTCCATTATTTTCATACCTTTAATTCATCCACTATCGCATGGTTACTCAACTCTGGCTCCTTTTTTTCACTTGAAATGAACTCATAAACACCATTTCCAATAAGAAAGTTCATTACACAGAACCTCCATGATGGGTATTTTGTCAAGATTGTGGGAGAGAATGAAGGAGTCTCACTTGTAGCTTTCTTGCTTGCACAATGGGGAAATACACACAGAGGTGGATGCTGAAAATAGTTTTCCTCTTCTTAGTTGTGTAAGCCAAAAGAACTCTTGTACAAAGAAATAGAAGAACCCTATATATGGGTCTCAAACCAAACTCAGCTAACTAAGGTGGCATACTAACTGAGCCACGAAATAGAGTAGATAAGGATAGCTGTCATCTAGCTATTATTCATGGGCGGTGTACCAACCGCATCTGCAACAACTGACAAGTCGGTGACACAAATGCACAACGGTCAGCCTGGCATATCACGAGTGGAGCTCGATATCTCAACACTCCCCCTCGAGCTCAATTCCAATTCCTACACACCAAGCAGGTCTCTGAACTTGTGCAGCTTGTCTGTGCCCAATGCCTTCGTAAATATGTCAGCTACCTGATCCTCTGTGCTGACATAAACTAGATCAATAAGACCTAGTAAAACCCTCTCCCGCACATAGTGATAATGCACCTCAATGTGCTTTGTTCTAGCATGATAGACTGGGTTATTTGCCAAGTGTATACTGCTCATGTTGTCACAATAAATGACAACTGGCCCATCTGTAGGCTGATGCATATCATAAAGTAGCTTATGCAACCTCTTGCTCCATCAGCCATAGCTCACACTTCTCTTACTTCCGCTTGCTTGTGCTTCCACTTGGGCTTCTCCCTTTGGTTGGTATCAGTGCCATGTTCTCATGAGCTTGAGCTCAATCTGGCATTGCTTCAGCTCTTATTTGAGTTACCTATAGCAGTGTTTCACCATTGGCAGCCATAGCTCCAAATCTTGAGATTCATATTGAGCTCTCATTGCTCTAAGTCTTCTTAAAACTTGACCTATTGGGGCTATCTCAAGGCAATCTTGAACCTACATTGAGCTTATTTCAGAGAGTATTCAGCTCAATATTCATGGCTAGAAATACAAACATATTTTTTTAGTTGTGGCCACTTTTAAGCATTTCTCGGCATGTGATTTGGGCCACATACTTCTGTTGGGCAGAAGGGATACATAATTCTCCTCTATGGGCAGGAGATTACCTCACATGCAGCCATTGCTGCGCCCCTGTACTTAGCCTCTGTGCTCGACAAGGCAATTGTAGGCTGTTTCTTGTTGCTCCAAGTGACTGTAGCACTCCCAAAAGAGAACACATATCCACTGGTAGATCGTCTATCAGAAATACTACCAGCCCAATCAGCATCAGTGTATCCATGCAACTGTATCTGAACCCCAGTCTCATAAAATAGTCCATACTGCAATGTGGACTTCACATACCTGAGTATGCGTCTAGTTGCATCCAAATGCGGTTTCCTTGGAGCCTGCATAAACTGACTTACCAATCCAACAGCATAGCTCAAATCTAGCCTGGTAATAGTCATATAAATCAAACTTCCTACTATGCGTCTGTACATAGTAGGTCTTCCAAAAGCTCACCTGCATCTGCGCTCAGCTTCACATTCTGCTCCAAAGGAACTAAAATAGGCTTACAGTCTGTCATCCCATATTTGGATAGCATGTCCAATCCATACTGCCTCTGCAAGAGCTGTATCCCACTTGGTGATCTAATCACCTCAATGCCCAAGAAATAACGCAGCTCTCCCAAATCCTTCATCTCAAACTTCTACTTCAATAGCATTTTCACATGAAGGATATCTTCATCACTGTCACCTGTCATAATCAAATCATCAACATAAATGACAAGAAGCATAATACCTTTCTCTGTTTTTCTCACATAAAGTGAGAAATTTGCCTTGGAAATCTGAAAGCCAATAGTGACAAGATACTATCCTATCTTGTCAGACCATGCTCTAGGTGCTTGCTTCAAGCCATACAATGCTTTCTTCAACCTGCAAACAAACTCAGGATGAACAGCATGCACATAACCTGGTGGCTGCTCCATATATACCTCTTCTTGCAAATCACCATGCAAGAAGGCATTCTTTACATCCATCTGATGTAAAGACCATTCCTTTGATGCAGCCATAGCAATGACTGCTCTTACGGTTGCCATCCTTGCAACCGGATTGAATGTTTCTTCATAGTCAATGCCATATGTTTGTGCATACTCCTTGACTACTAATCTTGCCTTGTATCTATTCACAGAACCATCTGCATTGTGCTTCACCTTATAAACCCACTTACAACCAATTGCATTCTTACCTTTAGGCAAAGGTACCAATTCCCATGTAGCATTTTCTTCCAAGGCATCCATTTCTTCATCCATGGCTTTCTCCCATATTTCTTTTCCCATGGCTTGCTCAAAAGAAGTGGGTTCTGGTTCATGTATCACTTTGACCATATATGCATAGTGAATGGCTGTAAATCCATCATATTTCAGCCTATCCACAGGATACCTAACTCTGGTTGACCTGCGCAAAGTAGGTTCACTCCCAGCCTTCCTTACTCCAGGTGTAACAATAGAAGGAATACGCAACTCATCATGAATGCTCTGTTCTGAGCCACTGGATTCACCATCCACATAAGAATGATCACATCAAACATGGGCTGATCTACCTTCTCTTTTCCTTTTCGTGATACCTGCATACCACTATTTTCACTGCCTTAAGAAGATTCTCCTGATCTCAATCTGCCTGTCCATGGCGAAGAATGTGAACCACTGCTAGAGGACGCTCCAGGTCCACTAATATCTTGTTACTGCTGTTGAGAATTCTGTGCAATATTACCATTTTGTGCATCTACATTATCAATCACATTTACTCGTTTATACCAGCTACTCATCTCATAAAAAACAACATCTCTGCTCACTGTAAACTTACGAGTAGAAGGGTTATAGCATCTATACCCTTTTTACTGCAGAGAATAACCAATAAAGATGCACTTCTCAGCTTTTGGATCCAACTTGGATCTCAACTCATCTGGCACATGAACATAGGCAATGCAGCCAAAAATTTTCAAATGAGAAATATCTGGTTTCCTACCAGTATACCTCTCCTCTGGAGTCATGCCATGTATTGCTGCAGTGGGAGTCGTGTTCATTATGTAGACTGCTGTGGGAGTCGTCACCTTGTCTACTAGAAGATGCATAATTCCCTTGTTGCAATTTACCATTCATGATGTCATTCTGCTTTTTATAGCAGTCCTTAGCCATATGTGTTGACATATCGAGCTCCACTCGTGATACGCCAGGGTGACCGTTGTATATTTATGTCACCAACTTGTCAGTTGCAGACGCGGTTGGTACACCGCCCATGAATAATAGCTACATGATAGCTATCCTTATCTACTCTAGTTCGTGGCTCAGTTAGTATGCCACCTTAGTTAGTTGAGTTTGGTTTGAGACCCATATATAGGGTTCTTCTATTTCTTTGTACTTGAGTTCTTTTGGCTTACACAACTAAGAAGAGGAAAACTGTTTTCAGCCTCCACCCTTGTGTGTCTTCCCCCATTGTGCAAGCAAGAAAGCTTCAAGCGAGACTCCTTCCTTCTCTCCCACAATCTTGACATGGTATCAGAGCCTTGTTCGTGGTAAGGAGCTCAAGAAAGCAAGCCAAGCTCGCGGTGGTCTGGTAAGAGGAGCAGTGTTGCTTTCATTTCCTGTTTTGGGAGCAGATCTCTGCAGGTAGCACAGCCGGAAATTGCAGGAGTGCATTGTCTCAGGTTGAGACGCCCTTCGCGGTGAAGCAAGAGGGCAGTATATGCTGCGGGAGGGGGCTTTAGCCCTTGGCGACCTTGTTTTTTTGATTTGAGGCCATTTCGGGGCCTGTTTTGCAGACGGAAGTTTTCTGCACGCACTCAAGAAAAGGCTCAGTTTTATGCTGTGCGACCACTGTTCTACAGGTCGGTGAAAAGTTACTGTAGAAATTGCATCATATGCTTGTGCGCAGAGACATTGGGAGTTTCAGAATCATCCTTGGTTCCTGTTTATGCAAAATCGTCACTAGGAAGTGACTGTGTGGTCAAATACCACTTTCGCCAGTTTTGCAGATTTGCCCTTGTGAGGGTGAAGCTGTGTTTTTTTGCAGTGACAGAATTTCTTGCAGTATTCTGTAATGGCGTCTGATTCTCTTTCACAGATTGTCACTGAAAAGCTTGACAAGAACAACTTCCAGGCATGGAAGTTTAGAATGACGAATTTCCTTATGGGAAAAGGATATTGGGAATTTGTTGCAGGAAATGAAGAAGAACCAGTTCTTCCTGATGTTCCCAATCAACAACAAATGCAGGCATTTAAAACATGGCATGAGAGAGCCAGGAAAGTTATGTATTGGCTGTCTATCAGTATTTCAGACTCTATGATTGTGCATATTCAGGATGCAAGTACGCCAAAGGAGGCATGGGATACTTTGTCAAAAATGTATAGCACAAATACGCAAGCCAGGAAAATGCAGCTCAAGCAAGAGTTGCATAATGTGCAAAGAGAAAGTATGAGCATCAACGACTACCACATGAAGGTGAAGAAGATTGCAGATGCACTTGCTTCCATTGGGTCGCCAGTGGAAGATGATGATTTAGTTTTCGTGACCTTGAATGGTCTAGGAAAGGATTATGCACAGTTTCGGACATCCATTTCAGTTCGTGAAAGATTTCCTGATTTTGAGGAGTTGATTGCTCTTCTAATTTCTGAGGAACAGAGAAATGGTGGTGCATCTTCTTCAGGAGGAACTTCAAAAGAAGCTGTCTTCTACTCAAATGCTGGAAGAGGTAGAGGCAGAGGTAGAGGAGGCCGATTTGGAGGCCGTGGCAGAAATCAGAATATGCAACAAACTCAAGAAAACCAGTCCTATGGAGGAGGACGTGGTAACTCTAGAGGCAGGGGGAGCCAAAGAGGTCGTGGTGGATGGCAAAGAGGCCAAAATGCAAACAGTAATGTTGAATGCTACTACTGTGGTAAAATGGGCCATATGGCTAAAGACTGCTATAAAAAGCAGAATGACATCATGAATGGAAAACTGCAACAAGGGAATTATGCATCTTCTAGTAGACAGGGTGATGACAGAAATGAGCATTTGTTCATGGTGCAGCACATGAACAATTCTATGACAAGTGCAGAAGAAAGCAATGATGTATGGTATGTTGACTCAGGTGCATCAAACCACATGACAGGTCATGCAGAATGGATGGAGGATGCAAGGAAAATGGAAAAACCAGGATTTGTGGAGACTGGTGATGATACTGCACATCCTATTGTGCAGATTGGAAAAATTCCCTTGTCTATGCAGGGTGGGAAAAAGAAATACCTGTCCGATGTATTTCATGTCCCGAATATCACCAAGAATCTAGTTTCAGTTGGTCAAATGGTTGAACAGGGCTTGCAGGTCAGATTTAATCCTCATGGATGCTTTGTTGAGGATATGAAAAATAAAGGTCGCTTGATAGCAAAAGGAAAGAAGAAGGGCAGAATGTTTACATTGGATGCAGACATGCCTGAATTGAGTGCAGCAATGTTTGCACATGGGACCGGTGTAGTTGCAGATATTGATATCTGGCATAAACGCATTGGTCATGTTAATGTACAGCGACTTAAATCAATGCAGGCCCAAAATATTGTTGCAGGATTGCCCAAATTCAAGGTTGCAGAAATGCATAAGGTATGTGAAGCCTGTCAGTTTGGAAAACAGGCAAGGAAACCATTTCCTAGACATGTTCAAGAGAGTGAGAAGCCATTGGAATTAATTCACTCTGATGTGTGGACAACTAAAGCTGCATCTCTTGGAGGCTGTCATTATTTTGTCAGTTTTATTGATGACTATAGCAGAAAAGTTTGGGTGTATTTTATGAAAAAGAAAAGTGAAGTTTTTGGGCATTTCAAAACTCTTAAAGCTATGGTTGAAAAAGAAACAGGCTTGCAGATAAAATGCCTAAGGTCAGATGGAGGGGGAGAGTACCTCTCAAATGAGTTTGCAAAGTTCTTGCAGGAGCATGGCATAAAGCAGCAATATTCATGCAGTTATACCCCACAACAAAATGGAATTGCAGAAAGAAAAAACAGACATATTGGAGAGGTGTCTCGTGCCATGCTCAATGAAAAAGACCTGCCAGATTTTTATTGGGCTGAAGCAGTTGCTACAGCAGTCTACATAATGAACAGGACTCCCACTGCAGCAATACATGGAATGACTCCAGAGGAGAGGTATACTGGTAGGAAACCAGATATTTCTCATCTGAAAATTTTTGGTTGCATTGCCTATGTACATGTGCCAGATGAGCTGAGATCCAAGTTGGATCCAAAAGCTGAGAAGTGCATCTTTATTGGTTACTCTCTGCAACAAAAAGGGTATAGATGCTATAACCCTTCTACTCGTAAGTTTACAGTGAGCAGAGATGTTGTTTTTGATGAGATGAGTAGCTGGTATAAACCAGTAAATGTGATTGATGATGTAGATGCACAAAATGGTAATGCTGCACAGAATTCACAGCAACAGTCACAAAATATTAGTGGACCTGGAGCGTCCTCTAGCAGTGGTTCACATTCTTCGCCATGGACAGGCAGATTGAGATCAGGAGAATCTTCTCAAAGCAATGCAGATAGTGGTATGCAGGTATCACGAAAAGGAAAAGAGAAGGTTGATCAGCCCATGTTTGATGTGAATGCAGGTCACTCTTATGTGGATGGTGAATCCAGTGGCTCAGAACAGAGCATTGATGATGAGTTGGGTATTCCTTCTATTGTTACACCTGGAGTAAGGAAGACCAGGGATGTTTTGAGAGCACCTGGGAGTGAACCTACTTTGCGCAGGTCTACAAGAGCAAGGTATCCTGTGGATAGGCTGAAATATGATGGATTTACCGCCATTCACTATGCATATATGGTCAAAGTGATACAGGAACCAGAACCCACATCTTTTGAGCAAGCCATGGGAAAAGAAAAATGGGAGAAAGCCATGGATGAAGAAATGGATGCCTTGGAAGCAAATGCTACATGGGAGTTAGTACCTTTGCCTAAAGGTAAGAATGCAATTGGCTGTAAGTGGGTTTATAAGGTGAAGCACAATGCTGATGGTTCTGTGAACAGATACAAGGCAAGATTAGTAGTCAAGGGGTATGCACAAACATATGGCATTGACTATGAAGAAACATTTAGTCCGGTTGCAAGGATGGCAACCGTAAGAGCGGTCATTGCTATGGCTGCATCAAAGGGATGGTCTTTACATCAGATGGATGTAAAGAATGCCTTCTTGCATGGTGATTTGCAAGAAGAGGTCTATATGGAGCAGCCACCAGGTTATGTGCATGCTGTTCATCCTGAGTTTGTTTGCAGGTTGAAGAAAGCCTTGTATGGCTTGAAGCAAGCACCTAGAGCATGGTCTGACAAGATAGGACAGTATCTTGTCACTATTGGCTTTCAGATTTCCAAGGCAGATTTCTCACTTTATGTGAGAAAAACAGAGAAAGGTATTATGCTGCTTGTCATTTATGTTGATGATTTGATTATGACAGGTGACAGTGATGAAGATATCCTTCATGTGAAAATGCTATTGAAGCAGAAGTTTGAGATGAAGGATTTGGGAGAGCTGCGTTATTTCTTGGGCATTGAGGTGATTAGATCACCAAGTGGGATACAGCTCTTGCAGAGGCAGTATGGATTGGACATGCTGTCCAAATATGGGATGACAGGCTGTAAGCCTATTTCAGTTCCTTTGGAGCAGAATGTCAAGCTGAGCGCAGATGCAGGTGAACTTCTGGAAGACCCTACTATGTACAGACGCATAGTAGGAAGCTTGATTTATATGACTATTACCAGGCCAGATTTGAGTTATGCTGTTGGATTGGTAAGTCAGTTTATGCAGGCTCCAAGGAAATCGCATTTGGATGCAGCTAGACGCATACTCAGGTATGTGAAGTCCACATTGCAGTATGGACTATTTTATGAGACTGGGGTTCAGATACAGCTGCATGGATACACTGATGCTGATTGGGCTGGTAGTATTTCTGATAGACGATCTACCAGTGGATATGTGTTCTCTTTTGGGAGTGCTGCAGTCACTTGGAGCAGCAAGAAACAGCCTACAGTTGCCTTGTCGAGCACCCATTTTACCACAGTAGTAGCATTCAACATTGCTGTTTGTATTTTGGTCTCTTTGCCATCCACCACGACCTCTTTGGTTCCCCCTGCCTCTAGGGTTACCACGTCCTCCTCCATAGGACTGGTTTTCTTGAGTTTGTTGCATATTCTGATTTCTACCACGGCCTCCAAATCGGCCTCCTCTACCTCTGCCTCTACCTCTTCCAGCATTTGAGTAGAAGACAGATTCTTTCGAAGTTCCTCCTGAAGAAGATGCACCACCATTTCTTTGCTTCTTAGAAATTAGAAGAGCAATCAACTCCTCAAAATCAGGAAATCTTTCACGGATGGAAATGGATGTTCGGAACTGTGCATAATCCTTTCCTAGACCATTCAAGGTCACAGAAACTAAATCATCATCTTCCACTGGCGACCCAATGGAAGCAAGTGCATCTGCAATCTTCTTCACCTTCATGTGGTAGTCATTGATGCTCATACTTTCTCTTTGCACATTGTGCAACTCTTGCTTGAGCTACATTTTCTTGGCTTGCGTATTTGTGCTATACATTTTTGACAAAGTATCCCATGCCTCCTTTGGCGTACTTGCATCCTGAATGTGCACAATCATAGAGTCTGAAATACTGATAGACAGCCAGTACGTAACTTTCCTGGCTCTCTCATGCCATGCTTTGAATGCATGTATTTGCTGTTGATTGGGAACATCAGGAAGAACTGGTTCTTCTTCATTTCTTGCAACAAATTTCCAATATCCTTTTCCCATAAGGAAATTCGTCATTCTAAACTTCCATGCCTGGAAGTTGTTCTTGTCAAGCTTTTCAGTGACAATCTGTGAAAGAGAATCAGACACCAATACAGAATACTGCAAAAAATTCTGTCACTGAAAAAAACACAGCTTCACCCTCACAAGGGTAGATCTGCAAAACTGGCGAAAGTGGTATTTGACCACATAGTCACTTCCTAGTGACGATTTTGCATCAACAGGCCACAAGGATGATTCTGTAACTCCCAATGTCTCTGGCACAGGCATACGATGCAATTTCTACAGTAACTTTTCACCAACCTGTAGAACAGTGGTCGCATAGCATAAAACTGGGCCTTTTCCTGAGTGCGTGCAGAAAACTTCCGCCTCCAAAACAGGCCCCGAAATGGCCTCAAATAAAAATAACAGGGTCACCAAGGCTAAAGCCATCTCCTGCAACATATACTGCCCTCTTGCTTCACCGCGAAGGGCGTCTCAACCTGAGACAATGCACTCTTGCAATTTCCGGCTGTGCTACCTGCAGAGATCTGCTCCCAAAACAGAAAATGAAAGCAACACTGCTCCTCTTACCAGAACACCGCGAGCTTGGCTTGCTTTCTTGAGCTCCTTACCACGAACAAGGCTCTGATACCATGTCAAGATTGTGGGAGAGAAGGAAGGAGTCTCACTTGTAGCTTTCTTGCTTGCACAATGGGAGAATACACACAGAGGTGGAGGCTGAAAATAGTTTTCCTCTTCTTAGTTGTGTAAGCTAAAAGAACTCTTGTACAAAGAAATAGAAGAACCCTATATATGGGTCTCAAACCAAACTCAACTAACTAAGGTGGCATACTAACTGAGCCACGAAATAGAGTAGATAAGGATAGCTGTCATCTAGCTATTATTCATGGGCGATGTACCAACCGTATCTGCAACTGACAAGTCGGTGACACAAATGCACAACGGTCACCCTGGCATATCACGAGTGGAGCTCGATATCTCAACATATTTGTCCTTGTCTAGCTTTTCAATGATGGGACTTCTACTATTCTCTATCGTTATAAAAAAAATGATACAAAATAGCAAGCAAGTCTTATACAATCTTTCACAACAAGTACATAGCAATACAACAAGCAACTTTTTTCATTGACAACTCAATAGTACATATAATATGTAACATGCTTGTATATAAAACTTAGGTTTTCTTCTTGGAAAATACCTCAAAAATTACAGATTTCAAATTTGTAACCAATGCATCCACTTTTAATTAACACAATTGAAATTACAGTATGCTCTAAAACTACTATCCACAACCTTATGTGTCTAAAATGGGTTCCAAAATAGACTTAAATGGCTAAAAATCCCACAAAAATTTCATTAATTGCTTATTTACATAATATATTGTGCTCTGCTTGTATATCAAATCTCATAGCAATCTGAGATTTTTACTCTGCTCTGCTTTTAGTGTCTTCATAGGCATTATCCAAGAGAAAGAGTGGAAGAATGGGAGAGCTTACCCATTGCTTGCTTGCTTAAATCCTTGCTTCTTCTCCTTCACTTTAATATTCAAAACTAGCCTCTCTCAGTGGCATCGCTCTGATACCATGTCAAGAATTGCATGGTGGATGACTTGCTTAAGTTACTACGTCAAACACACACCATACATACAAGAGGAAGCTCACTCAAATACACAAAAATAGAGATGGAGGCCAAAATATTTTCTTGCTAGTCTTTTATTCTTCTTCCATACACAATACAATGTACACAAAGTATAGATAAGATACAACATAAAGGAAAGTGGCCTACTAAGTCAAACAATATATAACTGACTATACTAATCAACTAGTGCTATAACTATGCTAGTTGTAGGTAGATGCAATAAACTAAATATAAGACATGATAAGTTAGTGGCCATGTGACGATCATAATGACCACCAATGTGCTAAGTATAGATGTGTGGACCCATCTAGCCACATGATCCATCATCAATGTTTGCATGTGTTGAGCTTGACATCTCAACATTATATATATGTGTGCATGTGTGTTTTGATAAGTCCCCTCTTTATATCCCTCCTAATCTTACTTTAATTGTTTGTCCCTCTCTATAATATTATTCTTACACACACACACACACACAAAATATATATTTATAAATGTAATAAACTTATTATAAATATATTATGAATTATAAGTATATATAATATGTTAATTATATTATGTACATAATAATCATAATAAACTAAATGATATATTATTAAATAATATTTCTATTTTATATGTATGTATGTAATGTGTTAATAATAATTACATTTATTATGTATATAATATAATTAATATGCATCATATATTTATAAATATAATAAATATATTATTAATATATTATTAATTTTTATAATATTAATTATATTATATACATAATAATCGTAATAAAATTAATGATATATAATTATATTAATGATGTAATCATTATTGTACTAAATATAATAATTATTAATGTATTCTTATATTAAACATAATTAGTATTTATATTAAATATAATAAATTTAATATTATCATTATTATAAATGTAATAAGCATAACAAACTTAATAATATAATTATTAATAATATATGATATTACTATAGTGAATACATTACGTATTATTGTAAATTTATTATTATATTGACTCGGTGGCAGACACTCTTCTAGTTCTTTGTGAAAACTGTATTTTTCTCCATTGAGCTCACCATTACCGATGCCTTCGAGTTGTTCCTAAGTGAAGAATAGTGGCATTCTTACTAATGTGTGTTCAATATATTATTGATAAAAAATGAATGTATAATATATTACTTGCATATTTACATATTACATAATGCGACGTAATGAATTTCATAGCAATGTCAACAAAGCAATCTATAAAGGAATACTCACATAATGCATTCATTATGCTAATAAATGTATTCATGATCAAAAATTTTATTTTGTGAATATTTGCATATTCAAATTTGAAATTTGGATTATACAATCTCCTCAAGATAGCTACAAAGCTGAGTGAAGACCTTCGCTCCTTCCACCTCAACCTTTCCTCCTATAGATGGGCCCCTCTTCAATGTTTTGACCAATTTCACTTACGAGATACATGCAAAACCACCCAGAGAGAAAGAAAATGAGAGTGATTTGTGGGTAAGCAAGAAGTGCAAGCAAACAACTGAGTGGCTAACATATGGCATACATAAGGAACGCATGCAAGTTGCTTTTATAGAAACTTGACTCACTTTTAGTATGGTCTTTCATTGGAAAATTTTCTAACAAGCTATGATATACAATGGATGTGTATAAGTAGATGAGAACTATTCATGATGTATGATGGAGAGATGACCTCTCTCTAAAAGTTCACAATTTGGACAAGTCTTTCCCTTGGGAAATTTACTAACAAGATATTACATTACAATGGATGTGTATAAGTAGATGAGAACTATTCATGATGTGTGATAGAGAGATGACATCTCATATATAAGTAGATGAGAACTATTCACGATGTACGATGGATTGATAACCTCCCTCCAATTCATAAACACAATTTCATCTAACCTCAAGGAGGATTATTAATGAGCCTCATGGATCAGTATACATATTTGGGATAGAAGGGTAGATATTGAAGCACATCCAACAATCTTCCCACACAACTATCAAGAATCGCGTGGTGGGGGGACTTGCTCAAGATGCTACGCCGAACACACATAGAATGCACAAGGAGAAGCTCACTCAAGAGACAAGAAGAGAGATGGAGGCCAAAACATTTTCTTGCTAGTTTCTTCTTCTTCTTCCACACCCTTTACAATGCACACAAAGTATAAATAAGATACAACATAAAGGAAACTGGCCTACTAAGTCAAACAATGCACAACCGACTACACTAGTCAATTGGCGCTATAACTATGCCAACTCTAAATAGGTGTAACAACCTGAATAAAATAAGTAATGAGTCAGTGGCCATGTGAGAGTCATAATGACCACCGACGTGCTAAGTGTAGACGCGTGGACCCATCTAACCAAGCAGTCCATCATTAATGTCCGCATGTGTTGAGCTTGTCATCTCAACACTCCCCCTCAAGCTCAACTGCATCTCTGTAACTCCAAGTAAGTTTCGAAACTTTTGAAGCTTCTCTGTACCCAATGCCTTCGTGAAGATGTAAGCTATCTGATCATGTGTGCTGACATACACCAAGTCAGTCTCACCTGCTAGTACCTTCTCTCTCACAAAGTGGTAGTGTACCTCAATATGTTTTGTCGTGGCATGGAACACACGGTTCCTAGTCAACTGTATACTGCTCATGTTGTCACAATAAATGACAACTAGACCTTCCACTTGCACATCTAAATCAGCCAATAACTTTTGCAGCCATACTACCTCACATGCTGCAACAGCAGCACCTCTATACTCAGCCTCTGTACTCGACAAAGAAACTGTAGATTGCTTTTTGCTGCTCCAAGTAACTGTTGCACTACCAAGAGAGAACATGTATCCGCTAGTAGATCTTCTATCAGACATACTACTAGCCCAATCTGCATCAGTGTTTCCAAACACCTATACATCTGTACCTACCTCATAGAAAAGTCCATAATGTAATGTGGACTTCAGATATCTCAATATGCGTCTGACTGCATCCAAATGTGGTTTACTAGGTACTTGCATAAACTGACTCACAAGACCAACAGCGTAGCTTAAGTCTGGCCTTGTAATGGTCATGTAGACCAAACTCCCCACTATCCTCCTAAACATAGTAGGGTCTTCTATCTCATCCCCAACATCAGTACTCAACTTTACATTCTGCTCCAACGGGACTAAAAGTGGTTTGCGTGCTGTCATACCATACTTGGACAACATATCCAAGCCATACTGTCTTTGGGATAGCCATATACCATCATCACATTTGATCACCTCAATGCCAAGGAAGTACTTAGCTCACCTAAATCCTTCATCTCAAACTTCTTCTTGAAAAAGTCATTGACTTCAATAATCCCACTATCACTATCACCTGTAATAATCAAGTCATCCACATAGATGACTATGATGACCAAACCTGCATCTCCCTTTCTCACATAAAGTGAGTGATTAACATCAGAAATATAAAAGCCAATATTGACAAGATACTCTCTAATCTTGTCAGACCATGCTCTAGGTGCTTGCTTGAGCCCATAGAGTGCCTTCTTCAACTTGCACACATATGTGGGATGCTCTAAATCTTCATAACCTATTGGCTGATCTATATACACTTCTTCCTGCAAATCACCATGCAAGAAGGCATTCTTCACATTCATTTGCTGCAACCTCCAACCTTTGGTTGCTGCCAAAGCAATCACACATCTGACAGTTGCCATCCTAGCAACTGGACTGAAGGTTTCTTCATAAATTATGCCATATGTCTGGGCATAGCCTTTTGTAACCAGCCTAGCTTTGTACCTACTAATAGAACCATCTACATTGTGCTTAATCTTATAAACCCACTTGTCAAGATTGTGGGAGAGAAGGAAGGAGTCTCGCTTGAAGATTTCTTGCTTGCACAATGGGGGAAGACACACAAGGGTGGAGGCTGAAAACAGTTTTCCTCTTCTTAGTTGTGTAAGCCAAAAGAACTCTAGTACAAAGAAATAGAAGAACCCTATATATGGGTCTCAAACTAAACTCAACTAACTAAGGTGGCATACTAACTGAGCCACGAACTAGAGTAGATAAGGATAGCTATCATGTAGCTATTATTCATGGGCGGTGTACCAACCGCGTCTGCAACTGACAAGTCGGTGACATAAATACACAACGGTCACCCTGGCGTATCACGAGTGAAGCTCGATATCTCAACACTCCCCCTCAAGCTCAATCCCAATTCCTACACACCAAGCAGGTCTCTCAACTTGCGCAGCTTCTCTGCGCCCAATGCCTTCGTGAATATGTCAGCTACCTGATCCTCTGTGCTGACATAAACTAGATCAATAAGACCTAGTAAAACCCTCTCTCGCACATAGTGATAATGGACCTCAATGTGCTTTGTTCTAGCATGATAGACTGGGTTATTTGCCAAGTGTATACTACTCATGTTGTCACAATAAATGACAACTGGTCCATCTGTAGACTGATGCATATCATAAAGTAGCTTATGCAACCAAGCTACCTCACATGCAGCCATTGCTGCACCCCTGTACTCAGCCTCTGTGCTCGACAAGGCAACTATAGGCTGTTTCTTGCTACTCCAAGTGACTGCAGCACTCCCAAAAGAGAACACATATCCACTGGTAGATCGTCTATCAGAAATACTACCAGCCCAATCAGCATCAGTGTATCCATGCAACTGTATCTGAACCCCAGTCTCATAAAATAGTCCATACTACAATGTGGACTTCACATACCTGAGTATGCGTCTAGCTGCATCCAAATGTGGTTTCCTTGGAGCCTGCATAAACTGACTTGCCAATCCAACAGCATAGCTCAAATCTGGCCTGGTAATAGTCATATAAATCAAACTTCCTACTATGCGTCTGTACATAGTAGGGTCTTCTAGAAGCTCACCTGCATCTGTGCTCAGCTTCACATTCTGCTCCAAAGGAACTGAAATAGGCTTACAGCCTGTCATCCCATATTTGGACAGCATGTCCAATCCATACTGCCTCTGCAAGAGCTGTATCCCACTTGGTGATCTAATCACCTCAATGCCCAAGAAATAACGCAGCTCTCCCAAATCCTTCATCTCAAACTTCTGCTTCAATAGCATTTTCACATGAAGGATATCTTCATCACTGTCACCTGTCATAATCAAATCATCAACATAAATGACAAGTAGCATAATACCTTTCTCTGTTTTGCTCACATAAAGTGAGAAATCTGCCTTGGAAATCTGAAAGTCAATAGTGACAAGATGTTGTCCTATCTTGTCAGACCATGCTCTAGGTGCTTGCTTCAAGCCATACAAGGCTTTCTTCAACCTGCAAACAAACTCAGGATGAACAGCATGCACATAACCTGGTGGCTACTCCATATAGACCTCTTCTTGCAAATCACCATGCAAGAAGGCATTCTTTACATCCATCTGATGTAAAGACCATCCCTTTGATGCAGCCATAGCAATGACCGCTCTTACGGTTGCCATCCTTGCAACCGGACTGAATGTTTCTTCATAGTCAATACCATATGTTTGTGCATACCCCTTGACTACTAATCTTGCCTTGTATCTGTTCACAGAACCATCTGCATTGTGCTTCACCTTATAAACCCACTTACAGCCAATTGCATTTTTACCTTTAGGCAAAGGTACCAATTCCCATGTAGCATTAGCTTCCAAAGCATCCATTTCTTTATCCATGGCTTTCTCCCATTTTTCTTTTCCCATGGCTTCCTCAAAAGAAGTGGGTTCTGGTTCATGTATCACTTTGACCATATATGCATAGTGAATGGCTGTAAATCCATCATATTTCAGCCTATCCACAGGATACCTAGCTCTCGTAGACCTGCGCAAAGTAGGTTCACTCCCAGGTGCTCTCAAAACATCCCTGGTCTTCCTTACTCCAGGTGTAACAATAGAAGGAATACCCAACTCATCATCAATGCTCTGTTCTGAGCCACTGGATTCACCATCCACATAAGAGTGACCTGCATTCACATCAAACATGGGCTGATCAACCTTCTCTTTTCCTTTTCGTGATACCTGCATACCACTATCTGCATTACTTTGAGAAGATTCTCCTGATCTCAATCTGCCTGTCCATGGCGAAGAATGTGAACCACTACTAGAGGACGCTCCAGGTCCACTAATATTTTGTGACTGCTGCTGTGAATTTTGTGCAGCATTACTATTTTGTGCATCTACATCATCAATCACATTTACTGGTTTATACCAGCTACACATCTCATCAAAAACAACATCTCTGCTCACTGTAAACTTACGAGTAGAAGGGTTATAGCATCTATACCCTTTTTGCTGCAGAGAGTAACCAATAAAGATGCACTTCTCAGCTTTTGGATCCAACTTGGATCTCAACTCATCTGGCACATGTACATAGGCAATGCAACCAAAAATTTTCAAATGAGAAATATCTGGTTTCCTACCAGTATACCTCTCCTCTGGAGTCATTCCATGTATTGCTGCAGTGGGAGTCATGTTCATTATGTAGACTGCTGTAGCAATTGCTTCAGCCCAATAAAAATCTGGCAAGTCTTTTTCATTGAGCATGACACGAGATACCTCTCCAATATGCATGTTTTTCCTTTCTACAATTCCATTTTGTTGTGGGGTATAACTGCATGAATATTGCTGCTTTATGCCATGCTCCTGTAGGAACCTTGCAAACTCATTTGAGAGGTACTCTCCCCCTCCATCTGACCTTAGGCATTTTATCTGCAGGCCTGTTTCTTTTTCAACCATCGCTTTAAGAGTTTTGAAATGCCCAAAAACTTCACTTTTCTTTTTCATAAAATACACCCAAACTTTTCTGCTATAGTCATCAATAAAACTGACAAAATAATGACAGCCCCCAAGAGATGCAGCTTTAGTTGTCCACACATCAGAGTGGATTAATTCCAATGACTTCTTACTCTCTTAAACATGTCTAGGAAATGGTTTCCTTGCCTGTTTTCCAAATTGACAGGCTTCACATACCTTATGCATTTCTGCAACCTTGAATTTCGGCAAACCTGCAACAATGTTTTGGGCCTGCATTGATTTAAGTCGCTGTACATTAACATGACCAATGCGTTTATGCCATATATCAATATCTGCAACTACACCGGTCCCATGTGCAAACATTGCTGCACTCAATTCAGACATGTCTGCATCCAATGTAAACATTCTGCCCTTCTTCTTTCCTTTTGCTATCAAGCGACCTTTATTTTTCATATCCTCAACAAAGCATCCATGAGGATTAAATCTGACCTGCAAGCCCTGTTCAACCATTTGACCAATAGAAACCAGATTCTTAGTGATATTCGGGACATGAAATACATCGGATAGGTATTTCTTTTTCCCATCCTGCATAGACAAGGGAATTTTTCCAATCTGCACAATAGGATGTGCAGTATCATCACTAGTCTCCACAAATCCTGGTTTTTCCATTTTCCTTGCATCCTCCATCCATTCTGCATGACCTGTCATGTGGTTTGATGCACGTGAGTCAACATACCATACATCGTTGCTTTCTTCTGCACTTGTCACAGAATTATTCATGTGCTGCACCATAAACAGATGCTCATTTCTGTCATCACCCTGTCTACTAGAGGATGCATAATTTCCTTGTTGTAGTTTTCCATTCATGATGTCATTCTGCTTTTTATATCAGTCTTTATCCATATGACCCATTTTACCACAATAGTAGCATTCAACATTACTGTTTGCATTTTGGCCTCTTTGCCATCCACCACGACCTCTTTGGCTCCCCCTGCCTCTAGAGTTACCACGTCCTCCTCCATAGGACTGGTTTTCTTGAGTTTGCTGCATATTCTGATTTCTACCACGGCCTCCATATCGGCCTCATCTAGCTCTGCCTCTACCTCTTCCAGCATTTGAGTAGAAGACAGCTTCTTTTGAAGTTCCTCCTGAAGAAGATGCACCACCATTTCTTTGCTCCTCAGAAATTAGAAGAGCAATCAGCTCCTCAAAATCAGGAAATCTTTCACGAACTGAAATGGATGTCTGAAACTATGTATAATCCTTTCCTAGACCATTCAAGGTCATAGAAACTAAATCATCATCTTCCACTGGTGACCCAATGGAAGCAAGTGCATCTGCAATCTTCTTCACCTTCATGTGGTAGTCGTTGATGCTCATATTTTCTCTTTGCACATTGTGCAACTCTTGCTTGAGCTGCATTTTCCTGGCTTGCGTATTTGTGCTATACATTTTTGACAAAGTATCCCATGCCTCCTTTGGCATACTTGCATCCTGAATATGCACAATCATAGAGTCTGAAATGCTGATAGACAGCCAATACATAACTTTCCTGGCTCTCTCATGCCATGCTTTAAATGCATGCATTTGCTGTTGATTGGGAACATCAGGAAAAATTGGTTCTTCTTCATTTCCTGCAACAAATTCCCAATATCCTTTTCCCATAAGGAAATTCGTCATTCTAAACTTCCATGCTTGGAAGTTGTTCTTGTCAAGCTTTTCAGTGACAATCTGTGAAAGAGAATCAGATGCTATTACAGAAGACTGCAAAAAATTCTGTCACTGCAAAAACCACAGCTTCACCCTCACAAGGGAAAATCTGCAAAACTGGCGAAAGTGGTATTTGACCACACAGTCACTTCCTAGTGACGATTTTGCATCAACAGGCAACAGGGATGATTCTGTAACTCCCAATGTCTCTGCGCACAAGCATACAAAGCAATTTTTACAGTAACTTTTCACCGACCTGTAGAACAGTGGCTGCACAGCATAAAACTGGGCCTTTTCCTGAGTGCGTGCAGAAAACTTCCGCCTCCAAAACAGGCCCCGAAATGGCCTCAAATAAAAAAAACAAGGTCGCCAAGGGCTAAAGCCCTTTCCCGCAGCATATACTGCCCTCTTGCTTCACTGCGAAGGGCGTCTCAACCTGAGACAATGCACTCCTGCACTTTCCGGCTGTGCTACCTGTAGAGATCTGCTCCCGAAACAGAAAATGAAAGCAACACTGCTCCTCTTACCAGAACACCGCGAGCTTGGCTTGCTTTCTTAAGCTCCTTACCACGAACAAGGCTCTGATACCATGTCACGATTGTGGGAGAGAAGGAAGGAGTCTCGCTTGAAGCTTTCTTGCTTGCACAATGGGGGAAGACACACAAGGGTGGAGGCTGAAAACAGTTTTCCTCTTCTTAGTTGTGTAAGCCAAAAGAACTCTAGTACAAAGAAATAGAAGAACCCTATATATGGGTCTCAAACCAAACTCAACTAACTAAGGTGGCATACTAACTGAGCCACGAACTAGAGTAGATAAGGATAGCTATCATGTAGCTATTATTCATGGGCGGTGTACCAACCGCGTCTACAACTGACAAGTCGGTGACATAAATACACAACGGTCACCCTGGCGTATCACGAGTGGAGCTCGATATCTCAACACCACTTACATCCAATAGATTTCTTTCCCTTCGGCAATGATACTAGATCCCAAGTCTTATTGGCCTCTAATGCAGCCATCTCCTCATCCATAGTTGCATCCCAATGAGCATGACCAATAGCCTCCTCCAAACATGTGGGCTCAACATCCTCAATCACTTTCACCATATAAGCATAATGGTGAGCTACATAACCTTTAAAACTAAATCTATTAACAGGGTATCTCACCCTACTAGACCTGCGTACCACTGGATCACTCAATGGAGTCTTTGCATTGACGCGTGCTCTCTACACACCTGGGGTCCTCACTGAAGGAATGCCAAGCTCATCATCCAAGGTCTCAGAGCCACTAGAGTCTCCATCAAGAACTGCATCAATGCCATCTAACACTTTATTCTTTCCTTTATCTTTACCTGTAGTGCTAGTAGATGCACCTGAAGATGTAGAGCTACTCCTTAGTCTCCCAGGCCAAGGACTACCAGATGATGTCTCTGGTCCACTAAGAGTCCGTGATTCTTGCTTTTCAGCCTGCACATGAGTGTCATGATCATCATCATCATCCAATACATCACCACTAGATGTATACCAACTCCTCATTTCATCAAAGATGACATCCCTGCTCACTCTAAACTTACATGTGACAGGGTTATAACAATGATACCCTTTTTGCTCTAAAGAGTATCCAACAAAGACACACTTTTCAGCCTTTGAATCCAGTTTCTTCCGCAACTCATTTGGCACATGAACATATGCAATACAGCCAAACACTTTCAAGTGTGAGACATTATGCTTCTTACCTGTAAAACATTCTTCGGGGGTCATACCATGAACTGCAGCTGTGGGAGTTCTTTTCATAATATAAACAGTAGTATGAACACCCTCAGACCAAAAATGCTTAGGCATATTCTTTTCAACCACCATCAAGGCGCGTGCAACTTCTGCAATATGCATGTTTTTCCTTTCCGCAAACCCATTTCGCTGTGGGGTATATCTGTATGTAAACTGTCTCTTTATCCCATGAGACCTCAGAAAATCACTGAACTCATTCGAGAGGTACTCTCCTCCTCCATCTGACCTCAAGCACTTTACTTTCAATCATGTTTATCTTTCAACTGTAGCCTTGAAAGTTTTAAAGTGCTCAAACGCTTCACTCTTTTCCTTCATAAAATATACCCACAACTTTCTAGAACAATCATCAATGAATGTGACAAAGTATGAACTACCAAGAGATACATTTTGTGTAGGCCCCCAAATATCTGTATGCACAACATCAAGGATATTTCTGCTTACATCTCTGTCATGTGAAAAGGGTTGTCTTGCTTGCTTACCAAACTGACATGCTTCGCATACCTTATGAAATTCTGCAATTCTAAATGTAGGCAAACCTATAACCAACCCTTTGGACTGCATTAATTTCAACCTTTGTACATTTGCATGTCCAATGCGTTTGTGCCAAATTTCAATATCTGCAACAACACCTTTTTCTTTAGCATACATAGCAACATTCATAGTAGGAATTCTAGCATCCAAAGTAAACATACATCCAACTCTACTTCCCTTTGCAACCAACCTGCACTTGTCATTGAAGTCTTCTACAAAGCAGCCCTTTGCATTAAATCTAACTTGTAGCCCTTGCTCTACCATCTGATTGACTGACACCAAGTTCTTTGTAGTAGATGGCACATGTAATACATCTGAAAGACTCTTTGTCTTACCATCATGCAAGGACAAGGGAACTTTTCCAATGTGTGAAATTGGGTGGCATGAATCATCACCTGTCTGCACATAACCTGTATTTTGCAAATCATGCATGTCTCCAAACCATTCTGCATGGCTGGTCATATGATTGGATGCACATGAATCAACATATCAAACATCATCATGTGTTCCCTTTCCTATAACAGCATTCAGCATATGCTCCGTAACAAACAAACGTTCATTTTTGTCTTCATTCTGTCGTCGTGAAGACGATGCATAGTTTCCTTGCTGCAAATTACCACTGTGAATATCATCTTTCTTAGCATAACATTGGGCTGCAATATGACCTGTTTTACCACAGTAGTGACACACAATACCAGAGTTGTTAGAACCTCTATTCTACCATCCGCCTCTTCCTCTAAAGCTCCCCCTGCCTCTAAAGTTACTAGGACATCCTGAAACCTACATATCGCCAAATTGCTGATTCAACCTGTTTTGCTGGTTGTCACTACAACGTCCTGTACCATGGCCTCTTGAAGAGGACCTGCCACTTCCCCTTCCTGAATTGGAGTAGAAAGCTTGGACTTGTTCACCACTTTTTTCAAATGTCTCACTCTTCATGTTGATCTCTTCAGTGATCATAAGGGAGACCAACTCATCGAAATCTGGAAATGGCTTTCTGACATATACGGAAGTTACAAAAGACTTCCAAGCCTTTTCAATGTTAAGTCCACCCAAGATAGACAACACCAAATCATCATCATCGGGCATTGCATCAATCGCTGCCAAGGCATTTACAATGCTCCTTACCTTCAGCATAGTCATTGATAGATATCTTCCCTTTCTTTAATGTATTCAACTCTTGCTTGAATTGAATCTTTCATGCCTTTGTATTTATGGAAAACATACTTTCAAGTATGGCCCAAGCTGCATATGAATTCTTTGCATTTCTAATATGTCCCAGCATATTATTGTCAATTACTGCAGACAGCCAATACATGACCTTTTGTCTTTTGCATTCCATTCCTTCTGTGCCTTCGTCTCTTCTGCAATTGGAGGATCACTCACCTCCAGCTCCTTTTCTTCACCTGAAACAAACTCGTAGAGACCTTTTCCAATAAAGAAGTTCATGACACGGAACTTCCATGAAGGGTAGTTGTTCTTGTTGAGCTTCTCAATGATGGGGTTTCCACTGTTCTCTACCATTATCACAAAACTAATACCAAACAACAAGCAAATATTTTGCAACCCTCAACCTGTAGTGCGCAGCAATACACCAGACAGCCTTTTTCACTGTCTGCTCAACAATACATGCAATCTACAACTAGTTTGCTAATAAACCTTGTGTTTATTTACTGGTAAACACCTTTGAACTTATAGATCTAAAATCTGTAACCTGTGCACCTGTATATAGTAGACACAGCTGAAATTGCAGGGTATCTCGTACTGTTGTCCGCAACCTTGCGAGTCTAAAATGGGGCGTGAAATGAAGGGCTTATCTACAGAATACACAGTGCTCTTCGCACACACCAAATCTCACTGCAATCTGAGATTTTTGCTCTGCCCTGCTTCCGGTGTCTCCACAGGCACTGTCCAAGAGAAGAATAGAGAATGGGAGAGCTTCTTACCCGTTTCTTGCTTGCTCAAATCCTTGGCTCCTCTCCTTTGCTTTAGCCTTCAAAACCAGCCTCAATCAGTGGTGTAGCTCTGATACCATATCAAAAATTGCGTGGTGGGAGGACTTGCTCAAGATGCTGTGCCGAACACACACAAAATGCACAAGGAGAAGCTCACTCAAGAGACAAGAAGAGAGATGGAGGCCAAAAAATTTTCTTGCTGATTTCTTCTTCTTCTTCCACACCCTTTACAATGTACACAAAGTATAGATAAGATACAACATAAAGGAAAGTGGTCTACTAAGTCAAACAATGCATAACCGACTACACTAGTCGACTGGCGCTATAACTATGCCAGCTGTAAATAGGTGTAACAACCTGAATATAATAAGTAATGAGTCAGTGGACATGTGAGAGTCATAATCACCACCGACATGCTAAGTGTAGACATGTGGACCCATCTAACCAGGCGGTCCATCATTCATGTCCGCATGTGTTGAGCTTGTCATCTCAACAACAACATCCTCTCATCTAGTATCAATATTACAGAGAAAAAACTAATAGAATTGAAGATGAGCAAAGCACAACATTGAGAGTATCTCTAGCTTTAGCTATGACAATATTAAATTATTGCTTTATAATTGCAACACAAAGATTGTGTCATATCCCAAGGTGTAATATCCTAAACCCCACTTGTAAGTGGGGTCTAGAAAGGAAAATAAAAGAATGTAATAAGCTTAGTAATAATTTTTCGAACTAAAACTTATAAAAGCTTTTTTATTCTCTCTTCCCATCATTTTGCACTACCACTCCACTTCAATATCATCGTCATCAATATGGTCCCCCCATTTTGTAATCATTGCCATCATCATTGTTATCCTCGTCTTCTTAAGGAAGAGATAGGGAATGTAGAGGCGATCAACCACCAAGACCCATGGATCACTAATTGTTCAAGCATTTCAAGACAAGCACTAATGGCTACCTCTCACATAACCGATGTGCTATCCATCTCTACGAGTATAGTGAGCCTACCTCCATGCCTGATCGAGTTGCCTCCTCTCTCGAGCACTCCAATAGCTCCACGATCCAAGTGCAAGCTTCAAGCAAGCTCCATCCTCAAGCTCCACGCTCCCAACTCCATTTCTGCGAGCAAGAGAAGAGCAAAAAAGGAAAGAGAATAAGAGAGGAGAAGATGGAGAGCTTCTCCACCATGGTTCCTCACCCTCACACATGTTAGATATGATCAATGCCCCACCCTCATTAGGTGCTACCAATGATCCATAGTGCTCAAAGTTGTAAGGCCCCCATTATGAGGAGAAGCCAAATGTGAGCCCGGACATTGGTTGAGTCCTGACTTGTATATCAGATGAGGTCTATGTGACCGGATGGCAAAAAGGTGACTGTTGTGGATCTAATCTTTGGGTTAGACAGAGTGTTTAAGCTGGTAGCAACTCGAGGCACATTGCATTGAGTTGCGTGGTAAGGGAGTTAAAAGGGGCCCCTATTGTGGAGTCCGGGGGCTGCGGAAGCGGCCCTTGGCTGGGGGGTCCCAGGGGGGCCAACGGCCCCCCTGGCGGGGGTCCGGGGGCAGCGCCCCCGGCCCGATGGTAAAGGGAATATTCCCTGGAATATTCCCTGGCCGACTAGTGGAGGCTCATATGGTAGGTCGGTCAGCAGGCCGACCTAACGACCTTCGCGGGCTATAAAAGCTAAACCCCTTCACAGCCATCTAACACTCATCTTTCACCGAGTCCGAGTTGTTGTTCCAGCTAGCCTTAAGCTCTTCACCTATCTTCTGTCTAGATCGCCATCTAAGCTTCACATAATGGAAGCGCACGGGTGGACAGAGCCATCTTTGTATCAGTTGTTTGAAGTTAAAGAAGTTACTGATTCTCCTTTTATCTGTTGTGTACACTCTATCTCTTTCTCAGATTCTGTTCGCTGCGCCGTGTAATATTTTACATGGTATCAGAGCCCAGGGGGCTCTAGAGATCGGAGAGCGTGCAAGAGGAAAAGGCTTTAACAGCAAAGAGAAACGATGTCAACTCCGGGAAGCAGTTCTGGCGCATCATGAAGCGGTGCAGGAGGTGGTGCTGCTGTACCGGCTATTCAAACATTGAGGATTCATCCACCAACCTTCAGCGAAGGCAAGTTAGATGGTACAAACTACACCTTGTGGAAGTTCAAAATTACAACTATCCTTGATTCTTATGAGCTTCTGGAGACTGTGCTGGGGACTGATGCAGAACCACAGCCTACCCCCGACCCATCAAATCCTAGTGTGATGATTCCTCCGAATGCAGATCTTCTACGAGCTTGGAAATGAAGGAATGCAGATGCATTGTGTGCCTTAGTTACAAGCTGTTCTGACAGTGTTTTGACTCTGATTCAGCATACAACCAAAGCGTCAGATGCTTGGAATGTACTAAGGAGTCAGTATGAAACACGAAACCAAACAAGGATTCAAAACTTGGAGAATCAACTAGCAGTGGAGAAGTTTGCTGAAGGAGAGACGGTTGAAGCATTCATCACTCGGATTAAGAATCTGTGCGACCAGATGGCTGGCGCTGGGATACAAAAGACTAGTGAAGAGCTAGCTCGGAGGTGTCTTCGGATTTGTCCACAAAAGTTTGATGGACTAGTAACTGCCCTTAATACTCAGGTGAGACCTCAAGCTTTGACTTTTGAGGAGTTTTGTGCATTATTAATGGAGGAGGAGTTGAGGCTGAAAGCCCGAGAAGGAAGCAACAATGGAGATGCTGCATTCTCTGCCAATGCAAAAGGCAAAGGTGTTTCCTCCACCAAAAATGATGGTGACAGAAAGAAGAAGGGCGGCAAGAAGAAGTTTCAAGGAGAGTGCTTCTACTGTAAGAAGAAAGGACATGCAATTGCAGATTGTCATGTCAAGAAGGCAGATGAAAAGAATGGTACCCTTAAAAGTAAAGGGAAAGAGACAGCCAATATGGCTGAAGCAGAGTTGGAATTATTCATGGCGACCATTGAGGAAGTGTGCTCCTCGACGCAAGAAGAATCTACCACTGACTCTTGGGTGTTGGATAGTGGGGCCTCCCGTCACATGACCAACAAGAAAGGTCTATACAGTTCTATGCAGCCTCTACAAGAATCCATCACTGTGACGGTTGGAAATGATGCTAAATGCCCTACTGCGGGCACAGGTACTATTTCTTTTGTTGCTGCAAATAGTGAAGTCAAAAAGCTTTCAAATGTGTTGTATGTTTCCGAAATCAGGAGAAATCTCTTATCAGTTGCTGCCATAACTGATCTTGGTCATGAAGTGAGGTTCAAGAAGACAAGTGCAGAAATTATTGATAGTGCTGGCACAATTGTTGGCAAAGGAGAAAGAAGGAACAACTTGTATGAGCTAAGTGCTCTTACAGCCACCGCTGGAGTGGGCACAAGTAAGCTTTGGCATGAAAGGTTTGGACACATCGGATTTGCAATATTGAAGGAGATGCAAAAGCAAGGTATGGTTGCTCACCTACCTACAATAACTAAATTGAAGGAACCATGTGAAGCTTGTATGATGGGCAAGCAACAAAGAAAGGCATTTCCACAAGAAAGCAAGAATAGAGCACAGGCTTCTCTAGAGTTGGTGCATGCTGACTTGTGTGGTAAGATGCCTACACAGGCCTTGGGGGGATCTTCTTATTTTTTGTTGATTGTCGACGACTACAGTAGGAAGATGTGGGTGTACTTCCTTCGTGATAAGGCTCAAGCTTTTGGTAAATTTAAAGAATGGCTAATACTTGTTGAGAATGAAACATGGAAAAGTGTGAAGAAATTTAGAACAGATGGTGGTGGTGAGTTCAACTCAAAAGAGTTTGAAGGCTTTTGCAAGAGCAAAGGGATCAAGCGTCAATTGACGATGCCTCACACACCTCAGCAGAATGGTGTTGTGGAATGCAGGAATCGTACCATTGTGGAGATGGCAAGATGCATGCTAAAAGGCAAGGGATTGCCTAACCATTTTTGGGCTGAAGCTGTTAATACTGCAGTCTACATTCTAAATCGGAGCTACACAAAGGCTCTCAAGGGAAAAACACCTCATGAGGCTTACACTGGTAAGAAACCATCTGTTTCACATTTCAGAATTTTTGGATGTGAATGTTATGCACATGTTCCAGATGAGAAGAGAAACAAGTTACAACCAAAAAGCAGAAAATGTATCTTCTTGGGTTATAGTGATGCGCAGAAGGCTTATAAGTTATATGACCAAGAGGCAAAGAAGATCATCGCGAGTCATGATGTGGTGTTCAAGGAGGAGCCGCATATAGTGGAGGAGGAGAAGGCAAGTTCTTCCACTTTATCATCAAGCGAAGAAGTAGTCCACTATGAACTTGTCCCGAGAGCTATCCCTATCCTTAAGGAGGAGGAAGCATCATCTTCAGATGATGAGGAAAAAGTTCACCAACCTGACATCACCCCACCAGAAAAGCCATTGCCGCGCTGGGTGAAGCAGCTCTATGACCACAATAATCCTATGCCTGCATCTGTTGAGGAGAAGGCAGACGGACCAAGGAGGTCTCAGAGAATAGAGAAGCAAAGGAGGGCTTCTGCTCACATAGTCAATATGGCCTTGATGGTTGAGATTATGAGAGAAGTAAAGGAGCCAACTGACTTAGAAGAAGCACTTGCAGATCCATCATGGAAGGCTGCTATGCAGGCAGAGTATGACAGCATAATGAAGAATGACACTTGGGAGCTAGTGGATCGACCAGCAAAGCGGAAGGTTATTGGCACCAAGTGGATCTGGAAGGTAAAGTACAAGGCTGATGGTACCTTAGAAAAGTACAAAGCTAGACTGGTTGCCCAAGGATTTTCACAAGTTGAAGGGTTTGATTTTCAAGAGTCATTTGCCCCAACTGCCAGAATGACCACTATTCGCACGGTACTTGCAGTGGCTGCCCATAAGAAGTGGCCAGTGTACCAAATGGATGTTAAGTCAGCGTTCTTAAATGGTGACCTCAAGGAGGAGGTGTACGTGGCTCAGCCACCAGGGTTTGAGGCCCCCCATTCTGAGAACAAAGTGTGTAAACTAAAGAAGGCATTGTATGGGCTAAAACAAGCCCCCAGAGCATGGTACCAGCGGATAGATAGGTTCTTTTTAAACCTAAACTTCAAAAGATGTGCCTCAGATGCTAACTTGTATGTTTATAGGGATGGTAAAAAGTCTGTAGTGATTGTCCTATATGTGGACGACCTTCTTATTACAGGTGACTATGAAGATATGATCAACCAAACTCGAAAGGCTTTGAGTTCTGAGTTTGAAATGACAGACTTGGGCTTGCTACACTATTGTTTGGGGATTGAAGTCTGGCAAGAGCCAGGAAAGATCTTCATCTCTCAGAAGAAGTATGCATGGGGGATCTTGAAGGCATTTGGCATGACCGAGTGCAAGGAGATAGCTACACCTATGGAGGTGAATGCAAAGTTATCCGTCGAGGATACATCAGCATTAGCAGACATTGGGAGGTATAGGAGGTTGGTCGGCAGTCTAATCTACTTGTGTAACACCAGACCAGATATCAGTTTTGCTGTTGGTGTTTTGAGCAGGTTCTCAAACAAACCTCATGAGAGTCATTGGAAGGCTGGGATGCGGGTGCTCAGATACTTGAAGAAAACTCTTGACTATGGTATCACATACAATTTTAGAACTTCTCTTGTGGGGAATTGTGACTCAGATTGGGCAGGAGACATTGATTCCAGGAAGTCAGTTTCTGGTTATTGTTTCTCTTTGGGTTCAGGAATTTTCTCTTGGATTAGTAAGAAGCAACCAACAGTGGCATTGTCTTCTACCGAAGCAGAGTACAAGGCAGCTTGTTTTGCTGCATGTGAGGCCATATGGTTGAGAAGGATTCTATGGCATATGGGAGTGCAGGATGAAGAACCAACTGTGCTGAGATGTGACAATTAGAGTTGCATCGCCATTGCCAAAAATCCAGTGTTTCATGCACGCACCAAACATATAGAGATCCAGTATCACTATGTGCGTGATTTGATGGAGGATGGGATAGTGGAATTGGTCTACTGTCCAACAGAGGAGAATGGAGCAGATATCTTCACCAAAGCACTTACGAAGGATCTGCTTCAAGTTCATCTTCAAAGACTCGGCATTGGGCCGAGGAGATAGTTCACCTATGGGTGGACATTGAGGGGGGGTGTTAGATATGATCAATGCCCCACCCTCATTAGGTGCTACCAATGATCCATGGTGCTCAAAGTTGTAAGGCCCCCATTATGAGGAGAAGCCAAATGTGAGCCCGGACATTGGTTGAGTCCTGACTTGTATATCAGATGAGGTCTATGTGACCGGATGGCAAAAAGGTGACTGTTGTGGGTCTAATCTTTGGGTTAGACAGAGTGGTTAAGCTGGTAGCAACTCGAGGCACATTGCATTGAGTTGCGTGGTAAGGGAGTTAAAAGGGGCCCCTATTGTGGAGTCCGGGGGCTGTGGAAGCGGCCCTTGGCTGGGGGGTCCCAGGGGGGCCAGCGGCCCCCCTGGCGGGGGTCCGAGGGCAGTGCCCCCGGCCCGATGGTAAAGGGAATATTCCCTGGAATATTCCCTGGCCGACTAGTGGAGGCTCATATGGTAGGTCGGTCAGCAGGCCGACCTAACAACCTTCGCGGGCTATAAAAGCTAAACCCCTTCGCAGCCATCTAACACTCATCTTTCACCTAGTCAGAGTTGTTGTTCCAGCTAGCCTTAAGCTCTTCACCTATCTTCTGTCTAGATCGCCATCTAAGCTTCACATAGTGGAAGCGCACGGGTGGATAGAGCCATCTTTGTATCAATTGTTTGAAGTTAAAGAAGTTACTGATTCTCCTCTTATCTGTTGTGTACTCTCTATCTCTTTCTCAGATTCTGTTCGCTGCGCCGTGTAATATTTTACAACACACTCACTCCCTCACACTCTCACACTTCCTCTCTCAAGCACAATCTCAAACAAGCAAGAAGAAGAAGAAGAAGAAGAAGAGCTATTTATAGCCACATACAAGAATAAGCTTCTCATTCACTTTTCAACTTTATATACAAAGCCCTAAATCCCTTTCGGGCGGTCATCCCTTTATCCCCTTTTATACATGGCTGATCGAGGCCCTTTTTTTCATTGTCCTCCTATCTTCTTAGCTTCCTTCCTACCACCCATCTACCTTTACAATTTTCATAGGTGAGAGCCTGGCGCTCTTAAAATAAATCATGGTGCGCCTTGCACTCTTTTACTGAAGTATTGACTTGCGCATTTTCTTGTGCGTCTCTCTCCTTGATTTAAGACTTTTTTGCACTTCTTGTGTTTTCATATTTTCTTGGCGCGCCTTTGTCTTCCGTTTCACTTTTGCCTTGGCCTTACCTTTTGCTTTAGATTTTCCAGATTTTGCACCTTGTTCGTCAGAGGGTTAATATTACCCCCTCCTAGACAAGTGCCAATCCCATGGTGCTCACCATCATAGGAAACAGGCTTTCGCATGCACTGAAGACATGGGTGGTAGGGACATCTATGGTTTTCCGTGGAGGAGTTTTGGTGGTGGTGCAGATGAAAGTCATTGGGGCACGTTTTTGGCTTGGTTGGGTGGTGGTAGGGTTGTTGGAGTTGGTGATAGCACTGTATTTTGTTGGGAATTGCATTGATGGCTGGCAAGGTATTGGTTTTTGGGGATTCTACACATGACGATTCTTTGGTGGGCTTGCATGATGATAAAGGGCAAGAGTTCAAAATTGAGTGCTGATGAAGAGCTGACGGTACTTTCATTGGAGTCTTCACTACCTGCAATTGAAAACCTCTCATATGGTCTCTCCCTAGGGGTTAGTGCTAGTCTTCTTATCGTGCACAAGACGTAGTTTGATTAGTTTGGGAGACAGGTCAAACTCTAAGCAAGCTAAGAGTATTTTCTTGCACTTTAGGACCCAAACTGTGTATAGATTGTGGTGCAGATATTATGTGGATGCACATGTATACTTAGATATTACATAGTTAGAAGACTATTGGATTGGTTCTCCAAGGGTCAAAGCACTTCATTGAATGTTAGAGTTAATCGTAGTTCATTGGCCTCTCATCAAAGATGGGTTGCATGCGTTCATGTAGGAGCTTGTCATAGTGCTCATTAAGATATTCTTGCTCTTCCTAGGATAGAGGATATGGCAAGTATTCCTCAAGCTGCTCCCTAGGGAATGTGCCCATGTCTATAGGGACGTAGACATATACGAATAGTTTGAGTTTAGCATCCAGCTCAACCAAGCACTCTACGACACTTCTACATTCTAGGAAGGCTTGCTCAGTTGCTATCTCATGCAAAATTTTGGGGGTTTCCCTAGGCTTTAGCATAACTGGGGGACTTGGGCCTAGATGAGCAAGATTGGTCAATGCTAGGATTTCTTATGTCCTCGAGGTTTTCATGTTTCTCTTGAGCCTTTGTTGCTATTGTGTCATGGTTCTCCTCGAATGTGACTAGTATAGTTTTGTCAACCTGTTGTGACAGTGTTGTATCCACTCATGATTGGTCAATGCAAGTTCTATTTTCAGTGGATTGAGTGTTGCAAGCAACCGTTGATGGTAATGGTTGCTTTGACTTATTAGAACACACAGATGTATCTGAGGTTTCACTGCTATTAGGAGATATGGAAATGGGTTCATTCATGGGTGGACTCACTACTTTATTCCTTAGCTCTTCAGCACTCTTGGTCTCAATCTTCTTGGCATCTACAACCACTTGCAACTACCATTGTTTTCATTGTTTTCTCCTATTTTTCTTGGGAAATTGAGGTGTACCCTTTAAAGATTCAAGACCCTGAACTAGGTCAGTCGACTGTTGATGTGCTTGGTTGGGCCTCATCATTCTCTATTTTTGGTGTGCCCTCATGGGACATAGCCGCGGCCTACTGGACAACCTCGCTAGGTTGTGAGGGTTAAATTGCCTCTCTTTTTGGAGAGTCTGGCTCTTTAGCTAATTATCTTGCGTTTAGCCCCTCGTCCAATTGCATTGGAAGTTGCTCTTGGTCAAGCATTTGCTTTAGACTCTTGTCCTTATCCATTGGAGCATGCCTCCATTGCTTCTTATCAGAGTGAGTGTTGTGTTTAGAGTTATTTTTCTCTTGCTCTGGAGGTTCAGGTGACTCTAGTGTAGAACCAAGAGACGGTTTAGAGTTCCTATCATGTAGGATTGGACAAAACCAGCTGAAGAAGTCAGGGTTATATTGATGGGAAGCATAGAGATCTAGGATTGCAAGGTCTTGAGTGAGGCAAAAGACATACACACTAACATCAAGAACCATGCTCCCTACTCCTAGCCTGCTAGCCACGTGTAGATCTTCTTCTAGAAGTAGTTTATCATACAAGGGATGTTTTTAGATAGTGGCTGAAAGCTGGACCTCATGGATCACTTCCAACACTTGTAATGAGGTTAGGAAAACATACGTGGGATCATGCATTGATTTCCAAAGGGCTTTCCTTTGCTCAGTGAGTGTCATTAGTCGGTGGCTAATTTTGTCTGCCAAACTTTGATTAGAGTATCATTTTTGCACAAAGTCACCTTGTCCTTTCCCTTTTCATTTGATTGCTTTGAGCTTTTCCTTGTTTGTCACACATTGAGCAGTATAGAGTGAGGGTATCAAGTGCAATTCTCTAGCTGTGGCTTTTGGGATGTCCTTTACGACTTCTTTAGTGACAGCTACATAGCAGGAGCAAACATGTTGTTGCTCATCCCAAGTCAGGGGTTCGACTATGAGCTTTGTGTGCTCTGGTATTGGCCTTCCGATATCCACATGGATGCACACACGTGTGATGGCTGTCAGCTTGTGATCAAGCTTCATCATGCACTTCATCGCTGGTTCATTGGTTAGATGCACCATCTCCTTGGCCAAATCTTTGAGACATTTCTCCTCAATCTTAGGCTTTAGGTGCTTCAGTAGTACTAGAGGTGTCAAGGATGTTGGTTGCGACACCTCTTCCATAGGTGAATTGCTAAGGACACGTTTCGCAAGAAGCATCGTCACGGCCAAAGACTATGACTGTTGTGATTCTTGATTGGAAGTAGTAGTAGCTAGTTCAATGGACTAGCTACTGTTAGTAGATTGTGGTATCAAGTCCTTAAGCAAATTAGAAGTGGCCGTGTCTTTTGTTTCCCTTTGTGGATTTACTTGTGCAGATTGAGCATCAATTGAGCTAGTCACAATGGATTGCATAGGCATATCCTTAAGCTGAGAGCTAAGGGTGGTGTCATGTCCCGCATCTTGGACATTTGGAAGCTTAGACGGAGATAGAGATTGGGATTGAGCAGTTGCACTTGACGAATGTTGTTGTGCTTCATGTATCCGTTTAGAGAAAGAGGGTGTAGGAGGGATGACCAACATGCCCAAGCAATCATAATGCTAAACTTAGATGAGTCCTTGATTCATCATGTTGATCAACTAAACACTGCTAAAGAAAAATGGGATAAGCTTGAAAAGCTCTATGGAGCCACTAGTAAAAATACTAAAATCTTTCTTAAAATGGAATTCTTTAGCTTAGAATATAAATCAGAAGAAGATTTGGGAAAATTCATCTCTCACATGAAGGGACTTATGGCACAACTTGCCTCTGTACAAGCTCCAATACATGAAGAAGATGCTATTGCTATTCTCCTAAAAGTTGTAAAACAGGTGTTTCCTACTCTTGTAACCACTCTCACCAACATTCCAGATCCTACATTGGCAAGTACCATTCAATCCTGTTTGGATTAAGAAAAGAGGAACCACAAAGAAAGCAGCAATAGTCAAGCATCTTCAACTTCCCCTGATCAAGTATTGGTACATACAACTCTCACTAGATGTTCTTTCTATAAGAAAAAAGGACATCTTGTAAACAATTGTTGGAAGAAGTATCCCGAGAAAATGAAATGTAACAAAGGCAAGAAGACAGGGCATATGACTAGTAAATGCCCCAACACTCCTGATATACCCAAAGAATTGGTGGTCAACTATGCCTCCAATCCATTTGAAGATTGATTGTTTTGACTCTTTAAATCATCTACCTAAAACATTCTTGTAAGCCTGATTTATAAAGGCATCCTGGGAAAGGGGATTTTATTTTTGCGGGCTTTCATTTTCATTATTTTCTAATCAATCTCTTTTTTTCGAGCTTTTTCGTGCAACATATCCATTCTGCATATAAATAGTCTTACTTAAGGAGTATGACACGTTGCATTTACATGAACACACATCAAGAAAACAAAACCAACGGAAAACTAGTAAAATATATTCATGTCAAATAGTCGCAAGGTACACTCTTCCTAAAAACAAATCAAAGATCCCAATGCATGTAATCTCTTAGACAAAATCGAGCATAGTCACATGACGAAGTGTATAATAAACATATAAAAGTAGTAAAAAAATGAAATGTCTAGAGTCTCTCGAAAAAAAAAACACACTCTCTCTTAGCATGGTACCGGTCCACACACTATGGTGGACAAACACTCCCCATAGAGCACATCATCTATTTCTAGACACATGCAATGTCTCATCTCCTCTACACTGGCCCGCGTCAAACCACCACACCCCGCAAACACATCCAAAACATAGTCGTAGCGTTTCGTAAATGTAGCTAGTAACCACCTAACCATATCACCAATCACAGATCACCAATCAAGATACAGAATCTTTGCGGCCATGCAAGTAGAAACAATGAAAATACCATACAAGGTAACCTGAGAGAAAAAACATGCAAGATTACTTACCGAAAGAAAAGATGAGACCTCTCTGCTCCGCCTTTGACAATGACACCATCAACGTCCATGGGAAAGACACAATCATCCATCATGTAGCTACGATACGCTGGAAACAATCTCTCTGAAATCTTCTCCCCAGCCTCTCTGTCGTAGCAAGGCACAACATGACCAGCACGATGCCAAAGACACACAGTAAGATCAAGTATCTATTCATGAGTGGAAATAGAATAAGTGATCCATGTTTTTATGTAAAGCATGTAACACAAACTTTATTTAGAACATACAACCATACATTCAATGTATCCAACTTTGTTATCTTACCGCCTCTCTAGTAACGGGATGTCGATAAGCCTTGGAGTCACACATGAGTGTCCAAGTGCGGTGAAGCACAAGCCCCACTCTTGCCGCATCCGTAATAAACTCACCTATATGCTCTGCTAAGCACATAGTGACTAAGAATCTCTGGTCAGCCAAATACTCGCGAGCAAGGTCCATACAACCCATAACTAGACCCTTTGAGAACATGTTCCACTTAGGAATAGTCATGCCCTCTACAAACAACATTGGCATTATGATATATGAGAAGTGAGTTTGATGTAAACCTTGTGTGATAGAAAGCATAACTTACCCAATGGGATGGGACCTAGAGCATCCACAAGCAAGCTTGTAGGAAAATCCGCAAATATCAATCGAGCCACCTCTTGACATGGAACTCCATCTTTGCTATAAAGATGCATCTTTTGTGTTGCAAAAAACTTGTTGATGCTATACACAAAACAACATAGTCATTAATGCAAAGTAAACGATGATGCAATGCTATATGCAACATGTAAATTGATGTTCTTGCAATATGTAGTTGTCATGTCTACCTATCAAGGGCAAATCTATCAATTTGGATCACATCCACTAATAGAGCATCGACATATGTTTGATACTGGAACCCTGCAACAATTATTTCAAAGTAATTTATTTTTAATAATCATACACGAATTTCAAGTTAATATAAGACTTCTCACCTACTAAACGGGTCATAGGTCGCCTCTCCCAATTCTCTCGACCAAGAGATGAATTTGCAACAAAGGAGGTGGTGGGCGCCATAGAGGAATTTGGCACATTTTTTCTCCCTAGATTACCTTGAGTACCTTGGGTGGCACCTTTGGTAGCCTTGGTTGCTTGCTCCTCTACAGTGGTGGGTGCGGTAAGCGGTTCATGAGTATCAACTCCCTCCTTGAATCCTACATAGTATCATTCACCCTTAGATTCCCATGCATGAGCACAAAAACTATTGCTACAAAAGCGACAAGATGTTTACATAGATTGAAGTACTTACTCTCATGCAGATCTTTCTCTTGCTTAGGGATAACCCCCACAGGGTAATCCAGCCACCAAGGGCAAACACTTGCCTCCCATGCCGTCAATTTTCTCTCACGTAATGATGGAGAATACATAGTGTTCTCATCATGAACATCAATCCACTCTCTTGTGAATTGTGGAGCTGCATCCAGCCTCTTCTCTTCTACACATTGTAGTATCCAGCTGCAACATTCTTGCCAATTACGCAAGCAAATGCATGCAATCTAATATGAAAATCAGGCACACAATCTAATATGAAAATTCATGCTAACCTATAAATCACACGTTTGGCTGAAAACGTAAGCTTTGGCATCTTCTCTGCAACATCTGAAGATTTCACTCCATCCAAGAGGTGTACAAAAGCCTACACAAGTTTCACAAGCGCTTAACATTAGCACATATACATTTTAAAAAAGAACTTAAGAAAGCAATATGAGTGCACTGCATTGAGTCAACCTACATGACATGATTCTTCATGTTAAGCTTAAAGAACTCCTCAAATGAATCTGGTAGCTGTGGACCTTCTACTTGTATCCTATCAATCTGAAGTAGTGCCTCCGAATGCAAGTGAGCCCAATATGTCTCTTTCTTCATGTAAACCCGAAAGAGCTTATAATCACCAAAATGCGAGTATTGGGGGTCTTTGGCCTTTGTGAGACTCATAAGATGCAACAATATTTTTTTCCTGTGATGCACAACAATATACGCAAATAGAAAGCATTGAAGAAAAAAGCATCACATACACACACCTTGCGTTATATATACAAATTACCTTTCCGCAGGGATTTTTGAGCTTGTGAGACAATACAGCTTGTCTCTTGTGATCTTGAGCATGCTTGCATCATCCCACTTTAGCCCAAATAAAAACTTAAAGAACTCATCACCATTTTGGGGATTAGCAATGGATAGGTATTTGTAACCCCTATCCTTAAGGTGCTCCTCTTCCACCCTTGTAGCCTTCTCCAAACGTTTCTTCCTCTCTACCTCATCTAGACCAAGAGCCTCAAGCTTAGCAGTTTCTTTTGAGATGAAGACATGAAATTCATCCTATCATTCCAAAAAAAAAACTAAATTAGAGATAGAAAAGCACATCTCATACAAGTGAGCCATAGAAAGAAAATCACCTTCCATACAAGCTGAGATATTAAACCGCAAGGAGAGTTATACCATGGAGCAACACCATGATAATACCTTGCCTCTATACTCATCTCAACCTCAGCCCACTTCCTCATGGCCGGACTCAATCTATCCAGAATGGAGTCTTTGTTTGCAATACCAAAATTTTGAAACATATACACCTCATGCGCAATATTTGGAGTAACATGAGCTCTGGAAATACTATTGAAAACAAACAAAAGCATAATATGAGAATGTAAGTATAACATATTACAAAGAGGAGCATAGTTAAAGGAAGAAGACTTACGCGTTGGTGGTGTCTAGTGCGAGTAGTAGCTCTGCTTCCTTCGCCTTTGGCACCTCAATGAATTGGCACCGTACACTAACATGGTAGTGAGCACAGTCGGAGTACTCTGTAATTGAAAACCAACAAACATAAGAATGGTATACAAACATTCAATACTTGCATGTATAGTGGACAACTTACTTTCTTTGATGCGTTTCCACCACGTTTTAAGCCTGTGGTTTCCATCCCAAACCAAGAACTTTTTACCCTTAAGGTCTTGCCACTCTCTTCCAAGAGCCCTCTCAAAATCCTCATTTCTTTGACACCATATTGGACCCCATTCATCTAGATTGCTGGCTGTCACAGACATGGTCTCCCCTCTCGGACCTTCAACTGACACAAGGAAGTGTCCCATAGTCTCAAGATAACCAGTGGAATCAAAGGAAAGAATCAACCACTGGGCATCATCCGTAGCAAATCTGACTGCCTCATGAGCCACTAATCTGCAAAGAGGCACAAGAGGAGGCAACGTCCTCTTTTTTATATAAAATTGACTCAGCACATCCTTCATTAGTCCTAGAGAGACTTGCTTGCCTAAGTTCCTTGAGTGCTTCTTTTCTTTTTCATCATCATTCTCCCCTTGATCACTATCACCACTCACCTCTTCTTTGTCATCTAGACTATCATGCTGCACATTAGTCTCTGTAGGAGCAGATATTAATAAGTAACAATAAAAAACAGTAGCATTAAACCAATCATATTTAATACATAACACTGAACAAAGAGTCATATGTAAATGAAATGGACACATAAGTGACTACCTGTGTGCTCCGCAACCCCGTCAATTGTATTGGAGTCCCCATCCACTTGTGCTTCGTCATCAATGTAGACACATCTTTTTGGACCACATCATTTCTTTGTTGAAGGAGTGTCCACTGATCTCAAATGCGATGATGCTTCTTGCTCTAAGATCCGCCCAGGAACACATCCTGAACGTAGCTTCATACAGACTTCACGGCTACTATGAGGTGACACACATTTCTTTCTCTTTCTAAGCACTCTTTTAGGCACCATAACTTTCTCTACACACTTACAAATAGATACACAATCAACCTCTTTAAGATTAACAACACAATCAATCTCTTTAAGATTAGCAACACAATCAATCTCTTTAAGGTTAAAGATTAACAACACAATCAATATCTTTAAGATTAATAACACAATCAACCTCTTTAGGCCACGGGACAAAGCCACGGACGAAGCCACACGCTTGTGCATAAGCCCACGGATCGTCCGCGGGACGCAGACGATTGGGGGGCTTCAATCTCTTACCTCGTTCTCACGAAGCATACGGGACGAAGCCACACGCTTGTAGCCATGGGACAAAGCATAAGCCCACCCAACGGTTGCGCAGACGCGACCATAAGCCCACCCATCATCCGCGCGGATGCGAATGATTGGGGGGCTTCAATCTCTTACCTTGGAGGCCCGTCGGACGGCATACAGGACGGCATACGGGACGGTTGCCACGGGACGAAGCATAAGCCACGGGATGAGGCATAAGCCCACCCATCGTCCGCATGGACGCGGACGATTGGGGGGCTTCAATGTGTTACCTTGGAGGCCCGTCGGACGGCATACGGGACAGCATACGTGACGGTTGTGTGGATGCCATACAGGGCGAAGCATAAGCCACATGACGAAGCGTAAGCCCACATGACAAAGCGTAAGCCCACACGACGAAGCATAAGCCACATGACGAAGCTTAAGCCCACCCATTGTCCGCGTGGACGCGGACGATTGGGGGGCTTCAATGTGTTACCTGGGAGGCCGCACAAAGCCGTAGGAGATGCACGAAGCCGTTGACGAAGCTGCAAGAGGCTGCACGAAGCTGCACGAAGCCGCACGAAGCCGCAGGAGCTGGATGAAGCCGCACGAAGCCGCAGGAGCTGTGGGGTAGGAGTTGGCACCGTCGCGAGAATTGTGGTGCAAGAGTTGGCACTGTAGGCGGCCGCACGAAGCCGCAGGAGCTGGACGAAGCCGCACGAAGTCGTAGGAGCTGTGGGGCAGGATTTGGCAATGTCGCGAGAGTTGTGGGGCAAGAGTTGGCACCGTCGCGAGAGTTGCGGGGCACGAAGCCGTAGGAGCTGTCGCGCAGGAGTTGTGGGGCACCGTCGCGAGAGTTGTGGGGCACAAAGCCATAGGAGCTGTCGCGCAGGAGTTGTGGGGCAGGAGTTGTGTGGCGAGAGAGAGAGAGACGGAGAGAGGGAGAGAAGGGAGAAGGGAGAAGGGAGAAACAGAGAAGGGAGAAAGAGAAGGGAGAAGGGAGAAGGGAGAAAGAGAAGGGAGAAAGAACGGAGAAAGAGAAGGGAGAAGGGAGAAAGAACGGAGAAAGAGAAAGAGAAGGGAGAAAGAGAAGGGAGAAGGGAGAAGGGAGAAAGAGAAGGGAGAAAGAGAGAAGGGAGAGAGAGAGAAAGAGAAGGGAGAAAGAGAAGGGAGAAAGAGAGAAGGGAAAGAGAGAGAGGGAGAGGAGAGAGAGAGAGAGAGAGCAAAGAGAGGAGAGAGTTGAGAAAGAGAGTTTCGCCATACTTAATAACCCTAATAAAGAAGTTAGCCATTGATTACGTAATTAAGTAATTAGTTAGCCGTTAAATAATTAAATCATTAATACAACATAAATAAACTATGAGTGTATAAAGGTGAAGGATGGTGGGTGGTTGAGTCGTAAATTTTTCTATTGATTTCTGATGATTATGCTTATTTGTTATTACTCTTAAATGTTGATGAATGACTCTTAAATATTCATTATTTAGTCATCTCTGCTTGTAGTGACAGTGAATTGTTGCCTTCTCTTCATCAAATACACACTGTAAGCTATATTCAGAGTTTTCTTCTCTTCATAAAATACTAACCCACTAGAGGGCACAACATGTCGAGTTTTGCTATTTTGACATGGAGACTAGCCAGTGATTGCTTAGAGCACACGGTTTCATTAAGAAATGGGGAGATTCTTTTGAGTGAGTACTACCTACAGAATCTATTGCCTCCAACACAAAAATTCCAGGGGTTGCAAGCCGTCATAGAGAATGATGGTGGAGCAAACAACGTCACTGTGTCTCCAAGATGGGATCATCAAGGGCATGCACACTATCTGATTGATAGTACATTATCAGCCACCTACTCTATCATGCACTCAAGTAACTATGTATGCATCTCTAACAGTATTGAGTCAATAGAAGATGAGATTGACAACTACATTGATTGTACTCCTGGTTGTAGCAAATCAACTCCACTGTGTCTTGACGTACCCTCAGATAACAAGAAGGATGTTGATGACACAAATGTCGGGGAGGACCTATGTGTGGGCAGCCAAAGCGAGGACTTATCTTCCTATGATAACTCGATTGCAGCCTTCATTGAGGAGAAAGCTAGAACGGGTAGATTGAAAAAATTACTAGCGCTCTGTGGACCTCCACGAAGGGTGGATGAGCTCCCAATCAAGTATAATGGCACAATTGCTTTTGAGCTTCCAGCCACAGATAGCAAGAAACGAATGATGGGTATGGAACAAAAATATGATGGTCACCTGTGGTCGCGGCCCTCACAGACAAATATGGCAATTGAGTGCACTGTGCGCTTGAGCTATTGTCTTGGAAGTCTTCAATGTCTTAGGATCACTTGTCCTTACTACATAACAGAGGGAAAATACAATGATGTTTTTTTCCATGGTCACTTGGATAGAACCGTGAGAATGGGTTATCCTGCAAGTGAGGGAAACTCCAAGATAACATGTCACTATTGTCTTAATGTTGCTACTTGTGTAGCCATTTGCAAATGCATGATCTATTATGTGTTGCCACTGGATCCTACAATGACACGTTTGGTGATCCATGTTGGGGAGCATGCTCATAGTGTTCAACATGGCACTAAGAGGGCAACCCTTGACAAGGTGAGGAGGCTTGTGAGCACGGTCCTAAAGATCGAAAAGGGAGGCCCATGAAAAATACAGATGCTAGTCGCTCGGCAGATGTTGTTTGAATTTTTAACAAAAGAAGACGAGTCAGAGGCGACAGAGGTGGACCTTAATCATTTTCCAGAAGAAATGATGCCACTTGTGCAGAATAAAGGGTAGGCTTGTGCATTATTATTTTCTGCTTACAATGTATGTCCTGCATTTGAAATAACCCTCTAATAAACACATAAGTTCAAAGGCATTGTTTCACAAGAGAGAGCCAAACAAGGTCAGGTGGTTGGTGATGGGTATGACAACATACTTCTTTTGCAAAAACGTTGTGTCTTCCCATTTTTCCATGGAAGTAGATTTCCAGGACAAGGTGTTGCCAAGGAGAAGTGCTACTTGTTTAAAATGTCCACCAAGGGACCAGCATCAGGGGTGGACTTAGTGAATCGTATGAGGCAAATCGGGACTGGAGATTTATGACGTGCATGGGTGCACTTTGATCATACCCATAGGATTGATGGGTGGGCAACTATGTCTTGTTCAGTTTATGATCACGGGTATGTGGCAACATAATGAAAGCTTTTATTGAAATTAAATTGTTGTTAATGAACACTATACTAATGTATCAATCATGAACTAGCATGAGAGCATTACAGGTAATTGCAATATGTGAATTTAAAGAGGAGGACTAAGAGTCTCAAATCCTATTTTGGAGAAATTTGAATTCTGTCATGGTTCAATGTGGCCATGATCCACCTGACTTTGCTGGATTTATGTCCGATGAGGCAAGTGCGAATTGGATGGCAATAAGGGCTGTGTACAATGGAGGGCCTCATAACATAATGGAAGGGAGGGAGCGTTCTTGTCTTTTTCATTGGGAGCAAAGTTTGCAAAAGCATACCAAGAAATTAGTCACTGTGGATAAACAAATGCACCACATTGAATTGTGTGAAGCATGGAGGCTAGCAACGACAACTCAACTAGCCTCACTTCAGGCCTCTACTATCCGAGATTGGTGGGCATGAAATGTAAACAAGGAACACATCAAGGCTTTGGATAGGTGGTTGAAATGGTGGGAGCAAAGAATTGCCCACTGGGGAGGAATTGAATCTCATGTAAGTGTGACATTTTTTCCAGCTCATTAAGATTTGTTGCACAATGTAGCAATGGGGAGAGCTACTGATTCTATTTTTGGATTTGACTCTGCAGGCTAACAAAAGTCCTTGGGAACATGTTCAAATTCCAAGCATAAACTTATCAGAAAGTTTCCATGCTAGTTGGTTAGCAGGTGAGGGTGGAAAACGAAAGATATCACTTTATGATGCATGTGTTAGTGATGTTTTGAATGCATATATTCAATGTGCAAAGAGGTTGGGCTATACCACAGGGAGGTTTATTGGATCTGGGCCTTCTATGGAGTTTTTGTTGGCTAGTGCCAGTAAAAGGGAATCCCCAAATCCCTCCTCTGTTGCACGTGCGTTGCAAGGTGTTGTAGCTAGAAGTCCTTTGTACGAGGAGCCTATAATGCAAGGTGATAGGGAGACTGTGCAAAGAAAAAAGAAGGGAGGTGGAGCAACTGTAAGTTCTCATAGACCGGGATACGTGATGGAGTCAAGGCAAAGGAAAATCAGGGGCAGGCCGCGGAGTATACAGTTTGACGATGGAAAGATGGAAGAGATATGTATCCAAGAGGATGAGGAGATACCAATCAAGCCCTTTGCAAGTGGAGTAAGTGCACTGAATGCGGAAACGTCAACCCACGTAGAAGAGGTAGAAGTGGCACAGGAGGAGTGGGCTTTACAAAGGACACCACCTAACTGTGTGAGAAAGTGTTTTGGTATGGAGGGTAGAAAGAATTGCAGCAGCAAATTACAGAGTCGGCAAGTGGGGTTAGTCGCACCATGCTTTTGGTCTGAGAGAGCCTATAAGAACAAGGCCATTGCACAATGGATATGGTTCTATAATCATGATGTCAAGCATACAAACGCTGTGCAGAAACAAGTGATAGCATCACCAATTGTTCCATCTTTGTGGCCAGTTGATATAGGAACAAATATATCGAAGGAAGAGTGTAGCAGCCTAAGACAGGCTGGTTTCAAGTTTGCCTACTTTACAGCACCACCAAGGAACGAGAAGAGCAAACCTCCTATTTCTATAGAATGTGGTTCAAGTGGGAGAAGACGCAAGTGGAGACATGGAATTTCCAAAGATGCACAAAAGAGAATAGAGGTAGCTGGTTGCATGGTTGTGACATTCTTGGAGGAGGTAGTGCAACTTGAGAGACAACATTCAGTATTTCGAGTCTTGACAGAGAGTTGTTATGATGTGCACATCAAAGAAGAGCCTAGGTGCACTTGTCCTGATTTTCAAAAAAGAGAATCTACCCAAAAGGCATTTCTTGCTTGCAAACATATGTATTATGTGTACATGCACATACTTGGCCTTCAACCCAAGGAGCACATGGTCATACATCAGCCTACACTAACCCCCACTGACCTTGCCTTTGTGTTAGGGCAAACACGTAAGATATGCCCTGTTATGTAGGAAGCCCAACGTAAGCATGGCTCATTCATTGTTCTGGAGGACTCATCATCATGCACTTCATTAGGGTGTGACATGTCCTTTTTGTTACATGAAGATCTTGGAACCTTTCTAGATATTGTACTCCTTTTGGGTAATGCAAAACTTTGGAATGTTATTATTTGTTGTGATTATTCAACACCATTGCTCCCTTTATTGTGAATGGGTTAGTAATGCATGATGCGCAATATATGTTTGACATGTCATTTGTAGAAAGCATCCAAGGTTGTTTCAAAAAGCTCTAAAAATCAATTTCAATTGCAAAAGCACGAAATCAAAAGCTCACAAAAATAACACACCCCATCCCAGATGGCAACTTGAGGCTATAGCCAAAGTCAAGGAGTGGGTCAAGGATGCCCAGGAACACCTTAAAGATGTAGAACCCATACTGCAAGACCAAATGGAAGACCTCTCTAGTGTGAGTACACCTGTTTCACCATCGCGACCTCAATCAGGGAACACACCCACACCACGTGAGATGCCACAGAGGCAAGACCAAGAAGAAGCTTATCAACAAGCTAACCAAGACATATGGCCAAAGAATGCTAACTAAGGAGGAAGGCAACCACCCAGCAACCTCCTCACCACTTTAGTAACCACCCAGTAACCGTGAGTCTAGGAGATCTGCTTCGGCAACACCCTCCCTTATGGCAAGAATTAAAGCACTGGGTAGAGGGAAGAGGGCAGCATACTACCACTGACTTGCAAGAGCAGGACACAGTCACGCAGATTCCAAGCCTAATGCTACACTCAGTTCCAAGGTCACTGCACATCAATGCTTTCTGGGAAGGCACAGAGATGCACACAGTCTTACCTATCTTAGCCTTGGGGGATGTAACATGGAAAGGAATCATAGACACAGGTGTCGGTGTTAGTGTCTTGAGCCACACAGTTCTACAGGCCTGGGGAAACCCACCTGTGGAAACGGCTAGGTTCAATGTCAATTGGCCAATGGAATGAAGGTCAGACGATTCGGGGTCCTAAAGAGCTGGTCTATGAAGGTCGCAGGGGTGCAGTTTTTCGTGAACTTCATTTTCATGAAGGGAGTGGACTATGACATATTGCTAGGCCAACCCTGGATGAGGGACACATGAGTTATTCAAGATTGGGGTAACAATCTCATCTTCTTGGGTAATAGAATAAAAGCGGTAAAGGTTGAGATGGATATCTGGAAGACTACCCCGGTCGACCTCGATGCTATCTCAACCATGCTAAAAGGTGATGCACAGGCAAGCAAACCCTATGGGTCATTGACCAAGTATATCCCTTGCCCTGAGGATGAGCGGGATTGGATGCATGTCCCGGCAACGGAACCAAAATGAAGGGGAGCTACGGAGCTCTACCCCGAGACCTACGGATCACTTATTGATCAAGTGTTTCAAGCCAAGTGGCCATGGCCACCTCTCACATAGCCGACGTACAATGCCTACCTTACAGGTGTAGTGAGCTTACCTTGATGCTTGATCAAGTTCCCTCCTCTCTCTTGCACTCCGATAGCTCCACGATCCTTGTGGCAAGCTCAAGCAACCTCAAGCCCTCTCCGTTAAGCTCCATCCTCCATGGCCGTGTGAGAGAAGAGAAGAGAAGATAAAGAGAGAAGATGGGGAGCTTCTTCTCCTCGATCCCTCACTCTCACACACTCACTCCCTCACTTCCTCACACTCCCTCAATTCCTCACTCAAGCACAAGCAAGAAGGCAAGAAATAAGAGAAGAAGAAGAAGAAGCTTTGGCCACACACAAGAATGAGCTTCTCATTCACTTTTGAATTTTATATACATGCCCTAATTTTTGGGCGGTCATCCCCACTTTTTACATGGCTGGCCATTAGCCTAGGCCCTCTTTTCCTATTTCCCACCGTTCTAACTTATCCCATTTCCAACTAATGCATACAATTTGCACAGGAGTGATCCTGGCACTCTTTTACAAGGATTCGGGAGCGCCTTCACATTTTAGTGGCGCGCTTTTACTCTTTTCTTTTCTCGAGGTGACACTGAGGCCTTCTGGAGAAGTCGTCATTCAATTTTTCAGGGTCGACCTCCGTCCAGGGCGCCTTTTCCTTCCTTTGTCCCATGCCCTTTCGGTTATCTCCTTCTTCCATTTTTTTCGCTCCTCTGCTCCATTTTCCGATCTTCTGTGCTGCGATAAACAATGATCGGCAAATTCTTGAATTATGTCATAAATATCCAATGTGCATACCTGTATGGACTGATTTTCAGCCTGATTTTCTGCATGAATAGCTGCATGTATTTCAGCCAATGTATCATTATAAATCAGCCCATAAAATAGTCTTGAAATTTCTTCATTTTCAGCCAAAACATCAACTTGCTTCAGCTCCCATTCTACATGACATAAATGCTTTCTTTCAACCCTATTCATGGCTGAAAACTGTTTATAACAACCCACACTGTTGGCTGTAAATACCTGCAAATCAGCCTTTGACTTAGCCCCCTTTACATGTGGAGGCAAATTTTTATTACATGAAGCACTGCCATAGCCTCCACTTACAACAGAGTGCAGCCCGAAAACTCTTAAATTCTCGGGCATTAAGAGGCATAGGATGATCTCTCAATCGATCTCTATTCTGGTGATGATTTACACAAACAATCAGAAATTAGACAACTTTGTCATTATCCTTACTTCTTATCCGAGCATAAGATGAACCATCATCAAGGGCCTTTGTCTCCAAATGAGACTCAGAAATAAAAGGTTGACCAATAATGATAGGATAGCTATAAGAATCTTGAACAAAGAAATGAAATTCATCTTTTACATCACCAATAGTAACCCGTACATAAGGACATGCCGCATAGAGATCGCCAGAAGAATTATTGGCTGCTCTCATGCGCCATCCTGGGTCCACATCTATGGGCAATGCATGGAGTCTCTCTTTCTCCAATCTTGACAATGGTTTCAGTAGTCACCCTTGCCCAATGGGTACAGGAGTAGTGACTACTTGGAGTAAAATAAGCATCAATCTCTTCTTGCATGTTGTGAAGACGAGCTTCTTTCTTATGCATGGGCTGCTCTTTGGATTGAGAAGACCCCACCACAACATTCTCTACAATAGATTCTTCAATTTCAGCTTCATAGATGTCTCCATCTTTGGCTTCTATGGCTGCAATCAATTCTTTGATTGCCTTCAATCAAATCCCTTGAGTATTCAGCTTCTCTTCATCCTGCAATACACATGAAGAGCTTGCAAAAGAACATGCACAGATTCTTCAATTTCTTCACCAACATATTGTCTTTTCCGTTTAATTACATCAATTATTACATCATGAAATCCTCGTTTTGCAATTCCAAGAATTTCACCCAATGTGAATTCAATTTTGCTTCCAAGAATCCTTTCTTCTAGGATCCACTTGAGATCCATCACAGTCTCTATGTCAGACCGCAGCTTCTAGCTGGGATGTTTGCCTTTTCTCTTTCCTTCTATCTTTTTTGCTTGTGGGGCATCTTCTATATCATGCTCTAGTGGTGGTGGTGGATTTTTAGCAGCCTTCTACTGATTCGGTTTACTTCTTATCACACGTTTGGTTGGCCGTGAAGAGGAGGGACCAGCAACATCTTCTTCTCTTTTCTTCTACCACAACTTCTTGATTATTGACTTCAGCCAACCGAGCGAAAGCTGAAAATGAATCAACCGGCTTGGTCCATCCAGTTTTTCCTCGGATGCATTGACTGGCAGTAGTCAAATCATCTTTGGACGCCTTGCCTTGCTCCATGCGATCTAAGGCCTGCATCCACACTTTAGATTTTACATCAGCTTTACATGCTTTAACAATCTCATTGGTTGGCTCAATTTGTAGCACATAGGTAGCTACATCAATAGCTGCATAGGTTGTTTTTGTTGCCAAATCCTCCAGTCTTTTCTTCATGCCACTGTTACTGAAATTTGGCTCAAGAGGAAGCCCAGTTTCGGTCACATGAATTTTACCATCCTTCCAAAAAACTAAATTTTGCGCCTCAGCTTCACGGAATGCACTGCACTCCCTTTTATCATGCTGTAGGCTGTCATACCAAATACATCGTCTTTTGAAGCCTTCTCATATGGGTCTTTGGGTAGCTGTTCGTCCTTTTTCTTCCACTTTCACATCAAGCCTTTCCACCTTGGAATTAATCTCCGTTAGATTAAGATGGATATCCCGCATGCTCTTGATCAGCTCGTCCATGACATCCTTCTTTGGAGGTGGAACAGCAGGATTTCTTGGTTACTCGGCCATACAAACAGGAGGTCGAGATATAGGAACAGGCTCTTTTATGGACTCAGATGGTGCAGATGTAGAACCCCACCTTAGGCGCATCTGCTCTCTCTGAGCAATCATATTAACTGCTTCAGTGACTTCACCCCAAGCAGTCTTCAATCCCATCTTCGAATCAGGATCTTCAAGCGGATCAGTCAGCTTCTCTTGAAGAAGAGGATCTGCTGCCTGTTAGATATGATCAATGCCCCACCCTCATTAGGTGCTACCAATGATCCATGGTGCTCAAAGTTGTAAGGCCCCCATTATGAGGAGAAGCCAAATGTGAGCCCGGACATTGGTTGAGTCCTGACTTGTATATCAGATGAGGTCTATGTGACCGGATGGCAAAAAGGTAACTATTGTGGGTCTGATCTTTGGGTTAGATGGAGTGGTTAAGCTGGTAGCAACTCGAGGCACATTGCATTGAGTTGCGTGGTAAGGGAGTTAAAAGGGGCCCCTATTGTGGGGTCCGGGGGCCGCGGAAGCGGCCCCTGGCTGGGGGGTCCCAGGGGGGCTAGCGGCCCCCCTGGCGGGGGTCCGGGGGTAGCGCCCTCGGCCCGATGGTAAAGGGAATATTCCCTAGAATATTCCCTGGCCGACTAGTGGAGGCTCATATGGTAGGTCGGTCAGCAGGCCAACCTAACGACCTTCGCGGGCTATAAAAGCTAAACCCCTTCGCAGCCATCTCTCACTCATCTTTCACCCAGTCAGAGTTGTTGTTCCAGCTAGCCTTAAGCTCTTCACCTATCTTCTGTCTAGATCCCCATCTAAGCTTCACACAGTGGAAGCGCACGGGTGGACATAGCCATCTTTGTATCAGTTGTTTGGAGTTAAAGAATTTACTGATTCTCCTCTTATCTGTTGTGTACTCTCTATCTCTTTCTCAGATTCTGTTCGCTGCGCCGTGTAATATTTTACACTGCCTTCAGAAACAATTCAATCTTTTGGCTTTCCATACTCTGCTAATCATCAGGATCTAGCTGAGCGAATTTGCTTTCGAATTCACGGTGAAGAGCAGTGGTAGCTAGTCCCTTATTGGGCCTTTCAATCCATTCAGTGAAGATTTTCATCGTCATGAGACCAGAATCTTCAAGAAATAATTCTTCTCGAAGAGCCTTCTTGAATGCAGACCATCCCGCATCTTTCTGGAAAAGACCATGAACCCGGTCTTGGAGATCATGCATGGCCAAACGAGCAAAGTATCAGCTCCAAGCATGATGAGGAAACCCAAAGAAGACCATCTTGTCAGTATAGAGGCAGATAAAAGAGGACACATTTTGCCCATTAAATTGCTTGAGCTCTTGCCCAACTGCTTCCAAGGCTTTAATGGCAGCAACATCATTCCTCTCTTCATCTTGCCTCTGTTGTTGCTACAGTTGCATCTGCTGAAATTGCAATTGTTGTTGTTGGTTCTCTTGCATCATATGAACCAACTATTGCAAGGCATATCCTCCCAAACTTGATGATTCTCCCATTGTGCTTTCTCTTCTGTAGTCGACCTTCACGTCGGGTTCACCACTATTGTCGTGTTGGGGGTCGAAGATTTACCACCGGGGTTAAGAGCAGATGAGGAGTGAGAGATTCAAAGGGGAGAGAGGAAAAAGATTGGGGTTCGATGGATTCTCAAGTTATGGAGAGAGTAGATGAGATAGAAAGTAACCAATATCTTACATTGCCATGTCATACAAGTTTACCATAATAAACTTGGATCAGATTACATCAATAACCATGAGGTTTTTGCATAGATCTATATCAGATTTTGTTCCATTTCCTACAACAAATTCAAGCCCTAATTTCCTCCATTTCATGAAGATACATGTATTGAGACTTCAAGATACAAGGTATAGAGAGATAGAACTCATTACAACTAACATAGAGTCCAAAGAATGATAAAAATGCTTCAATAGAACCACAAATGTACTTCAGCCTTGCATTAAAACAGTAATTTCCAGCCCTCAAACTTGACTCAAAAATATATACAAACTCATGGGAAAATCTCTCATTACAATCTCAACCAATGCCCTATTGTTTCGGGAGCATTGTCTACACAAGAAAGTGATTAGATTTTAAGAAACCCCTTCAAATGAATGAGTTTTAATGGCTGCCCTGTTTATGACAGTTTTTGGGAGAGCCTATTCAGCCCATACATTGGCAAAAATCACCTCTTGACTTGCCCCAAAGTCACTCAAGTACTTGGGCACAAGAAGAGCTTCAATGGTATACGAATATGGTAAGAGAATGGAAGAAGATGCTCATAAGAGCAGGCTGAATACTTTTTCTCTATTTTTCCCTTTTATGGACTATCATACAACTCATTTTTGTGATACCAAATGGATGGGGCAAAAAGGACTCTCACCTTCTTTGTTTGTATCTCCTCTTTATCTTCAGTTTGCTCTGTGTTTGCATGATTTGGAGCATTCACCATAGTCTTCAACTCTCCCTCCATCTTCCACAAGTGTACAGGCCCAAAAAATGCGCTGAAAAACACGGGTTGCACTCCTCTCCTTTCACACAAAAAAGAGTTCACATAAATCATATACAAGTCATATAAGCCCTTTGCAACTATTACTCTGTGTCTCTTGTTGACCTAGTCAACTTTGGAGTGCTCTTGACAACAGTTGGATCTTCCAAGCTAATGAACTTCATAAGCCAATGTGACATAACCTGTAAACTATCAATTACCACCTGTTGATCAAGTTGAAGGTCTTTATATACACTATCATTGCCATTTTTCTTGATACAAATTGAAAATTACATGTCAAGTTACAAAAGAACTTATGAGATTAAATGACATCTAAGACAAATGTAAGGGAATAATGACTGAATTATGTATGAAAGTTTCTTATGTGGATCCTAATGAAGTTCTTCTGCAAACATAAGAACTCCATGTTTTATGCCATGAACAGAAGATCCTTTTACAACACTAGTAGTACAATAGGTCGCAGACGCATTTTGGCCAGCAAGCTGGTACATGCGCAATGATGGAGTAGTTAGTGCACAATGTCATGCTTTGAGATGATAGAAGGAGCACCCTAAGTCAAGGAAGAGTTCCTGAGAAGAAAGCATGAGTTGAAATGGCCTTATTTGAGAGATGCAAGCCCTCCAAGGAAGGTGGATGGCTATTGAGGTAGGTGAGAGATTCATAAGAAAGTGGAGGGAGCCAGAAATTCAAATTGGAATGACCCAATCAGTGGCCTAATGTCTCATTAGCTCAAAACCTACTTTGATACCATGTGAAAATATTGAGGATGCATGCTAAGGCAGATCAGTGATGAGCAAATAGATAATAGCATATAATGAGGCATAAGTAATGACAAAGAAGAACAACTTATATTATCCAAGCATAATGCAAGTACAACTAAATGATAATGATAGATAAAATGAGTGTGGAGATGAGTGCCTTTTGTAGGCTTATAGTAGGTGGTATTAGTAGGCGAAAAAAGGTGGAAAGTAACCATGGTATTCATCAACTGTGGTTTTAATAAACCATGCACACATGATCTAGTCTAAGGCTTTATTTACAATGTGTTTCTTTGCCTCGTTATTCCTTACAAAGAGGCTATAGTGGATGTGATTGCACATTTCTCAACAACATTGGTGGTCTCATCATCTACAAGGTCAGAGTCTGAGTTAAAAAAAAACCTCCTTGTTCAATAGTTCTTGAAGTATTAGTTGTCAAAAGCATTAGCATTGATAGGGTCTTTTCTACCACTAGCACAATCTCTCATTATTAGCTCCATCCTTACTTGCACCGATCCTAAGTCTCCCCCCCCCCCTCCCCCTTGATTCTACCCCAGTCTCGAGGACCTCTCACTACCATTGATGCACCTAGCTCTTATGGAAAATGACTCGAGTTCATTAGCAGGTCCAATCCCGTCTCTTTATACACCAACCTTGTAGCTTAACATTTGATGCATTGTCTCCTGGTTAGAACCTACTTGCTAAACTCAAAAGAGCATAGTGATGATGATTTGCTCTACATTTTTGCCATTGTTATAGCTATCAAATTGTCCATTGACGTGACCAGAATGAGATAGAAGGTCATCTGTGGACATCATACCTTCTAACATGCCAAATTTCATAGCTACTATAAGATATCGGATTCAAATGCTTTAGTGGTTCCCTTTACCACAATTAGTAAACCTCAACTTGCTTCCTCAAAATTGATAGATGCACTTGCAACAGTAGGAGTAGATGATCATGAACAAAGTTATACTATTATAAGGGGTTGGTGTAGCGGTAGCCCTATAGTAGTGGGTAGGTTACGATTGTTCAAAGGCATGGGTACCTTTGCAGAAGTAGCAAAAGAATCATGATAGCAAGTGAGATGGAAATTTAATAGAGGCAATGTATGGGGATGCCACCACCCACACACACTCTCTCTCTATGGAGGCTCTATTTAGAGAGAGAGCAGAGTGTGAGCTATAGCTTTATACTAAGTGCTCTAAATGTGAGGGCTTTGATTTGAGAGAGAAGAGAGACCCCCATCAAATAGAAAAGAAAACAATTTTAAAATAATTACTATAATTAGGCTTGGGGATAATCTTTCATTTGCCATGTAGGTTTGGATGATTTATCAAGTACAATTTTTATTATATTATATTATGATAGATGTGATAAGTAGAGGAAAGGGGGGGGGGGGGATGTCAAACCCATGTGGATAAACAAAAAAAGAAAGGCAAGAAAAAACACAAGGATGCCCCTTTCTAGGGTAAATATAAAGAAAAATACATTGTACTAATGCAACAGTAATGAAAAACAAAATGTGTGGTAACGCCTACAAAGAAGGCCGCTAATCATATGAAAAACACAAATGAAAAGAAACAGTTGTGCACAATGCCCCCTAAACTAGAATATTTCGTGTTCACACACACACACACACAACTCATGCATTCTAATCTATAGAATCTACACTATACTTACTATAATCTATACTTTATTATATTATTTTCTATGTAGGTTCGAGAAGCTCCTTCCTGAACCTACCCTACTTTCCAAACCTTCTCTTTTTAATTAAAACCCCCTCTCTCTTACGTGTAATCTCTCCCTCTCTCTTTCCCCTCCCTTTTTAAATTAAACCTATCTCTCTCTCTCTCTCTGTTAGATTAAACTTTTTAATTTAAATTTCTCTCTTTTTTGACCTCTTTTCATTAAAATTTTCTAAGTTTACTTTTTTCTTTAAAAATGTTTAAAACTTTTTTTAATTTAAAAAAATTTAACATAGTTTTTTTCATACTTTCAAAGAGAGGAGGAGAAGAAGAAGAAGAAGAAGAAAAAGGGGAGGAACAAAGAGAGAGAGAGAGAGAGAGAGAGAGAGAGAGAGAGAGAGAGAGAGAGAGATAAGGAAAAAGTAGGAGAGAAAAAAGTAGGAAAAAGTAGGAGAGAAAAAAAGAAAATAGCGGGGGGAGAGAAAGGGGAAAGAGGGGAGAGAAAGTCAAAGAAAAAAGAGTAGAAAAAGAGAGAGGGAGAAAAAATAGGAGAGAGAAAAAGGAAGCAAGAGAGAGGGAGAAAAAACATGGGAGAGAGAGAGAGAGAAATAAAAGAGAGACGTAAGAAAAGAGAGCACGAGAAAAAGACCTAAGAAAGAGAAAGAGAGAAAAATATGAAAAGAGACGAAAGAAAAAAATCAAGGGAGAGAGAGGAAAGTGAGAAAAATTTGAGAGAGAGAGGGGGGTGAGAACAGATGAAAAATTGGTGTGCAGATCAGATACTATATGTACATGTAGTGAATGTCCAAAGGTCCCCAAGAACAAATAACTCTACAAACCTTCATAAAAAGCAAAAGAGAATTTGCACAACATGAGACAAAAAGACCAATTGGGTGCGATCTCCCCCCATGCCTTGTGTGAACGCTTTACAAGGCATGCATTTATAGATTTATTTATCTTTAAGCTTAAAAAGAGCCCACTTTACAAATATCATGCTTTTGCTTTTGTGTTTGCTTTTGCCCAAATATAGAGTAAGGCATTTAGACGTCCAAAAGTCGGGCTGTGCCCAAATACAAATATCAAATAATGAAATATTTAACCGAGTGCCTAATATGCACGTACAAGATAATAAATATTTTGTCAAGCACTTTAATAAATAAGAGTGCTTAAATAAATATTGGCGCCACACCTTTAGTGATAAGGCATGCACCCATCAAAAATAGTAATTCTTCTAGGTATTTGGATTCATAACATCGCCCGGTGCTACCCAATGCCATTGTCGTCTAGTCTACACATCAACTAAAGTAGCATTCACAATAGTTGGAAATAATTAAATAAAACCCAACAAATGGGAATACCTAGTAGTCTTCAACTACAAAATAATTAAATAGATTGGAACTCTATCCTAACCTTAATTTAATTCAAGTGTGCACTCTAAACTCATAAACGTCAATTAATTTGATATGTATTTTGCGGAATCATCCCCTATGAAATCACCCACGTGCACATTAATTAATCTGATGCCCGAAAAGGACAAGTGTCCCCATCAACTTCTCACACAAGGAATCCACCTTGTGTATGAGCCTCAAAAAATAAATATAATCACGTAATCCACCATGGAATATGTATCCTTGCATCATACCCCCAGGGTGGGATAGCAATTGTCCTCAATTGCTATTAGCTCAATGTGGAGCGAGTAGTGAGGGGTAAGCACTTAGGTCGCGGGCATACATCCATTGAGCCTCTTCAACATGATGATTTTTAAACTTAACCAAATGTCTAGAATATCTACGGCCAGTTCTAGTAGTCATAAAGTCAGTGTCTAAAATAGTTTCAAGTTCAAGGATTTCAGTTTCTTCTTCTAACAAAGGAGGGTTTTCATAGATAGGGTGGATAGGTAATTGGCCTCTAAAAGGTTGTAGCAAATTGATATGAAAAGTATTATGGATCTTCCAATGTTTGGGTATTAATTTAAATGCATTGTCATTGATCTTGTGGATTATTTTGAAAGGTCCATAAAAACTAGGTGCTAATTTAACAACAGGGTGTTTCTCAACACTTTGCAATCTTCTCTTTTCAATGCGTAGCCATACATAATCACCAACATTGAAACTCATGGTTTTTCTTTTCTTATTAGCTTGTTTAGTGTATGATTGTTGGGCTTTCACAATCATATCTTTAACTTGAGCAGAAATAGTAGCATGTGTATTGGCAATATCATCAACAGCTTTAACTTTATTCGACAACTATGTGATAGATGTAGGCAATCTATGTCCATAAATGATTTCAAAAGGTGCTTTATGAGTAGCTATGTGCAGTATGTTATTGTATGCAAATTGAAGTAGATGTAAATGTGTGTCCCATATTTATGGTTTTGAAATTGTGTATGCATGCAATCATGATAAGAAATAATAACTTTTGGCAAACCATAATTAGTGAAAACAATCTTCAAGAACAATTATGCAGCTTGAGATATAGTTAATGTTTTCTTGCATGGTAGAAAATATGCTTGTTAACTAAATTGATCTACTATAGTCCAAATCATATCATGATTAGCTTGTGTATTAGTCAAACCAGTTATAAAATCCATTGAAATATATTCCCAAGGACGGTCAGGAATTGGTAAAGGCATTAACAAACCAGATTGCTTACCATGGTGTTGCTTGACTCTTTGGCAAATTAAACACACAGAAACAAAGTTAGAAACATCAGATTCAATTTATGGCTAGTAAAAATCTTGAACCAATGTTCTTAAAGTGGAAATAATATCTCTATGTCCTTGATATGGAGGACAATGAATTTCGTGCAACACAAATGATCTAAATTAAACAATGACACACAATGTTTTCTCATAAAATATAAATCCATCAGAGGAAGACAAAGAATCTATTAGATTCGAGTTATTAGCAATTAATTTGTTCCAGTCAACTTGAAAACTGGGGTCATGGTCATAGGTATCCTTTATAGGAGTAAGGAAATCAAAATATAGAATGGAAATGTTATGGATACTTGATCTTCTACTTAATGCATTGGTAACAACATTTCTCTTCTTGGTTGATGTTGGATAAGTGGATGAAAACTTTGAATGAATGCAGCCCATTTAATATGATGGTCAGAAATTTGTGGTTGACTAAGGAGATGCTTGATACTTTTCTGGTGAGTTTTAATCATAAATTCAGATCCCATAAGATAGTGCTTCCATTGACGTAAGGCTTGAACTACAGCTAACAATTCTTTATCATAGGTGGAATACTTCAACTCAGAAGGTTTAAGTTTGCAACTAGAATAGGCTATGGGATATGAATCTTGCATGAGGACAGCTCCTATTCCTGATCTACTAGCATCAATGACTATTAGAAAGAATGGTCTAGGTAATTCCAAGACATGTACATGTGTTAAAGTATGTTTCAAGAAATCAAAAGACTTTTGCTGGTTGTCAAACCAACGATACGCAACACCTTTTTTTTAATAAATTTGTCAAAGGAAATGCAAGCAATGATTTTTTTAAATACAAATTTTCTATAAAAGCTGGTAAGGCCTAAGAAAGAACATAACTCATGCACATTTTTAGGGATTGATTGCCTGTATCTTTTTACGATCAACGCGAATACCATAAGAAGAAAGAATGTGACCTAATTATTCAATCTGGGTTTGGAAAAGCATTTCTAAAATAATATCACTAGCTTGTAAAGGCACAACCAATAAAATTTTTCACTCAACATAATCACCAATTTTAATCTCTAGATCATGCACTTCTTGTGTACCATTGTATCTAGTGCACCTAGGAATGCAGCCTTTATGCAATAATAAGTTGGAATAGTAGATAAATTCAATTCTTTTTGGTGCACAGATTGGATGCTGTATGCTCGTGTAGTGACCACCGGAAGGTCCCCAAGAACAAAAGAACTCTACTTTTTGCACAAAACTCAAGGTAGAAAGCATGCACGACATGAAGAAGAGACCAATTGGGTGCAATCTCCCCCCATGCCTTGTGTGAGCACTCCACAAAGCATGTATTTCTATGTATTAATCATCTTCAAGCTCAAATAATAGCCCAAATTACCCAATAGCACGCTTTTGACTTTTGAGTTTGCTTTAGTACAAAATAGATGTTAACCCTCAAACGAATGAAGGTGGAAAATCCGGAAAAGCTAAATAAGAAGACAAAGACAGAGGCCAAGGCAAAGAGAAATGGAAGACAAAGACGCACAAGGAGAAGAGTCCTAAATAAGGGAGAAAGGCGCACAAGGAAAAGCGCAAGTCAAACTTTTGTAAAAGAGCGCAAGTGCATCATGGTTTAATTCAAGGAGCGCCGGGCTCTCACCCGTGCATTTTGTAAATGTAGATGGGTGGTGGAAAGGAAGCTAGGAAGATAGAAGGACAATGGGAAAAAGGGCCTAGGCTACGGCCGGCCGTGTAAAAAGGGGAAAAGGGGATGACCGCCCAAAAAGGGATTTAGGGTTTTGTATATAAAGTTGAAAAGTGAATGAGAAGCTCATTCTTGTGCGTGGCCAAAAGTAGCTCTCCTCTTCTTCTTCTTCTTCTTCTTCTTGCTTGCTTGAGCTTGTGCTTGAGAGAGGGAGTGTGAGAGTGTGAGGGAGTGAGTGTGTGAGGGTGAGGGACCGAGGAGGAGAAGCTCTCCATCTTCTCCTCTCTTCTTCTCTTCTCTTCTCTTCTCTTCTCTTCTCTTGCTCGCGGACATGGAGCTTGGAGTGTGGAGCTTGAGGATGGAGCTTGCTTGAAGCTTGCACGTGGATCGTGGAGCTACCGGAGTGTGCGGGAGAGGAGGTAACTCAAACGGCATCAAGGTAAGCTCACTACACCCGTAAGGTAGGCATTGCGCGTCAGCTATGTGAGAGGTAGCCATTAGTGCTCGACTTGGAACGCTTGAAACAATAAGCAGTTCAAGGGTCTCGGCGGTTGAGTGAAAGCTCCCACATTTTGGTTCCGTTGTCGGGACCTACGGATTCAAGCCTTGAGTGCTTGCGCACTTCGAATCGTGCATCAAAGTAAGGGTTTCCCTGAACTGGTGCTTGAGATAGGTAGGAAGGGAGGGGGTTGAAGATGGTATTCGATCTCCTTGGCAAGTAGGTTTTTTGATTTTTTGAGATTTATGTTGTGAGATGGAGTAGTGTAGGTATTTACTTTGTGATTTGGATACATTTAGGATAGGAAAAAACAAAGAAAAAGAAACAAATAGTAGGGTTCTCTGTTGCTGTATAACAGGCTAAAACAGGGAAATAGGGGCACAGATCCTTGGAGTGCCGTTTGATTCGAGCACCACAGTGGTTCTAGGCATGTCTGGCATTCCCTTGTAGTGTCTTGCACCTATCTGCAAGGCACTGGATGATTCGGTGTAGTAGACGTCAGTCTAGAGGCATCGCGTGCAACTCGCGGGCCATCGACCGCGTAGTCGGACCAAGCCGTCCGAGTCCCAGAATCGGACCGGTCTAGAATCGGACCACCTAGAAGATCAGACCACTCGAACCAACCCGTCCGATTTTGAAAATCGGACCACTCGAACGCTCGGACTCGGACACTAGGACTGTCGTCCGATCGGACCAGCGCCGTCCGATCGGACCAACCCGTCCGACTCGGACACTCGAACACTCGGACCACTCAGAATCGGACTGCCGTCCAGAATCGGACCAACCAGAATCGGACCAGTCCAAAATTAGACCAGCCAGAATTGGACCACCCTGTCCGATCCGATTCCCAGAATCGGACCACTTTGAAAATCAGACCACTTTTTCGATCCGATTCCCAGAATTAGATGTGAGCAAAATCAGACCACTCGGTCGATCGGACCAACCCAAAATCGGACATCCGATTCTAATAATCGGACTCCTGAAAATCGGACATCTGAGAATCGGACAGAAAACTGTCAAAATCAGACAGGTATCTAGAACACAAATTTTGACATATCTAAACCCCGAGACTGACCCCGAAGGCTACATAGAGCTAAAGGCACATCACAGATCCATCATCGGGCTAAAATTTAGAGCATGTAGTTCAAAATTTGGCTATAAATGGTCCTCCAAATTGTGCATGGCTTTTACCGTAACGGCCCTGCGGGCCGGGGGGGATTGCCCCCCCCGGACCCTCGCAAAGGGGGCTCTACCCCCTCTGCACCTCCCCCGAGTAGGTTGGAGAGAAAAAGCGCGCTGTGACAGGTCCTCCAAATTGAACCCTAGTGTAGTAATGGCTCTACACGAGCATGGATTCTCACTTGCAAAAGAGCAACCAAAAGCCCATACCCGAATAGAGACAAATAGAGACCCTAGAACCTCAATCGGCCAATCTAGCCATCAAGGGCAAAAAGGCCACACCACGAGAACACAAAGACATTGTGTTCACACCATGTCTAGTCAGAGCGAAATGCAACATCAGCAGGCTGCAAATGCCAAGATGACTAGACCTGACACTCTTGACAAAAGATGTACCTTGAGCAACACTGCACAGACAACCTAAGACATTGGTGGAGAATCCACGTCTGGTCATGCAAGTGGGGACTCAAGGGCATCTGTCAGAAGGCTTAAATTTACAAGCCAGGACCCGAAAGATGAAGACATAGTACCACTTGCTTATCTTAGGGTCAAACTCACCGCGAAAAGAGAGCATACTATCGATGCTCTGATTGATGAAGGAGCAGATTTTAACATCTTGACCTATGAATCATGGACCCTACTAGGCCAACCAGATCTCACACCGACTAGTACAACTCTTAGCCCTTATGGGGGACACCCACAAACACTCATAGGGAAGTGCAAAATCCTTGCGACAATTGAAACGGAAAGCTTGCCTATCCTATTTCATGTTCCTCCAAATAGTGCTAGCTACTGGAAAGAAACCCTCCTAGAAAGACCCTTCAAAAGGGCAACCAAATGTGAGGCTGACTATGCAGCTCAAAGGATACACCTAATACTACCGGGTGTGAGGATAGTCACAACCTTTAGCAAGGGTGACCTCATCAAACCTCGAGGGAAAGGCAAGCAAGGTGCTGACATAACAGTCAAGCCTGTTGATGAGAGCAAGGACTTGTTGGAAGAGTTAATACAAGCACAGGTCGAACAACGAGAACCAGTGAGTGAGGCCATGCCGGAAATAAGAAGGTCAGGAGACAATGCCAAGGACAAGCTTTGGACTTACAAATATCGTAGAAGAACCCAAAAGAAGCCCAAGCCTTATAGACGAAGGCATCGATGGAGAGTCAGCACAACACTGCGATGGATATCCAAAGCATTGCTACGTGCTCAAGGATACTACGCAGGTAACCAATGGATTTGGGTACCAAAATCCCCTGCCAAACCGCCTCTATCAGCTGAAGGCGAGAGTGCCTCAAAAGCATGGCACAGGAGGAAATCTAAGAGAAACTCTAGGCCTCAAGGCAAGAAACTAGACATGATTGTTTGAAGGAAAGAGCCCCAGCCTAGCATGCTAAATAGACAGATGTCATACGTAGCCATTGAGCAGGCACAAAAATCGTTAGTGCCCAAGGAGCCCTTGATTTCCCAAGGGAAGAACAAGCATCATAGGGACAACATTGCTCAAGGCAAGGCTGATCACTCAACAAAGCAAATGGCACAATCATCTAATAGCCTCGAGCAAATCATTCAACGAGTGCCAAGTCCACCTAAGAGTCCTAGATCTCCTACATCCTCTTTTTCCAAACGAACACAGGAACCACAACAGCTGTTGTCAAGGGAAACTGCTCAATTCCAATCTCTATCTCCATCTAAGCTTCAAAATGTCCAAGAGGTGGGACATGGCTCCATCTGCGGCTCTCGACCCAAGGATATGCATGAGCAATCTAATGTGACTAGATCAACTCATGCTCGATCTACACAGATGAGTGCTCAAAGGGCAACAAAAACACAGCCACTTCCGTTCGCCCTAAGGACTTGACACCGCAATCCACCAAGGGTAGCCAGCCCACTAATCTAGCTGCTACTACTTCCAATCAGGGATCACAGCAGTCACAGCCCTTGGTTGTGACAATGCCCCTTGTGGAACGTGTCCTTAGTAGTTTACATGTGGAGGAGGTGTCACAACCAAATCCCTCGACAGCTCCAGCACTTTCAAAGTGCCTAAAGCCTAGGACGGAGGATTCAAACGCAAGGGAGTTGGTTGAAAAGCTAGACTCTCCGAAAAGAGCGGTAGTTGTGCCCTCACAACTGGGCAAGGCTATTTAGCAAACCATGGTTATGTCCCATAAGGACACACTAGAGAAGGGAAATGTTGAGGCCCGACCGAGCACATCAACGGCCGATATAGCCCAGGGTCCTGAGATGTTAGATGCACCTACGTTGACCAAGAAAAAGAGGAGAAAGTAGTGAAAACAACAATAGTTGCAGGTGGTTGTGGACCCCAAGAACATTGAGACGAAGGGCACTGGAGAGCTGATGAATAAAGCATCGAGTCCATCCACCAATGAACACGTTAATGCCTCTCCTAATAGCGGTGAACCCTCAGACACACCCATGTGCTCTGAAAAACCAAAGCAACAGTTGCCATCAATAATTGCTTGCAACACTCTATCCACTAACAATAGAACTCACATTGATCAATCAAGAGTGGATACAATGCTGTCACAAAAGCGTGACAAGGTCCTACTAGTCACACCCGAGAAGAACCATGACAAAATAGCAGCAAAACCTCAGGAGCAACGTGAGAACCCCACGAGCATGAGAAATCTTAGCATTGACTAATCTTGCTTATCCAAGCCTGAGCCCCTAGCCATGCTAAAGCCTAAGGAAACTCTTAAAACTTTGCATGAGATAGCAACCGAGCAAGCCCTCGTTGAACATAGGAGTGTCACTGAATGCTTAACTGAGTTGGATGCTAAGCTCAAAGTGGTCGCACGTGTCTACGTCCTTGCGGACATGGGCACAATCCCCAAAGAGCAGCTTGGAGATTACTTGACCTTTTCTCTAACATGGGAAGAACAAGAACATCTTAACGGGCACTACGACAGGCTCCTGCATGAACGCATGTGACTCATCCCTGACGAGGAGGCTGACGAACTGCGCTTAACCGTCACATTCAATGAAATGCTCTGCCGATCGAATCTCGTAGACATAGAGCAAATAAAACGACTGTCAGCAGGTCAGAGTCAATTTGAGCAGCGTTGGTGCAAAAGCCGCGTTGTAATGGCCAAACTAGGGGCTCAGATCATGACGGTCTCAGAAGAGCGATTGGCCAAATGGCAGTCTCAAAGAGACCCAACCTATGTGCCACCGACTTCCCTTTGAGTGCTGACTGACATTCGAGGTATGGACTTAGCCGGAACTAGCCAAGAGAACGCTCTGTTTGATAAGGTTCTCACTGAGGAGGAGTTACATATAGCCAGTAGACTCGGACAAGGTTCCATGCTACTCGATGTGGCAACATATCTATCGGTATTAAGTAAGCTGCCACGAATACTAGATGCGTGTGCCACGCTCCGGTACAACCCCGAGTTCTACACTTGGTTCTTATCCTCATGAAGTGACATAGATTCATAAATATGTATATAAATAAACACTGCTTTTAGTGTCACCATGTATAAACTACGTCAACACACACAAGCAACGATAGTCAGGCGCAGGGAGAAGAGTGGGGTTAGATAAACTAAGCTCCTGAAGTCCTCCTCTCATCACGCATTTAAAAGCCGTGTGACCAACCCAACCTCCAAGTGAAGGGCAGGCAACCCACATAGCCGCCATAGGAAGCCTTGACCAACAACTCTGATGGTGTAGACAGGGTGTGGTCCCTTCCAATACACCTGCTTCCCTTTTTGGACTATCCTTTTGAGTATGTGCCGTGTCCCACTCCACGACAACCAGTCCATGTGACTTAGCATAAACTAATATCCGCTAATGACTGGAGGCAACGCGAACATCAGCATGGGGGCCAATCCCCTACAACAAACACCGCATGCCTCACCCCTCCCCTTCTTGTCATATGTGCTTCATAAACCACACTAAAATCCCTTCTATGTAACCAATTGTATCCTATATCCAGGTCTAACCCTTGGATCGCGTCTTGTAGGGTTCCTTTTTTGGCGAAATGCATGGAGAATCATGGAGATCTGGCTTGCAAAGACGCTCTTCGCAAGAGACGGGAGCAGGTGGCACGCGCCCCTCCACCGAAGCGCTACGTGCCCACCATCAAGAGGTATGCCAAGAAGCGAGGCCCTAAGCGACAATGTCCAGGGCGAAGGCTGAAGAATCCTCGGGTCAAGGAAGCCGAGACTCAAAATGCACAACAGGTGGCAGCACTAGTGGCACGAACCCTCGGATCATGCTCGGGCCCCAGATGCTCAAGGGTAGAAAGGGCAGCTCGGGAAAGAGAAGAATTTAATGAATTGTTTAAAGACATTCTGGAAATGGTAGCGGCTTGGGACTACACCATTCATGTCCCAACCGACATGTTCCCTGCCCAACCCCACGGGAGCCCCACACCAGCAGAGCTCCAATCACCCGGCCGCCCAGACTTGCTCCACCTCGTACAAATAGAGTAGCCCCATGTTGTATAAAGGGCTTATCAAATGCTACCGGGTGATGACTTTTTGTCTTTAAATGGTTAAGTGTTGACATGTTCCCGAATTGTACGAAATTTTCATATCTGCATTTAATATATTTCACGTCTTTAGCAAAAGAAAAAGCTAATCAAGCGCAGGTGATAAATATCTAAGTCAACACCATAGAATTCCGATAAGTGATGTCTCCTTGCATTGCACTGGTTTATTATAGTTGTGGCATATACAATGCATGTACTCTCATAAAGCGACAAGTGGATGCAGGATAATACAGGTCCTTGTGCGGAAATGTTCAATGCCCAATCACTGCAATGCCAACAACCCCACAACGAGCTGCGGCAAAGCCACATTGCCGAAAGCACCCTTGCCAACCGCCCCCATCGCATGGTCCAAAGTACATTCATGGGACACACTCTCTTTCTAGGTAAAACTCTATAGTTGGCTCATGACAGTCGTTACCTCACTTGTACCAACATCGAGTGTGTCGCAAGGAGGTTTGCAAAATCTCAAGTGTATCTCTTCATCTCAACAACAGTTCCTCTAGCATCAAGGCTAGTGACACAATCATCTCTATAATATCCATCCTTCATAGCCTTTGGATCCCAATATTTCTCAATCCAAATGAAAGGCTAACAGCCTCAATGTATGGCATGGATTGTATTCATTTTTCCCACCAAAAAAAAAAGCACACACGATCACGGCACCGCACCTAGGGGCCCTCAAATTAGGTACGTCTAGTGACCTTGGTCGGCTGGCTCCGTCCCTAATACCCTAGCCCTTTGTACATCCCCCACAATTGTTCAGGGCACATTAAGGGCAGGACATACCTAGGGAGCTCGCCTCGCCTATGGTTAGACCTGTCACCCTGAACCACTTGCACAATTCTTTTGCACTATTCTCAATGCCATTACAATCCACAGTGGTAAGAAAAGCATGAAAGACAATGGAAAAGTACACCATACCTTTCACACACTATAGGTAGTCACTAGCTACCAAGAGCTAGACATCAAGGAGCTCACTTATGCTACATGGCCTTGACAAGACCATAATGATGTCTTCATCGACAAAATTTTCCATCAACTTAGCCTTTTGCTTCACTGATTACTATACAAGGAACTAGGCTGATCTAAGTAATACCTAAATATGCACATGTACACACTTAATATTCACACTATAACCTATACACGGTTTGGGTCCTCAAGTGCAGGACAATACTCTCAGCTTGGTTAAAGTTCAAAAGTTCGACCTATCTCCCAAACTAATCAAATATGTCTTGTGCACGATAAGAAGACTAGCACTAACCTTTAGGAAGAAACCACATGAGAGGTTTTCAAATTGCAGGTGTTGAAGACTCCACAGAAAGTGTCGTTCGATCTTCATCAACACCCAACTCTGAATGCTTATCCCTTACTATCCGACAACCCCGCAAAAGATCATCATGTGAAGAATCCTCAACAAACCAACACTTGTGCTGGCCATCAATGCAATCCCCAACACAAAATAGCCCTACCGCTAACTCCAACAACCTTCCACCAGCCACCTTGGCCACCAACAGGCACCCAGGACCTTCTACCACACCATCACCAGCACTCCTCCACGGAGACCACCGGCGTCCTTGTCACCCATGTCTTCGGTGCATGCTACAGCCTGCTACCTACGACGGTGAGTGCCATGGGACTGGCACTCGTCTAGGCGGGGGGTAATGTTAACCCTGACCCGAATGAAGGTGGAAAATCCGAAAAAGCTAAATAAGAAGACAAAGACAGAGGCCAAGGCAAAGAGAAATGGAAGACAAAGACGCACAAGGAGAAGAGTCCTAAATAAGGGAGAAAGGCGCACAAGGAAAAGCGCAAGTGAAACTTTTGTAAAAGAGCGCAAGCGCATCATGGTTTAATTCAAGGAGTGCCGGGCTCTCACCCGTGCAATTTGTAAATGTAGATGGGCGGTGGAAAGGAAGCGAGGAAGATAGAAGGACAATGGGAAAAAGGGCCTAGGCTACGGCCGGCCGTGTAAAAAGGGGAAAAGGGGATGACCGCCCAAAAAGGGATTTAGGGTTTTGTATATAAAGTTGAAAAGTGAATGAGAAGCTCATTCTTGTGCGTGGCCAAAAGTAGCTCTCCTCTTCTTCTTCTTCTTCTTGTTCTTTCTTGCTTGAGCTTGTGCTTGAGAGAGGGAGTGTGAGAGTGTGAGGGAGTGAGTGTGTGAGGGTGAGGGACCGAGGAGGAGAAGCTCTCCATCTTCTCCTCTCTTCTTCTCTTCTCTTCTCTTCTCTTGTCTTGCTCGTGCGGACATGGAGCTTGAGGATGGAGCTTGCTTGAAGCTTGCACTTAGATCGTGGAGCTACCGGAGTGCGCGGGAGAGGAGGTAACTCGAATGGCATCAAGGTAAGCTCACTACACCCGTAAGGTAGGCATTGCACATCGGCTATGTGAGAGATAGCCATTAGTGCTCGACTTGGAACGCTTGAAACAATAAGCGGTCCGAGGGTCTCGGCGGTTGAGTGAAAGCTCCCACAATAGAAATAAAGCTAATGGGCAGGCGCCCAAAGAGTCAGGCATACCCAATACAATGTCCAAATACAAATATCATAATCGTGCGCCCATGCACATACAAAATAATAAATAAATATCCAACACCTTAATAAATAGGCACGACAAAATATAGGCGCCATGCCTAAGGTATGCGCCCATCAAAATATAAGTGATAACTTGAATACACGCTATCCTCCAATGCTTTACTCCGTCGTTGCTGCTATCTCTACACATCAACTGAAGCATTCACAATCGTTAGTAAAATAATACAATTAAATCAACAAAACTGAATACCTAGCAGTCTTCATCTACATAAATAAATCAACTGGTTAGAAATCAATCCTAACCTTAATTTATCACGAGTGCGCACTCTAAACTCATAAACGCTTATTAATTTAATATGTGTTTTGCAGAATCACCCGCTGTGGAATCACCCATGTACACACTAAATTAATGAAACGCCTTAAAAGGATAGGCGTCCCCATCAACTTCTCGCACAAAGAATCCACTTTTTGTATGAGCCCGGGTCAACAAACTTTACGGAATCCACTGTAAAACCTCATGGAATCCACTGTGGCACGGAATCCACCGTATAATATGCCTCCTGGCATCACTTTTACCAACTTTGGGGAAATAAAATCATGTGTGCTTCCATCATCATGCAAAATAATCTTTTCTTGATCATGCATAAAACATTTCATTGTTAATAATGAATGAGGATTTGGCATACCTGGTAAAGTATCTAAAGCATCGTCGATATCATTATCATTTTCAGTGAAGTTTGGCATATCTTAATGGTCATCGTCATCAGTTGCTCCCAAGTGATTGATTTGAATAGCTTGCTTCTTGGATTGATAGTTCACTACTAAGTGTCCAAGTTGATGATACTTGTAGCAAACCATAGGCTTTGCTTTGGAGACATTATTGATAAGGGTTGGAAGTTTGGATATATTGGGATTTGGCTAGAGGAAAGGCTTAAGGTTTGAATTTGTATTTGATGGTAAAGTAGGAGGTTGAGTCCAAGCTTTACGAAAAGAAGAAGAAGCAAAGTGATTTTGATTGAATCTTCAAAAGTTAGAATTGAATTGCTTTGTACCAAAGTTACCATTAATAAAAAATTATTGCAGTTGTTTTTCTCATCCACGAATTTTATCCTCCACATCATGAGCTAAAGAAATCGCATTCTCCAAAGTCTTTGGCTTGAATATGTTCACTTCCGTATAGAAGTGACCAAGCAAACCGGACATATACTTGCGCTTGTGGGTCGCCTCAAGAACATCTTCAAGCATTCAAAGTTGAAGTAAAGCACTCCAGAAACGCTCAGTGTATTGTAAGATGGATTCACGATCTCTTTGTTGTAGAAGATCCCACTGTTTGATAACTTTCTCATGGAATTGAGGTGGAAGGAAATTCTGCAAAATTTTCTTTTGAAAGGCTTCCCAAGTAAAGGGACAATCAACACTCTTGCAAATAACAGTCCACCATAATGATGCTCTGTCTGCTAGATGGTTAGTGACACATTTAAGTTTATCTTTTTCAGCATATTGCTCTTCATGAAAATAGTCGTCAAATTGACTAATGAAAGCAAGAACAATTTTTCCATCACGTTGTCCATTAAAAGTGCAGAATTTAAAAATTCTTTTACTTATCTTGACCTCTTTCCTAAGAGCATATGTGCATCGAGTGTCGCATCAATACTATGTCGAATAACATCCTTAGGTTGCACTTTGTCTTGATCAACAGTGGATTGTTGAAGAGTAGCCAATTGTGCCTACAAGTTTTGATACGTTCTTCACTCTTCTAGAAGTTGCATCATGATTAGATCCAATTTCTGCTCCATAGTTAGCTCTAGAAAATCGCATTCGCCCATAGAATCATCCATGTTATGATTCGACGTTCGAGATTCGTTGAAGATTCGTCATTCATCTTCTATTAATGTGTGAAGAAGCTTACCACGAACTTGCTTTGGTTGTTCGGATGCGTTGCTTGTATGATCTTGCTTTTCTCGGATATAGCAATTGAAAATGGTCTTCTTCCAAGCAAAATAGTCTTTCGCATAGATTGCATGTGACAAAGTGCTTGCTATGAATCCACTTAGCCAAGTTGCAGGTGAGAACATGGGCTTGCTAGATCTTTGAAACTGGTTTGGGAATACCACAATAAGATCAACTGCTATGTAAAAGATTATTAATGAAAATTTAATCTTTAGTTAAGACTAGTAGCAAAATCTTAAACAAGTCAAATTCGGCGTAGGACGTCAATATAGCTTCATTGGAATCGCTATCCATGAGTACATCCTTCCGCCACAGATCGTGAAGTTTTGGAGAGCTTAGAGCTTAAGCTCTCTAAGCTTAGTCATTAAGCTTGGCTTTTCATTAATCATGAATTGCTTTATCTCTGAGAAAAAACAACTTGAAGAGGAGACTTCATGAGTGATCATCCGCCTCCTGGGAGAGGTCCTTTGCGATTAGAGGGTATAGCAAGGGGTTCTTCATCACCAGAAATATGCTTATGTTGTCAGTTTGTCTGTAGAGCATGTTCATTCCAAGAGCTTCACCTTCGCATGAGATGGTAAGTGATTGGAAGCTCTTGATCTCAGCTTCACTCTGATACCACCGGTGCGTAGATCGGATGATGTATGCACGTGTAGTGAATACTGGAATGTCCCCAAGAACAAAGAACTCTACAAACCTTCATAAAAAGCAAAAGAGAGTTTACACAACATGAGACAAAAAGACCAATTAGGTACAATCTCCCCCCATACCTTATGTGAGTGCTTCACAAGGCATATATTTATAGATTTATTTATCTTTAAGCTTAAAAATAGCCAACTTTACAAATAGCATGCTTTTTCTTTTGTGTTTACTTTTGCCCAAATATAGAGTAAGGTGTTTGGATGTCCAAAAGTCGGGGGCTATGCCCAAATACAAATATAAGATAATGAAATATTTAATCGAGTGCCTACACATGTACAAGATAATAAATATTTTGTCAAGCACTTTAATAAATAAGCGCACTTAAATAAATATTGGCGCCAAGCCTTTAGTGATAAGGCATGCGCCCATCAAAAATAGTAATTCTTCTAGGCATTTGGATTCACATCGCCTGGTGCTACCCAACGCCATCGCCACCTGCTCTACACATCAACTGAAGCATTAACAATTGTTAAAAAATAATTAAATAAAACCCAAAAAAAGTGAATACCTAGCAGTCTTCAACTACAAAATAATGAAATAGGTTGGAACTTTGTCCTAACCTTACTTTAATTCGAGTGTGCACTCTAAACTCATAAATGTCCAATAATTTGATATGTATCTTGCGGAATCACCCACTCTAGAATCATCCACGTACACATTAAATTAATCTGATGCCCGAAAAGGACAGGCGTCCCCGTCAACTTCTCGCACAAGGAATCCACCTTACGTATGAGCCCCGGCAAATAAATATAATCATGAAATCCATTGTGGAATATGCCTCTTGGAATTAAAAAATGAAGAGAGAGAGAGAGAGAGAGAGAGAGAGAGAGATAAAAAAGCCTCGAAACTCTAGAGGGCTTCCCAAACCTACCCCTCTCCCAAACCTCTCCTTTTTAATTAAAATTCTCTCTCTCTTATGTGTGAACTCTCCCTTTCTATTTCCCTTTCCCTTTTTACCTATCTTTTGGCCTTTAAATGTAAATTATGGCATTGCTTAGATCTTACATTCGTAGCAAGCTTTTTGAACAAGGTCTAAGAGGACCGTGCATGGAGAGGAACAGTTGCGTACTGGCTTCTATTTCGCATGGGTTAGGGCACATGTTAGGGTGGCAATGCTTCGCCATATACTGGTAGGCGCTCTTGATCTCCGCCGTCGCCTGGATGTTTTGCCTGATGCCCAATACTTCGTGCAGAGTCTTCTCAGGACCAGCGGCGGTTGGTGTTTGTATGTTATTGCGTACGCTACTGCAACGGATCACTCTCAAAGAGCTCCTAAAGATCAACTTGGGGCCGGACGGATAATTATATCTAGCTGGCTGCCCTATACTGCCCTGTCTGCTGTGTGTATTTAATGTGTCGATTATACTGCCACTGTCAACATAGGGGTATTGATCGGGAGTGGCAAGAGTAGCTATAAACTCACATACACACACATACTCTCTTTCTCTCTCTCTCTCTCTCTCTCTCTCTCTCTCCTCCTATTCTTTTAGTTAGATTAAAATTTTTAATTTTAATTTCACATAATTTTTCTATTTTTATCTTATTTTAATTACATATTTTTATTTTTTTTCTTTTTAATTTAATATTTTTAAAGCTTTTTTAAAATTTGATATAGTGTTTCACATACTTTGAGAAAGAGAGAGAGAGAGAGAGAGAGAGAGAGAGAGAGAGAGAGAGAGAGAGAGAGAGAGAGAAGAAGAAGAAGAAGAAGAAGAAGAAGAAGAAGAAGAAGAAGAAGAAGAAGAAGAAGAAGAAGAGGAGGAGGAGGAGGAGGAGGAGGAGGAGGAGGAGGAGGAGGAGGAACAAGAGGGCGCAGAGAGAGGAAGAGAGAATTATAGAGAGAGAAAATATAAAATTTGAGAGAGAGAGAGAGAAGAAAAAGGAAACAAGAGGAGAGAGAGAGAGAATGAAAAGAGAAAAAGACTTGAGAGAGAGAGAGAGAGAGAAAAAAAAATATGGGAAGGGAGATGAAAGAGAAAAAATGAGGAAGAGAGAGAAAAGTGAAAAAATAGAGAGAGGGGTAAGAAGAGAGAAAAATGCAAAGATAGAGGGAAAGAGAGTGGAAAAAATCAAGAGGGAGAGGTAAGAGAGAGAGAGAGAGAGAGAGAGAGAGAGAGAGAGAGAGAGAGAGAGAGAGAGAGAGAGAGAGAGAGAGAGAGAGAGAGAGAGAGAGAGAGAGAGAGAGAGAGAGAGAGAGAGAGAGAGAGAGAGAGAGAGAGATGAAGTGAAGGTTTAACTTGAATTTCAAACTTTGTGATGTCCAATTAATATCAACTTTGTATATAGATGAAATTTTATAAGTTTGAAGCATAAAATGTCAAGATTGTGGGAGAGAAGGAAGGAGTCTCGCTTGAAGCTTTCTTGCTTGCACAATGGGGGAAGACACACACGGGTGGAGGCTGAAAAACAGTTTTCCTCTTCTTAGTTGTGTAAGCCAAAAGAACTCAAGTACAAAGAAATAGAAGAACCCTCTATATGGGTCTCAAACCAAACTCAACTAACTAAGGTGGCATACTAACTGAGCCACGAACTAGAGTAGATAAGGATAGCTATCATGTAGCTATTATTCATGGGCGGTGTACCAACCGCGTCTGCAACTGACAAGTCGGTGACATAAATACACAACGGTCACCCTGGCGTATCACGAGTGGAGCTCGATATCTCAACACTCCCCCTCGAGCTCAATCCCAATTCCTGCACACCAAGCAGGTCTCTGAACTTGCGCAGCTTCTCTGTGCCCAATGCCTTCGTGAATATGTCAGCTACCTGATCCTCTGTGCTGACATAAACTAGATCAATAAGACCTAGTAAAACCCTCTCTCGCACATAGTGATAATGCACCTCAATGTGCTTTGTTCTAGCATGATAGACTGGGTTATTTGCCAAGTGTATACTACTCATGTTGTCACAATAAATGACAACTGGCCCATCTGTAGACTGATGCATATCATAAAGTAGCTTATGCAACCAAGCTACCTCACATGCAGCCATTGCTGCACCCCTGTACTCAGCCTCTGTGCTCGACAAGGCAACTGTAGGCTGTTTCTTGCTGCTCCAAGTGACTGCAGCACTCCCAAAAGAGAACACATATCCACTAGTAGATCGTCTATCAGAAATACTACCAGCCCAATCAGCATCAGTGTATCCATGCAACTGTATCTGAACCCCAGTCTCATAAAATAGTCCATACTGCAATGTGAACTTCACATACCTGAGTATGCGTCTAGCCGCATCCAAATGTGGTTTCCTTGGAGCCTGCATAAACTGACTTACCAATCCAACAGCATAGCTCAAATCTGGCCTGGTAATAGTCATATAAATCAAACTTCCTACTATGCGTCTGTACATAGTAGGGTCTTCTAGAAGCTCACCTGCATCTGTGCTCAGCTTCACATTCTGCTCCAAAGGAACTGAAATAGGCTTACAGCCTGTCATTCCATATTTGGACAGCATGTCCAATCCATACTGCCTCTGCAAGAGCTGTATCCCACTTGGTGATCTAATCACCTCAATGCCCAAGAAATAACGCAGCTCTCCCAAATCCTTCATCTCAAACTTCTGCTTCAATAGCATTTTCACATGAAGGATATCTTCATCACTGTCACCCGTCATAATCAAATCATCAACATAAATGACAAGTAGCATAATACCTTTCTCTGTTTTTCTCACATAAAGTGAGAAATCTGCCTTGGAAATCTGAAAGCCAATAGTGACAAGATACTGTCCTATCTTGTCAGACCATGCTCTAGGTGCTTGCTTCAAGCCATACAAGGCTTTCTTCAACCTGCAAACAAACTCAGGATGAACAGCATGCACATAACCTGGTGGCTGCTCCATATAGACCTCTTCTTGCAAATCACCATGCAAGAAGGCATTCTTTACATCCATCTGATGTAAAGACCATCCCTTTGATGCAGCCATAGCAATGACTGCTCTTACGGTTGCCATCCTTGCAACCGGACTGAATGTTTCTTCATAGTCAATGCCATATGTTTGTGCATACCCCTTGACTACTAATCTTGCCTTGTATCTGTTCACAGAACCATCTGCATTGTGCTTCACCTTATAAACCCACTTACAGCCAATTGCATTTTTACCTTTAGGCAAAGGTACCAATTCCCATGTAGCATTTGCTTCCAAGGCATCCATTTCTTCATCCATGGCTTTCTCCCATTTTTCTTTTCCCATGGCTTGCTCAAAAGAAGTGGGTTCTGGTTCCTGTATCACCTTGACCATATATGCATAGTGAATGGCTGTAAATCCATCATATTTCAGCCTATCCACAGGATACCTAACTCTCGTAGACCTGCGCAAAGTAGGTTCACTCCCAGGTGCTCTCAAAACATCCCTGGTCTTCCTTACTCCAGGTGTAACAATAGAAGGAATACCCAACTCATCATCAATGCTCTGTTCTGAGCCACTGGATTCACCATCCACATAAGAGTGACCTGCATTCACATCAAACATGGGCTGATCAACCTTCTCTTTTCCTTTTCGTGATACCTGCATACCACTATCTGCATTGCTTTGAGAAGAATCTCCTGATCTCAATCTGCCTGTCCATGGCGAAGAATGTGAACCACTACTAGAGGACGCTCCAGGTCCACTAATATTTTGTGACTGCTGCTGTGAATTCTGTGCAGCATTACCATTTTGTGCATCTACATCATCAATCACATTTACTGGTTTATACCAGCTACTCATCTCATCAAAAACAACATCTCTGCTCACTGTAAACTTACGAGTAGAAGGGTTATAGCATCTATACCCTTTTTGCTGCAGAGAGTAACCAATAAAGATGCACTTCTCAGCTTTTGGATCCAACTTGGATCTCAACTCATCTGGCACATGTACATAGGCAATGCAACAAAAAATTTTCAAATGAGAAATATCTGGTTTCCTACCAGTATACCTCTCCTCTGGAGTCATTCCATGTATTGCTGCAGTGGGAGTCCTGTTCATTATGTAGACTGCTGTAGCAACTGCTTCAGCCCAATAAAAATCTGGCAGGTCTTTTTCATTGAGCATGGCACGAGACACCTCTCCAATATGTCTGTTTTTCCTTTCTGCAATTCCATTTTGCTGTGGGGTATGACTGCATGAATATTGCTGCTTTATGCCATGCTCCTGCAGGAACCTTGCAAACTCATTTGAGAGGTACTCTCCCCCTCCATCTGACCTTAGGCATTTTATCTGCAGACCTGTTTCTTTTTCCACCATAGCTTTAAGAATTTTGAAATGCCCAAAAACTTCACTTTTCTTTTTCATAAAATACACCCAAACTTTTCTGCTATAGTCATCAATAAAACTGACAAAATAATGACAGCCTCCAAGAGATGCAGCTTTAGTTGTCCACACATCAGAGTGGATTAATTCCAATGGCTTCTCACTCTCTTGAACATGTCTAGGAAATGGTTTCCTTGCCTGTTTTCCAAACTGACAGGCTTCACATACCTTATGCATTTCTGCAACCTTGAATTTTGGCAATCCTGCAACAATATTTTGGGCCTGCATTGATTTAAGTCGCTGTACATTAACATGACCAATGCGTTTATGCCAGATATCAATATCTGCAACTACACCGGTCCCATGTGCAAACATTGCTGCACTCAATTCAGACATGTCTGCATCCAATGTAAACATTCTGCCCTTCTTCTTTCCTTTTGCTATCAAGCGACCTTTATTTTTCATATCCTCAACAAAGCATCCATGAGGATTAAATCTGACCTGCAAGCCCTGTTCAACCATTTGACCAACAGAAACCAGATTCTTGGTGATATTCGGGACATGAAATACCTCGGACAGGTATTTCTTTTTCCCATCCTGCATAGACAATGGAATTTTTCCAATCTGCACAATAGGATGTGCAGTATCATCACCAGTCTCCACAAATCCTGGTTTTTCCATTTTCCTTGCATCCTCCATCCATTCTGCATGACCTGTCATGTGGTTTGATGCACCTGAGTCAACATACCATACATCATTGCTTTCTTCTGCACTTGTCACAGAATTGTTCATGTGCTGCAGCATGAACAAATGCTCATTTCTGTCATCACCCTGTCTGCTAGAAGATGCATAATTCCCTTGTTGCAGTTTTCCATTCATGATGTCATTCTGCTTTTTATAGCAGTCTTTAGCCATATGACCCATTTTACCACAATAGTAGCATTCAACATTACTGTTTGCATTTTGGCCTCTTTGCCATCCACCACGACCTCTTTGGCTCCCCCTGCCTCTAGAGTTACCACGTCCTCCTCCATAGGACTGGTTTTCTTGAGTTTGCTGCATATTCTGATTTCTACCATGGCCTCCAAATCGGCCTCCTCTACCTCTGCCTCTACCTCTTCCAGCATTTGAGTAGAAGACAGCTTCTTTTGAAGTTCCTCCTGAAGAAGATGCACCACCATTTCTCTGCTCCTCAGAAATTAGAAGAGCAATCAACTCCTCAAAATCAGGAAATCTTTCACGAACTAAAATGGATGTCCGAAACTGCGCATAATCCTTTCCTAGACCATTCAAGGTCACAGAAACTAAATCATCATCTTCCACTGGTGACCCAATGGAAGCAAGTGCATCTGCAATCTTCTTTACCTTCATGTGGTAGTCGTTGATGCTCATATTTTCTCTTTGCACATTGTGCAACTCTTGCTTGAGCTGCATTTTCCTGGCTTGCGTATTTGTGCTATACATCTTTGACAGAGTATCCCATGCCTCCTTTGGCGTACTTGCATCCTGAATATGCACAATCATGGAGTCTGAAATGCTGATAGACAGCCAGTACATAACTTTCCTGGCTCTCTCATGCCATGCTTTGAATGCCTGCATTTGCTGTTGATTGGGAACATCAGGAAGAACTGGTTCTTCTTCATTTCCTGCAACAAATTCCCAATATCCTTTTCCCATAAGGAAATTCGTCATTCTAAACTTCCATGCCTGGAAGTTATCTTGTCAAGCTTTTCAGTTACAATCTGTGAAAGAGAATCAGACGCCATTACAGAACACTCCAAAATATTCTGTCACTGCAAAAACTCAGCTTCACCCTCACAAGGGCAAATCTGCAAAACTGGCGAAAGTGGTATTTGACCACACAGTCACTTCCTAGTGACGATTTTGCATAAGCAGGAACCAAGGATGATTCTGAAACTCCCAATGTCTCTGCGCACAAGCATACGATGCAATTTCTACAGTAACTTTTCACCGATCTGTAGAACAGTGGCTGCACAGCATAAAACTGAGCCTTTTCCTGAGTGCGTGCAGAAAACTTCCGTCTGCAAAACAGGCCCCGAAATGGCCTCAAATCAAAAAAACAAGGTCGCCGAGGGCTAAAGCCCTCGCCCGCAGCATATACTGCCCTCTTGCTTCACCGCGAAGGGCGTCTCAACCTGAGACAATGCACTCTTGCAATTTCCGGCTGTGCTACCTGCAGAGATCTGCTCCCAAAACAGGAAATGAAAGCAACACTGCTCCTCTTACCAGACCACCGCGAGCTTGGCTTGCTTTCTTGAGCTCCTTACCACGAACAAGGCTCTGATACCATGTCAAGATTGTGGGAGAGAAGGAAGGAGTCTCGCTTGAAGCTTTCTTGCTTGCACAATGGGGGAAGACACACACGGGTGGAGGCTGAAAAACAGTTTTCCTCTTCTTAGTTGTGTAAGCCAAAAGAACTCAAGTACAAAGAAATAGAAGAACCCTCTATATGGGTCTCAAACCAAACTCAACTAACTAAGGTGGCATACTAACTGAGCCACGAACTAGAGTAGATAAGGATAGCTATCATGTAGCTATTATTCATGGGCGGTGTACCAACCGCGTCTGCAACTGACAAGTCGGTGACATAAATACACAACGGTCACCCTGGCGTATCACGAGTGGAGCTCGATATCTCAACATAAAAGAGATTATATGTATATTTGGAATTTTATATTATAAATTTTGTAAAATACTTTTAGTTTTACATTTGAGGTGAGAGAGAGATAGAAAGAGAGAGAGAGAGAACAAGGAGATGAGAGAAAACAAGCTAAAATAAAAGGCAAAGAGAGAGATAAAAAATTTTAGATAGAGAATTGGGGGGGAGAGAGAGAGAGAGCGAGAGAGAGGGAGGGAGAAAAGAAAAAAAAGAAAGACAGAGGGAAAAGAGGAGAGAGAAAGAGGAGAAATACATTGTCGAGCAAAGTCCACATAATAACATTATTTGTGGCTCCGTGGTAGCTTCACATGACCGTGAAGTAGGCTAATGTTCAGTGCATGCGTAAAACACTAGTAAATATATTAGTTAGACTGTCTTATATTGTATGTAAAATAAAGTACTCTTTGAGATACCTATATCTTCGTATGGATTTTCTATAAAAGGGATTCTACCCTAAACTCCCTACCTTTCCAAGTATATCAAATTTCTAATGTTCAACAACCATCCACACTTGAATCAAAACTCCTTCTTGCTTTTTGAGCTTAATAAAGTATTTTAATAAGCTAAATAATACATTATGCATAGCCCCTATTCACAACCATTTTTGGGCTCATATCCATTTTGGTAGAGTTAAGCCTTCAACCATGTATATAACAGTGGATTCATCAAGGGCAGTAATGTTAATGTGGATTGGCTTTACTACTTTGAACATTCTTAAGGTACGAGGAAACTTTTTTTTTGTCAATTCTTGACTGAAGCATGCTTATTTGCCAAAATGACATAGGCACCATGAAACTTACAAATAATTATCCATAGATAGGTTTTTTGGAAAGTATACTGTTAAAGATTTACAAATTTGAATTGAAAAGGCTACATTAGTTTCATAGTGAAATTCAAGTATCAGGGGCTTAGAATGTGACATTTGAATGCACACATATAGTTAAGTTTCTATAGAGTGAACCCCCCAAGAACATGTCTCTAAATGAGGGAAGGGCATCAATGATACTTATACATTAAATTCACATAAGCATGTGGCACGATTAGATTGCCTTGAGACTCTTAGTTCTTTTTGGGTCCTATTTGTTTCTCTTAGGTGGTCTTAATTATTTGAAAAATGTTTACAATCCTTTTGCTTAGATGGTATCTCTAGTTCGATTTTCTATTATTTTGTTCACCTTATTTTTCATGCAACGAGTTTGACTAAATCTCATTCTTTTACTATATTGCTACATCTTGTTCTTCCCTTTGGCTTGTTTATATTTTATTGTTGTTGATCAATCTAGATGTTGATTGTGTACTCTTTATTTTCCCCTCCTATATCTAGTAGGTATTTGTCAACTTTTTGGCTCTTAGTAGCTAGTTGGTAACTAATTGATATGTATTGGCTATGTATCAAACAAATTTCATTATAAAATATGTCTCTTCAACTAATGACAACACTCTAGGTATTTCTCTAATATAAGTAATATAACTATTTGCCCCAGAAGAGGGTATTGCCCTCCAAATATTTGCTAGAGAGCAAGGCAAGACCACATTAGCAATTTTCCTATGTATAAATGGGACAACTTGCAACCCAAATAAGTATTGTAGCTTAACTATACCATGATCCTTATCCTTCCATGGATGAGGACCAAAATTTGTGTTTTGAGTCAAAACAAGCCAAAGGTACACAAATACCCCAGGTGAAATAATATTCACTAGGTGTTGCACCCATATAAGTCTTGAAAGCACAACCTCATGATTATGGGTTGAAGGCTTAATTATTAGGATGATGTCCTCCATAAAACATTTTGGTATTACATTCAACCATATGAATAGAGTCAACCAATCAAGGCTATAATGTATTTGTGATTTTTTATGGGATTTGAGAAATCAAAACTATAAGCCAAATGTTACATTAGCACATTATTGTTCCAATATATGGAACTTGTTCTTCATCACATACAAAAATACTTTTATAAATATCATTTAATAAATATCATTTTATAAATTTCACTTGATGAGGTTTGTTAAAATGAAGGACATTTCATGGATCAAAAGATAGTATATTAGATCAAATAATAACTGATATTATAGGTTGTCCTCATTATAGATAAAGAATTATCTATAAAATACTTATACAACTTGAAGAGGTCAAATCTTGTTAATGTATATAGTGCTATTTTTATGAAGAATGCCATAAGTTGTAGATATAAGCCACCCACAAATTTTTGTGTTATATTTTTCAACAGTATTTCCAAATTTTCATTTCAATCAAATTTAAACCTATTTAGTATGAAATATATTTCATAAGCACATGCAGTTATTTATACCATTAGTAGGGATGATTAGCATGGAAAGAGACAAGAGGAAAGAGAGGTGAAACGCCCAAGAGCACACACACTACACAAAAGCAATAATGGAGACTTGAGAACATAAAGAGATAAGGTTGAAATATTATTATTATTCTTTCTTCTTCTTCCACACAAAAGAACTAAGTCTACAACATGATAAAAGACTACTATCAAAGTATCACAAAGTATGTACATGCGGTCACTAAGTGTGTTGGAAGATAGAACAAATGATGTATGCTCTAGGAGAAAGGCTCAGAATCCCATAAGCATAGTGAGGAAAGCGGAACTACCCAAAGGCTATAAAAACATGTACTTGGCTCTCATTTCAATGCAATATATAATACTTCTCTTTTATGTCAACTCAAGTCTATGTTTATGAGTCCAAGCTAATCAATATTGGAACCTAATTCACTTGTTACAATCTCTCATTTCAATCATGTATCATGTTTATGACTTGCATCCACCATAGCCAATCTAGCTCTAGATTCATGTTTCTTAACGTGTTATCAAAGCTGAATGAGCTAGGTAGCTAGTGGGCATACTATCTCAACCATTCCCTCTCTTATCCTCTCCTCTACTCAACTCATTGAACCATCTATCCCTATCTCAATCTCCCAAGCTACATCTGGTGATTTCTACTTCAGTCCAAGAAGCTTGGTTCGGAGCTTGTATTGGAGGTGCTAAGCAAGGGATGTGCTTTTGTTTCTATCAAACATATAGAGAGAAAGAAAAAGAGTTTGAGCAGCTTATGTAGCCTCCACAATTTCATTGATTGCACCCCAAAGGATGTCCCTACTACACGAATCGAGTACAGTGAGTCCATATCGAGAGATGCAGAAATTTGCAATGCCAAGTTCACGGCTTTTTGCTCATGAAAATATTTAAAATATTTTCTTTACCTAAGCTAGGGTAAAGCCTTATCTAATTGAGCCTTTCATTCAAGCCTCTTTCACACTTACCCACTTCTTAATCCAATTCATCTTAAACTCATTCACACCCTCTCGCTCACACTCAAAAAATTGTTCACATTGTTAGTTAAATTATCTTCCTCCTTGCAAATTTGGTGTAATTGATATTGGTCCCAAAAGTGATTTACATTCTTGTAGAAACCTATTGTTGTAGAATGCTTCATTGATTAAACCTTTGTAAACTCTCAATTTTGTTTAAAATTATAGACACTACCTAAGTGTACCATAAACTCACAGTAAGACCTCCTTATCTAAAAATGATGGATCTTGAGCAAATAGCCAAATTTAATGGTAAAGGTTTCTATGCATGGAAAGAGAAGACCATGTACCATCTCATTCGCAAAGACCTATGGGATCTATTTGAAGATGATGCAGGAGATGGAGATGGAGGGAAAGAAGATACATGAGGTGAGACCTTTGATAAAGTCCAACCAAAGACAAAAGAATAGAAGAGAATGAGCAACAATGCTCTTGCATCATATCTCTGACATCAAGGATACCAAAGTTGCATGGGATGAACTTGATAAAATCTTTGGAACAGAGGAACTCCAAGTTAAAACTACTCATGCAATTCTACAAACATATGTAAAAGATAGTTCTTCTATGACCATTCACATTAATGGGTTTAAGAGCCTCAAAACTCAACTTACCACTCTAAAGAAGATTATTGATAAAGATGAAGCCATAACAGTATTACTAGCAAGCATAAATGAAGAACCATATAAGAATGAGAGCCAAATTTAAATCCCGTGAAAGTGCAGAGAAGAAGTAGAGAAGTGCAAATTCAAGGCGGGAATTGAACATAGTTGGAATCAATAGAGATGAATTTGGCAATTTTTACAAGCCGCGGAAGATGAGATTTGAAAGCGGTTTTGAAGATCAGTTGTGGATTTTTCATAATTTTTCCAGATGCCGGATTGAGCTAGAGAAAGTGATTTGCAGTTTGAGACCTCAAGACGAACTAGTAGAAAATTTTGGCACTCGAAACGGAGGCCGGATGAACGGGCAAGACTTGTGAGGTGGGCATTATGAAGGAAAAAGGGCCAAAGGTTAAAATAATTGGGCATGGACTTTGGGGGGGGGGGACTTTCTGTCCCCTAAAAAAATTTGACCGGGGGGCATTTTTTCAAATGACAAGATGTGCAGGCTGCCGCCCCTCCAAATCCACAACGATTTTTGGATGGAGACAATGTTGGGCCAATATACAACCGTCCCAAATGATCTCAGCAATGGAATCATCCGATGTTTCACCTCCAATTGCTAGACTTTGCTCGCACAATGGCTCCCTAGTTGATGAGAACAGAATTTAGACTTTCTCTCTCCTCCTCCTCTCTCCTCAAAGGGGCTGATCATACACAGAAAATCAAGAAGGAAGGGGGATGAAGGATGCTTGTGGCTTGGACTAGATTGCTCCAAGATTGAAAGGAGGATGAGAGGCAATGTCTAGCACTGTTGGAGAATTGAGGATGGATCCACTGGTTGCCCGAAACCATTTCATAAAAAAATGCAAATAAGTGGTATGCTCAATTTTTACAAAGAAATTGCATTGTTTTAATGTTTGATGGCTTTAATGATGTGCATATGTAAAGAAATTTTGTATAAATCATGTTTGAAGTATGTTTGAGCTATGTACATGATAAAATGTAGAACCAATAGTCGTACATAGTTGCAATTAATAATTTTAAATCTGAAATGCATCTTAAATGAGAAAAAATGAGAGTTTTTTTCGTTTCAAGTTGGGGAATTAAACTCATATGGGATAAAAACCTAATAAATGAAATGTAAAAAGGATCAAAACTTGCATAAGAGAGCTATGGCGGGAAAGTAAGAGCGAGAGAGAGAGAGAGAGAGACTCATAATGTGGGAACTCCAACCATCACAATGTGTGACCGGCCTTCCCTTTATTCATATGTCACTAAAAGAATAAAGAATAAAGTGACAGTGATGGGCGCCTATCACCTGCAGTGTGCAGGCATGGGTACTGTCAGTGTAGTAATACAAGGGCGGCTAGGCGGAGGTACCTTTACCCCCAACAACCTCCCACTTAAAGGCAAATCTGCCCTAGTGAGGAGTGAAAAAGAAAAAGAAAAGACAGTACAACACGTACACATATACAATAGGATGAGGAAAGACGTCACCTCATCCCACACCCATCAATCTCCTGAGGAAGGAAAAGCACCCTGTAGAGAGGATTTTGGTGAGTAGATCTACAGGATTTTGGTCAGTCAAGATTTTGACAAGGTCAATAGACTTGTCCTCCCCATGTATGAAATGATACCTCACCTCAATGTGTTTTTTCTTTGCATGGAAGACCGGATTCTTGGCTAGCTAAATAGCACTCATAGAATTCGAATGCAGTGTAGGGATAGCATCAATACCAAGGCCATGAACCAAACGGCCTAACCATATGGCCTCCTTGCAAGCCTCAATGGCTGCAACATACTCGGCCTCAATGGTGGAAAGAGCTGTACACTTCTATACCTTGGACATCCAAGAGATCTCACCTCCAGCATAGGTGAACACATAGCCAGAAGTGGACTTACTACTATATGCATGTCGTACATAATTAGAGTTAGTATACCCCATGACTCATGTATCCTAGCTACCATAGCATATGCATATATCTGCAATTCCCTTTAGGCACCTCATGATACCCTTCACGGCATCCCAATGCTTCTTGCAAGGTGTAGCCATATAGCATGCCACAATACTAACTGCAAAGGCAATATCTAGATGAGTGGATATCATGGTATACATAAGACTGCCTATTATGGATGCAAAGGGAATCTTGGCTATCTCGACCCTCTGCTCATTTGATCGGCCTATGGTACCTTCACATAAGAAGGTAATGGACAGCCAATAGGCTTCACGTCTTGCATGTGGAAGCACTCAAGGACTTTATGAATGTACTCCCTCTATGACAAGTAGAGGAGTCCTTGATGCTTCCTACTTCTAATGTGCATACCAAGTATCTGAGAGGCCTGTCCTAGATCCTTCATCTCAAAGCTCTTCTTGAGCTAAACACCTTAAGAGCATCTAGCTCATCATGAGCTTTCCCTGCTAATAGCATGTCATCCACACAGAGTACCAAAATAAGCAAAGATCCATCATGGGCTTTCTTCGTGTACAAGCACAGATCCATAGCACTACAACTATAGCCTTGTGACTACATAAAAGCATCAAACTTATGGTACCATTCCCTAGGTGTCTACTTCAAGCCATAAAGACCTTTCTTCAACCTACACATTAGGTGCTCCCTGCCAGGCTCTGCAAATCCCTTAGGCTACTCCATGTAAATCTCATCATGCAAGTCCCCATGTAAAAATGCCATCTTAACATCCATCTGATGATATAAGTCCAAGTCAAGCTGCACGACTAAGGCCAAAACTAAGCGGAGGGTGGTCATCTTAACCACAGGAGAAAAAACTTCATCAAAGTCAAATCCATGCTCTTGTTTAAAACCCTTAGCAACAAGTCTTGCCTTATAAACCGACTTGGGGTGTCTAGGGGTACTCTTCAACTTGTATACCCATTTGCATGGCAAAGTCTTCTTGCCACTAGGCAAAGAAACCAAATCCCAAGTCTCATTCTTATGTAAGGAGTCTATCTTAGACTGCATAGCCCTCTCCCAGGAGTGACTATCGCCCCTATGGATAGCCTCATCATAAGTGAAAGGCTCTCCTACATCTGTAACCAAGACATAATGCATCGAGGGCTAAAATTTGTTAGCGGGCATCTATCTCTAGTAGAACGCCACACTACAGGCTCTACTACCTACCCAACATTCTATCCAACACCCTAGCCATGAGTACTTGCTATTGCTGCATGCTGTCTAGCTGGATATACGGAAGCTCGTGGCTCCTCCTGAAATATATCCATGTTTATCTCCAGTATCTTCTCAGGCTACATATGCATCTTGTCTTCATGGAAGACTACATCATGGCTACGGATGACTTTCCACTCCTACGGATATCCCATAGATGGTAACCCATCTCTTTTGCATCTCCATAGCCAAGGAATATGCATTTATCACTCTTAGGATCCAACTTGTTACACTTGTCCTTGGGGACATGGCAAAATGCCTCACATCCAAAGACATGTAAATGTGTGTAAGAGGGAGTCTTTCCTATTCATAACTCCTCTGTAACCTCAAAATCAATGGCACTATAGGGTGATCTATTAATGATATGCACGGTAGTGGTAACTACCTCAGCCCAAAAGTATTGGGGTAGGCTTGCATGGCTATAAGCATATTGCGAAACCTCTCCTGGATGGTCCTATTCATCTGCTTAGCCCTACCATTCTAGGGAGGGGTTTAGGGGGTGGTCTACTAAGGCTTAGTACCCTCGCCTCACATAACTTCTCAAAAACACATGAGACATACTCACCCCCATTATCTATCATTAGGCATTTCAGCCTATGCCCAGACTGACAAAGCAAGCCATATCTGAAAAATGACTAATACATCGGGCTTCTGCTTTATGGGATAAGCCCATACTTTATGCGAAAAAACATCTATGAAAGTAACAAAATACTTTACACCACCCATACACTAATAGGGAATGGACCCATCGACATCAAAATGAACCAAAGCTAAGGCTCACTCATGCGTGACAATATACCAAACTTCTTATGCATAGACCTAGTCTGCTTGCCATAAAGACAATGATCACAAGAATCAAAATGAGAATAGTCAAGGGGTGGTAAGTACTACAAAATAGAAAGCATTTTCATTTCCTTAATGGATATGTGCCCCAAATGGGCATGCCAAAGAGATACATGAGGCAAAGACCCCACAGACAAAGCATGATCAACTGTATATCTAGAAACAACTAAGGGGTAGAGGCTGCCAGCCTTGGCACCTCTCACAAGCACAAGCCTGCCACGAGTAATATTCCATACAGAGTCTCCAAAAGATAGATGATATCCTGTGTCATCAAGTTTTCCATTGGACATGAGACTCGTGTCAATCTAGATACATGATGTACATCGTGCATAACAAAACTACTATCGAAAAGAAACTGCAGCCTAACATCACGAATGCCAACAATCTCAAGAGACCTGCCATTACCCAAGTGCATAGAACCTAAAACAAAACTGTATGAATGGAACAACTCTCGGCAAGGTGTCACATGAAAGGACACACTTGAGTCCAAGAGCCAACAATGTGCATACATAGAGTGTATCTCTTTCATTTGCGAAGCACTAGATGAAGTTGCTACAAGGACATAATCTCCATCACTATTCTCAAGCTGCATAACACATTGATCTCTTCAATTTTAACACTTGACTTAGTAGGTACTATGCTGCTATGATCAGAAGACTTTACCTGCACTTTCTCTTTCCCCTTGTCTTTGTGCCTTTCATTGCGCAATTCATGACACTATGGCCTTTCTTTCCACAATGATGACAAGTCAGACTTTGCATTTCTCCCACAAGACTTACTACGCAAGTTGACACACGACTTGGACCAAGATTTTTGCAAATCCCGTCCACGACCATTACCATGGTCATTCTTCGCATTTCCATCATGTCAACCTCTAACTATCAAAGCATGAAACACATGAGAGGCATCCAAATTCTTACGGTTTATCTCTTTTTGTAGAAGAGAGCTCTCAACATCAGGTAGCTTCAAAGTAGTGGTAGAAGCACATAAGGCAATGCGGAATACATCCCAAGACTCATTAAGAGTACCAAGCAAGAACAACGGAGTGACATTATCTTTGAAATCAATGCCCTGCGAAAAGAAGTTCTTAAGAATAGCATGAAACTGGCTCAGATGAGATGACATGGTCACATTCTCTTTCATGCGGAGATCCATAAGTTGTTTTAGCTAATACATTGGACTTGCAAGACTTTGCTTGTCATAGACGTTTTCGATCTTATCTCAAAGTTACCAAGCACTTTTTGTTTCCTCAACCACATTGTAATGCACCTATTCAGTGAGAGACAAGATGAGGGTGGACTTGCATAACTCATCAAGCTCCATCCATTCATCATTAGTCATAGTTTCAGGCTACTCTCCACTCAACCTTAGTGGCTTTATTTGCAAATTTTGCACCAATACCTACTAATCTTGGCTCTTCCAATAGGCATAATTCGTACCATCAAGCTTAGTGATATTGAAGATAGCATCGTCAGTGGAAGAAGATGCCATATTGCAAGCGAAAACAATGCAAACAGTTCAAAACTGCTTGCTGTAAATTGTGGAAAATGACAAAAAAACCACCAAAACCAAGGAAAAATGGCAAGAAACGAGTATTTGATGATGCTGCCCACCAAGTACCATCAAAATTACATCAAACCAGGATGATTCAGTATGAAAAATACATGACAGTCCAAAGATATATGCTTGTTGTAATTTATGACAGCAGTGTACAATGAGAGTTGATAGTAGGCAAAACCCAATATTCAAAGTTAATCATTGATTGTCAATGCAAAACCAGCATCAAGTGGGCATAAACAAGTATATAACAGTCAAACTAACATGAGCCAACACCCAAGCATGTCAGATAAAGTCCGTCAGTAAAGTCGGTACACCCCCCAATCAACAAGGCAAAATGTACATATCACTACCAAGATGTGACACAAGTTGGTGTCTGCTCAGTGAATACAAAACTGAATTAGTCCAAGTACATCTACACAGACCAGGATATATCAAGCATACATCATCCACGAGGAGATCTCGGTCTCAAAGATGGAAAAGCTCAATATGCATAACCCACACTTCTCAATGTTTGAAAAGCGTACAAAGACACTCCCATTGGCACAAAAGCCATAAGTGTCAAGCAAATAAGCTCAAAGAAGTATCCAAGATCATATATCAATAAGACATCTGAAGCATATGGGTAGTCAAGTATCCAATGGTAGCATCCAATATCATGAAGACAATCCCAATCAATCTTTGATGAGCCAAAGAAAGACTAAAATAACCTCCAGAATATCCAAAGTCAAGCCCAAACAAAGCTCTAGTAGCATTCAAGTCCAAACAATGTAACTAGCATGTGTAGGTAACATAAGCATCAAGCATGTACCAATGGGTCATACCTAGACCATAGGTATAACCTCTATCACAAAGCATGCCAATGTAGACCAATGTCAAGTAAATGCCAACCAATTTGAAGCTCAAATAAGGCTCAAAATATATTCTGAAACCATCGAAACCATTAGCCAACCTTCATTTGCATCCTAATAGTCATATGAAACACCTGAGAAGCACTCATGACCAATAGGCACAAAGCATAAAGTGACTAAACAAGCTTCATACTTGGAGTGTACAGTAGTGATTTATTGTGTAAAATTGAGTATTTTAGGCCACGAAATCACCTCCAAATTATGGCCAATCAATAGGCATATATTACCCTAACATTCAGGGATCATTCGGGACCAATCAGGTATTAAATGCCAATGCCAACCAAGCTGTAGCATTAAATGTCACTATAACATTGTTTATAATAGCTAGTGGGCTGTTATGATAGTCCCAAAATAGTACTAAATTAGACCCAAATCAATATCAATGTTCAATTCTTCAATGTTAGGCTCCAAATATACTTCTAGGCATCAAATGAGACCTATCCAAGTGCCCAATGACTGGAGTAGCTGGAGAGGATCAGTGTCAAGCTAAGGAAGATACTTCTATAGGTCACGTGATGGCACAAACTAATCTAGGGCTTGTGGAAGGACTGGGCAAGGCCAAGATAAGGTTGGGGGGGTAGTCAAGGACCCCCAAGAGCTCCCTCTTGAAGGGCAGAGTCACCGATAAAGTGTAGGCGTCACAAGAAGCAAGAGGACATGGCTGCCCTGCTTCACAAAACCTGTGGACTAATGTGAAACAACAAAAGAGAGCTCCAATACCTATGAAGGAATGCCCTGAGGGTGCCCAAATGGTCTAGGTAGGTGCTCTAGAAGCCAAGGAGTGATCAGAGCTCGAAGGAGTCGGATATGGCTACCAAGAGTGAGAAACAATAGTGTAGGGATTTGAATGAATGCTAAAGGAGTCACGGACCAAGCTTAAATGCTCAAGCAACCATGCTTTGATACTAGTTGAAAGGTGAAAAGGAGCGAAGCTTGCACAAGAGTGATATGGCGAGAAAGCAAGAGGAAGAGAGAGAGAGACTCACAATGTGGGAACTCCAACAATCACAATGTGTGACCGGCCTTCCCTTTATTCATGTGTCACTAAAAGAATAAACAATAAAGTGATGGTGAGGGGTGCTCATTGCCTGCAGTGTGCATGCACGGGTACTCTTAGTGTAGTAATACACAGGCAGCTAGGAAGAGGTGCCTTTACCCCCAACAATAAAAACCAATGTTCAATAATATGATCAGTCAAGACACATAAATGAGAAAATAACATATTTTTATGAAAAAATAAATGAGAAAAAATAGGAAAAATTTTAGTTTTTCGCATCGTAAATTTTAGGAAATTTTATATTTTATGTTCATGAATGTATAACAAGATTGGAGCATGAGGGATAAGCCTCAGTCAAGCATTGGTTCTATGTTAGAGTATGTTTTAATCGATTTTTACATGTAAGACTACATAGAAATGAACGTTTGATGGGACCTAGAATGGGCCGGCACTGGCTCATGCACTAGTCGGACCTCTATCTCACACGCTCAACAACCCCACGGCCTCGCGGCCAGGAGTGTTGATGACACATACATTGCCTTCCTAAACATCTCGTGTTTGTATTACGTCGTTTGTAGTCCACTCTTCTCTCACCTGTCAAGATTGTGGGAGAGAAGGAAGGAGTCTCGCTTGAAGCTTTCTTGCTTGCACAATGGGGGTAGACACACAAGGATGGAAGCTGAAAACAGTTTTCCTCTTCTTAGTTGTGTAAGCCAAAAGAACTCTCATACAAAGAAATAGAAGAACCCTATATATGGGTCTCAAACCAAACTCAACTAACTAAGGTGGCATACTAACTGAGCCACGAACTAGAGTAGATAAGGATAGCTATCATGTAGCTATTTATCATGGGCGGTGTACCAACCGCATCTGCAACTGACAAGTCGGTGACATAAATACACAACGGTCACCCTGGCGTATCACGAGTGGAGCTCGATATCTCAACACTCCCCCTCGAGCTCAATCCCAATTCCTGCACACCAAGCAGGTCTCTGAACTTGTGCAGCTTCTCTGCGCCCAATGCCTTCGTAAATATGTCAGCTACCTGATCCTCTGTGCTGACATAAACTAGATCAATAAGACCTAGTAAAACCCTCTCCCGCACATAGTGATAATGCACCTCAATGTGCTTTGTTCTAGCATGATAGACTAGGTTATTTGCCAAGTGTATACTACTCATGTTGTCACAATAAATGACAACTGGCCCATCTGTAGACTGATGCATATCATAAAGTAGCTTATGCAACCAAGCTACCTCACATGCAGCCATTGCTGCACCCCTGTACTCAGCCTCTGTGCTCGACAAGGCAACTGTAGGCTGTTTCTTGCTGCTCCAAATGATTGCAGCACTCCCAAAAGAGAACACATATCCACTGGTAGATCGTCTATCAGAAATACTACCAGCCCAATCAGCATCAGTGTATCCATGCAACTGTATCTGAACCCCAGTCTCATAAAATAGTCCATACTGCAATGTGGACTTCACATACCTGAGTATGCGTCTAGCCGCATCCAAATGTGGTTTCCTTGGAGCCTGCATAAACTGACTTACCAATCCAACAGCATAGCTCAAATCTGGCCTGGTAATAGTCATATAAATCAAACTTCCTACTATGCGTCTGTACATAGTAGGGTCTTCTAGAAGCTCACGTGCATCTGTGCTCAGCTTCACATTCTGCTCCAAAGGAACTGAAATAGGCTTACAGCCTGTCATCCCATATTTGGACAGCATGTCCAATCCATACTGTCTCTGCAAGAGCTGTATCCCACTTGGTGATCTAATCACCTCAATGCCCAAGAAATAACGCAGCTCTCCCAAATCCTTCATCTCAAACTTCTGCTTCAATAGCATTTTCACATGAAGGATATCTTCATCACTGTCACCTGTCATGATCAAATCATCAACATAAATAACAAGTAGCATAATACCTTTCTCTGTTTTTCTCACATAAAGTGAGAAATCTGCCTTGGAAATCTGAAAGCCAATAGTGACAAGATACTGTCCTATCTTGTCAGACCATGCTCTAGGTGCTTGCTTCAAGCCATACAAGGCTTTCTTCAACCTGCAAACAAACTCAGGATGAACATCATGCACATAACCTGGTGGCTGCTCCATATAGACCTCTTCTTGCAAATCACCATGCAAGAAGGCATTCTTTACATCCATCTGATGTAAAGACCATCCCTTTGATGCAGCCATAGCAATGACTGCTCTTATGGTTGCCATCCTTGCAACCGGACTGAATGTTTCTTCATAGTCAATGCCATATGTTTGTGCATACCCCTTGACTACTAATCTTGCCTTGTATCTATTCACAGAACCATCTACATTGTGCTTCACCTTATAAACCCACTTATAGCCAATTGCATTTTTTCCTTTAGGCAAAGGTACCGATTCCCATGTAGCATTTGCTTCCAAGGCATCCATTTCTTCATCCATGGCTTTCTCCCATTTTTCTTTTCCCATGGCTTCCTCAAAAGAAGTGGGTTCTGGTTCCTGTATCATTTTAACCATATATGCATAGTGAATGGCTGTAAATCCATCATATTTCAGCCTATCCACAGGATATCTAGCTCTCGTGGACCTGCGCAAAGTAGGTTCACTCCCATGTGCTCTCAAAACATCCCTGGTCTTCCTTACTCCAGGTGTAACAATAGAAGGAATACCCAACTCATCATCAATGCTCTGTTCTGAGCCACTGGATTCACCATCCACATAAGAGTGACCTGCATTCACATCAAACATGGGCTGATCAACCTTCTCTTTTCCTTTTCGTGATACCTGCATACTACTATCTGCATTGCTTTGAGAAGATTCTCCTGATCTCAATCTGCCTGTCCATGGCGAAGAATGTGAACCACTGCTAGAGGACGCTCCAGGTCCACTAATACTTTGTGACTGCTGCTGTGAATTCTGTGCAGCATTACCATTTTGTGCATCTACATCATCAATCACATTTACTGGTTTATACCAGCTACTCATCTCATCAAAAACAACATCTCTGCTCACTGTAAACTTACGAGTAGAAGGATTATAGCATCTATATCCTTTTTGCTGCAGAGAGTAACCAATAAAGATGCACTTCTCAGCTTTTGGATCCAACTTGGATCTCAACTCATCTGGCACATGTACATAGGCAATGCAACAAAAAATTTTCAAATGAGAAATATCTGGTTTCCTACCAGTATACCTCTCCTCTGGAGTCATTCCATGTATTGCTGCAGTGGGAGTCCTGTTCATTATGTAGACTGCTGTAGCAACTGCTTCAGCCCAATAAAAATCTGGCAAGTCTTTTTCATTGAGCATGGAACGAGATACCTCTCCAATATGCCTGTTTTTCCTTTCTGCAATTCCATTTTGTTGTGGGGTATAACTGCATGAATATTGCTGCTTTATGCCATGCTCTTGCAAGAACTTTGCAAACTCATTTGAGAGGTACTCTCCCCCTCCATTTGACCTTAGGCATTTTATTTGAAGACCTGTTTCTTTTTCAGCCATAGCTTTAAGGGTTTTGAAATGCCCAAAAACTTCACTTTTCTTTTTCATAAAATACACCCAAACTTTTCTGCTATAGTCATCAATAAAAGTGACAAAATAATGACAGCCTCCAAGAGATGCAGCTTTAGTAGTCCACACATTAGAGTGGATTAATTCCAATGGCTTCTTACTCTCTTGAACATGTCTAGGAAATGGTTTCCTTGCCTGTTTTCCAAACTGACAGGCTTCACATACCTTATGCATTTCTGCAACCTTGAATTTTGGCAATCCTGCAACAATATTTTGGGCCTGCATTGATTTAAGTCGCTGTACATTAACATGACCAATGCGTTTATGCCAGATATCAATATCTGCAACTACACCGGTCCCATGTGCAAACATTGCTGCACTCAATTCAGGCATGTCTGCATCCAACGTAAACATTCTGCCCTTCTTCTTTCCTTTTGCTATCAAGTGACCTTTATTTTTTATATCCTCAACAAAGCATCCATGAGGATTAAATCTGACCTGCAAGCCCTGCTCAACCGTTTGACCAACAGACACCAGATTCTTGGTGATATTCGGGACATGAAATACATCGGAGAGGTATTTCTTTTTCCCATCCTGCATAGACAAATGAATTTTTCCAATCTGCACAATAGGATGTGCAGTATCATCACCAGTCTCCACAAATCCTGGTTTTTCCATTTTTCTTGCATCCTCCATCCATTCTGCATGACCTGTCATGTGGTTTGATGCACCTAAGTCAACATACCATACATCATTGCTTTCTTCTGCACTTGTCACAGAATTGTTCATGTGCTGCACCATAAACAAGTGCTCATTTTTGTCATCACCCTGTCTACTAGAAGATGCATAATTCCCTTGTTGCAGTTTTCCATTCATGATGTCATTCTGCTTTTTATAGCAGTCTTTAGCCATATGACCCATTTTACCACAGTAGTAGCATTCAACATTACTGTTTGCATTTTGGCCTCTTTGCCATTCACCACAACCTCTTTGGCTCCCCCTGCCTCTAGAGTTACCACATCCTCCTCCATAGGACTGGTTTTCTTGAGTTTGCTGCATATTCTGATTTCTACCACGGCCTCCAAATCGGCCTCCTCTACCTCTGTCTCTACCTCTTCCAGCATTTGAGTAGAAGACAGTTTCTTTTGAAGTTCCTCCTGAAGAAGATGCACCACCATTTCTCTGCTCCTCAGAAATTAGAAGAGCAATCAACTCCTCAAAATCAGGAAATCTTTCACGAACTGAAATGGATGTCCGAAACTGTGCATAATCCTTTCCTAGACCATTCAAGGTCACAGAAACTAAATCATCATTTTCCACTGGCGACCCAATGGAAGCCAGTGCATCTGCAATCTTCTTCACCTTCATGTGGTAGTCCTTGATGCTCATATTTTCTTTTTGCACATTGTGCAACTCTTGCTTGAGCTGCATTTTCCTGGCTTGTGTATTTGTGCTATACATCTTTGACAGAGTATCCCATGCCTCCTTTGGCGTACTTGCATCCTGAATATGCACAATCATAGAGTCTGAAATGCTGATAGACAGCCAATACATAACTTTCCTGGCTCTCTCATTCCATGCTTTAAATGCCTGCATTTGCTGTTGATTGGGAACATCAAGAAGAACTGGTTCTTCTTCATTTCCTGCAACAAATTCCCAATATCCTTTTCCCATAAGGAAATTCGTCATTCTAAACTTCCATGCTTGGAAGTTATTCTTGTCAAGCTTTTCAGTGACAATCTGTGAAAGAGAATCATATGCCATTACAGAAGACTGCAAAAAATTCTGTCACTGCAAAAACCACAGCTTCACCCTCACAAGGGAAAATCTGCAAAACTGCCGAAAGTGGTATTTGACCACACAGTCACTTCCTAGTGACGATTTTGCATCAACAGGCAACAGGGATGATTCTGTAACTCCCAATGTCTCTGCGCACAAGCATACAATGCAATTTTTACAGTAACTATTCACCGCGAAGGGCCTCTCAACCTGAGACAATGCACTCCTGCACTTTCCGGCTGTGCTACCTGCAGAGATCTGCTCCCAAAACAGAAAATGAAAGCAACACTGCTCCTCTTACCAGAACACCGCGAGCTTGGCTTGCTTTCTTGAGCTCCTTACCACGAACAAGGCTCTAATACCATGTCAAGATTGTGGGAGAGAAGGAAGGAGTCTCGCTTGAAGCTTTCTTACTTGCACAATGGGGGTAGACACACAAGGGTGGAGGCTGAAAACAGTTTTCCTCTTCTTAGTTGTGTAAGCCAAAAGAACTCTCATACAAAGAAATAGAAGAACCCTATATATGGGTCTCAAACCAAACTCAACTAACTAAGGTGGCATACTAACTGAGCCACGAACTAGAGTAGATAAGGATAGCTATCATGTAGCTATTATTCATGGGCGGTGTACCAACCGCGTCTGCAACTGACAAGTCGGTGACATAAATACACAACGGTCACCTTGGCGTATCACGAGTGGAGCTCGATATCTCAACATCACCTACTACTCCTCAGAGGGAGTCCCTTACGCATTGCCTAATGGCACGAAGCACAGACATAGGGGGTCCTCCAACAGCTGAGTGTCACCACCTCTCTGCGACTCTCCTACACCTTGGGGATTGGCCCCTCGGTGCATCGCTCAACATATAAACATTTCGTACAAAATCCACTCAAGGTACCAATTGATCGTATACATGAATGTACCATTGAAGCTTCTCTTTCCCCTAGACCCCATGACTAGCTTATCGCTTAGGACGTCCTGTCTCTCACTCAACATGGGTCAAGGTCCTAATGAAAGCAATTGCTATGCATCCAGGATTTCTGATACCTTTAAATATTTCCATGATTTATGCATATCGTGGATGCTAAGTGCTCAAACAATTATAAAATCAATATTGTGCACATGTGGAAAACATCCTTTTAATGGTTTTCAGCTACCGTTCTTATGGGGCGTTGCATGAACCTAGCACCGATGAAACCCTCGTGCTACTAGGCCCTTATTCTATAATTATTTACCGACCTATATGGTATGAAAAAAAACCAGCAAGATTTTCATCGGTTCACTCAGCATTTAGACACATTTTAACCACTCTACCCTCCCATCGATCAAATGTTGCATTGTTGCATAGATTTATAAGGCATTTTGCCATCATTTTATGTGTAAAAAGCAGAGAAAGACACATAAAACAAGAAGGTGGGGCTGAACTGAGGCAAATCCTCATGCTTCAGTCCCCACAAACATTCATGAACATTGTTCTTATTTTTCATTAATTTTCCGCACCATTTTCCCTTGATTTTTCATACCATTTTCCCTTGATTTTTCATATTTTACGTGTTTTAGTGTATTATTTTGGGCCACAAGATGCATGTTTTTCTGATTTTTTGATTATGCTCAACAAATACTCATGGAAAACAGCAACATAAACAATTTTTAGCCCACATGAACAACATTTTATCAATCAAAAGCCATGAAATCTCAAATTTCATTTGAAAAAAAATTGAATTACCACTTATTTGCGTGTCTCGGGTTTCATGTCCATGGCTCCAAATCTGAAAATCAGCAGCACTTCATGCTCATGGCGATCACACGTCACCATTTCAAACCCGTGGAGCAATCCGATCGATGCCAGACAAGCCTCCACCATTCTTTCTTCTTCCTTTCTCTTCCCGCATGAATCCCCCTTAGAGGAGAGAGAGGGAGAAGAGAGAAAGACTGATTTTCTCTCTCTCTCTACAGGCTGCCATATCTCGCACGGGACGAAGCGATGCGAAGCGGAGAATCAAGGTAATTTCCTGCTGTGATTGCCTCTATAGCTTCCTTGACAGCCATGATATCCATTTTTTTTGGGGGGGGGGAGGGGAGGCGCCGTTTTTTTCGCGCCGCTACTGCACGCCACCCCCCCTATTCCTTGTTTTTTTTTTAGGGGGGGTGCCCCTTCCCAAAGGCACCTTTCACTTCTCCTTTTGGGCACCTCCTTAATTTTGACTGGCCTTTTGGCCCTTTTCCCGGCCTTTTGTGCATATGGTGTCCGAATCCAGTTTTGAAAATTTATGTGAGCTCGTCTCGGCATCCTGGACTGGTCGGCAGCTTCCCTGACTTACACAAGCACATGGAGAAATTACTAAAAATCCACAAGTGTTGCACGGGCACTCGTCAAGCACTTGGTGCTTAAAATTGTCCTAAATCGAGCTGTCGCCTTTGACATTGAATATTTTTCCCTTGATATTCACAATTTTTAGCTATTTTTAAGCACTTCGCAGCACCAAAATTTCGCTCTCATTGGCGACCACGGGATAGGGTGACTCAGCCCGTCGAATCCCACAATAGATCTGCACAAAACAACCAAAGAAAGCATCAAGCTGATACAAAGTAGATATATACTAAACACAACACAATGCTCTCCCTACCCCCTGACAGAACCAAGGCATGACATCCACAAGGAGCAGGCCTAGCATCATCTAATAGAAGATCCGAAGCGAGTGACTGACCACCTGCTCCAACACAGCCAAACTAAAAAAACCTATCAAAGAGGTCGCCCGTAGTGGTGGTCTGAACTACCCACCAACTAAAGGCAACACAACTAGGAGCTCCTACAAGGCGAGGACTCCTATAGCCTGATCAAGAAGGATTTTCTTTCAGTACATTTCTTCTTTTAGGGTTTTTATTTTATTAACATACTTGAGCATGTAAAAAGGAGGGAACTGAGCATAGTGACCTAAGGAGAACAGGGCATCAGCCTCAGGACCTTGCTCAGCACCCAAGAACCTACCAAGCCCTCACAAGGCAAACACTTAATCCTTTTCTAACGCTCACTTTTATTTTCGCTCCAACCTTCCTTGTTTTGTTTTGTTTTTTTTTTTTTCCCCCCCCAGCAAGAAGCCACCCCTAAGAAGACAAGATATCGGCCCTGGGTCTGACTCATCCCCAGGAACCTACCAGGCCTTCGCAAGGCAATGATCAACTGCCTATACATTTTCATTCCTTTTCTTTTCTTTGATAGGGGTTAGAACCCCTTTTTACACACCTTCATATTTATATTCATCTTTTGGGATGTTCAAGGTTTCTTGGCATCATCATTATTATCTTCTGGCAGGCTTCTCTAACTGCCTCACTACTAACAAGAACTCTTAGAACGGTTGCCTAGCAGGCTAGCAGAACAGGGCCTCTAGGACTTCCTTAAAACAGGTTTTTCGATGCCTGACAATGTCTTTACAGGAGGCAATGACTACTCCGACCTCCCTCAAACATACTTAGCCTAAACCTGGGACTTCATGCCTTGGTTATCGGTCCCCAACAAAAATATATCCCCTCGACAAGTACAAATACACATATAACAGGAAAGAAAGGTACTCGTAAAGGAGAGGTATCACCTGGATTGGCCACAAGAAGTTTCCATCGCAGCAAAGGCTCCTCCAGGCTCCACCAAATTCCATGAATCACAAAACCTGTCTAGCACAACACTTAAAACAAAAACCCGATTAAACGCACCCGCACTAGACAGGGAAATGGCCCTCTTGGCCTAATGAAATCAAACATGACTACGCATAACATCCTCCTGGAAACAACTATGATGGCCATCAAATCATAACATTCCCAGGGGAACAGAGGCTCGTAGCCCTAAACTAGGTGCATTAAATTATGACCCATCCCTCCTGCGTATATTGCAAGAGGTGTTCGCATCACATGTTGTCTAATCAGTCTATAGGTCCAAGATAATAAAGGCAGATGAGTCTCGCCTACCCTCTGCATCACCCAGATCAACCATCGTCTGCCAAAGAGGGCATGTTCAGAAAGCATACCCCACAAACGACCAGGTCCTGTCTCATCGTCAATAGATATATCAGGACAAGGGCCACAATTAAAGAAGAGGTCTTCTTCATACGCAAAATTAGCCAATGAATCGGCAAACTGATTCCAATTTTGTGGAATCAGCTGAAAAGACACTCTATCAAATTCGTCTAGTAGGGCTATGGCAGTATGATTGTACATGCAAAGGATGGGGTTTCGTACCATGTACGTCCCATTGAGTTTATTTAAAACCAACTGAGAGTCCCCTTTCACCAACAACTGGCAGATACCACCCTTCTTTGCAATATGCAAACCCATAATCAGGGCTTTGTATTCTACCATATTATTGGTAAAATTCACCCCGAGATAAGCAACTAACTTCATGACAATGCATCGTCGGGGATCTCGGATGACAACTCCTACACTCCCTTTTTTGCATGCACCCTTGGACGCCCCATCAAAGTACAAGGTGTACGTCCATAAAGGGTTTACATATCCCGCCATCCGGAACTCTACTCGTAATTATGGTAATCGAAATTCAGCATATTCAATGGGTGGACTGTAGGCTCCATCCCTCCATCATCATTGAATTCAACAGGGATGCTCGTCAAAATTTGTAGGCAGTGATGGCAGAAGACCTTGATCTCCCAAATAAATGTCCCGCCTTCTTGCTCAGTCACCTTATATCCTTTTCTCCACCAAATGAGCTTCCCCTGATGAAACCTCTGTTCTAAATATGGGTGTTCTAAATAAGGGATCAGACGACCCATCAACCTCTATCATGATTTCCTTGCAGATGTTTGATTGATCTCGCCTAGACCTACAAGGCAGTCATAGTATTAGTGCAATCAAAAATAATAAGGTTTAATCTTATTAAGATTAATCTTATTTTTAAATTCTATCCCCTCAAGGTCAGCTAACAAGACTGTGGATTTATTCTTTCCTATTCTAACGATCCTATAGGGCCCGTCCCATTTGGGCTCTAGCTTGCCTGGAAATAATTCACGTCGTGCATCATAATATAGAACAAGCTATCCTTTCTTGAAGGTGTATTTCTTGGCTTTGAGGTCGTGTAGCTGCTTCATTCGGCGCTTCGCCACTTCTTAATGCAATAAGCTCTGCAGCTTAAGCTCATCTAAATGTGCCAGTGTCGTCAAGCGCTCAAAAAGTGCGTCTTCATCACTCAAAGAATGATTGATGGCAAACCGAATAGTCGGCAGCTCAATCTCTAAAGGCAAGACACACTCCTCCCCATATACTAACTTGAACGGGGTATGGCCAGTGGCTCTTTTGAAGGTCGTATTGTAGGCCCACACTGCCACGTATAACTTTTTATCCCAATCCCATTTCTTTTCCGACACAATTTTGGATAGGATACCCACAAGCTGCTTGTTGGTGCTTTCAACTTGCCCATTGGCTTGCGGGTTATATGGGGTTGTCTTGTTATGCTTGATTTGCCAAGTCTCTGTCAAGCTTTTGATCACCTTATTCAGGAAATGGGTTCTGTGGTCCGACACTAATTCCTTCGGTGGACCAAAACGGCATATTATCTGCTCTAAAAGGAAACTAGCAGTTTCTTTAGCATCATCTTTCCTTGTTGCACGTGCTTCTGACCACTTTGTGAAGTAGTCAGTTGCTACAATGATATACCTCTTTTGCGCAGTCGATGACGGAGTAATAGGACCCACAAAGTCTATTCCCCACTTCTCAAATGGAAGTATCGCCATAATAGGGGTGAGTGGTCTTTTCCTATTCTCTTGACTATCATGTCCTTGACAAATATCGCATCTCTTAACATACGCAAACACATCCTAGAAGATGGCAGGCCACCAATAACCTGCTCTTAAAGCCTTTTGTGCTGTAAGTCGTCTAGCAAAATGGCTGCCGCAAGCAGAAACATGGCACTCTTCCAAAATGAATGGCACCTCGTCAGGCATCACACATCGGCGATAGATGTCATCAACTCCTTGCCGATATAATGTACCTGCGATCAAGGCAAACTTTAACGCTTGCTGCCTAATTTTCCTTCTCTCAGCTTTAAATAATTCGGATCCCATCGATAAATAATGCGTTATTGCAGTGTACCAGGAGGGAATAGATGATGTATCTATTTTAAATAACAACTCCATGTCACTACCTTCAGCCACAGATTCTTTTGGCTCCCCAAAGTCCACAAGACATTCCACGATGCCTTGCAACCTTGGTGGCTTACTCCTAATTTCATAATCAAACTCCTGCAAAGTGATTAACCACTTCCCTAGACGATTAGGCGGCTGTAGCTTATTCATCAATAGTCGAAGCCCCTCGGCCTTCGTATAAAGCACGACTTTCTCATAGAGAATATAATGCCTGAATTTCTTGGTCCCAAAGACCATCGCTAGACACAACTTCTCCATGTAGGTATAATTGATCTCTGAAATGCCCAATTTCTGACTAGCAAAGGCTATCGGATGATACCACTTCTCTTCCCAAATTTGGGCTAAACAACAGCTGATACTATACATGGTGGCTGCTGAGAATATATAGAACACCTCACCTCTTTTAGGTGCTTTTAAAACGGGAGCTCTTGCTAGCTCCTGTTTCACATCCTCGAATGCTACCTTACAAGGGTCACCCCATACGAACAAACAACTAAAGGACAATAAATTTGTAAGCGGCAACGTTCTTTTTGCCAAGGCGTATATAAATCTACGGTAATAACCAACCAAAGACAGAAAGCTATGAACTTCTTTCGGAGTGCATGGTGGACCCATGGCAACTATAACTTTGACCTTCTCGGGGTCTGTCGCAATTCCTACCAAACTGACCACATGACCCAGCAATAGCCCATAAGGTACTCCAAAAACACACTTCCGTGGGTTTAGGGTGATGCAAAATTGTCTACAGCGCTCAAAGAATTTTCTTAAAATAATCAACTGCCTTCCTCTCACGGTGGCGGCCCCTAAGTCATCAATAAACACCTTCAACTCTTCAGGGGATATGTCACCGAATGTCTTATCTGCTGTTCGTTGCCACAAACCAGGTGCATTGCAAAAACCAAAGGCCATCACATGGTATGCAAAAGTACCAAATACAGTAATAAAAGTTGTTTTCAACTTGTCCTCTTCTACAATTGCCATCTGGTTATATCCTGCAAAGCAATCTATAAACAAATATATCTCCCTACCCGCTAATTGATCCAAAATCTGGTCAATAAATGGCAACGGGTAGTAGTCCTTAACTGTCTGCTTATTCAGCTCCCTAAAGTCTACACATAATCAAATTTGATTATTTTTCTTCTTCCTGATCACAACTGGCGAACACCATTCCGTGTGTTGCACAGGAAAAATCAAACCCGCTTTTTGAAGCTTCAGCAACTCTTCAAACAGCCCGTCCCTTAGTTTGAAAGGCATACACCTTACTTTCTGTCGTACAGGACGACTGCCCTCTTTCAATGGAATTGTATGAACAGCAAGACTAGGAGGAATGCCTCTCAGCTCATCATAACTCCAGGCAAAGATATCACGGAATTCCTAAATCAAGGCCACATAGTCCTCCCTTTCTGCTGTGCTGAGCATAGAACCTAATTTGATTGGCCGCGAATCATCAGGCGTACCAAGGTCTAGCTCGATAACATCTGCATCTCTTATACGATCTTGGGCCTCTATCGACTCGTTCAAAGTGATCTGATAGATGTCTTCTGTGGTGGATCCCTCTTGGGACTCATCATTTGATGATATCTCACTGGCAGATAAATCTTCTAATGTCTCCAATTCTGTAGAGGATAGAGGAGCTCTCTCACTCTGCGGGGACTCAGGATAAGCATCAACCACCACACGCTGGGCACCTCTGCCAAATATTAGTCGACCGGCGGTTATATCTACTTGGCAGTCCGCTTGCAAGATCCAAGGTCGTCCAAGTAATACTTGGTAACTTGGACGGCCTGCAAAACGAATATAGAATGCAGCACACCTCCTATGCCATTGAAGCCCACTGCAGCATCTCAAAGTGCTCCAGAGTGCAAAGTCCCATCTATGACGCTAGCAATGAAGTCACCACTGTCCAGCCCAATTGCACCATCACCACTAGCAGGTCTTAAGACTTCATACAAAAGACAATCTTTCCTTTCAGTGGCCAAGGATCTCTCTGAGACCTCGGGAGATGACGTAGTGACATGCATCAAGGAGTTGGATGATACCTTCACCACATTCGCTAGGAGCTATGAGAGGCTTGACCTAGGACTACTTGACGAACCCCTTGCTTCTAATGTTCGTGCATTGTCATGCACTTGGGAAGACTACGAGTTTATGACCATCAAATTTTCCAAAATTTCCGCTGAATTAATTGCTAATGGAGAAATCTCAAAGGAGCAAGCTATTCTCAGAAGACTAACTGCCGACCAGTCCAGGATGTCGAGACGAGCTCACAGAAATTTTCAGAACTGGATTCGGACACCGTATGCACGAAAGGCCGGGAAAAGGGCCAAAAGGCCGGTCAAAATTGAGGAGGTGCCCAAAAGGAGAAGTGAAGGGGTGCCTTTGGGAAGGGGCACCCCCCCTCAAAAAAAAAAAAAAAAAGAATAGGGGGGGCAGCGTGCAGCAGCGGCGTGAAAAAAACAGTGCCCCCCCCCTCCCAAAATGGATATCATGGCTGTCAAGCAAGCCATAGAGGCAATCACAGCACACAATTACCTTGATTCTCCGCTTCGCATTGCTTCGTCCCGCGCGAGATATGGCAGCCTGTAGAGAGAGAGAGAGAGAAAATCAGTCTTTCTCTCTCCCCCTCTCTCTCCTCTAAGGGGGGATTCATGCGGGAAGAGAAAGGAAGAAGAAAGAATGGTGGAGGCTTGTCTGGCATCGATCGGATCACTCCACGGGCTGGAAATGGTGACGTGTGATCGCCATGAGCATGAAGTGCTACTGATTTTCAGATTTGCAGCCATGGATATGAAACCCGAGACACGCAAATAAGTGGTAATTCAATTTTTTTTCAAAGGAAATTTGCGATTTCATGGCTTTTGATTGATAAAATGTTGTTCATGTGGGCTAAAAATTGTTTATGTTGTTGTTTTCCATGAGTATTTGTTGAGCATAATCAGAAAATCAGAAAAACATGCATCTTATGGCCCAAAATAATACACTAAAACATATGGAAAATCAAGGGAAAATGGTGTTTTTGAGCATAAAAATGGAAGGATAAATAGGAACACTAACTAAATTTTCATTTTTGTTAAAAGAAAGAACTAAGGGCCACAACACATAACCTATTTTGAATTTTTAGTAATTAAATAATGCTAAAAATAAGGAAAAATACAAGGAAAATAGAGAAAAACCACTAAAAATAGGGAAAAAATGCATTTCGAGTGCGGAAAATTAATGAAAAATAAGAACAATGTTTGAGAATGTTTGTGGGGATTGAAGCATGAGGATTTGCCTCAGTTCAGCCCCACCTTCTTGTTTTAGTGTGTCTTTTTCCTCTTTTTACTCATAAAATGATGGCAAAATGCCTTATAAATCTATGCAACAATGCAACATTTGATCGATGGGAGGGTAGAGTAGTTAAAATGTGTCTAAATGCTGAGCAAACCGATGAAAAGCTTGCTGGTTTTTTTTCATACCATATAGGTCGGTAAATAATTATAGAATAAGGGCCTAGTAGCACGAGGGTTTCCTCGGTACTAGGTTCATGCAACGCCGCATAAGAACGGTAGCTGAAAGCCATTAAAAGGATGTTTTCCACATGTGCACAATATTGATTTTATAATTGTTTGAGCACTTAGCATCCACGATATGCATAAATCATGGAAATATTTAAAGGTATCAGAAATCCTGGATACACAGCAATTGCTTTCATTAGGACCTTGACCCACGTTGAGTGAGAGACAGGACACCCTAAGCCATAAGCTAGTCATGGGGTCTAGGGGAAAGAGAAGCTTCAATGGTACATTCCTGTATACGATCAATTGGTACCTTGAGTGAATTTTGTACGAAATGTTTATATGTTGAGCGACGCACCGAGGGGCCAATCCCTAAGGTGTAGGAGAGTCGCAGAGGGGTGGTGGCACTCAGTTGTTGGAGGACCCCCTATGTCTGTGCTTTGTGCCATTAGGCAATGTGTAAGGGACTCCCTCTGAGGAGTAGTAGGTGAGAGAAGAGTGGACCACAAACGACGTAATACAAACGCGAGATTTTTGGGAAGGCAATGTATGTGTCATCAACACTCCTGGCCGTGAGGCCGTGGGGTTGTTGAGCGCGTGAGATAGAGGTCCGACTAGTGCACGAGCCAGTGCCGGCCCGTTCTAGGTCCCATCAGTGGTGTGTTTGTCGGGAGCCGCTTAAAAGTGGCGGTCCTCGAATCTTGGTTGTCTGGGGATCAACTAGCAGTTTATGCCAAAGGATACTGTGATTGATCCGTTATTTACCGATAAGCATCGTCTAGCAGAAATCCAAAAGTAAGAGAGAGACAAAAGAGCTAGGCGACATGCTGAAATTTTTAGGAGGTATTCCCCTAAGCATAGCGGTGCTGAACCCTTACGAGGGAGTGGATCTAGTGGTCTTTGTGTCACAAGCAGTAAGTTAGGAGAAGGTGGAAGCTCTAGTGCTCCCCTTTCTACCATAAGCCAGTCTACATCAAGTGCGGGAGGTGCAACCCCACCGTCCCCTATTCCTAGTGCAAAACCAATTCTCGTCATGGCGCAGCCGATTGCAATTCCAGCAGGAACGATGGATTTGCCGGCTCTAGGTTACGCGCTACCCATTTTTAATGGGCTAGTTGAGGAAGATGCAGAACTCCACATTAGGGAGTTTCAAAAGCTGATGTTTAACTGTCGCATCCAAGAAGAATGACATTTAATGATGTTCTTCAACATGACTCTCAAAGGAAGAGCTGCCATATGGTATCATGGTTTAGAAGCCGGAACCATATTGAATATTGATTCATTTTATGGAGCTTTTCGAAGGGAGTTTGCCCCTGAAAGAATTCTTCCATAAGTTGGACACCTCTATTCCTATCCCTGCAGCTGCCCAATTGCAATATTTCCTACATGGTTTGGACTTTAACATCCAATTGCAGTTGAGTAGTGTCCCCTTGGGGGATATAGATACTGCCATTACACGAGCACAAGAGGTGGAATCCCGACTACAAGCAACCTATGCTTCTCAAGGCAATTCGAATATGGGTTTAGTATTGGGAAACAATATGGCAATGGCCAATGGCAGTAGTGGCCAAGGGATAGCAATGGCTAACCCTAATGGGAGAGGGAACATGATGCAGAATGTGCCTTTATTACCAGCTCCCCCTAGCATGCCGATACCTACGGGCAGTCAAATGGCTCCAAATGGTGGAGGCCAGGCAGTCAATTCTAATACCATGCCTGTGGCTCAACAACCGGTGCCTAACCGAATTGTTAGGCCGATGGAACGACAGGGTAATGACCAAGGCTATGAGTCGAGTGCTTCCAATGTTCTTAGCGAGGTTAAGGACATGATGAAGCATTATACCGACATGATTACAGAGCAGTATCGACAAATATCCGTTGATGTCAACTTCCTTAAAAAACAACAAAATTTGATAGGAAGTAGATACCCAGAGGAGGGTGCACCTTCAAGGTTTAGTTGCAAATGGTGTGGTGGGCAACACTATCCAAGAAATTACCCAAATGTTCTGTGGAAAATCCGGCCATTTAGCAGCTACTTGCTGGAGTAAGATCAGTTCCCTCCAGCGAGGTAGTCGGCAACCAAGGCCTGTTAATCATCGTGCACAAGGAAATGATTCCCAGCGAGAAGACGGGCCTAAACAAATACTTCAATGACCAAAGACTACAGTGGAGGAGCTACCTAGTGGTAGTGGGGTTAGTTTGATTGAGGCTGTACGCGTTAATGATGCTGAAACCTCTAATCTGCGAGCTGTTCTTACAAGAGGTCAAAAGGGTAGAGAAGCCGACAAGGATAAGCCTGTCGACGAAAACCCTAAACAAGGCGACAAAGGAACGCAAGTTTTGGATCCTGCCATGGAAGGGGGACCTTTGAAGCCCGTGGAAAGTAAAGCCGATAAGGAATCACCAAAGAAGAAGGTGAAAGTTAAAAAAGAGGCAATAAAGCCGTGAGCCGTCATGGGGGTGTGCAACTCCCTTGACTTGGATGATGCTGGGGCATCTAGCTTGGGACAATAAATGTGTTGGGATTCATTAATCACAACCGGTTCTGGTTTAGCTTTCTTTGCAGTTTGTGCTTTGTATGTGCCAGCCTGTCTAGCTAGAGTGGGGTTGCTCAGAATTGAGCCTCTTGAATGTCCACTCTCAGGCATCCATATCCAAGGGTTGCCCTCATAGTATCCTTGTGCTCACAAGAGATCCTTGGGGATCCATCATGGCATGGTAGTGCGCCTATGTCAATAGCAACTGAGCTATCTCTTAGGCTGCGACTGATAGTTTTTGCGTCTAGAAGCACGTTTCTGCGGTTTACAAGGAGGTGGCCCTTGTCGTTTTGGCACCCATATGAGCCTGGACTCTTTGGCCTTGTGAATGGCCTGGGTGGGCTTGGTTCTAGCGGTTTGAGCATGGTGTGAGATATCGATGCCCTTCTCCTTAGGCTTGATCATGGGCGTGGCCGTAGGTCTCGGGGTAGAGCTCCATAGCTCCCCTTCATTTTAGTTCTGTTGCCTTCTGAGAAGAGAGTGAGCTTGAGAGCCAAGGAGAGAGCGAGAGAGAGAGAGAGCTGCGGGGAGACTGTTGAAGTGCTGATCGATTCGAGCACCACATCATTTCCAGGTGTGCGTGGCAGTTCCTTGCATTGTTTTGCACCTATGTGGAAAGCACGGGATGATTCCAGGGAGTAGGCGTTGACCTTGAAGCATCGCGCGCAACCCGTGGACCGTTGTCTGCGCCGTCGGACCAGTCCGTCTGACCGCCAGAATAGGAACACCCGATTTTTGGAGTCGGACTGTCCCACTCCAAAAATTGGACCACTTTTCCGATCCGACTCCCAGAATCGGATCACTCCAAAAATTGGACCACTCCGAAAATTAGACCAGTTTTCTGATTCCGACTCCTAGAATCAGATCACTCCGAAAATTGGACCACTTCGAAAATCAAACCACCCCCATCTGACTGCTATAATCGGACCACGTGTCCTAGTCCCGGATTTGGACCACTTGACCCATCATAGTAGTTGGACCTCCCCTGTCCGACTAGGGAAATTGGACCATAGTAAAATTTGACCACCCTGTCCAAGTCTCAAATCAGACCATTGCTAGAATCGGACCGCTGTTCCTAGCGTGAAACTCGGACCATCTTGTCCAAGTCCCAGGATCGGACCCCAGTCTGTCTGATTCCTAGGACCTGGCCAGCCCATTCGACTCCCAGAATCGGACCAATTCACCAGAACTTTAAATGGAAAGGTTTTTAAACCTGCCCCAGAGTCCTGGCCACCTTGTTCACATCTCTAATCCCCCAGGAAACCAAATTTAGCCCTTAGAAGCCAGAGGCTAGATAGGATAATCGAGGATTCACCCTGAACAGCTAGACACGGAGCAGACCAAATTTAGAATTTGACTTGACTTTTGGCGACCAACCAACCAACCAACCCTGAAGCAGAATAGAGAACGCAGCAGGGACTTTCAGTAAAACCTTAGATCAGCCAGAACCTATGCTTAGAGCCATATCAGGCTACAAGTGTGAGGGGAAGAGTGGAGTTTGCATTGAGCATTTCTTGCATCCGCACCTCACTTTTTGATTTCATCACCAAAGGTGCACTACAAGAAAAGGAGAAGCGCGTTTTCTCACTGAGCACTAGAAAGCACAAATCACAACTTGTGAATAAGATTGACAACTGCTTTCAATAACAAGGAACTCATCAAGAGACATAATAACATCAAGGAACCCACTACTAGGAGAAGATCCCAAAACATAGTTGGCTACCTGAGCCCCATCTGTAGGACCCTAAGAGGACAGGATGATCCAAAAGGCAACAATATAGAGGATCGGACGCTGCCGGAGCTACTCAAGTTAATCGACGACCTTGTGGAGTTGGAAGTGGGAGCAATGTCAGGATCACGAGGCGGACAAGGAGAGGACTGACTGGACTTGGGAGAATTCCTAGTCTTAGTGCAAGAGTTAGTCAATGAGTACGACTTGTTGACTAGGATGGTAGTTCAAGGCAAACCAATAGAGGAAGTGGTAGCAAACCTAGAAGAGGAAAGAAAGGTGATTAGAAAGGCGAGGGAGAGCATAATTGCCTATAACCATGAGCAAAAGGCTAGAAAACTCCAACAAGATGTAGACATGTACGAGGCCCGGTGCATGCTAGCCTTGGTTGGTACAACTAAAGCAGGACCAAATGCAAAGAGAGAACGAGCAGTAGAGGCTGACTTGACATTGGGTGAACTTGTAGCCAAGCGGCTCATGGAAAATATGTCTGCTGAGCAGAGCGCAACAGCCTTAGCCATAGCATTACTCTCAGGATTAGGGGTCACACAAGGGGCAAAGGGGCAATCTAGGATCCCTATCATAGCAAAGCAACTAGACAAGTATGAACCTAGCAATGACCCATATAGCTTTATGGAGAAATTTGAATAAGTTTGTGAAGCGAACGGTCTCACGGACCTTGCACAACGCTCTCAAACTTTCGGGCTGTGTTTAGGTGATAAGGGGAGGATTTGGTACATTAGTCTAGATGCAGCTGAGTGCATGAACTTTGCCCATCTTAAGGACCTCTTTATCAAAAGATTCTCTGAGGCAGGGTACTCAAACAATCTCATCGTCCGGTTGATGAATGTCAGTCAGAGGGAAAAGGAAGATGTAAGAGACTATGTCACTCATGTGCGTAGCCTATTCAAGAGGATCCCTGCCAATGAGCGACCTAATGAGAAGGTAGTGTCTACCTTGATTATAAATGGAATTCGAAAAGCGAGGAGCTCTACAAGGCTTTGGCTAGTAACTCCACTCCACACAAAGACATGTTAGCTAGAGTTTTTGAAGAGGCAATAAGGGTGGACAATCAACGTAGGGAGCGAAGGATGAGGAACATCAGTCGGGACAGTACAAGCTAGAGAGCTCCAGAGCGGACAACAACGTCAGGAGAGAGAGAGAAATCTAGCATACGCGATAAGGGAAAGGGTGTTGATCAAGGCCAGGAGCTAGCTGAGGTAAGAATGGAGCTTGAATGATTGCAAGAACAGATGAGGAAGCCTGTGTGATCGCATGTGCAGTGTATACACTGTGGTGGAAACCACCTCCCAGCCGAGTGCCTAGATACTAGATCTAGGCCGTGCTCGAACTGCGGTAGGTTTGGTCATGACGCATTGCATTGCAGATTGCCAAGGATATTTCCATATGCGCAGCAATACAACCCTCCATTTTTAGGCAACAGGCCACCTAACCTCTTTGGCAGGGGAGCCCAATGGCGCTTCCAACACCAAATGATGCAAGACCCGACTATTCCTAGGCTAGAGATGAACCCAACAAGCATACCCAGACCACCAAGGCCCTATGTAACCCATCCACCGAGTGACGCTCATGTTCACTATATGTGGAAGAACCTAGTGAAGAGGAGACCTACGTGAACCCATACATATCCTATGACAAGGAAGGCAATCCAGTCCTAATGGACTACCGACTAGTACCGGTAATGGCACTAGGTAGAGGAAGAGGCAGAGGCTTTGGAGGACCAAGCCAAGATCCAATTTCATGCTAGACTTGCGGTCATCCGGGCCATATTTCATCACGTTGCCCGAAAAGGGAACAAGAAAACAAGGACAAAGCTGACCTTTGATGTACCAAATGTGGAATCACACACTTATTTCCTGAGTGCCCTAGACGGAAACCACCAACTAGGTCTTCCAACGTGCCTTCCGTACCCTTGGGGCTGTTTAGTGTGGAGACCTTTGGCAGTGAGGATACGCCCATCCCATTGCATGTCATGACACGAGCACAGACAAAACAAATAGGCATCTCATTGCCTGGGCCAAGTAACTTGGATGCAGCCTCGTTGGGAAAGAAAAGCCGAAGGAGAAGGAGAAAGAGAACAAACGCAAAGATTACCCTTAAGACTGAGGAAGCTACAACTCTAGTGACAAGAAAGAGGGTCATTGATGCAGAGGCAGAGATCTCAGCTCCTAAGACCACAAAACTAGGGAGTGCCAAGGTAGGGGAATACCTCCACCCCAGATGGCAACTTGAGGCTATAGCCAAAGTCAAGGAGTGGGTCAAGGATGCCTAGGAACACCTTAAAGATGTAGAACCCATACTACAAGACCGAATGGAAGACCTCTCTAGTGTGAGTACACCCATTTCACCATCGCAACCTCAATCGGGGAACACACCCACACCACGTGAGATGCCATAGAGGCAAGACCAAGAAGAAGCTTATCAACAAGCTAACCAAGACATATGGCCAAAGAATGCTAACTAAGGAGGAAGGCAACCACCTAGCAACCTCCTCACCACTTTAGTAACCACCCAGTAACCGTGAGCCTAGGAGATCTGCTTCGGCAACACCCTCCCTTATGGCAAGAATTAAAGCACTGGGTAGAGGGAAGAGGGCAGCATACTACCGCTGACTTGCAAGAGCAGGACATAGTCACGCAAATTCCAAGCCTAATGCTACACTCAGTTCCAAGGTCAGTGCACATCAATGCTTTCTGGGAAGGCACAGAGATGCACATAGTCTTACCTATCTTAGCCTTGGGGGATGTAACACGGAAAGGAATCATAGACACAGGTGTCAGTGTTAGTGTCTTGAACCACACAGTTCTACAGGCCTGGGGAAACCCACCTGTGGAAACGGCTAGGTTCAATGTCACATTGGCCAATGGAATGAAGGTCATACCATTCGGGGTCCTAAAGAGCTAGTCTATGAAGGTCGCAGGGGTGGAGTTTTCCGTGAACTTCATTTTCATGAAGGGAGTGGACTATGACGTATTGCTAGGCCAACCCTGGATGAGGGACATGCGAGTTATTCAAGATTGGGATAACAATCTCATCTTCTTGGGTAATAGAATAGAAGCGGTAAAGGTTGAGATGGATATCTGGAAGACTACCCTAGTCGACCTTGATGCTATCTCAACCATGCTAAAAGGTGATGCACAGGAAAGCAAACCCTATGGGTCATTGACCAAGTATATCCCTTGCCCTGAGAACGAGCGGGATATGATGCATGTCCCGGCAATGGAACCAAAATGAAGGGGAGCTACGGAGCTCTACCCCGAGACCTACGGATCGCTTATTGATCAAGCATTTCAAGCCAAGTGGCCATGGCTACCTCTCACATAGCCGACGTGCAATGCCTACCTTACAGGTGTAGTGAGCTTACCTTGATGCTTGATCGAGTTCCCTCCTCTCTCTTACACTTCGATAGCTCCACGATCCTTGTGGCAAGCTCAAACAACCTCAATCCCTCTCTGTTAAGCTCCATCCTCCATGGCCGCGCGAGAGAAGAGAATAGAAGAAGAGAAGAGAAGATAAAGAGAGAAGATGGGGAGCTTCTTCTCCTCGATCCCTCACTCTCACACACTCACTCCCTCACTCCCTCACACTCCCTCAATTCCTCACTCAAGCACAAGCAAGAAGGCAAGAAACAAGAGAAGAAGAAGAAGAAGCTTTGGCCACACACAAGAATGAGCTTCTCATTCACTTTTGAACTTTATATACATGCCCTACTTTTTGGGTGGTCATCCCCACTTTTTACATGGCTGGCCATTAGCCTAGGCCCTCTTTTCCTATTTCCCACCATTCTAACTTATCCCATTCCCAACTAATGCATACAATTTGCACAGGAGTGAGCCCGGCACTCTTTTACAAGGATTCGGGAGCGCCTTCACATTTTAGTGGCGCGCTTTTACCTTTTTCTTTTCTCGAGGTGACACTGAGGCCTTCTCGAGAAGTCGTCATTCAAAATTTCAAGGTCTGACCTCCGTCCAGGGCGCCTTTTCCTTCCTTTGTCCCATGCCCTTTCGGTTATCTCCTTCTTCCATTTTTTTCGCTCCTCTGCTCCATTTTCCGATCTGCTGTGCTGCGATAAAGAATGATCAGCAAATTCTTGAATTATGTCATAAATATCCAATGTGCATACCTGTATGGACTGATTTTCAACCTGATTTTCTGCATGAACAGCTGCATGTATTTCAGCCAATGTATCATTATAAATCAGCCCATAAAATAGTCCTGAAATTTCTTCATTTTTAGCCAAAACATCAACTTGCTTCAGCTCCCATTCTACATGACATAAATGCTTTCTTTCAGCCCTATTCATGGCTGAAAACTGTTTATAACAACCCATACTGTTGGCTGTAAATATCTGCAAATCAGCCTTTGACTTAGCCCCCTTTACATGTGGAGGCAAATTTTTATTACATGAAGCACTGCCATAGCCTCCACTTACAACAGAGTGCAGCCCGAAAACTCTTAAATTCTCGGGCATTAAGAGGCATAGGATGATCTCTCAATCGATCTCTATTCTAGTGATGATTTACACAAACAATCAGAAATTGGACAACTTTGTCATTATCCTTACTTCTTATCCGAGCATAAGATGAACCATCATCAAGGGCCTTTGTCTCCAAATGAGACTCAGAAATAAAAGGTTGACCAAGAATGATAGGATAGCTATAAGAATCTTGAACAAAGAAATGAAATTCATCTTTTACATCACCAATAGTAACCCATACATAAGGACATGCCGCATAGAGATCGCCAGAAGAATTATTGGCTGCTCTCATGCGCCATCCTGGGTCCACATCTATGGGCAATGTATGGAGTCTCTCTTTCTCCAATCTTGACAACGGTTTCGGTAGTCGCCCTTGCCCAATGGGTACAGGAGTAGTGACTACTTGGAGTAAAATGAGCATCAATCTCTTCTTGCATGTTGTGAAGACGAGCTTCTTTCTTATGCATGGGCTGCTCTTTGGATTGAGAAGACCCCACCATAACATTCTCTGCAATAGATTCTTCAATTTCAGCTTCATAGATGTCTCCATCTTTGGCTTCTATGGCTGCAATCAATTCTTTGATTGCCTCCAATCAAATCCCTTGAGTATTCAGCTTCTCTTCATCCTGCAAATACACATGAAGAGCTTGCAAAAGAACATGCACAAATTCTTCAATTTCTTCACCAACATATTGTCTTTTCCATTTAATTACATCAATTATTACATCATGAAATCCTCGTTTTGCAATTCCGAGAATTTCACCCAATGTGAATTCAATTTTGCTTCCAAGAATCCTTTCTTCTAGGATCCACTTGAGATCCATCACAGTCTCTATGTCAGACCGCAGCTTCTAGCTGGGATGTTTGCCTTTTCTCTTTCCTTCCATCTTTTTTGCTTGTGGGGCATCTTCTATATCATGCTCTAGCGGTGGTGGTGGATTTTCAGCAGCCTTCTACTGATCCGGTTTACTTCTTATCACACGTTTGGTTGGCCCTGAAGAGGAGGGACCAACAACATCTTCTTCTCTTCTTCTCTTTTCTTCTACCATAGCTTCTTGATTATTGATTTCAGCCAACCGAGCGAAAGCTGAAAATGAATCAACCGGCTTGGTCCATCCGGTTTTTCCTCGGATGCATTGACTAGCAGTAGTCAAATCATCTTTGGACGCCTTGCCTTGCTCCATGCGATCTAAGGCCTGCATCCACACTTTAGATTTTACATTAGCTTTACATGCTTTAACAATCTCATTGGTTGGCTCAATTTGTAGCCCATAGGTAGCTGCATCAATAGCTGCATATGTTGTTTTTGTTGCCAAATCCTCCAGTCTTTTCTTCATGCCACTGTTACTGAAATTTGGCTCAAGAGGAAGCCCAGTTTCGGTCACATGAATTTTACCATCCTTACAAAAAACTAAATTTTGTGCCTTAGCTTCATGAAATGCACTACACTCCCTTTTATCATGCTGTAGGCTGTCACACCAAATAGATCGTCTTTTGAAGCCTTCTCATATGGGTCTTTGGGTAGCTGTTCGTCCTTTTTCTTCCACTTTCACATCAAGTCTTTCCATCTTGGAATTAATCTCTGTTAGATTAAGATGGATATCCCGCATGCTCTTGATCAGCTCATCCATGACATCCTTCTTTGGAGGTGGAACAGCAGGATTTCTTGGTTGCTCGGCCATACAAACAGGAGGTCGAGACACAGGAACAGGCTCTTTTATGGACTCAGATGGTGTAGATGTAGAACCCCACCTTAGGCGCATCCGCTCTCTTCGAGCAATCATATTAACTGCTTCAGTGACTTCACCCCAAGCAGTCTTCAATCTCGTCTTCGAATCAGGATCTTCAAGCCAATCAGTCAGCTTCTCTTGAAGAAGAGGATCTGCTGCCTTCAGAAACAATTCAATCTTCTGGCTTTCCATACTCTGCTGATCATTAGGATCTAGCTGAGCGAATTTGCTTTTAAATTCGCGGTGAAGAGCAGTGGCAGCTAGTCCCTTATTGGGCCTTTCAATCCATTCAGTGAAGATTTTCTTCGTCATGAGGCCAGAATCTTCAAGAAATAATTCTTCTCGAAGAGCCTTCTTGAATGCAGACCATCCCGCATCTTTCTGGAAAAGACCATGAACCCGATCTTGGAGACCATGCATGGCCAAACGGGCAAAGTATCAGCTCCAAGCATGATGAGGAAACCCAAAGAATACCATCTTGTCAGTATAGAGGCAGATAAAAGAGGACACATTTTGCCCATTAAATTGCTTGAGCTCTTGCCCAACTGCTTCCAAGGCTTTAATGGCAGCAACATCATTCCGCTCTTCATCTTGCCTCCGTTGTTGCTACAGTTGCATCTGCTGAAATTGCAATTGTTGTTGTTGGTTCTCTTGCATCAGATGAACCAACTATTGCAAGGCATCTCCTCCCAAACTTGATGATTCTCCCATTGTGCTTTCTCTTCTGCAGCCGACCTTCACGTCGGGTTCACCACTATTGTCGTGTTGGGGGTCGAAGGTTTACCACCGGGGTTAAGAGCAGATGAGGAGTGAGAGATTCAAAGGGGAGAGAGGAAAAAGATTGGGGTTCGATGGATTCTCAAGTTATGGAGAGAGTAGATGAGATAGAAAGTAACCAATATCTTACATTGCCATGTCATACAAGTTTACCATAATAAACTTGGATCAGATTACATCAATAACCATGAGGTTTATGCATAGATCTATATCAGATTTTGTTCCATTTCCTACAACAAATTCAAGCCCTAATTTCCTCCATTTCATGAAGATACATGTATTGAGACTTCAAGATACAAGGTATAGAGAGATAGAACTCATTACAACTAACATAGAGTCCAAAGGATGATAAAAATGCTTCAATAGAACCACAAATGTACTTCAGCCTTGCATTAAAATAGTAATTTCCAGCCCTCAAACTTGACTCAAAAATATATACAAACTCATGGGAAAATCTCTCATTACAATCTCAACCAATGCCCTATTGTTTCGGGAGCATTGTCTACACAAAAAGAGATTAGATTTTAAGAAACCCCTTCAAATGAATGAGTTTTAATGGCTGCCCTATTTATGACAGTTTCTGGGAGAGCCTATTCAGCCCATACATTGGCAAAAATCACCTCTTGACTTGCCCCAAAGTCACTCAAGTACTTGGGCACAAGAAGAGCTTCAATGGTATACGAATATGGTAAGAGAATGGAAGAAGATGCTCATAAGAGCAGGCTGAATAATTTTTCTCTATTTTTCCCTTTTATGGACTATCATACAACTCATTTTCGTGATACCAAATGGATGGGGCAAAAAGGACTCTCACCTTCTTTGTTTGTATCTCCTCTTTATCTTCAGTTTGCTCTGTGTTTGCATGATTTGGAGCATTCACCATAGTCTTCAACTCTCCCTCCATCTTCCACAAGTGTGCAGGCCCAAAAAATGCGCCGAAAAACACGGGTTGCACTCCTCTCCTTCTTCCACACAAAAAAGAGTTCACATAAATCATATACAAGTCATATAAGTCCTTTGCAACTATTACTCCGTGTCTCTTGTTGACCTAGTCAACTTTGGAGTGCTCTTGACAACAGTTGGATCTTCCAAGCTAATGAACTTCATAAACCAATGTGACATAACCTGTAAACTATCAATTACCACCTGTTGATCAAGTTGAAGGTCCTTATATACACTATCATTGCCATTTTTCTTGATACAGATTGAAAATTACATGTCAAGTTACAAAAGAACTTATGAGATTAAATGACATCTAAGACAAATGTAAGGGAATAATGACTGAATTATGTATGAAAGTTTCTTATGTGGATCCTAATGAAGTTCTTCTACAAACATAAGAACTCCATGTTTTATGCCATGAACAGAAGATCCTTTGACAACACTAGTAGTACAATAGGTCGAGACGCATTTTGGCCAGCAAGCTGGTACATGCGCAATGATGGAGTAGTTAGTGCACGATGTCATGCTTTGAGATGATAGAAGGAGCACCTGAGTCAAGGAAGAGTTCCCCAGAAGAAAGCATGAGTTGAAATGGCCTTATTTGAGAGATGAAAGCCCTCCAATGAAGGTGGATGGCTATTGAGGTAGGTGAGAGATTCATAAGAAAGTGGAGGGAGCCAGAAATTCAAATTGGAATGACCCAATCAGTGGCCTAATGACTCATTAGCTCAAAACCTACTTTGATACCATGTGAAAATATTGAGGATGCATGCTAAGGCAGATCAATGATGAGCAAATAGATAATAGCATATAATGAGGCATAAGTAATGACAAAGAAGAACAACTTATATTATCCAAGCATAATGCAAGTACAACTAAATGATAATTATAGATAAAATGAGTGTGGAGATGAGTGCATTTTATAGGCTTACAGTAGGTGGTATTAGTAGGCGAAAAAAGGTGGAAAGTAACCATGGTATTCATCAACTGTGGTTTTAATAAACCATGCACACATGATCTAGTCTAAGGCTTTATTTGCAATGTGTTTCTTTGCCTCGTTGTTCCTTACAAAGAGGCTATAGTCGATGTGATTGCACATTTCTCAACAACATTGGTGGTCTCATCATCTACAAGGGCAGAGTCTGAGTTTAAAAAAAACCTCCTTGTTCAATAGTTCTTGAAGTATTAGTTGTCAAAGGCATTAGCATTGATAGGGTCTTTTCTACCACTAGCACAATCTCTCATTATTAGCTCCATCCTTACTTGCACCATCCTAAGCCTCACCCCCCCCTCCCCCTTGATTCTACCCCAGTCTCGAGGACCTCTCACTACCATTGATGCACCTAGCTCTTATGGAAAATGACTCGAGTTCATTAACAGGTCCAATCCCGTCTCTTTATACACCAGCCTTGTAGCTTAACATTTGATGCATTGTCTCCTGGTTAGAACCTACTTAGCTAAACTCAAAAGAGCATAGTGATGATGATTTGCTCTACATTTTTGCCATTGTTATAGCTATCAAATTGTCCATTGACGTGACCAGAATGAGATAGAAGGTCATCTGTGGACATCATACCTTCTAACATGCCAAATTTCATAGCTACTATAAGATATTGGATTCAAATGCTTTAGTGGTTCCCTTTACCACAATTAGTAAACCTCAACTTGCTTCCTCAAAATTGATAGATGCACTTGCAACAGTAGGAGTAGATGATCATGAACAAAGTTATACTATTATAAGGGGTTGGTGTAGCGGTAGCCCTATAGTAGTGGGTAGGTTATGATTGTACAAAGGCATGGGTACCTTTGCAGAAGTAGCAGAAGAATCATGATAGCAAGTGAGATGGAAATTTAATAGAGGCAATGTATGGGGATGCCACCACCCACACACACTCTCTCTCTATGGAGGCTCTATTTAGAGAGAGAGCAGAGTGTGAGCTATAGCTTTATACTAAGTGCTCTAAATGTGAGGGCTTTGATTTGAGAGAGAAGAGAGACCCCCATCAAATAGAAAAGAAAACAATTTTAAAATAATTACTATAATTAGGCTTGGGGATAATCTTTCATTTGCCATGTAGGTTTGGAAGATTTATCAAGTACAATTTTTATTATATTATATTATGATAGATGTGATAAGTAGAGGAAAGGGGGGGAGGATGTCAAACCCATGTGGATAAACAAAAAAAGAAAGGCAAGAAAAAACACAAGGATGCCCCTTTCTAGGGTAAATATAAAGAAAAATACATTGTACTAATGCAAGAGTAATGAAAAACAAAATGTGTGGTAACGCCTACAAAGAAGGTTGCTAATCATATGAAAAACACAAATGAAAAGAAACAGTTGTGCACAATGCCCCCTAAACTAGAATATTTCGTGTTCACACACACACACACACACAACTCATGCATTCTAATCTATAGAATCTACACTATACTTACTATAATCTATACTTTATTATATTATTTTCTATGTAGGTTCGAGAAGTTCCTTCCTGAACCTACCCTACTTTCCAAACCTTCTCTTTTTAATTAAAACCCCCTCTCTCTTACGTGTAATCTCTCCCTCTCTCTTTCCCCTCCCTTTTTAAATTAAACCTATCTCTCTCTCTCTCTCTCTCTCTCTCTCTCTCTCTCTCTATTAGATTAAACTTTTTAATTCAAATTTCTCTCTTTTTTGACCTCTTTTCATTAAAACTTTCTAAGTTTACTTTTTTCTTTAAAAATGTTTTTAAAAAAATTAAATTAAAAAATTTTAACATAGTTTTTTTCATACTTTCAAAGAGAGGAGGAGAAGAAGAAGAAGAAGAAAAAGGGGAGGAACAGAGAGAGAGAGAGAGAGAGAGAGAGAAGAAGAAGAAGAAGAAGAAGAAGAAGAAGAAGAAGAGGGGGAGGAGGAGGAGGAGGAGAAGACGAAAAAAAAGCAGGGAGAGAGGGGAGAGAGAAGAAGAAGAAGAAGAAGAAGAAGAAAAGAGGAGAGAGGGGGGACAAGAGAGAGGAAAAAGAGGGAAAAGAGAGGGGAAAAAATATGAGAGAGAGAGAGAGAAGAAGAAGAAGAAGAAAGGGGGGAAAGAGAAGAAAAATGAAAGAGAGGGGGAAGGAGGAGAGAAAAAAAGAGAGAAAAGAGAAAAAACATGAGAGAGAGAGAGAAGAAGAAAGGAGGGAGAGAGAGAGAAAAATAAAAGAAAAAAGAGGAGAGAAAGAGGCAAATAGGAGAGAGAAAAAGAGAAAAGAGAGAAAGGGAGAAAAAAGATAAGAAAGAGGGAGAGAAAAGAGGAGAGAGAAAAGAGGGAAGAGAGGGAGAAAAAAGATTGAGAGAAAGAGGGGATGAGAAGAGAAAAATATGAAAAAAAATGGAGAGAAAGAGAGCGCGTGTGCTAAGAGAAGGAAAAAGTAGGAGAGAAAAAAAAGAAAATAGCGGGGGAGAGAAAGGGGAAAGAGGGAAGAGAAAGTCAAAGAAAAAAGAGTAGAGAAAGAGAGGGAGAAAAAATAGGAGAGAGAAAAAGGAGGCAAGAGAGAGGGAGAAAAAACATGGGAGAGAGAGAGAGAGAGAAATAAAAGAGAGACGTAAGAAAAGAGAGCACGAGAAAAAGACCTAAGAAAGAGAAAGAGAGAAAAATATGAAAAGAGACGAAAGAAAAAAATCAAGGGAGAGAGAGAAAAGTGAGAAAAATTTGAGAGAGAGAGGGGGGTGAGAACAGATGAAAAATTGGTGTGCATATCAGATACTATGTACATGTAGTGAATGTCCAAAGGTCCCCAAGAACAAATAACTCTACAAGCCTTCATAAAAAGCAAAAGAGAATTTGCACAACACGAGACAAAAAGACCAATTGGGTGCGATCTCCCCCCATGCCTTGTGTGAACGCTTTACAAGGCATGCATTTATAGATTTATTTATCTTTAAGCTTAAAAAGAGCCCACTTTACAAATATCATGCTTTTGCTTTTGTGTTTGCTTTTGCCCAAATATAGAGTAAGGCATTTAGACGTCCAAAAGTTGGGCTGTGCCCAAATACAAATATCAAATAATGAAATATTTAACCGAGTGCCTAATATGCACGTACAAGATAATAAATATTTTGTCAAGCACTTTAATAAATAAGAGTGCTTAAATAAATATTGGCGCCACACCTTTAGTGATAAGGCGTGCACCCATCAAAAATAGTAATTCTTCTAGGTATTTGGATTCATGTCATCGCCCGGTGCTACCCAATGCCATTGTCGTCTAGTCTACAAATCAACTAAAGTAGCATTCACAATAGTTGGAAATAATTAAATAAAACCCAACAAATGGGAATACCTAGTAGTCTTCAACTACAAAATAATTAAATAGATTGGAACTCTGTCCTAACCTTAATTTAATTCAAGTGTGCACTCTAAACTCATAAACGTCAATTAATTTGATATGTATTTTGCGGAATCATCCCCTATGAAATCACCCACGTGCACATTAATTAATCTGATGCCTGAAAAGGACAGGTGTCCCCATCAACTTCTCACACAAGGAATCCACCTTGTGTATGAGCCTCAAAAAATAAATATAATCACGTAATCCACCATGGAATATGTATCCTTGCATCATACCCCCAGGGTGGGATAGCAATTGTCCTCAATTGCTATTAGCTCAATGTGGAGCGAGTAGTGAGGGGTAAGCACTTAGGTCGCGGGCATACATGATGATTTTTAAACTTAACAAAATGTCTAGAATATCTACGGCCAGTTCTAGTAGTCATAAAGTCAGTGTCTAAAATAGTTTCAAGTTCAAGGATTTCAGTTTCTTCTTCTAACAAAGGAGGGTTTTCATAGATAGGGTGGACAGGTAATTGGCCTCTAAAAGGTTGTAACGAATTGATATGAAAAGTATTATGGATCTTCCAATGTTTGGGTATTAATTTAAATGCATTGTCATTGATCTTGTGGATTATTTTGAAAGGTCCATAAAAACTAGGTGCTAATTTAACAACAGGGTGTTTCTCAACACTTTGCAATCTTCTCTTTTCAATGCGTAATCATACATAATCACCAACATTGAAACTCATGGTTTTTCTTTTCTTATTAGCTTGTTTAGTGTATGATTGTTGGGCTTTCACAATCATATCTTTAACTTGAGCAGAAATAGTAGCATGTGTATTGGCAATATCATTAGCAACTTTAACTTTATTCGACAATGATGTAATAGATGTATGCAATCTATGTCCATAAATGATTTCAAAAGGTGCTTTATGAGTAGTTGTGTGCAGTATGTTATTGTATGCAAATTGAAGTAGATGTAAATGTGTGTCCAATGTTTATGGTTTTAAAATTGTGTATGCATGCAATCATAATAAGAAATAATAACTTTTGGCAAACCATAATTAGTGAAAACAATCTTCAAGAACAATTATGCAACTTGAGATACAGTTAATGTTTTCTTGCATGGTAGAAAATATGCTTGTTAACTAAATTGATCTACTATAGTCCAAATCATATCATGATTAGCTTGTGTATTAGTCAAACCAGTTATAAAATCCATTGAAATATATTCCCAAGGACGGTCAGGAATTGGTAAAGGCATTAACAAACCAGATTGCTTACCATGGTGTTGCTTGACTCTTTGGCAAATTAAACACACAGAAACAAAGTTAGAAACATCAGATTCAATTTATGTGGCTAGTAAAAATCTTGAACCAATGTTCTTAAAGTGGAAATAATATCTCTATGTCCTTGATATGGAGGACAATGAATTTCGTGCGACACAAATGATCTAAATTAAACAATGACACACAATATTTTCTCATAAAATATAAATCCATCAGAGCAAGACAAAGAATCTATTAGATTCGAGTTATTAGCAATTAGTTTGTTCCAGTCAACTTGAAAACTGGGGTCATGGTCATAGGTATCCTTTATAGGAGTAAGGAAATCAAAATATAGAACGGAAATATTATGGATACTTGGTCTTCTACTTAATGCATTAGTAACAACATTTCTCTTCTTGGTTGATGTTGGATAAGTGGATGAAAACTTTGAATGAATGCAGCCCATTTAATATGATGGTCAGAAATTTGTGGTTGACTAAGGAGATGCTTGATACTTTTCTGGTGAGTTTTAATCATAAATTCAGATCCCATAAGATAGTGCTTCCATTGACGTAAGGCTTGAACTACAACTAACAATTCTTTATCATAGGTGGAATACTTCAACTCAGAAGGTTTAAGTTTGCAACTAGAATAGGCTATGGGATATGAATCTTGCATGAGGACAGCTCCTATTCCTGATCTGCTAGCATCAATGACTATTAGAAAGAATGGTCTAGGTAATTCCAAGACATGTACATGTGTTAAAGTATGTTTTAACAAATCAAAAGACTTTTGCTGGTTGTCAAACCAACGATACACAACACCTTTTTTTTAATAAATTTGTCAAAGGCAATGCAAGCAATGATTTTTTTAAATACAAATTTTCTATAAAAGCTGGTAAGGCCTAAGAAAGAACATAACTCATGCACATTTTTAGGGATTGATTGCCTGTATCTTTTTAGGATCAACGCGAATACCATAAGAAGAAAGAATGTGACCTAATTATTCAATCTAGGTTTGGAAAAGCATTTCTAAAATAATATCACTAGCTTGCAAAGGCACAACCAAGAATTTTTTCACTCAACATAATCACCAATTTTAATCTCTAAATCATGCACTTCTTGTGTACCATTGTATCTAGTGCACCTAGGAATGCAGCCTTTATGCGATAATGAGTTGGAATAGTAGATAAATTCAATTCTTTTTGGTGCACAGATTGGATGCTGTATGCTCGTGTAGTGACCACCGGAAGGTCCCCAAGAACAAAAGAACTCTACTTTTTGCACAAAACTCAAGGTAGAAACCATGCACGACATGAAGAAGAGACCAATTGGGTGCAATCTCCCCCCATGCCTTGTGTGAGAGCTCCACAAAGCATGTATTTTTATGTATTAATCATCTTCAAGCTCAAATAATAGCCCAAATTACAAAATAGCACGCTTTTGGCTTTTGAGTTTTCTTTAGTACAAAATAGATGTTAACCCTCAAACGAATGAAGGTGGAAAATCCGGAAAAGCTAAATAAGAAGACAAAGACAGAGGCCAAGGCAAAGAGAAATGGAAGACAAAGACGCACAAGGAGAAGAGTCCTAAATAAGGGAGAAAGGCGCACAAGGAAAAGCGCAAGTCAAACTTTTGTAAAAGAGTGCAAGCGCATCATGGTTTAATTCAAGGAGCGCCGGGCTCTCACCCGTGCAATTTGTAAATGTAGATGGGCGGTGGAAAGGAAGCTAGGAAGATAGAAGGACAATGGGAAAAATGGCCTAGGCTACGGCCGGCCGTGTAAAAAGGGGAAAAGGGGATGACCACCCAAAAAGGAATTTAGGATTTTGTATATAAAGTTGAAAAGTGAATGAGAAGCTCATTCTTGTGTGTGGCCAAAAGTAGCTCTCCTCTTCTTATTCTTCTTCTTCTTCTTGCTTACTTGAGCTTGTGCTTGAGAGAGGGAGTGTGAGAGTGTGAGGGAGTGAGTGTGTGAGGGTGAGGGACCGAGGAGGAGAAGCTCTCCGTCTTCTCCTCTCTTCTTCTCTTCTCTTCTCTTCTCTTCTCTTGTCTTGCTCGCGGACATGGAGCTTGGAGTGTGGAGCTTGAGGATGGAGCTTGCTTGAAGCTTGCACTTGGATCATGGAGCTACCGGAGTGCGTGGGAGAGAAGGTAACTCGAACGGCATCAAGGTAAGCTCACTACACCCGTAAGGTAGGCATTGCGCGTCGGCTATGTGAGAGGTAGCCATTAGTGCTCGGCTTGGAACGCTTGAAACAATAAGCGGTCCGAGGATCTCAGCGGTTGAGTGAAAGCTCCCACATTTTGGTTCCGAGGACCTACGGATTCAAGCCTTGAGCGCTTGCGCGCTTCGAATCGTGCATCAAAGTAAAGGTTTCCCTTAACTGGTGCTTGAGATAGGTAGGGAGGGAGGGGGTTGAAGATGGTATTCGATCTCCTTAGCAAGTAGGTTTTTTGATTTTTTGAGATTTATGTTGTGAGATGGAGTAGTGTAGGTATTTACTTTGTGATTTGGATACATTTAGGATAGGAAAAAACAAAGAAAAAGAAACAAACAGTAGGGTTCTCTGTTGTTGTATAACAGGCTAAAATAGGGAAATAGGGCACAGATCCTTGGAGTGCCGTTTGATTCGAGCACCACAGTAGTTCTAGGCATGTCTGACATTCCCTTGTAGTGTCTTGCACCTATCTGGAAGGCACTGGACGATTCGGTGTAGTAGACGTCAGTCTAGAGGCATCGTGTGCAACTCGCGGGCCATCGGCCGCGTAGTCGAACCAGGCCGTCCGAGTCCCAGAATCGGACCAATCCAAAATCGGACCACCCATAATTGGACCACCCATAATCGGACCACTCGGACCAACCCGTCCGATTTTGGAAATCGGACCACTCGGACGCTCAGACTTGGACACTAGGACTGTCGTCCGATCGGACCAACGCCGTCCGATCGGACCAACCCGTCCAACTCAGACACTCAGACACTCGGACCACCTAGAATCGGACTGCCGTCCAGAATTAGACCACCCAGAATCGGACCAGTCCAAAATCGGACCAGCCAGAATTGGACCACCCTATCCGCCCCGATTCCTAGAATTGGACCACTTTTTCGATCCGATTCCCAGAATCGGACATGAGCAAAATTGGACCACTGGGCTGATCGGACCAACCCAAAATCGGACATCTAATTCTGATAATCGGACTTCTGAAAATCGGACATCTGAGAATCGGACAGAAAACTGTCAAAATCAGACAGGTATCTAGAACACAAATTTTGACATATCTAAACCCCGAGACTGACCCCGAAGGCTACATAGAGCTAAAGCACATCACAGATCCATCATCGGGCTAAAATTTAGAGCACGTAGTTCAAAATTTGGCTATAAACGGTCCTCCAAATTGTGCATGGCTTTTACTGTAACGGCCCTGCGGGCCGGGGGGATTGCCCCCCCCGACCCCCACAGAGGGCGCTCTGCCCCCTCTGCACCTCCCCCGAGTAGGTTGGAGAGAAAATGCGCGCTGTGACAGGTCCTCCAAATTGGACCCTAGTGTAGTAATGGCTCTACACGAGCATGGATTCTCACTTGCAAAAGAGCAAGCAAAAGCCCATACCCGAATAGAGACAAACAGAGACCCTAGAACCTCAATGGGCCAATCTAGCCATCAAGGGCAAAAAGGCCACACCACGAGAACACAAAGACATTGTGTTCACACCATGTCTAGTCAGAGCGAAATGCAACATCAGCAAGCTGCAAATGCCAAGATGACTAGACCTGACACTCTTGGCGAAAGATGTACCTTGAGCAACAGTGCACAGACAACCCAAGACATTGGTGGAGAATCCATGTCTGGTCATGCAAGTGGGGACTCAAGGGCATCTGTCAAAAGGCTTCAATTTACAAGCCAGGACCTGGAAGATGAAGACATAGTACCACCTGCTTATCTTAGGGTCAAACTCACCGCGAAAAGAGAGCATACTATCGATGCTCTGATTGATGAAGGAGCAGATTTTAACATCTTGACCTATGAGTCATGGACCCTACTAGGCCAACCAGATCTCACACCGACTAGTACAACTCTTAGCCCTTATGGGGGACACCCACAAACACTCATAGGGAAGTGCAAAATCCTTGCGACAATTGAAACGGAAAGCTTGCCTATCCTATTTCATGTTCCTCCAAATAGTGCTAACTGCTGGAAAGAAACCCTCCTAGGAAGACCCTTCAAAAGGGCAACCAAATGTGAGGCTGACTACGCAGCTCAGAGGATACAGCTGACGCTACCGGGTGTGAGGATAGTCACAACCTTTAGCAAGGGTGACCTCATCAAACCTCGAGGGAAAGGCAAGCAAGGTGCTGACATAACAGTCAAGCCTGCTGATGAGAGCAAGGACTTGTTGGAAGAGTTAATACAAGCACAGGTCGAACAACAAGAACCAGTGAGTAAGGCCATGCCGAAAATAAGAAGGTCAGGAGACAATGCCAAGGACAGGCTTTGGACTTACAAATATCGTAGAAGACCCCAAAAGAAGCCCAAGCCTTATAGACGAAGGCATCGATGGAGAGTCAGCACAACGCCACGATGGATATCCAAAGCGTTGCTACGTGCTCAAGGATACTACGCACGTAACCAATGGATTTGGGTACCAAAATCCCCTGCCAAACCGCCTCTATCAGCTGAAGGCCAGACTGCCTCAAAAGCATGGCACAGGAGGAAATCTAAGAGAAAATCTAGGCCTCAAGGCAAGAAACCAAACATGATTGTTCGAAGGAAAGAGCCCCAGCCTAGCATGCTAAATTGACAGATGTCATATGTAGCCATTGAGCAGGCACAAAAATCGTTAGTGCCCAAGGAGCCCTTGATTTCCCAAGGGGAGAACAAGCATCATAGGCACAACATTGCTCAAGGCAAGGCTGATCGCTCAACAAAGCAAATGGCACAATTGTCTAATAGCCTCGAGAAAATCATTCAGCGAGTGCCAAGTCCACCTAAGAGTCCTAGATCTCCTACATCCTCTTTTTCCAAACGGACACAGGAAGCACAACAGCGGTTGTCAAGGGAAACTGCTCAATTCCAATCTCTATCTCCATCTAAGCTTCAAAATGTCCAAGATGTGGGACATGGCTCCATTTGTAGCTCTCGACCTAAGGATATGCATGAGCAACCTAATGTGACTAGATCAACTCATGCTCGATCTACATAGATGAGTGCCCAAAGGGCAACAAAAAACATAGCCACTTCCGTTCGCCCTAGGGACTTGACACTGCAATCCACCAAGGGTAGCCAGCCCACTAATCTAGCTGCTACTACTTCCAATCATGGATCACAGCAGTCACAGCCCTTGGTTGTGACAATGCCCCTTGTGGAACGTGTCCTTAGTAGTTTACATGTGGAGGAGGTGTCGCAACCAAATCCCTCGACAGCTCCAGCACTTTCAAAGTGCCTAAAGCCTAGGACGGAGGATTCAAAAGCAAGGGAGTTGGTTGAAAAGCTAGACTCTCCGAAAAGAGCAGCAGTTGTGCCCTCACAACCGGGCAAGGCTATTCAGCAAACCACGGCTATGTCCCATAAGGACACACTAGAGAAGGGAAATGCTAAGGCCCGACCGAGCACATCAACGGTCGATATAGCCCAGGGTCTTGAGATGTTATATGCACCTGCGTTGACCGAGAAAAAGAGGAGAAAGCAGCGAAAACAACAACAGTTGCAGGTGGTTGTGGACCCCAAGAACATTGAGATGAAGGGCACTGGAGAGCTGATGAATAAAGCATCGAGTCCATCCACCAATGAACACGTTAATGCCTCTCCTAATAGCGGTGAACCCTCGGACACACCCGTGTGCTCTGAAAAACCAAAGCAACAGTTGCCATCAATAGTTGCTTGCAACACTCTATCCACTGACAATAGAACTCACATTGATCAATCAAGAGTGGATACAACGCTGTCACAACAGGGTGACAAGATCCTACCAGTCACACCCGAGAAGAACCATGACAAAATAGCAGCAAAACCTCAGGAGCAATGTGAGAACCCCACGAGCATGAGAAATCCTAGCGTTGACCAATCTTGCTTATCCAAGCCTGAGCCCCCAGCCATGCTAAAGCCTAAGGAAACTCTTAGAACTTTGCATGAGATAGCAACCGAGCAAGCCCTCGTTGAATATAGGAGTGTCACAGAATGCTTAACTGAGTTGGATGCTAAGCTCAAAGTGGTCGCACGTGTCTACGTCCTTGCGGACATGGGCACAATCCCCAAAGAGCAGCTCGGAGATTACTCGACCTTTCCTCTAACATGGGAAGAACAAGAACATCTTAACGGGCACTACGACAGGCTCCTGCATGAACGCATGCAACTCATCCCTGACGAGGAGGCTGATGAACTGCGCTTAACCGTCACGTTCAATGAAATGCTCTGCCGACCAAATCTCGAAGACATAGAGCAACTAAAGCGACTGTCAGCAGGTCAGAGTCAATTTGAGCAGCATTGGTGCGAAAGCCGCGTTGTAATGGCCAAACTAGGGGCTCAGATCATGATGGTCTCAGAAGAGCGATTGGCCAAATGGCGGTCTCAAAGAGACCCAACCTATGTGGCACCGACTTCCCTTCGAGTGATGACTGACATTCGGGGTATTGACTTAGCTAGAACTAGCCAAGAGAATGCTCTGTTTGATAAGGTTCTCACTGAGGAGGAGTTACATATAGCCAATAGACTCGGACAAGGTTCCATGCTACTCGATGTGGCAAAATATCTATCGGTATTAAGTAAGTTGCCATGAATACTAGATGCGTGTCCCACCCTCTAGTACAACCCCGAGTTCTACACTTGGTTCTTATCCTCGTGAAGTGACATAGATTCATAAATATGTATATAAATAAACACTGCTTTTAGTGTCACCATGTATAAACAACGTCAACACACACAAGCAATGATAGTCAGGCGCAGGGAGAAGAGTGGGGTTAGATAAACTAAGCTCCTAAAGTCCTCCTCTCATCACGCATTTAAAAGCCGTGTGACCAGCCCCACCTCCAAGTGAAGGGCAGGCAACCCACATAGCCGCCATAGGAAGCCTTGACCAACAACTCTGATGGTGTAGACAAGGTGTGGTCCCTTCCAATACACCTGCTTCCCTTTTTGGACTATCCTTTCGAGGATGTGCCCTGTCCCACTCCACGACAACCAGTCCACGCGACTTAGCATAAACTAATATCTGCTAATGACTGGAGGCAACGCGAACATCAGCATGGGGGCCAATCCCCTACAACAAACACCACATGCCTCACCCCTCCCCTTCTTGTCATATGCGCTTCATAAACCACACTAAAATCCCTTCTATGTAACCAGTTGTATCCTATATCCAGGTCTAACCCTTGGATTGCGTCTTGCAGGGTTCCTTTTTTGGCGGAACGCATGGAGAATCATGGAGATCTGGCTTGCAAAGATGCTCTTCGCAAGAGACGGGAGCAGGTGGCATGCGCCCCTCCACCGGAGCGCTACGTGCCCACCATCAAGAGATATGCCAAGAAGCGAGGCCCTAAGTGACAATGTCCAAGGCGAAGGCCGAAGAATCCTCGAGTCAAGGAAGTCGAGACTCAAAATGCACAACAGGTGGCAGCACTAGTGGCACGAACCCCCGAATCACGCTCGGGCCCCAGATGCTCAAGGGTAGAAAGGGCAGCTCGGGAAAGAGAAGAATTTAATGAATTGTTTAAAGAAATTCTAGAAATGGTAGCGGCTCGAGACTACACCATTCATGTCCCAGCCGACATGTTCCCTGCCCAACCCCACGGGAGCCCCACACCAGCAGAGCCCCAATCACCCGGCCACCCAGACTCGCCCCACCTCGTACAAATAGAGTAGCCCCATGTTGTATAAAGGGCTTATCAAATGCTACCGGGCCATGACTTTTTGTCTTTAAATGGTTAAGTATTGACATGTTTCCGAATTGTACGAACTTTTCATATCTGCATTTAATATATTTCACGTCTTTAGCAAAAGAAAAAGCTAATCAAGCACAGGTGATAAATATCTAAGTCAACACCATAGAATTCCGATAAGTGATGTCTCCTTGCATTGCACTAGTTTATTATAGTTGCGGCATATACAATGCATGTACTCTCATAAAGCGACAAGTGGATGCAGAATAATACAGGTCCTTGTGCGAAAATGTTCAATGCCCAATCACCGCAATGCCAACAACCCCACAACGAGCCGCGGCAAAGCCACCCTGCTGAAAGCACCCTTGCCAACCGCCCCCATCGTATGGTCCAAAGCACATTCATGGGACACGCTCTCTTTCTGGGATCACACTATTATTACACATTTTTTTCCCCTTCTTAGCTCATCTTATGGCCAAAAGATTTCACCACATAGAAAAGGGTTGGCTCACGACAGTCATTACCTCACTTGTACCAATATCGAGTGTGTCGCAAGGAGGTTTGCAAAATCTCAAGTGTATCTCTTCATCTCAACAACAGTTCCTCTAGCATCAAGGCTAGTGACACAATCATCTATGTAATATCCATCCTTCATAGCCTTTGGATTCCAACATTTCTCAATCCAAATGAAAGGCTAACAGCCTCAATGTATGGCATGGATTGTATTCATTTTTCCCACCAAAAAAAAAAAGCACACACGATCACGGCACCGCACCTAGGGGCCCTCAAATTAGGTACGTCTAGTGACCTTGGTCGGCTGGCTCCGTCCCTAATCCCCTAGCCCTTTGTACATCCCCCACAATTGTTCAGGGCACATTAAGGGCAGGACATACCTAGGGAGCTCGCCTCGCCTATGGTTAGACCTGTCACCCTGAACCACTTGCACAATTCTTTTGCACTATTCTCAATGCCATTACAATCCACAGTGGTAAGAAAAGCATGAAAGACAATGGAAAAGTACACCATACCTTTCACACACTATAGGTAGTCACTAGCTACCAAGAACTAGACATCAAGGAGCTCACTTATGCTACATGGCCTTGACAAGACCATAATGATGTCTCAAGCAATCTTCAAGTGTACTCCCCGTCTTCATCGACAAATTTTTCCATCAACTTAGCCCCTTGCTTCACCGATTGCTATACAAGGAACTAGGCCAATCTAAGTAATACCTAAATATTCCGTGTACACACTTAATATTCACACTATAACCTATACACGGTTTGGGCCCTCAAGTGCAGGACAATACTCTCAGCTTGCTTAAAGTTTGAAAGTTCGACCTGTCTCCCAAACTAATCAAATATGTCTTGTGCACGATAAGAAGACTAGCACTAACCCTTAGGAAGAGACCACACGAGAGGTTTTCAAATTGCAGGTGTTGAAGACTCCACAGAAAGTGTCGTTCGATCTTCATCAACACCCAACTCTGAATGTTTATCCCTTACTATCCGACAAGCCCGCAAAAGATCATCATGTGCAGAATCCCCAACAAACCAACACTTGTGCTGGCCATCAATGCAATCCCCAACACAAAATAGCCCTACCACCAACTCCAACAACCTTCCACCAGCCACCTTGGCCACCAACAGGCCCCCAGGACCTTCTACCACACCATCACCAGCACTCCTCCACGAAGACCACCGGCGTCCTTGTCAGCCACGTCTTCGGTGCATGCTACAGCCTGCTACCTACGACGGTGAGTGCCATGGGACTGGCACTCGTCTAGGCAGGGGGTAATGTTAACCCTCAACCGAATGAAGGTGAAAAATCCGGAAAAGCTAAATAAGAAAATAAAGACAGAGGCCAAGGCAAAGAAAAATGGAAGACAAAGACGCACAAGGAGAAGAGTCCTAAATAAGGGAGAAAGGCGCACAAGGAAAAGCGCAAGTCAAACTTTTGTAAAAGAGCGCAAGCGCGTCATGGTTTAATTCAAGGAGCGCCGGGCTCTCACCCGTGCAATTTGTAAATGTAGATGGGCAGTGGAAAGGAAGCTAGGAAGATAGAAGGACAATGGGAAAAAGGGCCTAGGCTACGACCAGCCGTGTAAAAAGGGGAAAAGGGGATGACCGCCCAAAAAGGGATTTAGGGTTTTGTATATAAAGTTGAAAAGTGAATGAGAAGCTCATTCTTGTGTGTGGCCAAAAGTAGCTCTCCTCTTCTTCTTCTTCTTCTTCTTCTTCTTCGTGCTTGCTTGAGCTTGTGCTTGAGAGAGGGAGTGTGAGAGTGTGAGGGAGTGAGTGTGTGAGGGTGAGGGACCGAGGAGGAGAAGCTCTCCATCTTCTCCTCTCTTCTTCTCTTCTCTTCTCTTGTCTTGCTCGCGGACATGGAGCTTGGAGTGTGGAGCTTGAGGATGGAGCTTTCTTGAAACTTGCACTTGGATCGTGGAGCTACCGGAGTGCGCAGGAGAGGAGGTAACTCGAACGGCATCAAGGTAAGCTCACTACACCCGTAAGGTAGGCATTGCGCATCGGTTATGTGAGAGGTAGCCATTAGTGCTCGGCTTGGAACACTTGAAACAATAAGCGGTCCGAGGGTCTTGGCGGTTGAGTGAAAGCTCCCACAATAGAAATAAAGCTAATGGGCGGGCGCCCAAAGAGTCAGGCATACCCAATACAATGTCCAAATACAAATATCATAATCGTGCGCCCATGCGCATACAAAATAATAAATAAATATCCAACGCCTTAATAAATAGGCACGACAAAATATAGGCACCATGCCTAAGGTATGCGCCCATCAAAATATAAGTGATAACTCGAATACACGCTATCCTCCAATGCTTTCCTCCATTGTTGCTGCTATCTCTATACATCAACTGAAGCATTCACAATCGTTAGTAAAATAATACAATTAAATCGACAAAAGTGAATACCTAGCAGTCTTCAGCTACATAAATAAATCAACTGGTTAGAAATCAATCCTAACCTTAATTTATCACGAGTGCGCACTCTACACTCATAAACATTTATTAATTTAATATGTATTTTGCAGAATCACGCGCTATGGAATCACCCATGTACACACTAAATTAATGAAACACCTGAAAAGGATAGGCGTCCCCATCAACTTCTCGCACAAAGAATCCACTTTGTGTATGAGCCCCGGTCAACAAAGTTTACGGAATCCACTGTAAAACCTCATGGAATCCACCGTGGCACGGAATCCACCGTGTAATATGCCTCATGGCATCACTTTTACCAACTTTGCGGAAATAAAATCATGTGTGCTTCCATCATCATGCAAAATAATCTTTTCTTGATCATGCACAAAACATTTCATTGTTAATAATGAATGAGGATTTGGCATACCTGGTAAAGTATCTGAAGCATCGTCGATATCATTATCATTTTCAGTGAAGTTTGGCATATCTTCATGGTCCTCATCATCAGTTGCTCCCAAGTGATTGATTTGAATAGCTTGCTTCTTGGATTGACAGTTCACTACTAAGTGTCCAAGTTGATGATACTTGTAGCAAACCATAGGCTTTGCTTTGGAGACATTATTGGTAAGGGCTAGAAGTTTGGATATATTGGGATTTGGCTAGAGGAAAGGCTTAGGGTTTGAATTTGTATTTGATGGTAAAGTAGGAGGTTGAGTCCAAGCTTTACGAAAAGAAGAAGAAGCAAAGTGATTTTGATTGAATCTTCAAAAGTTAGAATTGAATTGCTTTGTACCAAAGTTACCATTAATCGAAAATTATTGCAGTTGTTTTTCTCATCCACGAATTTTATCCTCCACATCATGCGCTAAAGAAATCACATTCTCCAAAGTCTTTGGCTTGAATATGTTCACTTCTGTATAGAAGTGACCAAGTAAACCAGACATATACTTGCGCTTGTGGGTCGCCTCAGGAACATCTTCAAGCATTCAAAGTTGAAGTAAAGCACTCTAGAAACGCTCAGTGTATTGTAAGATGGATTCACGATCTCTTTGTTGTAGAAGATCCCACTGTTTGATAACTTTCTCATGGAATTGAGGTGGAAGGAAATTCTGCAAAATTTTCTTTTGAAAGGCTTCCCAAGTAAAGGGACAATCAACACTCTTGCAAACAACAGTCCACCATAATGATGCTCTGTCTACTAGATGGTTAGTGACACATTTAAGTTTATATTTTTCAGCATATTGCTCTTCATGAAAATAGTCGTCAAACTGACTAATGAAAGCAAGAACAAAATTTCCATCACGTTGTCCATTAAAAGTGCAGAATTTAAAAATTCTTTTACTTATCTTGACCTCTTTCCTAAGAGCATATGTGCATCGAGTGTCGCATCAATAGTATATCAAATAACATCCTTAGGTTGCACTCTGTCTTGATCAACAGTGGATTGTTGAAGAGTAGCCAATTGTGCCTACAAGTTTTGATACGTTCTTCACTCTTCTTGAAGTTGCATCATGATTAGATCCAATTTCTGCTCCATAGTTAGCTCTAGAAAATCGCATTCGCCCATAGAATCATCCATGTTATGATTCGACGTCCGAGATTCGTTGAAGATTCCCGTCATTCATCTTCTAGTCATGTGTGAAGAAGCTTACCACGAACTTGCTTTGGTTATTCGGATGCGTTGCTTGTATGATCTTGCTTTTCTCGGATATAACAATTGAAAATGGTCTTCTTCCAAGCAAAATGGTCTTTCGCATAGATTGCATGTGACAGAGTGCTTGCTATGAATCCACTCAGCCAAGTTGCAGGTGGGAACATGGGCTTGCTAGATCTTTGAAACTGGTTTGGGAGTACCACAATAAGATCAACTGCTATGTAAAAGATTATTAATGAAAATTTAATCTTTAGTTAAGACTAGTAGCAAAATCTTAAACAACTTGACAAATTTGGCGTAGGACGTCAATATAGCTTTGTTGGAATCGCTATCCATGAGTACATCCTTCCGCCACAGATCGTGAAGTTTTGGAGAGCTTAGAGCTTAAGCTCTCTAAGCTTAGTCATTAAGCTTGGCTTTTCATTAATCATGAATTGCTTTATCTCTGAGAAAAAACAACTTGAAGAGGAGACTTCATGAGTGATCCTCCGCCTCCTGGGAGAGGTCCTTTGCGATTAGAGGGTATAGCAGGGGGTTCTTCATCGCCAGAAATATGCTTATGTTGTCAGTTCATCTGTAGAGCATGTTCGTTCCAAGAGCTTCACCTTCGCGTGAGATGGTAAGTGATTGGAAGCTCTTGATCTCAGCTTCGCTCTGATACCACCGGTGCGTAGATCGGATGATGTATGCACATGTAGTGAATGCTGGAATGTCCCCAAGAACAAAGAACTCTACAAACCTTCATAAAAAGAAAAAGAGAGTTTACACAACATGAGACAAAAAGACCAATTAGGTACAATCTCCCCCCATACCTTGTGTGAGTGCTTCACAAGGCACATATTTATAGATTTATTTATCTTTAAGCTTAAAAATAGCCAACTTTACAAATAGCATGCTTTTTCTTTTGTGTTTACTTTTGCCCAAATATAGAGTAAGGTGTTTGGACGTCCAAAAGTCGGGGGCTATGCCCAAATACAAATATAAGATAATGAAATATTTAATCGAGTACCTACACGTGTACAAGATAATAAATATTTTGTCAAGCACTTTAATAAATAAGCACACTTAAATAAATATTGGCGCTACACCTTTAGTGATAAGGCATGCGCCCATCAAAAATAGTAATTCTTCTAGGCATTTGGATTCACATCATCGCCTGGTGCTACCCAACGCCATCGCCACCTGCTCTACACATCAACTGAAGCATTAACAATTGTTAAAAAATAATTAAATAAAACCCAAAAAAAGTGAATACCTAGCAATCTTCAACTACAAAATAATGAAATAGGTTGGAACTTTGTCCTAACCTTACTTTAATTCGAGTGTGCACTCTAAACTCATAAATGTCCAATAATTTGATATGTATCTTGCGGAATCACCCACTCTAGAATCATCCACGTACACATTAAATTAATCTGATGCCCGAAAAGGACAGGCGTCCCCGTCAACTTCTCGCACAAGGAATCCACCTTGCGTATGAGCCCCGGCAAATAAATATAATCACGAAATCCATTGTGTAATATGCCTCCTGGAATTAAAAAATGAAGAGAGAGAGAGAGAGAGAGAGAAAAAAAAGCCTCGAAACTCTAGAGGGCTTCCCGAACCTACCCCTCTCCCAAACCTCTCCTTTTTAATTAAAATTCTCTCTCTCTTATGTGTGAACTCTCCCTTTCTATTTCCCTTTCCCTTTTTACCTATCTTTTGGCCTTTAAATGTAAATTATGACATTGCTTAGATCTTACATTCGTAGCAAGCTTTTTGGATAGGGTCTAGGAGGACCATGCATGGAGAGGAACAGTTGCATATTGGCTTCTATTTCGCATGGGTTAGGGCACATGTCAGGGTGGCAACGCTTCGCCATATACCGGTAGGCACTCTTGATCTCCGCCGCCGCCTGGACGTTTTGCCTGATGCCCAGCACTTCGTGCAGAGTCTTCTCAGAGGACCAGCGGCGGTTGGTGTTTGTACATTATTGCGTACGCTATTGCGATCACTCTCAAAGAGCTCCTAAAAATCAACTTGGGGCCAGACGGATAATTATATCTAGTTGGCTGCCCTATACTGCCCTGTCTGCTGTGTGTATTTAATGTGTCGATTATACTGCCACTGTCGACATAGGGGTATTGATCGGGAGTGGCAAGAGTAGATATAAACTCACACACACACACATACTCTCTATCTCTCTCTCTCTCTCTCTCTCTCTCTCTCTCCTCCTATTCTTTTAGTTAGATTAAAATTTTTAATTTTAATTTCACGTATTTTTTCTATTTTTATCTTATTTTAATTACATATTTTTATTTTTTTCTTTTTAATTTAATATTTTTAAAGCATTGTTAAAATTTGATATAGTGTTTCACATACTTTGAGAGAGAGAGAGAGAGAGAGAGAGAGAGAGAGAGAGAGAGAGAGAGAGAGAGAGAGAGAGAGAGAGAGAGAGAGAGAGAGAGAGAGAGAGAGAGAAGAAGAAGAAGAAGAAGAAGAACAAGAAGAAGAAGAAGAAGAGGAGGAGGAGGAGGAGGAGAAACAAGAGGGCGCAGAGAGAGGAAGAGAGAATTATAGAGAGAGAAAATATAAAATTTGAGAGAGAGAGAGAGAGAAGAAAAAGGAAACAAGAGGAGAGAGAGAGAATGAAAAGAGAAAAAGACTTAAGAGAGAGAGAGAGAGAGAGAGAGAAATATGGGAAGGGAGATGAAAGAGAAAAAATGAGGAAGAGAGAGAAAAGTGAAAAAATAGAGAGAGGGGTAAGAAGAGAGAAAAATGCAAAGATAGAGAGAAGGAGAGTGGAAAAAATCAAGAGGGAGAGGTAAGAGGAGAGAGAGAGAGAGAGAGAGAGAGAGAGAGAGAGAGAGAGAGAAAGATGAAGTGAAGGTTTAACTTGAATTTCAAACTTTGTGAGGTCCAATTAATATCAACTTTGTATATAGATGAAATTTTATAAGTTTGAAGCATAAAAGAGATTATATGTATATTTGGAATTTTATATTATAAATTTTGTAAAATACTTTTAGTTTTACATTTGAGGTGAGAGAGAGATAGAAAGAGAGAGAGAGAGAGAGAGAACAAGGAGATGAGAGAAAACAAGCTAAAATAAAAGGCAAAGAGAGAGATAAAAAAATTTAGATAGAGAATTGGGGGAGAGAGAGAGAGAGCGAGAGAGAGGGAGGGAGAAAAGAAAAAAAAAGAAAGACAGAGGGAAAAGAGGAGAGAGAAAGAGGAGAAATAGATTGTCGAGCAAAGTCCACATAATAACATTATTTGTGGCTCCGTGGTAGCTTCACACGACCGTGAAGTAGGCTAATGTTTAGTGCATGCGTAAAACACTAGTAAATATATTAGTTAGACTGTCTTATATTGTATGTAAAATAAAGTACTCTTTGAGATGCCTATATCTTCGTATGGATTTTCTATAAAAGGGATTCTACCCTAAACTCCCTACCTTTCCAAGTATATCAAATTTCTAATGTTCAACAACCATCCACACTTGAATCAAAACTCCTTCTTGCTTTTTGAGCTTAATAAAGTATTTTAATAAGCTAAATAATACATTATGCATAGCCCCTATTCACAACCTTTTTTGGGCTCATATCCATTTTGGTAGAGTTAAGCCTTCAACCATGTATATAACAGTGGATTCATCAAGGGCAGTAATGTTAATGTGGATTGGGTTTACTACTTTGAACATTCTTAAGGTACGAGGAAACTTTTTGTTTGTCAATTCTTGACTCAAGCATGCTTATTTGCCAAAATGACATAGGCACCATGAAACTTACAAAGAATTATCCGTAGATAGGTTTTTTGGAAAGTATACTGTTAAAGATTTACAGATTTGAATTGAAAAGGCTACATTAGTTTCATAGTGAAATTCAAGTATCAGGGGCTTAGAATGTGACATTTGAATGCACACATATAGTTAAGTTTCTATAGAGTGAACCCCCCAAGAACATGTCTCTAAATGAGGGAAGGGCATCAATGATACCAATACATTAAATTCACATAAGCATGTGGCACGATTAGATTGCCTTGAGACTCTTAGTTCTTTTTGGGTCCTATTTGTTTCTCTTAGGTGGTCTTAATTATTTGAAAAATGTTTACAATCATTTTGCTTAGATGGTATCTCTAGTTCGATTTTCTATTATTTTGTTCACCTTATTTTTCATGCAACGAGTTTGACTAAATCTCATTCTTTTACTATATTGCTACATCTTGTTCTTCCCTTTGGCTTGTTTATATTTTATTGTTGTTGATCAATCTAGATGTTGATTGTGTACTCTTTATTTTCCCCTCCTATATCTAGTAGGTATTTGTCAACTTTTTGGCTCTTAGTAGCTAGTTGGTAACTAATTGATATGTATTGGCTATGTATCAAACAAATTTCATTATAAAATATGTCTCTTCAACTAATGACAACACTCTAGGTATTTCTCTAATATAAGTAATATAGCTATTTACCCCAGAAGAGGGTATTGCCCTCCAAATATTTGCTAGAGAGCAAGGCAAGACCACATTAGCAATTTTCCTATGTATAAATGGGACAACTTGCAACCCAAATAAGTATTGTAGCTTAACTATACCATGATCCTTATCCTTCCATGGATGAGGACCAAAATTTGTGTTTTGAGTCAAAATGAGCCAAAGGTACACAAATACCCCAGGTGAAATAATATTCACTAGGTGTTGCACCCATATAAGTCTTGAAAGCACAACCTCATGATTATGGGTTGAAGGCTTAATTATTAGGATGCTATCCTCCATAAAACGTTTTGGTATTACATTCAACCATATGAATAGAGTCAACCAATCAAGGCTATAATGTATTTGTGATTTTTTATGGGATTTGAGAAATCAAAACTATAAGCCAAATGTTACATTAGCACATTATTGTTCCAATATATGGAACTTGTTCTTCATCACATACAAAAATACTTTTATAAATATCATTTAATGAATTTTGAAAACTCGTATAAATTTCACTTGATGAGGTTTGTTAAAATGAAGGACATTTCATGGATCAAAAGATAGTATATTAGATCAAATAATAACTGATATTATAGGTTGTCTTCATTATAGATAAAGAATTATCTATAAAATACTTATACAACTTGAAGAGGTCAAATCTTGTTAATGTATATAGTGCTATTTTTATGAAGAATGCCATAAGTTGTAGATATAAGCCACCCACAAATTTTTGTGTTATACTTTTCAACAGTACTTCCAAATTTTCATTTCAATCAAATTTAAACCTATTTAGTATGAAATATATTTCATAAGCACATGCAGTTATCTATACCATTAGTAGGGATGATTAGCATGAAAAGAGACAAGAGGAAAGAGAGGTGAAACGCCCAAGAGCACACACACTACACAAAAGCAATAATGGAGACTTGAGAACATAAAGAGATAAGGTTGAAATATTATTATTATTCTTTCTTCTTCTTCCACACAAAAGAACTAAGTCTACAACATGATAAAAGACTACTATCAAAGTATCACAAAGTATGTACATGCGGTCACTAAGTGTGTTGGAAGATAGAACAAATGATGTATGCTCTAGGAGAAAGGCTCAGAATCCCATAAGCATAGTGAGGAAAGTGGAACTACCCAAAGGCTATAAAAACATGTACTTGGCTCTCATTTCAATGCAATATATAATACTTCTCTTTTATGTCAACTCAACTCTATGTTTATGAGTCCAAGCTAATCAATATTGGAACCTAATTCACTTGTTACAATCTCTCACTTCAATCATGTATCATGTTTATGACTTGCATCCACCATAGCCAATCTAGCTCTAGATTCATGTTTCTTAACGTGTTATCAAAGCTGAATGAGCTAGGTAGCTAGTGGGCATACTATCTCAACCATTCCCTCTCTTATCCTCTCCTCTACTCAACTCATCGAACCATCTATCCCTATCTCAATCTCCCAAGCTACAGCTAGTGATTTCTACTTCAGTCCAAGAAGCTTGGTTCGGAGCTTGTATTGGAGGTGCTAAGCAAGGGATGTGCTTTTGTTTCTATCAAACATATATAGAGAGAAAGAAAAAGAGTTTGAGCAGCTTATGTAGCCTCCACAATTTCATTGATTGCACCCCAAAGGATGTCCCTACTACACGAATCGAGTATAGTGAGTCCATATCGAGAGATGCAGAAATTTGCAATGCCAAGTTCACGGCTTTTTGCTCATGAAAATATTTAAAATATTTTCTTTACCTAAGCTAGGGTAAAGCCTTATCTAATTGAGCCTTTCATTCAAGCCTCTTTCACACTTACCCACTTCTTAATCCAATTCATATTAAACTCATTCACAACCTCTCGCTCACACTCAAAAAATTATTCACATTGCTAGTTAAATTATCTTCCTCCTTGCAAATTCGGTGTAATTGATATTGGTCCCAAAAGTGATTTACATTCTTGTAGAAACCTATTGTGTGCAGAATGCTTCATTGATTAAACCTTTGTAAACTCTCAATTTTGTTTAAAATTATAGACACTACCTAAGTGTACCATAAACTCACAGTAAGACCTCCTTATCTAAAAATGATGGATCTTGAGCAAATAGCCAAATTTAATGGTAAAGGTTTCTATGCATGGAAAGAGAAGACCATGTACCATCTCATTCGCAAAGACATATGGGATCTATTTGAAGATGATGCATGAGATGGAGATGGAGGGAAAGAAGATACATGAGGTGAGACCTTTGATAAAGTCCAACCAAAGACAAAAGAATAGAAGAGAATGAGCAACAATGCTCTTGCATCATATCTCTGACATCAAGGATACCAAAGTTGCATGGGATGAACTTGATAAAATCTTTGGAACAGAGGAACTCCAAGTTAAAACTACTCATGCAATTCTACAAACTATATGTAAAAGATAGTTCTTCTATGACCATTCACAATAATGGGTTTAAGAGCCTCAAACCTCAACTTACCACTCTAAAGAAGATTATTGATAAAGATGAAGCTATAATAGTATTACTAGCAAGCGTAAATGAAGAGCCATATAAGAATGAGAGCCAAATTTAAATCCCGTGAAAGTGCAGAGAAGAAGTAGAGAAGTGCAAATTCAAGGCGGGAATTGAACATAGTTGGAATCAATAGAGATGGATTTGGCAATTTTTACAAGCCGCGGAAGACGAGATTTGAAAGCGGTTTTGAAGATCAGTTGTGGATTTTTCATAATTTTTCCAGATGCCGGATTGAGTTAGAGAAAGTGATTTGCAGTTTGAGACCTCAAGACGAACTAGTAGAAAATTTTGGCACTCGAAACGGAGGCCGGATGAACGGGCAAGACTTGTGAGGTGGGCACTATGAAGGAAAAAGGGCCAAAGGTTAAAATAATTGGGCATGGACTTTGGGGAGGGGACTTTCTGTCCCCTAAAAAAATTTGACCGAGGGGCAATTTTTCAAATGACAAGATGTGCAGGCTGCCGCCCCTCCAAATCCATGACGATTTTTGGATGGAGGCAATGTTGGGCCTATATACAACCCTCCCAAATGATCTCAGCAATGGAATCATCCGATGTTTCACCTCCAATTGCGAGACTTTGCTCGCACAATGGCTCCCTAGTTGATGAGAACAGAATTTAGATTTTCTCTCTCCTCCTCCTCTCTCCTCAAAGGGGCTGATCATACACAGAAAATAAAGAAGGAAGGGGGATGAAGGATGCTTGTGGCTTGGACTAGATTGCTCCAAGATTGAAAGGAGGATGAGAGGCAATGTCTAGCACTGTTGGAGAATTGAGGATGGGTCCACTGGTTGCCCAAAACCATTTCATAAAAAAATGCAAATAAGTGGTATGCTCAATTTTTACAAAGAAATTACATTGTTTTAACGTTTGATGGCTTTAATGATGTGCATATGTAAAGAAATTTTGTATAAATCATGTTTGAAGTATGTTTGAGGGATGTACATGATAAAATGTAGAACCAATAGTCGTACATAGTTGCAATTAATAATTTTAAATCTGAAATACATCTTAAATGAGAAAACATGAGAGTTTTTTTCGTTTCAAGTTGGGGAATTAAACTCATATGGGATAAAAACCTAATAAATGAAATGTAAAAAGGATCAAAACTTGCATAAGAGAGCTATGGCGGGAAAGTAAGAGCGAGAGCGAGAGAGAGAGAGAGAGAGAGAGAGAGAGAGAGAGAGAGAGAGAGAGAGAGAGAGAGAGAGAGAGAGAGAGAGAGAGAGAGAGAGAGAGAGAGAGAGAGAGAGAGAGACTCATAATGTGGGAACTCCAACAATCACAATGTGTGACCGGCCTTCCCTTTATTCATATGTCACTAAAAGAATAAAGAATAAAGTGACAGTGATGGGCGCCTACCACCTGCAGTGTGCAGGCGTGGGTACTGTCAGTGTAGTAATACAAGGGCGGCTAGGCGGAGGTACCTGTTGAGATATCGAGCTCCACTCGTGATACGCCAGGGTGACCGTTGTGTATTTATGTCACCGACTTGTCAGTTGCAGACGCGGCTGGTACACCGCCCATGAATAATAGGTACATGATAGCTATCCTTATCTACTCTAGTTCGTGGCTCAGTTAGTATGCCACCTTAGTTAGTTGAGTTTGGTTTGAGACCCATATATAGGGTTCTTCTATTTCTTTGTACTAGAGTTGTTTTTGGCTTACACAACTAAGAAGAGGAAAACTGTTTTCAGCCTCCACCTCTGTGTGTATTCCCCCATTGTGCAAGCAAGAAAGCTACAAGTGAGACTCCTTCCTTCTCTCCCACAATCTTGACAGTACCTTTACCCCCAACAACCTCCCACTTAAAGGCAAATCTGCCCTAGTGAGGAGTGAAAAAGAAAAAGAAAAGACAGTACAACACGTACACATATACAATAGGATGAGGAAAGACGTCACCTCATCCCACACCCATCAATCTCCTGAGGAAGGAAAAGCACCCTGTAGAGAGGATTTTGGTGAGTAGATCTACAGGATTCTGGTCAGTCAAGATCTTGACAAGGTCAACAGTCTTGTCCTCCCCATGTATGAAATGATACCTCACGTCAATGTGTTTTTTCTTTGCATGGAAGACCGGATTCTTGGCTAGCTAAATAACACTCATAGAATCCGAATGTAGTGTAGGGATAGCATCAATACCAAGGCCATGAACCAAACGGCCTAACCATATGGCCTCCTTGCAAGTCTCAATGGCTGCAACATACTCGGCCTCAATGGTGGAAAGAGATGTACACTTCTACACCTTGGACATCCAAGAGATCTTACCTCCAGCATAGGTGAACACATAGCCAGAAGTGGACTTACTACTATATGCATGTCGTACATAATTAGAGTTAGTGTACCCCATGACTCATGTATCCTAGCTACCATAGCATATGCATATATCTGCAATTCCCTTTAGGCACCTCATGATACCCTTCACGGCATCCCAATGCTTCTTGCAAGGTGTAGCCATATAGCATGCCACAATACTTACTGCAATGGCAATATCTAGATGAGTGGCTATCATGGCATACATAAGACTGCCTATTATGGATGCAAAGGGAATCTTGGCTATCTCGACCCTCTGCTCATTTGATCGGCCTATGGTACCTTCACATAAGAAGGTAATGGACAGCCAATAGGCTTCACGTCTTGCATGCGAAAGCACTCAAGGACTTTATGAATGTACTCCCTCTATGACAAGTAGAGGAGTCCTTGATGCTTCCTACTTCTAATGTGCATACCAAGTATCTGAGAGGCCTGTCCTAGATCCTTCATCTCAAAGCTCTTCTTGAGCTAAGCACCTTAAGAGCATCTAGCTCATCATGAGCTTTCCCTGCTAATAGCATGTCATCCACACAGAGTACCAAAATAAGCAAAGATCCATCATGGGCTTTCTTCGTGTAAAAGCACAAATCCATAGCACTACAACTATAGCCTTGTGACTACATAAAAGCATCAAACTTATGGTACCATTCCCTAGGTGTCTACTTCAAGCTATAAAGACCTTTCTTCAACCTGCAAACTAGGTGCTCCCTGCCAGGCTCTGCAAATCCCTTAGGCTACTCCATGTAAATCTCATCATGCAAGTCCCCATGTAAAAATGCCATCTTAACATCCATCTGATGATATAAGTCCAAGTCAAGCTGCACGACTAAGGCCAAAACTAAGCGGAGAGTGGTCATCTTAACCACAGGAGAAAAAACTTCATCAAAGTCAAATCCATGCTCTTGTTTAAAACCCTTAGCAACAAGTCTTGCCTTATAAGCCGACTTGGGGTGTCTAGGGGTACTCTTCAACTTGTACACCCATTTGCATGGCAAAGTCTTCTTGCCACTAGGCAAAGAAACCAAATCCCAAGTCTCATTCTTATGTAAGGAGTCTATCTTAGACTGCATAGCCCTCTCCGAGGAGTGACTATCGCCCCTATGGATAGCCTCATCATAAGTGAAAGGCTCTCCTACATCTGTAACCAAGACATAATGCATCGAGGGCTAAAATCTGTTAGCGGGCATCTATCTCTAGTAGAACGCCACACTGTAGGCTCTACTGCCTACCCAACATTTTATCCAACACCCTAGCCATGAGTACTTGCTGTTGTTGTATGCTGTCTAGCTGGATGTATGGAAGCTCATGGCTCCTCCTGAAATATAACCATGTTTATCTCCACTATCTTCTCAGGCTACATATGCATCTTGTCTTCATGGAAGACTACATCATGGCTACGGATGACTTTCCACTCCTACGGATATCCCATAGATGGTAACCCATCTCTCTTGCATCTCCATAGCCAAGGAATATGCATTTATCACTCTTAGGATCCAACTTGTTACACTTGTCCTTGGGGACATGGCAAAATGCCTCACATCCAAAGACATGTAAATGCGCATAAGAGGGAGTCTTTCCTATTCATAACTCCTCTGTAACCTCAAAATCAATGGCACTATAGGGCGATCTATTAATGATATGCACGGTAGTGGTAACTACCTCAGCCCAAAAGTATTGGGGTAGGCTTGCATGGCTCTAAGCATATTGCGAACCCTCTCCTGGATGGTCCTATTCATCTGCTTAGCCCTACCATTCTAGGGAGGGGTTTAGGGGGTGGTCAACTAAGGCTTAGTACCCCTCGCCTCACATAACTTCTCAAAATCACATGAGACATACTCACCCCCATTATCTATCATTAGGCATTTCAGCCTATGCCCAGACTGGTTTTCTGCCAAAGCAAGCCATTTCTGAAAAATGACTAATACATCGGGCTTCTGCTTTATGGGATAAGCCCATACTTTACGTGAAAAAACATCTATGAAAGTAACAAAATACTTTGCACCACCCATACACTAATAGGGCATGGACCCATAGACATCAAAATGAACCAAAGCTAAGGCTCACTCATGCGTGACAATATACCAAACTTCTTATGCATAAACCTAGTCTGCTTGCCATAAAGACAATGATCACAAGAATCAAAATGAGAATAGTCAAGGGGTGGTAAGTACTACAAAATAGAAAGCATTTTCATTTCCTTAACGGATATGTGCCCCAAATGGGCATGCCAAAGAGATACATGAGGCAAAGACCCCACAGACAAAGCATGATCAACTGTATATCTAGAAACAAGTAAGGGGTAGAGGCTGCCAGCCTTGGCACCTCTCACAAGCACAAGCCTTCCACAAGTAATATTCCATAAAGAGTCTCCAAAAGATAGATGATATCCTGTGTCATCAAGTTTTCCATTGGACATGAGACTGCATGTCAATCTAGATACATGACGTACATCGTGCATAACAAAACTACTATCGAAAAGAAACTGTAGCCTAACATCACGAATGCCAACAATCTCAAGAGATCTGCCATTACCCAAGTGCATAGAACCTAAAACAAAACCGTATGAATGGAACAACTCTCGGCAAGGTGTCACATGCAAGGACACACTTGAGTCCAAGAGCCAACAATGTGCATACATAGAGTGTATCTCTTTCATTTGCGAAGCACTAGATGAAGTTGCTGCAAGGACATAATCCCCATCACTATTCTCAAGCTGCATAACACATTGATCTCTTCAATTTTAACACTTGACTTAGTAGGTACTATGCTGCTATGATCAAAAGACTTTTCCTGCACTTTCTCTTTCCCCTTGTGTTTGTGCCTTTCATTGCGCAATTCATGACACTATGGCCTTTCTTTCCGCAATGATGACAAGTCAGACTCTGCATTTCTCCCACAAGACTTATTACGCAAGTTGCCACACGACTTGGACCAAGATTTTTGCAAATCCCGTCCACGACCATTACCATGGTCATTCTTCGCATTTCCATCATGTCAACCTCTAACTATCAAAGCATGAAACACATGAGAGGCATCCAAATTCTTACGGTTTATCTCTTTTTGTAGAAGAGAGCTCTCAACATTAGGTAGCTTCAAAGTAGTGGTAGAAGCACATAAGGCAGTGCGGAATACATCCCAAGACTCATTAAGAGTACCAAGCAAGAACAACGGAGTGACATCCTCTTTGAAATCAATGCCTTGCGAAAAGTTCTTAAGAATAGCATGAAACTGGCTCAGATGAGATGACATGGTCACATTCTCTTTCATGCGGAGATCCATAAGTTGTTTTAGCTAATACATTGGACTTGCAAGACTTTGCTTGTCATAGAGGTTTTCGATCTTATCTCAAAGTTACCAAGCACTTTGTGTTTCCTCAACCACATTGTAATGCACCTATTCAGTGAGAGACAAGATGAGGGTGGACTTGCATAACTCATCAAGCTCCATCCATTCATCATTAGTCATAGTTTCAGGCTACTCTCCACTCAACCTTAGTGGCTTTATTTGCAAATTTTGCACCAATACCTACTAATCTTGGCTCTTCCAATAGGCATAATTCATACCATCAAGCTTAGTGATATTGAAGATAGCATTTTCAGTGGAAGAAGATGCCATATTGCAAGCGAAAACAATGCAAACAGTTCAAAACTGCTTGCTGTAAATTGTGGAAAATGACAAAAAAACCACCAAAACCAAGGAAAAATGGCAAGAAACAAGTATTTGATGATGTTGCCCACCAAGTACCATCAAAATTACATCAAACCAGGATGATTCAGTATGAAAAATACATGACAGTCCGGAGATATATGCTTGTTGTAATTTATGACAGCAGTGTACAATGAGAGTTGATAGTAGGCAAAACCCAATATTCAAAGTTAATCATTGATTGTCAATGCAAAACCAGCATCAAGTGGGCATAAACAAGCATATAACAGTCAAACTAACATGAGCCAACACCCAAGCATGTCAGACAAAGTCCGTTAGTAAAGTCGGTACACCCCCCAATCAACAAGGCAAAATGTACATATCACTACCAAGATGTGACACAAGTTCGTGTCTGCTCAGTGAATACAAAACTGAATTAGTCCAAGTACATCTACACAGACCAAGATATATCAACCATACATCATCCACGAGGAGATCTCGGTCTCAAAGATGGAAAAGCTCAATATGCATAATCCACACTTCTCAATGTTTGAAAAGCGTACAAAGACACTCCCATTGGCACAAAAGCCATAAGTGTCAAGCAAATAAGCTCAAAGAAAGCATGTAAGAGCACCAATAATGGAGTATCCAAGATCATACATCAATAAGACATCTGAAGCATATGAGTAGTCAAGTATCCAATGGTAGCATCCAATATCATGAAGACAATCCCAATCAATCTCTGATGAGCCAAAGAAAGACTAAAATAACCTCCAGAATATCCAAAGTCAAGCCCAAACAAAGCTCTAGTAGCATTCAAGTCCAAACAATGTAACTAGCATGTGTAGGTAGCATAAGCATCAAGCATGTACCAATGGGTCATACCTAGACCATAGGTATAACCTGTATCACAAAGCATGCCAATGTAGACCAATGTCAAGTAAATGCCAACCAATGTGAAGCTCAAATAAGGCTCAAAATACATTCTGAAACCATCCAAACCATTAGCCAACCTTCATTTGCATCCTAATAGTCATATGAAACACCTGAGAAGCACTCATGACCAATAGGCGCAAAGCATAAAGTGACTAAACAAGCTTCATACTTGGAGTGTATAGCAGTGATTTATTGTGTAAAATTGAGTATTTTAGGCCACGAAATCACCTCCAAATGATGGCCAATCAATAGGCATATATTCCCCTAACATTCAGGGATCATTCGGGACCAATCAAGTATTAAATGCCAATGCCAACCAAGCTGTAGCATTAAATGTCACTATAACATTGTTTATAATAGCTAGTGGGCTGTTATGATAGTCCCGAAATAGTATTAAATTAGACCCAAATCAATATCAATGTTCAATGCTTCAATGTTAGGCTCCAAATATACTTCTAGGCATCAAATGAGACCTATCCAAGTGCCCAATGACTGGAGTAGCTGGAGAGGATCAGTGTCAAGCTAAGGAAGATACTCCAATAGGTCACGTGATGGCACAAACTAATCTGGGGCTTGTGGAAGGACTAGGCAAGGCCAAGATAAGGTTGGGGGGGTAGTCAAGGACCCCCAAGAGCTCCCTCTTGAAGGGCAGAGTCACCGATAGAGTGTAGGCGTCACAAGAAGCAAGAGGACATGGCTGCCCTGCTTCACAAAACCTGTGGACTAATGTGAAATAACAAAAGAGAGCTCCAATACCTATGAAGGAATGCCCTGAGGATGCCCAAATGGTCTAGGTAGGTGCTCTAGAAGCCAAGGAGTGATCAGAGCTCGAAGGAGTTGGATATGGCTACCAAGAGTGAGAAACAATAGTGTAGGGATTTGAATGAATGCTAAAGGAGTCACGGACCAAGCTTAAATGCTCAAGCAACCATGCTTTGATACTAGTTGAAAGGTGAAAAGGAGCGAAGCTTGCACAAGAGTGATATGGCGAGAAAGCAAGAGGAAGAGAGAGAGAGACTCACAGTGTGGGAACTCCAACAATCACAATATGTGACCGGCCTTCCCTTTATTCATCTGTCACTAAAAGAATAAACAATAAAGTGATGGTGAGGGGCGCTCATTGCCTGCAGTGTGCATGCATGGGTACTGTTAGTGTAGTAATACACGGGCAGCTAGGAAGAGGTGCCTTTACCCCCAACAATAAAAACCAATGTTCAATAATATGATCAGTCAAGACACATAAATGAGAAAATAACATATTTTTATGAAAAAATAAATGAGAAAAAATAGGGGAAATTTTAGTTTTTTGCACAGTAAATTTTAGGAAATTTTATATTTTGTGTTCATGAATGTATAACAAGATTGGAGCATGAGGGATAAGCCTCAGTCAAGCATTGGTTCTATGTTAGAGTATGTTTTAATCAATTTTTACATATAAGACTACATAGAAATGAACGTTTGATGGGACCTAGAATGGGCCGGCACTGGCTCGTGCAGTAGCCGGACCTCTATCTCACGCGCTCAACAACCCCACGGCCTCGCGGCCAGGAGCGTTGATGACACATACATTGCCTTCCTAAACATCTCGCATTTGTATTACGTCGTTTGTAGTCCACTCTTCTCTCACCTACTACTCCTCAGAGGGAGTCCCTTACACATTGCCTAATGGCACGAAGCACAGACATAGGGGGTCCTCCAATGGCTGAGTGCCGCCACCCCTCTGCGACTCTCCTACACCTTCGGGATTGGCCCCTCGATGCGTCGCTCAACATATAAACATTTCGTACAAAATTCACTCAATGTACCAATTGATCGTATACAGGAATGTACCATTGTCCTTACTTCTCTTTTCCCTAGACCCCACGACTAGCTTATGGCTTAGGGTGTCCTGTCTGTCACTCAACGTGGGTCAAGGTCCTAATGAAAGCAATTGCTGTGTATCCAGGATTTCTGATACCTTTAAATATTTCCATGATTTATGCATATCGTGGATGCTAAGTGCTCAAACAATTATAAAATCAATATTGTGCACATGTGGAAAACATCCTTTTAATGGTTTTCAGCTACCGTTCTTATGCGGCGTTGCATGAACCTAGCACCGAGGAAACCCTCGTGCAACTAGGCCCTTATTCTATAATTATTTACCGACCTATATGATATGAAAAAAAACCAGCAAGATTTTCATCGGTTCACTCAGCATTTAGACACATTTTAACCACTCTACCCTCCCATCGATCAAATGTTGCATTGTTGCATAGATTTATAAGGCATTTTGCCATCCTTTTATGTGTAAAAAGAGGAAAAAGACACATAAAACAAGAAGGTGGGGCTAAACTGAGGCAAATCCTCATGCTTCAGTCCCCACAAACATTCACGAACATTGTTCTTATTTTTCATTAATTTTCCGCACCCGAAATGCATTTTTCCCCTATTTTTAGTGGTTTTTCTCTATTTTCCTTGTATTTTTTCTTATTTTTAGCATTATTTAATTACTGAAAATTCAAAATAGGTTATGGGCTGTGGCCCTTAGTTTCTTCTTGCAACAAAAATGAAAATTTAGTTGGTGTTCCTATTTATCCTTCCATTTTTATGCTCAAAAACACCATTTTCCCTTGATTTTTCATATTTTACGTGTTTTAGTGTATTATTTTGGGCACAAGATGCATGTTTTTCTGATTTTCTGATTATGCTCAACAAATACTCATGGAAAACAGCAGCATAAACAATTTTTAGCTCACATGAACAACATTTTATCAATCAAAAGCCATGAAATCTCAAATTTCCTTTGAAAAAAAATTGAATTACCACTTATTTGCGTGTCTCGGGTTTCATGTCCATGGCTGCAAATCTGAAAATCAGCAGCACTTCATGCTCATGGCGATCACACGTCACCATTTCCAGCCCGTGGAGCGATCCGATCGATGCCAGACAAGCCTCCACCATTCTTTCTTCTTCCTTTCTCTTCCCGCATGAATCCCCCCTTAGAGGAGAGAGAGGGAGGAGAGAGAAAGACTGATTTTCTCTCTCTCTCTACAGGCTGCCATATCTCGCGCGGGATGGAGCGATGGGAAGCGGAGAATCAAGGTAATTGCCTGCTGTGATTGCCTTTATAGCTTGCTTGACAGCCATGATATCCATTTTTTGGGGGGAGGGGGGGCCGTTTCTTTCGCGCCGCTACTGCACGCCGCCCCCCCTATTCTTCGGTTTTTTTTTAGGGGGGGTGCCCCTTCCCAAAGGCGCCCCTTCACTTCTCCTTTTGGGCACTCCTTAATTTTGACCGGCCTTTTGGCCCTTTTCCCGGCCTTTTGTGCATACGGTGTTCGAATCCAGTTCTGAAAATTTCTGTGAGCTCGTCTCGGCATCCTGGACTAGTCGACAGCTTCCCTGACTCACACAAGCACATGGAGAAATTACTAAAAATCCGCAAGTGTTGCACGGGCACTCGTCAAGCACTTGATGCTTAAAATCGTCCTAGATCGAGCTGTCGCCTTTGACATTGAATATTTTTCTCTTGATATTCACAATTTTTAGCTATTTTTAAGCACTCCACAGCACCAAAATTCCGCTCTCATTGGCGACCATGGGATAGGGCGACTCAGCCCGTTGAATCCCACAATAGATCTACACAAAACAACCAAAGAAAGCATCAAGCTGATACAAAGTAGATATATACTAAACACAGCACAATGCTCTCCCTACCCCCTAATAGAACCAAGGCATGACATCCACAAGGAGTAGGCCTAGCATCATCTAATAGAAGATCCAAAGCGAGTGACTGACCACCTGCTCCAACACAGCCAAACTAAAAAAAACCTATCAAAGAGGTCGCCCGTAGTGGTGGTCTGAACTACCCACCAACTAAAGACAACACAACTAGGAGCTCCTACAAGGCGAGGACTCCTATAGCCTGATCAAGAAGGATTTTCTTTCAGTATATTTCTTCTTTTAGGGTTTTTATTTTATTAACATACTTGGGCATGTAAAAAGGAGGGAGCTGAGCGTAGTGACCCAAGGAGAACAGGGCATCGGCCTCAGGACCTGGCTCGGCACCCAAGAACCTACCAAGCCCTTGCAAGGCGAACACTTAATCCTTTTCTAACGCTCACTTTTATTTTTGCTCCAACCTTCCTTGTTTTGTTTTGTTTTTCTTTTTTTCCCCCAGCAAGAAGCCACCCCTAGGAAGACAAGATATCGGCCCCGAGTCTGACTCATCCCCAGGAACCTACCAGGCCTTCGAAAGGCGATGATCAACTGCCTATACATTTTCATTCCTTTTCTTTTCTTTGATAGGGGTTAGAACCCCTTTTTACACACCTTCGTATTTATATTCATCTTTTGGGATGTTCAGGGTTTCTTGGCATCATCATTATTATCTTTTGGCAGGCTTCTCTAACTGCCTCACTACTAACAAGAACTCCTAGAACGGCTGCCTAGCAGGCTAGCAGAACAGGGCCTCTAGGACTTCCTTAAAACAGGTTTTCCGATGCCTAACAATGTCTTTACAGGAGGCAATGACTACTCCGACCTCCCTCAAACATACTTAGCCTAAACCTGGGACTTCATGCCTTGGTTGCCAGTCCCCAACAAAAATATATCCCCTCGACAAGTACAAATACACATATAACAGGAAAGAAAGGTACTCGTAAAGGAGAGGTATCACCTGGATTGGCCACAAGAAGTTTCCATCACAGCAAAGGCTCCTCCAGGCTCCACCAAATTCCACGAATCACAAAACCTGTCCAGCACAACACTTAAAACAAAAACCCGATTAAACACACCCGCACTAGATAGGGAAATGGCCCTCTTGGCCTAATGAAATCAAACATGACTTTGCCAATAGATTGGCCCTCTTGGCCTAATGAAATCAAACATGACTACGCATAACATCCTCCTGGAAACAACTATGATGGCCATCAAAGCATAACATTCCCAGGGGAACAGAGGCTCGTAGCCCTAAACTAGGTGCATTAAATTATGACCCATCCCTCCTGCATATATTGCAAGAGGTGTTCTCATCACATGTCGTCTAATTAGTCTACGGGTCCAAGATAATAAAGGCAGATGAGTCTCGCCTACCCTCTGCATCACCCAGATCAACCATCGTCTGCCAAAGAGGGCATGTTCAGAAAGCATACCCCACAAACGACCAGGTCCTGTCTCATCGTCAATAGATATATCGGGACAAGGGCCACAATTAAAGAAGAGGTCTTCTTCATATGCAAAATTAGCCAATGAATTGGCAAACTAATTTCAATTTCGTGGAATCAGCTGAAAAGACACTCTATCAAATTCGTCTAGCAGGGCTATGGCAGTATGATTGTACATGCAAAGGATGGGGTTTTGTACCATGTACGTCCCATTGAGTTTATTTAAAACCAACTGAGAGTCCCCTTTCACCAACAACTGGCGGATACCACCCTTCTTTGCAATATGCAAACCCATAATCAGGGCTTTGTATTCTGCCATATTATTGGTAAAATTCACCCTGAGATAAGCAGCTAACTTCATGACAATGTGTCGTCGGGGGTCTCGGATGACAACTCCTACACTCCCTTTTTTGCATGCACCCCCGGATGCCCCATCAAAGTACAAGGTGTATGTCCATAAAGGGTTTACATATCCCGCCATCCGGAACTCTACTCGTAATTATGGTAATCGAAATTCAGCATATTCAACGGGTGGACTATAGACTCCATCCCTCCATCATCATTGAATTCAACAGGGATGCTCGTCAAAATTTGTAGGCAGTGATGGCAGAAGACCTTGATCTCCCAAATAAATGTCCCGCCTTCTTGCTCAGTCACCTTATATCCTTTGCTCCACCAAATGGGCTTCCCCTGATGAAACCTATGTTCTAAATATGGGTGTTCTAAATAAGGGATCAGACGACCCATCAACCTCTATCACGATTTCCTTGCAGATGTTTGATTGATCTCGCCTAGACTTGCAAGTCAGTCATAGTATTAGTGCAATCAGAAATAATAAGGTTTAATCTTATTAAGATTAACCTTATTTTTAAATTCTATCCCCTGAAGGTCAGCTAACAAGACTGTGGATTTATTCTTTCCTATTCTAACGATCCTATAGGGCCCATCCCATTTGGGCTCTAGCTTGCCTGGAAATAATTCACGTCGTGCGTCATAATATAGAACAAGCTGTCCTTTCTTGAAGGTGTATTTCTTGGCTTTGAGGTCGTGTAGCTGCTTCATTCGGCGCTTCGCCACTTCTTGGTGCAATAAGCTCTGCAGCTTAAGCTCATCTAAATGTGTCAGTGTCGTCAAGCGCTCAAAAAGTGCGTCTTCATCACTCAAAGAATGATTGATGGCAAACCGAATAGTCGGTAGCTCAATCTCTAAAGGCAATACACACTCCTCCCCATATACTAACTTGAACGGGGTATGGCCAATGGCTCTTTTGAAGGTCGTATTGTAGGCCCACACTGCCACGTATAACTTTTTATCCCAATCCCGTTTCTTTTCCAACACAATTTTGGACAGGATGCCCACAAGCTGCTTGTTGGTGCTTTCAACTTGCCCATTGGCTTGTGGGTTATATGGGGTTGTCTTGTTATGCTTGATTTGCCAAGTCTCTGTCAAGCTTTTGATCACCTTATTCAGGAAATGGGTTCCGCGGTCCGACACTAATTCCTTCGGTGGACCAAAACGGCATATTATCTGCTCTAAAAGGAAACTAGCAGTTTCTTTAGCATCATCTTTCCTTCAATGTGCTTCTGACCACTTTGTGAAGTAGTCAGTTGCTACAATGATATACCTCTTTTGCGCAGTCGATGACGGAGTAATAGGACCCACAAAGTCTATTCTCCACTTCTCAAATGGAAGTATCACCATAATAGGGGTGAGTGGTCTTTTCCTATTCTCTCGACTATCATGTCGTTGACAAATATCGCATCTCTTAACATACGCAAACACATCCTGGAAGATGGCAGGCCACCAATAACCTGCTCTTAAAGCCTTTTGTGCTGTAAGCCGTCCAGCAAAATGGCTGCCGCAAGCAGAATCATGGCACTCTTCCAAAATGAATGGCACCTCGTCAAGCATCACACATCGGCTATAGATGTCATCAACCCCTTGCCGATATAATGTACCTGCGATCAAGGCAAACTTTAACGCTTGCTGCCTAATTTTCCTTCTCTCGGCTTTAAATAATTCGGATCCCGCCTCTCCCGTCGATAAATAATGCGTTATTGCAGCGTACCAAGAGGGAATAGATGCCGTATCTATTTTAAATAACAACTCCATGTCAGTACCTTCAGCCACATATTCTTTCGGCTCCCCAAAGTCCACAAGACATTCCACGATGCCTTGCAACCTTGGTGGCTTACTCCTGATTTCATAATCAAACTCCTGCAAAGTGATTAACCACTTCGCTAGACGATCAGGCGACTGTAGCTTATTCATCAATAGTCGAAGCCCCTCCGCCTTCGTATAAAGCACGACTTTCTCATAGAGAATATAATGCCTGAATTTCTTGGTCCCAAAGACCATCGCTAGACACAACTTCTCCATGTAGGTATAATTGATCTCTGAAATGCCCAATTTTCGACTAGCAAAGGCTATCGGATGATACCACTTCTCTTCCCAAATTTGGGCTAAACAGCAACTGATACTATACATGGTAGCTGCTGAGAATATATAGAACACCTCACCTCTTTTAGGTGCTTTTAAAATGGGAGCTCTTGCTAGCTCATGTTTCACATCCTCGAATGCTACCTTACAAGGGTCACCCCATACAAACAAACAGCTAAAGGACAATAAATTTGTAAGCGGCAACGTTCTTTCTGCCAAGGCGTTTATAAATCTACGGTAATAACCAACCGAAGACAGAAAGCTATGAACTTCTTTTGGAGTGCGTGGTGGACCCATGGCAACTATAACTTTGACCTTCTCGGGGTCTGTCGCAATTCCTACCGAACTGACCACATGACCCAGCAATAGCCCATAAGGTACTCCAAAAACACACTTCCGTGGGTTTAGGGCGATGCAAAATTGTCTACAGCACTCAAAGCATTTTCTTAAAATAATCAACTGCCTTCCTCTCATGGTGGCGGCCCCTAAGTCATCAATAAACACCTTCAACTCTTCAGGGGATATGTCACCGAATGTCTTATCTGCTGTTCGTTACCACAAACCAGGCGCATTGCATAAACCAAAGGCCATCACATGGTACGTAAAAGTACCAAATACACTAATAAAAGTTGTTTTCAACTTGTCCTCTTCTGCAATTGCCATCTGGTTATATCCTGCAAAGCAATCCATAAACGAATATATCTCCCTACCCACTAATTGATCCAAAATCTGGTCAATAAATGGCAACGGGTAGTAGTCCTTAACTGTCTGCTTATTCAGCTCCCTAAAGTCTACACATAATCGAATTTGATTATTTTTCTTCTTCCTGATCACAACTGGCGAACACCATTCCGTGTGTTGCACAGGAAAAATCAAACCCACTTTTTGAAGCTTCTGTAACTCTTCAAATAGCCCGTCCCTCAGTTCGAAAGGCATACGCCTTACTTTCTGTCGTACAAGACGACTGCCCTCTTTCAACGGAATTGTATGAATAGTAAGACTAGGAGGAATGCCTCTCAGCTCATCATAACTCCAGGCAAAGATATCACGGAATTCCTGAATCAAGGCCACATAGTCCTCCCTTTCTGCTGTGCTGAGCATAGAACCTAATTTGATTGGCCGTGAATCATCAAGCGTACCAAGGTCTAGCTCGATAGCATCTGCATCTCTTATACGATCTTGGGCCTCTATCGGCTCGTTCAAAGTGATCGGATAGATGTCTTCCGTGGTGGATCCCTCTTTGGACTCATCACTTGATGATATCTCACTGGCAGATAAATCTTCTAATGTCTCCAATTCTGTAGAGGATAGAGGAGCTCTCTCACTCTACGGGAACTCAGGATAAGCATCAACCACCACACGCTGGGCACCTCTGCCGAATATTAGTCGACCGGCAGCCTTCCGGAATTGTGGCTGCCTCAAATGATAGTTTGAGGCAGCCGGAGGCAGCCGGAAGCCTCAAACTATCATTTGCCATTCTGAGAATTGTGGAGGTATCTTTCTGGATCGCAAGACCCAACCTTTCCATCAGTTCAGAACTCATAATGTTAATAGATGATCCCGTGTCGACAATGGCATAATCTACTAATATCCCATCGACATAGGCTGCAACCCTTGGGCAATGCTTCTCAGCATGCTCGAACCAGTCATCACCAACTCGCGCAATACCCAAAGGTTCTACGATATAACCGGTACGGAGGATCTTTCTAAATTCCTTGCGTACTCCTAGAGAAAGCTTAATTAGCTGCAAAAGATTCACATCCGACTTGACTTCACAAAGAGAGCTCACCAAATCCAATTCATGATAGTTCGATAGAGCTCACTTTTCACGCCAAACCATCCGCTCTTTAGGTCGCTGAACCGGCTTTATTGCCTCTTTTTTAACTTTCACCTTTTTCTTTGGTGATTCCTTATCGACTTTACTTTCCACGGGCTTCAAAGGTCCCCCTTCCATGGCAGGATCCAAAACTTGCGTTCCTTTGTCGCCTTGTTTAGGGTTTTCATCGATAGGCTTATCCTTGTCGGCTTCTCTACCCTTTTGACCTCTTGTAAGAACAGCTCACAGATTAGAGGTTTCAGCATCATTAACGCGTACAGCCTCAATCAAACTAACCCCACTACCACTAGGTAGCTCCTCCACTGTAGTCTTTGGTCGTTGAAGTATTTGTTTAGGCCCGTCTTCTCGCTGGGAATCATTTTCTTGCGCACGATGATTAACAGGCCCTGGTTGCCAACTACGTCACTGGAGGGAACTGATCTTACTCCAGCAAGTAGCTGCTAAATGGCCGGATTTTCCACAAATGTCGCACTTAACATTTGGGCAATTTCTTGGATAGTGTTGCCCACCACACCATTTGCAACTAAACCTTGAAGGTGCACCCTCCTCTGGGTATCTACTTCCTATCAAATTTTGTTGTTTTTTAAGGAAGTTGACATCAACGGCTATTTGTCGATACTGCTCTGTAATCATGTCGGTATAATGCTTCATCATGTCCTTAACCTCGCCAAGAACATTGGAAGCACTCGACTCATAGCCTTGGTCATTACCCTGTCGTTCCATCGGCCTAACAATTTGGTTAGGCACTGGTTGTTGAGCCACAGGTATGGTATTAGAATTGACTACCTGGCCTCCACCATTTGAAGCCATTTGACTGCCGTAGGCATCGACATGCTAGGGGGAGCTGGTAATAAAGGCACATTCTGCATCATGTTTCCTCTCCCATTAGGGTTAGCCATCGTTATCCCTTGGCCACTACTGCCATTGGCCATCGCCATATTGTTTTCCAATACTAAACCCATATTCGAATTGCCTCGAGAAGCATAGGCTACTTGTAGTCGGGATTCCACCTCTTGTGCTCGTGTAATGGCAATATCTACATCCCCCAAGGGGACACTACTCAACTGCAATTGGATGTTAAAGTCCAAACCATGTAGGAAATATTGCAATTGGGCAGGTGCGGGGATAGGAATAGAGGTGTCCAACTTACGGATGACCTCTTTTATTTTCTTTGCATAAGCACGAATATCTTCGTGTGGTTCTTGGCTGGTCACGTTGAGTACACGCAACCAATATTGCCCACCCCTTTCAGGTGCAAACTCCCTTCGAAAAGCTCCATAAAATGAATCAATATTCAATATGGTTCCGGCTTCTAAACCATGATACCATATGGCAGCTCTTCCTTTGAGAGTCATATTGAAGAACATCATTAAATGTCCTTCTTCTTGGATGCGACAGTTAAACATCAGCTTTTGAAACTCCCTAATGTGGAGTTCCGCATCTTCCTCAACTAGCCCATTAAAAATTGGTAGCGGGTAACCTAGAGCTGGCAAATCCGTCGTTCCTGATGGAATTGCAATCGGCTGCGCCATGACGAGAATTGGTTTTGCACTAGGAATAGGGGACGGTGGGGTTGCACCTCCCGCACTTGATGTAGATTGGCTTATGGAAGGAAGGGGAGCACTAGAGCTTCCACCTTCTCCTAACTTAGTGCTTGTGACACAAAGACCACTAGATTCACTCCCTCGTAAGGGTTCAGGACCGCTACGTTCGGGGAATATCTCCTAAAAATTTTAGCATGTCGCCTAGCTCTTTCGTCTCTCTCTTGCTTTTGGATTTCTGCTAGACGATGCTTATCGGTAAATAGCGGATCAATCACAGTATCCTTTGGCATAAACTACTAGTTGATCCCCAGACAACCAGGATTCGAGGACCGCCACTTTTAAGCGGCTCCCGGCAAACGCACCACTGATGGGACCTAGAACGGGCCCGCACTGGCTCATGCACTAGCCGGACCTCTATCTCACACGCTCAACAACCCCACGGCCTCGCGGCCAGGAGCGTTGATGACACATACATTGCCTTCCTAAACATCTCGCGTTTGTATTACGTCGTTTGCAGTCCACTCTTCTCTCACCTACTACTCCTCAAAGGGAGTCCCTTACACATTGCCTAATGGCACGAAGCACAGACATAGGGGGTCCTCCAACGGCTGAGTGCCGCCACCCCTCTGCGACTCTCCTACACCTTCGGGATTGGCCCCTCGGTGTGTCGCTCAACATATAAACATTTCGTACAAATTCACTCGAGGTACCAATTGATCGTATACAGGAATGTACCATTGAAGCTTCTCTTTCCCCTAGACCCCATGACTAGTTTATGGCTTAGGGTGTCATGTCTCTCACTCAACGTGGGTCAAGGTCCTAATGAAAGCAATTGCTGTGTATCCAGGATTTCTCATACCTTTAAATATTTCCATGATTTATGCATATCATGGATGCTAAGTGCTCAAACAATTATAAAATCAATATTGTGCACATGTGGAAAACATTCTCTTAATGGTTTTCAGCTACCGTTCTTATGCAGCGTTGCATGAACCTAGCACCGAGGAAACCCTCGTGCTACTAGGCCCTTATTCTATAATTATTTACCGATCTATATGGTATGAAAAAAAACCAGCAAGCTTTTCATCGGTTCACTCAGCATTTAGAAACATTTTAACCACTCTACCCTCCCATCGATCAAATGTTGCATTGTTGCATAGATTTATAAGGCATTTTGCCATCATTTTATGTGTAAAAAGCGGAAAAAGACACACTAAAACAAGAAGGTGGGGCTGAACTGAGGCAAATCCTCATGCTTCAGTCCCCACAAACATTCACGAACATTGTTCTTATTTTTCATTAGTTTTCCGCACCCGAAATGCATTTTCCCCCTATTTTTAGTGGTTTTTCTCTATTTTCCTTGTATTTTTTCTTATTTTTAGCATTATTTAATTACTGAAAATTCAAAATAGGTTATGGGCAGTGGCCCTTAGTTTCTTCTTGCAACAAAAATGAAAATTTAGTTGGTGTTCCTATTTATCCTTCCATTTTTATGCTCAAAAACACCATTTTCCCTTGATTTTTCATATTTTACGTGTTTTAGTGTATTATTTTGGGCCACAAGATGCATGTTTTTCTGATTTTCTGATTATGCTCAACAAATACTCATGGAAAACAGCAACATAAACAATTTTTAGCCCACATGAACAACATTTTATCAATCAAAAGCCATGAAATCTCAAATTTCCTTTGAAAAAAAATTGAATTACCACTTATTTGCGTGTCTCGGGTTTCATGTCCATGGCTGCAAATCTGAAAATCAGCAGCACTTCATGCTCATGGCGATCACACGTCACCATTTCCAGCATGTGGAGCGATCCGATAGATGCCAGACAAGCCTCCACCATTCTTTATTCTTCCTTTCTCTTCTCGCATGAAACCCCCCTTAGAGGAGAGAGAGGGAGGAGAGAGAAAGACCGATTTTCTCTCTCTCTCTACAGGCTGCCATATCTCGCGCAGGACGGAGCGATGCGAAGCAGAGAATCAAGGTAATTGCCTGCTGTGATTGCCTCTATGGCTTGCTTGATAGCCATGATATCCATTTTTGGGGGGGGGGGGGGGGGGGGGGGGGCGAGGCGCCATTTTTTTCGCACCGCTGCTGCACGCCGCCCCCCCTATTCTTCGTTTTTTTTTTTTGAGGGGGGGTGCCCCTTCCCAAAGGCACCCCTTCACTTCTCCTTTTGGGCACCTCCTTAATTTTGACCAGCCTTTTGGCCCTTTTCCCGGCCTTTCATGCATACGGTGTCCGAATCCAGTTCTGAAAATTTCTGTGAGCTCGTCTCGGCATCCTGGACTGGTCGGCAGCTTCGCTGACTCGCACAAGCATATGGAGAAATTACTAAAAATCCGCAAGTGTTGCACGGGCACTTGTCAAGCACTTGATGCTTTGACATTGAATATTTTTCCCTTGATATTCACAATTTTTAGCTATTTTTAAGCACTTCGCAGCACCAAAATTCCGCTCGCAACGTTACACCTATACAACGAATGTAAAACCTAAATGGTAGGAGGCAAGAGGGATTGCGAAAGTGAGTGGTCGTTGAAATTATTTAAAATTTTGACTTATTTGATTTTGCATAGCATACATGCCGATCACCATTTAAATTCAAGAGAGACTAGTAGCACGAGGAAACTCGGTGCTAGTCTCTTGAAACACTACAATTACAAGTAGCTTGGAAATCATTAAAGGATTGGTTTTACAACTCATGTGGCTATTTTTTTAAATCGTAAAATACTTGAGCATGAGGTGTGTTATCCACAATTGCATTATGCATATCACATGGTAACTCCTAGATGCATAGCATTTTATTGCCAATTACATGACCTACACTGAGTTGTGAGGAAACCCAAGCTGTAGGCTAGAAGCTCGAAGTTTTGAAAAATTGTCACGTGAGGACATTTATTTCTTGAAACGTTTGAAATATATAAGAGCGGAGTGTGTTCATTTGTGCTTTATGTTAGCGCATTGCATCTTGGGGCCAATCCCCGAGGTGTAGGAAGCTATAGTGGGGCCACTGCATTTAGCTAGAGGGGTGCATCCTTTATATTTGTATTATGTTTGTGTACTACACCAAGATGTGTGGAATCTCCTTCTGAGAAGTAAGGAAGGGCAATCGTTGGACTATGTCTCATTACAAATGCAATATCTACACTAGCAATTAGGGCAGTGTGTCCCTTGGACGCTCTTGGCCATGAGGCCATTGTGGAGTTGTCTTGTGAGTGTTTAAGAGGCCCAACTAGTGCCTATAGCCAGCGTTGGGCCCATTTTAGGGCCTGATAGGTGGTACATTTTCTAGAAGCTCCTAATAAGTGGTGGTTTCCATACCTTGGTCAATTGGGATCGATTCTTTAGTGTATGCCAAAAATTAGTGAGCTAGACTCACAAGACTAGAAGGTGGGCCGAGATAAATAGAATATATTCTTCACAAAGGAGTGGCCCAATATCTTTGCAAGGGCAGGGTCTTAATAACCCTAGGTTAAGCCAGAGTCCGGTAGGGGGAGGAAGCTCTAGTCCTCCCCCCCTCCAATTAGTCCCTCCACTTCTAGTGGAGCTATAGTCCCGGTTGTTCAAACCCCTGTAGAAAATCCAATTGTTACCATGGTGACACAACCTATTGCTATACCTACTGGAATGATGGATTTGCAAGCTTTGGGGTTTCCTCCACCCATCTTTAATGGATTTGCACATTAATGAATTCCAGAAGTTAATGTTCAATTGTCGGATTTAGGAGAAATGACACTTAATGATGATCTTCAATATGACTTTGAAAGGATGCACCGCAAAGTGTGGTATGACAGCCTAGAGGTTGGAACCATCACTACAATCGATTTATTCTTTGCGGCCTTTCGAAGGGAGTTTGCCCTTAAAAGGGAGGTCAATATTGGCTAAGTGTCCTTAATGTTACACATCAAGAACCCCACGAGAATGTCTATGGGTATGCCAAGAAACTAAAGGAGGTTTTTCAAAAATTGCAAACCCATATCCCAATTCCAATTGTTGCTCAATTGTAATATTTTCTGAATATATGTAGTTGAGCAGTGCCGCTCTTGGCGACATTGATACTATGGCCATAACACTCTGCATTGAAGACACTTAAGTGCATGTGAAAGCTGGAAAGCCTAATTTCACACAACTCACATTGAGTCACATCACTCTAGCGTATAAGTGTTTCGATTAACAAGGAACACACTAAAGGGGATTAAGCTAGAATGAATCCATTGGTAGGAATGCAACCTCAAGAACCGAATGAGTGATCCTAGTCACTAGAAACAAAGATCTAGGGAAGATAGAACCATCAAACGATTGAGGGAAGGAAGGACTAGCTAGGATTAGAGACAAATCTTTAGCCAACCTAGTTGGGCTTATAGAAATACTAGTGGGTCAGAAGATAACTACCATGGCAGGTACCAGCTCGAATGAGAATGATCTTGACCTTAACATGGCGCAGGGTACCCAAATGATATTTGACGGCTTATCACTCAGTATTGTTCAAATGCATGGATCTAGGACATGGATATGGAGGTTGGAAGAGAAAGAGTGAGCTCATGAGGACATAAACATTAAGACCGATTGTCACACAAGTGAATTAGATTCCAAGTTTGAGACTTGGACTCATAAACACAATCTTATGTGTTGACAATGACACAAACACTTAACTAAAGGACAAAAGTAGTATGACATTGCATTAAAAAAGAGAGCAAGTACAATGCTTTATAGGGATAGATTGGGCTGCACTTTCCACCATTGTGCATATGGGATTTTGCATCCTGAGCCTACACTACTCCATTCAAAGAGGCTAAGCTAGGTGTGATTTCCAATATCTCAACACCCCTCCTCAATCGCAACCAGAAAAGTACAAAGTGTGTAGAGGCTTTAGTAAGCAAAGCAAAGTATAGGCACACCACAAACATGGTAAACACCAGAGGCTATTACAAAAAAGGATAAGTGTGGGTATCACAGACATGGTGGACATCCAAAGGCTATAATACGAGCCTCACAAAGTGTACAGAGGCTATAGTACAAGGTTACATGATTTTACAAACTTATGTCAGAAGCATTAGGGCTAGGCAATACAAGGCTAAAAAAGTCTATCAGAATAGAAGTAGAAGGGCTGATGAGGCTTGTCCTTCTCCTGGTGATCTTCTTCTTCTTCTTCTTTTTCTCCATGGTCTTCTTCTTCTTTAACAATAGCTAGATAGGCCTTTCAAGACCTCTTTCTGGCATGATAGAATTTCTCTATGTGCTTGATCATTTTGCAGAAGTCACATACCAACTGATCTTTCTTGCCTTTGTACCTGTTACCGACATATAACAATTGTTCATATTTAGAGGTGCTTTATTCTTTGTTGGATTTTATCTTCTTTTCTTCTTCTAGCAAGGAGGCCTTAATGTCAAAGAGTTTAGGACTAGGCATGTTGATTAATGTAGTTGGTACATTATTATAGTCATGAGGAACGGGTTTTTAACAACCCACCAATACAAATATCTTCATCCATCTTGAGATTTATCCCTGCAAAGCTAGGTTAGGAGACTTTCCATGTAGTTCATATGAGATGACAAGGATATATTAGGTTTCATATCAATTTAAATGAATTCAATCGGTAAACCATACTTTGAGGATTTGGATTGTGCACCAAAACAAAGTATCTAATCTATCCCAAGTGTCATGGGACATGTCATAGGCATCTACATGATGGATCTAGCTATCATCCAACTCTAATTTGATGATGGCCTATGCTTTGTCACCATCCTTCTTTCAAGTAGCTACAAGAGTTGCATCTCAGGGATGCTTTAGTTGTCCATTGGCAATGGTCCATAGGCCCTTCTTCATTCGGATGAGTTTGATGCAGATTTGCTAAGTGTGAAACCCGACTCCATTGAATCAAATAGTTGGAGATTCTTTGCCCATGCTGGACTGGCAGAGACAATAGCCAATCAACTCCAAAATCATCAGATTTTGAGTAGCAAAAGAGTTGATTGAGATGTGTCAAAAGACACAAGTGCTAAGAGCACTAAATGAGTGTCAATGGACACTAGGTTTCTTCCTTAAGTCTTTCAAATCAGCAAAGTCCTTCAAGTTCTTCCAAATCCAAATCTTCCCCTCCTTGATTTGATGTTGGGACCTTTAGATCTGAGTGATGGGACCTTCAATGTGTTGGAATCAGTGAGTAGATGAAGTGAAAAAGAGCTTCAGTGAAAATGAGCTATGGCAAATTAGGGTTTTCAGGACAAGGGTCTAATTTTTAAGTTGGGGCAGCTCATAGAGGTGATCATTTGGGAAGTCCTCTTAGTGGGAGGTAGCCTAGCGATGAGGATCTAGTTTCCCCATGATCTTGGTAAGAATCGCGACATGCACGCATGCCAATGGTATGATCAAGAACAGGTGCAAATAGGGTAGCATTGGCAATTTTTTGCAATGCTGGAAGTATACTGCACCAATGTCAACAAGTGAAGTACCAAAGAGTAGCTTTGGAAGCACGGGAACAATTCTCTAGAAGAAAGCTTTGAGATATGGCCTGGTTTGAGAGATATGAAAGCTGCAAGTAGGATATGTTGAGATGGCAAGCTCAACACATTCGGACATTAATGATGGACCACCTGGTTAGATGGGTCCACACATCTACACTTAGCACGTCGGTGGTCATTATGACTCTCACATGGCCATTTACTCATTACTTATTATATTCAGGTTGTTACACCTATTTACAGCTGGCATAATTATAGTGCCAGTCGACTAGTGTAGTCGATTATGCATTGTTTGACTTAGTAGGCCACTTTCCTTTATGTTGTATCTTATCTATACTTTGTGTACATTGTAAAGTGTGTGGAACAAGAAGAAGAAACCAGCAAGAAAACATTTTGGCCTCCATCTCTCTTCTTGTCTCTTGAGTGAGCTTCTCCTTGTGCATTCTGTGTGTGTTTGGCGCCGCAGCTTAAGCAAGTCCCCCCCACCACGCGATTCTTGACATGGTATCAGAGCTACACCACTGATTGAGGCTGGTTTTGAAGGCTAAAGTGAAGGAGAGGAGCCAAGGATTCGAGCAAGCAAGAAACATGTAAGAAGCTCTTCCATTCTCTACTTCTTTTCTTGGACAGTGCCTGCGGAGGCACCGGAAGCAGGGCAAAGCAAAAATCTCAGATTGCAGTGAGATTTGGTGTGCGCGAAGAGCCCTATGTATTCTGCAAAACAACCCTTTAGGGCTATCCCGGTGCTATTTTGGCCATCCGAGGTCATTTCAGGTCCCGTTTTAGACTCGCAAGGTTGCGAACAACAGTTCGAGGTATCCTGCAATTTCAGCTGTGTCTACCGTATACAGGTGCACAGGTTACAGATTTCAGATATGTAAGTTTAAAGATATTTACCAACAAATAAACACAAGGTTTATCTGCAAACTGGTTGCAAATTGCATGTATTGTTTAGAAGACAGTGAAAAAGGTTGTCTCGTGTATTGTTGTGCACTACAAGTCAAGGGTTGCAGAAGATTTGCTTGCTGTTTGGTATTAGTTTTGTGATAATGGCAGAGAATAGTGGAAATCCCATTATTGAGAATCTTGACAAGAATAGCTACCCTTCATGGAAGTTCCGTGTGACGAACTTCCTTATTGGAAAGGGCCTTTATGAATTTGTTTCAAGTGAAGAAAAGGAGCCAAAGCTAGGTATCCCTCCGACTGCAAATGAATTAAAAGCATGGAAAGAGTGGAATGTGAAAGATAAAAAGGTGATGTAATGGCTATCTGCAGTAATTGATAATACTATGCTGGGACATATTAGGAATGCAGAAAATTCACATGTAGTTTGGACAATTTTTGAGAGCATATTTTCAGTAAATACAAAAGCATGAAAGATTCAACTCAAGCAAGAGTTGAATAGCTTGAAGAAAGGGAAAATGTCTGTTAATGAGTATGTTTTTGAAGGTGAGGAGCATTGCAGATGCCTTAGCAGTGATTGATGCAACGCCAAATGATGATGATTTGGTTTCATCCACTCTGAGTGGCCTTAACAATGAGAAGGCATAGAAATCATTTGTTACTTCAGTATATGTACGGAAGCCATTTCCAGATTTCGATGAGTTGATCTCTCTCATGATTACTGAAGAGATCAATATGTAGGGTGATTTGTTTGAAAGAAATGGTGAACAGGTCTAAGAATTTTACTCGAGTTCAGGAAGGGGACATGGAAGATCCTCTTCGCGAGAGGCCGTGGTATGGGATGTGCTGGTGATAACCAATAAAATAGGTTCAATCAACAGTTTTGTGAAATACAGGTTTCTAGAGGCAGAGGAAACTTTAGAGGCAAGGGGAGCTCTAGAGGAAGAAATGGATGGCAGAACAGAGGTTCTAACAACTCTGGTATTGTGTGTCACTACTGTGGCAAAACAGGTCATATTGCAGCCCAATGTTATGCTAAGAAAGATGATATTCACAATGGTAAGTTGCAGCAAGGAAACTATGCATCGTCTTCGTGACAGAATGAAGATAAAAATGAACGTCTGTTTGTTATGTAGCATATGTTGAATGCTGTTACAGGAAAGGGAACACATGATGATGTTTGGTATGTTGATTCAGGTCCATCCAATGACCAACCATGCAAAATGGTTTGGAGAGATGCAGGATTTGCAAAATACAGGTTATGTGCAAACGGGTGATGATTCATGCCACCCAATCTCACACATTGGAAAACTTTCCTTGTCCTTGCATGATGGTAAGACAAAGAGTCTTTCAAATGTATTACATGTGCCATCTATTACAAAGAACTTGGTGTCAGTCGGTCAGATGGTAGAGCAAGGGGGCTGCTTTGTAGAAGACTTCAATGACAAGTGCAGGTTGGTTGCAAAGGGAAGTAGAGTTGGACATATGTTTACTTTGGATGCTGGAATTCCTACTATGAATGCTGTTATGTATGCTAAAGGAAAAGGTGTTGCTGCAGATGTTGAAATTTGGCACAAATGCATTGGGCATGCAAATGTACAAAGGCTGAAATTAATGCAGTCCAAAGGGTTGGTTACAGGTTTGCCTACATTTAGAATTGCATAATTTCATAAGGTATGTGAAGCATGTCAGTTTGGTAAGCAGGCAAGACAACCCTTTTCACATGACAGAGATGTAAGCAGAAATATCCTTGATGTTGTGCATACAGATATTTGGGGGCCTACACAAAATGTATCTCTTGGAGGCAGTTCATACTTTGTCACATTCATTGATGATTATTCTAGAAAGCTATGGGTATATTTTATAAAGGAAAAGAGTGAAGCGTTTGAGAACTTTAGAACTTTCAAGGCTGCAATTGAAAGAGAAACAGGCTTGAAAGTAAAGTGATTGAGGTCAGATGGAGGGGGAGAGTACCTCTCGAATGAGTTCAGTGATTTTCTGAGGTCTCATGGGATAAAGAGACAGTTCACATGCAGGTATACGCCACAGCAAAATGGTGTTGCAGAAAGAAAAAACAAGCATATTGCAGAAGTTGCACGGGCATTAATGGCTAAAAAGAATATGCCCAAACATTTTTGGTGTGAGGGTGTCCATACTACTGTCTACATTATGAATAGAACTCCCACATCTGCACTTCATGGGATGACTCCTAAAGAATGCTTTACTGGCAAGACGCCTGATGTATCGCACTTGAAGGTATTTGGCTGTGTTGCATATGTTCATGTGCCAGATGAGCTACGGAAGAAGATTGATCCAAAGCCAAAAAAATGTGTCTTTATTGGATACTCTTTAGAGCAGAAAGGGTATCGATGTTATAACCTTGTCACATGTAAGTTCAGAGTGAGCAGGGATGTCATCTTTGATGAAATGAGCAGTTGGTATGCATCTAGTGGTGATGCATTGGATGATGATGATGATCATGACACTCATGTGCAGGCTGAAAAGCAAGAATCCCGGACTCTTAGTGGACCAGAGACATCATCTGGTAGTCCTTGTTCTAAGAGACTAAGGAGTAGCTCTACATCTTCAGGTGCATCTAGTAGCACTACAAGTAAAGACAAAGGAAAGAATAAAGTGTCAAATGGCATTGATGCAGTTCTTGATGGAGACTCCAGTGGCTCAGAGAGCTTGGATGATGAGCTTGGTATTCCTTCTGTCAGGACACCAGGTGTACAGAGAGCTCATAGTAATGTAAAGGCTCCATTGAGTGATCCGGTGGTACGCAGATCTAGTAGGGTCAGATACCCTGTTAAAAGATTTGGTTTTGAAGGTTATGCAGCTCACCATTATGCTTATATGGTGAAACTAGTTGAGGATGTTGAGCCCACTTTTTTTTAGGATGCTATTGGTCATACTCATTGGGATGCAGCAATGGATGAGGAGATGGCTGCATTAGATGCCAATAAAACTTGGGATCTAGTATCATTGCCGAAGGGAAAGAAAGCTATTGGATGTAAGTGGGTTTATAAGATTAAGCACAATGTAGATGGTTCTATTAGTAGGTACAAAGGTAGGCTGGTTGCAAAAGGCTATGCCCAAACATATGGCATAGATTATGAAGAAACCTTTAGTCCAGTTGCTAGGATGGCAACTGTCAGATGTGTGATTGCTTTGGCAGCAGCCAAAGGTTGGAGGTTGCGGCAAATGGATGTGAAGAATGCCTTCTTGCATGGTGATTTGCAGGAAGAAGTGTATATGGATCAACCAGCAGGTTATGAAGATTTAGAGCATCCCACGTATGCGTGCAGGTTGAAGAAGGCACTCTATGGGCTCAAGCAAGCACCTAGAGCATGGTCCGACAAGATCAAAGAGTATCTTGTCAATATTGGCTTTTATGTTTCTGATACTGATCACTCACTTTATGTGAGAAAGGGAGATGTAGGTTTGGTCATCATAGTCATCTATGTGGATGGCTTGATTATTACAGGTGATAGTGATAGTGGGATTGCTAAAGTCAATGACTTTTTGAAGAAGAAGTTTGAGATGAAGGATTTAGGTGAGCTAAGGTACTTCCTTGGCATTGAGGCGATTAGATGTGATGATGGTATATGGCTGTCCGAAAGACAATATGGCTTGGATATGTTGTCCAAGTATGGTATGACAGCATGCAAACCACTTTCAATCCCGTTGGAGCAGAATGCAAAGTTGAGTGTTGATGTTGGGGATGAGATAGAAGACCCTACTATGTTTAGGAGGATAGTGGGGAGTTTGATCTACATGACCATTACAAGGCCAGACTTGAGCTAAGCTATTGGTCTTGTGAGTCAGTTTATGCAAGTATCTAGAAAGCCACATTTGGATGTAGTCAGACGCATATTGAGATATGTGAAGTCCACATTACATTATGGACTTTTCTATGAGGCATGTACAGATGTACAGGTGTTTGGATACACAGATGCAGATTGGGTTGGTAGTATGTCTGATAGAAGATCTACCCATGGATACATGTTCTCTCTTGATAGTGCAGCAATTACTTGGAGCAGCAAAAAGCAATCTACAATTGCTTTGTCGAGTATAGAGGTTGAATATAGAGGTGCTGTTGTTGCAGCATGTGAGGTAGTATGGCTACAAAAGTTATTGGTTGATTTAGATGTGCAGGTGGAAGGTCCAGTTGTCATTTATTGTGACAACATGAGCAGTATACAATTGGCTAGGAACCCTGTGTTCCATGCCAGCACAAAACATATTGAGGTACACTACCACTTTGTGAGAGAGAAGGTACTAGCAGGTGAGATTGACTTGGTGTATGTCAGCACACAGGATCAGATAGCTGACATCTTCACGAAGGCATTGGGTACAAAGAAGCTTCAAAAGTTTCGAAGCTTACTTAGAGTTGCAGAGATGCAGTTGAGCTTGAGGGAGAGTGTTGAGATGAGAAGCTCAACACATGCGAACATTAATGATGGACCGCCTGGTTAGATGGGTCCACACGTCTACACTTAGCACGTCGGTGGTCATTATGACTCTCACATGCCCACTGACTCATTACTTATTATATTCAAGTTGTTACACCTATTTACAACTGGCATAGTTATAGCACCAATCGACTAGTGTAGTCGGTTATGCATTGTTTGACTTAGTAGGCCACTTTCCTTTATGTTATATCTTATCTATAATTTGTGTACATTGTAAAGTGTGTGGAAGAAGAAGAAGAAACCAGCAAGAAAACGTTTTGGCCTTCATCTCTCTTCTTGTCTCTTGAGTGAGCTTCTCCTTGTGCATTCTGTGTGTGTTTGGCACCACAACTCAAGCAAGTCCCCCCCACCACACGATTCTTGACAGGATAGGTACATGCTGGCTATGGTTGCTGTGGGAGCTTTCGCTCAACCGCCAAGACCCACGGACCGCTTATTGTTCAAGCGTTCCAAGCGAGCTCTCATGGCTATCTCTCACCTAGCCGTCACGCCATCAATCCTATGAATGCAGTGAACTTACCTTGATGCTCAATCGAGTGCCCTCATCTCTCTCACACTTAGGTAGCTCCACGATTCTTGATGCTAGCTCAAGCATCCTCAAGCCTCCTCCTTCTCCATGCCTCATCCTCCATAGCTGAGCGCGCAAGAGAAGAGAAGGAAGGAGAAGAGAAGAAGGGGGGAGGAGATGGTGGAGAGCTTCACCCTCTTGATTCCTCACTCTCTCACGTGCTCACTCCCTCACACTCTCACACTCCCTCTCTCAAGAGCACACACAAGCAAGAAGTAGAGGAGAAGAAGAGAGGAAGGAGAAGACTAGTTTGCCACACCAAAGAATGAGCTCTTCATTCACTTTTCCACTTTTTATACAAAACCCTACTTCCCTTTTGGGCGGTCATTCCCTTTTTCCCTTTTTTACATGGCCGGTCATAGCCTAGGCCCTGTTTCCCATTGTTCTTTTCTCTTCCTTACCCGGGGATGTCGCGTTGGTTGAGTTTGTCAGCTCGCTGGATGCCGGGTGGGCAATTAGCAGGGCATGAGGACTCGTAGGGATGTCCACGCGTAAACTTGGGTTGGAGACTTTCGCGCGTGCGCTTTGCATCTTTTGTTTTGGGGCCATTTATGCAACGTATTTTTTTTTGTTGTTGCAGCAACTTCCCTTATACCTGCAATTGAAAAACCTGTCAGGTGGTCTCTCCCTAGGGGGGGTGCTAGTCTCTGTATTGTGCGCAAGACTTAGTTTGGGAGACAGGTCGAACTCTGAGCAAGCTGAGAGTGTTGTCCTGCACTTGAGGACCCAAACTGTGAATTAGTTCTGTGTAGGTATTATATGAGTGTCGTGCGTGTGCATACTTAATTATTACGTAGTTAGGAGACTGGGCGACGGGGGCTGCGTGGAGCAGGAGGGTGGTAATGGGGAGATAAAGTACACCTCAGTTTTTTTTTTCTTTTTTTTTCCATGGTTACATGGGAGCAGCAATACAAGGGATAATGGGAGTTCTACCCCTCATCATCCGAATTATGGGGGAGTGTGGGTGGAGGTCGGGGGGCCTTGTTGAGGAACTTCCGGCTTAGCAAGTAGCCTTTAGTATGGAGGCAGGTTTTAAGGGTGGTGGTGGAGAGAAAGGGGTGATTGCACTGTGTGAACTTGCTGTCGTTCATGTCCTCCAGCAGTGCAACACAAAAGGATGGCAAAAGGGTAGCGGGCATCATGAAACGAGTCATGGTGGTGCTATCTATGGCGTTGGGATCAAAATAAAGGGGCGGAAGATGGCGCTCTTGGGGTGCAGGTTCCTGGTGTACTAGTATTCTAATTAATCTGAGGTAGTTACATGTGGTGATGAAGGCTGGGTCAGGACAAGAAGAGAATTCAGTAAGGAATTTATTTATGGAGCTGTACAAATCGGGTAGGGTGAAGAGAAGGGCGCTCCTATGGGAAGTGGAGTTGACATTGTAAATAATGGGAAAGTCAAACCTGCCGTGGATGGACGGGTTAAAATCCACTCCTACCCTTCGAGGAAACGGCATAAAGGTGGGGTCGTTCCTTTCCGAAGGGAGGGTGTTGCAAAACGCCATCCACGCCTCCAGGTTGACGTCAAAAATGCGCTGCCTCCAGGTAGGTTGGGAACTATATCCTTCCACTGTGCGGGGTACCTGGAGGACTTTGTCCTGCCAAAATTCGCGGTCCTCGGTCCCCCAAGAAGTTGGGTGGGCCTCACGCTCTTCTAACCATCTAGCTTTGAGCCGGGCCCCCATGGCGATGACATCCTCCACCAACTGAATGGGCAGCACCCTATTCAGAGCGGTGGGCAACTCGAAGCGTAGGTCGAAGGGGACCTGACTATACTCCTGCTGCTCCCAGATGATCATCTCAGCACGGTACTCAGCGGGTGAGTCTTGGGTGCGCAGCGGGAACGAGACGGGCTGTTTCAGGGGGGGTCTGGCCTTGAGTTTTCTTCTTGCCTTCTCCACTAATTCCTTCCTTCGAGTGGTGTGGGCCGCTCTTCGTTCGGCGGATGCATCATGGGGTGGCACTTCGATTTGTTGGGGTTGAGGGGGTGGCGGGGCATATTCCTCGTCCTGAGGCCCTAATTCAAGCTCGTGCTCACCCCCTTCCGCTTGCTCCTCCTCCTGTGTTTTTTCTTCAGTGAACCCCAGATCATCCATTTCCTGTGTTGTGAGTCCTGCTTGTGCCAGACATTTCCTTTGTTCCTCCAGGCTCTGCGGAGGGCCTCCCAGTTGCAGTGGTATGTGCAGGCCTACCGTAAGGGCCTTGCGCGCAGTGGTTAGCTTTTTCTGCAACTGATCATTGGTCTCTCCTGTTTCTGAGTGGGTGGTGTGGAGTAGCGTGTCGATGAAAGTGTGCTGCTGAGCCATCATAGCAAGTTGAGCTGCCTCTGCTTGGTTTTCCGCCATCACTTTGTCACCTTCAGCCTTGGCCAGTCAGCGCGCTAGGTCTCACACTCTCTGCTCGTTGTGAATTGCCCACTCCTTTGCCTGCTTCTCCATGTCCTCCAGGCTCTCTCCTTGTCGGAGGGTCATTGCTCTGAGCTGCTGTTGTTGGGCTTCGAGCTCCTGGTGCAAACGGGACTGCTCTCGTTGTTGTTCTGCAATCTGCTCGTTGAGTTGGTCCCGCATCGCCTGTAACCGGCGCACCTGTTCTGCCCGCAATTGATCCAGCTCTGCAATGTCTTCTCTGATTTTTTCGAGTTGGCTCTGTGCTTCCAAGTTAGTTACAGATAGCTGGTCATTTCTACGCTGAAGGTGGGCATTTGTCTCCCTTTCCCTGGTGAGACGCTCCATCAGAATTTTCCTTCGTCCTTCCCAAGTAGCATCGCGCTCCTTCAGGGCTTTCAGCTCCTCCACCTCCTTGGTGTTGGCTTCCTCCTTAAGCGCATCAATTTCTTTTTGATATTCTATTATTTGTCTTACTCTGTCTAGTTGGAGGACCGCTTGCGATTCGCGCTCCGCTGCCAGCTCTTCCACCACCTCCCGCCTTTCCTGCCTGGCTATTTGCAACTGCGCAAGCAACTCCTTTACATAGTCATCATAGTGGCCTGCTGGGGGTGGAGAGTGGGGCCTGATCGTAGTAGTGGCGGTCTCCTTCACCCTTTGTCTTTTCTCGTCTGGCTCCTGCTCTAGCTCGGTCATCGCTGCCCTTTTGGCCCCTGAGACTGGGGTGGCCTTGGCTGCGTCCCTTGCCAATTCTCGTTCCACTAAGAATTGTAGCCAGGTAACTATATTGCTTTCATCTACCTTTGCGGTGTGCACCAGGGCGGCCGTGTCAAGGGACATCACCTTAAGGGGAGTGGCTTGTGCGGCTGGTGCGGGGGAAGGGGAGGCGAGTCTGATCAGCTCTTTTCCCTTCCCTTCTGTAGGAGGCGGCGGCACGGGTTTCGGTGCACCAGTGCTGGGGCCGGGCGCTTCAGATTCGGATTGGTATGCCCTGCCCGCTCCCTCTATTTCTTTCCTACGTTGTTCCTCAATGGAGCGACGCGTTGCCAGCTCCAATTCTTCTTCTTCTCTCCTCCTGAGCTCTTCCTCAGCTCTTTTTCTTCTTTCCTCTTCTTCTCTCACCGACTCTCTTCGGGCCTATTCGAGCTCCTTTTGCTCTTTCCTCCTTCGCTCCTCCTCTCTCTTTCCATGCAGGGCTTTGGTTTGTTGCTCCGCTTCCCTTTCTGGTGCCGCCTGGTGCTCTTCCTCCTTGTCGGTGTCCACGCCTGTTTCATCCGACTGTTCGTCCGGTCGGGGCTGGGACTGCGACGGCGATTCGCCTCTTTTTTCACCGCCTCCCTATTTGTCCTCTTCAGCATGTCCCTGCCCTATTGCCTGGTGGAGGATTGCAGTGAGGACACCTCCAAACCCTACAGTGGAAGCCTTGGAGGACGAGGCCTTGCGGGTCGATCGAGGCGAGAGAAATTCTCCTGCGCCGGCCCTTCCTGCCATTTCCAGGGCCTTTGCTGAGGCCTCGATCGTCCTTCTCACGAAGCCATTGAGGTTTACCTCATCCAGTGCCTGAGCTGCGATGCTTTCGAGTAAAGGTACATTTATCCTGGACATGATGCTATTGTACCATTGACTCGAAAATAGGGCATGCATCATTTTTTCCTACAGCTGGATCTCTGGATCAGGGATGTCTGCCAAGTTGACTCCGTCGTTGGTGTGGACTTTCACCTTGTCCATTCCCAACATGGCGTAGACGTCCCTTTTCGGCTTCTTCTCCACCTTGTTCGGAAGTTCCAGAGCTCGTTCTACCAGTTCCGGGGTTAGCTCAACCTGCACCTGTTTGGTGGCTCTTGCGTCCCGTACTGTGATGGTGCCTCTGTTTTTGTTGAAGGTGCGTAGGAACTCTGCGCACAGGGCATAGTCTATTCTCCGGCCTACTACTTCCACGTACCGTTGCAAGTGGCATTGCTCCATGATTCGTCGCACTGCTGGCTCCTCAATAAATACATCCTCCAAATTGAATATATGGCGGAACTTCAGCTGATTGAATGCTTTGGTTTCCACCATGAGGCCGTACCGCGCCTGTTCCTCCTCCGAAAAAGGGAGTTTGCCCACCTTGTCTTGGTCTGCCATGGTCACTACCTATACATCCAGTCAACTCGCTCCTTAGTATTTTGGCAACCAATTTGTGGGACAACCATAACAGATTTCATCATTTATAATCAAAAATTATTATTATTATTTCAACTTCTATCACCTGTTCTTGCATGGCATTTTAATTTGGAGCTTTTTCATGCGTGGTTCATTTTTTTAACTTTCATCTTGGTTTGCTTTTTAGATTTACTGCCCCACTATTTAGATTTACTGTTTTACTGCCCCACTAAGTTATGCTCACCTGGTTGGCACAGCACTGCCACCACGGCAAACTTAGAAGCGTCGATGTGTACGTGGAATGGCATGGTCCAATCTGGGGGTCGTAGGATAGGTGCTGTCATTAGGGCTTTTTTCAGTTCCTCGTAGGCTTGCTGGCAGGCCTCGGTCCACTCGAAGGCAACTAGCAGTTTGTACAATGGCCTAGCGATGAGCGCGTAGTTTAGCACAAACCGCCTGTAGTATCCTGTGTGACCTAAGAAGCATTGAACCCCCCTATAATTGCTTGGGGGTGGGAGGTCCACGATAACCTTGACCTTTGAGAAGTCCGTGGCAATGCCGTTCTTGGACACCACGTGTCCCAGGATGCAACCGTGCTTTACCCAAAATTGACATTTCAGGGGGTTGAGGGAGAGACGGTATAAACGGCACCGTTCAAAAACCGTGCGGAGTTTTTCGAGATGCTGGTTCCAAGCTGAATGGACACACAGGTCATCGACGAAGACCTCCAACTCCTTGCAAAGCATATCCTTGAATATGGTGCACATGAGGTGCTGAAAGGTGGCGGGGGCATTGGTTAGCCCGAATGGCATGACTACATAGGCGAAGACGCCCCACTCAGTGGTGGCGAAGGTGGTCTTGTGCCTATCTACAGGGTGCACTTGCACCTGATTGTATCCCGAGAAGCCATCCAGGAAACTGTAGGCTTCCTCACTTGCCACCCTCTCCAGCATGTGCTCAGTGTATGGTAAGGGGTAGTTGTCTCTCTTTGTCGCTGCGTTTACTTTCTTATAATTGACGCACACTCAAATCTTGCCATTTTTCTTCATCACAATGACTATGGGTGATACCCAGTCCGTGTGCTCAATTTTGTAAATGAACCCAGCTTGCATTAACTTGTCAATTTCCTCCTTGACAGCATGGGCGTGCTTGGGATTCATGGGGTATGGTTGCTGCTTGACCAGCATTGCATCCGTCGTCATGGGTATGTTGTGAGTCACAACACTCGGGTCCACCCCTCGTAGCTCGTCTAGGGACCAAGCAAACACATCCCGGTACTCCCTCAATAGAGTGATGAGGTTGGATTCCTCCTCCGTGGTCAGGTCCTCGGCAATGAACACTGGTTAGGGTGTTTCCCGTTCCAGGGCAAGGTTTATCTCCTTGACCTTGGCTGGCCCTTTGATGGGTTCGCGGATTTGCCCTTGGCGTTTGGCACTTAGCAGAACCACCACCCTATCCCCTTTTTTGAATTTCGAAAAGCGCTTAGGGAGGTCCCGCGTCTTTCGTTGTTCTTCCGATCGCACGCCGTTGGAGCACTCTGTTTTATTCTGTCAAAGTCATCGGCGCCTCAGGTGGATGGGCAGATCTCCCCTGGTGCATCTGGCCGTGGGTGGCCTGGGGATTTCCGGGTCATCCTCCGAAGTAACTTCAGATTCAGAGTCGAATTCCTCATTTTCACTAGGGGAGGTGGTCTCTCCTGGTGGCCTCAGTTCGGAGGGCGACTCGGTTCTAAGCAGGGCTGCCGCTCTTGGTTGGGTCAGGCCGGCCTGCTTAAAATCCACAGCCCCCGTTTGTTCCAACCACACACGATCGCATTTCGCACACATGACCCCTTGGTCCATCCAAATGGCCGGCCTCGGCTGTGGTTTTGCATCCGCTCGGATTTGTTCAATCTCTCGCCCTTCGGTATCATATTCTACCGTGTCCATCTCACCCTCACTTTCTTCATCGAAGGGTTGGCAATCTTCGTATTCGTCGTTGGAATCCGCCTCGCTGGACTGCGCATCGATCTCCAAGGCCTGTTTTGCCTCATTTTGTTGGTCGGAGACCAATGCCCAGTTGTATCTGAGATTTAGTTCGTGCACTCTGGTCCACTTCCATTCGGGTTGTTCCAAGAGGTCTTGGAGCGGCTTGAGATTGGCGGCTGCGTTGAGCTCCAGTCGGTTCGTTAGGTGTCCCAATATCCCTTGAAGTTGTCTCCTATTGGTTGGCACTTGGAAGGTGATAGGTTTAGGTTCGTCATTCTTGCTGCCATCATGTAGATGGGCGCGGGCTGTGTTTCTCTTGGCTTGCCAACTGTTTGGACAGCCTGCTCGTACGCTTCCTGATCCGAGAATGGCAAATCGAGCGTAGCGAGAACGTGCATCCAATCCCGCTCGTCCTCCGGGCAAGGGATATACCTCGTCAAGGACCCGCAGGATTCCTTGTTCTGGTCGGTTCCTTTGAGTAAAGTGGAGATGGTATCTAGGTCGACTGGTGAGGTCTTCCAAGTATCCATCTCTATTCTCACAGCGTCAGCTCGATTGCCCAAGAAGATCAGGTTGTTACCCCAGTCTTCGATAACTCTAGCATTGCGCATCCAGGGTCGACCCAATAAGATGTCATAGTCTACTCCCTTCATGACGATGAAGTCGACAGAGAACTGAATTCCTGCAATCTTCACTAGCCAATTCTTCAAGACCCCGAATGGTCTCACTGGCATGCCATTTGCTAGTGTGACGTTAAACCGGGCAGTTTCGACAGGTGGGTTTCCCCACTTCTGTAGCACTGCATGGTTGAGCACACTGACCCCTACGCCTGTGTCCACGATCCCCCTTCTCGTTGTGTCCCCTAGGGCTAGGATTGGCAGAACTGCGTGCATTTCTGAGCCCTCCCAGAAGGCGTTGATGTGCAAGGACTTAGGGCTTGAGTGTAGCGTCAAGCTTGGCAAATGTGTTTCCGCATCCTGGTCTTGAGCATTCGCTGGTGCTTGCTCGTGCGGTCTGTCGATCCACCGCTTGAGATCCTGCCACAGGGTCGAGTGCTGCCTGAGCAGCTCTCCCAGCGCAACCGTTACAGGGGTGGTTACTAATGTGGTTAGGAGATTTCTAACCCCCTGTCTTGGTCTATGTTCAGGCTGTCCGGGCCAATGGCCAGGGCTGTCCTGTGGTTCTGTTACGTCTAGGCCTGGCCTTGCCCTTATCGGTACTGCTTGTGGCGTAGCCGCCTCGGCAGACTTAGGGTGGGGTAGCGATGATGGTGCACTCATGTTGGAGAGGTCCTCAATCTCATCCTCCGTGATAGGCTCGACGTCCTTGAGGTGCTGTTGAGCCTCCCTCACCCATTCCTTTACCTTTTCTATGGCTTCCAATTTCCGCCTGGGGTGTGGGTAGTCCCCCACCTTAGCGCTCTCCGGTTGCACAGTTCTAGGGGCTGAAGTTTCTGCCTCTGCGTCTGAGACCTTGCCGGGGGCAAGGTCGTGATGCTGTCGGTTTTTAGTGCGACCTTAGCCTCTGACCTCTTCTTTTTCCACCTACGGCTTTTCTTTCCTACAGAGACAGCGTCGAGATTGCTAGGTCCTGGCAGAGAGACGCCGGCCTGCCTCGTTTGTGCTCGGGTCATCACTCGTAGAGGGATAGGTGTGGCCTCCCCATCAGGGTTTTCAACCCCAAACAGTCCCAGCGGGACGGACGGCAAATTGGCCGTCCTAGAAGGCGGCTTCTGCTTTGGGCAATCTATAAAAAGATGAGTGATTCTGCACTCCGCACACCTTTGGTCGGCTTTGTCCCTATTTTGCTGCTCTCTTTCTGGGCACCGTGACGAGACGTGGCCGGGATGCCCACATGTCCAACAAGTGACTAGATCCGGTGGCTGCCCTCCCAAGCCTCTACCCCGTCCTTGTCCTAGTGCCATCACCGGTACTGGTCGATAATCCATGAGGATTGCATTGCCCTCGTCGTTGTGTGAGACGTACGGGTACATGTAGGTTTCTTCGTCACTGGGCTCCTCTACGTAATGCACAGGAGCATCACTCGCCGGGTGGGTCACATAGGGACTAGGTGGCCTAGGGATACCGGTAGGGTTGATGTCCAGCCTAGGGACCGTTGGCTTTGCATCGTTCGGTGCTGGTAGGGCAAGAGGAGCTCCCCTTCCGTAGAATGGATGTGGCATGTTAGTCGGATAAAGCTGGCCGTAGGGCTGCGTGTATAGCAGTCGTCGTGGTAATCTGCAGTGTGCGGCCTCATGGCCGAACCTTCCGCAGTTGGTGCAGGGTCTCGACCTAAGGTCCTGACATTCTGCTGGCAGGTGGTTTCCTCCGCAGTACACGCACTGGGTATGCTGACGCGCAGGTCGCCTTAACATGTCCTGTATTTTGGCCAGTTCTGTCTTCACCTCGGCCAAGCCATGGTCTGCCTCGGCGGACTTCCCCTTATCGTGGGATGACGTGTTGGGTCGTTCGCTAGAGGTTGGAGTTCGTTCTAAACTCCGTGAGTTGAGTTCTTTCGGGTTCGAGCTCTTGGAGCTCCGCTCCCTCAGCTGGTCGTCGACCCTAATGGCCTCCTCAAAAATTCTAGCCACCATGTCCCTTTGCAAGCTTGAGTTGCCCGCTAGTGCTTTGTACAATTCTTCATCCCGAATCCCGCTGATGAACACGATTGACACCGCCCTGTCGGTTGGTCTTTCGCCCAAGGGGATTCTCTTAAGGAGACTTCTAACATGGGTGACGTAGTCGCGGATGCCCTCCTTCTCCTTCTGCTTGACGTTCATCAGACGTACTAGCAGGTTGTTAGAGTATCCAGGTTCGGCAAATCTCTTAACGAAGAGATCCTTGAGGTTATTGAAATTGGCCCGTTCTAAATTATCTAGACTTGTATACCACGTCCTACCCTTATTTCTTAAGCAAAGTCCGAATGCTTGCGAACGCTGGGTTTGGTCATTGAGGCCATTGGCTTCGCAGACCTACTCGAACTGCTCGACAAAGCTGTACGGGTCGTCCGGTGGTTGGTACTTGTCGAGTTGCTTAGCGACAATAGGTATTTTGGCCTGGCTCTTTGAGCCCTGGGTTGCCCCTAGTCCTGCAAGTAGCGAGGTTGCTAGCGCAGCAGCATTTTTCTCCGCCGCGGTGTTATCGAATAGCCGTTTCATGAGGAGCTCGCCTAGCGTCAAGTCTCCCTCGAGTGCTCTCTCCTGGTCTGTTCGGTTTTGGCCAGCCAAGTTCAGTACTCGCTGCACCTCATGCAGCTCCATGCTTTGCCTTAGGCTCCTGGCTTGTTGGTCCCTATTACAGTCTGCAATGCCTTGCGGGCTAGCCTCCTCTCCTCCTCTAGGTCTGCAATAATTGCCTCCGTTGTCATGCCATGGTGTTCGTACCAGGCTTGCACATCGTAACTGCTCACCATTTGCTGTATGGCTTCCAGAAACGTGCTAACATCTAGCTCCCCTGCAAACCGATGATCTGGAACTCCCTCTGTCATGGTGAAATCCTCACGCCTGGTTGTCCGTCCACTCCTTGTCGTTGTTGCTCCTTGCTTGATCCTACCCTGCGCTCTGTGCGTCTGTCGTAGGGCCACTCATAATATCTTCTTTTTTTTTTAATTTAAATTTTTGAATGCAGCGCTCAACTTAGGGCCACTCGTACTTGTGTTATCCTTGTGCACTCGTGCTTAAACAGGCTTTCGACTTTCCTAAGTGTTCTTCAAGTGCGGAAATTCGATAAAGTGTTGTGAGTGCTCTCCCTGTGTCTTGCCCACTCCTGTTCGTTTTGGGCCTAACAGGCTTTACTACTCTCTTCCTGGCTGTCTCATGGGTCGCAGGGCCCCATCCCGCTTCCTGTTGCGCATGTGGGAGGTGGACCACCGGGGGAGTGCCCCAGTGTGCTTCTAAATGGGTCAGGTTTTGTTCTAGGTTGACTCTAGGAATCGGACGTCCGATTTACCAGTGGTCCGATTTACCAGTGGTCTGATTGTGGGGATCGGACCAGGTATGTCAGGGCGAAGTGGGGGTCTTAGGGTCCGCGTGTCCGATTCTCAAGAATCGGACGGGCGGGTGTGCGAGGAATCGGTTCGATTCTAGGAGTGTAGAACTCCGTCCGATCGGACCGGTGGGTCCGAGTCGGGGCGTCCGAGTGGTCCGAGCGGTTGAATCGGACGAGTTGATCCGAGCGTCCGATTTTAACAAAAGGGACTGGTCGGTCCGAGTTCCACGTGGCACGTCCGATCGGATGGAGCTTGGAGATGGAGGAGGATTAAGGATGCTTGATCTAGCATTGAGAATCGTGGAGCTACCGAGGTGTGCAAGAGAGGAGGCTACTCGCATTGGCATCAAGGTAAGCTCACTACATTCATAGGATCAACGGCGCATCGACTAGGTGAGAGATAGCCATTAGAGCTCACTTGAAACACTTGAAGCAATAAGCGGTCCGTGGGTCTTGGCGATTGAGGGAAAGCTCCCACAAATAAATATGCACTTTAACACAAAATACAAGGGTCAAACTAAGGCTTAACCTTATGTTTCAGCCCCGTCAAACATTCACATACATAGATCTTATTTTTCCATTTTTTTCGAACATTTGAACTAAAACTCAGTATTTTCCCTTATTTTATCCCATGTCCACTCATCTTTCCTCACTCAAAATCAAAGAAACTATCAATTTCCATCAAAATTAATGTTTTTTCAGGTTTTGAAAATTTATAATTGTCATAAATCAATATAGGTTCTTCATAACAGTGATTGTAGCCCTTAAAAATAATGTGCGGAGCATTCAAATAAAATTTCAGCCCATATGCATACCATTTAGACCATGAACGATAAAAAACAAGCAAATTTCTTTCATAAAATAGAGCATACTGCCTTTTTGCGTGTTTTGGGTTTTTTGAATATTTAATTGGGATTGTGTATCGATCAAACAGCCATGGATTTCAGCATATATCTTCAGCCTTCAGCCTCCTCAGCCTCTTGGAACAATCCGGTGCCTCCCGGACAAGCATCCATCTTCCGATTCTCTTCTTGATTCTTGGCACATGAAGTACCTCTATGTAGGAGAGAGAAAGAGGAGATAGAAAGACTAGATCTACATCTCCACAACCAAGCAGCCATTTGATGAATAGAAGCAAGCAATAGGGAGCGAAGATAGAGTAAAGATTAGCCATGGGATCAGTTGGGGGGGTTGTTTGCAAACCCCATAGCCCATCTCCATCAATCGTGTGAAAATGGCACCTTCTTCTGATCAACACAAAAAAAGCCTCCCCCCCCCCCCTCCCCAATGATTTTGATTTTAATTGGGGCTCCCAAAGGGAGCCCCCAAAAGGCATGACCTTTGGCCCCCCTAAAGTTTATTCCCACTTGTCCTTTTGGGTCTAGGCCTCCCGGGCACTCCCTCTTCCGCATTCGGTGTCCAATTTGAAGTATGAAAAATCCTTGGCGTCCATCTTGAAGTCCCCCACTACTGGGAATCTCCCAAGATCTCATTTGACATGCCAAAAAATTATAGAAATTCACCAATTATCTTCCAGTGGGTCTTTTAAGCACTTTCGGGTATTGGCGCTTAAAATCTTACTAATTGCCACTGCCGCCTTCAACGAAGTCTATTTTTCCCCCGAAATTTGAAATTTTTGGCTATTTTTAAGCACTTCTCAGAATCAAAAATCATCTATCATTGGCAACCACGGGATAGGGCGACTCAGTCCCGTCAAATCCCACGAACAGATCTGCACATAAGCATAACCACAAAGAGCATCAAGTTGATATAAAATAGTTATATAGCAAAACACATCACAACTCTCACCCTACCCACTGTCAAAACCAAGGCATGAAATACACGAGTAGGCCTAGCATAATCTGGCAGAATACCCAAGCTAGTCGCTAACCAACTACTCCAACACAGCCGAGCTAAAAAGAACTATCAAAGAGGTCATCCTAAGTGTTGGTCTGAACTACCTACCTAACTAAGAACAACTCAACTAGGAGCTTCTAGAAGGTGAGAACTCCTATGGCCTGATCAACAAATATTATCTTTTAGTACATTGGGTCTTTTAGCCTCTTATTTTCCGTACTCGGGCATGTAAAAAGGAGGGAGCTGAGCATGGTGACCCAACGAGAACAGGGCATCGGCCTCAGGTCGTGTCTCGGTACCCAAGAACCTACCAAGCCCTCGCAAGGCAACACTGAATCCTTTTCTAATGCTCACTTTTATTTTCGCTCCAATCGTCTTTTATTCTTTGTTTTTCAGTTAGATGCCACCCCTTAAAAGACAAGGCATTGGCCCTGGGTTTTGTCTCGTCTGAGGAACCTACCAGGCCTTCACAAGGCGATAAATAATAGCTCAAGGATTTTTCTTTCTTTCCTTTTCTATTTTTATAGGGATTAGAACCTCTTTTTACACACCTCCCTATATTCATATATTGCTTCCAGTTATTTAGGGTTTTGTCTCTTTCCATCATTATTTTAGTAGGCTTCTCTAACTACTCACAACTAAAAGAAACTCCTAGAACGGCCGCCTAGCAGTCTGCAGAGTAGGGTCACTAGAATTGCCTTCTAAAATAGGTCTTTAAATGTTTGACAATGCCTTTGCAGGAGATAATGACTATTCAGACCTCCCTTAGACATACAGAGCCTAAACCTTGGACTTCATGCCTCAAGTGCCGATCCCCAACAAACAAAAGAAAATAACCCTTACACGCACATATATCATTAATTTCTTAAGGGAAAAGACTCGGAAAGGGGACGAAACCACTTGGAATGGCCACAAGAAGCTCCTTCGCAGCAAAGACTCCCTCGAGTGACTTCGTCAACCTATATGATGCAATCACTACAACAAAAAACAATTAACTATACCTGTACCAAACAAACAGAGTGCCCTCTTGACCTAGAGAAATAGCACATTTCACAGCAAACTAGCTGGCCCTCTTGGCCTAAAGAAATCAAGCATGACACGAAAAAACTAATTGGCCATCCTGGCCTAAGGAAATAGATCATTAAAACCTTAAAACAATTGGCCCTCTTGGCCCAAAGAAATCAAGCAAACCAGCTCATATAGATCCCTCCTTGGAAGAAGGCAGATATACAAAAATACACTTCATTCCACATGGAAAAATAGAACTCTCAGCCCTAAACTAAATGCATCAAGTTGTGACCCATACCTCCTCCATATATAGCAAGAGGCATACACATAACATATCGTTGGATCAACCTATGGGTCCAGGATAAAAGTGGTAGATGGGTCTCGGCCACTCTTCACATTACCCATATCAACCATTGCCTGCCATATAATGCATGGTCTGATAACATTTCCCAGAAGCGACAAGGTCCCGTCTCGTTATCAAGAGCGACATCCGAACTAGGATCATAGTTGAAGAAGAGGTCCCCTTCATAAGCAAAATTAGCTAAGGAATCCGCAAACTAATTCCAATAACGTGGAAGGAGCTGAAGAGATACGCTCTCAAATTCATCAAGTAGGGTTATAGCAGTTCGATGATACATACGAAGGATGGGATTCCAAACTGTATATGTCCCATTAAGTTGATTTAAGATCGGCTAGGAATCCACATTTACCAACAACTGCCAAATACCACTTGTCTTGGTAATATTCAGTCCCATAATCAAGGCTTTATACTCTGCCATGTTGTTAGTGAATCCTACCCCAAGATAAGCATCTAATTTCATTGCAACCCTACGTCGGGGATCTCGGATAACTACTCCAACACTCCCTTTTCTATTAGGCTCCCAAGACGCTCCAACAAAGTATAACGTGTATGTACATAATGGGTTTACACATCCAGCCATCAAGAACTCCCCTATTCGTAATTCTGATAGTCAAAATTCAACATATTTAGAGGATGAACTAACAGCTCCATATCACCTTCTTCATTAAACTCAACAGGGATGCTTGTCAAAATCTGCAAACAGTGATGGCAAAAAACTTTGATCTTCTACACAAAGGTATCGTCTTCTTGCTCAGTCACTTTGTATCCCTTACTCCACTAGATAAGCTTCCCCTGATGATATCTTTGCTCGAGATATGGGTGCTCCAAATAAGGGATTAACCGCCCCATCAACTAGTTTAAGCTCTCCTGCAGGTCTCAAATCAACCCCAGCATAGACCTGCAATGCATTTAGCATGTTAGCATATTCAAATGTAATAAGATTTAATCTTATTAAGATTAACCTTATTCTTAAATTCCACTCTATATAGATCAGCCAATAAAGCCGTGGACTTATTTTCACCTAACCAAACTATCTTGTAAGGGCCATCCCATCTAGGTTCGAGCTTTCTTGGAAATAGCTCCCTACGCACATCGTAGTATAGAACTAACTACCCTTTTTTAAAGGTATATTTTTTCACTTTTAGATCATGCAATTGTTTCATTCCCACCTCCTAGTGCAACAACATCTGTAATTTAAGTTCATCCAAGTGGGCTATAGTCGTAAAACGTTCAAATAGGGCATCTTCATCACCCAAAGAATGATTAGTTAGCGCAACAAACTCTGCAATTTAAGTTCATCCAAGTGGGCTATAGTCGTACAACGTAGAAGAATATGATGAGTTAGTGAAAGAACTTCAAAGCCAACTTGATAGAATGACTAAAGAGAAAAAGACCACACTTGTAGAGTTGGAAAAAGAAAAGATTGCATTTGCAACCTGCAAGCTAGAGAAAATGAGGATAATGACCATCATAAATAGGGAAATGATTGCATTACAAGAGGCCCTAAAGGCAAGGCAAGGCAAGGCAAAGAAATCCTCAAAGACCTATATGATGAGGAAAGGAATAACAATATGGCTCTAGAGGAGATGTGTGCCTTCAACTCTAGGGAAAATAGATGCCTAGAGCTGGAAAACAAGGAATTGAAGAGGCAAAGAGAGGAGGCAAGAAAAGAGCTACATGTGGCAAAAACACAAAAAGATAAAGAGGCCACAAAGAAGTTAGTATAGCTACATAAGCAACTTCAAGTAATTCTCCACGAATAATCAATCCTAAAGGAGCAAGTAGAGTACCAAAACCAAGAAAAAGAACAAATGAATACATTATGGTGGGAGTAGGAGTAGGTAATTGCCACTCTAGCCCAATATCAAAATCAAGGTTTGGAGCAGATGAAAGAGAAGGTAGAAGAATGGGCAACCATGAATGAGGACAAAATCAAAGACTTGGCTTACCAACTAACCCATTTAGAGAGCAAACGCCTGATGGCAGAGAGAGAAAAGCTACATCCGTAGAGACGGGGATGTTGGAATAACAAAGAACCTTTTTAAAGATAGTGCTAAATGCAACACAGTCAAGAGAAGAAGAGACCCTTGAGGAAGTCAAAAGGAAGTTAGAGCTGGCAAGGAGAGCCCTTCAACATGGATGTCAATAATGCCTTCTTGCATGATGAATTGCAAGACATTAGGGGAGTTTTGAGGTCTCGAAAATGCCCTGTAAGAGATCCTAGAGAGAGAAAAAAATTTAAGAAATAAAATTATTTTATAGAATTTTTAAAAGGTTTATATTTTGGTAAGTTAAAATATCAAAATTCGTTAATAAGTCATTGTCGTGATATTCTCGTGGTCACATCAAACCTAGAAATCTAGGTCGCCATAAAGCTGGCAAGGTTGTCATAATGAAGATCTTACCTCTCCTCATTAAAGTGAAAAGTAATATTCAATTTGAATTTTGGTGGATACTCAATTGCCTCCCTCCAACCATCGTTTCTCTCTTCTTTTTTTCTCCTCCTTAGTAGTCTCTTCTTTGTTTTCGTTCTTGCTTCTAATCATATCCTTAGCTATGGATCAATCACCCAATGATCTTTGTAACTCAGCTACGGATCAATCATCTAATGATCTATGTAGCTCTCATAAAAGACCTCTCTATCATCTTCATATTGAGTTGGATAGTGAGTATGAACCAATAAGAAAGAGAACAAAATCTATCACGGAGTCTATGAAACATATACTGATGTTTGAAGGAAAGAAGAATATTGATCTTTGGTTAGATGGAAAGCTATATCCCAAAGATCCTAGCAGAAATAGCACTCCTCCTTTCTATAATAGCTCATCATTAATGAGGTTTATTGGTGATGGCTATAATGGATTTTTAGGTTATATACTTAATCTTGTTGCAGAAAAGGATATCCTTGGACTAGAGAATCATCTTTTGATGAAACACAATATAGAGTTGTTGCAGAAGCTAGAGGATTGCCAACAAAAAATTCATTCATTGGAAAAGCGTATCAAAGCTTATCAACGAAAGCAAACTTTATTAGGCCTTCGAAATCGACAAAGAGCTCTTAAAAATATTGAGAATCTCAAACGAGAAGGAGGAGGCTGTGGTAAAAGAATCCAAGCAGAAAAATATATTTTTTTTCACTTGAAAAATCTTAAATATTGCTTTATTTAAATTACTTGCATTGATTTGTGATGTTAATTTTGCTTAGATCTCTTCTACAACCAAATGCAAGTGAAAGAGATTCTTTAAAAGCAACTCAATTTTATTATCATCTTCTTCCTTCAGTAGTTTCAAAGGATATTTTGGAGAAGAAGAAATTTAAAAAGGCAAAGAAACAATGCTTGGAGTCATTTGTAAAGGATCATTCTTTGGATTCTGAGTTAGTACAGAAGACACTGGATAGTATTGGTATCACTCGAGATGCTTATATGCAACTTTTCCAGCTTTTACAATTAAATATGAAGCAAGGACAGGTACGCAATTGCATACTTCCGAAGCCATTTGCGGTTAGGACTATCAGACAGAGAGTTAATAACAAAGTGATGGAGATTCTAGGTGAGCCTTTTCATATCAAGGCTAGCTTCAAGGCAAGAAAAAGGAGGTTACATTCAATGAATTTAACAATATTTTCCTTGACTTGCCCACCCTACAATGCTTAATGATCAAATTTTATGACTTGTCAGTAGCAGAGGCACAGGGAGTGGCTAGATTTGTGATTAAACTTGATGAAAGTGAGATTCTGAAATGTAAAAAATTGGAGAGAATCTCTATCCCCTTGATGAATAGAGCACTTTCGTCAGGTCATTGCAATCACTCAACATCATTTAGTGTTCAATCTGAATATAACATCTGGTGGCTATGAGCATTTGAGGTAGATACTGAGAATTTTGATATACTATATTGGGCTTTTCATCAAACATCAATACCTAATGTCATTCAAAGGCAACAAGCAGGAGAAGAGCTATCTGTTGAAGGATTTGGGAACTACAAGATTGATTGGCACATAGCTGGTGACCTAAAGACACTCAAATGTATGTATAATGTATCAATGGGAGCCAACTCGAGATCTCCTTGCTTATACTGCATGTCACCAGCAGCTGCAAAGTTAAACTCAAGCAATTGGAATAGAGCTCCCTCTAGGCACAATAAGGATCCACAGTTTAAACCAGACTTGGACATTCCTTTAGCGAATGCCTATATTTGTACACTTCATGCACTTTGCAGGATAATTGAAAAGCTTGTTCATCTCTATATAGGATTTGCATGGAAGCTGAAGCTATTATCAACTAGAACAGATGCTATAACAAAGGTTGAAAAAGTTCTCTCTGCAATTGGTTTGCATGGTGGCAATGTTGTTATTGAACCAGATCTTCAAAAGTCTAAGGATGGTAATTGTGTCCCAAAAAAACCATCTATTGGTGGAGTGAAGGCTAGAAGGTTTCTAGGCTTTCATGGGAGACTTGGCAAGATAAACTCGAGAAATGGTGGCTCAACTATTAAATTTAATCAGTGGAAATCCCTACATAATGCAGTTAAGGATCACACTGATAATGGACAAGCTCAGAATAGAAAAGCTAAAGTTTGGGAAACACTAGACAAAGTGTTTTTTTATTGTGATAAGACTGAATGGAATGATAATGATCTCAAAGACTTTAAAAACCAATTGAAACTTTTCAAGAAGGCGATGACAGAAGCTTGGGGTGATCAACACTTTACTCACTATATGGTAAGAAGTTTGTATATGTTTGTTTCTTCATTGTCAAACTCATATAATGTTTTTCAATAACTTTCTTTATTTGTTGACTATGCAGCATATTCTATACAACCATGCTCCATACTTTATTAAACAATATGGATCTCTATCTATCTGGTCAACCCAAGGTATGGAAAAATCATATTATCAAGCAAGAACAAAATATTTCAAACACACAAGACATGGAGGTGGAAGACACAAAGCCAACAGTTTATTAGAGGTCTTTCAATGGTTCTATCGACAAATTTAGCATAAATTCAAGCTTAAAGATACAACCACATCAAGCAATACATCATCTTTAGCAAGGACTATACAAATTGTTACCCAAAGAAGAAAAGATAGATATTTAAATTCTTGCACAAAGCAAAGATTTACAGAATGGTTACAAACCAAACAAAGAGTTGGGAAAAGATGGGTTTCAAGAAACCCTTAATCTTTGGCATCTTCTAGTCTGATTGTGTTGTAAAAGAGTCCTTAGTTTCAGGCACCTCAACAGGGCCTTCAGAGGAGTCCTTGGTTTCAGGTAGCTCGACAGGGCCTCTAGAGGAATCTTTTGTTTCATCCCACTCAATAAGACCTCTGTATTTCAAAAACTCTTGTTTTCGATAGCCTGGAAAAAGCTTCAAATTCTTACTATCTCCTACATAAGAGAGCAAATAGGAGCCAAGAACTCCAAAATATCCAGCTCTAGATCCACTGTATCCAGGCATGAAGCCAAAAACTCTTATGGCTTCTTCCTTCTCCACTAAAATTATCTTGTCCAAACCTCTGCTGAAAACTTGAGATCCAATTACCTTTGAGATAGCTCTCAAAGCCATCATTGGTAGACTTAGAGAGCTTAACAATCTACTATGATATATTACAATTGTTTGATTGTTTAAGTTTCCAATATAATGGCCAAGGCTTTGATTTTTTCCAAGCTTCATTGGCCTAGAGCCCTTGGCCCTTCCAAGAAAGTTGTCCAGATCTTCAATCTCAATCTACACAATGAACCACAACAGTACAAGATATAAGATATTTATCTATAATGCATAATAAAGTCTAACATAAACTCAATGGGTAACTTCGAATTATATTTCATACCTTAGGGTGTTCGTCTTCTTCAAGAAGACTATCATCATAAAGATTTATTGAACTCTTGGGCTTCTCATCTGATGGAGACTTCAATCTCTCTTCATACCCTACATCATCAATATGAAGTTTCTTATGGACCTGCAAGAACTCTTCTTCTGTAGGTAGCCCCCCCTTTTCGTATTCTATGATATGATTAATACATGTATGTAAGGCTATAGAGCTATCTTGGAAATTCTCTCCCTCAACATCAAGACTTGCTAGTGGTTCTTGTTCATAACCTATAAAATTCATGTCATTTTTGCCCCAACCTGCAAGGATTGCTAAGCAATAATCTTCTCTAAGATCAAAAAGATGTTGAATATCATTTAGCAACACATATCTCTTCTTGTTGATAAGATAAGTGGGAAATGTTGGAACACATGCAAGAGGACCTTCTTCATCAACCTGTGCACTTGGCTCGATCTCCTTTTCTTCCACCATTGTGATATTGTCACTCTTGAACAAACCTACATCAAAACCTTGGACAAGTTGATTCTCAACATCTTCTTGGAACATATCCTCCTTCTCTTCGACCTCCTTATTCATACTTGCAATATCCTCTAGCTTTCCCTGTTGGTCTATATCTTGAGAAGAATTTTCCATGTACTGAAGATACACAATAAATCCAACGTCCTTGTGAATCAGAAGGCATTGGTGTTGATACATGTGGAAAGGGCAACATGTTTCTTTCTTTCTGAATTCCTCATCAATGAGGTTGAACCTGCCTAGCAAAGTTGACCTGGATGTACTGGTGGCTCCCATGACATCACTGTAATGAACAAATCCATTGACTTCCAAACCTTGCACATGTCTATCATAAAAACATCTGTACTCCTTAAGTTTATCTTCAAGATCCTCCAATAACTTCTTCAAATAAAAAGGAACATTGAAAATTTCCCTGATATAGCAAAACTTGGAAGAATTTCTAGTGGTGTGTAAGAAATCAAAGAGCCTATCATCAGATGTCTCCATTATCTCCTCCTCATCCATTCCTTCCAGAGATAGCTTCCTCTTTGTCATCTTGACCAGGAAAAGATTTATCCCTGAAAACAAAGCAGAATGGCAACAATATCCAATAAAACAAGATGGAACCATGGCAAGAGGCCTCAAAATTGCATTTTTCAAGACAAAAAAATCAAAAAATGAGAAAAATTTTTAGTTGACCGGTGAAACGCGAAAATAAAAGTGTCCAAGGCAAATGCCTGTGAAGAAATCGTGTTTCACCGGACACTACTTGAAGACAAAAATTATTTCAATATCTCACCGATGAAATGCGATACTTAGCAAAATATCACTAACAGGGACATTATTTCGCGTTTCACTGGTCAAAAGATGCAAATCAAGAAGAGAAACATGAACTATAAATTAATTCTATGGAAACACAAAAATTTATGATAAAATCCTTTCTGGAAAAGCTATGTTGCTTTTAAAAGATACAAAGCACATAACATCTGTAATTATTCAAGTGTTATTAAAAATTCTTTCTATATTAACAAAAAAAATTTTGTTAAAATACTTGTAATAAAAAAAATTTGTTACCTATCAAAGATTGTTGAACTACTCTTCACACAAGAAGCAAGGACCTTGAAGGGAAGTCGAGACGAAATTTTGGGAGAAAGGAAGACAATGTCGGAGAAATGGCTTCGAAAGGCTTTTATATTGACCGTTAAGCATGTGGTGATAGTTCCAACGAAAAAGTTTGTGTAATGATGGAAAAATAAACGGGACCGCAAATTTGGATGAAATTTTCAATATTTTTGCATGCACAAAATACCTCAGAATACGTGCACACGTGTCTCACTTAATACACCGTATCAAATTCCTCAGAAGACGTGCGCACTCTCTTTTTTCAAAAATACGTCACACGTGTGTTACTTAACACTTTGCCAAGTAATGCTTATACCATCGATGAAAAAATTCCAGTAAGCGAGAATACGTCACACGTGTGTTACTTAACACTTTGCCAAGAACATTGGGTCCAGTGCAAATTCACCGCCTTCGCCTTTCACCGCATTTCCAGCAAGCAGAAAACATTGCTACTCCGCCTTTACCTTTGGTGTTCCTTCCAATCTTTATGCATTTCACTGCTTCCCCAACAAAGGAAACCTTTGAGCATATTCTCGTCATCAGGCTGAGATTGTGAAGAACAAGCTTCAAAGAAGATATGGTTTTCTGCATCCTGCTTTTCAATAACAGGCTCCATTCAATGCATTTTTTTGATACTTTTCCTTAATCTTTTATGTTATTATGAGCTTATCAGCACAACAAAAGAATTTTTTCCACAGTGGGAGCATTCCTTAATGTTGTGGAGATTTAAGGCAATCCTTCAAACTTTTTCCTTAATTCTGTGGATAATTTATGTAATTTTAAAAGCTTTCCTTAGATCAAAGCTTTTTTTTTCTTCCTTTTGTCAATTTCTTTGCTATTTATGAGTTGTCCGGTGAAACGCGAAAAGAATGTGCTTCAAGGAGGCCTCTTGTCTGAAATTCGCGTTTCACTGGACACAATGGACAACAAGTCTGGCGAAAGGCGAAAAGAAGCAGGTGCAAGGAGGCGCCTTACCTGACACTCGCGTTTCACTGGACACGCTGGAGAAAAAGTCAGCTAAAATGCGAAAACGACATGCAGCATGGATACCTCTTGTTTGAAACTCGCGTTTCGCTGGACATGCTGGAGAAGAAGTAACATGTCTTTTTTTAGCAGATGGCTAGGACTAAGGCAACAACAAGAAAGGAGAAGATTGATCCTAGGGGCTTAACATCAAAGATTCATCAATCTTCAAAGCCTCAGAAGCTCTCTAGAAAGTCAAAGCCAAAGAGAGTTTTCTCAAAATGTCAAGTGCCTAAGGGAGATTAGGAAGGCAGTAAAGGCTCTTGACAATGCAATTCCAAAGTTGTCTTTTCAGAGGCTTGTCAGGGAGATTTGTGACAAATATAGTTTGGATAGTTTCAGATGGACAAGAATAGCTCTTAATTGTATACAAGAATCCACGGAGGATTTTTTAGTTGAGTTTTTTCAAGATGCCTATATTTGTGCTACTCATGCTTATAGGCTCACACTCATGGACAAGGACATGGTAATTCTTAGGACGCTAAGATATAGATTTTCAAAGGTCCTTGAGCCAATTCCCCTCACTGATGTGAAGACATTTAATATCCTTAATGTGCCCCCAGCTAGGAGAAAGAAAGATGATTCTGGTCTCAGGGTTGAGGATGTCACCCATGAGAGGGATACAAGGCAACATGAAAAAGAGGAGAAAGCTAAAGAGGAACAGGCAGATAAATGGAGAGAGTATAGGAGGCAAAGGGCTGAAGAAAGGGAAGCAGAGCAACTAGAGTCCTTTGAAAATGAGCTAGCCACCCTTCTTGAAGCAGCTAATCCAAAAGGATTCAGTGTATTTTGTTTCTTACCTGGTGACTTAGACAAAAGAACTGAGGTTATCTCATTTGATGCTGCATGTGTTCAGATTCTTAAGGATAAAAGAAGAGAAGTAAATGACAGTATTATTCTTGTTTGCCTAAGGTATATCCATCCATAATTACTTATACTTTTTGATATTTTTTTAACAATAAGATTTTTCTTGTTTATACTCACTATTTCTATGCCTTTTCTAGGTGTATAATGCATGAGTTTCCTTTGGATATGCAACAAAAAATTGAGGTTCTTGATTCATCTATCTCATTCTTTATGAGGAACGATCTTGATACAAGTTTTATTAAGCACTAGTTCAATCTGATTGACTTCGATACTTTGGAGCTCCTTATAATTCCATATAATTAAAAGTAAGTGATTCAATATTCTGTTAGAGTCTTTGAGATTTTATCCTACTAATTTGTTGAGATATGATTGCTTTTAGTTCTCATTGGAGCTTGATTGCAATAGACCTTGTGGATAAGCAATGTTTTTTAATCAACTCTATGAAAGGAAGCCATGGAAATGCTAAATTATAAGTTATATTATCCAAGGGCTCCTTGATATTTCAATTCTTTTTTTTGTAAGTACTCTAAATTTCAATATATTTTATATATAGAGGTGCCAAAAGATTAATTGAAGAGCTAGAGAAAAGACCCCCTATGCTATCTGATTTGCTTGCAACAATGCAATATAGACAAGTTGTGGTAAGTTATTCATTAAAATAATTGAAACATAAGTTTATTCTATGAACTACCATCCATCATCTTTATAGTTTTACTTTGTGTTGGTGATTGCAGTGTCCCCATTAGGATGATAGCCATTCTTGTGGTTGGAGGGTGATTGCAAATGCTAGAAGAATAGTTAACTTTGTTTATCTTAATGATGATAAACATGTAAAGGTAATATGAAAGATGCTAAACTTTAAGATAGATATTAATTGCAAATAGTCCATTGATGATAAAAATATAGTCTATTGTAAGAACAATAATGAACTAAAACTCTTTTTTCTATAAATGTGTGACAGTTTTCAAAGGGTTGCTATGCATCTGAGCATGTTTGGTACATCAAAGCAAAGCTCTTGAAGTATATAATGGTCAATTGTATACAACCAACAACAGAGATTGGTGGGGATTTGCACCATGAAGGAGATGCGGTGCCTATAACCACGGAAGGCGAAGCAACAGCTTCAACACCTTCTATACCCAGACATCAAAGAAAGGCAAAAGGACTCCTAGAAAGGATAGTTCTCCAAAAAAGAAATAGCTTTGCCATATCGCCTTGTAAGCCTTCATATATAGAAATTTGCCCTTCAGCCCTTGTATATCTCATAGAGATGGCAGATAGACATCTGCTACAAAATTTGTACATATATTTTATATTGATAGTAAAGATATCTTTTCTTGAATGTCCTTGCAGTGTATATTATTTTCTCTCCTTTTCGATATCTACAAAAAATAAATTACAAATGTTTGTTAGTTAGGAAGTGAGATCTTGATATACATCTAAGTAGATATAATATGATGTGAAAACTTACTCATTTCTTGTCAAGTTGGAATACAAAGGAGCATGGTAGTTCAATGTCTTTATTTTGTAAATCCATCCTCACTTGATGTAGCGTACATGATTTTCTTATCTTTAAGATTGCAATAATATCCTCGTTGAACCAAATATCAAGATCCACTATAGGATCTTTGCTGAAATCATTAAGATTCTAGTCTAAAGCAACTAGACTACTACCAACAAAATGCCATCAACTATAGTAAAAGCTAAGGATAAAATTTTGAGTGGCAATCATATATTTACAAGCTATAGAGTCTTGATCTATCTTACATATAATTTTTCCTTCTGTCCTTGTATCCCATCCTTCATCAACAAATTGTATGATATGATCATATGTTAGTCTCTTCACTTAAAGCATGGTTTTTGTTATTCTTATCTCCATATAAGAGAAGAAATCAATAAATATATTTATAGGCATAAACAAAGTAACTTTGCTTAGCCTACTTGAGATATTAGATTTTAGTGCTTTCTGGATCTCAAAAAATATCTTACATCTATAGCCCTCACTAGTAGCTGGACTTGGCAAAGGCCACTCAAAGCTTGAAAAATCTGGCAAAGAAAGGAGTTTTATTGATCCCCATTGGCAACGCCGCATAGAAATAACATAAGAATGGTCATAAAAGAATATTCCATTCTCTGCAAGCTCTGTCTTCTTTCTGTGTCTATGCATTTCTTCTCCAATTGAACCATGTATAACATCAATAACATCAATAATAGACTCCACTGGTTGCCATTCCTCAAGATTAGAGGGATAGATATCTACAAGACAAACAAATATTATAATAGAAAAACCTAAACCATGTTTAAGAAAGGAAAAACTTTAAGAATCAAATTCTTACAATTTGGTCTATGCATTGGAAGCTTTGAAGATCAAGGTTTCAAACACAGCTCTCTATACATGAACACATGTTGCACTAGTACCTCTTTGATGCTATTCTTATTTGCTCCAAGCTTAAAATCTCGGATTCTACCCTTCCAAGCATAGATAAATGAGCTCTCATGTCTTTGCCTTTTTCCACATTTTGCTTGTTGCATGGTGATCCAACTACCTTTGCTAATGATAGTTGGAATCCATCTTCCATCAGTTTGGAATGAGTTAAACACTGATATGGATGTGATTTGGGAGCTTGGACGCCTTGTTGAAGGTCGAATTTCTGTATCCATGGTAGAAGAGAGAGAGACATGCACACATAAAGAGAGGGAGAGGACTAGGCTACCATAATGGAGGGAAAAACAATAGAGTAATAAAAGAAAGGAGGGAAAAAACTGAGCGCTATGCTTTTCACCAATTTGAATTTCGATTATATCAATCATTATCATTAATCTAGAAACATCATTAAATAAAAGTAGCCGAGACTCTATGCCATTAATGCAAAAGATGTTATAATCACGAATATAAGAGACTAAAAATAGATAATAAAAATACAAATTCGTAATATTATTATACTTATATATTTTTGTAAAATTATTTTTTTAATAGAAGTTCCGTTACGGAGGCTTTGCTCTTATTGGTCTAGAGCACTCTCTCTCCACATCCTAAAAGGCATTTTTGAGACCTCAAAACTCCCCTAATGAGAGGTGTATATGAAGTAGCCAGTAGGTTACACAGATTTAGAGTATCCCATATATGTGTATAGGTTAAAGAAAGTGATCTATGGGTTGAAGCAAGCACCTAGAGTATAGTCTCACAAGATCGTAGAGTATCTTATCAACATTGGCTTTTATGTTTCTGATGCTAAACACTCACTTTATGTGAGAAAGGGAGATGTAGGCTTGGTCATCATAGTCATCTATGTGAATGACTTGATTATTATAGGTGACAATGATACTGGGATTGCTGAAGTTAATGATTTTTTGAAGAAGAAGTTTGAGTTGAAGGATCTGGGTGAACTGAGACACTTTTTTGGTATTGAGGTAATCAGATATGACAATGGTATATGGCTATCCCAAAGACAGTATAGCTTGGATATGTTATTCAAGTATGATATGACAGTACGCAAGTCTCTTTTAGTACGATTGGAGCAAAATGTAAAGTTAAGTGCTGATATTGGGGAGGAGATAGAAGACCCTACTATATTCAGGAGGATAGTAGAGAGTTTGATTTACATAATTATCATAAGGCCAAACTTGAGCTATGTTGTTGGTCTTGTCAGTCAATTTATGAAGATGCCTAGAAAGTCTCATTTGAATGCAATTAGATGTACATTGAGATATGCAATGTCCACTTTATATTATGAAATTTTTTATGAGACATGTAAGGATGTACATGTGTTTGGATACATAGATGCAGATTGGGTTTGTAGCATGTCACACAATAGATCTACAAGCGAATTCATGTTTTTCCTTGGTAGTGCAATAGTTACATTGAGTAGCAAAAAGCAATCTATAGTGCTTTATTGAGTACAGAGGTTGAGTATAGAGGTGCTGCTATGGTAGCATGATGGTAGGGCTGCAAAAGTTATTGGGTGATTTGGATGTGCGGGGAGATGGTCCAGTTGTCATTCATTGTAACAATATGAGCAGCATACGACTAGCTAGAAACCTAATATTCCATGCTAGGACAAAACACTTTGAGGTGCACTATCACTTTGGCTATGGGCCGTACATAATACGTCGCTAGAACTAGTCCAAAAGAGTGGCACCGTCATCGGGCAAGGAGAGGAGGGCTTTGAGGTCATTGGCGGCAGTGTTATAGAGGGAGAAGGCGGTGTGGATGGCTTGCTCTTGGGTGAGGGCGGCGGAAGGCTTGCAGGTGAAGCTCCAATGGAGGAGGACGCGGGTGGAGGAAGGTGGGGGGCCGGCATCTGCAACGGGAGGGGGGTAGGGGGAGGGCAAGGCGGGAGGCGTAATGAATCGGAAGGTGCTGACGTAGCCGTCCATGAGGGAGAAGCCCGGGAGGGTGGCGCCGGGGAGGATGGTGTATTGGAGGTGTTGAGAAGGGGGGTCAATGAGGAGAAGCTTCTCAAAGGCGAAGGTGGCGGGCTGGCCAGGGGCCGAGGGGTACACGGTGGTCTTACGGACGTAGCCGGCCTGGTTGGCATGGCCTGCCACCAGCTCGCAGCTCTGCAGTAGGCTTGTGACCCACCTGTCCGCCCGCACGAAGTCCCCCGTTATGCGCCACACCTCCTCCACCGAGGCTCCCCGGATCTCCCATCTGAAGGCTTTCCCCCACAGCTGATCATCAGCATCAGCAGCTACTAGACGACGATCATGGGCATCCCCCTCTCCCTCCTTTATACTATGCTGCAGCTTCTCATCCGCGGCCATTGATTGCACAGCGCTCTCTCTCTCTCTCTCTCTCTCTCTCTCTCTCTCTCTCTCTCTCTCTCTCTCTCTCTCTCTCTCTCTCTCTCTCTCTCTCTCTCTCTCTCTCTCTCTCCTCAGCCCTCTCCGCATCCTGCAGTTCCCCCCCCTCTCCCCACTTATAAGCCGCGACCTGCCCCCGTACGCATCAACAACCCTCAACCCCTTTTACCTCTCAGACGTCTCCCTGCACCCTTCTCCTCCAACGCTTTCACACACCTGTACGTCCTGCCCGTCCTTGACATCTCCCCTGTGCAGAAGAGCCTATCGTCATCCTCACCTCCAACATGCCACTTGTCTGTCCTTGCCATCCCTCCGTTTCACAAAAGAGCCTCTCTACTGCTCACGAAAAACGAAGGTTTAATGTAAAATGAATTGTAAATTCTTTTTTAAATTCAAATTTTAAAGAAAAATATTTAAACCTTGAACTTTTGAAATTTTATAGTTATAAAAATGACTGATATATGTAGTTTGATTCAAAATGCCCTCTAAACTTTTGAGCTAAAGGTTTTTATCTACTATCAATAGTGTTTTTGGTGAACACTGGCGCTGCACGTCATCGTCCTTACAATGTCATGATCACCACGAGATCATTGTTTGATGAACTTGTAACCAATCATAGAGTGCACACATGAGAGCTCATCACATTCACCATGGTAGACTAGTCTCCTAGCTATCATTGTAAGCAAAAAGGTGCAAATGCATACGCATGGAAAACATGTAACCATAAAAATAATCTCATTAAGAGTGACCTAAGAGTTAAGTGACAAAAGCAATTTGCACAAATCACGAATTTACACATATGTTTACTGCTAGGTGAACCATCATAGCTTTGCTATGGTTTTAAGGAACGGCATAGTTTACCATGGAGTCTAGAATATTCCTTTCACAAATCATCCATAAGCAACCATGGTAAATCTTTAGAAGCTCATGTGCAAGGGCTTTCATTTACCGTTAGGTATGATCTAGTGTGAACATGATAATGACTAGTCACGGTGGAAGTGGAGCTAATGAAGACGTACATATGTGTTCGAAAAACTTTAGAAAGGCTTGAGACTCAAGGACATAGATGATTGATTGATTGGGTAGATTATGTTAAAATGGTTGAGGAAAGGAAGGAAAAACTATTGACTAATGAGTGGATAAGGTTTTGAAATGGGAGAAGAAACTTGAGGTCATGCAAAGGGAAGCAACCATACTATCACAAGGCTACTTCACTTTGCTTGAAAAAAACACAGGTAGCACACGTTTGCACATTACAATATGAGAGAGAGAGAGAGAGAGAGAGAGAGAGAGAGAGAGAGAGAGAGAGAGAGAGAGAGAGAGAGATCATAACAACAAAAACCCCTTAGATATTTCAATTCAATCACTTATTGTATGCTTTTGCTTACCCATTGTCACCATCATCTATCTCTATGAATCAATTTTAAAACAAGAGCCTAGAATATGATCTAAGCTTACATGGCATTTGTACAATGGATCAAATTTCAAATAAAAGTGTTATAAAACTTGGAGGAAATTTGTGTATATATTCCTCTCTCTCTCTCTCTCTCTCTCTCTCTCTCTCTCTCTCTCTCTCTCTCTCTCTCTCTCTCTCTCTCTCTCTCTCTCTCTCTCTCTCTCTCTCTCTCTCTCTCTCTCTCTCTCTCTCTCTCTCTCTCTCTCTCTCTCTCTCTCTCTCTCTCTCTCTCTCTCTCTCTCTCTAAAAGAATACGTGTATATGACATAGAGTTGGCATTACATAAAGGCATCTAGACCTTCATATGCTGCCTCCATTTCTTAAGCTTCAAGGCATCATTTAAAGACACTTTTAGACTTAAGGGTGAGCACATTATCTTGGGTAATACATATTCACTATCTTCATAATTGCACTCAACCATATAGAATGCTACATTTTGAACATCACAAGTTTGTCGTCTCTAATATGTATGTCCATATTGTGCTTGCCATAGTTAATGGCCCTTTAACATAATCCACAAGTCTTTGTTTATAACTCGCATTCAATGTCTAAGTTCAACTTGGAAAGAAATTGAAAATAAGTTTTAAGTGCAATTGCTTGATGCTTTGGATATTTTCTTGGTTGATCAAGTGACTTTGATAAGCCCCTTTCACAAACTTCCTTGCACCTCCATTTATCCTTTGAAATGTCTAGTACCACACATAGGACATCTCAACTTCCTTCACTTTCACAACAATACGCACTATTTATTCTTTCAAAAGTAAATGAACCTTGGCTTTAAACTTTTTCAATATTATTTCATACATCTTTGTTGTGGAGATATGGCATTTGCATTAACACATGGGCAAAAATGGGTGATTCTTTGGTAAATGGGCCTTCGAAATGGTTTTGTGATTATGGCATCAAATTTGAGTGATAGATAAGGATACATAAAGGATTTTCAATCACTAAAATGGAAACACATAAATTGCATGAGAAGAATGTTTAATAGGATAGTTGTTGTCTATATCAATCTATATGAAGGATTATCATGTACAAACACTAGTAAAGCAAAACATCCACTAAAGACTATGCTTTCAAACCTATCAAGAAGTTAATTCAAAGAGAGAATCCTCCGACATATTCATCTTATTCATACCAGGAAGGGTTGAAGCGGCAAAAGCAGGGCTACTGATTGTGGTGCTATAGCGAACCTATCTTATCCACCATTCTTTGTGTTCCTCACTTCCACCATGCTCACCTTCACAAAGAAGTAAGAAAAATGTTCAAGGAACTTCTTACTATTGGTGATAAAGGCTTCCATTGTAGCATTTGTGGTCTCATCATTTACAAGGGCATAGTGTAAGTTTTAAAAAGCCTCCTCCTTGTTCATTAGTTCTTGAAGTATTGGTTGTTGAAGGCATTAGGAGTGATAGGATCTTGGCTGCTACTAGCACAATCTCTCATTATTAGCTCCATCATTGCTTACACCAAAATCCTAAGCCTCCCCCCTCCCCCCTTGATGCTACCCTAGTCTTGAGGACCTCTCACCGCCATTGATGCACCTAGATCTTATGGAAAATGACTCGCGTTCGTTAGCAAGTCCAACCCGTCTCTCTATAGTACACTAGCCTTGTAGCTTAACATCTGATGCTTTGTCTCCAAGTTAGAGCCTACTTAGCTAAACTCAAGCGAGCATAGTGATGACGATTTGATCTATAGTTTTGCCATTTTTACAACTACCAAAAATTGTCCATTGTTGTGACCACAATGAGATAGAAGGCTATCTGTGAGGGACATCATACCTTCTAACATGCCAAATTTCATAACTACTATAAGATGTCGGATTCAAATGCATCAATGGTTCCCTTTACCACAATTAGTAAACCTAAACTTGCTTCTTGAAAATCGATAGATTTCACTTGCAACAGTAGGAGTAGATGATCATGAACAAAGTTATACTACTATAAGGAGTTGGTGTAGCGGTAGCCCTATAGTAGTGCCTAGGTTATGATTATACAAAGGCATGAGTACCTTTGTAGAAGTGGCAGAAGGATCGTGATAGCAAGTGAGGTGGAAATTTAATGGAGGCAACATATGGGGATGCACCCACCCATACACACACTCTCTCTATGGAGGCTCTATTTAGAGAGAGAGTAGAGTTTGAGCTACAGCCTAAATTAGCCATCTAAATATTTTTTTCTCTACTTTATTAAAAAGAAAATTATACTAAGTGCTCTAAATGTGAGGGCTTTCATTTGAGAGAGAAGAGAGATCCCCACCAAATAGAAAAGAAAACCATTTTAAAATAATCAATTAATAAGTTTAGGCTTGGGGATAATCTTTCATCTACCATGTAGATTTGGGAGATTCATCAATTATAAATTTTTATTATATTATATTATGCTAGAGGTGATAAGTAGAAGAAGGGGGGGGGGAGGGGATGTCAAACCCACGTGACTAAACAAAAAAAGGAGGGTAAGAAAAAACACAAGGATGACCCTTTTTAGGGTAAATATAAAGAAAACTACCTTGTACTAATTCAAAAGTAATGAAAAACAACATGTGTGGGAACACCTACAAAGAAGGCCGCTAAGCATATAAAAAACACAAATGAAAAGAAATAGTTGTGCACAATATTGCCCCCTACACTAGAACATTTCATTTTCACACACACATACACAACTCATGCATTCTAACCTATAGAATCTACATCATACTCTACACTATACTCTAATATAATCTATACTATTATATTATTTTCTTTGTAGGTTCGAGAAGCTCGAAACCTCAAGAGGGCTTCCTGAACCTGCCCCCCTTCCCAAACCTTCCCATTTTTATTAAAACCTCCTCTCTCTTACATGTAATCTCTCCCTCTCTCTTTCCTCTCCCCTTTTTAAGTAAACCTCTCTCTCTCTCTCTCTCTCTCTCTCTCTCTCTCTCTCTCTCTCTCTCTCTCTCTCTCTCTCTCTCTCTCTCTCTCTCTCTCTCTCTCTCTCTCTCTCTCTCTCTCTCTCTCTCTCTCTCTCTCTCTCTCTCTCTCTCTCTCAGATTAAACTTTTAAATTTAAATTTATTTTTTTCTCTTTTTTGTCCTCTTTTAATTAAATATTTCTAAATTTTCTTTTCTTTTAATTAATTTTAAAATTTGATTTAACATTTTTTAACATAGTTTTTCACATACTTCCAAAGAGAGAGGAGAAGTGAGAGAGAGAAGAAGAAGAAGAGAGACACAAAGGGGGGAAGAGAGAGAGAGAGAGAGAGAGAGAGAGAGAGAGAGAGGAGAAAAAGGAAGAAAGCGGAGAGAAACAAAAGGAAAAGAGAGGAGAGAGACAAAGAGAGAGAAGAAAAAAGAGGAGAGAAAATTAAAAAAGTAGGGAAAGAGAGAGAGAGAGAGAGAGAGAGAGAGAGAGAGAGAGAGAGAGAGAGAGAGAGAGAGAGAGAGAGAGAGAAGAAGAAGAAGAAGAAAAGAAAAAAGAATGGAAGGGGAAAAAAGAGAGAAGAGAGAGAGGAAGAAAAAATATGAGACAGAAAGGGGGGAAATAGGAGAGAGAAAAAAGGAAAGAGAGAGGGAAAAAAGATCAAGAGTAAGAGGAAAGAGAGAGAGGGGGTGAGAAGAGAAAAAATGAAAAGAAATTGGAGAGAGGGAGAGAGAGGAAAAAGAGGAGAGAGAAAAAAGAGGAAAGAGAGGGGGACAAAAAAATATAAGAGAGAGGAGGCAAAAGAAATGAGAGAGAGAGAGAGAGGAGAAGAAGAAGAAGATAGGAGAAAGAGGGGAGAGGAGATAGAAAAAAGAGGGAATAGAGAGGGGGAGAAAAAATATATGAGAGAGAGAGAGAGGGAGGAGGCAAAAGAAATAAGAAAAAATGAGAGAGAGAGAGAGAGAGAGAGGAAGAAAAAAAAGAGGGGAAAGAAGAAAAAAGAGGGGAGAGAGAGGAGGGAAAAAAGGAGAGAGAAAAAAGAGGGAAGTGAGAGGGAGAAAAAATTTGAGAGAAAGAGGAAAGAGAGAGAGTGGGGGTGAGAAGAGAAAAAATAAAAAATGGAGAGAGAGAGAGAGACACACAGAGAGAGAGAGAGAGAGAGAGATTTGGGGAGGCAAGTAAAAAAATAAAGAGAGAGAAATAGCAAAGAGAATGAAAAAAAAGTGAGAGAAAAGAAAAAAAAAGCAAGAGGGGGTGAGAAAGGTGAAAGAGAGGAGAGAAAGGCAAAGAAAAAAGAGGAGAGAGAAAATAAAAAGGTAGTGAGAGAGGGGAGAGAGAAGAAAAGAAAAAAGAGGAAAGAGAGGGGGAAAAGAGGAGAGAGAAAAAAGAGAGAAGAGAGAGAAAAGAATATGAAAGAGAGAGAAGATGATGATGATGAAAGGGGGAAAGAGGAAGAGAGAGACAGAAAGAAAAAAAAGAGGAGAGAAAGGGGCATAAGAGAAGAGAGAAAAAAGAGAAAAGAGAGAAAGGGAGAAAAAGGATGAGAGAGAGGGAGGGAAAAGGGGAGAGAGAAAAGAGGAAAGAGAGAGGGATGAAAAATGTTGAGAGAAAGAGGGCATGAGAAGAGAAAAAAATGAAAAAAAATTGGGGAGGGAGAGAGAGAGCACAAAGAGAAGGAAAAAGTAGGAGAGAGAAAAAAAGAAAAAAGTGGGGGAGAGAAAGGGGAAAGAGGGGAGAGAATTGCAAAGAAAAAAGAAGAGAGACATGGGGGAGGAAAAAGAGGAGAGAGAAAAAAGAGGCAAGAGAGGGAGAAAAAAACATGAGTGAGAGAGGAATAAAAGAGAGACGTAAGACAAGAGAGCATGAGAAAAAGACCTAAGAAAGAGAAAGAGAGAAAAATATGGAAAGGGAGAGGAAAGAAAAAAAATCAAGGGAGAGAGAGGAAAGTGAGAAAATTTAAGAGAGAGGGGGTGACAAGAGAGAGAAAAATGGAGAGAGAGGAAGCCTCGAACCTATAGAGGGTTTCCCGAACCTACCTCTCTCCCAAACCTCTCCTTTTTAATTGAAACTCCCTCTCTCTCACATGTAATCTCTCCCTTTCTCTTTCCCTTCCCCTTTTAATTAAACCCCCTCTCTATCTCACGTGTTGGCACACAAATACACACACACACACACACTCTCTCTCTCTCTCTCTCTCTCTCTCTCTCTCTCTCTCTCTCTCTCTCTCTCTCTCTCTCTCTCTCTCTCTCTCTCTCTCTCTCTCTCTCTCTCTCTCTCTCTCTCTCTCTCTCTCTCTCTCTCTCTCTCTCTCTCTCTCTCTCTCTCTCACACATTAAACTTTTCATAAATGTCTCTTTCTCCCCCTTTTTAAATCCGCTAGTTTCAATGTCACACTGGCCAATAAGACAAAAGTTAGGCCATTAGGAGTGTTCAAGAATTGGCCATTGAAGATTGCAAGAGTCCAATTTTTAGTAGACTTTATCGTCATGAATGGAATAGACTATGACATTCTATTAGGCCAACCCTGGATGCGAAACGCACAAGTTATAGAAGACTGGAGCAATGGTCTAATCTTTCTGATGAGCAACTGAATGGAAGCAATGAGAGTAGAGATGGACACAAATGGAAGACAACGCTAGTAGTTGACCTAAATGCCATCTCCATTATGCTGAAGGGTGATGCCCAAGTTAGAAAATCTTACGGGCCACTAATTAAATATATCCCTAGCCTTGAGGATGAGTGGGATTGGATGATTCTCTATGTGTGTGTGTGTGTGTGTGTGTGTGTGTGTGTGTGTGTGTGTGTGTGATGAAACTTTTTAATTCAAATTTCACTTATTTTTCTCTTTTTTTATTTTTTAATTAAATATTTTAAAATATTTTTAAAGCCTTTTTTAATTTTGACACAGTTTTTCACATACTTTGAGAGAGAGAGAGAGAGAAGATGATGATGATGATGATGATGATGATGAACAAGAGACAAGGGAGAACATAGAGAGGGAGAGAGAATTATAGAGAGAGAATATAAAATTAAGAGAGAGAGAGAGAGAGAGAGAGAGAGAGAAGAGAAAAGGAAAAAAGAGAAGAGCTCTAGAGAGAGAGAGAATGAAAAGAGAAAAAGGCTTAAGAAAGAGAGAAAAAATATATAGGAAGGGAGATGAAAGAGAAAAAAATGAGAAAGAGAAAAAAGTGAAAAAATAGAGAGACAGGGGGTAAGAGGAGAGAGAAAAAATGAAAAGAGAGAGAGAGAGAGATGAAAAAATCAAGAGGGAGAGGTGAGAAGAGAGAGAAAAGAGAGAGATGAGGAGAGAGAGAGAGAGAGAGAGAGAGAGATGAAGATTTGACTTGAATTTCAAACTTTGTGAGGTCCAATTAGTATCAACTTTGTGTATAGATGACACTTTATAAGTTTGATGCATAAAAGAGATTGTATGTATATCTGACATTTTATATTATAAATTTTGTAACTTACTTTTAGTTTTACATTTGATAAGAGAGAGAGAGAGAGAAAAAAAAAATAGATAGAGAATTGGGGGAGAGAGAGGGGGGAGGGAGAAAAGAAAGATAAGTAGAAAGAGAGAGTGAAAAGAGGAGAGAGAAAGAGGAGAAATAGATTGTCAAGCCAAGTCAACATGGCAACTCTACTTGTCACTTCATGGTAGCTTCACATGACTGTGAAACATGCTAATGTTATGTGCATATGCAAAACACTAGTAAATATATTACTTAGACTGTCTTATGTTTTATGTAAAATAAAGTACTCTTTGAGGTACTTATATCTTCATATGGATTTTCTATAAAAGGGATTCTACCCTACCTTTCCAAGTATATTGATTTTCTAATGTTCAACAACCATCCACACTTGAATCAAAATTCCTTCATGCTTTTTGAGCTTGATAAAGTATTTTAATAAGCTAAATAACACATTATGCACAGTCTATGCACAAGCCCTATTCATAATCGTTTTTGGATTCATATCCATTTTGGTAGAGTTAAGCCTTCAACCATGTATATAATAGTGGATTCATCAAGTGTATTGGTAAGTAATGTTAGTGTGGATTGGCTTTACCGCTTTGAACATTCTTAAGGTAGGAGGAAACTTTTTGTTTATCAATTCTTCACTAAAGCATGTTTATCTACCAAAATGACATAGGCAGCACCACAAACTTATAGAGAATTATCCATAGGTTTTTTGCAACATATTTTGATAAAGATTTACAGATTTGAATTGAAAAGGGTGCATTAGTTTCATAGTGAAATTCAAGTGCTATCAGGGGCTTAGAATGTGAGCTTTGAATGCATACATATAGTTAAGTTTCTATAGAGTGAACCCCCCCAAGAACTTGTCTCTAAATGAGGAAAGGGCATTAATGGTACTTATTCATTAAATTCACATAAGCATGTGGCATGGTTAGATTGCCTTGAGACTCTTAGTTCTTTTTGGGTCCTATTTGTTTCTCTTAGGTGGTCTTAATGATTTAAAACATGTTTATAATCCTTGTGCTTAGATGGTGTCTCTAGTTTGATTTTTTATTCTTTTTCCTGCCTTCTTTTTCATGCAATGAGTTTGACTAAATCTCCCTCTTTTACTATATTGCTACATCTTGTTCTCCCCTTTGGCTTGTTTATATTTTATTATTGTTGATCGATCTAGATGTTGATTGTGTACTGTCTTTTTTTCCCTCCTATATCTCGAGAGGTCAATCATAAATAATTATTAGTTATATATAAATTAAATAATAACTAATATTACAAGCTATCTTCATTATAAACTAAAAATTATCTATCAAATACTTGTACAACATGAAGAGGTCAAAGCTTTTTAATGTATATAGTGCTATTTTTATGAAGAATACCATAAGTTGTAGATATAAGCCACCCACAAATTTTTGTGTTATCTTTTTCAACATTACTTCCAAATTTTCATTGCAATCAAATTTAAATTTATCTAGTATGAAAAGCATTTCATAAGTACATGCAATTATTTATACTATTAGTAGGGATGATTAGCATTAAAAGAGACAAGAGAAAATAGAGGTGAAGCACCCAAGAGCACACACACAAAAAAGCAATGGAGACTTGAGAAGACAGAGAGATAGGGCTGAAATATTATTCTTCTTCTTTCTTCTTCTTCTACACAAAAGAACTAAGTCTACAACATGATAAAAGACTAATCTGAAAGTACCACAATGTATGTACATGCGATCACTAAGTGTGTTGGAAGATAGAACAAATGATGTATGCTCTAGGAGAAAGGCTTAGAATCCCATAAGCATAGTGTGGAAAGTGGAACTATCTCAAGGCTATAAAAACATGTACTTGGCTCTAGTTTCAATGGAATGTATAATACATTTTTTTTGTGTCAACTCAAGAATATGTTTATGTGTCCAAGCTAATTGATGGGACCTAAAACGGGCCGGCACTGGCTCATGCACTAGCCGGACCTCTATCATGCGCTCAACAACCCCACGGCCTCGCGGCCAGGAGCGTGGATGACACATACATCATCTTCCTAAACATCTTGCGTTTGTATCACGTATCGTACTCCAACTGTAACCCAATTAATACTCCTTCGAGGGAGTCCCAACACATTGCCAAATAGCACGAAACACAAACATAGGAGCTCCTCCCACGGCTGACTGTCGCTACCTCACTGCGACTCTCCTACACCTTGGGGATTGGCCCCTCAATGCGTCGCTAAACATATACAACACATACGAACACAAACTTCTCTCTTTTATGATTCGCGTATTTCCAAGAGATATACCATGCTTCCTCACTTTACTTTCCCCTTGAACCCAATGCCTAGCCTACAGCTTGGACAACCTTACTCACTCAACGTTGGTCATGTTCCTCTAGAAAGCAATTGACATGCATCCAGGAGGTATTTTCTGATACCTTTTATCATTTCTTTATGATTTATGCAAATTGTGAAAGTCCACGTGCTCAAGCAATTAAGAATCAGCATTGTGCTTAGTGCAAAACATTTCTTTCAATGATTTCGACTATCGCTTGTATGCGGCGTTGCATGAACCTAGCACCGAGAAACCCTCGTGCTACTAGGTCCTTAATTTTTAATTATCGACCAACCTAAATGGTATGCATAAAAACCAGCAAGCTTTTCATCATTTCATTCAGCATTTAAACACCTTTTATACACTCTATCCCCTCACCCATTTAGGTTGTGCATTATTGATCGATTTAGGGTTCATTTCCATGTTTTTTGTTGTATGAAAAGCAATAAAAACTCACTGAAACATAAAGGTAGGGCTGAACTGAGGCTAAACCTCATACTTTAGACCCCCCATACATCCACAAACATGAATCTTATTTTTCCTTAATTTTCGGCACTCAAAATCCATTTTTTCCCTATTTTTCCCCATTTTTTCTATTTTTCTTGTATTTTTTCAATATTAAATAACTAAAAATACAAAATGAGTTGTGGGCTATGGCGCTTAGGTTCATTTGCAGCAAAAACACAAATTTAGTTGGTATGTCTTACTATATTTCCATTTATATCTCAAAAACACCCAATTTTCCTATATTTTGCATGTTTTACGGGTTTTATACTATTAATTTCAGTCTTCACAACACTTATTATTTTCTGATTTTCTGAGCATAAACTGATCAAACTCAGAACAAACAGCATTATAATGCATAATCATCCCATGGGAACAACTATTCATGAAGCAAATTACATAAAACATCAATTTCCTTTGTAAAAATGAGATTACCATTCTTTGCGGGTTACGGGCTTTTATTTGTCATATCTCGGGAGGACTGATTTCCAGCCACCATTAATGCTCATGACAGTCCACAATCAGCAATCTTCCTTCCTCTTGAACCATGGAGCAATCCGGTCTTCATTGGACAAGCATCCGCCATCCATTCTTCTTCTTCTTCTTCACCACATGAATCTGCCCTTAGAAGAGAGAGAGGGAGGAGAGAGAAAGACTAGATTCAGAATTCTCCAACCATGCCACCATTTCTCAGGCGAGAGGCGGTGATATGATCAACAGGGAGAAGGGAATGAAGCCCCAATGTCAATTGGGCAGGGTGTATTGAGGCTGCCATCTCCATTCTTCTCCCAAGAAGTGCATTTTTCGGCGCCATCAGGATGCGCCCTCTCCTCATGTTTTTTCTCTCCTCCTTCATGTGAAATTTCATGCTACATTAAAAGTTGCATCTCCCCTCCCAAAGGTCATGACCACTTGACCAAAGTTTGGTCCACCGCTTCAAATATTGCCCATTTCTTAGCTCCTTCCCCGTCCGGACTCCGAATCGAGCTCTGAAAAATCCTAGGCATCCGGCTTGACATCCCACATTGGCCAGTAACTCTTGTCAACCCGCACAACAGTCTGAAAAATTATGAAAAATCAACAAGTATCGCTCGGGCGCCTTTAAAGCACTTTGATGCTTAAATCCGTCCTAGATCGAGCCGCTGCCTTCGACGTTGAATATTTTTCCCTTGATATTCGTAATTTTTAGCTATTTTTAAGCACTTCTCAACATCAAAATTCCGCTCTCATTGGCGGCCACGGGATACGGCACTCAGCCCGTCGAATCCCACAATAGATCTGCACAAAACAACCAAAGGAAGCATCAAGCTGATACAAAATAGATACATACTAAACACAGCACAATGCTCACCCTACCCCCCTGACAGAACCAAGGCATGACATCCATAAGGAGTAGGCCTAGCATAATCTGATAAAAGGTCCGAAGCTAGTCACTAACCAACTACTCCAACACGGCTAAACTAGAAAGAACTATCAAAGAGGTTGCCCTAAGTGGTGGTCTGAACTACCTACCTAACTAAGGACAACACAACTAGGAACTCCTACTAGGTGAGGACTCCTATGGCCTGATCAAGAAGTATTTTCCTGTAGCACATGTTTTTTTTTAGGGTTTTTATTTATTGACATACTTGGGCATGTAAAAAGGAGGGAGCTGAGCGTAGTGACCCAAGGAGAACAGGGCATCGGCCTCAGGTCCTGTCTCGATACCCAAGAACCTACCAAGCCCTCGCAAGGCGACACTTAATCCTTTTCTAACGCTCACTTTTATTTTCGCTCCAACCTTCCTTAGTTTCTTCTTTTCTAGCAAGAAGCCACCCCTAGGAAGACAAGGTATCGGCCCCGGGTCTGACTCGTCCCCAGGAACCTACCAGGCCTTCGCTAGGCGATGATCAACTGCTCATAAATTTTTCTTTCTTTCCTTTTCGATTTTTATAGAGGTTAAAACCCCTTTTTACACACCTTTGTATTTTTTTATTAGCTTTAAGATATTCAGGGTTTTTGTCCTTTATCATCTTTTTCCTTCGACAGGCTTCTCTAACTGCCTCACAACTAACAAGAAATCCTAAAATGGCTACCTAGCAGGCTAGCAGAACAGGGTCACTAGGACTCCCTTCTAAAACAGGTCTTCTGATGCTTGACAATGTCTTTACATGAGGCAACAACTACTCAGACCTCCCTCAAACATACTGAACCTAATCCTGGGACTTCATGCCTTGGACGTCGGTCCCCAATAAGAAACGAAAAAACCCCCCTTAACAAGTACACAAATACATATAACATAAAAACCACAGTACTCATAAAGGAAAGATATTACCTAGATAGGGCCACAAGAAGCTTCCACACAACAAAAGGCTCCTTCCAAGCTCTTCTTCAAACCTGTCTAGCACAAAACTAAAACAAGAAACCATTAACCACACCTGCACTAAACAGACAACTGGCCCTCTTGGCCTAATGAAATAAAGCACTTCACTACCAAACTGAATCGGCCCGCTTGGCCTAACGAGATAGAACACTAAAACCTCACAAACTGGCCCTCTTGGCCTAACGAGATCAAACAAAATAGCACCTACACAACCCTCCCTGGAAGAATCCAAATATACAATAATAAGCTCCTTTCCAAGGAGGAAAAACAGGCTCGTAGCCCTAAACTAAATGCATAAGGTTATGACCCATCCCTCCTGCATAAATAGCAAGAGGCGTACGCATAACATGTTGTCTAATCAACCTATGGGTCCCAGATAATAACGATATTGATCTCGGATACTCTTTGCATCACCCATATCAACCATCGTCTACCATATATTGCATGTTCTCATAACATCCCCCACAAGCGACCAGGTCCTGTTGCATCATTGATAACAATATCCAAACTAGGACCACAATTAAAGAAGAGGTCTTCTTCATAAGCAAGATTTGCTAATGAATCCGCAAACTGATTCCAGTAGCGTGGAATCAGCTGAAAAGACACTCTCTCAAACTCCTCTAGTAGGGTCATCGCAGTCCGATGATACATACAGAGAATGGGATTCCTCACTGTGTATGTCCCATCAAGCTAATTCAAGATTAACTGGGAATCCCCTTTTACTAACAACCGATGAATACCACCTTGTTTGGCAATATACAGTCCCATAATCAAGGCTTTATACTCTGCCATGTTGTTAGTGAATCCTATCCTGGGATAAGCATCTAACTTCATCGCAACTCTAGGTCAGGGGTCTCGGATTACTACTCCAACACTCCCTTTTTTATTAGGGCCCCTGGATGCTCCGTCAAAATATAATGTGTATGTCCATAATGGGTTTACACAGCCGGCCATCACGAACTCCTCTATTCATAATTGTGGTAATCAAAGTTTAGCATATTGAGAGGATGAACTGACGGCTCCATCCCACCTTCTTCATTGAACTCAACAGGGATACTTGTCAACAGTCGTAAGCAGTGATGGTAGAAGACTTTGATCTCCCACACAAAGGTTCTGTCTTCTTGCTCAATCACTATATATCCTTTGCTCCACTAGATGAGTTTCCCCTGATGGTATCTTTGCTCTAGATATGGGTGCTCCAAATAAGGGATTAACCGACCCATCAACCAGTTTTAAGCTCTTCCGCAGGTCTCAGATCATTCCTAGCATGGACCTGCAATGCATTTTCTTTGTATTAGCATACTTAGAAGTAATAAGTTTTAATCTTATTAAGATTAACCTTATTCTTAAACTCTACTCCCTGTAGATCAGCTAATAGGGCTGTAGACCTATTTTTCCCTAACCTGACAATCTTGTAGGGGCCATCCCATTTAGGTTCCAGCTTCCCTGGGAACAGCTCCCTATGCGCATCGTAATACAAAACCAGTTGTCCTTTCTTAAAGGTATACTTCTTTGCTTTCAGGTCATGCAACTGTTTCATGCAACGTTTAGCCACCTCTTGGTGTAATAGGCTTTGCAACTTAATTTCATCTAGGTGTGCTAAGGTCGTAAATCGCTCTAATAGGGCGTCCTCATTACCCAAAGAATGGTTTATTGTGAATCTAATAGTTGGCAACTCAATTTCTAAGGGTAAAATGCGCTCTTCACCATAAACTAGTTTGAACAGCGTGTGGCTAGTGGCTCGCTTGAACGTGGTATTATATGCCCATACTGCCACATACAGCTTCTTGTCCCAGTCTCGTTTCTTTTCAAAGACTATCTTAGACAAGATACCCACAAGCTGTTTATTAGTACTTTCAACTTGTCCATTTGCTTGCAGATTATAAGGAGTCGTTTTATTGTGCTTGATTTGCCAAGCCTCAGTCAAGCTTTTGATCACCTTATTCAGGAAATGGGTTCCACGGTCCGACATTAATTCTTTCGGGGGACCAAAACGGCATATTATCTGCTCTAAAAGGAAACTAGCAGTTTCTTTAGCATCATCTATCCTTGCTGCATGGGCTTCTAACCACTTTGTGAAGTAGTCAATTGCTATAATAATATACCTCTTTTGCGCAGTCGACGACGGAGTAATAGGACCCACAAAGTCTATTCCCCACTTCTCAAATGGAAGTATCGCCATAATAGGGGTGAGTGGTCTTTTCCTATTCTCTCGACTATCATGTTGTTGGCAGATATCGCATCTCTTAACATACGCGAATGCATCTTGAAAGATGGCAGGCCACCAGTAACCTGCTCTTAAAGCCTTTTGTGCTGTAAGCCGTCCAACAAAAATAATGCGTTATTGCAGCATACCAGGAGGGAATAGACCTCCCAAATTTGGGCTAAACAGGAGCTGATACTATGCATGGTGGCTGCTGAAAATATATAGAACACCTCGCCTCTTTTAGGTGCTTTTAAAACAGGTGCTTTTACTAGCTCCTGCTTCACATCCTCGAAAGCTACCTTACAAGGGTCACTCCATTCAAATGAACAGCTAAAAGATAATAGATTTGTAAGTGGCAACGTTCTTTCTGCCAAGGCGTTTATAAATCTACGGTAATAACCAACCGAAGACAGAAAGCTATGAACTTCTTTCGGAGTGTGCGGTGGAGCCATGGCAACTATGACTTTGACCTTCTCGGGATCTGTCACAATTCGTACCAAACTGACCACATGGCCTAGCAAGAGCCCATAAGGTACGCCAAAAATACACTTCCGTGGGTTTAAAGCGATGCAAAATTGCCTATACCACTCAAAACATTTTCGCAAAATAATCAACTGCCTTTCTCTCACGGTGGTTGCCCCTAAGTCATCAATAAACACCTTCAACTCTTCAGGGGATATATCACCAAATGTCTTATCTGCTGTTCGTTGCCACGAACCAGGCGCATTGCATAAACCAAAGGCCATCACATGGTACGCAAAAGTACCATAGACAATAATAAAAGTTGTTTTCAACTTGTCCTCTTCTGCAATTGCCATCTGGTTATATCCTGCAAAGCAATCCATAAACGAATATATCTCCCTACCCACTAATTGATCCAAAATCTGGTCAATGAATGGCAACGGGTAGTAATCCTTAACTGTCTGCTTATTCAGCTCTCTAAAATCCACACATAATCGGATTTGATTATTTTTCTTCTTTCTGATCACAACTGGTGAACAGCATTTCGTGTGTTGCATAGGAAAAATCAAACCCGCTTTCCGAAGCTTCTGTAACTCCTCAAATAGCCCGTCCCTGAGTTCGAAAGGCATACGCCTTACTTTCTGACGCACAAGACGACTGCCCTCTTTTACAGGAATAGTATGAATAGCCAGGCTGGGAGGAATGCCTCTCAGCTCATCATAATTCCAAGCAAAGATGTCGCGGAATTCTTGAATCAAGGACACATAGTCCTCCCTTTCTGTTGAGCTGAGCATAGAACCTAATTTAATTGGCCGTGAATCATTTGGCATGCCAAGGTCTAACTCAATAACATATACATCTCTTATCCGATCTTGGGCCTCTATCGGCTCGTTCAAAGTGATCTGATAGATGTCTTCCATGGTGGATCCCTCTTTGGACTCATCACTCGATGATGTCTCACTGGCATATAAATCCTCTAATGTCTCCAATTCTGTGGAAGATAGAGGAGCTCTCTCACTCTGCGAGGACTCAGGATAGGCATCAATCACCACGCGCTGAGCACCTCTGCCGAATATCAGCCGACCGGCGGGTATATCCACTTGACAGTCCGCTTGCAAGATCCAAGGTCATCCAAGTAATACTTGGTAACTTGGACACCCTGCAAAACGAATCACCCTAAAATCCAATAGGCATTCTACATTTGCAACAGTGGCATGGACCTTAGCAATGCAGCCTTCCGGCTGTCTCAAACTATCATCCACCATTCTGAGAATTGTGGAGGTATCTTTCTGGATCGCAAGACCGAACCTTTCCATCAGTTCAAAACTCATAATGTTAATAGATGATCCCGTGTAAACAATGGCATAATCTACTAATATCCCATCGACATAGGCTGCAACCCTTGGGCAATGCTTCTCAGCATGCTCAAATCAGTCATCACCAACTTGCGCAATGCCCAAAGGTTCTACAATATACCCGATATGCAGGATCTTTCTAAATTACTTGCGTACTCCTGGGGAAAGCTTAATAAGCTGTAAAAGGTTCACATTTGGCTTGACTTCGCAAAGAGAGCTCGCCAAATCGAATTCATGATAGTTTGGCAAAGTTCGCTTTTCACGCCAAACCATCCACTCTTTAGGTCGCTGAACCGACTTTATTGCTTCTTTTTTAACTTTCCCCTTCTTCCTCGGTGGTTCCTTATCCTTCTTAACATCGGCTTTACTCTCCACAGGCTTCAGAGGTCCCCCTTCCATGGCAGGATCCAGAACTTGTGTTCCTTTGTTGCCCTGTTTAGGGTTTCTGTCGACAGGCTTATCCTTATCGACCTCTCTACCCTTTTGACCTCTTGTAAGGACAGCTCGCAGATTAGAGGTTTCAGCGTCATTAACACGCACAGCCTCAATCAAACTAACCCCACTACCACTAGGCAGCTCCTCCACTGTAGTCTTTGGTCGTTGGAGTATTTGTTTAGGCCCGTCTTCTCGCTAGGAATCATTTCCTTGCGCACGATGATTAACGGGCCCTCGTTGCCGACTACCTCGCTGGAGGGAACTAATCTTACTCCAGCAAGTGGCTGCTAAATGGCCGAATTTTCCACAAATGTCACACTTGACATTTGGGCAATTTCGTGGATAATGTTGCCCACCACACCATTTGCAGCTAAACCTCGAAGGTGCACCCTCATCTGGGTATCTACTTCCTATCAAATTTTTTTTGTTTTTTAAGAAAGTTGACATCAACGGCTATTTATCGATAGTGCTTCGTAATCATGTCAGTATAATGCTTCATCATGTCCTTAACCTCGCCAAGAACATTGGAAGCACTCAACTCATAGCCTTGATCATTACCTTGTCGTTCCATCGGCCTAACAATTCGATTAGGCACTGGTTGTTGAACCACAAGCATAATATTAGGATTAACTGCCTGGCCTCCACCATTTGAAGCCATTTGACTGCCCGTAGGCATCGACATGCTAGGGGGAGCTGGTAATAAAGGCACATTCGGCATCATGTTCCCTCTCCCATTAGGATTAGCCATTGCTATCCCTTGGCTACTACTGCCATTGGCCGTCGCCATATTATTTCCCAATGCTAGACCCATATTCGGATTGCCTCTAGAGGCATAGGCTGCTTGTAGTCGGGATTCCATTTCTTGTGCTCGTGTAATGGCAGTATCTATATCCCCCAAAGGGACACTACTCAACTGCAACTGGATATTAAAGTCCAAACCATGCAGAAAATATTGCAATTGGGCAGCTGCGGGGATAGGAATAGAGGTGTCCAACTTACGGAAAACCTCTTTTAGCTTATTCGCATAAGCACGAATATCCTCATGTGGTTCTTGGAGGGTCATGTTAAGTACACGCAACCAATATTTCCCACCTCTTTCAGGGGCAAACTCCCTTCGAAAAGCTCCATAAAATGAATCAATATTCAGTATGGTTTCGGATTCTAAACCATGATACCATATGGCAGCTCTTCCTTTGAGAGTCATGTTGAAGAACATCATTAAATGTCCTTCTTCTTGGATGCGACAGTTAAACATCAGATTTTGAAACTCCCTGATGTGGAGTTCCGCATCTTCAGCCAATTAAAAATGCGTAGCGGGTAACCTAGAGCCGGCAAATCCGTCGTTCCTGCAGGAATTGCAATGGGCTGCGCCATGACGGAAATTGGATTTACACTAGAAATAGGGGACGGTGGGGTTACACCTCCTACACTTGATGTAGACTGCCTTATGGAAGAAACGGGAGCAGTAGAGCTTCCACCTTCTCCTAACTTACTGCTTCTGGCACCAAGACCACTAGATCCACTCCCTCGTGAGGGTTTAGCACAGCTACGCTTAGGGGAATACCTCCTAAGAATTTCAGCACATGGCCTAGCTCTTTCGTCTCTCTCTTGCTTTTGGATTTCGACTAGATGATGCTTATTGATGAATAATGGGTCAATCTCAGTATCCTTTGGCATAAACTGCTAACTGGTCCCTAGACAACCAGGATTTGAGGACCGCCACTTCTAAGCGGCTCCCGACAGATGCACCACTGATGGGACCTAAAATGGGCCGGCACTAGCTCATGCACTAGCCGGACCTTTATCATGCGCTCAACAACCCCACGGCCTCGCCGCCAGGAGCCTGGATGACACATATATCATCTTCCTAAACATCTTGCATTTGTATCACGTATCGTACTCCAACTCTAACCCAATTAACACTCCTCAGAGGGAGTCCCAACACATTGCCAAATAGCACGAAACACAAACATAGGAGCTCCTCCCACGGCTGACTGCCGCTACCTCACTGCGACTCTCCTACACCTTGGGGATTGGCCCCTCGATGCATCGCTAAACATATACAACACATACGAACACAAACTTCTCTCTTTTATGATTCATGTATTTTCAGGAGATATACCATGCTTCCTCACTTTACTTTCCCCTTGGACCCAACGCCTAGCCTACAGCTTGGACAACCTTACTCACTCAACGTTGGTCATGTTCCTCTAGAAAGCAATTGACATGCATCCAGGAGGTATTGTCTGATACCTTTTATCATTTATTTATGATTTATGCAAATTGTGAATGTCCACGTGCTCAAACAATTAAGAATCAGCATTGTTCTTAGTGCAAAACATTTCTTTCAATGATTTCAACTATCGCTCGTATGCAGCGTTGCATGAACCTAGCATCGAGAAACCCTCGTGCTACTAGGTCCTTAATTTTTAATTATCGACCAACCTAAATGGTATGCATAAAAACTAACAAGCTTTTCAGCATTTAAACACCTTTTATACACTCTACCCCCTCACCCGTTTAGGTTGTGCATTATTGATCGGTTTAGGGTTCATTTCCATGTTTTTTATTGTATGAAAAGCAATAAAAACTCACTAAAACATAAAGGTAGGGCTAAACTAAGGCTAAACCTCATACTTCAAACTCCCCATACATCCACAAACATGAATCTTATTTTTCCTTAATTTTCGGCACTCAAAATAATTTTTTTCCCTATTTTTCCCCATTTTCCCTATTTTTCTTGTATTTTTTTTAATATTAAATAACTAAAAATAAAAAATGAGTTGTGGGCTGTGGCACTTAGGTTTATTTGCAGCAAAAACACAAATTTAATTGGTGTGTCTTACTATATTTTCATTTATATCTCAAAAACACCTAATTTTCCCATATTTTGCGTGTTTTACGGGTTTTACACTATTAATTTCAGTCAAAACACTTATGATTTTCTGATTTTCTGAGCATAAACTCATCAAACTCATAGCAAACAACATTATAATGCATAATCATCCCATGGGAACAAATATTCATGAAGCAAATTGCATAAAACATCAATTTCCTTTGTAAAAATGAGATTACCGTTCTTTGCGGGTTGCGGGTTTTTATTTGTCATATATCGGGACTGATTTCCAGCCACCATTAATGCTCATGACAATCCACAATCAGCAATCTTCCTTCCTCTTGAACCATGGAGCAATCCGGTCTTCATTGGACAAGCATCCGCCATCCATTCTTCTTCTTCTTCTTCACCACATGAATCAAGAAGAGAGAGAGGGAGGAGAGAGAAAGACTAGATTCAAAATTCTCCAACCAGGCCACCATTTCTCGGGCGAGAGGTGGCGATATGATCAGCAGGGAGAAGGGAATGAAGCCCCAATGTCGATTGGGCAGGGTGTATTGAGGCTGCCATCTCCATTCTTCTCCCACGAAGCGCATTTTTCGGCGCCATTAGGATGCGCCCTCTCCTCACATTTTTCCTCTCCTCCTTCATGTGAAATTTCATGCTACATTAAAAGTTGCGTGTCCCCCCCCAAAGGTCATGACCACTTGACCAAAGTTTGGTCCACTCCTTCAAATCTTGCCCATTTCTTGGCTCCTTCCCCGTCCGGACTCCGAATCGAGCTCTGAAAAATCCTGGGCGTCCGGCTTGACATCCCGCATTGGCCAGTAATTCTTGTCAACCCGCACGACAGTCTGAAAAATTATGAAAAATCAACAAGTGTCGCTTAGGCGCCTTTAAAGCACTTTGATGCTTAAAATCGTCCTAGATCGAGCCGCCACCTTCGACATTGAATATTTTTCCCTTGATATTCGTAATTTTTAGCTATTTTTAAGCACTTCTCGGCATCAAAATTCCACTCTCACTAATCAATATTGGCACCTAATTTACTTGTTGCAATCTTTCATGCCAATCATGTATCGTGTAATGACTTGCATCCACCATAGCCAATCTAGCTTTAGATTTGTGTTTCTTAACATGGTATCAGAGTTGACTAAGCTAGGTAGCTAGTGGGCATACTATCTCAACCATTCCCTCTCTTATCCTCTTCTCTACTCAACTCATTAAACCATCTATCCCCATTTCAATCTCCCAAGCTACATGTGGTGAATTCTAGTTCAATCCAAGAAGCTTGGTTCAAAGCTCATATTGGAGGTGCTAAGCAAGGGGTATGCTTCTATTTCTATCACACAGAGATAGAGAGAAAGAAAAAGAGTTTGAGAAGCTTATGTAGCCTCCACAAATCCATCGCCTTCACCCAAGAGGATGTCCCTGCACGGATCGAGAACAGCGAGTCCATACCGAGAGATGTAGAAATTTGCATTGCCAAGTTCATGCCTTTCAACTCACGAAAATATTTAAAAGATTTTCTTTACCTAAGCTAGGGTAAAGCCTTATCTAATTGATCCTTTCATTCAATCATCTTTCACACTTACTCACTTCTCAATCTAGCTCATCTTAAACCTCATTCACACCTCTCTGTCACACTCAAAACCTTGTTAACATTGCTCGTTAAATTCTCTTCCTCCTTGCAAATTGGATGTAATTCATCTTGATCCCAAACGTGATTCACATTCTTGTGGAAAGCTATTGTATGCAAAATGCTTCATTGATTAAACCTTTGTAAACTCTCAATTTTGTTGCAAAAGGATAGACACTACTCGAGTGTACCATAAACTCGCGGCAAGACCTCCTTATCTAAAAATGACGAATCTTGAGAAAATACCCAAATTTAATGGTGAAGGTTTCTATGCATGGAAAGAGAAGACCATGTATCATCTCGTGCACAAAGACCTATGGGATCTATTTGAAGATGATGTAGGAGATGCAGATGGCGGGAAAGAAGATGCAAGAGACCTCTGATAAAGTCCAACCAAAGACAAAAGAATGGAAGAGAATGAGCAACAAGGCTCTAGACATCATTGCCTCGCGATTAAGCAATGATGTTTTGCATCATATCTTTGACATCAAGGATACCAAAGTTGCATGGGATGAACATGATAAAATCTTTGAAAAAATCCAAGTTAAAACTAGTCATGCAATTCTACAAACTAGATGTAAAAGATAGTTCTTCTATGACCATGCACATTAATAATTTTAAGAACCTCAACACTCAACTTGCCACTCTAAAGATAAATATTGATGAAGATGAAGCTGTAGCAATATTACTAGCAAGTGTAAATCAAGATCCATATAAGAACCTTGTATCTACCTTAAGTAATGCTCCAAATCTCTCACTTAAGGATATTGAGTACTCTTTACTAGATGAAGAAAACGAATATAAAAACAAAGATGCAAAGGGAGTTATCTCAACACCTAGAGATAGTCTCTTGTATACTAAAGGAGCTTATGGAGCAAAAGGCAAAGGTTGAGGTTTTAACACCAAAAACAAAGATTGGATGACATATCATTATTGTGGTAAGATTGGCCACATAGTCAGTCAATGTTTCCATTGAGCTCACCATTTTCTCCCACATACTTGAGAGTAGAAGGAGCAACATAAACACATGCACAACCATGTAGGTAGAGCATGGATGCCATGAATAGATGAACTTCCCAAGAGCATTTGCAGGAAGTCCATGAAGCAGAGTAGGAAAAGTCAGTTGGTAATTTGTTAACCACATTAATAGCAACTCCTCTGATATTGTCACTAGGAGAATAGCTTAGGCAAATCCCCGCAGTATGGCAAGGGTTGAAGTGATGGGTAGAACAAACTGATAAATATGAACTACAAGACTTGCCTAATCAGAGTTGGCTATAATGAGTCCCACACAAGAGGACGTGCCAACACAAGTGCAACATAGCAGAAGGGGCAAGACAAAGGTGGATGGAAAAAGGTGGAAGGCAAGGGTAAGGCCCCTCTACATGCGATCCCACTAGTCATAGTCATCCCAACAATTACCCCAATGCAAGGAACAACCAAAGGGGAAATCAATGGAAGCAATGTCATGGCTTGTGTGTAGTATCTAGTGAGCAAAGTGCAAGAACTTGTGCCAACACCAAGCAAAGGAGTCCCCCCTTACAAGAACTAAAAGTCCAATAGAGCAGAGTTGATGTCGACTTGTGCCAAGGGCCGAAGGTACCCACTTAGAAGTATCAACTACTTCATTTCCCTCAACCTGCACAACATAGAAAAATACAAGGAGTTAGTAAAGAACAAAGCCAACTTGATAGAATGACTAAAGAGAAGAGACCACACTTGTGCAGAGCTGGAAGAAGAAAAGAATGCATTTGCAACCTGCAAGGTAGAGAAAATAAGGGTGATGACCATTAGAAATAGGGAAATGATTGTATTAAAAGAGGCCCTAAAGGCAAGGCAAGGCAAGGCAAAGAAAGCCTCAAAGACATGTATGATGAGGAAAGGAACAACCATATGGCTCTAGAGGAGATGTGTGCCTTCAACTCTAGGGAAAATAGACTCCTAGAGCTAGAAAACGAGGAGTTGAAGAGGCAAAGAAAGGAAGCAAGAAAAGAGTTGCATGTGGCAAAAATGCAAAACGAAGAGGCCATGAAAGAAGTTGGTAGAGCTGCATAACATGCTTCAAGAAAGCAATCCTAAAGGAACAAGTAGAGTACCAAAACCAATTTTTTTAAAAAATGAATACATTATGGTGGGAGTAGGAGAAGTTAATCGCCAGTCTAGCCCAATACCAAAATCAAGGTTTGGAGCATATGAAAGAGAAGGGGAAGAATGGGCTGCCAAGAATGATGACAAAATCAAAGACTTAGCTTATCAACTGGCCCATTCAAAGAGTGAATGCCTCATGGTAGAGAGCAAAGCTACAGCCATAGAGACAGGGATGTTGGAGCAACAAAGAACCTTTTTAAACATAGTGCTAAATGTAACACAATCAAGAGAAGGAGAGACCCTTGAGGAAGTCAAAAGGAATTTAGAGCTAGCAAGGAAGCACTTCAACATGGCCTCTGTGCTAAGGCACCCAAACCTAGCACCGGATTAGGAGTGGAGAATCAAAGAGCCCATTTGATCACAACCAGATTAACCACACAAGAACTTGAATTGCTAGGGTTTGGAGAGGCAGAGCAATGAGCACACCCTCTTCCACAAGAGCCGACAGAGCCAATCCATGAAGAAGGGCCAGACTTTGAGCATGACTAGGTGGAGAAAGAACAACTACATAAACTGAGCCTTCCTCTACAACCACAAACACAACTGGAAGAGTAAGAGGAGGAAGCCATACCACCCGAAAGAATGGTGGAGATGAGGCATAGGTGGAGAGAGAAAATAGAACTAGCACACAGAAAATTCCAAGCCAAGCCATTGCAAGTCCATCCCTCAAGGAGAGGAGTGCGACCATGTAAACTTTGGACAAGAACTTAAAATGTGGGAGCAATGGAAAAATCACAATTGTCCTTTTGATTTCGCCTTCACCTTCCCTCAAATGTTGGACAGGGTACTATCTCCAAGGGGGTGTTAGAGGATCTAATAAAGTTCTTACAACACTGGGAAGGAGATGGTTGGAGGAAAGAATGAAACACCCCATGAGGTGGCAATAAGCCTACAGATTATTGGAAAGACAAGACAGTGGAGGTGCCAAGGAGAGTGGAATGATATGAGGCTCAACCTAAGTGGTGCAAAAACATCTGGGACTCTAAAAGGCCTGGATGGCTTTTTGTAGTACCCTACCACATGAGAGGGATGATCCTACCTACATGCCCTACTTGCAGAGGATCAAAGTTGGCTTTAACCTGAGAGGTGCATGTTAGGTATGACTTCCCTATGATCTACAATGTGAATGCTGCGTCTCTTGAAGAATGTCTAATCTTCACTAAAAGGGACCTCTGTCCATCAATAGTAGGCTTCTTCAAAGAATTCTCCTTATGTCCAAATCCTACTTTCATTACCACCTGTAATTATCTTCATCTTTTATGAATACTACTAAAACAAAAGCGTACTACAAACAAATAATGGTTACTACCCCTGTTTTTTTATATTAATGGAGGAATAGATGTTAGAATATCAAGCTCCCATTATTCTCCTGTCAGTATGTATAACCGACATTAGCTGTGTCCAGCTGTATCACCAAGTGTGGGACATTAAATAAGTTGGTGGTCTTAGACCCAGTGTGAATGGTCCTACGGACCTTAGTACTATTGTATACACTTATGTTATGTGTGTGGTCAATTAGATAATGGAAGAAGTAGAGAGCACTCAACTCTTCACTCTTGTCTCTGTCTCTAATTGTTAACATGGTATCAGAGCACCCATGACTAGGCTCTGTGGAGTGCATGCGGGAAGAAGACCTGGAGGCTAACCTGCCAAGGTTGAAAAGAGAAGAGGGCTACTTGTCATTTCTCACCATTGCTCACACAGGGTATGCATTGTTTTCATTTGGTCTTGATCTTGCTCAAGAGTTGTTCCTGGCTTGGTTGGAGTCTTTCAAAGGCTCTATTGAACATATTGGAGAAGGCATTGAACATCATTGGTAAAGAAGCTTGCTGCTGTGAACTCCCTAGGCTGCCAGTGTGTTTGCGCCAAGTCAGAAGGCTGCCTCTGTTGGCTGAAAATCAAGCCATTGATCATCTACAAAGTGCTATAAAGCATGTCTGCACTCTTTGGAAGGTAGTTGAAGACTACAAGAAGCTATTGCTTGTGTTGGATCTCTGTTATGAGCTGGAATTGGAGTATACAGATCTATAAAACAGTCCTGAACTGTTGGGAAAGTGAAAGGACAGCTTGCATTTGATCATCTTTGAGCTACAGAAGCTCCTGGTCATGCCTAAAAGCATCAACAAGACTTTGACATTTGCTTGGAGGCCGTATGTACATGTTCTCATGTGTTGGAGCTGATCTGTTATGACTGAAATATTCTGATCTGGAAGCCATTGATAGGCTGAAAACTATCATTGAATGCAAACAGCAAGCATCATCTTCTACTGAAGCATGTAATGACACTGTTGATCTCTAACAACTATATGCTATTGGGAATATGTCTGGGAATGCTTGGAGCATTGAATCGGGCATTGAGCATGATTAAAAACTGAAATTTGAAGCTAAAATTGAATGCATTTACATTGTCTTAGCTGGGTACAAACTGTAAATGCAATGTATGCCACTAGTTTTTGAAGACAGCTTGTCTATGGGTGCCCATATGATCATGCAGTGACCTTGATATTTCAATGTGGATGTATGGCATGTTTTTGAGCTATTTTTTGGAGCTAAAAAGGCTTGATTTCACTGAGTATTTACTGATTGCAATCTGTGAACAAGTTTTTTGACAACCATACTTGCTGGTTATGCACTGTTTTGTACCCGTATTCTTATGTCTAGACTATCACATGTACCAGAGCATATATTCTAGAGGGTTTAGGACATGTATGACATGTATACACATTGATTTTGGCCTTGAAATTGCTGTTGGTTACTCACAATTTATAGTTTTCAGACTATATGTATTTACCCTGGCAGTGAGGTTGCAGGAGTTTAAGTTGAAGCAACTACATAGCATATGTATTGACTGTTATACTACGGGTTAGACCACTTGTTTGTGGACTATTTTGAGCTGTCATTGGGCTGAAATACCCTAGTTTTTTACTACAATTAATTGCAGAAAACTGTCATAAACAATTGAGGATTGAACTTGGTCAGTCATACTTGTTGGCTTGCAGGAAGTCAGGCAGTGACTAAATATTGACTGGTACAATATGGCTAATGCAGAGAGGACTGACAACATAACCCAGATAGTGGGGGAAAATCTTGACAGTAACAATTATGCCATATGGAAGTTCCGCATGGAGAACTTCTTAATAGGAAAAGTCTACTGGGAGTTGGTGACTGGAGCGGAAGCTGAACCTGAGCTCCCAGATCGACCTACGGCTGATCAGAGACGATTACACCGAGCTTGGACAGAAAGAGCTCGTAGAGTCTTACACTGGCTCTTTTTATGTATCTCAGATGCCATGGTAATGCAGATAATAAACTGCAGCTCTCCTAAGAATGCATGGGACATTTTGATCAAGTACTATGGCACAACCACAAGTGCCAGAAAGATACAGTTGAAGCAGAAGTTCAACAACATGGAGAGAAAGAGCAGATCTATACAGAATTATGTCACGGAGGTTAAGACCATTGCGGATCAATTGGCATCTGTTGGTTCACAGGTTGAAGATGAAGACATGGTTGCTGTGACTTTGAATGGCTTGGGGCCTAAGTATAAGTCTTTTGACACTTCTGTGTTTGTGAGGGCTGAAATGCCTAATTTTAATGAGTTGGTTGCGTTGCTTATCCATGAGGAGGTTAAACTTGACTTGGCTACAGGGTCAAGCAGTTCTAAAAACAAGGATGTAGTTTTCTATTCCAATCAGCACGGTCGTGGTAGCCGTGGTAGAGGCTATGGATCTGGCAGAGAAGGCCAGCAGAATGCACCTTATGGCAATAACAACCAGCAGGTATCAAACACAAGAGGTGGTGGAAAATTTAGAGGCAGGAGGAGATCTAGCCCTAGAGGTAGAGGCTCCTGGCAACAGCAGCTTCCATCTGACAATCCGAACAAGGATAAGGATTCTCATTACTGCGGAAAGTATGGGCATATTGCCAAGGACTGCTGGAAGAAGCAGGGCAATCAAAAAGGCAAACAACATGGACACTTTGCTACGTCTAGTCAGGCAGATGATACTTCAGGAGATAGATTGTTTGCCATGCAGTATGTAAAAGACAGAGTCGCTGAAAAATCCACTGATGATGCAGTTTGGTATATTGATTCGAGGGCATCGAACCACATGACTCCTCACAGTGATTGGTTCACTGATATGGTGGCTGAAAAGCATGGCTATGTCTGTACAGGTGATGATGCACAGCATAGCATTGAACATAAAGGCAAAGTGCCTCTTGTGGTTCATGATGGCAGAAAGAAAAATTTGCATGATGTATTGCATGTTCCATCGATTACGAAGAACTTATTGTCTGTCAGAGCAGAACTTGCAGGTTAGATTCAATAAGCATGGCTGCTTTATTGAAGAGTTTGGCAATGGATGCAAGTTGATAGCTTGCGGTCACAAGAATAGCAGAATGTTTACTCTTGATGCTACCTTGCCAGAGCTGAATTCGGCTATGTTTGCCCATGGTTCTGGCACTATCAAAGACTTGGAAATTTGGCACAAGAGAGTGGGGCATGTAAATTTGCAAAGGCTGTAAATTATGTAGAAAAAACAACTTGTTACAGGTTTACCCAAGTTCCAATATTCAGATATTGGTCATGTATGTCATGCTTGCCAGTTTGAAAAGCAGTTAAGGTTGCCGTTTGTCAGGCATGTAAGGCAGAGTACACGACCGTTGCAGTTAGTGCACTCTGATGTTGGGGGCCAGCCCATAATGCATCCATGGGAGGCTCAAAGTATTATGTGACATTCATTGATGATTACAGTTGCTATACTTGGGTTTACATTCTGAAGACAAAGGATGAGGTGTTTGCTATTTTTCAACAGTTTAAAAACTAGGTTGAAAAGGAATTTGATTGCTATATCTCTTGCTTGAGATCAGATAGCGGTGGGGAATATGTGTCAAATGAGTTTGACAACTTTCTGGCTGAAAATGGCATACGCAGGCAGCTTACCTGTAGCTATTGTTGAGATATCGAGCTCCACTCGTGATATGCCAGGGTGATCATTGTGCATTTATGTCATCGACTTGTCAGTTGTGCAGATGCGGTTGGTACACCGCCCATGAATAATAGCTAGATGACAGCTATCCTTATCTACTCTAGTTCGTGGCTCAGTTAGTATGCCACCTTAGTTAGTTGAGTTTGGTTTGAGACCCATATATAGGGTTCTTCTATTTCTATGTACTTGAGTTCTTTTGGCTTACACAACTAAGAAGAGAAAAACTGTTTTTCAGCCTCCACCTTTGTGTGTATTCCCCCATTGTGCAAGCAAGAAAGCTACAAGTGAGACTCCTTCCTTCTCTCCCACAATATTGACATGGTATCAGAGCCTTGTTCGTGGTAAGGAGCTCAAGAAAGCAAACCAAGTTCACGGTATTCTGGTAAGAGGACCAGTGTTGCTTTCATTTTTCTGTTTTGGGAGCAAGTCTCTGCAGGTAGCACAGCCGGAAAGTCCAAGAGTGCATTGTCTCAGATTGAGACGCCCTTCGCGGTGTGGCAAGAGGGCAGTATATGCTGCGGGCAAGGGCTTTAGCCCTTGGTTGCTCTGTTTTTTTTATTTGAGGCCATTTCAGGGCCTGTTTTGGAGACGGAAGTTTTCTGCACGCACTCAGGAAAAGACCCTGCTTTATGCTGTGCGACCACTGCTCTACAGGTCGGTGAAAAGTTACTGTAGAAATTGCATCGTATGCCTATGCGCAGAGACATTGGGAGTTACAGAATCATCCTTGTTGCTTGTTGATGCAAAATCGTCACTAGGAAGTGACTGTGTGGTCAAATACCACTTTCGTCAGTTTTGCAGATTTGCCCTTGTGAGGCTGAAGCTATGTTCTTTGCAGTGACAGAATTTTTTGCAGTGTTCTGTAATGGCGTCTGATTCTCTTTCACAGATTGTCACTGAAAAGCTTGACAAGAACAACTTCCAAGCATGGAAGTTCAGAATGACGAATTTCCTTATGGGAAAAGGATATTGGGAATTCGTTGCAGGAAATGAAGAAGAACCAGTTCTTCCTGATGTTCGCAATCAACAGCAAATGCAGGCATTTAAAGCATGGCATGAGAGAGCCAGGAAAGTTATGTACTGGTTGTCTATCAGCATTTCAAACTCTATGATTGTGCATATTCAAGATGCAAGTACACCAAAGGAGGCATGGGATACTTTGTCAAAAATGTATAGCACAAATATGCAAGCCAGGAAAATGCAGCTCAAGCAAGAGTTGCACAATGTGCAAAGAGAAAATATGAGCATCAATGACTACCACATGAAGGTGAAGAAGATTGCAAATACACTTGCTTCCATTGGGTCGCCAATGGAAGATGATGATTTAGTCTCTGTGACCTTGAATGGTCTAGGAAAGGATTATGCACAGTTCCAAACATCCATTTCCGTACGTGAAAGATTTCTTGATTTTGAGGAGTTGATTGCTCTTCTAATTTCTGAGGAGCAGAGAAATGGTGGTGCATCTTCTTCAGGAGGAACTTCAAAAGAAGCTCTCTTCTACTCAAATGCTAGAAGAGGTAGAGGCAGAGGTAGAGGAGGCCGTGGTAGAAATCAGAATATGCACCAAACTCAAGAAAACCAGTCCTATGGAGGAGGACGTGGTAACTCTAGAGGCAGGGGGAGCCAAAGAGGTCGTGGTGGATGGCAAAGAGGCCAAAATGCAAACAGTAATGTTGAATGCTACTACTGTGGTAAAATGGGTCATATGGCTAAAGACTGCTATAAAAAGTAGAATGACATCATGAATGGAAAATTGCAACAAGGGAATTATGCATCTTCTAGTAGACAAGGTGATGACAGAAATGAGCATTTGTTTATGGTGCAGCACATGAACAATTCTATGACAAGTGCAGAAGAAAGCAACGATGTATGGTATGTTGACTCACGTGCATCAAACCACATGACAGGTCATGCAGAATGGATGGAGGATGCAAGGAAAATGGAAAAACCAGGATTTGTGGAGACTGGTGATGATAATGCACATCCTATTGTGCAGATTGGAAAATTTCCTTTGTCTATGCAGGATGGGAAAAAGAAATACATGTCCGATGTATTTCATGTCCTGAATATCACCAAGAATCTAGTTTATGTTGGTCAAATGGTTGAGCAGGGCTTGCAGGTCAGATTTAATCCTCATGGATGCTTTGTTGAGGATATGAAAAATAAAGGTCGCTTGATAGCAAAAGGAAAGAAGAAGGGCAGAATGTTTACGTTGGATGCAGACATGCTTGAATTGAGTGCAGCAATGTTTGCACATGGGACCGGTGTAGTTGCAGATATTGATATCAGGCATAAACGCATTGGTCATGTTAATGTACAGTGACTTAAATCAATGCAGGCCCAAAATATTGTTGCAGGATTGCCTAGATTCAAGGTTGCAGAAATGCATAAGGTATGTGAAGCCTATCAATTTGGAAAACAGGCAAGGAAACCATTTCCTCGACATGTTCAAGAGAGTAAGAAGCCATTGGAATTAATTCACTCTGATGTGTGGACTACTAAAGCTGCATCTCTTGGAGGCTGTCATTATTTTGTCACTTTTATTGATGACTATAGCAGAAAAGTTTGGGTGTATTTTATGAAAAAGAAAAGTGAAGTTTTTGGGCATTTCAAAACTCTTAAAGCTATGGTTGAAAAAGAAACAGGCCTGCAAATAAAATGCATAAGGTTAGATGGAGGGGGAGAGTACCTCTCAAATGAGTTTGCAAGGTTCCTGCAGGAGCATGGCATAAAGCAGCAATATTCATGTAGTCATACCCCACAACCAAATGGAATTGCAGAAAGGAAAAACAGGCATATTGGAGAGGTATCTCGTGCCATGCTCAATGAAAAAGACTTGCCATATTTTTACTGGGCTGAAGCAGTTGCTACAGCAGTCTACATAATGAACAGGACTCCCATTGCAGCAATACATGGGATGACTCCAAAGGAGAGGTATACTGGTAGGAAACCAGATATTTCTCATTTGAAAATTTTTTGTTGCATTACCTATGTTCATGTGCCAGATGAGTTGAGATCCAAGTTGGATCCAAAAGCTGAGAAGTGCATCTTTATTGGTTACTCTCTGCAGAGCAAAAAGGGTATAGATGCTATAACCCTTCTACTCGTAAGTTTACAGTGAGCAAAGATGTTGTTTTTTATGAGATGAGTAGCTGGTATAAACTAGTAAATGTGATTGATAATGTAGATGCACAAAATGGTAATGCTGCATAGAATTCAGAGCAGCAGTCTCACAAGATATTAGTGGACCTGGAGCATCCTCTAGCAGTGGTTCACATTCTTCACCATGGACAGGCAGATTGAGATCAGGAGAATCTTCTCAAAGCAATGCAGATAGTGGTATGCAAGTATCACGAAAAGGAAAAGAGAAGGTAGATCAGCCCATGTTTGATGTGAATGCAGGTCACTCTTATGTGGATGGTGAATCCAGTGGCTCAGAACAGAGCATTGATGATGAGTTGGGTATTCCTTCTATTGTTACACCTGGAGTAAGGAAGACCAGGGATGTTTTGAGAGCACTTGGGAGTGAACCTACTTTGCGGAGGTCCACCAGAGCTAAGTATCCTATAGATAGGCTGAAATATGATGGATTTACAGCCATTCACTATGCCTATATGGTCAAAGTGATACAGGAACAAGAACCCACTTCTTTTGAGCAAGCCATGGGAAAAGAAAAATGGGAGAAAGCCATGGATGAAGAATGGATGCCTTGGAAGCAAATGCTACATGGGAATTGGTACCTTTGCCTAAAGATAAGAATGCAATTGGTTGTAAGTGGGTTTATAAGCTGAAGCACAATGCAGATGGTTCTGTGAACAGATACAAGGCAAGATTAGTAGTCAAGGGGTATGCACAAACATATGGCATTGATTATGAAGAAACATTGAGTCCGGTTGCAAGGATGGCAACTGTAAGAGCAATCATTGCTATGGCTGCATCAAAGGAATGGTCTTTACATCAGATGGATGTAAAGAATGCCTTCTTACATGGTGATTTGCAAGAAGAGGTCTATATGGAGCAGCCACCAGGTTATGTGCATGCTGTTCATCCTGAGTTTGTTTGCAGGTTGAAAAAAGCCTTGTATGGCTTGAAGCAAGCACCTAGAGCATGGTCTGACAAGATAGGACAGTATCTTGTCACTATTGGCTTTCAGATTTCCAAGGCAGATTTCTCACTTTATGTGAGAAAAATAGAGAAATGTATTATGTTGCTTGTCATTTATGTTGATGATTTGATTATCACAGGTGATAGTGGTGAAGATATCCTTCATGTGAAAATGCTATTAAAGCAGAAGTTTGAGATGAAGGATTTGGGAGAGCTGCGTTATTTCTTAGGCATTGAGGTAATTAGATCACCAATTGGGATACAGATCTTGCAGAGGCAATATGGATTGGACATGCTGTCCAAATATGGGATGACAGGGTGTAAGCCTATTTCAGTTCCTTTGGAGTAGAATGTGAAGTTGAGTGCAGATACAGGTGAGCTTTTGGAAGACCCTACTATGTACAGACGCATAATAGGAAGTTTGATTTATATGACTATTACCAGGCCATATTTGAGCTATGTTATTGGATTGGTAAGTCAGTTTATGCAAGCTCCAAGGAAACCGCATTTGGATGCGGCTAGACGCATACTCAGGTATGTGAAGTCCACATTGCAGTATGGACTATTTTATGAGACTGGGATTCAGATACAGTTGCATGAATACACTGATGCTGATTGGGCTGGTAGTATTTCTGATAGACGATCTACCAGTGGATATGTGTTCTCTTTTGGGAGTGCTGCAGTCACTTGGAGCAGCAAGAAACAGCCTACAGTTGCCTTGTCGAGCACAGAGGTTGAGTACAGGGGCGCAGAAATGGCTGCATGTGAGGTAGCTTGGTTCCATAAGCTACTTTATGATATGCATCAGCCTACAGTGCGGGAGAGGGTTTTACTAGGTCTTATTGATCTAGTTTATGTCAGCACGGAGGATCAGGTAGCTGACATATTCACGAAGGCATTGGGCGGCGCAAAGAAGCTACGCAAGTTTAGAGACCTACTTGGTGTGCAGGAATTGCGATTGAGCTCGAGGGGGAGTGTTGAGATATTGAGCTCCACTCGTGATATGCCAGGTGACCATTGTGCATTTATGTCACCGACTTGTCAGTTGCAGATGCGGTTGGTACACCGCCCATGAATAATAGCTAGATGATAGCTATCCTTATCTACTCTAGTTCGTGGCTCAGTTAGTATGCCACCTTAGTTAGTTGAGTTTGGTTTGAGACCCATATATAGGGTTCTTCTATTTCTATGTACTTGAGTTCTTTTGGCTTACACAACTAAGAAGAGAAAAACTATTTTTCAGCCTCCACCTTTGTGTGTATTCCCCCATTGTGCAAGCAAGAAAGCTACAAGTGAGACTCCTTCCTTCTCTCCCACAATCTTGACAGCTACACTCCTCAGCAGAATGGGGTAGCTGAAATGTCAAGAATCGCATGGTGGGGGGACTTGCTCAAGATGTTGCGCCGAACACACACAGAATGCACAAGGAGAAGCTCACTCAAGAGACAAGAAGAGAGATGGAGGCCAAAACGTATTCTTGCTAGTTTCTTCTTCTTCTTCCACACACTTTACAATATACACAAAGTATAGATAAGATACAAGATAAAGGAAAGTGACCTACTAAGTCAAACAATGCATAACTGACTACACTAGTCGACTGGCGCTATAACTATGCCAACTATAAATAGGTGTAACAACTTGAATATAATAAGTAATGAGTCAGTGTCCATGTTAGAGTCATAATGACCACCGACGTGCTAAGTATAGACGTGTGGACCCATCTAACCAGGCGGTCCATCATCAATGTCCGCATGTGTTGAGCTTGTCATCTCAACACTCCCCATCAAGCTCAACTGCATCTCTGCAACTCCAAGTAAGCTTCGAAGCTTTTGAAGCTTCTCTATACCCAATGCCTTCGTGAAGATGTCAGCTATCTGATCCTGTGTGCTGACATACACCAAGTCAATCTCACCTGCTAGTACCTTCTCTCTCTTAAAGTGGTAGTGTGCCTCAATATGTTTTGTCCTGGCATGGAACACAGGGTTCCTAGCCAACTGTATACTTCTCATGTTGTCACAATAAATGACAACTGGACCTTCCACCTGCACATCTAAATCAGCCAATAACTTTTGTAGCCATACTACCTCATATGCTGCTACAGCAACACCTCTATACTCAGCCTCTGTACTCGACAAAGCAACTGTAGGTTGCTTTTTACTGCTCCAAGTAACTGTTGCACTACCAAGAGAGAACATGTATCCGCTGGTAGATCTTCTATCAGACATACTACCAGCCCAATCTGCATCTGTGTATCCAAACACCTGTACATCTATACCTGCCTCATAGAAAAGTCCATAATGTAATGTGGACTTCACATATCTCAATATGTGTCTGACTGCATCCAAATGTGGCTTTCTAGGTACTTGCATAAACTGACTCACAAGACCAACGGCGTAGCTCAAGTCTGACCTTGTAATGGTCATGTAGATCAAACTCCCCACTATCCTCCTGAACATAGTAGGGTCTTCTATCTCATCCCCAACATCAGCACTCAACTTTACATTCTGCTCCAATGGGACTGAAAGTGGTTTGCATGCTGTCATACCATACTTGGACAACATATCCAAGCCATATTGTCTTTGGGACAGCCATATACCATCATCACATCTGATCATCTCAATGCCAAGGAAGTACCTTAGCTCACCTAAATCCTTCATCACAAACTTATTCTTCAAAAAGTCCTTGACTTCAGCAATCCCACTATCACTATCACCTGTAATAATCAAGTCATCCACATAGATGACTATGATGACCAAACCTGCATCTCCCTTTCCCACATAAAGTGAGTGATCAACATTAGAAACATAAAAGCCAATATTGACAAGATACTCTCTGATCTTGTCAGACCATGCTCTAGGTGCTTGCTTGAGCCCATAGAGCACCTTCTTCAACCTGGACACATATGTGGGATGCTCTAAATCTTCATAACATGTTGGTTGATCCATATACACTTCTTCCTGCAAATTACCATACAAGAAGGCATTCTTCACATCCATTTGTTGCAACCTCCAACCTTTGGCTGCTGCCAAAGAAATCACACATCTGACAGTTGCCATCCTAGCTACTGGACTGAAGGTTTCTTCATAATCTATGACATATGTCTGGGCATAGCCTTTTGCAACCAGCCTAGCTTTGTACCTACTAATAGAACCATCTGCATTGTGCTTAATCTTATAAACGCACTTACATCCAATAGCTTTCTTGCCCTTCGGCAATGATACTAGATCCCAAGTCTTATTGGCCTCTAATGCAGCCATCTCCTCATCCATTGTTGCATCCCAATGAGTATGACCAATAGCATCCTCAAAACAAGTGGGCTCAACATCCTCAACTAGTTTCACCATATAAGCATAATGGTGAGCTGCATAACTTCAAAACCAAATCTTGTAACAGGGTATTTGACCCTGCTAGATCTACATACCACCGGATCACTCAATGGAGCCTTTACATTATTATGAGCTCTCTGTACACCTGGTGTCCTGACAAAAGGAATACCAAGCTCATCATCTAAGCTCTCTAAGCAACTGGAGTCTCCATCAAGAACTGCATCAATGCCATTTGACACTTTATTCTTTCCTTTGTCTTTACCTGTAGTGCTACTAGATGCACCTGAAGATGTAGAGCTACTCCTTAGTCTCCCAAACCATGGACTACCAGATGATGTCTCTGGTCCACTAAGAGTCTATGATTCTTGCTTTTCAGCCTGCACATGAGTGTCATGATCATCATCATCATCAAATGCATCACCACTAGATGCATACCAACTGCTCATTTCATCAAAGATGACATCCCTGCTCACTCTTAACTTACATGTGACAGGGTTATAACAGCGATACCCTTTCTGCTCTAAAGAGTATCCAATAAAGACACATTTTTCTACCTTTGGATCAAGCTTCTTCCGTAGCTCATCTGGCACATGAACATATGCAACACAGCCAAATACCTTCAAGTCCGATACATCAGGCTTCTTGCCAATAAACCATTCTTCAGGAGTCATCCCATGAACTGCAGCTATTGGAGTTCTGTTCATAATATAAACAACAATATGAACAGCCTCAGACCAAAAATGCTTAGGCATATTCTTTTCAGCCATCAATACGCGTGCAACTTCTGCAATATGCCTATATTTCCTTTTTGCAACACCATTTTGTTATGGGGTATACCTACATGTGAACTGTCTCTTTATCCCATGAGACCTTAGAAAATCACTGAACTCATTCGAGAGGTACTCTTCCCCTCCATCTGACCTCAAGCACTTTACTTTCAAGCCTATTTCTCTTTCAATTGCAGCCTTGAAAGTTCTAAAGTGCTCAAACTATTCACTCTTTTTCTTCATAAAATATACCCACTGCTTTCTAGAACAATCATCAATGAATGTGGCAAAGTATGAACTGCCTCCAAGAGATACATTTTGTGTAGGCCCCCAAATATCCGTATGCACAACATCAAGGATATTTCTGCTTACATCTCTGTCATGTGAAAAGGGTTGTCTTGCCTGCTTACCAAATTGACATGCTTCGCATACCTTATGAAATTCTACAACTCTAAATGTAGGCAAACCTGTAACCAACCCTTTGGACTGCATTAATTTTAGCCTTTGCACATTTGTATGTCCAATGCGTTTGTGCCAAATTTCAATATCTGCAACAACACCTTTTCCTTTAGCATACATAGCAGCATTCATAGTAGGAATTCAAGCATATCCAGAGTAAACATACGTTCAACTCTACTTCCCTTTGCTACCAACCTGCACTTGTCATTGAAGTCTTCTACAAAGCAGCCCTTTGCATTAAATCTGACTTGTAGCCCTTGCTCTACCATTTGACTGACTGGCACCAAGTTCTTTGTAATAGATGGCACATGTAATACATCTGAAAGACTCTTTGTCTTACAATCATGCAAGGACAAGGAAACTTTTCCAATGTGTGAAATTGGGTGGCATGAATCATCACCCATCTGCACATAACCTGTATTTTGCAAATCCTACATCTCTCCAAATCATTCTGCATGGCTGGATTGGATGCACCTGAATCAACATACCAAACATCATCATGTATTTTATTTCTTGTAATAGCATTTAGCATATGCTGCATAACAAGCAGACGTTCATTTTTGTCTTCATTCTGTCGTGAAGACGATGCATAGTTTCCTTGCTGCAACTTACCACTGCGAATATCATCTTTCTTAGCATAACATTGGGCTGCAATATGACATGTTTTGCCATAGTAGTGACACACAATACCAGAGTTGTTAGAACCTCTGTTCTGGCATCCACCTCTTCCTCTAAAGCTCCCCCTGCCTCTAAAGTTACCACGACCTCCTGAAACCTGCATATCGCCAAATTGCTGATTCAATTTGTTTTGCTGGTTGTCACTACCACGTCCTGTACCACGGCCTCATGAAGAGAAGCTGCCACGTCCCCTTCCTAAACTGGAGTAGAAAGCTTGGACCTGTTCACCACTTCTTTCAGATGTCTCACTCTGCATGTTGATCTCTTCAGTGATCATAAGGGAGACCAACTCATCGAAATCTGGAAATGGCTTTCTGATATATACGGAAGTTACAAAAGACTTCCAAGCCTTTTCATTGTTAAGTCCACCCAAGGTAGACGACACCAAATCATCATCATCGGGCATTGCATCAATCGCTGCCAAGGCATCTGCAATGCTCCTTACCTTTAGTGCATACTCATTGATAGACATCTTCCCTTTCTTCAATGTATTCAACTCTTGCTTGAGTTGAATCTTTCGTGCCTTTGTATTTATGGAAAACATACTTTCAAGTATGGTCCAAGCTGCATATGAATTCTTTGCATTTCTAATATGTCCCAGCATATTATTGTCAATTACTGTAGACAGCCAATACATGACATTTTTGTCTTTTGCATTCCATTCCTTTCGTGCCTTTGTCTCTTCTACAGTTGGAGGATCACTCACCTCCGGCTCCTTTCTTCACCTGAAACAAACTCGTAGAGGCCTTTTCCAATAAGGAAATTCGTGACATGGAACTTCCATGAAGGGTAGTTGTTCTTGTCGAGCTTCTCAATGATGGGGTTTCCACTGTTCTTTGCCATTATCACAAAACTAATACCAAACAGCAAGCAAATCTTCTGCAACCCTCAACCTGTAGTGCACAGCAATGCACCAGACAGCCTTTTTCACTGTCTACTCAACAATACATGCAATTTGCAACCAGTTTGTAGATAAACCTTGTGTTCATTTGCTGGTAAACACCTTTGAACTTACAGATCTGAAATCTGTAACCTGTGCACCTATATATGGCAGACACAACTAAAATTGCAAGGTATCTCAAACTGTTGTCCACAACCTTACAGCTCTAAAACAGGGCCTGAAACGGCCTCGGATGCCCAAAATAACTACGAAAAAACCCTAAAGGGCTCATATAATTAGAATACATAGCGCTCTTCGTGCACACTAAATCTCACTGCAATCTTAGATTTTTGCTCTACCCTGCTTCTGATGCCTCCATAGAGGCACTATCCAAGAGAGAGAGTGGAAGGATGTGAGAGCTTCTTACCCGTGGCTTGCTTGCTCGAACTTTGCTTCTTCTCCTTCACTTTAGCCTTCGAAATCAGCCTCTCTCAGTGGCGCAGCTCTGATACCATGTCAAGAATCGCATGGTGGGGGGACTTGCTCAAGATGCTATGCCAAACACACACAGAATGCACAAGGAGAAGCTCACTCAAGAGACAAGAAGAGAGATGGAGGCCAAAACGTTTTCTTACTAGTTTCTTCTTCTTCTTCCACACACTTTACAATATACACAAAGTATACATAAGATACAACATAAAGGAAAGTGGCCTATTAAGTCAAACAATGCATAACCGACTATACTAGTCGACTGGCGCTATAACTATGCCAGCTGTAAATAGGTGTAACAACTTGAATATAATAAGTAATGAGTCAATGGCCATGTGAGAGTCATAATGACCACCGACGTGCTAAGTGTAGATGTGTGGACCCATCTAACCAGGCGGTCCATCATCAATGTCCGCATGTGTTGAGCTTGTCATCTCAACATGAAAGGAAGAACAGGGTCTTGATGGAAGCTGGTCGTGCCATGATGAATGAGAAGAAGATGCTGCTCTTTTATTGGGCTGAGGTTGTTATGGCAGCCATGTATATCTTGAATCGGACTCCCACTGCAAGTATTCATGAGATGACACTGTTTGAGAAGCTGTATGGCTATAAGCCGGATTGGAGCCCCGAGAGGAACACCAAGGAAAAGGGAATTCTCTTGCAAGAAAATCTATCTTGTAACATCAACAAGCTTGTTTATCATGTTTCATATTGTCACAATGAAGAAAAGAACACCAGGCACAACAAATCTTCATGCAGCATTATGTAGATCTCCCACGGTTTTTAATAGAATCAACCATATTCTTCAACATCCTCATAAAATCCATCAATAGACCAAAGAAAACAAAGAAATACACCATCTTTGAATGGAAATACATCACATAGTATTCATCTTCAATATCTTCATAGTCTTCTCTCTCAATCTCTCATATACAATCACTCTGTTTGAGTAGAATTGGCTATCTCTGACTCTCTCTCACACACTCCATCAATAATACATCATATCCTCACTACAATCTCTCAAAATTACTCTCAATAATCACTCTTAGGTCGTGGATACCCCTCCCAAGAGGTATGTCTAATATGAAAGGTCACCAGAGCCACTACAGTGTCTCTTCACAGCTCACTACTGTCACTTCACTCTAGTCTTCTCTTGAGTCTTCAGCAGCTACTTCTTCCACTTCTTTCAGCTCTTTTGCACTTGTATTCACCTCTTTCCAAGGCTAGAAAACTTTCCTCAAAATCACACATACATTCCACAGAACACTTACAGAACAGTCTACAGAACAGTACCAGAACAGAGACAATACAGAAGCAGAACAGAAACAGAACAGAAACAGAAGCTCTACAGAAGACCTACAGAAGGTTACAGAAGGTCATCAAAACCACATAACTCACTCTCAAACCATTTCAAACTCTCACAAAGCATTCAATAAGCTTTCACAATATCTCATTCTTCATCAATCAATACTCCATCCCTCCTTACAGAAGACAATCAGAACAAAACAGACCAAAACAGAACAAAACAGATTGTATACAGAACCTATCAGAACATCACAAAACCATCAACAAACATCATGATCTTCCAAAACACAATCAATACCATCCAAAACCCTCTCAAACCACTTCCAAATCAATCAATCATCCCTTAAAATCAACCATTCAGCTCTCAAAAACAACAAAAATCAGCCAAAAAACAAGTCATTTCAACACTCAACATATCCCCACACTTAATAAGGAAGCGTCCTCGCGACCCAGGAAAAAGGGAATACAAGTTCATTGACAAGCTTCACTTTGATCTTCAATATCTTTTCACAAAGAATCCATCCACCACAACCCCATCTTATAACCTGTTTCTGATATAAAAATACAAAGAAAGGAAAACTCTTTTGAAATTAACACCTCTTATTAAACTAAAAATCACCACAAATTTGTAAAGGATATAAGAGTTTGCTTCTTCTTCATCAGCATCATCTGCTTCAACTCTCCAACCACGACCCCATCTCTACAAATCTCCAAAACATAGCTCGTACACAAAATCCAATAGGAAACCACCACGTTCGTTTGACATAAATAAACTCACAACACAAACACTAATACACAACACAACCATCTGAATGACTTCTTCAAAAAGAAGAGTTTGGCATTAAATAGCTTGCACCATACATTGGAAAGGTATCAATGAAGATGATCCCTCTTAAAAGATTGATGTTGTCTGAATCGATCCATAGATAAGGATTCATCTACAAAGTTTTTAGGAGGATTTTGAAAAAATTGGAGACAGCACATCCTTTCCAACAGGACCAAGTATCTGCTAGGCAAACAGAGGGCATGAAAATACAGTATCTCCAACTGTTGGGAATCAATGCTAACATTGACATTCATGCACAACTTTGGGATAGGCTTTGAATCAGTATGAGAGTGCCTATGCATATACGCCAGGTACCAAGCAAAGTGAGCAGTTAATCTCACTGAGAGATCTGCAGACTGTGAATATTGTTGGGCAAAATGAACATAGTTTTGATAAGCTTGACTTGAAACTGTCCATTCCCCTGGAATTACTGGCCAATTAATCTGCGGTCTTGTAAGGCAATCATCCGAACTCCATCCCCTTCTTCTGGAAATCTGATTATCAAAACCGGCACAGTCACTAACCAACTGAGGTGGTTGAGATATGGAAGTGTTAGGAGAGGGTAATGGAATAAGGGAAAGTGGATGTAGGGAAGGATAGGAAAAATCATAAAAGGAAGAAAAGGTTAAAGAAGGAGTGGCAGAAATTTGTAAGGAATCGCTAAGGAAAGGTGTTAATTGATAAATAGGAAATGTGGAGGGTACATTTATGAGGGGTGAAGGACAGGGTGGAGAAGGGGAAAATACCCTATCCTCAATAAAGGAACAGTAAGTGAAAATAGGAATTTGAGGGAAATTGGAAGGTTGGAAAAGAAGTGGTAAAATTACTGTGGAATTTGTTTGACAAAGGGAAAAATATATAGCATAACGGTGAGCCAATTGTTGATAATAAAGGAGAGTAGGAACAGAAGGTCCCAAAAGAGATCGTCTCTGATAGGCATCAAAGAAAGTAGCATCAAATGGATTATGTTTGGAAAGATAGGTTAAGAGATCCACCCTCAGTTGATTAGTACTATGTACAAAGGTAGGAGCTGTGTTTTGTCTTTGATTGAGGACCACTGAATCAATCATAGAATGCCACGAACTATCCTGACAATCAGCTACTTTGGAGGAATAACTCTGAAACATATCAGCTATGCGCAACTCCAAATGATTGACATATAGAACAGCCTGTAAGACCACATCCCCCACATACCATGCCATATCTACCTCATCTGGAATTAACAAATCTCCTCGGAGATACATGTATGACATCAGCATGGTGTCTGGCGTGACAGAATCTTCAAAGAGCATTCTGACTACCTCTGTCAACAACTCAGCAGACCAAGCCCCACTCCAGCCATCCTCTGGAAAAGGTAAATCCATCGTGGAAAGCTTCATATAGAAGACCAGCTTCTGCAAGTGGTAGTGGACAAAGAAAGAATGGTCAGGTAAGACATATTCCTGAAACTGTTCAAAGGTAGACCATAACAAGTCCATTCTGGACTGCAATCTTTCCACTTTGTCTTGGAATAGAGGGCACAAAGTAGCCTGTCTCTGTAGGGCAGCCAAATCCTGCTGTGAAAGAGAAGGAATTAATGGAACAGGAGGGCTTGGAGGAACAGAGCGGGACTTTGCAAGCTGATCTTGCAACTGCTGGATTTGGGAGGCTTGGTTGGCCACTGTGTCATTAGCCATTTGTAAAGCTGAAAGCTTGTCATCTAAAAGAACTTGGAATTCTTTCGCTTCACTGGACATCCTCTCCTTCTCTGCTGAAAGGCTAGTAACCTGTGACTGAGCCTCGAATAACTGGGTCTTCAATGAAGAAATCTCATTGCTTTGAGTGGCAACCAGTTGGGTTTGCTGTTCCATTTGCTTAAATAGATCTGCTAGGGTATCCTTAGCATATGCTAACTCAGATGTTGCCTTATGCAACTGGTCTTTGGACTGCATGAGCTCCTCATAGAAAGACGCGTACAGTTGTTGAACACAGGCTGTCACTGACAACTCAATGGAACTTTGAATATCCTTGCAGAGGAAAGGAATGGCATCTCCTGAAACGAAACTGTTCAGGGAAGGAACTGAGATCTCCAAGGATCCTTCTCGATGTGCTCTGAATAGGTTATTGCAAGTGAGAAACCCAGGGAGGTCACTGCCAGAAGTAGCAGGGATAGGCACTGAGGGAAGTACAGCAGGGGCTTTGTCCGCTACCCTCTTCAAGCGTTTACGCTGTATGACCAGGGGAGGCGGAGAATCATCATCCTCAATGTCAATAGGTGCTGACTCTTCGGAAGGTGGAGGAGGAGGTACTGGATCTGATGGAGGAGGTGGAGGCACAATCTTCTGTAAACCTGAATAGGTCAAGAAGGCAGACAAATATGATCCGTAGGTAACATTGGTAACATTACCCCTCGTGACTTTAACAAAATGCTGATCCATCTTAGTAAGGAGGTATGTGCTCCAATCAATGGCAACTCCTTTCAGCACCATCCTGGAAGCTGTGAAAAGCTCTTTGGACAAATAGTGGGATGGCGTTTTGGCAGGCATGAACCTGTCCTGAAGGAACTGACACATCGTCTTCCAGACGGGATCAGTGATCATAGAAAACGAAACTCCTGAAGAGTTTATCACTTTCTTAACATCAAGGACTTCCCTTGTCTGCTTCTGCAACAGTTTGAGAATCTCTTCATTAGAGAAGAGCTGACGAGTGGTCACAAAAGGTTCTCCTTTGAAGGGTAAGGACAGAGCCTTCCCTAAGCCTCGAGACGTCAATGTCATAGACATGCCTTGGACTACTCCTGTCTTCTTGCTGTAAGAGGCCAGGAACTCATCACATACGGACGGATCCTCTGGAAGTAATGGAAAAGGAGTGGCCACAAAAGCAGCAAGTCCTGCCTTCGTGAGGGGCTCAAAAGTAAGTAGGGACGAGTAATCCCTACTAACTAATGGGACGTACTGGATAGGGGGAGGAGCATGAGAAGGCGCCATTCAGATGGTTACACACACACCACAAACACAGACAATCAAAGAGAATGCCTGCAAACCAACAGACAAAAAACCAAGGATAAGAGAATTACCAAATAAACGTGACTCGACCTACTAACCCCAGGCAAACCACATCCTAGAAAAAATTTTGACATGACCTTGAGACAAATGCGACCGAAAGCTTCATGCGATGCATCAGACAAACACCCGGAACCCCGTATCAGGCAATAAAAGAAAAAACTACATACCGTACCCGTAACCGTAACTAAAACAGGAAACCAAAACCATATCATATCCGACACATATCAATACGACATCTGTGATAGAACCAAGACTGGACCATCGAAAACATCACTAAGAACTGTGTATACCCATCCCACGAAACGCTTCATTAAAAAGGGGAATTCAGTGTAGTGAGGGGGGATTTAATTTAATGAAGGGTTGATTTTAATCAATTATTAAAAATGGGTGAAGTTTTATTAGGTGATAAACCTTAATAAGAAAACGGCGGTTCCTTATTATAAATTTAATTACCAATTATTAGGTTAAATCGGTGCTTTTATTCGATTCCCGGACTTCGATTCCCGACTGGGTCTCTAAATGCAATTCATTGATTATAATTAAGGTGATGTGGAGCGCTTTTTTGCCAGCGCGTGCTCATGTGACGGCTGGTTGATTTTAATTTAAAATTTTAGAGTGCCTCTTTAGCGCACGTAGCGCGTGCTAAGTGAACGGCTGGTTTATTTTAATTTTAAAAAAAATGTGTGTTTAGCGCGAATGCGCGTGCCATGGTGGGTGAATTAAAAGGTTTATTTTAACAATTAATTGTGATTAAGGGGGAAAATAAATAAATAAATAAATAACAGAAAATAAATACCTGGAAGGGTGTGTATGGAATGCAGGAATGCGCACGGAAGAGTCCCAGTAAAGGAAAAGCAAAAAGCACTGATGAAACAACAAACAACACCTTAGCAGATGTGTTAATTTGATTGATGTTGGGTTTTTATTTTTATTTATTTTATTTTATTTTTAGGTGTGATTTTTTATGGTGGAATAAATGGAAAATGAGCAAGGGAGGTGAGGGAAATTTTTTAGAATTTTTTTAGAATTTTTTACAATTTTTTACAAGTTTTTAAATGATTTTTTATATTTTTTGGTAATTTATGGGTAATTTTAGGAAAGATGGATTTTTCTAAAATTATAGGAAAGGCAATTCCTAGCAGACAATGGTCCAAAAATTGGCAAAAGACAGAAGGAATTTTTAGAAATTTTTTGAAATTTTTTAATGGAAAAATTAATGTTGTGATTAATTAAGTCACAGTAATCACATTAATCACATTAATCACATTAGTCACAAGTCACTTTAGTTAGGTAAGTTAAGCTAATCAGGTAAGTCTACCTAGGTTAGTCTGGTAAGTCACCCTAGGTTAGTTAAGTTAGGTCTACCTAAGTTAGTTAAGTCTAACTAAGTTAGTCAAGTTAAGTCTAACTAAGTTAGTCAGGGTGTAACTAAGTTAGTCAAGTTCTAACTAAGTTAGTTAAGGTAAGTTTTAACTTAGGTTAGTTAAGTGTTAATTAGGTTAGTTAGTTGTTAATTAGGTTAGTTAGGTGTTAATTAGGTTAGTTAGGTGTTAATTAGGTTAGTTAGTAACCTGAGGAGGAGGTGGGGTAGGAGGTGGTGGAGGTGGGGGGAGGCGAGGGAAGGTGGAGGGCGGCGGCGACTGACGATCCGGTGGCGGCGCTGACGGAGTCGGCGGCGCTGGCGCGGGACGGCGGCGGCTGACGCAGCGGATCGGCGGCGGGCACCAGGGCGAACAGGGCGGCCTGCGGACGACGGCTGCTGACGAGGGTGAGGGCAACGCGGGAGGCGGAGGGCGGTCGACGACTTGGGGGCGGCCTAGTCAACGTGGCGCTGCAGGGGACGGGGTATTGGCAACTGTTGGCGAGGAAGAGCCACAGGGGCGGACGACGGCAGGCTGTCGGCGGACGAAGAAGGGGGTAGAGAAACGCCGGCCACGAGGTGTCATAGGCGCAGGTTGTCAGAGGGCGGCAGGGCGTAGGGCAGGGCACGGGCACCACGGCTGGAGGGTGTCGACGGCAACCAGCAGGGCAGACAGGAGAGGAGGAAGAGGAGGAGAAGGAAAAGGAGAGGAGGATGAGAGGGAGAAGGAGGGGAAGAGGAGGGCAGCGGGAGGAAGGAGAGAAGGAGGGGAGGAAGAAGTGGAGGGAGGAGAGAGAGGAGGGAGATGGAGGAAAGAGAGAAGGAAGAGATCGCGGCAGGTGGTCGCAGAGGGGAGGGAGAAGTGGAGGGAGGAGAGAGAAGGAGAGAAGGTGGAGATGGAGGGAGAAGAGGGAGGTGGTCGTGCACGCACAGAGAGAGAGAGAGAGAGAGAGAAAGAAGAAAGAAAGAGAAAGAGAGAGAAGAGAGAGAGAAAAGAGACGGTTGGGATTCGGGGGGGGGGGAAGGATGTCCGTTGGGGGCATGGGGGGGGTAATTTTTGTTTTTTTTTTTTGTTTTTTTTTTTGTTTTTGTTTTTGTTTTTTTTTTAAATTGAGGGAATTAAGGAATTTTTTTTTTTTAAAGAAAAGAGGGAAAGGGGAGACGCCCTTGTCCCGCGCGCATGCGCGGGGCGGGGGTAAAAAAAAATTTGCGGTGACGGAAGGGAAAGGGCACGCGGATACAGGGACGGAGCACGCGGACATGACCGGGGCGCGTGGAGACGCGTAAAATCGAAAACGGCCGCGTTCACGCACAAAACGGGCGCGCGAATACACGTAAAAATAAAGAAAAATTAATAACTCCCAATCCGGATGTCAAAACGAAATACCGTAAAAACGAAAAGTGGGCAGGACGACAGGGGGAAAACAAGGAAAATACGGGACGGGGGTTCCGGGAGGGGTAAAGGGCGTTCACGTGCAAAAAAACACAAAAAACGAACCAAAAACGCAATTGAAAAATTAATATCGAAAGTTCTGTGCATCGGAATGAGGTGCAGGAAAAAGGAAAACTGTGCAGAAAGTTGTGCCCGACAATGCTATCACGTCAAAACATAATTCCGACTGAGATAAGACGCGTTCACATGGGAAAAACCCAAAAAATAAACCCAAAAATGGGATCGGAAATTAAAATCGGACGAACCGTTTACCGGAATGACATGCAGTAAGAAGGAAAAATGTCCGCAGGAAGGAGTGGCACAGGGTTATCATGTTGAAACACAGTTCCAGCGGAAATAGGAGGGGTTCACATGTGAAAAACTCCAAAAAGACGCCCAAAAACTCAGTTAAAAATTAATAAGTAAAAATCCAGAAGTCGAAAAAGGGTGGAGGAAAAAGGAAAAAGGGAGGGGAAGGCACAGGGGACACAGCTATCAAATCAAATTGGAATTCCGATACAAATAGGGCAGGTTCACATGGAAAAATGTCAAAAATACACACGAAAAAGTCTTAAAAACCCGGAAAATTAATAACGGACAAAACATTTATCGAAATGATGCGGTATAAAAAGGAAAAATGTTAGGGGAAAAGCTGTGGGCAGGGCTATGACGTCAGATCACGGTTTCGAAGCAAGAAAAGCGCGTTCTCATGGAAAACCGGCTAAATTGCGTAAAATGCTTCAAAAATTAATAACTCAAAAACCGTGCACCGGAACAGGGGTAGGTAAAAAGGAAAAATGGATCGTTCAATGGGAGGAACAGGGCTATAAGGTTGGATTTGGATTTAAGTGAATGTAGGGTGCATTCACATGGAAGGACCTCAAAATCAGGGAATGAAGGAAAACTGCAAGGAAACAGTCCCAAGGGTGGGTGGAAAATAACCGGGCGGGTGGGAAGGGATCCCATGAAGGTAAAAGCAAGTCATGGTATACATGCATGAGCAAGATAAGGCATATGCAAATGGGTATGCAATGTAGACGCGTAGGGACGCGTCCCCACACTTAAGACCTTAACGGATAGGGTTAACCGAGCAACAGGGACCTAGGACCACGCCACAGACCATCCACTAACTTCCCCACACTTAAAACATGACCAGCACTAAGAAACAGAAGTTGTAGGGTTAGAAGAACTTGGCCCATTTCGTCAAGAATCAAGGTTGAGTGTCGATGGCACGTCCAGTGTTGTTGTTGGCGCTGGAGGAACCAAGGCAGCTTCTCGGCACACGTTCGTCATGGAAGGGACCACGCAGCAGCACCCAGGGAGGTAGCTGATGGAAGGAATCGCAGGAAATTCATTGTCGATGATGAGGGATATTGCACTCAACTCACAGTCACTCAATTTGGAATGAAAGAACAGTCACTCGCCCCATGACTAATATCACTTGAGGAAGAATGATTAAAACCCATATCGCATACCCGGTTGAGGAATCAACAAGGGGGAAATGGTGCAGAAGGAGTATGCCAGGGTGCACAGTTGATGGTGCATTAGTGCGTCTAACCCGTCTGGCATAGGTGCAAGGAGGAAGGCAAGGGAGCCTTACAGTGCCGTGTACAGAACAGGGTGATGTGTCTTGTGATGACGGCAAAAACCCATCCCGTGGGTGCATAGGGAAACAGGAACATACCTGACTCCAAATGTCGTAACGTCCCTCAATCTCACCTCTCGGTATTTGATTGAAGAAACTCCAGTCACACTCAACCCACCCTCTGTCTCACACTCTGTTGATAGATACAGAAGGGCAGCCTTTTCCTGAAACCCATTGATGTAATCCTCACAATCACTTGTGCAAAGGTTGTATGCCTTGTGCGCATTTGATGGTGCAACTATGCATCCCGCCCTGTGTCGGCATACGGTGCGAGAAGGAAGGCCAAGGAGCCTTATGGTGCAGTGCACAGGGACAAATTGTGCTTTGTGCTTTGAGAGGCCCACCCCGTGCGTGCAACACTTCATTCACACTTCTCACCTCTCATTCGATTTGAAGGGAAAAGACTGGTCTCTCGCCCCACCCTCTGTCTCACGTTCGGTGGATAGATACAGAGGGCAACCATACTCACTTCCCCATCCGGTTAGGATGAAAGCTCACATCACTCAAGGGGTTGTCGATGAAGATCGCGTCATCAGTTGTTGAAGAGGTGTACCCAGGGAGGTAGCCATCAAATCGAACATTGTATTGGATAGGAACATGTCGTCTGCTAGAGGACAGTTAGTCACTTTGCAAAGAGACCCAAGACATAGCGTACCAAGGGAGGCAGCTTCGGAATTGGATCCTAGGGATATCAATTAATGAATCCACTTTCTGGACTGCTGGGTGTTACCACCTTTTCCACAGCCAGCTTCCCGCCCAAGGGTGTTTATCACCTTTTCTTGGAACGAGGCCTGCTATGACAGGGAATTGCTTCCTTTTCTCTCATAACAGATTTGTTTATTTGTTTTTTTTTCTTTGGTTTTTTTTTCTTCTTTTTCTTCTTTTCTTTTTTCCCTATCCCCGAGGGTGTTTCCACCTTTTCTCGAAGAATAGGTCGGCATGATAGGGACCTAAGTCCTTTTCTCCCATGACCGATATGTTTTGTTTTTTTCTTTTTTTTTTTCTCTCTTTTTCTCTTTTCTTCAAATTGAACAAGGGAATGGTAGAAAGACCATGTGTCAGAACCCACCTTGCCACTGTCGCTGGTGGAAAATAGAGGATAAGAGATCAAGGCTGGAAGGGGGTTTGGAGGGGACAGAGGGTTGCGTCCACCTCATCAGAAGTGGCTGAAGAACGGCTATTAGAAGTAGCATCATAACAAGTACAGTGCCGCGCCAATGAGGAAAAAGATCAAGTGACTATATTTGTCAAGATCCCCAAGGAGGGAAGTACTTCTTCAGGCGATATCCATTGATCAGAAAGGGATCATCAGAGGCATCAACGGTCTGCACTTGGACAGAACCATTAGGGTTGACTGCAAGTACCTTATAGGGGCCCATCCACCGCTGTTGGAGCTTGCCAGGAAACTTGCCAAAGCGTGAATCATAGGCTAGGACCAAATCGCCTTCTTTGAACTCCTTGTGCTTGATGAAGCTATCATGGTAAGCCTTACGTCGAGCTTGCGTGGCTTCCATGCACTGTAGAGCCATCCGACGAAGTTCGTCCAAACATTCCAAGTGCAGGAGACGGCGTTGCAGTGAATCGTCATCCCCCAAACGCTCTTTGATCGCCACTCTCAAAGAGGGTAGTTCCAGTTCAACAGGAAAAACTGCTTCTGTACCATACACCAACTGGAAGGGTGCTTGTCCTGTTGCTGCTTAATGGGAGGTTCTGTACGCCCAGAGGGCCTCTGTAAGTCGATCATCCCAATCACGACGATGTGCGGCAATTGTTCTTGTCAGAATCGAGCAAAGGATGCGATTGGTGACTTCGACTTGGCCGTTGGCTCTGGGGTAATAAGGAGTGGACTTGCGATGGCGGATCTTATATAACTCTGTCAACTCGGCCATGACTTTGTTAAGGAAATGAGTGCCTCTATCACTTACCAGCTCTAAGGGACTACCAAAACGGGTGATGATATTCTCGTACATGAACAGGGCCACGCTGTTACCATCGTCCCGCTTGAGGGCTTTAGCTTCACACCACTTTGTGACATAATCCGTACATACGAGGATGTATCGGTTCTGTTTCCTTCTGGTAGGAGGATCGATTGGACCTACGAAGTCGATGCCCCACTTCTCAAACGGCTTCAACGGAAGGATAGGCTGCAGTGGCATGGCACTTGTCTTTGTGGGTTTCCCCATTCTTTGACAAGCATCACATCTTTTACAGTAATCATAGGAATCTTTGTGAATGGTAGGCCACCAATATCCTGCTAGCAGAGCCTTCCTGGCTGTAGCTTCTCCTGCAAAGTGACCTCCACATGGCTCGTCGTGGCAAGCCTTCAAAACAATCCCAATCTCATCCCCGGCAACACATCTTCGGAGCACTTCATCTTTGCCCTTCTTGTACAGTGCACCGCCGAGCAGGTTGTAGGGGGCTGATTCTAACATGAGCTTCTTCCTTTCCCGACTAGAAATACCAGGAGGGTACTGTTGGGTTGCCAGCAGATTGGCAATGTCTGCATACCAAGGAGTGACAGTTTCTACCAAGAATAGGGAAGCATCAGGGAGGTCTGGATCATCCTGCTCCTCATCTGCAGTTTGTGGGATACGCGACAGATGATCAGCCAGAACATGGGAACGACCGGGCTTAGTAATCACCTCAAAGTCGAACTCCTGGAATAAAAGGAGCCATCTCATCATTCGTCCTTTCACATCTGCTTTGTTCATCAAGAAGGACAGGGCCTCATGATCCACATAAAATTTAAAGTGGGTGGATAGGAGGTAATGGCGAAACTTTTCTAGGGCAAACACCATTGCCAAGCACTCCAGCTCTGTCACTGTATAGTTTCGTTCCCTATCAGTGACTTTTCGGCTTGCATAATAGATCGGTTGATCCAACTTTGAGGAGCCCTTTTGGCAAAGGACAGCACCTAAGCCTTCAATTGACGCATCAGTGTGTACGTGGAACTCTTTCGTCCAATCAGGAGGTTGCAGAATGGGTGCCTCTATCAAACACTGCTTCAGAGTGTGGAAGGCTTTGTCACATTCTTCCGTCCAAGTAAACTCTGCATCTTTCCTCAAAAGCTTGTGCAAGGAAGTTGCCTTTGTTGCAAAATGGGCTATGAACCGTCTGTAGTAACCCACATGGCCTAGGAATCCCCTCAACTGTTTGAGGTTGGTGGGTGCTTTCAGAGCTGAGATCTTTTCGATCTTTGCAGGGTCTGTTGATATCCCTTGTGCAGAGACAATGTGGCCCAACAAGACTCCAGAAGAGACCCCAAAGATGCATTTGTCGGGGTTGAGGGAAATCCCGTACTCCCGGCATCGATCAAAGCATTGCTCCAGGTGGTCCCAGTGTTCACGGATCAAACTATAGACACAAAAGTCATCCAAATATACCTCAATAAAGTCGTGCAGATGATTTTGAAATGCAGCCATCATGACTCGTTGGAAAGTAGCAGGGGCATTGCAGAGCCCAAATGGCATCACTTGGTAAGCGTAGGTCCCCCATTTTGTGGTGAAAGTTGTTTTGGATTGGTCTTCTTCTGCGATTTGGACTTGGTTGTATCCGCTGAATCCATCCAGAACAGAATAAAGCTCATGTCCTGCCACTGTGTCCAACAGTTGGTCTGTGAAAGGGATAGGAAAGTGATCCTTCTTTGTCCTGGAATTAAGCTTTCGGAAATCCACACATATTCGCAATTTGCCATTCTTCTTGGGTACAACCACGATGGGTGAAACCCATTCACTGTTTGCCACTGGATAGATGAACTCGGCTTCCAGAAGCTTCAGCAGCTCCGCTTTCACCAATGTGGAATAATTCGGGTTCATTCGCCTCTGTCGTTGCCGTACTGGCTTGGCATCAGGCTCCAAGTCAATATGATGTTGACATATTGTGGGATCAATCCCCTTTAGGTCTTTGTAAGACCACGCAAACACGTCCAAATTTTCTTTCAACAAGTTGTACAAGGTTAACAACTCCTCTTCTGGGAGACTGCTACCCACCTTCAAGTGGCGTTCAGTGCCTTCTGCATCCACAAAGGTTAACTGCCTTTTACCTTCTACTTCATGAATGAAGGTCCCGCGGACTGCTTCTGGATACAGATCCGACTCCTTCAAGGGAGTGGTGTCCTCTTCTGATGGCCCACTCGAACCAACTTCTTCTTTTGGTGGAGACTTAGGTTGCTCCTTAAGACGTTGGAATGGGATAAGAGCTGTTTCGGGTTTGGTTTCAAGATTAATTACGTCTTGGCTTGAAGACTCATCTTCTGATGATACATCCAGGAACGTCACATAACAGGGACCCTCGGATGCTCGTTGGGTTAGTTGGACTGGCGCTTGTTGGCACGGTGCATCATCATCATCTTTCTTTGGCAAGGATGGGTTAGGACGGCAGGAGCCACTACTGAAAGACGGCTTGTTCTTCTTTATCCATTTCTTATAATGGTTTTGCATATGAGAAGATCCATTTACCTGACCAAATGGTACCATTGCCATTCTGTCCCATAGCATGAGCTCATCGGCTTCTGATGCTTTTGGAACTTCTTCCGCAAATGTATCCTCTTCAGATGGGATAGATTCTTTTGGCTCACTTTCATAATCTTCTTCGTCCATATCATATCCATCCTCTTCTGTCTCTGTCTCTGTCTCTGCTTCTGCTTCTGCTTCTGTCTCTGCTTCTTCTTCTGCTTCTGCTTCTGTCTCTGCTTCTGCTTCTGTCTCTGTAGGAGCTCTGTAACAGAAGAACAGATTCTCTGTTTCCTCTCCTGCCTCTGTCTCTGGCTCTGCTGTGGCCATATAACAGGGAGAGCAGTACATCCATGCTTCTATCTCACTGTCAGAAGTGATTTCAGAAGTCATTCCTAGTTCAGGCAGGAAGTATTCACCCATTGATAATGGCTTTGCATCTTTTGGAAGTCGGCTTACTGTATCCACTGTTAAGGAATGTGCCACTGTTTTCTTAGGAAGGATCTATTTGACAGCATCTTCGTCTGCTGATGTTCCATCCGTAGCCTCGTTAGGGGAATCAGAAGATAATTCCAAGGAGGTGGATCCATGTCCTTTTTGAGAACCATACAATTTCAGCACCACTTTGTTGGGTCCTCTGCCCAAGGTCAAGGTTCCTTTGAACCAATCCGTCCTTGCTCGGGCTTCAAAAAGCCATGGTCTTCCCAGTAACAGAGGATAGGATGTACCATAAGAGTTTGGCTTCACCACCAAATAGGTCAGCCAATAATCTTTTCCAGCCACTGTAGTCTTCACATATGGGAGAATGCCCAAAGGCTTGATTCTACTCTGATCCGCCAATCTGATGAGCCATTGGGTTGGTTGCACACCTTGTAGGCCTAGATCCTTCATTGTCACATCCGTCATAATGTTCCCTGATGGACCTCCATCAATTAGTGCATTTGAAATAAAGCAGCCTTCTATCCATACGCCAGTCTCTGGAGTACCTGGATCTAGGAAAGCATTAGCCACATCCACTTCTTTTACAGGCTCTGTAGCCTTGTTGGACTTTGTCACTGTTAAGGGAGCAATCCTTAAACCACGTCTTTTCGTCAGTATACTTTTGAACCTTTTCCGGCAACTGGGAGACAACAACAATAATTGTCGGAATGTGAGGTTTGGTTTAAAGGTATCTAGATCTCTAACTAGATCGTATTCCTTAATAGGATCCACTGGCTTCTCTAACCGGTTAGGGAATGGGGCAACACCCATTTTCATTTTCCCTCTTTCTTCCATCAGAGGAATTACAGGAACTTCTTCTGCCATTTGTGGCACTTCCTCCTCTTCTGTATCCTGGACCTCTGGTCCTGTCTCTGTAACTGTCTCTGTAACTCTCTGTGGCACTGTAGGGCTCTGTACGGCACTGTTAGGCTCTGTTCTGTTCTGTTCTTCTAGTGGAAGATTGAACTTCACTGTTCTGGCAGGAGGGTTATTTTCTTTCTGGATAGGTGGGTCCTTCTGCTTTGCACGCGTGATGGCAGCAACTTCCAATTCTACCAAATTGGAGGTAGGCTCTTGGACCTTGGACGGACTATCAGTAGCACTGTTTTTCACTGGGGCTGGGCTTGGACAGTCTTTTGCAGTGTGGCCTTCTCCTTTGCATCGACTGCATAAGGGCTTGTAATCCACTGACCTTCGAGGATTTGGACAATTTGGTGAGATGTGGCCCTTTTCTCCGCCTCTGTAACACTCCACGTCTGATCTCTGACCACCGCCAGACTATCTTCCTCTGTAACTTTGAGAAGGAAATCTTCTGGGTCCGAAATTAGGACCAAACTCTCTAGGCTTGGGTCCAATATCTTGTGTTGTCATTTTGGATTCCAACAAGTTAAATCTTGCGTCTTCTTCCTTTCTTCTCCTATCATGCATCTCCTTCAGAGAGCAAATGTCCTCTGTATAGTTCTTCCGCAAACAGTAGGAACAGAAGGCCCCAGGAATGGTTGGTTTCCGTGTACATTCAGTGGCTAAATGGCCTGCTTGATGACACTTACCACACCAAGTATTTGACTGCATCACATCTCTTCCTGCTCCTGCAATGTTGGATATGCTCGCTGTGTTCACTTTCAGCGTCTGTAGTTGCTCTGTAATCACATCCATCAACTCCTTTTTTATGTTTGCAACTGAGTTGGATAAATAATCCTTCAAGCTTTCTCCTCCGGACGTACTGGCAGGAGGGTTTTGAGGAGTCTCTGTAATCACTGCATAAACGGGTTGAGCTGGTACAGAGGGGTCTCTGTTCTGGTTCTGATTCAGAGCTCCTGTTTGAACTGTTGGCTGTTGACTCCAGTTGGTAGGGTTCCACTGTTGCTGCTGATTTTGCATCGAGGAGGTTGGTTGGGACCATTGTTGTTGTGGTTGAACCATCATTTGAGGCATGGATTGTGGCCACTGAGGATTTGGTGCACTGTACTGTGATACCGGGGGCATCTGTTGGTAGGGATAGGGAACAGTCCCTGGGACTGCATTTGGTGGGTACATCATTCCTGGCACCGGAGTGTTAGATATGATCAATGCCCCACCCTCATTAGGTACTACCAATGATCCATGGTGCTCAAAGTTGTAAGGCCCCCATTATGAGGAGAAGCCAAATGTGAGCCCGGACATTGGTTGAGTCCTAACTTGTATATCAGATGAGGTCTATGTGACCGGATGGCAAAAAGGTGACTGTTGTGGGTCTAATCTTTGGGTTAGACGGAGTGGTTAAGCTGGTAGCAACTCGAGGCACATTGCATTGAGTTGCGTGGTAAGGGAGTTAAAAGGGGCCCCTATTGTGGGGTCCGGGGGCCGCGGAAGCGGCCCCTGGCTGGGGGGTCCCAGGGGGGCCAGCGGCCCCCTTGGCGGGGGTCCGGGGGCAGCGCCCCCGGCCCGATGGTAAAGGGAATATTCCCTGGAATATTCCCTGGCCGACTAGTGGAGGCTCATATGGTAGGTCGGTCAGCAGGCCGACCTAACGACCTTCGCGGGCTATAAAAGCTAAACCCCTTCGCAGCCATCTCACACTTATCTTTCACCCAGTCAGAGTTGTTGTTCCAGCTAGCCTTAAGCTCTTCACCTATCTTCTGTCTAGATCGCCATCTAAGCTTCACACAGTGGAAGCGCACGGGTGGACAGAGCCATCTTTGTATCAGTTGTTTGGAGTTAAAGAATTTTACTGATTCTCCTCTTATCTGTTGTGTACTCTCTATCTCTCTCTCAGATTCTGTTCGCTGCGCCGTGTAATATTTTACATGGTATCAGAGCCCAGGGGGCTCTAGAGATCGGAGAGCGTGCAAGAGGCAAAGGCTTCAACAGCAAAGAGAAACGATGTCGACTCCGGGAAGCAGTTCTGGCGCATCAGGAAGCGGTGCAGGAGGTGGTGCTGCTGTACCGGCTATTCAAACACTGAGGATTCGTCCACCAACCTTCAGCGAAGGCAAGTTAGATGGTACAAACTACACCTTGTGGAAGTTCAAAATTACTACTATCCTTGATTCTTATGAGCTTCTGGAGACTGTGCTGGGGACTGACGCAGAACCACAGCCTACCCCCGACCCATCAAATCCTAGTGTGATGATTCCTCCGAATGCAGATCTTCTACGAGCTTGGAAACGAAGGAATGCAGATGCATTGTGTGCCTTAGTTACAAGCTGTTCTGACAGTGTTTTGACTCTGATTCAGCATACAACCAAAGCGTCAAAGGCTTGGAATGTACTAAGGAGTCAGTATGAAACACGAAACCAAACAAGGATTCAAAACTTGGAGAATCAACTAGCAGCGGAGAAGTTTGCTGAAGGAGAGACGGTTGAAGCATTCATCACTCGGATTAAGAATCTGCGCGACCAGATGGCTGGCGCTGGGATACAAAAGACTAGCGAAGAGCTAGCTCGGAGGTGTCTTCGGATTTGTCCACAAAAGTTTGATGGACTAGTAACTGCCCTTAATACTCAGGTGAGACCTCAAGCTTTGACTTTTGAGGAGTTTTGTGCATTATTAATGGAGGAGGAGTTGAGGCTGAAAGCCCGAGAAGGAAGCAACAATGGAGATGCTGCATTCTCTGCCAATGCAAAAGGCAAAGGTGTTTCCTCCACCAAAAATGATGGTGACAAAAAGAAAAAGGGCGGCAAGAAGAAGTTTCAAGGAGAGTGCTTCTACTGTAAGAAGAAAGGACATGCAATTGCAGATTGTCGTGTCAAGAAGGCAGATGAAAAGAATGGTACCCTTAAAACTAAAGGGAAAGAGACAGCCAATACGGCTGAAGCAGAGTTGGAATTATTCATGGCGACCATTGAGGAAGTGTGCTCCTCGGCGCAAGAAGAATCTACCACTGACTCTTGGGTGTTGGATAGTGGGGCCTCCCGTCACATGACCAACAAGAAAGGTCTATACAGTTCTATGCAGCCTCTACAAGAATCCATCACTGTGACGGTTGGAAATGATGCTAAATGCCCTGCTGCGGGCACAGGTACTATTTCTTTTGTTGCTGCAAATGGTGAAGTCAAAAAGCTTTCAAATGTGTTGTATGTTCCCGAAATCAGGAGAAATCTCTTATCAGTTGCTGCCATAACTGATCTTGGTCATGAAGTGAGGTTCAAGAAGACAGGTGCAGAAATTATTGATAGTGCTGGCACAATTGTTGGCAAAGGAGAAAGAAGGAACAACCTGTATGAGCGAAGTGCTCTTACAGCCACCGCTGGAGTGGGCACAAGTAAGCTTTGGCATGAAAGGTTTGGACACATCGGATTTGCAGTATTGAAGGAGATGCAAAAGCAAGGTATGGTTGCTCACCTACCTACAATAACTGAATTGAAGGAACCATGTGAAGCTTGTATGATGGGCAAGCAACAGAGAAAGGCATTTCCACAAGAAAGCAAGAATAGAGCACATGCTCCTCTAGAGTTGGTGCATGCTGACTTGTGTGGTAAGATGCCTACACAGGCCTTGGGGGGATCTTCTTATTTTATGTTGATTGTCGATGACTACAGTAGGAAGATGTGGGTGTACTTCCTTCGTGATAAGGCTCAAGCTTTTGGTAAGTTTAAAGAATGGCTAATACTTGTTGAGAATGAAACAGGGAAAAGTGTGAAGAAATTTAGAACAGATGGTGGTGGTGAGTTCAACTCAAAGGAGTTTGAAGGCTTTTGCAAGAGCAAAGGGATCAAGCGTCAATTGACGACGCCTCACACACCTCAGCAGAATGGTGTTGTGGAACGCAGGAATCGTACCATTGTGGAGATGGCAAGATGCATGCTAAAGGGCAAGGGATTGCCTAACCATTTTTGGGCTGAAGCTGTTAATACTGCAGTCTACATTCTCAATCGGAGCTACACAAAGGCTCTCAAGGGAAAAACACCTCATGAGGCTTACACTGGTAAGAAACCATCTGTTTCACATTTCAGAATTTTTGGATGTGAATGTTATGCACATGTTCCAGATGAGAAGAGAAACAAGTTACAACCAAAAAGCAAAAAATGTATCTTCTTGGGTTATAGTGATGAGCAGAAGGCTTACAAGTTATATGACCAAGAGGCAAAGAAGATCATCGCGAGCCGTGATGTGGTGTTCAAGGAGGAGCCGCATACAGTGGAGGAGGAGAAGGCAAGGTCTTCCACTTTATCATCAAGCGAAGAAGTAGTCCACTATGAACCTGTCCCGAGAGCTATCCCTATCCTTAAGGAGGAGGAAGCATCATCTTCAGATGATGAGGAAAAAGTTCACCAACCTGACATCACCCCACCGGAAAAGCCATTGCCGCGCTGGGTGAAGCAGCTCTATGACCACAATAATCCTATGCCTGCATCTGTTGAGGAGAAGGCAGACGGACCAAGGAGGTCTCAGAGAATAGAGGAGCAAAGGAGGGCTTCTGCTCACATAGTCAACATGGCCTTGATGGTTGAGATTATGAGAGAAGTAAAGGAGCCAACTGACTTAGAAGAAGCACTTGCAGATCCATCATGGAAGGCTGCTATGCAGGCGGAGTATGACAGCATAATGAAGAATGACACTTGGGAGCTAGTGGATCGGCCAGCAAAGCGGAAGATTATTGGCACCAAGTGGATCTGGAAGGTAAAGTACAAGGCTGATGGTACCTTAGAAAAGTACAAAGCTAGACTGGTTGCCCAAGGATTTTCACAAGTTGAAGGGTTTGATTTTCAAGAGTCATTTGCCCCAACTGCCAGAATGACCACTATTCGCACGGTACTTGCAGTGGCTGCCCACAAGAAGTGGCCAGTGTACCAAATGGATGTTAAGTCAGCGTTCTTAAATGGTGACCTCAAGGAGGAGGTGTACGTGGCTCAGCCACCAGGGTTTGAGGCCCCCCATTCTGAGAACAAAGTGTGTAAACTGAAGAAGGCATTGTATGGGCTGAAACAAGCCCCCAGAGCATGGTACCAGCGGATAGATAGATTCTTTTTAAACCTAAACTTCAAAAGATGTGCCTCAGATGCTAACTTGTATGTTTACAGGGATGGTAAAAAGTCTGTAGTGATTGTCCTATATGTGGACGACCTTCTTATTACAGGTGACTATGAAGATATGATCAACCAAACTCGAAAGGCTTTGAGTTTTGAGTTTGAAATGACAGACTTGGGCTTGCTGCACTATTGTTTGGGGATTGAAGTCTGGCAAGAGCCAGGAAAGATCTTCATCTCTCAGAAGAAGTATGCATGGGAGATGTTGAAGGCATTTGGCATGACCGAGTGCAAGGAGATAGCTACACCTATGGAGGTGAATGTAAAGTTATCCGTTGAGGATACATCAGCACTAGCAGACATTGGGAGGTATAGGAGGTTGGTCGGCAGTCTAATCTACTTGTGTAACACCAGACCAGATATCAGTTTTGCTGTTGGTGTTTTGAGCAGGTTCTCAAACAAACCTCATGAGAGTCATTGGAAGGCTGGGATGCGGGTGCTCAGATACTTGAAGAAAACTCTTGACTATGGTATCACATACAGTTTCGGAACTTCTCTTGTGGGGAACTGTGACTCAGATTGGGCAGGAGACATTGATTCCAGGAAGTCAGTTTCTGGTTATTGTTTCTCTTTGGGTTCAGGAATTTTCTCTTGGATTAGTAAGAAACAACCAACAGTGGCATTGTCTTCTACCGAAGCAGAGTACAAGGCAGCTTGTTTTGCTGCATGTGAGGCCGTATGGTTGAGAAGGATTCTATGGCATATGGGAGTGCAGGATGAAGAACCAACTGTGCTGAGATGTGACAATCAGAGTTGCATCGCCATTGCCAAAAATCCAGTGTTTCATGCACGCACCAAACATATAGAGATCCAGTATCACTATGTGCGTGATTTGATGGAGGATGGGATAGTGGAATTGGTCTACTGTCCAACAGAGGAGAATGGAGCAGATATCTTCACCAAAGCACTTACGAAGGATCTGCTTCAAGTTCATCTTCAGAGACTCGGCATTGGGCCGAGGAGATAGTCCACCTATGGGTGGACATTGAGGGGGGGTGTTAGATATGATCAATGCCCCACCCTCATTAGGTACTACCAATGATCCATGGTGCTCAAAGTTGTAAGGCCCCCATTATGAGGAGAAGCCAAATGTGAGCCCGGACATTGGTTGAGTCCTGACTTGTATATCAGATGAGGTCTATGTGACCGGATGGCAAAAAGGTGACTGTTGTGGGTCTAATCTTTGGGTTAGACGGAGTGGTTAAGCTGGTAGCAACTCGAGGCACATTGCATTGAGTTGCGTGGTAAGGGAGTTAAAAGGGGCCCCTATTGTGGGGTCCGGGGGCCGCGGAAGCGGCCCCTGGCTGGGGGGTCCCAGGGGGGCCAGCGGCCCCCCTGGCGGGGGTCCGGGGGCAGCGCCCCCGGCCCGATGGTAAAGGGAATATTCCCTGGAATATTCCCTGGCCGACTAGTGGAGGCTCATATGGTAGGTCGGTCAGCAGGCCGACCTAACGACCTTCGCGGGCTATAAAAGCTAAACCCCTTCGCAGCCATCTCACACTTATCTTTCACCCAGTCAGAGTTGTTGTTCCAGCTAGCCTTAAGCTCTTCACCTATCTTCTGTCTAGATCGCCATCTAAGCTTCACACAGTGGAAGCGCACGGGTGGACAGAGCCATCTTTGTATCAGTTGTTTGGAGTTAAAGAATTTTACTGATTCTCCTCTTATCTGTTGTGTACTCTCTATCTCTTTCTCAGATTCTGTTCGCTGCGCCGTGTAATATTTTACACGGAGGAGGTAGGACTCCTCTTCCTGTATTCATTGCTAATCTAGCTTCCACTTCATCGTACAGTCTGGCACCTTCTGTCGCAGCTTGCAGGGTGGCTGGTCTTTGCAGCTCCACAAAGTTACGGACTTCTGGTTGTAATCCTCTGAGAAACACTCCCTTCTGAATGCCATCATCTAGATTATGGTTAGTCCATCTCTTCAGGATGGATTCCATTCGTGAGACATAAGCTTCCACTCTTTCTCCAGAGGACTGACTTAGGTTCATAAATTCCTCTCTCATCCGCTCTTCAAAACCTTCACGCCTGAATTTAGTGAGGAAGGCCAACTTCAGATCGTCCCATGTGCCAAAAGTTCCTGCTGCTTGTCTCTCATACCACTGAAACGCCGTGCCCTTGAAAGTGGCGGGGAATATTGCTAACCAATGCTCAGGGGTTCTGGCATTGTTAGCCACACACGCTACCATAAACTCTGCTACATGAAGATCGGGGTCTTCATTGTACTCTCCCTTAAAAACTGGCAATGGGACTACATTCGCTGGTCTGTCATCAATATTTCCAGGACGGATCTGGCTTGGAAGTGGGCCTCCAGCAGGAGGAGGAAGGGCTTGATGTGCCATTGGGACTTCTGTAAAGAGTTCCGCAAGGGCGTCAAAGGCGGCTTCTGCTGCGAGCTCGCTCTCGGCTCTGATTCTTGCTTTGTCTCTTCTCACGTACCTCTGGACTCATTCTAACGCTTGCCTTTTTATTGCGTCATTCATCAGGGGGTTGACTCCACTATGTTTTTAGTGCTCCACAGAGGGTTAACAGAAGGCTTCAGTCTCTGGAGGACTCTCTTGCCAACATTTCTTCTACTTCTTTCTTTTCAACGTCCCTGAATTCTGCTTTCATGCCACTACACAGGGGAAGGTATTCGGTTCTGAAGGTGTCAAAATGCATACGTCTGAGCATGGTGGTGGTGCCATCATCATAGTAATGCCAGCTTCTGATGGTTTCAATAGTGTATGTTGTGAAAAACACTCTGTCTACCAACTTCCAGTGGGTTGCTAATTGAACAAACAGAAGATTATCAGTACACCAAGCATCCCATGTATCTTGCTGTTGAGCGTCCACGAACAAATTCCAACTCTTTTCCTTCTTGTCTTTGTGAACCTCTACAGACCAAGACTCCTGAAGCTTCTTCACAATCTCCCACTTGATGTTGTCTGGAAACTTCTCAATGAATGCCAAATCTTCCATGGATGTTCATTCTCTCTGTTTCTGCTCTTCAGTTTGTTCCCAAACAGTTTGCCACCAAGATGCAAGTTTCTGCTGCTTCAATAGGAAGAGGAAACTGTCCACCACATAGAGCATGCATCATGATGGTGATGTGTTTCCGCCATTGTGGGATGAAATTTTTGTGAAAATTGGCTTTGATTATGAGAAATTCCAACTCTTCAGTGGAAGAAGGAATTTTACAAACATCCATTGAATTCTTCTATTCTTGACAATGCCATTTCCTTCATTTTCAGCCTCTTTTGGTGCTTGTTGATGGCAAGTTTCCCCGGCTGCGCACCAAAAACATGGAGCCCCGAGAGGAACACCAAGGAAAAGGGAATTCTCTTGCAAGAAAATCTATCTTGTAACATCAACAAGCTTGTTTATCATGTTTCATATTGTCACAATGAAGAAAAGAACACCAGGCACAACAAATCTTCATGCAGCATTATGTAGATCTCCCACGGTTTTTAATAGAATCAACCATATTCTTCAACATCCTCATAAAATCCATCAATAGACCAAAGAAAACAAAGAAATACACCATCTTTGAATGGAAATACATCACATAGTATTCATCTTCAATATCTTCATAGTCTTCTCTCTCAATCTCTCATATACAATCACTCTGTTTGAGTAGAATTGGCTATCTCTGACTCTCTCTCACACACTCCATCAATAATACATCATATCCTCACTACAATCTCTCAAAATTACTCTCAATAATCACTCTTAGGTCGTGGATACCCCTCCCAAGAGGTATGTCTGATATGAAAGGTCACCAGAGCCACTACAGTGTCTCTTCACAGCTCACTACTGTCACTTCACTCTAGTCTTCTCTTGAGTCTTCAGTAGCTACTTCTTCCACTTCTTTCAGCTCTTTTGCACTTGTATTCACCTCTTTCCAAGGCTAGAAAACTTTCCTCAAAATCACACATACATTCCACAGAACACTTACAGAACAGTCTACAGAACAGTACCAGAACAGAGACAATACAGAAGCAGAACAGAAACAGAAGCTCTACAAAAGACCTACAGAAGGTTACAGAAGGTCATCAAAACCACATAACTCACTCTCAAACCATTTCAAACTCTCACAAACCATTCAATAAGCTTTCACAATATCTCATTCTTCATCAATCAATACTCCATCCCTCCTTACAGAAGACAATCAGAACAAAACAGACCAAAACAGAACAAAACAGAAGGTATACAGAACCTATCAGAACATCACAAAACCATCAACAAACATCATGATCTTCCAAAACACAATCAATACCATCCAAAACCCTCTCAAACCACTTCCAAATCAATCAATCATCCCTTAAAATCAACCATTCAGCTCTCAAAAACAACAAAAATCAGCCAAAAAACAAGTCATTTCAACACTCAACACGGATGTAAGTCACATGAAAGTCTTTGGCTATCTTTCTTATGTGCATATTCCAGATGAAAAAAGAAAGAAGCTAGATCCAAAAGCGCATAAATGTGTTTTCATTGGATATTCACAGGAGAAGAAGGCATACAAATGCTATGATCCCTCTACCAGGGAGACTTTGGTGAGCAGGGATGTTATTTTTTATGAGATGGGTTCTTGGTATGTATCACCGGCTACAGTACCATCGGATATGCCTTCCACTCATGTATCTATAGTTGATTTGCAGCAGAGCACTACTATGACAGGACTTAGTAGTCAGACAATATCCCCATGGACAGGGAGATTGAGGAGCTCATTGTCCATTGACACCAGTATGTCAGTGAGGGGGAGATATGATGTCTTGGACAGCAAAGGAAAAGAGAAAGCTACTGAGGATGCATCTGGTATGATGACACCTAGTAGAATTACTTCTGGATATGAGTCTGCTGACACTTTAGACAGTGAACTTGGTATTCCGACTGTCTATATGCCTGGCGCAAGGCAGAGCAGGTACATTCCACCTCATGAGAGAGGGGAATCGAGCAGTGCACCATAGCCTAGATGCTCACTGAGAGTCAGATACCCTATTGATAGGTTGACATACAGTGGCTACTCTGCAAAGCATTATGCTTACATGACAAAAGTGATGGAGATCAAAGAACCAGGTACATATGCTGAAGCAGTGGAAAATGAGAACTGGTGTGCAGCTATGGATGAAGAAATGAATGCCTTGGTTGAGAATAAGACATGGGATCTTGTGCCACTACTTGAAGGAAAAAAGACCATTGGCTGCAAATGGGTCTACAAAATCAAATGCAAGTCGGATGGCAATGTGGAAAGGTATAAAGCTAGGCTGGTTGCTAAGGGGTATGCCCAACAGTATGGACTTGATTATGAGGAAACATTCAGTCCTGTTGCCAAGATGGAAACCATATGCACTATGATTGCTTTGGCTGTTGCTAGAGGCTAGAAATTGTAGCAAATGGATGTTAAGAATGCATTTCTTAATGGTGACTTAGCAGAGGATGTCTATATGGTTCAGCTAGAAGGGTATGTTCACCCTGATTTTCAGCATTATGTATGCAGGCTGAAAAAGGCATTGTACGGGGGCTGAAGCAGGCTCTGAGAGCTTGGCATGCTAGGATCAGTAACTACTTGCAGAGATTGGGATTTGCTGTTGGTAGGGCTGATCACAACTTATTTACAAAGAAGACTGACAGTGGCTTGGTAGTGCTAGTCATATATGTTGATGATTTGATAATCACTAGTGATGATGACGTTAAGAATGCATTTCTTAATGGTGACTTAGCAGAGGATGTCTATATGGTTCAGCTAGAAGGGTATGTTCACCCTGATTTTCAGCATTATGTATGCAGGCTGAAAAAGGCATTGTACGGGGGCTGAAGCAGGCTCTGAGAGCTTGGCATACTAGGATCAGTAACTACTTGCAGAGATTGGGATTTGCTGTTGGTAGGGCTGATCACAACTTATTTACAAAGAAGACTGACAGTGGCTTGGTAGTGCTAGTCATATATGTTGATGATTTGATAATCACTAGTGATGATGACTTGGGCATACAGCATGTAATGAAGATGCTAAAATCTGAATTTGACATGAAAGACCTAGGAGAACTAAAGTATTTCTTGGACATTGAGGTAGTTCCAACTAAAAATGGTTTATGGCTAATGCAGAAGCACTATGCCATGGAAATGCTGAAGAAGTATGGCATGGCTGAATGCAAACCATTGGATACACCTCTTGATCAGAATGTCAAGCTAGACATTAGCACTAGAGCTTAAGTAGAGGATGCAACTATGTACAGGTAGAAGTCTGATTTACTTGACCCCATCACTAGGCTTGACTTGAGCTATGCTGTAGGGCTCATAAGCCAGTTTATACAGAAGCCCAGAAAGCCGCACTTGGATGCAGTTAGACGCATTATGAGATATGTTAAGTCCACTGTAGAGTATGGGTTGTTTTATGTCAGAGATAAGCCCTTGAAACTCATTGGATACACGGATGCAGATTGGGCAGGATGCTCATATGACCGTAGATCTACGAATGGATATGCTTTTGGATTTGGTAGCAGCATGATTAGCTGGAGCAACAAGAAGCAGCCTACGATTGCATTGTTGAGTACTAAGGCAGAGTACAAGGGTGTTGCATTGGTAGCATGCGAGATTTCATGGCTGCTCAAGCTTATGGCTGATTTGGATATTCAAGTGGACGCTCTAGTGACCTTATTATGTGACAACCTCAGTAGTGTACTCTTGGCAACGAATCCAGTATACCATGCCAGGAGAAAACACATAGAGGTACACTACCATTTTATCAGAGAGATGGTTCTTGCAGGGAGAGTAGATCTTATGCATGTGAAGACTGATGAACAGGTTGCAGATATCTTTACCAAGTCTTTGGGTAAAGATAAGTTTAGTAGTTTCAGACAGCTACTTGGAGTTCATCAAATGATTTGAGATTGAGGGGGAGTGTTAGAATATCAAGCTCCCATTATTCTCCTGTCAGTATGTATGACCAACATTAGCTGTGTCCAGCTGTATCAGCAAGTGTGGGACATTAAATAAGTCGCTGGTTTTAGACCCAGTGTGAATGGTCCTACGGACCTTAGTACTATTGTATACACTTATATTATGTGTGTGGTCAATTAGATAATGGAAGAAGTAGAGAGCACTCAGCTCTTCACTCTTGTCTCTGTCTCTGATTGTTAACAATAGATAGTTGTGCAATGGTTTGTCTCATGATGAGAGCCACTCTCTTGCTAGCATCTTGTATAAGCCTATTAGAGGATATGAGTGACAATAGGTTCACTGAGTGCAACCACCCTTTTTTCTCATATATGCCCCTCAATGTAAGAGCTAAGTTGAAGGGCTATATGCAAAGTAGAGCCTTCTCAAGAAAATATCTTAAACCTCCATGTAGCTTGACCCATGCCCATGAACGAGATAACACTTAATGTGCTTCCTTTGTAATTTGAGAGAGAGAGAGAGAGAGAGAGAAGAAGAAGAAGAAGAAGAAGAAGAAGAAGAAGAAGAAAATAAAAGAAAAGAAAAAGAAAAAGAAAAAGAAGAGAAAAAGACAAAGAAAAAGAAAAGAAAAGAAAAGAAGAGAATGAATGGAAAAGAAAAGGAATACAAAAATGAAATCCGTCCATCTATAATCTATGAGCGTCACAATCACTACATCTAGGGACTACACTAGGCCTCCCCCACTTCACAACTTTGGGCACATCAAGGGCAGGACATTTTGCTAGACCAATCTCCCTAAGTCACTCATAGCACCTTCCTTTGCATGAACTAGGTCCTCAATTGTGGGACAACACCTTATCGACCCATCTCCTAGTTCCACCATCATTTGCAGAGTGCATTGCATGGTAAGGTAGACACAACCCCCTAGTAGGAAGTGCAATCCTTTTCTTTTCAAGTACATTGTATGGCAGCACGGCTAGCCAACAACTATGAACGCCTTCTTCAACCAACTATCCTTCTCCAACATCAACAACCTTCAAAACTTGGTTCAAGAGTGTCCACAACATGACCTACCTCTCCAAAGGCACCATGAACCATTCTACACGAACCCTTAACATTTTCAGCCTGTACCATCATGTGCCATGGGACTAGTACTCAACTAAGAAGGGGGTATTACGAACCCTTGGAAGACCAAGTTAAGAATTTTGAAAAATTTGAAGCAAAAGATAGTCCCAAGGCGAGAGGAAGATGAAGGACAAAGGCAAAATAATGAAAAATTCAAAGATACAAAGTGCATGAAAAGTTTAAATATAAGAGGAGGGCGCATATGAATATAAGTGTACTTTATTTATTTATTTTGAAATGGCACTAGGCGCCTTGTAATTCATCTTGTAAAAGAGCATCGGGCTCTCTCTCATGCAAGTTGAAAAGAGTGAGAGGCACGAGTTAAGACCAATGCTAATAGGAAGGAGGAGGAAAGAGAGTAGAGGAATGACTAAAAAGGGAATGGCCGTCCAAGGAGGGGATAGGGCATGTATAGAAATCAAAAGGTGAATGAAGAAGCTCATTATTGGTATCTAACCAAATTTATTCTCTTCTTGCTTCTTGTTATTACTTCCTTCTTGTGCATGAGAGAGGGAGTGTGACAAAGGGGGAGAGATTTCTTATCTAATATACTACCATCCCAATATGCATCTGTGTAACCATGAAAATCCAATGTATAGCTATACCTTAGAATAAAGCATAGTGCAATGTGGACTTGACATAGCACAATGCGTGCCACACTGCATCCAAATGTGGCTTTCGTAAAATTTGCATAAACTAACTCTCCAAACCAACTATGTAGTTTAGGTCTGGCCTAGAAATCTCAAATGGATAAGGGTACCCACGATCTTACGATACATAGTGACATCCTTAATTGAGTCACTATAATTCTTCAACATATCCAAGGTATATGGTATCTATGACAACATATACCCTCTAGAGTCATAATGATCTCTATGCAAAGAAAATACAGTAACTCTCCTAAATCCTTCACCTCAAATTCAGCCTTGAGAAGAACCTTTACATTATCAACCTCTATCTCAATATCACCCACAATGATCAAATCATCCACATAGTAATGATCACAATACCTACATCACTCTCATGTACATAGATTGAGTGATCAGCCTATGCTCTGTGAAATTCAATGATGACAATGTATTCTATAATCTCTCATGCCATTCTCTAGGTGCTTACTTTCAGTCCCCATACAAGGCCTTATGAAGCCTACATATATAATTTTGATGATTCTCATTCACATAACCAAGTGGCTACTTCAATAAACTTCCTCTTGCAACTCCCCTTTCAAGAAGGGACTCTTAACATCCATTTGATGCATGATCCACCAACCTTTTGATGCAACCACTACTATGACAACCCTTATAGTAGCCATTTTAGCCATTAGAGTAAAGGTCCCCCCATAATCAACACCATGAGTATGTGCATACCCTTTGGCAACCAACTATGCCTTATAATTCTCAATAAATCCATCTACTTGACCTTGTAAACCCATTTGCAACCAATAGCTTTCTTGCCTTCATGTAAGGATACTAACTTCCATGTGTCATTATCCATAAGTGTAGCTATTTCTTCATCTATAGCACGATTCCAATACTCATTACCCATTGTATCCTCAAAGTAGGTGGGTTCCACATCATGCACATGTATGCATATAGTGATTATGTCAATCGTTGCATTGGCTTTCTCACTCTACTTGACCTACATGGACCTAGATCACTACAAAGTTCTTTAGCATCCTCTTGTGCCTTTTGCACACCAAGTGTTTTAATAGATAGAATCCCAAACTCCTTATATAAGATCTCATATAGCATCATGTATCCATACTACTATCCCATATACTTCTTCTCCACTTTGGCTAGATTCATAGCCCTTCACTTCTCTAGGCTCATCCATCACTTGTCCTCTCAATATCTAGCAAGTTTCCTTTGTCACAGTGTTGGGTATCTTGCTCTTTCCTCTAGCCACCTTTTGCCCAACTCCATTGAGAGCTTGATCACCTCCTCCACCACCCTTGGTGATAGCACTCGATCAAGTGACTCGGGTAGGAGAAGGTGAACTCAAAAGGATTGTAGTGGCTTTCATATTGCTCCCATAGGGACAATTCTTGTACCCAATTGACTGGTAAGCATTGTTCATATTGAGGGATGGGGGCTTCAGGCACACTAGCTAAGGCTTGGCACTAAGCTTTCTCTATGATAGGTTTGCAAGCTCCCTTCTTCTATGCCTCATTTTCACAATTCTCTGTGAGGTAGCAGGGTCTTTATCATGCACTTCTACTTGTGATTCAAGCTGTGGAGGTGGGCTAAACTCATTAGGCTACTCTTCCTCATCATTTTGCTACTCAAAATTAGGTCATTCTTTCAAACTTGTCTCTACAAGCTCTCCTGAGTGGGGAGTTGTGCTCATTGCTCTTGTTCTTTAAAACCCAGTAGGTCAATGTCTAGACAACCATGCCTTGACTAGATTTTCCCTTTGCTCTCCTATGCTTAGATTGGTATTGGCTCTAGGTGTCTTTTCATGGAGGGCATATCTCAATGCTTTCCTTGTGAGTTCTACATTTCTTTTGAGCCCTTCAATTGTCTATTCTTCTTTAGCCTGAGTGACATGCATCATCGTGTTCAATTAGCACCTCTGCTTTACATTTAGCCATTATGTGCTCACTTTTTTATAGTGCCATTGAATCTTTGATTTGAGTATTGTTTCTTTCTACCCATCCTTCAACTCTCTCTTTCATCTGTTCAAGGCTCTAGTTCTAATCTTGTGAGAGGGTAATTAACATCTAATCTTGCTCTTTGCATATTGCAAGTATCATTTCTTTGTCTTGTCCCTGGCTTTCCACCTACTCCCTTAGGATGCCCTGCTCATGGAGTGCTACTTGGAGTTGATTATGTAACTATTGCCACTTTCACTAGAAATCTTTGAGACCCTATGGACCACTTACCAATTCAAGCATTTCAAGCGAGTGGCAATGGCTACCTCTCACATAGCCATGCATGCTCACCTTGATGATTTGTCAGAGGATCAAACTATAGAGACATGGTTAAAATAGAATGGATGCATATTAATGAATTTGTTACTACACTAGTGAAAAAGCATATAAGAAGACAGCTTACCTACTATTATGGGAAAAATAGTTTATGTATCTAGTAAGCCACCCACTTTTGTGGCTACACCTATTGTTCCCACGATTAGGGAAGATGTATTAGATGAATCGGTGTGGGATCTTCAATTGAAGGTCGCAAATTTGGATGAGAAAGGACAAGAGGAAAGGAGACGAGCAGCAGCCCCCTAAACTAAGAAAAAGTTGTATGTGGTATGATAGTTTGCAACATAAAAGGAAGGATTGTGTTGCTTATCAGGAGGCCTTAGCACGATAGCTCATCTTTTGGAAAGATGGCAAGATCCATGCACAAGAAATATGATTTTCTCTTGCTTTGAATTTTATAAAGGGAGGTACGCAAAATTTATTGGAAGTCTTGGCTATCCAAAATGCTTGTGTGGGTATACATGCTTCTACTTTTGGTCTACAATTGGATATAATGCCTTGCCAAGTGATGGTTGGTCCAAAGGCTCCAATATGGACACATGCTTTGCATGTAGCTAAAAAGATAAAAGTTACTGATAGTGAAATGTCTCATGCAGAGCAAGATATTCGTTACATAACTCGCTAGGAATCACCAGTAGATGCATATTCAATGTATGTATATTTAGCAAAGGTACAAAACACGAATGTACTTATGGAAGAGAAACAAACGAGAGATAAAGATAATGCAAGGACATCTAAGGGAGTGACAAGAATAAGTGTGGATCAGCCTAAAGCTACAAATCAGCCACCTCCCAAGCATGTTTTGGAAGAGGTTGGGTGTAAGAGCTGAAACATGATAGTAAAAAAGAGGGTAAAAAGAAGGACAAGTAGTTGGGATATAAGCTGCATTCTTATATTGAGACAACCAAGGATCCTAAAAATGTTATTGAAGAATGGATTTTAAATACTCGGGTGGAATTCACCTTAAAAGAGGTGCTTGGCATTTCCAAGCAAGAATTTCATGACAAAATCATTGACATAATTAAGAGGAAGTGTCAATTTCTTGGTGATACCACTAGTGCATTGCTACAATTTGAAGAGGAAACTGGTTTGTTGGGCATTCAGGCTAAATATGAGCATGATGTGAATGATGGTTTATCTATGTAGGATGTTGCTAATCAGTATTTTGAAAAACATATGGAAAAGAGAAGAAAGTGGCTGAAAATGCATTAACTTGTAGCAATATGCATGGTGGAGTAAGGAAGATGCAACAATATGGGCAAGAGACTCTAGGATTTATTCCTTGAAGTCATTACACAAAGAATCACTAGGCAAGGGCTACCAATGAAACAATAGCGAAATTAGGGGAGCATGAAACTTCTTGTGTTTCTTTGCTTGACCATAGGTCCAAGATCAATGTCATTGAGCATAGATTGTATGAGAATGGTGCATGGCCTATGGACACTAATCATGGTTGACATATGAGGATAAATAATTCTTCGAGGGATCTCTATGCTACATGTCCTAATGTAAGAGTGATGATTAGTGATGTACAAGAAGAGTAGCACTTCTTTGTGCAAGATAGTTCCTCGTATGCAATGATTTTGGGATAGCCCTATATTACTAGAGCGCATATGGAAATAAAGTTGCTTGATGATGGTTTTGCTTATGCAAGAGTTAGAAGCATGGATGGGAGGAAAGAAATCCAATTTCTTACCATTTGTGTTAATCATCCTAGGAATCAGGATATGCTTCGAGAGTCTATGCAAGAGAATTCAAAGACCTAGATTTTCATTGAGCATTCTTGTAATGCGATGCTATAATAGTGTTGTTCAGAGGGAGATACTTAGAACGAAGCATGTATTTACTACTAGTTATTCTCAGTTTACAACAAATAGTTCACGTTGGTTAAAGCCTATGGAATCTATGTGTAAGGTTGAACGCATATCTATGAAACTGGCTACTAAGGAACTGAGAGCTTTGGGGTTGTTAGTTGAAAATAAAGGCATGTCATGCCTCTTTTATGGACTGAATATTATTGGCATTGCAGCTAAAATTTCAACAACCATGTATACAAAAAATGAGCCTAAAAATAGAGTGTTCTCAGTATGTTATTTGGGCATGTATGATGTTATAGCATTATTTTCTCACCAGGAAGGATTACAATGGGTTGAAGTAGTTGTGGAGACAAAGTATAAGACAATTAACAAAAAGGTGAAACCATTTGCTTTACCACTTCCACTAGATAGTGAGGATCTGTATGAGAATGTGTCAAGGTAGCCAAGTTTATAGGATCCTAAATTTATAGGCTATTAGTTTACTGCTAAAACATTATAGGAATTGAAAGTTGGTGCAAAAGGGTTTTTTTGCCTACTGAAAGAGACTGTTTTATGCAGATGTTGGCTAGGCATGGAAAAGCATTTACATTTCATCCAACTAAAATAGGTTGTGTGGATCTGAATGTTAGCTCTCCTATGGTAATATTTACTGTGCCACATGTACCATGGAACTTGAGGTCTATTCCAGTGCATAAAGCTTACTTGCCAAAGCTAATGGATTTGCTAAATGAAAAGATATGCATGAATGTCCTTGAGCTCTCTTCAGCCATGTACTCAAATCATTGGTTTACTATGCCCAAAAGAATGTGGGTGCATGTCCCGTGGATGATGAATTTGTAGAGGCTTTTGCAAGCAAAGCAATCTATTCTTTGGGTGATATTTACTCGGGGTATGATCAGTTTTAGCTTCTAGTATGAGAGCACAGATATCACAACCATGAAGATTCCCTTGGGATTAGTACAAATGTGTACTCTCCCGTAGGGTGCAACAAACCTAGTGGCACACATGACAAATGCTATGAATAGGATACTTAGGGATTTTGTACCACAATTGTTGATGCCCTTCTTGGATGATGTTCCGATCAAAGGGTGTGCATTGGATGAAAAGAATGAAGAGATGGATGCTCATGGGCACAAATTGTTTGTTGCAAACCATATTGTTGATTGTGAAAAGATTTTGACGCATCTAGAAGAGGTGCATTTAACTCTTTTTGGACAAAAGTCAATCTTTGGAGTTGAAGAGGTTTTGATTGTTGGGCATATGTGTGGGCCCTATGGGCAAAGACTATCACCAGTGAAAATAGATGGGATTGATAGAATGTAAGATCTATGCACGAATGTATTTGAGGTGTGTAGATTCTTGGGTGCATGTGTATTTTATTTGATATGGATCCCTCACTTTGCACATGTAGCTAATGCTCTATATTAAATTGAAGCGGCTCTTAAAATCTAATCCTACATTGAGAAAGGTTTATTATTCACATGGGAATCCTATCATTATTACTATTGATACAAGCTAATCAGGATTGGATGGGCAATTGGGCAAGATGATGAGGAAGGAAAAAGATATGCAATTTGGTTTGGTGCTAAAGTATTGATGATTGAATGGCAGACAAGGTACCCACAACTAAAAAGAGAATTATGGGGAATTTTGATAGCCCTTAAATGTGATAAGGAGTATTTTATGGATACTCATATAGTCATTGAGACTAATTGTTACTAATATTCAATATAATTACTAGTTGTGCTACCCTGGACATTACTTTGCTCTAGTGGATTGCATATATCAAATCTTTGAGCCCTGAATTTTAGCTTATTGCAGGAAGAGATAACCTAGTGGTGGTAGACATGTTAGCTCAGACATGCTATGAAAATGAAGATGGGATGATGGATGAGGAGGAAGAAGATGACTTTCTTGTAATTGAAAATGATGTATTGATTGGTGAAATTGAATTAGGAGGTATTGTAACTATAGGTGCACCTCTCGTGAATGCAAGGACAACATTAAATATAGTAAATACAGTCAACTGATTTATCAAGTACAAGTGTTGTAAGAGTAAATTTAGCAATGCAACGAGTTGCTACAGCACTAACAAAATCTTGGACAGTAAAGAGAAGACACTTTAGATGTTATGTATCTAGAATTGGTCAATACCTCAGCACATTAACAAAAAGAGATGAGTGGTCAGATGAGAAGTTTAAGAAGATCAAGAGGAAAGCCTATGGGTTTTTCTTAAAAGATGGGTACTTGCGGAAACATGCTCATAAGAAACAGGGTATGCCATTGTGAGTTATGGGTGATAAAGCTTCACAAGTAAAGTTATGCAAGAATTTCATGAGAGCTTGTGGGCTGTCCGTAGAGGTGTTTGGGGGTACTTTTGCAAATATCAAAGAGAGATATTGATGGTAGGGCATGTATAAGGATGTTGCTCACTTTGTGGAAACATGTACATGTTAAATCTATTCATTTGTGAGACATAGGGATGGATTGCAGCCCACATATCCCTTTTCTCTTCATTTTAAGTGGGTGGTGGATTTATTCACAATACCTACAAGTCTTTGTCAAATGAGATATCTTGTACTTGCCCATGAATACTTAACTAATCAAGTGGAAGGGAGATCCCTACGTACCAAGACAAAAAATGCAATGTGTACTTTTCTCTTAGAAGAGATATTTTGTTGATATGGCTATGTGGAAAAAATTACAGTGATAGGGGTGAACTCGATGTAGATGAAGCCCATGATTTCTTTGCACAATTGGGGATAAATCTTGCTTTAACTTCAACTTATAACCCTGAAGGAAATGGCAAAAGTGAAAGAGATTACCCACCTATTGTGAAGGCATTGGCAAAAGCATGTGGAGAGAAGGTAAAAGAGTGGCCATGATTGCTCCCTTATTACTTTGTGTGCTGACAGAACAACTCATAGTGCTATTGTAGGATATATGCCTATTGAATTGATGTATGGTCAAAAATCTATCATACCAATAGAAGAGATGACTCATATGGAGTGTACTACCTTGGGAAAAGGAGTTGTTGGCCTTACATATTAGACAATTGGAAAAAAAGTTATAAGACATAGAGGCAATAGTTGCAAAGTTAAGGATAGCAAGGATACAGAACAAGAAATGGTTTGACAAAAGACATATATTGAGCCCAAGGACCACACAAGATGGGAACTGGGTACTAGTTTATAATAGCAGTTTAGACAACCAGCATAGTGCCATGCGTAAAGTCTCCAAATGATGGTTCGGACCCTATGTGGTAAGACAGGTGTTTAATAATACTAATTATGCATTAAATGAGCTGAATGGGACAGCCATAAAACTTCTAGTAGCAAGGAAAAGAATCAAATTACTCAAGAGGTGGGAATCTACTACCTATGAGTTGCCAAAACTATAAGAAAATAGTGGCCATGATACAAGGGCTAGCCAAGAAGATATGGAACATGAAGAAGCAAAGGATATGGTTGAAAAGGATGAGGACTTAGAATCTAGCAATAATTAGGATGTCACATACCGAAGAATGTACAAATTCAAAGGGGGTGAATGACATGCTGCTGTGCGAATATAACGTGAAAAACCTTGGAGTGCATCATCACTTGGCTTTCTTATTGATCTAGAGACTCAACGGCATATTAGTGATTAGTGTCAGTGTGTATAGTATGGATGGCTCAAAAATATGGGATTTTTGGATAATTTTAGTTTATTTTTTATATGTTGGATATTATTTCTTATAATAATCCTAAAAAGGTATAGAAAACCCTTATAATAGGGTGACATGAAAAAGAACAAGTGGCTTTTTAGCCATTTTTGGGGAGATCTCATGCAAAAAGAGGGGCTTTTGAATTTATATGGTGCACGATCATAGTTTATAGGCAAAAAATAGCACTCCAAATGGGGAGAAGAAGAGGAAGTGATATGTGAGAATTCTAAGCAAGTTTCCTATGGTTTTACCTCTCTTTTGGAGCCAATGGAACCATCAAATTTGTGGTCTGGTCAGCAAAGAAGAAGCTAGTGTTTGGTGTGTGTTTCTAGTCTACCAAGGAGCTCTAGGAGATCTAATGCTTGGAGATTTCTTCTGAGTAGTCCCAAACAAGGTTTTGCTTATCTTCTCTGGTTCTATCAATACATAGTGCTTTGATTCATTGAGCTTTGTCCTTATCTTGTGTACCTCTTGTCTATTCTTTTTATTCTCTTCTATCTCCTATTCTCTACTTCCTTCTCTCTCTAATCTCTGGTGGATATGACATTTCGACTAAAACCCCTCCGATAGTGCACGAGAAAAGAGAAGAGTAGAAGTAGGAGAAGAAGAGATTATCCATTGTCCCTTACTCTCATAGACTCACACTCTCCCTCTCTCACACTCCCATCCATAAGAAGAAAGTAATAACATGAACAAGAAGAGGGTTAGTTTGCACAAACACTAAGAATGAGCTTATCAATTCACTTTTTGACTTTTATACATGCCCTTCTCCCTTGGGCATCCAATCCTTTACCATCACCAGCCATCCAGTATTGGTACTCTTTTCTACTTCCTTTCCTATTATTTTCCTATTCTCATGGCTCTTTTACATGCATCTTTTCAACTTGTACAGGAGGGAGCCTCTGCTCTTTTACAAGGGGCTAAAATATGATTTATTTCTTGTATGACTTGTTATTGATTTTTAGAGTTTTTCTTGTGCTTCTTTTTATGCTTCTTTATAAGTCTATTTACACCTTGTGTCATTCCAAGGTTAACATTACCCCCTTTTAGTTGAGTGCGAGTCCCATGGCATTGGATGGTATGGGTTGGAGAGTTGAGGATGGTTTGGGAAATGGTACTTGGGCTTTTGGGGAATTGGTCATGTAGAATAAGCTTGCAACATATGATTATATATTGCTGGTGCTAAGGACATATTGACTAATTCAATAGGGCCTCCAAAGTCATTGGCTAACTGCATGGCTACAAAATATACCTGTAAATGAAGATTAGGTATACCACCTAGGGGGTGTGTTTACCTTCCCATGTAGTGCATTGTGCAAGTGGTGGTGGAGCTCGGAGTTGGGTTGAACCACAGGAAAAAGATTGAGGTGTTTCCCTACACTTGAAAACCTAGTTTGTGGAAGGGGAAGGTGTTGTACATGACTTGGAGAGACAATTCTATCATAATTTTCTTACTCTTGATGTGCCTTAAGTGCATGAAGTGGGGAGGGGCTAGGGATTTAATGGTCCCTAGATGTAGTGTTTGTGGCACTCATATATCACAAATGAGAAAAAAAACTTCTTTTTTTTCTCTCCCTTTCTTTCTTTTTCTTCTTCTACTTTTTTTCTCTTTTTAGAAAAAATATAAATAAATTACAAGGGATGATGCTAAGTTGCATCTCATTCTTATGCAGGGGCAGAGCTGGGTGGAGGTTTGCATCACCTACTTAGGAAGGACTAGCTTAGCATATAGCTTTTTAAGTTAACCCTCACATTCAAAGGTGTAGTGGACAAAAGTGGGTGGTTACACCTCATGAACCAACTATTGTTCATGTCCTCTAGGAGGTTATACAAAAAGCTGGCAATAAGATAGCTCTCATCATGAGCCTAGTCATAACACAACTATGTATGCTAGCAATTATATCAAAAAAGAGGGGTGGTAGTCGCTCTTCCTCTACTATTGACTTTTACTTAAGAAGTATTCTTAGGAGACGTAGATAGTTACAAGTGGTAATAAATGCTAGATCTGGACATTAAGAAAATTCCCGGAGGAAATACACAAGATGGTCAAAGATCTTTTTTTGTGAAGATCATGCACTCTCAGGGATTGCAGTGTTAACATTGTAAATCCGAGGAAAATCATAATTTCCATGCACCTCCAAATCAAATGTCTTCTTAGGTAGGACATGTAGGTCGAATTATCCCTTTCATATGGCAAAGTGTTGCAGAAGGCCATCCATGCATCCATATTATCATCCCATATATTCCTTCTCCATTTAGGCTGGGATTCATAGCCCTTGACTACTTTAGGCTCCTCCATCACTTTTTCCTCCCAATATCTAGCGGGTTTCCTCTGTTATAGCATTGGGTGTCTTGCTCTTTCCTCTAGCCACCTTTTTCCCAACCACATGGAGATCTTTATCACCTCCTCCACCACCCTTGGTGATAACACTCAATCAAGTGATCAGGGGTAGGAGAAACTGAACTCAAAAGGATTGTAGCGGTTTGCATATTGTTTCCAGAGGGACAATTTTCATGTCCAATTGATGGATAATAAGCATTCTTCACGTTGAGGGATAGGGGCTTCAGGCACTCTTTTTTTGTGATAACTTTATCGACTTCCTTCTTCTATGCCTCATCTCCACAACTCTCTCAAGGGTAGCGAGGTCTTCATCATGCACTTCTACTTGCAATTCAGGTTGTGGAGGTGGGCTTGGCACATCAACCTACTCTTCCTCATCATTTTGCTGCTCAAAATTAGGCATTTCTTCTAAATCAAGCTCTACAGGCTCCTGAGTGGTGGGTTGTGCTTGTTGCTCTTATTCTTCAAAACCCAGTAGATCGAGCTCTTGCCTAGCCAACCCTACCTTGACTAGATGTTTCCCTTTCTCGTCTCCGCTTAGGTTGGTGCTCGCTTTGGGTCTTTTCATGGAGTATGTATCTCAATGCTCTCCTTGTGGGTTCTCCTTCATCCTGAGTGATATGCAACATTGTGTTCAAGAATCCCTCCTACTGTGCCAGCATCCCCATCTCTAGTGCCTTTACTTTTCCTTCAACCATTATGTGCTCACTTTTTGATAACACTAGGCACTCTGCTAAATCTTTGATTCGAGCCTCGTTCCTCTTTGCCCATCCTTTCACTCTCTCTTTCATTTGTTCAAGGACCTGGTTTTGTTCTCATGAGAGGGCAATTACTATCTACTCTTGCTCCTTCCATATTGCAAGCATCCTTTCTTTGTCTTGGCCTTGGCTTTCCACCTGCTCCCTTAGGATGGCTTGCTCATGGAGTGTTGCATGGAGTTGATTATGCAGCTCCACCATCTTCTTCATGGCCTCTTCATCATTTTGCATCTTTTGGCATGCAGCTCTTGTCTCAACTCTCTCTGCCTCTTCAGCTCCTTGTTTTCTAACTCCAAATGTTTATTTTCCTTGGATTTTAAGGCACACAATTGCCCTAAATCCATGTGGCTTTCCCTTTCTTCTTCTTACAAGTCCTTCATATTTTCTTCTCCCTAACTTGCCTTCAAGACCTCTTTCAAAACTGTCACCTTCCTAGTGTATATTGTCATTTACCTTGTTTTTTCTATTTGAAAGGATACAAAAGCCTCATTTTTTGCTTTTAGCTCAACAAGCGTACCTTTTCTTTCCTCATTCATCCTCTCACACTAGCTCTAGAGCTCTTTCACTAGCTCATCATATTCTTCTGTGTTGCGCACTATCAATGATACTAAAGTAGTGGGTACTTCAAGTATTGGCACCTTTGGACCTTGGTAGGATTCTGCATCTACTCTACTGTTGGTCTCTTGGCTCCTATCATTGGGACCCCTTCTAATGCCCCTAGTGCCAGCTCATGCACTTTGCCTAATAAGTATTACGCCCAAGCTATCACGTTACTTTCATTGACCACTGCTTCTATGGCTCCTTGTGTTGGGGTGGTTGTGGGAGCCATGTCTAACGGTATTGTGTGCATGGAGGCCTTTCCTTGCCTTTAACCACCGGTCTTTGTCCAGCCTCCTATACAATAGCATTGATGCTAGGCACATCCTTGCGTATAGGGCTCATCATGGCCAGCTCTTGAGATCGAGAGGGTTATTCCATTAATCTTTTGATAGCAATGGCCACCTACTCCTCATCTTGTCTCTGTTTTTCTTCCTTTTCCTCTCGCCTCTTTTTGTGTTCCTCTTTGAGTTTCATTGATTCTTCTTTAGTTCTTTGTAAATCTTTACTTTCTTCATCGGTGGATATGGTCTTCTTGATAGAAATCCTATGCATAATTCTTCACTTCTCTCCCTAGCTAGATGGTGCTGAGTCCCCCTACTCACTGACTGTTCTCTCATTTGAGATTCCTTGTTGTTGAGTTTGGCAGTCAACTTCCCTCGTCCTAGCCTCTTTCTATGCTTCTTCCTATTGGACTCTATTAGCCCCTTTTTCTCTAAGGTATCATGTGGAGAAAGAGATTAGAGAGCTCTTTGGAATGGGTGAATGGTTCTCATTGTTAGAAGAGAGAGACAAAGAGGAGGATTGGAGCAATATAGTAAAGAGCCATATGCTCATCTCACTATTTTCTTCATATTCCATAATCTATATAACTAAGGTGAATGCAATACTCTAAGGTCTAAGGTTTGTAAGACCATTCACACCAAGTATAGACCGACTTATTTAATGTCTACATGTGGTATAGTTGGACAAGCTAAATGTCAGGTACACACAACCTAAAGATATGAGAGATGAGCTAGAAGTCTTAATACTCCCCCTCAAGCTCAAGACAGCATTTGTACACCAAGCAACTATCTAAAAATACTAAACTTATCTTTACCCAAAGACTTGGTAAAGATATATGCAACTTGCTCATCCGTCTTCACATGCATAAGGTCTACTTTCCCTGCAAGAACCATCTCTTTGATAAAATGGTAGTGTACATCAATGTGTTTAGTGCTAGCATGATACATTGGATTTGTTGTCAAGAGTACACTACTAAGATTTTCGCATAAAAAATTCATTGGAGCATCCATTTGTATGTCCAAATCAACCATAAGCTTGAGTAGCCATGCAATCTCACATGTTGCCAATGCAGCACCCCTATACTCTGCCTCAGTGTGCTAAACAATGCAGACGTTGGTTGCTTCTTGCTACTCCAGCTAATCATTCCACTTCCAAATCCAAAGGCATCATATGAGCATCCTGCCCATTCCGCATTTGTGTAACCAATGAGTTTCATGACCTTATCCTTCTCATAGAATAGCCCATGATCTATAATGGACTTTACCTATCGCATAATCCGTCTAATAGCATCCAAATGTGGCTTTCTAGGCTTCTGCATGAATTGGCTTATGAGCCCAACAGCATAACTCAAATCAGGTCTAGAGATGGTTAAGTATATTAAGCTTCCAACCATCTGCTTGTACATAGTCTCGTCATCAATTTCAGCTCCATTGCTAATGTCCAACTTGACATTCTAATCAATAGGTGTATCTAGTGGTTTATATTTAGCCATGCCATATTTCTTTAGCATTTCCATGGCATAGTGTTTTTGCATTAGCCATAAACCATTTTCAACCTTGATCACCTCAGTACCCAAGAAATACTTCAGTTCGCCTAAGTTTTTCATGTCAAATTCAGATTTCAGCATCTACATAACATGTTGTATCCCAAAGTCATCATCACATGTGATTATCAAATCATCAACATAGATAATCAGCACTTGTCTAGCTTTTTCTTAAACAGACTATGAAACACAATATTAGTGAGTTTGGGAATCTTCCAATTCCCATTTTTTTAATACTAAAAAGACGGCACTCGGATAACATACCCATAAGTTTCTCAAAACCATATGATGTGACCTATCATTGGAAAGCGCTTGAAAAATGGAATCTATTGAGCTATAGAGCACTTGATTTGGAGTTATAGTGTTCAAGTTATGACAAATCCAAAGATTTGACCATGTGTCCCAAACTTATGGGAAATTCCCATATTCTCCAATATGGTGTTACATTGATCAGCCATGTCAATAGTAAATCCCAAACTCTACAAGTAGCTACTGATCCTTGCATGCCAAGCTCTCGAAGCCTACTTCATCCCATACAACGCCTTTTTCAGCTTGCATACATAATGTTGAAAATCAAGGTGTAGATAGCCTTCAAGCTTATCCATATAAACATCCTCTACTAAATCACCATTGAGAAACACATTCTCAACATCCATCTGCTACAATTTCCAGCCTTTAGCAGTAGCCAATGCGATCACTATTTGTATGGTTGCTATTTTGGCAACAGGGCTGAATGTTTCCTCATAGTCTAACCCATAATGCTGAGCATATCCTTTAGCAACCAGCATGGCTTTAAACCTCTCTACACTACCATCCAACTTGCATTTAATTATGTAAACCCATTTACAGCCAATGGCCTTCTTTCCTTCTGGCAATGGCACAAAATCCCAAGTACTATTTTCAGCCAAAGCATTTATCTCCTCATCCATAGGTGTGCACCAATTTTTATCCATCACTACTTCAGCAAATGTAGTAGGCTCTTTGACCTTTGTCATCTTTGTCATATAAGCAAAATGCTTTGCAGAAAAACCGTTGTAAGTTAGCCTATCCACAGGGTACCTGACTCTCTACGAGCGCCTAAGTTGTGGTGCACTACTCAATTCCCCTCTCTCATGAGGCAAAATGTACATGTTTTGCCTAGTGCCTACACTGTTGGAATACAAAGCTCACTATCTAGACTATCAACTGAGTCATAACTTGAATTCATCTTGCCAGGTGTCATCACACCAAATGTATCATCAATGAATTTTTCTTTTCCTTTGCTATCCACCACATCATATCTCCCCCTCACTAACATAGTGGTGTCAGTGGATAGTGAGCCAGAGCTCTGCAATCTCCCTATCCATGAAGATACCATTATACCACTAGGGCCTGTCACTATAGTAATCTGCTGTGAATCAACTATAGAAACATGTGTAGAAGGCATATCTAATGGCACTACAGTCAGTGATGCGTACCAAGAGGCCATCTCATGAAAGATAACATCTCTGCTGACTAGTGTCTCCCGAGTAGAGGGATCATAACATTTATATGCCTTCTTTTCCTGCGAATAACCAATAAAGACACCCTTATGTGCTTTCGGATCCATCTTCTTCCTCTTCTCATCAGGGATGTGCACATAAGCAAGATAGTCAAATACTTTCATGTGACTGATATCAGGCTTGTAGCCATATAGCTTCTCAAATGGTATCATATCATGAATACCTGTAGTGGGAGTCATGTTCAAGATATTCATGGCTGTCTCATAATAGCCTTAGCCCAATAATAGAGCGGCATACTCTTCTCATTCATCATTGCATGAGCAGCTTCCATCAATACCCTATTATTCTGTTCAACTACCCTATTTTGTTGTGGAGTGTAGCTACATGTAAACTACCTATGTATGCCATTTTCAGCCAAAACTATCAAACTCATTTGGCACATACTCCCCATCACTGTCAAATCTCAAGCAAGAGATGTAATAATCAAATTCCTTTTCAACGTAATTTTTAAACTGTTGAAAAATAGCAAACACCTCATCTTTTGTTTTCAGTATATAAACCCAAGTATAGCGACTGAAGTCTCAATGAATGTCACATAGTACTTGGAGCCTCCCATAGATGCATTATGGGCTAGCCTCCACACATCATAGTGAACTAACTGCAACAGTTGCGTACTATTGCTTACATGCCTGACAAATGGCAACCTTGACTGTTTACCAAACTAACAAGCATCACAAACATGACCAATATCTGTATATTGAAACTTGGGTAAACTTGTCACAAGATGTTTCTTCTACATCATTTGCAGCTACTGAAGATTAACATGTCCCACTTTCTTATGCCATATTTCCAAGTCTCTAACTATGCTAGAGCCATGGGCAAACATTGCTAATTTTTGCTGTGGCAAAGTGGCATCAATAGTAAACATCCTGCCATTCCTATAACCGCAAGCAATCAATTTGCAACCATTACCAAACTCCTCAATGAAGCATCCATGCTTGTTAAATCAGACCTACAAATTCTTCTCAGTCATCTAACCCACAGAAAATAGATTTTTAGTAATTGATGGGATGTGTAGTACATCATGTAAGTTCTTCTTCCTGCCATCATGGATTACCAAAGGTACTTTGCCTTTATGTTCTATGCTATATTGCATGTCATCCCCTGTGCATACATAGCCATTCCTCTTAGGAACCATATCAATAAAACAACCTCACCATGAGGCATCATATGATTTGATGCCCCTAAATCAATGTACCAAACTGCATCCTCACGAGGCTTCTCAATAGTCATGTCTTTCACATATGTCATGGCAAATAGTATATCCCCAAATGCATCTTCTACCTGACTAGACGATGCATAATGTCCATGCTATTTGCCTCTTTGATTACCCTACTTCTTCCAGCAGTCCTTGGCAATATGACGATACTTTCCACAGTAGTGACAATCCTTATCCTTATTAGGATTGTCAGATGGATGCTGCTGCTCTACCAGGAGCCTCTGCCTCTAGGGCTAGATCTCCCCCTGCCTCTGAAATTTTCACCTCCTCGTGCATTTAAACTGTGCTGATTATTATGACCATAGGATACATTTTTCTGGCCTCCTTTGCCGCTAGAACCATAACTCTACCACGACTTCCATGGCCACGTTGATTTGAATCAAATACAACATCCTTGTTCTTGGTGCTACTAGAACCTATAGCCAATCCAAGTTTAACCTCTTCATGAATAAGCAATGCAACTAGCTCATTGAAATCTAGTATTTCAGCCCGCACAAAGATGGAAGTATTAAATGACTTATATTCGGATCCCAAACCACTTAATGTCACTACAACCATGTCTTCATCCTCAACCTGTGTGCCAATAGATACCAGCTGATTTGCAATAGTCTGAATCTCTATCACATAATCATGTATCGATCTACCTTTTCTCTCCATGTTGTTGAATTTCCGCTTTAATTGTATCTTCTTGGCACTAGTATTTGTGCCATAGTACCTGATCAATATATTCTATGCATCTGCTAGCAGATGTCTATGAAGTTTTGGAGCATGTATGACATGTATACATATTAGTTTTAGTTGTGAATCAATTGTTCATTGACAGTTTATAGATTTCAGACTGCATGTATGTACTCTGACAATAAAGTTGCATGAGACAGAGTTAAAGCAACTACATGGTCTATGTATGACTGATGCACCTATAGGTTATGTCACATGTTTGAGGATGGTTTTGAGATGTTGATGGGATGAAATACTCTGGTTTTAATAGTGAAGTTATTGCAAAAAATTGTCATAAATAGTTAGAAATTACAATTGGTCAGTTAGACTTGTTGGCTTGTAGGAAGTTAGGCAGTGACTAGATATTGTCTGGTACAATATGGCTAATGCAAACATAACAGACAACATAACCCAGATAGTGGGGGAAAATCTTGATAGCAATAATTATGCCATATCGAAGTTTTGCATGGAGAACTTCCTGATAGGTAAAGGATATTGGGACTTGGTGATAAGTGTTGAAGCTAAACTTGAAATTTCAAAGAGGAATCCTACAGCTGATCAGAGACAAGCGCACTGAGCTTGGTTGGAAAGAGCTCGTAGGTTGCTACACTAGTTATCATTGTGTATCTCGGATACTATGGTAATGCATATCATGAACTACCCATAGTTGTCCAAATATGACCATGCAGGCACAAATTAGTGCATAATCAGCAAGTACAAGTGTCAAAACTCCTGTTCACAGAGTGTACTCGACAAATATTCAGCAAAGCAAGGTTTATCCAGCTCCAAAACATCTTCAAATCAATTCATACATTTGCTTTAGTATGTCGAGGTCAATACATGACCATTCATACAACCATAGACTCTGTCTTCAAGAAGCAATGTCATGGATTGCATTCCCTGCTTGTAACCAGCCAGACACTTTAAATACTTTTTTTTTCAGCTCCAAAATTCAGTCTTCAGTAGCATTCAATGCTTGTCCTAATGCTTCAAACATTCCCAGACATATCCCAAGCCATACATTTGATAGGGACCAATCAATGTCATGTAGTGCTTTAGTCAAAAACCATGCTTGTTGTCCACAATTTTATGATAGTTTTCAGCCTTTAATTTTTATATCTATAAATGCATTCCAAAATTGAATTTGTAATCCTTTTAATCATGCCCAAGTGTACACGAGTATTGCCCCGAGATTCACCCAACATTGTAGATTTTAATATCCATCATTCCAAGGCATGTATGGATTAAACAGTGCCCTATATTGGTGCTGCAAATTCCAAGACTGATTTCAACATGTTAGATACTTCTAGATTTGAGTATTTTATTCAAAAAATTGCAACTCAAACGCATAAGCCACAATACATATGTCTTTCAAGATGTATCTATACTTCACTATAGCCAAGAATGCATGTTAAATAGCTTCAATGCTTCCACCAAGATCTAGTGCATGCTGTATATTCATTGTTTATAGCAGTTCGTTCTCTGTTTCAGATCTGTGTAGATGTGCATAACCTTCAAACTGATCTTCCATCGATGCATTGCCATGTCAGGACCTTCAAGTACCTTCCAAAGTGTATATGCATGCTATAGATCACTTGACTAGTGATTATTTTACTGATTAACAGCCATGGGGAACAGTTTAGATAGCAAGTGCAATCACATGATGTAGCCTAGGGATGTATTCAGCAAGTCTTCAGCACACTACTGATCAATGCTCTCTTTAATGTAGTCACTGAAGCCTCCAAATGCTTCAGACAAGTCACTGAAAGCCTCTTGAGCAATGACAAACCAAATGATGCAATGCATACCTTCTATAGGAACAATGGTAGTCAGCCCCTCTTGTCAAGAACCCTAAATCTTCAAGTTCCAAGTCTGCTTCACAAATGCTATCCACCACATAGCCCATTCATGGCTCTAATACCATGTTAGAAGACAAAGACATAGAGAAGGATTAGAGCAATAGTGTAGAGCTATATGCTCATCTCACTATTTTCTTTATATTCCATAATCCATATAACTAAGGTGAATACAACACTCTAAGGTCTAAGGTTTTAAGACCATTCACACCAAGTACAAACCGACTTATTCAATGTCCGCATGTGGTACAGCTGGACAAGCTAAATGTCGAGTGGCATCAAACTTATGATATCATTCCCTAGGTGCTTGCTTTAAGCCATAAAGGCTTTTCTTCAACTTGCACACTAGGTGCTCCTTGCCAAGTTCTGCAAAGCCCTTAGGCTGCTCCATGTATATCTCATCATGTAAATCCCCATGCAAGAATGCAGTCTTAGCATCCATCTGATACATGTTTAAGTCAAGTTGTGCGATTAAGGCCAAAACCAAGTGTAGGGTGATCATCTTGACCATAGGAGAAAAGACTTCATCAAAGTCAACTCCATGCTCCTGTTTAAAACCCTAAGGAACAAGTCTTGCCTTATAAGCCGGCTTAGGGTGCCCAGGGGTACTTTTCAGCTTGTACACCCATTTGCATGGCAAAGCCTTCTTGCCGTGAGGCAGTGCAATCAAATCCCAAGTCATATTCTTATGCAGGGAGTCCATCTTAGACTACATAGCCCTCTCTGAGGAGTGACTACATAGCCCTCTCCGAGGAGTGATTGTCACCCCTGCACATAGCCTCATCATAGGTGAGAGGCTCTCATGCATCTGCAATCAAGACATAATGCATCGAGGGCTCAGATCGATCAGGTGGACATCTAGCTCTAGTAGACCGTCTCATTGTAGGCTCTACTGCATGTCTAGCATCTTGTCCAACATCCTAGCCATGTGTACCAATTGTTGCTATAGGCTGTCCAACTAGCTTTATAGGAGCACGTGGCTCCTCCTGGAATATAACCCTACATATCTCTACCATCTTCTCAGGCTTCCTATGCATCTTGTCTTCATGGAAGACTACATCATGGTGGTTGTGGATGACTTTCCACACCTGCGAATCCTAGAGGCAGTAACCCATCTCACCTGCATCTCCATAGCCAAGGAAAATGCATTTGACACTCTTAGGATCCAGCTTCCTATGCGTTTTCCTTGGGCACATGGAAAAATGCCTCACATCCAAAGACATGTAAATGTGCATAACACGTCCATACGTCCTCTACAACCTGGAAATCCAAACCACTAGAAGGTGATCTATTTATGACATGCACAGACATACTGACTGCCTCAACCCAAAAGCTCTATGGTAGGCCTGCATGGCTAAGCATACTGTGTACACACTCCTAGATGGTTTTATTCATCCGCTCAACCAAACCATTTTGGGGTGGGTTATAGGGGATGGTCAGCTAACACTTAATACCCTTCTCGCCACATAGCTGCTCAAAGGCACATGACACATATTCTCCCCCATTGTCAGTCCTAAGGCATTTCAACCTATGTCTAGTCTGGTTCTCAACCAATGCAATCCATCTTTGAAACACAGCCAAGACATCTGACTTAAGCTTAATGGGATAAGCCCAGATTTTAAGCGAAAAATCGTCAATGAATGTCACAAAATACTTTGTAGCACCCATAGACTGACAGGGGCATGGGCCCACAAACATCCAAATGTACCAATGCCAGGGGCTCACTCATGCGTGTCCTACCAAACTTTTTATGCGTAATCCTAGTCTATCTGTCCTTATGGGAAAAGAATATTGGGAATTTATTGCAGGAAATGAAGAAGAACCAGTTCTTCCTGATGTTCCCAATCAACAGCAAATGCAGGCATTTAAAGCATGGCATGAGAGAGCCAGGAAAGTTATGTACTGGCTGTCTATCAGTATTTCAGACTCTATGATTGTGCATATTCAGGATGCAAGTACGCCAAAGGAGGCATGGGATACTTTGTCAAAAATGTATAGCACAAATACTCAAGCCAGGAAAATGCAGCTCAAGCAAGAGTTGCATAATGTGCAAAGAGAAAATATGAGCATCAATGACTACCACATGAAGGTGAAGAAGATTGCAGATGCACTTGCTTCCATTGGGTCGCCAGTGGAAGATAATGATTTAGTTTCTGTGACCTTGAATGGTCTAGGAAAGGATTATACACAGTTTCGAACATCCATTTCCGTCCATGAAAGATTTCCTGATTTTGAGAAGTTGATTGCTCTTCTAATTTCTGAGGAGCAGCGAAATGGTGGTGCATCTTCTTCAGGAGGAACTTCAAAAGAAGCTAGCTACTACTCAAATACTGGAAGAGGTAGAGGCAAAGGTAGAGGAGGCCGATCTGGAGGCCGTGATAGAAATCAGAATATGCAGCAAACTCAAGAAAACCAGTCCTATGGAGGAGGACGTGGTAACTCTAGAGGCAGGGGGAGCCAAAGAGGTCGTGGTGGATGGCAAAGAGGGCAAAATGCAAACAGCAATGTTGAATGCTACTACTGTGGTAAAATGGGCCATATGGCTAAAGACTGCTATAAAAAGCAAAATGACATCATGAATGGAAAACTGCAACAAGGAAATTATGCATCTTCTAGTAGACAGGGTGATGACAGAAATGAGCATTTGTTTATGGTGCAGCACATGAACAATTCTGTGACAAGTGCAGAAGAAAGCAGCGATGTACGGTATGTTGACTCAGGTGCATCAAACCACATGACAGGTCATGCAGAATGGATGGAGGATGCAAGGAAAATGGAAAAACCAAGATTTGTGGAGATTGGTGATGATACTGCACATCCTATTGTGCAGATTGGAAAAATTCCCTTGTCTATGCAAGATGGAAAAAAGAAATACCTGTCTGATGTATTTCACGTCCCGAATATCACCAAGAATCTGGTTTCTGTTGGTCAAATGGTTGAGCAGGGCTTGCAGGTCAGATTTAATCCTCATGGATGCTTTGTTGAGGATATGAAAAATAAAGGTCGCTTGATAGCAAAAGGAAAGAAGAAGGGTAGAATGTTTATGTTGGATGCAGACATGTCTGAATTGAGTGCAACAATGTTTGCACATGGGACCGGTGTAGTTGCAGATATTGATATCTGGCATAAACGCATTGGTCATGTTAATGTATAGTGACTTAAACCAATGCAGGCCCAAAATATTGTTGCAGGATTGCCTAGATTCAAGGTTGCAGAAATGCATAAGGTATGTGAAGCCTATCAGTTTAGAAAACAGGCAAGGAAACCATTTCCTAGGCATGTTCAAGAGAGTAAGAAGCCATTGGAATTAATCCACTCTGATGTGTGGACTACTAAAGCTGCATCTCTTGGAGGCTGTCATTATTTTGTCACTTTTATTGATGACTATAGCAGAAAAGTTTGGGTGTATTTTATGAAAAAGAAAAGTGAAGTTTTTGGGCATTTCAAAACTCTTAAAGCTATGGTTGAAAAAGAAACAGGTCTGCAAATGAAATGCCTAAGGTCAGATGGAGGGGGAGAGTACCTCTCAAATGAGTTTGCAAGGTTCTTGCAGGAGCATGGCATAAAGCAGCAATATTCATGCAATCATACCCCACAGCAAAATGCAATTGCAGAAAGAAAAAACAGGCATATTGGAGAGGTATCTCGTGCCATGCTCAATGAAAAAGACCTACAAGATTTTTATTGGGCTGAAGCAGTTGCTACAGCAATCTATATAATGAATAGGACTCCCACTGCAGCAATACATGGAATGACTCTAGAGGAGAGGTATACTGGTAGGAAACCAGATATTTCTCATTTGAAAATCTTTGGTTGCATTGCCTATGTTCATGTGCCAGATGAGTTGAGATCCAAGTTGGATCCAAAAGCTGAGAAGTGCATCTTTATTGGTTACTCTCTGCAGCAGAAAGGATATAGATGTTATAACCCTTCTACTCGTAAGTTTACAGTGAGCAGAGATGTTGTTTTTGATGAGATGAGTAGCTGGTATAAACCAGTAAATGTGATTGATGATGTAGATGCACAAAATGGTAATGCTGCACAGAATTCACAGCAGCAGTCACAAAATATTAGTGGACCTCGAGTGTCCTCTAGCAGTGGTTCACATTCTTCGCCATGGACTGGCAGATTGAGATCAGGAGAATCTTCTCAAAGCAATGCAGATAGTGGTATGCAGGTTTCACGAAAAGGAAAAGAGAAGGTAGATCAGCCCATGTTTGATGTGAATGCAGGTCACTCTTATGTGGATGGTGAATCCAGTGGCTCAGAACAGAGCATTGATGTTAGTAGTCAAGGGGTATGCACAAACATATGGCATTGATTATGAAGAAACATTCAGTCCGGTTGCAAGGATGAAAAACCGTAAGAGCAGTCATTGCTATGGCTGCATCAAAGGGATGGTCTTTACATCAGATGGATGTAAAGAATGCCTTCTTGCATGGTGATTTGCAAGAAGAGGTCTATATGGAGCAGCCACCAGGTTATGTGCATGTTGTTCATCCTGAGTTTGTTTGCAGGTTGAAGAAAGCCTTGTATGGCTTGAAGCAAGCACCTAGAGCATGGTCTGACAAGATATAGCAGTATCTTGTCACTATTGGCTTTCAGATTTCCAAGGCAGATTTCTCACTTTATGTGAGAAAAACAGAGAAAGGTATTATGCTGCTTGTCATTTATGTTGATGATTTGATTATGACAGGTGACAGTGATGAAGATATCCTTCATGTGAAAATGCTATTGAAGTAAAAGTTTGAGATGAAGGATTTGGGAGAGCTGCGTTGTTTCTTGGGCATTGAGGTGATTAGATCACCAAGTGGGATATGGCTCTTGCAGAGGCAGTATGGATTGGACATGCTGTCCAAATATGGGATGACAGGCTGTAAGCCTATTTCAGTTCCTTTGGAGCAGAATGTGAAGCTGAGCGCAGATGCAGGTGAGCTTCTGGAAGACCCTACTATGTACAGACGCATAGTAGAAAGTTTGATTTATATGACTATTACCAGGCCAGATTTGAGCTATGCTGTTGGATTGGTAAGTCAGTTTATGCAAGCTCCAAGGAAATCGCATTTGGATGCAGCTAGACGCATACTCTAGTATGTGAAGTCCACATTGCAATATGGACTATTTTATGAGACTGGGGTTCAGATACAGTTGCATGGATACACTGATGCTGATTGGGTTGGTAGTATTTCTAATAGATGATCTACCAGTGGATATGTGTTCTCTTTTGGGAGTGCTGTAGTCACTTGGAGCAGCAAGAAACAGCCTACAGCTGCTGTGTCGAGCACAGAGACTGAGTACAGGGGTGCAGCAATGGTTGCATGTGAGGTAGCTTGGTTGCATAAGCTACTTTATGATATGCATCAGTCTTCTACAGATGGGCCAGTTGTCATTTATTGTGACAACATGAGTAGTATACACTTGGCAAATAACCCAGTCTATCATGCTAGAACAAAGCACATTGAGGTGCATTATCACTATGTGCGAGAGAGGGTTTTACTAGGTCTTATTGATCTAGTTTATGTCAGCACAAAGGATCAGGTAGCTGACATATTCACGAAGGCATTGGGCGCAGAGAAGCTGCGCAAGTTCAGAGACCTGCTTGGTGTGCAGGAATTGGGATTGAGCTCGAGGGGGAGTGTTGAGAGATCGAGCTCCACTCGTGATATGCCAGGATGACTGTTGTGCATTTATGTCACCGACTTGTCAGTTTTGCAGATGCGATTGGTACACCGCCCATGAATAATAGCTAGATGATAACTATCCTTATCTACTCCAGTTCGTGGCTCAGTTAGTATGCCACCTTAGTTATTTGAGTTTGGTTTGAGACCCATATATAGGGTTCTTCTATTTCTTTGTAAAAGATTTCTTTTTGGCTTACACAACTAAGGAGAGGAAAACTATTTTCAGCCTCCACCTCTATGTGTATTCCCCCATTGTGCAAGCAAGAAAGCTACAAGTGAGACTCCTTCCTTCTCTCCCACAATCTTGACAACTTAGACCTAGACTTCTGCAAGTCTCTACCATGACCATTCCCACGGTCATTCTTTCCAATACCATCTCTGCCTCTAACAGTCAAAGCATGTGACACACAAGAGGCATCCAAGTTCTTATGGTTAATCTCTTCCTACAAAAGAGCACTCTCTACATCATGCAAGTTCAAAATAGTAGCAGGAGCACATAAGGCAGTGCAGAATACATCCCATGACTCACTCAGAGTTCCAAGAAAAAACAATGGAGTAACCTCATCATTAAAGGCAATGCCCTGTGAAGTCAAGTTCTTGAGAATAGCATGGAACTGGCTCAAATGAGTAGACATTGTTATATTCTCCTTCATGCACAGGTCCATAAGCTACTTCAGTCAATACATCTGACTTGATGGACTTTTCTTGTCATAGAGGTTCTTCATTTTATCCCAAATCTTCCAAGCACTTTGTGCTTCCTCAACCACATTGTAATGCACCTATTCAATGAGAGACAAGATGAGGGTGGACTTGCATAACTCATCAAGGTCATCCCAGTCGTCATCAGCCATAGTTTCAAGCTGCTCATCATGCATTCTTAGTGGCTTTATCTACAATTTCTGCACCAATACTTGCCAAACTTGGCTCTTCCAATAGGCATAATTTGTACCATCAATCTTAGTGATGTTGAAGATAGCACTATCAGTGGAAGAAGATGCCATACTACAGTCCAAAATGGTGCAGACAATTCAAAACTACTTGCTGTTTTCTACTTGTAATGGGCGTGTAGTAATGGCATAGGCCAAGCATGTCAAGACCAGTTATGCAAAGTGAGCTCAAGCTCAACCAATAATTCGAGAGCAAATCCAAGCTCTATGTCAATCCTTGAGAGTCACTACATCAATATATACATCCAAGACATAGCCCAAATGCAATAGGCATATCCAAACATAAGTAAAAGAGCTTTAGCCCTAAATATTCTAGTAGCAAATAAACATCCAAAACTGAGCAAACAATGGCTCAATCTAAGCTCAAAACCATAAACAAACTTTCCCATATGTATAGGCACCAATTTGGCATAATCAGGCATCAAATGACTATGTCGCATGAGCATAAAGTGTAATGACAGAGGGATGCCCTATTTTGGGCTGCCCATGGGCTGTGTAAAATAGTCAATGACAGAGTAAATTCAGCCCCAAAAGCATCTCACATCATAGGTATACATTCCCCTAGCATTCGAGGTGCATTCGAGACCAACCAAGCAACCAATGTCAATGCCAAACAAGCATAAACATAAAGTGCTGATGTAATACTATTTTTGGCTACCTATGGACTATGGAAAACAATCCTAGACTAGAGGTAAATTAGTCCACAAATCAATACCAATGATAACCACTAATGTCGAGCATCAAAGGGGTGCTCCCAAGTGCCAAATGAAGTGTTTTCAAGCTGCCAATGAGTGCCAAGGGAGGACTGAAGTAAAAAATGAAATTTTTTGCATGTCTTCAAGCTGGCCCAAACTAATCTGGGGACTATGGAAGGGCTGGGAAAGGTCAAGGCAAAGTTAGGGGAGTAGTCAAGGACCTCCAGGAGCTCCCTCTTGAAGGGCAAAGTGATGGGATCTCAAATGGGCTGACACTGGCTATGGCACTAGCCGGACCTCATGCTCATAACAGACAAACACACCCTGACGGCCTCGCGGGCCAGGAGCATCTATCTGCTAAAGGACGAACTGTCCTTGTGGGAGCTTTTGCTCAACCGCCAAGACCCACGGACCGCTTATTGTTTCAAGTGTTCCAAGCCGAGCACTAATGGCTACCTCTCACATAGCCGACGCGCCATCCATATCTACGGGTGTAGTGAGCTTACCTCCATGCCGATCGAGTTACCTCCTCTCCCGCGCACTCCGGTAGCTCCACGATCCAAGTGCAAGCCTCAAGCAAGCTCCATCCTCAAGCTCCATGCTCCAAGCTCCATTGCCGCAAGCAAGACAAGAGAAGAGAAGAGAAGAGAAGAAGAGAGGAGAAGATGGAGAGCTTCTCCACCCCACGGTCCCTCACCCTCACACACTCACTCCCTCACACTCTCGCACTCCCACTCTCAAGCACAAGCTCAAGCAAGCAAGAACAAGAAGAAGAAGAAGAAGAGGAGGAGAGCTACTTTTGGCCACACACAAGAATGAGCTTCTCATTCACTTTTCAACTTTATATACAAAACCCTAAATCCCTTTTGGGCGATCATCCCCTTTTCCCTTTTTTTACATGGCCGTTCATTTTCCCATTGTTCTTCTTTCTTCCTAGCTTCCTTTCCACCGCCCGTCTACGTTTACAAGTTGCACGGGTGAGAGCCCAGCGCTCCTTGAATTAAACCATGATGCGCTTGCGCTCTTTTACAAAAGTTTTGTCTTGCATTTTTCCTTGTGCGCCTTTGTCTTCCATTTCTCTTGCCTTGGCCTTTGTCTTTGTCTTTTATTTTAGCTTTCTAGATTTTCCACCACCTGGCACTCTTTTACAAGCTTTTAGAGTGCGCCTTTGTATTTTAAAATGCACCTTTTTCCTTTTTCATTTGCCTTGGGCTTTTTAAGGTTGCCCTTGCGCTTTTGGCCTTTTCTCCTCTTCTTCCTTCAGTCAAGCTACCTTTTTTTTGCCTTTGCCCTACGCCTTTTTTATTTCCTTTTGCTTTCTTCGTGTTGGGGTTAACATTACCCCCTCCTAGACGAGTGCCAGTCCCATGGCACTTTGCGTCGAAGGTAGCATGCGGAGCCTGCACCGAAGACGTGGGTCGAAGGGTTGTTGTGGTTTGCCTTGGAGGAGTTCTTATGTTGGTGCGGAGGAAGGCATTGGTGGCACTGTGCTGGTATAGGTGGCGATAGGGCTACTCGTTGTTGGGAATCGCCACTCATGGCTGGCATGGGGTTTGGTGTGCATGGGATGCTCATGATGGAACATGTCATGATGATTCTCTGGTGGTTTGCATGATGAAGTAAGGGACAAGAGTTCAGAGTTGAGTATTGATGTAGAGTTGACGGCGCTTTCGTTGGAGCTTTAATACCTACAATTGGAAAACCTCTGAGGTGGTCTCTCCCTGAGGGGTATTGCTATTCTTCGTAGCGTGCACAAGACATTTTTGGATTAGTTTGGGAGACAGGTCGAACTCTAAGCAAGCTTCGAGTATTGTCCTGCACTTGAGGACCCAAACTGTGTATGGGCTTAGGTGCAGATATTATGTGAGTGCTCGTACATACTTAGATATTATGTAGGTAGAAGACTGCGGTTTGGTTGCTCATAATGTCGTGTGGATGAAGCAAATTGGTTTATGACAGAAAGAAGTACGCGTGAAGGTGGGGGCAAATCCTGTGTATTGTGATTGCACGACGTAGCAGGATAGAACCCAGGGATACTGTATTATCCTTAGGTGGTAGACATGGGGCGGGTGCGATGAGGACGGTGTATTGTGCATGGCCATTTGTGCGATGCGTGCCCCAATTGATTGCCATGGTTTTAAGATAGAATGTAAGAGAGAATTGTGTGAATGGTTCGGGGTGATAGGTCTAACCACAGGCGAGACAAGCTCCCTAGGGCTTTCCTACCTTTGATGTGCCCTAAACTATTGTGGGTAATGCTAGGGGGCTAGGGGACTAGGGACGGAGCCAGCCGACAAAGGTCACTAGACGCACCTAATTTGAGGACCCCTAGGTGCGGTGCTGTGATTGTGGGTGCTTTTTTATTTTTTCCTCTTTTGTTTTCTTCTCATTTCTTCCTTCTTCTTTTTTGCCATAGTACAACCATTGCAATATGCGGAGGCTATGAGCCTTTCAATGGTTCGGGACATGTCAAGCCTCGGAGGCTCAGGAAATGGATATGACCGTGATGATTTTTCCCTAGCCTCATTGTTAGGGGAGCCGTTGTTGCGATATCGGTACGATTGTAGCGACACCCATCGTGAGTGTAGAGCTTGGCCTAAGAAGAGAGTGTAGCCCATGACTATGTGTTGGTTCGTGTGATGTGGGCACTCGCAAGGGTGATTGTTCGCATTCAGTAGCGTGGCTTTGTTGCAGTTCGTGCATAGTTGCTAGTTTTGAGGTGACCCAGGCATTGAACACTTTTGCACGAAGACCTGTGTTACCCTGCATCCACTTGTCACTTTGTGAGAGCACATGCTTGATTTCGTTAAGTAATTCAACAGATGTCGTTATGTTAAGACATGACTTTTCGAAATGCTATGATGTTAATTGCAATGTCATGCGATTGCTTGTCAAAGACGTGGCATACATTAGCGATAGGCAGAAGAAGTTGTACAAGTGGGGAGTTGCCCTTTTACCCATCAAAAGACAAAAAGTTATGTCCTAATAACTTGTCAAGCTACTTGTACATCATAGGGGCTTAGTCGATTTGTACTAGGCGGGGCGAGTCCGATTGGTTAGACGACTGGGGTGATGTTGGTGCGGGACTCCCGTGAGGTCGGGCAGGGCACATGTCGGCCGGGACATGAATGGTGTAGTCTCGGGCCGCCACCGTTTCCAAAATGTCTTTAAATAATTCATTGAATTCTTCCCTGTCCCGAGCCACCCTTTCTTTCCGTGAGCACCTGGTGCCCGAGCGTATGTTGGGGGTCTGTGCAACTGGCGTTGCCACATGCTGCGCATTTCTTTGAGTCTCGACTTTCTTGGCCCGGGGATTCTTCAGCCTTCATCTGAGACGGTGTCGTTTAGGGCCCCGTTTCTTCGCATACCTTTTGAGGGTGGGCACATAGCGCACCGGTGGAGGGGCATGTGCTGCATGTTCCCGTCGTCCGCGAAGAGCGTCTCTACAAGCCAGCTGCCCAAGGTTCTCCATGTTTTTCTTGTAGGGGGACCTGTAAGATGAGAACCAAGGATTAGGCCTTGATTCATGATAAAACCGTTCACCTGTAAGGGATTATAGTGTGGGTTATCAAGTGCATATGACGAGAAGGGGAGGGGTGAGGCATGCAGTGCTTGTTGTAGAGGGATGGCCCCCTTGATGATGTTCATTTAGCCTCTAGCCTTTAGTAGATCTTGGCCCACGCTGAGTTACGCAGACTGGTGGTCATGGGTTGGGGTAGGGCTCATGCTTGGAAGGATAGACCGGAAAGGGAAGAAGGTATATAGAAAGGGACTGCACCCTGTCTACACCATCAGAGTTGTTGGTCAAGGCTTCCTATGGCGGTAATGAGGGTTGCATGCCCTTCACTTGGAGGTGGGGATGGTCACACAACTTTTAAATGTGTGATGAGAGGAGGACTTGAGGGGCTTATCCTGTTAGACCCAACCCTTCTCCCTGCGCTTGACTATCATTGCTTGTGTGTGTTGATATTTTCTATACATAGTCACACAAAAATCATTGTTTATATATATACATATTTATGAATCCATGTCACTTCACGAGGATAGAAACCAATTGTAGAACTCGGGATTGTACTGGAGCGTGGCACATGCGTCTAGTACTCGTGGTAGCTTACTCAATACCGATAGATATTTTGCCACATTGAGTAGCATGGAACCCTGTCCGAGTCTACTGGTAGCATATAGCTCCTCCTCAGTGAGAACCTTATCGAACAGCGAGTCCTCTTGGCTAGGTTCAGCCAAGTCTGTACCCTGAATGGCAGTCAGCACCTCGAAGGGAGGTTGGTGCCACATAGGTGGGGTCTCTTTGAGATCGCCATTTGGCCAATCGCTTCTCAGAGACTATCATGATCTGAGCTCCTAGTTTGGCCATTGCAACACGGTTTTCACACCAACGCTGTTCAAATTGACTTTGGCCCTTTGACAGTCGCCTTAGTTGCTCTATCTCTAAGAGATTTGGTTGGTAGAGCGCATCATTGAATGTGACAGTTAAGCGCAGTTCGTCGGCTTCCTCACCCGAGATGAGTAGCATGCATTCATGCAGGAGCCTGCTATAGTGCTCGTCAAGATGTTCTTGCTCTTCCCAAGATAAGGAAAATGGCAAGTATTCTGCGAGCTGCTCTTTAGGGAATGCGCGCATGTCTACCAGGACATAGACACGTGCGAACACCTTGAGCTTGGTATCCAACTCAGTTAAGCATTCGATGATACTTCTATGTTTAGCGAGGGCTTGCTTGGTTGCTATCTCATGCAAGGTTCTAGGAGTTTGCCTGGGCCCTAGCGTAGCTGGGGGCTCAGGCCTAGATGACCAGGATTGGTCAAAGCTAGGATGTCTAACACTCTTGGGGTTTCCATGTTTCTCCTGAGGCTTCATTATTGAGTCATGGTTTTCTTTAGATGTGACTGGTATAGGTTTGTCACCCTATTGTGATAGCGTTATATCCACTCTTGCCTGGTCAATGCAAGTTCTATTGTCGGTGGATTGAGTGTTGCAAGCAGCCATTGAGGGTAACGACTGCTTTGATTTTTTAGAGCACACGGATGGGTCTAAGGTTTCACCGCTGTTAGGAGAGGCATCAATGGGTTCATTGGTGGATGGACTCGATGCTTTATTCATCAACTCTCCAGCGCTCTTCATCTCAATGTTCTTGGGGTCCCCAGCCACCTGCAATTGTTGTTGTTTTTGCTGTTTTCTCCTCTTTTTCTTGGTTAGTGAAGGCGCATCTCTCAACGACTCAAGACCCTAGACTAGGTCAACCGTTGATGTGCTTGGTTGGGCCTCAGCATTTCCTTTCTCTAATGTGTCCTCATGGGACATAGCAGTGGCCTGCTGAATAGCCTTGCTAGGTTGAGTGGTTCTATGCGCCATCTCCTTGGCCACACCTTTGAGAGGTTTCTCCTCAAGCCTAGGCTTTAGGTGCTTTGGAAGGGCTGGAGTTGTCAAGGATACTAGTTGCGGCACCTCCTCCGCAGGTGAATTGCTAAGGATGCGTTTTACAAGGGGCGTAGTCACGGCCAAGGGCTGTGACTACTGTGATCCCTGATTGGAAGTAGTAGCGTCTAGTCCAATGGGCTGGTTACTCTTGGTGGGTCACAGTGTCGAGTCCCTAGGGCGATCGGAAGTGGTCGTGTCTTCTGTTGCCCTTTGAGCATTCACCTATGTAGACCGATCATGAGTTGATCTAGTCACATTGGGTTGCATGGGCGTATCCTTGGGCCGAGAGCTACGGCTAGTGTCATGTTTCCCCTCTTGGATATTTGGAAGCTTTGATGGAGACAGAGATTGGGAGTGAGCAACCACCATTGACGACTGCTGTTGTGCTTCCTGGGTCCGTTTGGGAAGAGAGGACATAGGAGATCTAGGGCTCTTAGGCGGACTTGGCACTTGTCTGAATGGCTTGCTCGTGATTGTTAGACGATTCTGTCATTAGCTTTGTTGAGCAATCAACCTTATCATGAGCAATGTTGTGCCTATGGTGCTCATTATTCTCTTGGGAAGTCAAAGGCTCTTTGGGCATTTGTGCACGCTCAATGGCCATGTATGACATCTCCTTATTAAGCATGCTAGACTGAGGCTCTTTCTTTCGAACACTCATGTCTGGTTTCTTGCCTCGAGACTTAGAGTTTCTCTTAGATTTCGTCCTGTGCTTCGTTGCTTTTGATGTAATCTTGTCTTTAGCTGATAGAGATGGTTTAGCCGGGGATTTTGGTACCCAAATCCATCGGTTACCTACGTAATACCCTTGGGCACGTAGCAACGCTTTGGATATCCATCGCGGCATTGTGATAACCCTCCACCGATGCCTTCACCTATAAGGCTTGGGATTACTTTGCAGTCTTCTACGGTATTTGTAAGTCCCAAGCCAGTCCTTGGCATTGTCTCTTGACCTTCTTGGTTCAAGCATGGCCTCACTCACTAGTTCTCGTTGTTCGACCTGTGCTTGTATCAACTCTTCCAACAAGTCCTTGCTCTCGTTAGTGGGCTTGACTGTTACGTCAGCACCTTCCTTGCCTTTCCCTCGAGGTTCGATGAGGTCACCCTTGCTAAAGGTTGTGACTATCCTCACACCCAGTAGTGTCAGGTATATCCTCTGTGCTACATAGTCAGCCTCACATTTGGTCGCCCTTTTGAAGGGTCTTCCCAAGAGGGTTTCCTTACCATTTTTAGAGCCATTTGGAGGAACATGGAATAGGATAGGCAAGCTCTCAATTTCAATTGTTGCAAGGATATTGCACTTTCCTATGAGTGCTTGTGGAGGTCCCCCATAAGGGCTAAGAGTTGCATTAGTCGGTGTCAGCTCTGGTTGGCCTGTAGGGTCCATGCCTCATAGGTCAAGACATTAGAATCTGCTTCTTCATCAATCAGAGCATCGATAGTATGCTCTCTTTTCGCGGTGAGTTTGACCCTAAGATAAGCAGGTGGTACTATATCTTCGTCTTCCGGGTCTTGGCTTGTAAATTTAAGCCTTCTGACGAATGCCCTTGAGTCCCCAACTACACGACCAGATGTGAACTCTCCACTAATGTCTTGGCTCATCAGTGAGGCACTATTCAAGGAGCATCTATTGTCAGGACTGTTGCATCTAGTCATTCTCACTATTGTAGCTTGATGTTGTTGTTCTTCGCTTTGACTAGATGCAGTCCGAATGAAACACGTATGTGTTTCTGCAGTGTGGCCTTTTTGCCCTTGTTGGCTAGATTGGTCCATTGAGGTTCTAGGGTCTTTGTTTCTCTCAGTCCGTGCATGGGCTTTTGGTTGCTCTTTCGTCAATGAGAATCCCTATTCATGTAGAACCATTACTACGCTAGGGTCGAATTTGGAGGACATGTCACAACACGCGTTTTCTCTCCAACCTACTTGGGGGAGGTGCAGAGGAGGTAAAGCTCACTATGCGGGGGTCCTCTCCTACTAGCGGGGTCCTTGAGAGGTTTAACTGAGTGAGTTCCTTCAGTTATTGAATGCAACCCTCACTTTATGGTCACTTAGTGTGCGTGTCGCTCCTCGTGCACTTGTACTCAGTCGGGCTTTCAATTTCTTTAAGTGCATTCAAGTGTGGAAATTCACGGTGAGTGCAACAAGCTACTTGAAGCGTCTTATGCACTTCCGCTTTGTTTGGGCCTGATTGGCGTGCTGGTCACTTTTCTGGCCGCCTTGACGGGGTTCAGCGCCTTTTTAATATGTTGCCACGTTCGTTTTTGGCCAATCAGGTTTTAACTACTCAGCGCTTTGCATCTAGGTCTCTGGGTCTTGTTGCTTACTACTTCAAGCTGCTAAGCGACTGCGCCCTACCGTTTTGCCTATTCCATGTGCCAAAGTCAAGTTCTGAGCATCCTAAGGACTTTCGACAGTTTGCGTTGCTGAGTTCTAGCCGGGTCAAGTCAAATTTCTAAAAATTTGATCAAAATTTTTACTCGGCCCAACTGGTCCAAATTGCAGGGGCCGAGTGCTCGATTCAGCTCGTCCGAGGGCCGCGTAGAGGGGCCATATGTAACTGTCCGAATGCCAAATTCGGCCAGTCCAAACCTAGATGTCCGAGGGCCGAGTGGGCCGAGGCCGAGTCAAGAGGGCCAAGGGCCGAGGCCGAGTCAGGAGGGCCGAGGGCCGAATTCCAAGGTAGTCCGAGTGCTCAATTCGGATGGCCGAGCGGTGGGTGTCCAAGTGGTAGTGGCCAAATGGTCAAAGACCAAGTGGCCGAGGGCTGAGTCGAGTGGTCAGGAGGGTCGAGTCGGATGGTCCGAGGGCCAATTCTGGGACTCGGCCCAGAATCATTGTCACTCAGACACGCCGAGCGCGGCACGTTTTTTCGCCGAACCTCACGAAATCTGCCGCACCGAGCGTTGGAGGCCTTCCCCCTAGTCAAGCAGCTCCAAATCCATCCTACTCACATAGGGGAAGACGTAGAATTACCTGGGCTGGGCAAATATCTCTCGGATGACAAGATTGAAGCGGATCCACTCACGAAGCTTTCCTCTTCTCTCTTGCTCTCCTGAAACCCTGCAATGCACAATGTGGCCTTTCTTGCCACTCTTGGCCCTTATACCCCTTCCCGGGTATGGTATTGATGCCCCCAATCACTCACTTGCCGACCTTAGGCATTACAAGCGAGCTTTTTACCATTTTTGCTTGCATGATTTTTGCCCTGTTTTGCAACAGTAAACCCTAATGCTTATTTTCTTTGTTTTTCTTTGTTTTCTCCTACTCTAATGCATCCAAATCACAAAGTAAATACCTACACTACTCCATCTCACAACATAAATCTCAAAATTAGCAAAAAAAACCTACTTGCCAAGGAGATTGAATACCATCTTCAACCCCCTCACTTCCTACCTATCTCAAGCACCGGTTCAGGGAAAACCCTTACTTCAATGCTCGATTCAAAGCGCGCAAGCGCTCAAGGCTTGAATTTGTTGGTCCCGGCAATGGAACCAAAATGTGGGAGCTTTCACTCAACCGCCAAGACCCATGGACCGCTTATTGTTTCAAGTGTTCCAAGCCGAGCACTAATGGCTACCTCTCACATAGCCGACGCGCCATCCATATCTACAGGTTTAGTAAGCTTACCTCCATGCCGATCGAGTTACCTCCTCTCCCGCGCACTCCAGTAGCTCCACGATCCAAGTTCAAGCCTCAAGCAAGCTCCATCCTCAAGCTCCATGCTCCAAGCTCCATTGCCGCAAGCAAGACAAGAGAAGAGAAGAGAAGAGAAGAAGAGAGGAGAAGATGGAGAGCTTCTCCACCCCACGCTCCCTCACCCTCACACACTCACTCCCTCACACTCTCACACTCCCACTCTCAAGCACAAGCTCAAGCAAGTAAGAACAAGAAGAAGAAGAAGAAGAGGAGAGCTACTTTTGGCCACACACAAGAATGAGCTCCTCATTCACTTTTCAACTTTATATACAAAACCCTAAATCCCTTTTGGGCGGTCATCCCCTTTTCCCTTTTTTTTACATGGCCAGCCGTAGCCTAGGCCCTTTTCCCATTGTTCTTCTTTCTTCCTAGCTTCCTTTCCACCGCCCGTCTACATTTACAGGTTGCACGAGTGAGAGCCCGGCGCTCCTTGAATTAAACCGTGATGCGCTTGCGCTCTTTTACAAAAGTTTTGTCTTGCGCTTTTCCTTATGCGCCTTTGTCTTCCATTTCTCTTGCCTTGGCCTTTGTCTTTGTCTTTTATTTTAGCTTTCTGGATTTTCCACCGCCTGGCACCCTTTTACAAGCTTTAAGGGTGCGCCTTTGTATTTTAAAATGCACATTCCCCCTTTTTCATTTGCCTTGGGCTTTTTAAGGTTGCCCTTGCGCTTTTGGCCTTTTCTCCTCTTCTTCCTTTAGTCGAGCTACCTTTTTTCCACCTTTGCCCTGCGTCTTTTTTATTTCCTTTTGCTTTCTTCGTGTTGGGGTTAACAGTCCTAAAGCCTAATCTATGTGTTTATAGTTTTGTAGTCCAACGTTTCCCTTTCTATAAACTCCACAGAGGGAGAACCCATACACATTGGCAATAAATGCCACGATAATCACATACATAGGAGGCAACCTCTCGGTGGAATCACCGCGGCCCCACTACAACTCTCCTATATCAACAGGGATTGGCCCCTTGTTGATGCGCTGCTAGAACAAACGAACAAACTCCACTCTTTGATTTTGAAAATATTCCAGGAGATACCATGTGTCCTTACCAAATAATTCCCCAAGAACGAACATCTATCCTACGGCTTAGGTTGCCTTTCCACACTTAAGCGTGGGTCATTGTCATTGAAAACGGGTATTATGCATCCAATCCTTTTTATTCTGATACTATGGTTGTCATGCACATTCAAAAGTGGATGATCCTAAAGTGCTCAAACATAATTTTAAATCAGAAACACGTGGTGCACAACCAGGCTTTCCAATGCTCATTCACTAACTTGTTGCGGCGATGTAAGGATAGCACTGAGACAACACCTGTGCTACTATCCTCTTAATTAAAATACCACGAACTCTATGTCATGATATGCATCAGAAAATCAACAACAATCAGCACGCAAGTCGCGCCATTCAAACATCCCAACCCCCTACGTTTAGGTATTGCTTTCATTGCATAGGTATAGAGGTTCATTTTGTCATGTTTTGATGTATAAAAAGCGATAAATCACAAACTTTGACAAAGAGATAGGAAAAACTGAGGCTAAACCTCATGCTTTGCCACTACCATACATCCACAAACAATCATTATATTTTTTCCTTATTTTTATAAGACGTATTTCTATTTTTCTATTTTCTTAATTTATTTGGTAATAAAATATGCTATTTTCTAATTTTTCTTATTCCAATCACTTTAGCATACTAACATTCAATTTATCTTCCATTTTCTCCCCATGGGAGCACCTTTTACCCACCCGAAATGGAAAAACTACCATTTTACCGCTTAAAAATCGCATTTCGGGTTTACGGGAATTAAATAGAGCATGTAAATCATTGTAAAATCAAAATTTTTTGATAAACAGCAATCAATCATGATGCAACCAGCACTCAAACAAATTTTCATCCAATAAGAACATCATTAACATCATAAACTATCAAAAAACTTCATTTCCTTCATAAAAATGGTCATACCGTGTTTTTACGAAACCCGAGACGCATTAAATGACTGCATAACCAGTAGACTGAGCCTCCATTGCTCTCAATCCAATGCTACACATCAATCTTCAGCATCTCTATCAATCTCCATCACCGCTTCCTTCAACCCCCTTCTCGGTTCCTCCTTCAAGATGGTGCACATGAACAGCTCATAGAGAGGAGAGAGGGAGGAGAGAGAAATACTAGATTCTGATCTTTCCATCCAGACAGCCATATCTCCCATGAGGACCGGTGATAGAATCAGGAAAGAAGGAGAAGTTGTCGGGTATAATCTGCTAGATAGGTTGCTTGTAGCCCAAAATTCGAATTGGGGGGGGGGGGGGGGGGGGACGCAATTTTCGACGCCTGTTCTTCATGCCATCTCCATGCCATTTTCATGTTTTTTTTTTCTTCAAATTGAGAGAGGGGGGGTTAAAATCCCAAGGGCACCCCCCCCCTTTGGTCTTAAATTTTGTCCACCCTTTCAAATCTTGGCCAATTTTTGGCCTCTTCCGCGTCCGGACTCCGTTTCACCTCCGAAAAATCCTCCGCGTCCGTCTCGGCATCCCGCACTAAATGGCAACTCCTGACATCCCACATGGCAGTCGAAAAAATTATCAAAAATCCACAAGTGTCGCTCGAGCACCTTTTAAAAGCCGTCTTTCACTTGGTGCTTAAAATCGTCCTAGCTGCAGTCGCCGCTTGTGGACTAAAGTAAAATAACAAAAGAGAGCTCCAATACCTCTGAAGGAATGCCTTGAGGGTGCCCAAATGAGTCGGGTAGGTGCTCAAGAAGTTGAGGAGTAATGGGAGCTCAGGAGAGTCGATTATGGCTGCTAGAAAGGAGACCCAATGAGTGTAGGTAATCGATAGGAAACTGAAGGAGTCACGAACCAAGTCAGAATGCTCAAGCAACCATGCTCTGATACCAGTTGAAATGTGAGAAGGATTGAAGCTTTTGCTTGGAAGAGCTATGGTGGGAGAGCAAGAGCAAGAAAGAGAGAAAGACCAAATGGGAACTCCAACAATCACAATGTGTAACCAGATCTTCCTTTATTCAAACTATCACTAAAAGAATAATGAATAAATTGACGGTGATGGGCACCCGCCACCTATAGTGTGTAGTGGCGAGTGTAGTAACACACGAGTGGCTAGGTAGAGGCGCCTTTACCCCCAACACTTTCATAATGGATGCCTTCAATTTCTTTGAACCAGCTACAAGTTGGGCTTTATGCTTGTCAATAGTGCCATCTGGTTTGAGCTTTTTGTGAAGTACCCATTTGCAGCCGATTGCAAATTCTCTAGGAGGAAGTGGAACCAATGTCTAGGTGTTATTATGAAGAAGAGCCTTATATTCTTCAAGAATTGCAGCTTGCCATTGAGAGGCTGTTGAGATATCGAGCTCCACTCGTGATATGCCAGGGTGACCGTTGTGCATTTATGTCACTGACTTGTTAACTGTAGATGCAGTTGGTATACCGCCCATGAATAATAGCTAGATGACAACTATCCTTATCTACTCTAGTTTGTGGCTCAGTTAGTATGCCACCTTAGTTAGTTGAGTTTGGTTTGAGACCTATATATAGGGTTCTTCTATTTCTATTTACTTGAGTTCTTTTTTGCTTACACAACTAAGAAGAGGAAAACTATTTTCAGCCTCCACCTATGTGTGTATTTTCCCATTGTGCAAGCAAGAAAGCTACAAGTGAGACTCCTTCCTTCTCTCCCACAATCTTGACATGGTATCAGAGCCTTGTTTGTGGTAAGGAGCTCAAGAAAGCAAACCAAGTTTGCAGTGTTCTGGTAAGAGGACCAGTGTTGCTTTCATTTTTCTGTTTTGGGAGCAAGTCTCTGCAGGTAGCACAGTCGAAAAGTGCAAGAGTGCATTGTCTCAGATTGAGACGTCCTTCGACGTGTAGCAAGAGGGCAGTATATGCTACGGATGAGGGCTTTAGCCCTCGATTGCTCTGGTTTTTTTATTTGAGGCCATTTGGGGGCTGTTTTGGAGGCGGAAGTTTTCTGCACGCACTCAGAAAAAGGCCCTATTTTTTGCTGTGCGGCCACTGTTCTACAGGACGGTGAAAAGTTACTGTAGAAATTGCATCGTATACCTGTGCGCAAAGACATTGGGAGTTACAGAATCATCCTTGTTGTCTATTGATGCAAAATCGTCACTAGGAAGTGACTATGTGGTCAAATACCACTTTCGTCAGTTTTGCAGATTTGCCCTTGTGAGGCTCAAGCTGTGCTTTTTGCAGTGACAGAATTTTTTGCAGTGTTTTGTAATGGTGTCTGATTCTCTTTCACAGATTGTCACTGAAAAGCTTGACAAGAACAACTTCCAAGCATGGAAGTTTAGAATGACGAATTTCCTTATGGGAAAAGGATATTGGGAATTCGTTACAGGAAATGAAGAAGAACCAGTTCTTCCTGATGTTCCCAATCAACAGCAAATGCAGGCATTTAAAGGATGGCATGAGAGAGCAAGGAAAGTTATATATTGGTTGTCTATCAGCATTTCAGACTCCATGATTGTGCATATTCAGGATGCAAGTACGCCAAAGGAGGCATGGGATACTTTGTCAAAAATGTATAGCACAAATACGCAAGCCAGGAAAATGCAGCTCAAGTAAGAGTTGCACAATGTGCAAAGAGAAAGTATGAGCATCAATGACTACCACATGAAGGTGAAGAAGATTGCAGATGCACTTGCTTCCATTGGGTCGCCAGTGGAAGATGATGATTTAGTTTCTGTGACCTTGAATGGTCTAGGAAAGGATTATGCACAGTTCCAAACATCGATTTCCGTCCGTGAAAGATTTCCTAATTTTGAGGAGTTGATTGCTCTTCTAATTTTTGAGGAGCAGAGAAATGGTGGTGCATCTTCTTCAAGAGGAACTTCAAAAGAAGATGTCTTCTACTCAAATGCTGGAAGAGGTAGAGGCAGAGGTAGAGGAGGCCGATCTGGAGGCCGTGGTAGAAATCAGAATATGCAGCAAACTCAAGAAAAACAGTCCTATGGAGGAGGACATGGTAACTCTAGAGGCAGGTGGAGCCAAAGAGGTCATGGTGGATGGCAAAGAGGCCAAAATGCAAACAGCAATGCTGACTGCTACTACTGTGGTAAAATGGGTCATATGGCTAAAGACTACTATAAAAAGCAGAATGACATCATGAATGGAAAATTGCAACAAGGGAATTATGCATCTTCTAGTAGATAAGGTGATGACAGAGAAATACCTGTCAGATATATTTCATGTCCCGAATATCACCAAGAACCTGGTTTCTGTTGGTCAAATGGTTGAGCAGGGCTTGCAGGTCAGATTTAATTCTCATGGATGCTTTGTTGAGGATATGAAAAATAAAGGTCGCTTGATAGCAAAAGGAAAGAAGAAAGGCAGAATGTTTACGTTGGATGCAGACATGCCTGAATTGAGACATGCCTAAATTCAAGGTTGCAGAAATGCATAAGGTATGTGAAGCCTGTCAATTTGGAAAATAGGCAAGGAAACCATTTCCTAGACATGTTCAAGAGAGTAAGAAGCCATTGGAATTAATCCACTCTGATATATGGACTATTAAAACTGCATCTATTGGAGGCTGTCATTATTTTGTCACTTTTATTGATGACTATAGCAAAAAATTTTGGCTATATTTTATGAAAAATAAAAGTGAAGTGTTTGGGCATTTCAAAACTCTTAAAGCTATGGTTGAAAAAGAAACAGGCCTGCAAATAAAATACCTAAGATCAGATGGAGGGGGAGAGTACCTCTCAAATGAGTTTGCAAGGTTCTTGCAGGAGCATGGCATAAAGCAGCAATATTCATGTAGTCATACCCCACAGCATAATGGAATTGTAGAAAGAAAAAACAGGCATATTGGAGAGGTATCTCGTGCCATGCTCAATGAAAAAGACTTGCCAGATTTTTACTGGGCTGAGGTAGTTGCTACAGTAGTCTACATAATGAACAGGACTCCCACTGCAGCAATACATGCCATGACTCCAGAGGAGAGGTATACTGGTAGGAAACCAGATATTTCTCATTTGAAAATTTTTTGTTGCATTGCCTATGTTCATGTGCCAGATGAGTTGAGATCCAAGTTGGATCCAAAAGCTGAGAACTGCATCTTTATTGGTTATTCTCTGCAGCAAAAAGAGTATAGATGCTATAACCCTTCTACTCGTAAGTTTACAATGAGTAGAGATATTGTTTTTTATGAGATGAGTAGCTGGTATAAACCAGTAAATGTGATTGATAATGTAGATGCACAAAATGGTAATGTTGCACAGAATTCACAGTAGCAGTCACAAGATATTAGTGGATCTGGAGCGTCCTCTAGCAATGGTTCACATTCTTCGCCATGGATTGGTAGATTGAGTTCAGGAGAATCTTCTCAAAGCAATGCAGATAGTGGTATGCAGGTATCACGAAAAGGAAAAGAGAAGGTAGATCAGCCCATGTTTGATGTGAATGCGGGTCACTCTTATGTGGATGGTGAATCCAGTGGCTCAGAACAGAGCATTGATGATGAGTTGGGTATTCCTTCTATTGTTACACCTGGAGTAAGGAAGACCAAGGATGTTTTGAGAGCACATGGGACTTTGCACAGGTCTACTAGAGCTAGGTATCCTGTGGATAGGCTGAAATATGATGGATTTACAGCCATTCACTATGCATATATGGTCAAAGTGATACAGGAACCAGAACCCACTTCTTTTGAGCAAGCCATGGGAAAATAAAAATGGGAGAAAGTCATGGATGAAGAAATGGATGCCTTGGAAGCAAATGCTACATGGGAATTGGTACATTTGCCTAAAGATAAGAATGCAATTGGTTGTAAGTGGGTTTATAAGGTGAAACACAATGCAGATGGTTCTATGAATAGATACAAGGCAAGATTAGTAGTCAAGGGGTATGCACAAACATATGGCATTGACTATGAAGAAACATTCAGTCCGGTTGCAAGGATGGCAATCGTAAGAGTAGTCATTGCTATGGCTGCATCAAAGGGATGGTCTTTACATCAGATGGATGTAAAGAATGCCTTCTTGCATGGTGATTTGCAAGAAGAGGTCTATATGGAGCAGCCACCAGGTTATGTGCATGCTGTTCATCCTGAGTTTGTTTGCAGGTTGAAAAAAGCCTTATATGGCTTGAAACAAGCACCTAGAGCATGGTCTGACAAGATAGGACAGTATCTTGTCACTATTGGCTTTCAGATTTCCAAGGCAAATTTCTCACTTTATGTGAGAAAAACAGAGAAAGGTATTATGCTACTTGTCATTTATGTTGATGATTTGATTATCGCAGGTGATAGTGATGAAGATATCCTTCATGTGAAAATGCTATTGAAGCAAAAGTTTGAGATGAAGGATTTGGGAGAGCTGCATTATTTCTTGGGCATTGAGGTGATTAGATCACCAAGTGGGATATGGCTCTTGCAGAGGCAGTATGGATTGGACATGCTATCCAAATATGGGATGACAGGCTGTAAGCCTATTTCAGTTCCTTTGAAGCAGAATGTGAAGTTGAGCACAGATGCAGGTGAGCTTCTCGAAGACCCTACTATGTACAGACGCATAGTAAGAAGTTTGATTTATATGACTATTACCAGGCCAGATTTGAGCTATGCTATTGGATTGGTAAGTCAGTTTATGCAGGCTCCAAGGAAACCGCATTTGGATGCGGCTAGACGCATACTTAGGTATATGAAGTCGACATTGCAGTATGGACTATTTTATGAGACTAGGATTCAGATACAGTTGCATGGATACACTGATGTTGATTGGGCTGGTAGTATTTCTAATAGACGATCTACCAAAGGATATGTGTTCTCTTTTGGGAGTGCTGTAGTCACTTGGAGGAGCAAGAAACAGCCTACAGTTGCCTTGTTGAGCACAGAGGCTGAGTACAGGGGTGCAGCAATGGTTGCATGTGAGGTAGCTTGGTTGCATAAGCTACTTTATGATATGCATCAGTCTATAGATGGGCCAGTTGTCATTTATCGTGACAACATGAGTAGTATACACTTGGCAAATAACCCAGTCTATCATGCTAGAACAAAGCACATTGAGGTGCATTATCACTATGTGCGAGAGAGAGTTCTACTAGGTCTTATTGATCTAGTTTATGTCGGCACAGAGGATCAGGTAGCTGACATATTTACGAAGGAATTGGGCGCAGAGAAGCTGCGCAAGTTCAGAGACCTGCTTGATGTGCAGGAATTGGGATTGAGCTCGAGGGGGAGTGTTGAGATATCGAGCTCCACTCGTAATATGCCAGGGTGACCGTTGTGCATTTATATCACCGACTTGTTAACTGTAGATGCGGTTGGTACACCGCCCATGAATAATAGCTAGATGACAGCTATCCTTATCTACTCTAGTTCATGGCTCAGTTAGTATACCACCTTAGTTAGTTGAGTTTGGTTTGAGACCTATATATAGGGTTCTTCTATTTCTATGTACTTGAGTTCTTTTTGGCTTACACAACTAAGAAGAGGAAAACTATTTTCAGCCTCCACCTGTGTGTGTATTCCCCCATTATGCAAGTAAGAAAGCTATAAGTGAGACTCCTTCCTTCTCTCCCACAATCTTGACAGAGGCTTCATGACTCCGAAGTGCTTGATTGATAGAAGGGCAATTTGGTGGCTCGGGAATGGTGGTTGGAGGTGACTCTCAAGCTTGTCCAATGGCAATGTTGGCTTGGAGATGAAGTCATGTAAGCTTTTGTAGCAAGGAGTTGGTTGGGAGTGAACTTCATCAATGCTAGAGTCGGAAGTGAGTCGGAAGAGCTGAAGAGAGTATTGGGCATTGAAGGGGAAGTTGGAGATGGAGGTCTAAGAGTGGTTACTATGAGAGTAGTAGGGGAAGAATTACTTGAAGTGGAGGACATTGCAATTATGCGTGCAGGCCTTCAAAGTTTGGAGGATGTTGGATTAGTGTGACCTTCAGTGGATAATTCTGGAGCTAATTTTTGAGAAGAGGAAGTATTGAGAGGGACTGACTTGGTTGTAGGAATTTGAAACTGTGAGAATAGAAGGATAGGGCTTTGTTGCTACTGTGATTTAAGTGGTTCTTCATCTCCTGGTTGTGAGCTAGAAATTGCAAGGAGAGATAGAGTATAAGTCGCGGAGTGTGGATGAGCTAGAGTAGCAACAAGCGGGCTACTACTCTAGCTGGACAACATGTGTTGTTGATGTGGCGACTGTTCTTGTAGATATGGCAACATGGTTCCAGACGAGAGCTATAATGGATGCATGGTAGGAGGAGGAGGTGCAATTTTAGCTAGTGTGAGCGGCATTTCTTGCGTGATTGACATTGGTTTGGACACAAAGGAAGGTGCCAAATTTCCAGCGTGTGTTTTCAATGATGAGCTGGATTTGAAGTGATTAATGTTAGATTTTACATGATTTCAAGCTTGTCCACATGTGCTAATGGTGTGGGATGATTTATATGGAATAAGGGAGAGGAGTATGTGAAAAACATGGATGGAGGGGAACAAGATGAGAATATTGTGTTGAAGAAGATATAGTGGGCTTAGGTTGAGTAGTGTCAAATGTTGAGTTGGATGATGTGCTGGAAAATGGGGCAATGGGATAAAGTGTCAGAGATTGAGGATGTGTGGTGGTAGAGCCTGCTGGAGAGAGATTGATTTCATGAAATATGGCACTTCTGCCCATAAATGAAGACTTGTTGTGTGGATCATGAAATCAATAGGCTTTGTGACCATGGGGCTCACCATATCCAGTAAAAATTAATTGTGTGGCTCTAGGAGAGAATTTGGATTTGTGATCCTTATTTACAAGAAAGGTAGTATATCCAAAGACCTTTAGATGTGATAGGTAAGGAGGGTGGCCAAACCACGATCTATAAGGAGTGTTATTGTGTAGAGAGTTTGAGTACAACCTGTTTTGAAGATATGTTATTGTAGCAATTACTTCCTCCCAATATTCTTTCCCAAGATGAGCTAGTGATAGCATAGCTCTTGCTGCATTTAGTAGAGTATGATTCATATGTTTAGCAACTCCATTTTGTTGTGGATGATGTGGTATGGTGAGCTCATGTTGAATGCCAAAGGCTTTGCAATAATGTTCAAACTCATTTGATGTGTATTCTCTTCCATTGTCTATATGAAGAGTTTTGAGTCTTAACTCGTGTTTCTTTTCAATTGCTTCCTTGTATTCTTGGAACTTGGAGAAGACTTGTGGCTTTTTTGTAAGAAAATATACAACATTATATCTTGAATAATCATCAATAAGCACCATAAAATATTTTGCTCCAAAGAGAGATACAGGATTAATAGGACCGAAAATGTCGGAGTGTACTAATTGAAGAGGTTGAGTCATAATGGAGATACTTAACAGGTTTTTCTTAAGGTTGGGAACATAGTAGAATTTATGTACATTGATTATGTGATTGGGGGGAAGCTCCACTTGAATGGTACTTTAGCCCTAAGCTTGTTGAATGCTATTGTCCCCCATGGCAACAATGAGTGGAGTGGACATCTCTTTAAAATCAACTAACCATTTCTTATGAAAAGTCATATGATGAGTAGCTTCAAAGTCTAGAAACCATGTATATTCTTCGTTGGAGTTTGAAGAAGGTGCCCAAACACTTGTGGCTAGGCTAATGATAGTTTTTGATTGATCTTCCATGTCATAATTGTGGATGCTAACAAAATGAGCTTAACCTTTTGAGTGATGTTTGTTGAATCTATTTTTTTTAACGACACTCCTTTTCAATATGACCTTGTCGTTTGCAAACATTACATATGAGATGATAATGAGGGTTTCTTGTTAAGATAGGGATTGAAATGACTAGTAAGAGTTGGGCTTACGTTAAGGACTACCGAGAATTCCTTTGAAGTTAGATCAAGGAGAAAACTTGGGCTTTTGATGAAGGGGTTGAGTTCTTTCGTGAAGATGTTTTGGGTTGTAGGCAATTACGGCTAGGGCCTTGGATTCTTGATTAGAAGAAGTAGAAAGAGAATCTCTCATGACTTGATTCTATTAATCAGTGGGGGATGAAGCTTGAGTTTATCAGTGGAGGTTTGATTAGTAATAAAAGCTCTCCAAGATAGAGGCAAGGAGGAGAGGAGAAACATAGCTTGTAATTCTTTTGAGATGTCTAAACGAGATATTATGATTTCATCTGGCAGGGATTGCCACTATTCTAAGAACTTAGTGGTAGACTGATCTTCATGCATAGTGGCAGTAGATAGGTTTCTAAACATGGTCATTTGATAAACAATATCTCTGTGTTTATAGGTATTGTTGAAGAAATCCCAAATACCTTTTGCAGTGGGTATTATTCTTACTAGTTGTACTTGTCAATCTCCACTATGGACAAGTATTTCCATTCTTGCAACTGCATCTCTTTGCATCCAATCTTACTTGTTTGCTCCTTGTTCAGGGCAATCTTCCTTGCCATTGATAATATTCCATAGGTTTGCTTGAGATAGATAAAGTTCCATACTTGATAGTTGCTGCCATTGAGTTTGTCGATCTTGATGTGTCGGTGATGTGTCGGTTGTAGGAGGTAGTGGCATTGACGAGAGCCATTGGAAGAATGAGAGTAAAGGAGGACTAGTAGTTTGTGATTTTGGGGAGAATGTGATAAGCTAGAGAACTAGGACCTTGTGCTCCGATACCATGTAGTGAAAACCATGAATTAGATGATTTGTAGATGAAAGGATATTGTGCACAATAAGAGAAAGAGATAGAGACAATGTAGAAAATGGAGTGAACTGCAGTTGATCATTTCATTGCTAGTAGTTGTATATATACATGGTACATTAAATGAGGTAGGTGAGCTTCTTCTCTAAATATCTAAGATATTTACAAAGTGGATATCTATGGGATCCTTTTGTCCACATATTTGCTTATCCTTATCTTATCCAAACTTTTATCCTTACAATATTTCTACTTGTGGCCAATTTTTTGATAAAAGTTTTATACAATCGACTCATTGTGACTAATCTTGTTCTTCCCCTTAAATTTGGTAGTTCCTTCATCACTACTTGAGGACATGGTTACAAGGTTTGTAGTAGAGAAAAATGAAACTATGTTCAAAACAAAAAAGTGGAATGATAGAATAATGGAGAATGGTTTTCTATTTATTATAACATGCACATATAGTTTGCTTGTATTAACAAAACTATTTTTGTCTTTTTCACGGCAAAGAAAAACTTGTCTATTATAAATGGAATCAAAATACAATCAAGGTCAAAAAGAATTATTACTAGTGCAATTAGATGTGGAGTGATATGTGACTTTGAACAAACATGAAAGTGATGAAATGTTTAAAATTTAGTAATATAGCTTGTGTACATAACTTCAAAAATTCCATATTGAAAAAAATGTTGAAGATACCACAATAGGAAGGACATGAAGAAACACCATCTATGTTTGCTTCATAGATCGAGATAAATGAACAAACATTGGAAGGTATTATTGAAAATACACAAAAAGTTATATAGATCTTAGTGATAATGTTCCAAAAAATATTGACATACCAAAATTAAAACAATGGGATGAAGAAATACCATCTATGTTTGCTTCACAGATTGAGATAAATGAACATTGGAAAGTATTATTGGAAATACACAAAAAGTTATATAGATCTTGGTGATACTATTCCAAAAAATATTGACATACCAAAATTAAAACAATGGGATGATATTTGGAACAATTATAGGTATAGATAAAAAAGAGCAAGTGTATTAGATCTTCAAGTTGATGCTACAAACAAAAGGCAAAAGGAAAAGGATGATACTTTTCATAAAACAAATCTTGATTGTGTAGAAAAATATTGCAAGCATGTATATTGAAAACACTATAAACATGTCAAAAACAACCTTCTTAACAAGTATTATACATGATGCAATTAGATTCAAAGAAAAAATTGCATATGGTACTTTTGGAGAATGTTATACCATTGATATTGTGGGGGTTTCAAATTTTGAAAGCAATGAGATACATTGTGCAAAAAAATATAAAGGAAGTATATATAAGAATGTCTACTCTTTCTTTCATGAATAAAATATGCACTTGATTCATGGATCCTTGGTAAGATGTATAACATTTCCCAAATCTCAAACATTTACAATAATATTTCCTTTTTACAATGGGCATACAATTCATGATATGTTGATGTTATTACTATACACTAAAGGTTCATATTGAACTTAAGATATACAATGCTATTGTTTTGGGAAAAGTTTCAGAGTCTAGCTCAAAATCTAGGTTTTGATCATGTACTTGATGATGCAAAAAAGAAAAGATTATATGCATTTATAAAATCTATATGAAATGTATTACAACCAGTGATAGATGTAGTGTTTTTTGCTCATACTTATCACTAGATACATGGTGATCTACATTGTAGAATTCGGTGCTAGATTTTACATGAGCACAAAATTTTCATGTAGGTATAATTGATTGGGGACAATCTATCCATCTTGGAGAAAAAAAAGTACCATATGCATTTTTAGAAAGGAATGCAAATGAAAAAAAAGTAGATTGATTTACAAGGAATAATTATTTCATTTCATCTATGAGCTTAAAGACATGGCTTGCACTAAAAGTTTTAGATTCTACATGTAGGAATGCATTTACAAAAGCATAAATCCAGTGAATCATGAAGATATAGTATTCATCAAAAGATTCAAGATGTTAGCCCAAAATGAAATGTTGTTTCAGACATCAATCATCATTGTATACTTCCAGATGTAAGAAAAAGACTCGAAACATGGGGAAGCAATCCACATCTTGTAATGTGACCAACATTAGAACTGGGTCCTTGTTTGTAAGTTTTTTGATATAAATACTTTTTGTATAAAATAAGAATATTGTGAATTTTTCAAAACTTTTCATTTCTCTAAACCATTCTCTATTAGACACCATATGGTTAGAGGCATTGGAATCCACACAACATACATCATTAGTCATTATTGCTTATGCATTTACATTTATTGCATTCATCATGTGTTGCTTAACAACCAACTTTCCATTATCAACCCGATTATGGGTAGATGCATAAATGTTATGTTAACTTCTTCCATTTTTGTTATTTACGTCTCTTCTCTTCTTTTAACCACAATTATAGCAGTCTCTATTATCATAACCTACATTCTATCTGTCACATCTTCTATGGCTCTCCCTACCTCAAGACTAGACTCTACTACTCACATGTGATATTGCTCCTATGAGTCATGAGATTTCCCCTGATTTTGCCCATAATGGCCATCACTGTGGCCTCTACCACCACAACCTCCACGTGTACTTGTATTAGAGTAGAGCACCTATTCTGACCTATTCTTGCTTTGTGGCAAAGATGTAGTAAGCCAAGTTTTCTCTTCTAATATCAACATAGATATTAGATATGTAAAATTAAGGATGGTATCTCTTGTATTGACGTGAGGTTTGGAACTTCTTATACTCCTCACCTAAACCATCTAAAACATGTAGCCACCATATCATCATCATCAACCTGTACTTTAATACATGCAAGAGCTTCAACAATGTTCTTAAGCTTCGATTCACAGTCATTGATAGACAAATTGCCATACTTGATCTTGTTTCTCTTAAACTCCAACTACAACTTTCTAGCTTTGACAATTCTAGCAAACAACTTGATTAAGTTATTCCATGCTTCTACAAGATTGTCCACAACCTATATATGTCGAATCATGTTGTCTAAAATGCATATACAAAGCTAATATATCACTTTTCAATCACTCTAGTTCCATTCCTTAAATGTATTGGCTTGCTCAGGTGTAGCATTTTCCTACAGGAGCCTCAACATTATCTCCTTCAATGTAGTCATAATGACCTTTACCCATAAAGAATTTGGCCAATCTAAACTTCCAAGCATGGAAGTTATACTTGTCAAACTTGTCACTAACAATTTGATTGAACCCCTTAGACATTTTGCAATAAAACTAAAAAAGTATTTAATTATCAATAATTTGGTAATTCATGTAAATTGACAGTTGTATTGCTTCAAGTACATAAACGTATGCCAGGCAATACCTGTAACATCAACAGCTAGCAAATACTATCTATCACACCCAACATCTACAACTTGTTTGCCAAATGACATGGTTTGCCAAGTTCTTGAACAACTTGACTAGATTCACACGAACAACCTCGAATTCCTGAATAAAGGACTAAAACATAAGCAAAATGCGAATCCGATTGCATGTGGTTAGATCAAAGATTTGTAATACTCCCTTGAGCACTCCAACCTTGTGAAGACAGCATCAATCAAAGATTGTATGAGAGAGATCTCCACAAGTGTACTCCAAAACAAGGCGCCCTGTTATAGACTCTTATACTTGTGGCTCACAGTTCCTCATTTGGACTTTGCTATAATGCCATGAAAAGATGAGGGGAAGAGAGAGGAAGTTTGAGCTCTTGCAATACATACAACACATAGAGAATGCACACAAGATAGGAAGCTAGAGACCCTAGTCTTTCTTCTTCTTCTTTTTCTCAAGAATAAAGAGAGAATACAACACACATAATGTAAAAGCAATCCATAATGTGAACATGCTAACTAGAAAGATGACCAAATACATATCTCGTCACTCGAGTAGGTGGAGTAACTAATTTCCAATTAGAAAGTATCATTGGAATGATATACCAATGTAGGTACCAACCACATATTGATATGAATACATAACAATCATCTAGGTATATGAGTGTTAGCTCGTGTTGAGCCTAACATCTCAACAAGTTAGTTGTGGCTGATGCATTCATTGATGAGGGGTCAAACTATAACACACTTCCTTACTACTATTGGAAAAACTTAGGCCAACGTTTGCAACTACATCCATAGATGCAAAGCTGAATCCATACGGAGGATGACCTCACTCCTTGCTGAGTAAGCGTAAATCACCATAGAGATTGAGAGCATTCCACTCCTCTTTAATGTTTTTGTAAGCTCTAAGGGAAGTGGCACTGAGAATCTTTTGGAATGAATGTTCAAGTTCTTAACTAATTATAATGTTAATTATATCAATAAGTAGATCCATCTATAATTAGCAAATGCATGCATAATCAAAACCTTAGTTCCAAAGATGTGTGATCAGAGCTTGCTCAAATGACCCCATTGTCTTAGATCGACATAACATCTAAGACCACAACACTCCTCCACTATCAATAGTGCCCACAAAGTAGTTAAGACTTGTGAGACTTCTAGCAAAAAATGAATGGTTGTGTTGAAATCAAATAAAAAATAGATTAGGACTTAAGGATGGAGAAACTAGGCTAGTAGTGGGCAAGATTAACCTCTTTTGCCCCTCTTGAAGTGTAAAGCAATCCATCGTAGAGGACCCTTCAAACATAAAGTGTTTTCCTGGGGGAATGACAAACTCCTTTTACCAATACATGACATTACTCAAGCTGAGGAATCGAGGAATAGATAGAACAACCCATTTTGGACTTTATTTGAAAATTAAATTGTAATGTAGGCTTATAGGCACTCTTTACATACATTGACTTTTCTCTTGTCTATGTGCAGAAAACGAGCATCTAGTTCGTAGGTGGAGGTCTAGTCTTAAAAATTTACAAGATGAATAGTCAGTTGCTCTTGTGGTTAATTCTACACAAAGCAGTTTGGACTAGGAAAGAGTTATTAAACTAGGATTTGGAAATGGCACATGTACTAGCCGTAAAATTGAAGTTGAAACACTACCTCACTTATCATGAATTGCAGAGACAATGTAGAAGTCTTCTCTTTGCTATAATGCTCGTTAGGTATTTCCATTCATACAAAATTAATCAAAACAAAATTCACATGAAAGAAGCTAATGGGTTGCCAACTATCCTCTAGAACTAGTTGAGAGCCAACTTCTTCTATTTTATTTGATTCAACAAGGATGCAATAGTATTCAATAATAGTAATGTTTTCAAACTCCATGAACTAACTTTTTCTCTTTTGTGATAGGTTTAGTTGTAGTAAGAAGCTCTCATAAATTGATGCATCCAAAGTAGGAAAGCAAAGCTTCCAAGGTCCTAGGTGTTTCCCAAGTCTCAACACTCGCAAATTATTTCTAAAGAAGAACCTACTACTATCCTTACAAGTGTGAAGAATTCTTCATCCTGACAATTAAAGACCAAGAATGTTTTTTGCTAATAACTAGGCTAATAGCAACTACATCTCGTGGTTTTTGTTAAAATGTATATATATATCTCAAGTTATTTGGTTATACTTTTATGATAAAATTCATATGTACTTACTTTCTTTTCTTTTTCCTTTAATGCATTCAAGCTTCTTTCCAAAACTATGTGTTGAGAGTAATCACATCACCAGTCATTTTGGTTTATGAAAACTGAATTAAATACAAGTGAATCAAACATTTCACAATTGGCATGGATAATTCTATCCATTGATATTGTAAGAAGGTTGTAATTTGTTGAGGTATCTTTTGATAAAATGGGTATTAAAATTTAGTACTGTTGAGGGGGATTTTATGTAGCCAATAGATGACCCATTATCCAAAATATTGATAGGATTTCTTAGCCTAACATATGTGGATTTTTAATTGAGGTAAAACAATATTGTATTATTTCAAAGCAACTAGCATGCATGCTTTGTAAATTTTCAATGTGATGCACATCCTTACAACATACAAAAGGACATTGTAGCACTCAACACAACATGTGCCCTGAAAAATGTAAAAAAGTATCGTAATGTTCAAACTTATCACATATTATGCTCCGATTATACCACCTTAAGGTTTTTTGATTGACACACTCCAAGTCTTTATTAAAATGTGCAAATCAAGACTTTCTTTTGGAGGCACTGAGTGTTTAAATAATAGTAAGTTGGGGTTAAAATGAGATGTCACTCAAGTATAAATAAAAGGGGAATGATAAAAAAGATCACACATAAAGCCACAACTCACAAAAAATCCTCTTCATGATAAGGTCAATGGATATTCATGGTTGAGTCAAACTAAAAAAATGGAGTTACAAGAGCAACTAAAGGTGATCCTAACCTTGAGTCTTACATTTTACCTTTCACCAAGGTAGCAAATAATTTTGTAGATTAAGTGTAGAATTCCAATAAAGTCTTTCCCTCTTAAAAAACTTTAGCCAATATGATTGCTAATATAACCATATATTAAAGGCTAATACAACATTGGGCTAATCTATACAAGTGAAATGAAAGCAACATTGTGTGCAAGTGAGCTTTGCTTCACATTAGAATACTTCCATGTGATTGTAGCTAGGAGTTAGTGTATGGGTGTTTAAGCTTTGCTTTGCAGTCAGATTGGTTCACATACGTTTACTTAAGAATTTATTCATTTGCCCAAGTATGTGGTATCATGTGATAAAACCAAGGAAAGTTGTGAGATCTAAAGCTTAGTTGAAATTTGTGTGTGGCTTGATTTTGAGATAACAAAGCATATTTGGAAAGTCGATGGAGAGTTTTATAAATGCAATAATAATCAATCTTAGAGCCTTAAAGTTGCATTACTATGGGATATTTTGTCTCTCAAACCCCTTAGACTTTGATCAAATAAATGTATGAAAACATGAAGAAGATGCCACGAATTGAGCACATAAGTAGATTATTTACAATTTCCCCCAAGAATTACTCCATCATGGTTGCATTTCATAAATTATTGAAGTAGTGGTCCAAAGCAAAGGATATCTCTTATTATGATTTTTGATTAAGAGCTCTATCAATGAGGGACCCGGGGGGGAGGGGGGGGGGGCATTATTAGGGGGGTAATAGTATAAACTTAGCCCATATTCACACTCAAAGAGTCCACTATACATAAATCCTTACCATTAGATGCATTCAAGACCAATTTAAAAGCCCCTTATCTATAAAACTAACATAAATAAAACACATTTTCCCTATTTGACAAGTGAGGATCCCTCTTAAATGATAACCTTATACATGTAAAAAATATATTTAAAAAGGATTTTAAAAATCCCTTCCATTAAACCGATGTGATAGGCTTACAACCCCCATGAGTATTTATGTTGAGAGCAACACATAATCACTTAGTAATAGAGATGAAATATTAGATGTGCTACTCACACCAATAGCAAATGATGAAAAAAAAGTAAGAATTATCACATCTTGTGATGAGCATGTAATGTTTGATGCCTTAACTCACTACCTATCATCTATAGTCATAAACAAGCATCATATCTACTTGTGAAAAACTAATAAGAATAGCAAACATATTGTGAAAACATGACTAGTGCATAATCATAAATATGATATATGGGCAACACATGATTGTTTAAACAATTCATTGCATTGGATAAAGCCTCTCCTATGATGAAACACGTAAGTATGCATAAGTACTTATCTCTCAACTCAACCCATGCATTTTAAAAACTAATAAACTCACTCTAAGTAAGCCAAATTTGGTATGTGCTCCTTTATACACATGAAATGCACCCAATGTTACTTTGGAGTCAGTTCCTTGTCAAAATACATGCATATTTGTCATAACTCTCATATATGTACTTCTTAGACCCAACTTGTTTTGATGTCTTGGTATCATCATAAATCTAGGTGACAAACAATATGACAATTCAATATATATGTCTAAGTTTGGCTTAATGGTGATCTTGTTTTATATGTGAATAAAGTTAACTCTTAAGCAAACCAATAACATGACCTAGATAGAAACCAATGTGGGGACTAGGCATTTATATTGTATTAATAAAGAGAGTTTAAATTATGTTGATTGAAAACCCCCTTGTCAATATTAGGTTGGGTCCCACATGTTTGGATCCATAGTTCTATAACTTATCCTTAGTTGAGCCCTCAACAAAATTATAGAATAGTATCCAAAGTTGCATTCACTACTTTTATGATCAACAATTTTATATTGAAAAGGGGCATATAAACTATCACTCTTAAGTTTGCCATCACTATATGCTCAAATTGAGTTCCAAAAGAAAAATGATGTTGGTCCACAATGTTGAAAGTGAAAATACTATATCACCATGATTTAAATAGAGGCTACTCTTGACATGAGCCCTCAACATTGGGCCTATAGACACCCTCACATTCATTTCCAAATCGCTAGTAGAGAGTTTGGATATGTCAGTCCAACATTGCGAGTTCACATATGTTTAATTTGTGTTTTTCTCAAATAGCTGCAATGTGAACTTTCAAATCCATTACTAGATCATTTTGGAATCTCCATAAAAAGATATGGCTAGAATGGTATACGGGGATTGATTGAGGCTAATAAGGGGCATTGTGATCAAGTTTAAATTTGGAATAAAAACACATTTGAGTTCATTGTTGGCATTTCCAAAGGATTGATTTGGAAAGCTTAAAGATGATGTGTTCACATAATCATCTAGAGGAAAAAATGCTTTCGATGATAATGGTCAAAGTCTTGACTCATAATAGAACCTTGTAAATACATGTTAGCAATGAAGGGTTGCCCTAGTTGTACAATTATCGAGATTATCAGGTAGCTAGAAATCACATTAGCTCAAGTGACCAAGTGAATTTATCATTCTACATATAACGACTTTGATTTTAGCACTACCACATGTAGCCATGCAATTTCTCTTTTCACTAGGTCCACACAAGAAGATTACCCCTCCATCATCATCATCTATTTCATGATTGGTTTGACATGGACCAACCATGTACATACCACACAAGTCACATCAACTCCCTCATACACATGCAAAACCATGGTAGAATTGAAGTATTGGACATAATTTTAAACATATGTGAAGGTGAAATAACTTGTAACCTAAACGTTTATTCAATTAATGGTTTGGCGTCACCCCTTTTAAAAAGGTTGCCTTGAATAATACAATACGAAAGGTTGTTAAAGAACTTGGAGGGAAGGAGCTAGGTTTAATATGTGAAAAGTCTCGTGAGTTTCTGACTTGATTGTCAAAAGGCCAACGTGTCCAACATGAACACATCTTGTTGTATATATAAACATGGAAAAGTATGCAAGGGTTTCAATTCAAATGTAGGTGAACACAACTTGGTCTGTACAAACGGGAAAAGTAATGCAAGGGTATGTAAGTGCCAACCAATTTCATTCTCAATGGCTTCCAAAAAACCCTTTTTGTTTTCATGAGATGTTCTATGCATAGGCCCCACAAAGTGCACCATCATGAAAATGTAGTGTGCTTCGCACCCGAAGCTACACTTTGTGCAGCAAGAGTGTTGTTGGCCACAAAAACTGCACACATAGCGCTAGCCCAACACCAAAGCTTTTTGCATAGCTAGGGGGCCAAGGGAGGGGGGAGGGGTGCCAAACATGCACCTTGTGGCATCCCCCCCCCCCTGAAACACTCTTCATAGCATATACTTTATTATTAATATTAATGTTATGTTAATATTATGCATGATTCTACAATATGTAAAACTACTATAATAATATTATTGTGAATATATTTACTATGATAAATTTAGATATAATAATAACTCTACTCTTGCCCTCCTAAATCGATCTAGGGCTTCCAACATGATGCAACACATTTTCTCCTTTTTCAATCATTGGATTAATCATCTGAGTGAGCCTCCACTATCTTTTTTATGAACTCAATACTTGAGATAGAATTGTGATCCCTTCTGTATCACATTCTCCATACAACATGCCTTGTGATTGGCTACTGAGTATAATAATGGTCTAAATCACAATATTACAAGGAGAAACCGAGGGATTGGGGGGAATGCCAATAATTTCCATGCATTAAGTTCCACACAACTACACACACCCCATACCTAATGGAGATAGTGGATGTGGATCATGCTAATAAACACATTCTAGTGTATCTTGCATCCTTGATACATCTCATGAATCCAACACTTAGGCTTAGTCCTTTTCATCAAGTTATTAACAACTTGCAATCTTGCTGATAGACTTAGATTTATGCCCTTATCCACATGACATATCTATCCAACCTACCCTCAAGTAAATAGATGTCTTAATGGGACACCCCCTTTTTGATGTGCATGGCCACCATTTGGCCAAGAGTAACCATGGCATCAACATGAAATTCTCTAATGTGTTTATATATAGGATCAACACCTATCTCCGAAGGTCATATCAAGAAGCATTGTGACTCACCTTTGTGTGGATGTCCATGCGATGCTCCAATGTGTTGATGCAAAGATATCTCCTCTCCATACACCACACTCCCTCTATTACCAAAAGATGGTAATGCCAAAGCATACATGTATTTCTCAAAAATATAGGTGGCGCTCTTTATATCTAAAATTGACAACATTGTTGCAAAGAAAGAAAGAAGAAACTATGAGTGTCCTATTATAGTTTTATTTTACATAAGTAGCTTTTGGGAGGGTTCAAGCATTTCCCATTAGTCTAAGGAGACTTCCAGTGTTAACGTTAGCAATGTATATGCATCAACATGGTGAAACATTTATGCAATCAATGCCATTAACACCCACATGATATAGACAATTGCAATAATTGAATAAACCATTGTGACACATCTCTCAATAGCATGTGAGAAGCCAACAAGCAATCCAATGATCTTGGTGTATTAGCTTATTCAAAAGCTTGTATTTGTTACATCCGCACACTTTCCAAAAGGCCTTGGATTATTGATATAAAGAAACATTTGCTAATAGATCATTGATAAAACATGTGAATAAATATTGAACCCTTGAGTATAGAGTTGTGATTAGAGTTTCATTTTGCACCCTTTTTAGCTCTTTTAAAAGCATATTCCAATTGCCGTATTAAAAATTGACGAGGGTAGGTTTACGTGTCTTATGCTTTGGAATTGGCCTCTGCTTTGTATGGCTTGGGTTTGGGGTAGCCTAAGGCCATGTTCGAACCCAAAGTATATATACTTATCTTGACCTCATGCCATGCAAGTAGGAAAGGCAAGCTCAACTTGTGGTCAATACCACATGCACGATTAGTTAAAGTTCATGAGCCCATGAGAACACACAACAAAAGGTACACCGAAAAGGTGATTGCCCTATGTGAACATATTGAGCAAATTATTGAAGAATCATTCTTGCACTTCAACACTGTAATGCCCGCGTTATGCATACATAGTTGAACACAACGAATGCCATAGCATGTGTCGGTTGTCTAATAAAAGGATAGAAAGAGACATAATCTCAATTCACACAATTTTGGATGGTGTAGAAGATGGAGGTAATCGGTGGAACAAAAGTTTATTGCCACTTTACACTATCTCCATCTTGATGCTACTATTCTAAATGTGACACAATCTACCATTTGAAAATGTTAAGCCACTAATTTTTGTGAATGACTGCCCAACTTTGATGTTATTGTTGTGCCTATAGATCTATGTACAATGATGATGTGAGCCTTGGTCCACTACCCTAAAGGCATTCTACTATTCAAAGAAAGAAAGGCTTTAACCTCAATGCATGTAGCTTGTCACTTGGTGGTGTTTTGTACCTTTGAGTGAATTACTTTGGCTTTTGAGTTTGTACCTTTGGGTGAATTGCTTGGCTAAACTACATTACATTGTTAAAAGCTATATGAAAATAGAAATAAGTTTGTTAATATTGATACTCCTAAGTCTTTCCCATGCTATATTTAGAGGTGGATTATGCTATGATTACAGTAGTGGGAAGCAATATTCATGGAAAAGTGTTTTGAGACCTCATATAAAGACCTTCAACCTCAATGATTTGTGGGTTTTTATGATGATTTTGATGTTTTGCCAACCCCAAAGTTCAAAAATCTAACTACTTGCAATTTTTTTCTCTAAAGTTTAAGAGTTTGCTTTACATTTCACTTAGATTTGATACTTTGAAATTCTTGACATACACCTAGATTGGTTGTAAACATAAATTAGGAGTTGAAATTATTCTAATAGGGTAAATGGGCCACCTTTACTACACCTAGTGAAAAGATGTAACTTTGGGGGGGTTTAACATTTTGATTTTTAAAAAAGATGTGATAGGATAGGTGATGCCAATAGAAATTGAAAGCATGCCATATGGAGATTTTTGTTTTGTAATAGAGTGTGCAACCTTAGAAACACACTTTGGGGAGTTTTCTCAAGGTAGGATTATAGTGGTTACCTAGTAATACGACATTGTCTAGCAAATCTTTGATTAACACCTAAGCAAGATCTCTAGTATATTCTTTTTTTGTCACAATGCTAGCACTTATGTCGTGTTGCTTTTGGGGACCCATAAAGGTATTGGCCCCTTTATTGTAGATTAGCACTAGATTTTGAAATAAAAAGCACTTCTTCATAGCTATTAATTTTTGACATACAAAACTCATCATAATTAAATTGCAAAGGTCTTTTTTCCGACAAAGTTCAAGATATTTGTGAGAGAGAGAGAGAGAGAGAGAGAGAGAGAGAGAGAGAGAGAGAGAGAGAGAGAGAGAGAGAGAGAGAGAGAGAGAGAGAGAGAGAGAGAGAGAGAGAGAGAGAGAGAGAGAGAGAGAGAGAGAGAGAGGGGGGGGGGGGGGGTAGAGCTAAGTCGCAAGATTAACTACTTCTACTTGGGAGGTCTAAACCTCCTTATTGAGTGAAAGCCTTTACTTCGAGGGTTCTTGTAGGTGGTCTCCCCACTAGTGATATGTTGCAACACCACTATATTTCCCACGGTAGATGTGTCTTGTGCACGTGATGAGACTCATGCTCTTTCTTGCCCAATGGCTAGACAAGTTTGGAGTTTCCATTTCCTAAGTATGGACTTGAATGACACAAATCATAAAACCATCCATTAGTGAGACCTTATATTTGGCATATCTAGAGGACACAAATTGGCCTTATATTTTGATTCTCCCTAAGGTATCCATAGTGGGTTGTGTCTTAAGACTATGGTTGGGGCAAGTTGATTCGATAAATTTTGTTGGTTTTGTCCTCAAAGAAGTGGTAGCTCCATTGAAGAAGGTCATTCCACTCTAGTTGTGCCGAATTTGTGATTTGTTGTTCTTTTCTTAGAAGCCTTGCGGCTCGTGGTGTAGTTTTCTACTTGTCTTTGATTGTCTGTGGTTGGCCAAAATGGTGACTATAGATATTACTATTCTTTAATTCAAGATCCTTTAGGAAATAAGAGGGGGAGAAGAAGAAAGAAACTTGACGAGAGAGATTACTTTCTTAATAAATTGATTTAGAGAGAAAAAGAGAGAGACTTATTTCTATATTTCTTAAACTACTTTGAAGAGAGAGAGAGAGAGAGAGAATAAGAGAGAAAATTTAGAAACTCATGGAGGGGAGAGGAGGATAGTCACTCCGTTATATGTTTTTTATTTTGAGAATATAAAAAAATTGGGGGAGTTATACTTTTTGTATTTTTTTTTCAAACTATTTTGAGAAGAGAGAGAGTTTTTGGTTTGAGAATCGTTTTATGGTTGAGAGAGAGAGAGAGAGAGAGGATATTTTTTTGAAAACATTTAGAAAAGAGAGACTTTATTTTTCTTATATTTTTCAAACTATCTTGAGAGAAGAGGGAGAGAGCTAGGGCTTTGATTGTGGTAGAGAAAATTATTTTATGATATATATATATATATATATATAAAACTATTACGAGAGAGGAGATTGAGAGAGAATATTTTAAGAACATTTAAACAAAGAGAGACTTTATTTTCCTTATATTTTTTACAAAACGGGGGTGGGCGGGCGGGGCTAAGGCTTTGATCAAAAGAGAGAGAGACAGAGATTTTCTTTGGCTTTTCTTCGTATTGATCTTGTGAATGTAAGTACTGTGTGATACGAGAGACACAGCGAGAGAGAGATTTTTCTTGGTTTGTGTTCTACTGCGTGTTCGCGCGCGTGTGAGAGAGAGAGAGACTGATACCATCATGACTCTCTCTCAATCACGCATCCCCCTGCCTCTCTTTTCCTTTTCCCTTCCTTCTCTCCTGCCTATTTTTCTTCCTTCGTCTCTCTTCCTTCCTTCCCCCTTCCCTTCCTTTGTTTCTGCCCGACCGTTGTTGCCCGACTCTGTCCACCCCCGCCCTTCTCTCCTTCCCTCTCTCCTCACATCACAAGACTATTCTTATTTGTTATTATCAATGTATCTTCTTGCCAATCCCTCCTCATGATCTCGCCCTCCCTCTCTCTGTTGTGCACCCTCCCTCCATAGCCAGCCAAGCCAGCCAGCCTGCCAGCCACGCAGCCATGTTCTCCAAGCTCAAGGAAGCTCACTTCACCCCCTCCACCCTCACCCGCCCCGTCCTCGACCTCTGCCACTGCTCCTCCTCCGGCAAGGCTGACACCGCTGGCGTTGGCCCTACCCCCTCTGACACCGGCAACGGCCTTCCCGAGGAGCTCACCCCCACACAGCACGAGGCCCTGCTCGAGTTCCGGGAATGCCTTCAAGACAAAGGCCTCCTATCCCCCTCAGACGGCAGGCTCATCTCGGATGCAGATCTGGTACGGTTCCTGCGAGCGCGCTCCTTCGACGTCTCCAAAGCTAGGGCAATGTACGAGGCGATGCGCGAGTGGAGGAAGGAAATTGGTGCTGACAGTATTAAGGAGGTGGCTTTTCCCAAATTCTCATTCTTTCTGTTCTCTCATGGTGCCTTCATTGTCACTATGCCTTTTAGAACCTGGTTAAGGGCAATGCACCTCAAATGTATCTGTCCATCACCAGCGGCCATGATCACATTGTCTGATATAGTAGTGGGATTCTTTGGTTCTTTGTCTCATATGTCTAATATGTTGTCCTCTTGATGCTAAACTCATCCCATTGTCTGATATAGTAGCAGGATCACATTGTCTGATGTACTAGTGGGATTCTATGGTTTTCAGTCTTATCATGTGTGTAATGTATTGTTTCTATGATGTTAAATCCACATCCCTAGCATTTCTGTATGGGATCCGATTTTGCAAGCTTTTATGCATATTCTGTTGCATTTTTCAAGACTTGATCTTTGATGCTCTGCTCAAGGACAAGCAACAATTCTCTGTCATTTATTCATGCGATCCTCTGCCTGCTTTGCTGATCTGCCTTTTCAGGAAGTATTTGGGTCTGCTGTGGATTCTCAATCGTTTCCCACATATGTTGTATGAATTGTTTGCAGGCTTTTCAGTTTCCCGAAAGGAAAGCTATCAAGGAGCTGTACCCTCATTTTCACCACAAGACAGACAAGCTTGGGCGACCGGTGTACATTGAAAGGCTAGGTTTGCTACTGCTTGATGAGATATTGAAAGTTACTACCATGGATCGAATGCTGTTGTATCACATCAAGGAATGGGAGATATTGATTGACTGGAAGTTCCCAGCATGTTCAAAGAAGGCCGGCCGGCCAATCTTACAGTCTCTGACTATTTTGGACCTCAAAGGAGTGGTATGATTTTCCTCTTTAAAAGACCCCTCAAATTACAGATTTTCCATCTCTATTCTGCATAGCTGGATGAATCAATTAGATTTTAGTCAGATTATGACAACTTTGTTGGCATATTTTGTGAACATTACATTTTGTGCTTGGCTACAGCTCAAATGTGGTGCTTCCTATAGATGGAATCTTGTTGAATGTATTGACCCCTGTTTGTTGTGTGTGATAGCTGCACTTCTTCCAGCATTCTATAGATACATATCTACAATTATAAGTAGTTTATGACACAAAGACGTAGACACAAAGTCTACAATAAATTCTGAGTCAGTGTAGGTGTTGGTATGTACTTACTATGGGATGCTACATAACATTGAGCTTTCGAAAAGCATAAAATCAGAGAGTAAGACACATGTTGCAGAGCAGAAACCCCTAAATCATGTCCTTACAATGGGTTGTGGCAGAGTAATAGTTCACAGTTCACCTCTATCAGCCATGTGAGATCATGCTTATGGGATGTTGCATGCATTGGCTTGAAATGTATGGGTTGTGACAGTAGTAGTTCAAAGTTCACTATGGAACCATGTGATATACAATACTAGATCATTAAGGCTTTCCACAACCTAGGGTGGATGTGTAGGTCCTAAAAATAGCCCTCTGGCAGATGGAGACACAACTATTCCTTGTGATGAGACCAAGCAAAATGATACTGTATGGTCCTGTGTTTACAGTGAAATCCTTTAGGTGCTCATGTTTTGCAAAGTGGTTGTAGACAATACTCTAGAGTTTTGAATTCATGTTTTTTTGGGCTTTTATATTTCTAGATTTTGAGTTGAGCTTGAAATGCTTTGTTTTCCTGCAGACTATGAAGACAATGAACAAACAAGTGCGCACTTTTATTCAAAAGATAACCAAAATTGACCAGGATAATTATCCTGAATATTTAGGGAAGATGTTTATCGTGAATGCTCCCACAGCTTTCAAGGCATTTTGGGCTATGATAAAGCCCTGGCTTGACAAGCGAACTCAGAAGAAAATCGAGGTCCATGGCTCGAGCTTCTCTTCTAAACTCCTTGAATTTGTGGATCCGGAGAACCTACCCGAGTTTCTTGGAGGCTGTTGCCAGTGTATGGAGGGTTGTGAGAATTCTGATGCTGGCCCTTGGAAGGATGTCCCTTTTGCACATTGCTATGATGCACCACCTAAAATTGAAGTAGAAAATGGGTGTACTGCTGCTGTATAACAGGGGTGGGGTGTCTTGCAAAAAATCTAACTTTTTAGTCTTGTAACATAATTTATTGCTCCCATGAAGCTGAGCCACAATTGATTGGGAAGAGCATGCCACAAGTAATCTCACTGGTTAAAGTTCCTTCCCAGTTCTAACAGGACAAGTAGCTAACCCTGCTGTCTGTGAGTTGTTACTTTGGGACCTTGTATTTGAGTTGTGATAAAAAACAATGGGATACTTATTGGTCTCTATGCCCTGTTGGTCTGAAAGTTTTAAATAATGATTACCAACATTCTTGTACAGTTTGCAATCCTATCATGGCAGCTCTTAAGAGCAGAATCTCCAACTTGAATTTAGATTCTGGGATATTCCTGAGGTCTGGTGTACTCAAGCTGATCCTTATACTGCCTGAATGACGCAATGCAGTAGTGAAAATGACACATTCAAGAGCAAGGATGTTGTGTCCAAGGATAACTGCAATGGATTCAAAGTACGAGTGAGTGACTGCCCTAGGCGATCAACTAGAGGTGGCCAAAAGAAGTTGCCACTCCATCCTCTTCAGGTTGACATACATTAGACACAATAATGGCAGTAACATCATTTCTCAGCTTATAGGTGGAACACAAAGGGGTAAACCGGCACCATGGACATTCTTAACATAGGGTCCTATCGGCAGAGAAGAAGAATAAGAGCGCAAATCGTAGGGAGATATTCAAGCTGTAGCACACCCAACTTACATGAATCATTGACAAGCTCCCCAGATAACTGATGTGGAATTGCCCTCATGAGCATGATGAGCATGTTGCTCTCAAGAGTGATCATTACCCTTATGTATACACGAGATAGAGGCACAAAGTTCTGCTATATATGAACTTGGAGATAAATGCCCTCTCGAATACATTGTACAAGAGGCATAAAATGCGGATATATAAATAAATATATATGAACTTGGAGATAATACATCATCTGAGATTTTAACGGAGTCCTCTTTGCAAGAGTGGCCCCTAGACGTGGGTGAAGATACTAATGAAGTGATGCCCTCTGATAGCAAAATGCACCTCACTTTTGCACAAAAGATGCAGCTTGGTAACAGTAAGCTACTTAAGTAGCTTGAAAAGATGAAGTATGAGCTTAAACTCTGGAGTTTTTACTAGCTAACTTCTTAAACATAACATGGCAGTCAGCAAAGATGCTTGGAGCTACTGTGGATGGTGCAGAGCACAGCAGGCTGGCACAACCAAAGACTTATGTTATTTTTGAGAGTCCATAGGTTGAACAGGGTGACCCCTCTGACTTGAGTGTCTATTGAGTCTCTTACTTGATAAAATATCAAACTGACTGGATCTTTTATAAGTGAAGTATATATGCACACCTTAAAGTATTGTAAAAATATAATGAAACTCCCCCTGATATGAGAGATCCAATGGGGGAGATCAAAATGTTACTCTATGGGATCCTTACAATAGATAGTGAATGGGGAAAGGTAGTAGTTTCACAATGTTAAAGAGAAGTGTGTAAAGAGAAGCAAATATGAATGAGGTCCTATTGTGCATTTAGCATGAATATATCTGCTTTGTACTTTTATATGTATTCATTGGACAAATGCATATAGAGGTAAAATAGTGATTCTAGTTTGGTTTCTTGATAAAATATCAAACTGACTGGATCTTTTATAAGTGAAGTATATATGCACACCTTAAAGTATTGTAAAAATATAACGAAACTCCCCCTGATATGAGAGATCCAATGGGGGAGATCAAAATGTTACTCTATGGGATCCTTACAATAGATAGTGAATGGGGAAAGGTAGTAGTTTCACAATGTTAAAGAGAAGTGTGTAAAGAGAAGCAAATATGAATGAGGTCCTATTGTGCATTTAGCATGAATATATCTGCTTTGTACTTTTATATGTATTCATTGGACAAATGCATATAGAGGTAAAATAGTGATTCTAGTTTGGTTTCTTGTAACTAGCACAAGATGCATAAGAAACTGATAAAAGTGACATAGAGGGAAGTGCAATGTCAATTCTCTTCTTCCTCCCAAACATATTGGAGTTTGGAAAGTTTGGAATATAACACCAACACTGCTTGACCCCTTCCCTCTTGTAAGGGTAAGGGATTTGTATGTATACTATGAGGTTGTCAATGAATGCACTTACATAGGGATTTGTAGTCACCCAAGCTCTGTTTGGGTTATGCTTTAATATGTGATTTCCTAGGCTCAATGGTGAACCCTCATGTGCAGTGTCATGAGGGTGTAGTTTTGAGATGTGTCGCAATGTTGTATGTTTCTATATCATGAATACAAGGATTTTTTATTGATATATCTTGTATGCCTTCTTGTTGTGCCATTTTTGTGCCTCATGATAGGTTACCATTGGAAGCTTTGTGAAGGTTTGTAACACTCCATCTCGCTCTTTTTTTGTATTTTTCATCTCTCATATCTTTTATTCTCTTGCATTTCTTTCTTAAAATTTTCTCTCTCTCTCTCTCTCTCTCTCTCGGTAATGCTTGCCTTTCATGGCTCTCTCTATCATGTTGTGCCTTTGCCATTGTTTTGTATTGTTGGATCGCTCAATTGCTGCTTTGTTGGATGAGAGAGAGAGAGAGAGAGAGAGAGAGAGAGAGAGAGAGAGAGAGAGAGAGAGATTTTGTTGCATTGTAAACATAGAGAGAAGATTTGCTTTTACAAACAAAAATAGGAATGATAAACAAAGTTAAACACACAAAGAAGTGAGTTGCTCTAACAAATAGACACATGGATCGCTCAATTGCTGCTTTGTTGGATGAGAGAGAGAGAGAGAGAGAGAGAGAGAGAGAGAGAGAGAGAGAGAGAGAGAGAGATTTTGTTGCATTGTAAACATAGAGAGAAGATTTGCTTTTACAAACAAAAATAGGAATGATAAACAAAGTTAAACACACAAAGAAGTGAGTTGCTCTAACAAATAGACACATGGATCGCTCAATTGCTGCTTTGTTGGATGAGAGAGAGAGAGAGAGAGAGAGAGAGAGAGAGAGAGAGAGAGAGAGAGAGAAAGAGAGAGAGAGAGAGATATTTTGTTGCATTGTAAACATAGAGAGAAGATTTGCTTTTACAAACAAAAATAGGAATGATAAACAAAGTCACAAACACACAAAGAAGTGAGTTGCTCTAACAAATAGACACATGGACACATTTTCTCTCTATATCTCTATGTGCATACCTAAGGGGATCTTTAAGAGGATCTATAGTGCTATAGGAGTAAAACAAGGATACTCGCTTCTACCCACACTATTTGGATTGTACATAGATGAGTTGCTAGACTATATTGATAGAAGAGGTGAAGCTAGAGCTAGTTTAGCTTGAGTGTTAATGTTGATACTGTTATGTGGTGAAGATATTGTACTCATTTCACACTCATTGGAGGGGTTGTAGTGTCACCTAGATTTTGTATAAATAGAGATCTCATTGTGAATCCTGGAAAAACCAAAGTCATGGTATTAATACTTTGGTAGCATGGTTACTCGGTCTATATATCGGTTCACAATTGGGGGAGATGTAGCGGAGGCTTGTGAGAGAATATGTATACTTGGGAGTCACTTTCTTTGGTCTAAGGTTTTCACTAAGAAAGGTAGCTAAGGCTTGATTGGCATGACATTAAGCATCACTAGGGGCCTTGGAGAGGTTACACCTATCTTTTTGGATGGAGCTAAAGTTTGGGGTTATAGCCTATACCAAAGATTATTGAGCTCGCTCGAAGCCATATATCTTGTACATGCATTTAACCTTACTATTCCATTGGGTGAGATTAGTTTAGGACCTTGACTTGCAAGGACCCTAGGTGCCCCCCTTATATTCCTTTTCATTGCTTTTGGTTGGTTATAAAGGCGAGTTGAGATTATGATTTTGTCATATGGTCCTAGTCTAAGCATCTCTAATCTTATAAATCATAGCTTTAATATCTAGACCACTTTGCTATTGCATAGAAATAAGGATGTTCATGGGATTGAAATGCAAAGAGTTGTGCATGGAATTTCCTAGTGAAGTAGCAACTCATATTGTCGAGTAATACTCAAATCGATCATGTTGTTGAGAATCTTAGTGATGTACGTGGAAGATAGAAATAAAGGTAGATGTCTCTTGATACAATGACGAAAGGATTGTGCATAATAAATTGTTGAATCATTTAAAGAAAAGCTTGTGACTTAGAAAAAAGCTTAGAGGTGTGTTATCTTAGCTTGAATCAAATAAGAATAGTCTAGACCAATGGTATTGGAAGGTCATTCGAAAGGGAGAATTATTACATGAAGCTAAGGTAAAATTGCAAATAGGAACTTGTGGTTTAATGATTTTCATGTGTCAATAAACTATTGAATTTTGTGTCCTTAAGGAGGGATATGTTGTGAGGTGTACCATTCCTTAATAAATACTCAAAGATGTTGGTTCGTTGTTATGTCTTAAAGTGTTCATATTTTGGAAACCTTAGTGAAATCCTAAGGGAAAGAGCAAACCCAAGGGAAATTAGATATTGTATATGTTTTACAAATTGTTTTAAGGATATTGTTTTGGGTTGTTGGAGTAGTTACTTTGAGATAAGATTTATTGCTATAAGAGAGATGGTTCTCCTAATCAAGTTTAGTTGGTTGATTCGTATGGAATATTCAAAACAGTTATTTGGATTGAAGCTATGAAAAAGAAATATTTTCTTAGTAGCTGATGATGATAGGTTGATTGCTTAGTTTTGTATTTATACAAAAGTTATTGTGTCCTCATGGGCGGGTTTTTCTAAACCTCCCCCAAGATTAGTGGTAAGAGCTCTTCACCAAGGGGCTGGTATGACCATGTTGGAGTCTAGGATTAGCCCCAAATGCGAGAGGTCTCTCTATAGGGAGGATATTACGCTAAGCAGTGACAAGGGTGCTAGGGGGGCTCTGGTTGTAAATGCCTTGGGTCTATCAAGGATCGTCTAACCCCTAGAGCCCATGATGGACTTCCTGGACGGCCGTAATGATAGATAAGGGCAGATTGGTGGATCATGTGTGTGAGATTTGGACAGGAGTCCCAAATTAAGGGATGGAACGCTAGGTTGGCATTACACCTTGGAGAAGGTACATGATAAATACATGTGTTTGAAATTGCTTTCAAAGAATTGCTTGACATTGTCTTTGTGTATGTGACGATAATTTATGTGAGGGAACTAGTGTTTAATGGTCAAGTAAGGAAGTTATCTTTGCATGTGAAACATAAATATGCTAGGATAATTTGATAAGTAAAACACACTCTTAAGGAAAGCTGGAGGGCGAGACCCCTGATGGGTCTGTCCTATGGATAGTAGTCTCAGCAAGTTGAGAGTTTTCCTTCAAGGCACTAGAATTAGGAAAGGTCCTAGGGATTGATTGCATAATGCATTGTTTTAGATTTTGAATAATGCCATTTTAGGATATTAGAGTTGAGAATATACCCTATGAGTAGAGGGGTCAATGCCTATCACTTTCCCTTGTTTCTCACTCTCTTTGAACCAAGTACAACATTGGTTTGCTTTGGTTTGAGTTGACTTATGAATGCAGTGGCTCAAGAACTGATGCTAGTTAAGCTGATAAAGTGACCTTAATGTCAAATTAGAAACTTGGGTTTAGGTCGACCCTTACGGATTACAACCAGAACCTTCCGTTGTGGAGGGGACTCAAGAGAGCCTAGGTGACAAACCACGTGTTATTCTAAGGATTTAGATAAATCCTTATGGATTATAGCCAGAACCGATCATTGTGAAGTGCACTCAAGAGAGCCTAGGTGACAAACCATGTGTTATTCTAAGGAGTATTAGACAACGTTGCTTAGTATATCTCTTGATGGCCCACTAAATTGTGTCGGTAAGGGATCCTCAGACAAGCACGTTATAAGTAGCATTAATGAATGAATTAATTAATGCAGTCCTAATGTCACCAACAACCATTTTAATGGCCCAAATATTGGCCTAGACCCAAATTGACACCACACATCCATAAGATATGTATATTATAAGTTTACATCCATTTTTACTAATGTCACCCACTGTTCACTTGGGGCACTTAGGCCATCATTGTGACTTAAGTGGCTTGCACTTTATGTGTGCATAATTTAATAATGCAAAATTTAGGTATTAAAAAATACATGTCCCCATGAGATATTTCTCTAGCCCTAATTAGCCTTTCTCTAACTTGCATGGAAGAGTTTACCAAGTGACAACAATTTAAATGTGATTTCTAGCATTAATGAATTAATTTTCAAAAATTTTCTTTTGAAAATCAATAAACTATTCCTTTGTCTTGGCCCAATAAGTAGATGGTGTCCATTCACATTTAATGTACTAACCCCCGTGGAGCTTTAAGTTGGTCTAAACATTAATTGTGGCCTAGGACTGAATACCTAGTCCCAACATCACAACTAGACATTTTAATGGCCCAATTAATGTCCTAGACCAAGACTAACACCAAGCATCCACAAGTACATGTCCAATATAACTTTATATGACTTTTGTCAATGTCCCCCATTTCTCACTTAGGGTACTTACACAGTCAGAATGACCTTATTTGACATAAGTACTTCACATGTGCATAAGTTAATAATGCCAAAGCTAAGCATTAAAAATGCATATCCTTGTGATAGAACTCCCCCTTGGATGCATGCTATATACATTTGATATCCACTATATGTATGAGCCATCCATCACTAGAGGACTAGAAGTGCTAGCATCCATGGGTGAGTAGTTATGAAACTTCACTAACTACCTCTTAGAAATTGTAGAAATTACACAACATAATGGACATAATTTGAGCAAGGAGTAGAGGGCACACAACAAATATGAGAAGAATAGAAATTGCTTTAATTTCAAATGAATTGATACAAAGATGGCTCTGTCCATGGGTGCGCTTCCATGATGAACCTTGGATGGCAATCCAAACAGAAGTTAAACAAAGAGCTAGAGTAGCTAGAAGAACTCTGACTGGGTGAAAGATAGATTGACAATGGATTTAGAGGGGTCTTTCTTTTATAGCCCACGAAGGTAGTTTGGTTGGCATGTTTGACCATATTATGAATCTTTCCTAGTCGACCATGGAATATTTCCACTGCATCCCCTTTCCCCTCGACGAGACCCCCAAACCAGGGGGTCGTGCAACTGATGGACCCAAAATAGGGATCCTTAATAACTTTGCAACTCGATGCATTGTGCCTCAAGTTGCTACCAACATAACTACTCTATCTAACCCAAAGGTTAGATACACAAAGGTCACCTTTTTGCCATCCAATCACATAGACCTCATTTGATATATAAGTCAGGACCCACCCAAGGTTCGTGCTCACACATGGCTTCTCCTCATAATGAGGGCTTTAAAACTTAAAGCACTATAGATCATTGGTGGAACCTTATGAGGGTGGGGGATTGAGCATATTTAACATGAACTTTACCTTTAATATTCATTATGTATGTGCCAAAATCTACTAGAGTACTAAAATCTCATCCAGCTCAAATCTTTGGTTGAATTTCAATAGACAACCTCTTCACATACCCCTAAAAAGGCTATTGAAATTTTGTTAGGCAATATCCATGCTTTGCACATATCTATCAACCTCAACAATCTTGTCTTTTGTATGCAAGATCAATGGAACTTTGTTTCCACCCTCAAGGATCTCAAAAGGACCCTTGCTAGTGGAATTATGCACTATGTTACTATAAGCAAGCTCAATAATTCCCACTATGCTGTTGAGAAACACGGATCCTTGAGCAAGGTTTAGCTATGGAGGAAAGAAGTCAATGACAAGAAGCATGATGACTGAAACTAGACACATTGATTGTTAAGTAAATTAGATTCTAAGATTAATTGACTTGGATTCATAAACACAATCTTGAGTAGACATGGACAAGATTGAAAGTACAAAGTATAATAGCACTGCTTTTCAAATGATTGCCAATTACACTCTTTTATAGTTGCAGGATGGTACCACTTTTCTCATTGTGCCTATGGGATAAAGGAAACTTCTCCTAAGATGTTACATGTCCCTTGCCCTATTGCTCCATACAAAGAGGCTGTCTTAGGAGTGTGACTGCATAAATCTCAACACCCCTCCTCAATCACAATTGTAAAAAGCACTAAGTACACAGAGGCTATCATGAGTAGAACCTTGCTAAGTGTAGACAAGGAAAAACCAACCATATAAAGCTAGAGGCTGTCACAAGGCCTCACTAAGTGTGCAAAGGATGTAGTACATATGTTACATGAGGGTTACAAAGCTTATGATTGGAGCATTAACGCAAAGTACATACAACATTAATGCAAAGTACATACAAGACTTAAAAAGTCGGTCTGAATAGTGGGAATAGAAGGAATGATGAGGCTTCTCCCTGTGCTCTTGAGTGTTCTCTTCTTCTTCTTCTTCTTCTTCTTCTTCTTCTTCTTCTTCTTCTTCTTCTTCTTCTTCTTCTTCTTCATGGTATTCTTTTTCTTTGGCAGTTGCTAGGTAGGCCTTTTGTGATCTTTTCTTGGCATAATTTTTTTTCAATGTGTCTTGTACTTTTGCAAAAGTCACAAACAACGTTTTTCTTCCCTTTGTTTATTGACATAGAGAACCTATTCTTCCTTTGAAGTGCTTGCTTCTTCTTTACCTTTGAGCTTCTTCTCTACCTCAAGGAGTGATGCTTTGATGTCAACTAGCTTTGGATTTGGCATATTAATTAGTGTGGTGGAGACATTACCAAAATCTAGAGGAAGACTCTTGAGCAAGACTCCAATGCATGTCTTCTTCCATTTTTAAGTTAATCCTGCAAGTCGAGTTAGCTGACTTTTTGTATAATTAAGGTGAGTTGCAAAGGGTCTATTAACCTTCATATCCAAGCTGAAAAACTCAATCAACAATCTATATTTTGAGGATTTATATTGGGCACCAAATGGTGTGTCCAACTGTTCTCAAGTGGCATGAGATGTAACGCATGTGTCTACATGGTGGATATAACTATCATTAAGCTTAAGCTTGATGAGATTTCTTGGGCTTTGTCATCATTCTTTTGCTATACTACTGCAAGAGTAGCATCTCTGGGTTTCTTCTCTTGGCCACTTGTTATTGACCAAAGGCCCTTCTTCATTAGGACCGACTTGATCCTTGTCTGCCAAGTGTGAAAGGCTGTTCCTTTGAAGCGGTATGACATTGAATCTTTCCCCATATTGGATGGTAGGATCAGTAGAAAATCAGCACCAAAAATCTAAGATCAAACCAGAAAATGAGTTGCTTGGATGTGTGAAGAGACACAAGTGCCAAGAAGCACTAGTGAGTATCAAAAGATACTATGCTTGTTGAGCTCGATGTTGAACCTTGATGATTGGATCTTCCCCTCCTTGCTGATTTGATGTGGAAATCTTATTGGAACTTCAGTAATATAGTGGATCGGAGTGGCAGTGGGCTGGTTGAATTGAGAGAAGTGAGAAAATAGAGTGAAATATGAGCTTGAAGTTGAGTGGCTATGGCTACCAGTTAGGATTTCACCATAGGGGCCTGGTTTTTTACTTAGTGTAGCCACCATATTGAGCCATTTGGCTTGAGATTTGAGCTAGGAGTAGCTTGAGTAGTGCCTTCCATTTCCCTATGGTTGTGAGGAGGATTGTACTACATAGAGATTGCATGAGTAGTATGATACGAACATGTATAGGATTGGCAATGACTTGGAAAAACACAATACTGATTTGGAGAGGCACTAATGTCAAGGTTTTATGTAACGCACAGAGAAGTGCCCTGAATAGAGAGAGATGTCTAGGAATTAGATGAGATATTTCCTGGTTGAGAAGATCCAACTACTCCAAGTGAGGTAGGAATGGATGGCTATGGAGGTTGTGAAGGATAGAATGTGGATGGAAGGAAATAGAGTTGGAGATGAAGACTTTCTTGTGAAGCTCAATGACCGAAGAGATCTGAATGAGCAGTGAGTAGAGCTAAACCAAGCTGACCATGGCTCTGATACCATGTTAAGAAACATGGATCCTTGAGCAAGGCATGTTAAGAAACATGGAAGTCAATGACAAGAAGCACGATGATTGAAACTAGACACACTGATGACTGTACTCAAGTGAATTAGGTTCCATGATTAATTGGCTTGGACTTATAAACACAATCTTGAGTAGAGACAAGATTGAAAGTACAAAGTACAATAGCATTGCCTTTCAAATGATTTTCCAGTACACTATTTTATAGTTGATGGATGGTACCTCTTTCCTCACTATGCCTAAGGGATAAAGGTAACTTCTCCTAAGCTATTGCATATCCCTTGCCCTATTGCTCCATAAAAAGAGGCTGTCTTAGGCATGTGATTGCATAAATCTCAACACATGCCTTATGAAAACATACCATTTGTATAGATAGAAGGATGATAAGAATTTCAACATAGTACGCATATTCCCATACATCCCCTTTCAAAACAAACAAGTCCCACATGTCTCGATCACTCAAGATCAACTTGGACATAGAAGGATGAAGATTATCTTAGCATGGTACCCATATTCCCAAAAAGCCCCATCCAAAACAAACATGTCATCTATGGATCTTGATCACTCAAGATCAACTTAGCGATGATGTGGTACTTAAAGATATGTTGCATAAAAAACCATGCCATGATTACCCTTGATCTTGTTCCATACATGCATGAAATAGGCTCAAATAACTTGAAAATACTAGTCCAAATCCATAATTCCCTACAAGTGTCCTCAAAAGATAAAAAGATAAAATCCATAGCAATGTTGTACCAAGGCATATCATGTATAGGCAAAGGATGTGACAAGCTTGAAACCTTCTACCTACCATACTTGACCTTTGTCACACAATGCAAGTGTGAACAAACTATTTTGTATCATGTCTCAAAGCTAGCTAATAGAAAAACTACTCCACTACCTTCATTATAGTAGCCTCTAGGCCCTGCACACTGGGGACGATTCTCAATCACCACTTTTGGCCTCAATAGCTCTGTGACATAAAACTACCCATGTATCATAAGAAAGCCAATTGTAAGCACAAATGCTCATGCCTCTAGCCATTGCAAAGCCAATCATAGACATTGGTGAAATTCAAATTAGTAGCATACCGACATTTCATGGCATCCAACTTAGTTTGTTTGTCCATTTGTTTGTGGAGATAAGTAGTATTAAAGCAAAATTAGAATCTTAATGCTTGGAATAGGCTAGTCCAAAATTTAGAATTGGCATTAATGATCACATTCTCCTTCCTTGGGTAGTATTTGAACTCAAAGTCAAAGTCTTGAAGGACCTCAATTGATGTTGCTATCTTGTATTAAGGTCAGGTTGGGTGAAGATCCATTTGACGATTTTATGGTCTATTAGTAGGGTGAATTTCCTTTTGTGAGTAAGCAGTGATACCATAGCTTTAGAGCATGAATGATTGCCAACAATTCTAGATCATGAGTTGGATATTTCTTTTGTAAGGTTTGAGTCTACACAAAGAGTAGGCAATGGGGTGTCCTTGGGAAATCAAACATCCCAATGCTAGTGTACGTATGTGATGACCTCAAATTCTTTAGAGATCTGGTAGCTTCAAAATTAGGGCAGATGTCAAGTATCCTTTAGCCTATCAAAGCTCTTCTGTTCCACAAAGCTCAAGATAATTTGGGATTGCTTCTTGAGTAGTTCCATAAGGGGTGTGGACTTTGGGGTGGTGAATCTAGAATGTCTCTTACTTTTGATGGATCTATTACAATTGCTTATTTGAAGACTATGAATCCAAGGTATTCAATTTGGCATTTAAAGAATGCACATTTGGTTTTTTTGGCATACAACTTGTTTGCTCTTAATATCTCTAGGATGATGTGCATACCATGTGTTCTTGTTCTTCCTTGGAATAGGTCAAGATGTTGTTGAAGAAGACTAGGAGGAACTCATCCAAATAAGATCTAAAGGTATCTTGTAGTACTAGCCTATTGAAGGTAGATGTGGAGCATTTGTTAGTCCAAAGGACACAATGAAGAATTCGTAGTGTCCATACTTTTTGTTGAATGAGGCTATCTTTGAAATATCCTCTTCTTTGATTTGGATTTGATAGTATGCGTATCAAAGATAAATATTTGAGATGATCTTTGCACCTTGGAGGAAGTCTAACAATTCATCAATTCGAGGAATTGGATACTTGTTCTTGATTGTGACTTGGTTTAAACCTTGTTGATAGTCAATACACAATCTAATGTTCCCTCATTCCTTTTCTGAAATAGCCATGGTGCTCCCTAAGGTGAGATACTCAAGCAAATGAATCCCTAATCTAGCAATTGTCAAAGTTATTTCTTCCACTTAATTGCCTTGGGTATTGACATCTCTTGGGTGGAAGTTTTATTAGTCCTTTTAGAACTATATGCGCATAATCCTTCATCCAGGAGGATTCATCCTCTTAGCCCGAATTTTGATCTATCTTGTTGACTTTGATCAAACATACTGGAAGTCACTTGTTGATCACTTAGGCTACTAGGGAGGCCTTGGCTAGTTTCATTTAGGGTTTCTTGCTTCTCCTTGCACAACAATTGTATTGCCTTGGAGGTTTCAAAAGGAAACTAATCCCTTTCTTGAATATCCGGGATGTTGGCATCATTGGGCATGAACCAATCCATGCCTAGGAGGTAGTCATAATCCCCTAATTTCATTACTTAGTACTTGGCTTCGGTAAGCCTATTTCCCAACTCAAATTTGATTAGTTTTGTAGATAGTGCTTCTTTTTCATTAGCAAGTTCTACTAATAGTTTCTTAGTGGGTTCAAGTTCTAGGCCTATTCTTTATGTGCATTTAGGAGAGATGAAAGAGTGTGCTTCCATAATCAATAAGAATTTTGAAGGGTGTACCTTTCTCTAAGGCCAATGTTTGGATCATAGAGTACTATTGATTGAATCCTTGAATATCCAAAGCTATGTAGACACTACTTCCTTTGAGCTCTTCTTCCATGGATAGATCTTCTATGGCTTCTTTTGTACCGCATAGATGGTATGGCAACTCATCCCTTTCCCTTGATGGCTTTGTTTGATGATTTTACTCTAGGACCAAATTGTCTTTGCCTATCCATTCCTAGCTTTAGGCATTGCACCTTGAATTGTCCTAGGTCATTGTAGTTGAAGAATGTATTCCCAAGATCATTTTGATTGGCTTGAGTTGGGGTGTTTGCTAGATTGACCCTTCTCTTATTTGTTTGCCTATCTCGAGAGAATAAATTTTCTCTATTTGGAAAGGATTTCAAATAGTGCATTGATTATTATGGCTTGGATATTGCTAATTGAAGAGTTTAATGGTGGATGCTTCAACTACGGGTTTCGTTCAAATAAGGGCATCCTGAAGGTCACTTGGACACACTGCCTTTAATTGAGGGTTTAGGGAAGGATTTTTTCATGGAAAAAAGGGCTACTTGCTATGTCAATTTAGGTGCATACTTTTGGAGGGTGAAAAAGTATTAATATGCTTCCAAAATTAGACCTTTCTACCTAAGGTTGAAAAATTTGTTCATCTTTAGGGACCTATAGTATGGGGGTAAATATATTTGGTGTATGGTTTCTTTAATCTCATCCCAAGTCACTAGGAATTTGACTTTTTTGCTACCTTTGTACTATTTTTTCCACCATAGACATGCTTTCCCTATTGACTTATGTTTAACAATCTTGGCTTGATTCATGATAGTGGTACTTGCAGTAGCAAAGTAGTCCTCCACGTACTCAATCCACACCTCTTCCTATATCCTTCCTCTTTTGTTGAGTTTGGGGGATTTTGTTGAGTCCCATCGCATCATCTCATAGTACTCAATGGTGTAAAGTTTATCATGTTATAAGGTTTACAAGTGCCCAAAGCCTATTTTATGGACGCTCTCTTTATTCTTTATTTAGTACACACACTACACGAGCCTCCAATGGTAACACCACCCATGAATGTGCACATGGAGACTATCATAAGTATGGAGGATAATGATAAAGAAATAGTAGCACCAGCCTACTTGTGCATAATAGTGAATGCCCAAAATGTATATACCTTTGATGCATTAATCGATGAGGGAGTTGACAACAACATTCTTACATATGATCATTGGACCCTCATTGGTTAGCCGTAGGTACAATCAACTAATGCCAAACTTAGTCCATTTGGGTGGAAGCCCTATCCACTATTAGGGGAGTGGGAAGTAATGGTTTCTATCTAGACTGAGAGCCTCTCAATTATCTTTTACATACTACATAACAAAAAAGGTGTTGGCAAGGAATCACTTTTGGGTCACGGTTTCAAGAAACAGACTCACTGCAATGTGGACTACAACTCTCAACACATCCATCTTGCCATAGGCAATGTTAAGATAGTCATGATTTTTAGTAAGGGCACCTTTGCTTCACCAAATTCCACAGTGCCACACCGGTAGTTAAACCTAGTGTCATCCCTAACGGGGGGGAGGGGGAAATACTTGCAACCTTAGAAGCCCAGACCAAAGTTGTAATTACAATAACTAAGTGGGTTCCCAAAAAAAAGTTGCAACCTACCAAGGACACATCCACAAGTTTTCATGGCTCTCGTGTCCCGTATACCAGACCTAAGAGAAAAAGCTAGCATCACATGAATAGACATAGGACCAAACCATGATGGTACCAAAAGCCCTATTGCACATCCAAGGCTTCTATGACGGAAACACCTTGGAGTGGTTGCCTAAATCTGTGAAAGGTACACTTACCCATCCACCATAACCTTCCAACCAATGTCCACGTAACCATGAGCCAACAGGAGGTAAAAATCAGATCGAGCAAGAAGATGCTCAACCCATGAACACTCAATGGGTCTATTGCCCAAAAATCAGACCCACCATTGATAGGCCTTGCCCTAATACCTCCAATGGACCACCCATTACATAAATAGAGACCCTTATAGCCCTAAACCACAAGCTCTATCATAAGCAATAAGTAACAAACATTCCAATGACCAACACATAGCAAAAGCCAGCATAGCTAAGTAGTCCAATCTAGTCAAACCCAACCACCCACAGGCCTTATCAATGTCGATCAATTCTTGAATCAGCATCCAATATGGCCATAAAAATGAGATATGACTTAATGAATTATATCAAACAAATGGACTCAACTTTCATGCTATTTGCTAGAAGCTATGAATACCTAGACCTAGGCTTGCTTGAAGAGCACATAGTGAATGATGTACTATCTTTGCCTTGTTCTTGGGAGGAATTTGAATCCATATTAAAAAAGTTCCACAATCACAGATGAGTTTATTTCCACTAAAATTTCTTAAGAAAAAGTCTTAAACTAGTGGTTAATCATGTCCTTCAAGAAAAACAAAGTTTCAATGTTGCCCGATGAACTAGATGAGCTGAAAAAGCTAGCTGAATCTGAGTCCAAATTCCTATGAAAATGATACTCTCTTCATATCCAATGGGAACATGTGAATTTTTAAATTATGACCAATGCAAAGCAAAGATGCGCCATCAAAACTTCCAAATATGACCCCACCTACATGGCACCAACTTCATTCAGAGTATTGACCTTGATACGAAGTAGACCATTAGAGGACAATGTCATGTTGAATCCATACTTAGATAGAATCTTGACAGAGGAAGAACTTCATGTTGCTAGTAGAATGAATTTAGGTGATCTCTTGATCGATGTCTTGGCCTATATCACACATGTGGGCGTTTCCCCACAAGACATGGACCGCTAGGCTACATCGGAGTATAACCCAAACTTCCATGATTGGCTCTTGCAATACTAGAGCCCATCAAGAGCATCCCAAATGCCCTCATCCCTTCATTCTCCAATCCTAGGAAGTATTCTCATCATTCCAAGAGGGGAGGGAAGGTGAAATGTGAATTTTCATTTAGTGGAAATTTCTTCGCAAAGTTCTTGTGTGGAATGTATGGATTGATTGTTATAAAAAATTTTCATTCCTTAGCTTATAATCTTGATCCTTTGATAATGTTTCCTTATAACTAAATTTTTAAGAAAAAAATATCCTTTGAAGAAAACTCATTGTGAGATGTTATGTTATTAGGAATCCAAATGGAAGGGCTACTGTCTATTGAGGAAGAATGGAATAAATATTACCTAACCACAGAGATGCATGTGTTTAACTAGTTGCGATACCGAAGCATACACAACCTAGAAGAGTTTGTGGTCACAACTAAGGATGCAACCAGATAGATTGTCAAGCAATGAAATCTAATCAAGTACCTAGAGAAGGTCGGCTAGTAGATAGACCACAAGAAGTGCACAGAGTTCCTCAGATCCTTCAATGCCACGAAGAATAGTGGCATAGTGGTGATCAAACAAGGAGACATAACCAAGATCATGGAAGTGATGCTCAGCCCAAAGTTGGTGGAGAAATCTCTAGGGTTGATGGACAAGCTAGAAAAGAGGCCAAAGAGAGATGTATATGGCATGCTGCGGATAAATAAGTAGCAAGTGTACACAAATGATGGAATCAATATAACAGACATCCCGAAGCCTATTGTCAAGTTGCAAGCCAAGATGGTACATGCTCTCTTTTCGAGCCATAGGTACAATAGAATAGGGATACCACTGCTTGAGAGCCTTTTAGCCAAGACACTAGATGAACTGAACCTAAACTCCTATGCCCAAACAACAATGCAAGCATCAACTAAAATACTATTGTTAGCCCTAAGAGCCACGGTTGGAGAATCCCTAGCGATGATGAGGGCCGAGTTAGAAAGAAAAAAACTAGTATCTAAGGCATCAAACATAGGTTTCGAAGGTGTTGATAGCACTAATCTAAGAGGTCATGGGGGAGATAGGCAAAGAAGAGAAGGGGGAGGAAATGCCAAACAATCACCAATCCATGAGTGTTAAGACTTCAAGCTCAGCTCTACTATCTTTAGGTTGTGTGTACTCTTTATGCAGTCATAGGGCTGCAACATGAGTGCTATGGATCCGTGTCTTTACATGAAGATAGCGCATGATGGATCTTTGCTTATTTTGGTACTTTATGTGGATGATATGTTGATAGCAGGGAAAGCTCATGATGAGCTGGACGCCCTTGCTTATTGCCCTTGTATCACGCGCAGAGTGGCACTTTGTAGCCTCCCCTCCTAGTTAGGATAAAAAATTCATGAGATGGGATGGTTTGTAATGTCGGGCATATGTGAAAATACCAGTCATACTAATGGTATAAAAGGTGTAAGAGGGTTTCCCTCAAGCATCATGGAATTATCAAGAAATCTCTCTTCCACCTCTCTTCAGCTCTCATGGCTTCTCCTTCTTCCTCTCTCTTTCTCTCTCTCTTTCTCTCTCTCTCTCCTTCCTGTCTTTCTCTCTCCTCTTCTTCTTCTCATGCAGTATTTCTCTCTCTTCTCTCCCTTAGTTAGGCTAGCTAGGTCTCCTTCATTACAATCTCCTTCGATATTCACACTTCTCTTCTTAGCAAGCTGACTCTCTTTATTCTCTTCTTTATTGTCATATGTCTTCTTGCATTTCCCTTTCTCGTTCTTCCATCTATAGGAGTCGTGTTTGAAGTGACCCTTCTTGCCATAGTGATGGCATCAAACATCCTTACCATGGGATTTACTGCAGATATGCACATTAAGCACGGCAGGTATCAAGGACTACTCTACCTCTCATAGAGGGAATATATTCATATAGTCTTTGAGCGTTTTTGCATGCAGGACGTGAAGCCTATTTATTGACTGTCCATTACCTTCTTATGTGAAGGTTTCACAAGCTGATTGTCTGCAAATAGATGAGCAGAGAGCTAAGATGGTCAAAATCCCTTATGCATCAGTTGTGGGCAGTTTGATGTATGCCATGATAGCCACTCATCTAGATATTGCCTTTGTAGTTGGTGTTGTGGTATGCTATATGGCTACACCTAGCAAGAAACATTGGGATGCCGTGAAGGGTATCATGAGATACTTGAAAGGCACATTAGATATGCATATTTGCTATGGTAGCTAGGATATAAGAGTTGTGAGGTACGCAGACTCCGATTATGCAGGACATGCAGATAGTAGGAAGTCCACTTCTGGCTATGTATTCACCTATGCTGGAGGTGCTCTCTCTTGGATGTCCAGGGTTTAGAAGCGTATGACTCTCTCTACCATTGAGGCCGAGTATGTTGCAGTCACTCAGGTTTGCAGGAGGCCATATGGTTGGGCCATTTGGTTCATGACCTTGAGATTGATGCTATACCTAAATTGCATTCGGATTCTATGAGTGCTATTCAGCTAGCCAAGAATCTGGTCTTCCATGCGAAGACGAAACACATAGAGGTGAGGTATCACTTCATACGTGGGGTTGTGGAGGATAGATCTGTTGACCTTGTCAAGATCTCCATTGACAAAAATCCTACATATCTACTCACGAAAAGCCTCACTACTAAGTGCTTTGCCTTCCTCAAGAGATTGATGGGCATTAGATGAGATAACTCTTTTCCTCATCCTGTTGTATATGTGTACATTGTACAATCTTTTCTTTTTCTTTTAGGGAGAATTAATTTGCCTTTGGGGTGGATTCGCCTTTCAGTGGGGTGGATTCGCCTTTTTCTTTGGGGTGGATTCGCCTTTCAGTGGGAGGTTTTTGGGGGTAAAGGCACCTCTGCCTAGTCGCCTGTGTATTAATACACTGATAGTACCCGGCCAATGCACACTACACAGGTGGTGAGTGCCTATCACCATCACTTTATTCTTTATTTTTTTAGTAACAATTTGAATAAAGGAAGGCTCGATCACACATTGTGACTGTTGGAGTTCCCATTTGGTCTCTCTCTCTTTCTTGCTCTTGCTTTTCTTCCATAGCTCTTCCAAGCAAGCTTCGATCCTTCTCTTCTTTCAGGAAGTACATTCTCTCCCATACTATCTTTAACCTCCTTATGAGTATTACTTTCCATGGCTTCTCATTTCAAATTAATTCTTCATCATGTTGATGTCAAAACTGACTTCTTACATGGTCACTTAGAAGAGAAAATCTATATGTTTCAACCCCCAAACTTTGTTGATCCAACATTTCCTACTCATGTCTATTTATTGCATAAAGCTCTTTATGGCCTAAAATAGGCACCAAGGCAATGGTACACTCGCATTCATTCTCACTTAATACACCATGGCTTTAGGCAGCTAGACACTAATCATAACATTAATATTCTTCTTTAGGGCAACACCGTCATTATCCTAGGCCTCTATGTTGATGACATTCCCATTCTTACCAACTCTCCTCATGCCATGTCCAAAGCTAAATCTATTATATCTTCATAGTTTGCTATAACTGATTATGGTCCTATGCATTACTATATTAGCATTGAAATTGAACAGTCACCCACATCTATCAAAATGCATCATCATACCTACATTATGTCTATTCTCTCACGTTACTCCATGCTTCACTGTAATCCCATGGTCACTCCACTTGCCTAGAATCTACATATGAATCCATCCTCATCTCATTCTCTTTCAACTGAGTGGGATCGTGAAATGGAGACTATCCCTTATATGGAAGCACTTGGATATCTTCGGTACCTAATTACTTGTACATATCAAGATTTGTCTTATGCAAGACATATTCTTTCCAAAGCCATGCATCAACCCACTTATGAACATTGGAAGCAACTCAAATGTGTTTTACGATACCTCAAGGCAACGTCTAATGTGGGGATATGCTTTACAAAAGACAATAATGATTTTCTTTTAAGAGCATATTAAGATGCGCATTGGGGTGATGATCTTGCTACTCGAAGATCTCGCACTAGTTTTATCATTACACTAGCAAGAGGTCCCATCTCATGGAACACCATAAATGACAACACTCCATAGCACTTTCTACTACGGAAGTCAAATATGTGGCATGTAGCATGGCTGCCTATGAAGTTATTTACCTTAAGAAACTCTTGGAAGGTATCAGCTTTGGATATCAGCCTTAGCAAATTCCCATCTTCACCGACAACAAGGCATCAATCTCTATCATTCAAGACCCTAAATTAAGTCTAAAACTCCACCAAATTGATATAAGATATCATTTTGTACGTGAATTAGTTGAAAATTTCCATATCATCCTTTAATATGTACCATCATGTGATAATGTAATTAATTTCCTCACCAAATCAGTTCCCCACTTGAAGCATAAAATTTCCATGCAAATCCTTTGCATGCTCCGATGGGGAGGGGAAAATATTCTAGTTGAATTGTTGAATTGAATGTAATCCTTTATTTCTGTAAGAGAGGGGGATTTAATAAGGGGGAAATAATAGCTACACTGGCTGGTATATAAGGTATTAGGGACTTGATTTTTGCTCATCAGATTTTAATACAAGTCTCCTTTCATCTTCATCTCCTTCTCCAAGCTCTCATGGCTTCTTCCTCTCTCTTTCTGTCTTTGTTTCTCTTTTTCTAGTCTTTCTCTCTCCTCGTCACTCTCTTTCTCTCTCTTCATGTAGTATTTCTCTCTCTTTTGCACCCTCTCTCTCTCCTCTCCTTCTCTCTCTCTTGCCTCCTTCATTACAAGTGGTATCAGAGCTCTAGTTTTGATCCATTTAGTTACTTTACATGCTTAGTTACCATCCTTTTCAGTTTAAAAATCCAAGAAGCTTCATGTACACAGTGACAAGCACAAAAATTGAGGAGCATTGAAGAGCCATAGGTCAAGGACCAAGAAGACAACAGTCAGGAGCATTAATGGAGTCCTTGGACCAAGATTGGAGGCTGGAACACCACATTTAGCAGGTCGTGGGTCATTCTGGGCCAAATTTGAAGGTAAAATTTTAGAAATAGTGATCACAAGAAGTAGGGAAGAGTTAGTCTTGGTTACTTTTCATATGCAGTCTTCTCTCTCCTCATTCTCAAGCTCTTGTCAAGCTCCCATGGAGGAGAAACACCATGGATCTTCTCAACCTCAGCCCTAGTGATCTTCATCACTCTTCCTGAGCCTCACAGGGATCAAAGCCATCTCAGTTCAAGCTGTCCAGGGACTGGTTTGACCTTCCCTTTCTCTCCAAGAAGTAGCCCGTAATTTTTGATGCAAATTTGGGCTACATCCTGGGCAAAACCAGTAGCAGACCAGGCCTCTTCTTCATCCTGGCCTTCTTCCCCATCATCTGACAGTTCATTCCAACAAGATTGTAGCCTCTTTTTCATCCTCTTCAACATCCCTTATTTTGTCATCAGCATAAAGCTTCATTTGATCTTGAGCTTTCTTTAAGTTGACTTTGCACTGCTGAAGTAAGGCCTACATTTTATCCAATTCCTCCTTGCTTTGTGGGTTTATTTTATCATTTAAGATAACCGTGGGGAGGGGCACCTTATAGCCATACAATGCCTCGAATGGTGAAACTCCAATGCTAGAGTGTATAGAGTTGTTATAGGCAAACTCAGCCAGATGCAACCATGAGTCCCAAGTATTCTGCACATCATAACAGAAATGCCTCAAGTAAGTTTCTAGCCACTTGTTAACCCTCTCTGTTTGGCCATTAGTCTGTGGATGGTAAGCAGTGGAAGGGGCTAACTGAGTGCCCATAGAGCTGAAAATTGCCTGCCAAAATTTGCTCATGAATTTAGCATCTTGGTCATGCACAATGACCTGTGGTAAGCCATGTAACTTGAAAACATGTTCCATGAATTGGCTAGCTACTTAAGAAGCATTATATTGAGTCTTTGTAGGAATGAAATGGGTTGCCTTGGTGAGTCTGTCCACAACTACATAGATGTTGTTCCACCCCTTCTTGGTCACCGGTAGGCCAGTTATGAAGTCCATAGTGATGTGTGTTCATTTGCCTTCGGGCATAGGCAATGGCTGTAGTAAACTAGTTGGTTTTAAGGTGCTGTCTTTGATTTTTTGACATGACACGCAGCTCAAGACAAAATCCTTTACATCCTTCCATAGGCCCTTCCAATGCGATTATCTTCAATGATAAAATAAACCCACGAAGCAAGGAGGAATTTGATAAAATGCAAGCCTTACTTCAGCAGTGCAAAGTCAACTTGAAGAAAGCTCAAGATCAAATGAAGCTTTATGCTGATGACAAAATAAGGTTTGTTGAATTCCAAGAAGGGGATTTGGTGCTTTTGAAGGTGCCCAAGTCTAGATATGCCACCCTTAAGGATGGTCCAGCAATAAGTTGGCTCACAGGTTCTATGGGCCATACCGGATTGTCAAAAGAGTGGGAGACTTGGCATATCAGTTAGCACTACCACCATCCACGAAAATTCATAATGTCTTCCATGTGAGCCAATTGAAGCCCTTCATTGGATCATCAGTGGATTATGTTGAGGAGTTACCACCGATAGATGAAGAAGGCATTATTCAATACATACTCGAGCAAATCATAGGACAAAGGGAAAGGAAGCTTTGCTCTCGCTCCATCATGGAATACTTGATTAAGTGGCAAGGTTTACCACTTGAGGAAGCTTCTTGGAGGCCAGCTTCAGTTTTGGAAGAGTTCCCATACCTATTAGAAGCAGATTTGGTTGAAATCTAGCTAATTATGACCCTTTTTTCTCTCAGATTGGTTGCAGACAGCTCTTTGTTTCAAAGTAGATTTTACCCTGCACTATGGACAGCAACGGAAACCATACATGGGCTGAAAGTACTCCTCGAGAGCTCCGTTTTGATATATGGCCCACCCCGATCGGAGTCTCCTATAGAAAGTTATGACAAATTTACTACAGCAGGGTCCTCTAGTAAACTGCTTGTTGTCCCTGTCTGCAACTCAAATTTGCTCAAGATACTTGGGTCAAAATTCATTTTTTATAATTCCCCAATAAGACCCATGTAATGTACATACCCCAATGACCCAACATACGCAATAATATCTCTTTATTCATTTGTATACCCCTGTAATAATGTAGCAGAGTAGTACTCTGATTTGCTCCTACACAGTTAGCATAAGTGCCCAAATTGTTTTTGAGGGAAAAAACCTTTGGGTGGGGATGGAATGTAAGGGAGGGAGATTTGGTAAGGGGGAAATACTAGCTACACTGGTTGGTATATAAGGTGTTAGGGACTTGATTTTTGCTCATCAGATTTTAATACAAGTCTCCTTTCATCTTCATCTCCTTCTCCAAGCTCTCATGGCTTCTTCCTCTCTCTTTCTATCTTTCTCTCTCTTTTTCTAGTCTTTCTCTCTCCTCATCACTCTCTTTCTCTCTCTTCATGTAGTCTTTCTCTCTCTTCTGCACCCTCTCTCTCCTCTCCTTCTCTCTCTCCTGCCTCCTTCATTACAATTTCTCTACAGATTTCCTATGGAATCCTTTTGAGGGGGGATGTAAGGATAAAAGTTTGGATAAGATAAGGATAATAAAATATGTGGAAAAAAGGATCCCATAGATATCCACTTTGTAAATATCTCAGATATTTAGAGAAAAAGCTCACATACCTCATTTAATGTACTATGTATATATAGAGCTATTAGCACTGAAATGATCAACTACACTTCACTCCATTTTCTACATTGTCTCTATCTCTTTCTCTTATTGTGGACAGCATCCTTTCATCTACAAATAATCTAATTCTTGGTTTTCACTAAAAATATTACTTTCAAAAAAAAAATTTCTCAAAAGGTATTTCTTATGTTTGTGATGATCTACTACTCCATAGATTTTCTACTACTTGGGTTAGCATCTAAGAGACTCTCCCTCACACACTCCCTCTTGTTCTATCACTCTCTCAAGGTGCTCCAATGGCTAAGGTAGTGACACGAAGAGGAGCTCTCAAAGTTGGCATGCACAAGAATGATCTTTTCTATTCACTTATTGGTTTCTATACATAGGGTTTTGAGTTTAGGGTTCTCTCCATAAGTTGGATACTCTATCCATCATTTGGATAAGTCATCATAAGTTGGCTACTCTATCCATTGTTTGGAGCTTTGAATTATCCTCTTTGATTTGTGTATACATCTTAAATTTTGGGCCTATAAAAAGTGAATACAAGCTTATGCCCACAACCTCATCTTCTTATCTAGCTTTGGTAGATGCTATAATTTGCACATGCAAGTAGGCTTGTCTCTTGAATAATATTACAAACTAATAATCCAACTACAAGAAATAATCAGAATATATTGTGGTTGCATGTGCCTAAATTAAATTAATATAGCCCAAAAGGATTAGTCATTTGAAAATCCTTTTTTCAAATTATGTTTACCATTGTGGCCATTTGTGGCTAATATTACTCCCCTCTTAGATGAGTGCCAGTCCCATGGCACTAATGTTGAATGTAGTAGGTAATATTTTGTATCAAAGATGTAGAATATTGTTATGGTTGATGAAAAGTCATGATGGAGGAGTAGCATATGCTATTGATGACATTAATGTAGATGAAGATTGTGGTCTTGTTTATGGGATGGTAGATGGTATCTAATATTGTGTGTGTGTGTGTGTGTGTATGTGTGTGTGTGTGTGTAGTAATGATGTTGATAGGATGACACTTGATAGTCAGTCCTTTTGGTGGATAGAACTTGAATGGCCATAGAAGATGAACTAGAGATTGTAGAAGATGCAAGATCCCATGTGAAAGTAAAAAGGATAGCTTATGAGCCTCCATGAAATATTGTACCTAGAAAGTAAAAACTCACTTATATCTAGTTCTTAGGGAAGAATGCTAGTCCGAGTCTTTTTCATGTGCAATACATATATTGTTGGTTTGGAAGATGGATGAAACTCCAAGCAAGATTGAAGTTTTGTTCCAGAATTAAGGACCCAAATTGCATATAGGTTTTTGTTCAAGTATAATGTGAGTGCATGTGGGTACTTAGGTATTCCTTAGTTAGAAGAAAACTCCCCTAGTTCTTCTTGGTTATGTCATTAATGAAGCGACAAAATTTGGTAGTCGATGGAAAGAATTATCGGTCTTGAGGAAAAGAGTACTTAAAGAAGATCATGGGTAGACACCATCTAGCCAAGGCATTGTATCAAAGCAAAGTGTTTTTGAAGGATAGAGTCTCCTACTAGTCACAACTACTTGTGATAATTGGAAAACTGGTTTTTTTTATTAAGTGCCTTTCCACCTTGTGTTTGTCATTGATTGTAATGGTATTGAGGTAAATGAGAAAAAGGAGAAAATGTATGAGTGATTTAGGGAGATAAGGCTAACAATAGGTGAGTGAGTCGGGGTCCCTAGGTATGTCTTGCCCTTGACATGCCATGAGTGAATGTGGAAAAATTGGAAGAAGGGTAAAAAGGTTAAAGATGGAGCCAACTAATTAAGGCCACTAGATATACCTAGCTTGAGTACCCTTAGGTGCAGAGTTGTGTTGTGTATGGATACTTATTTTTAATTTTTCTAAATATATACAAGTGTTAAAAATGGAGGCTTTCAACCTTACGAAAGTAATGGGAAACTATTAGAGTTTGAGAGATTGAAAATGAGAACAATTCTAACTCTTCACAATATTAATGCCACTACAATGCACATAAAGTGAATACTGAACCACAATGATTGAAGCATGAGTCTCATCATTGTATTAGGTATTATAGTTGAAGAACCATATGCATTGATGAGGATTGATGTTTTTGAAGGAGAAATTCACATATTCTTTTAAGAGTGTTGATAACTTTTAAGGTGGATCTCAAGGTAGATTTTTTCTAATGAAGCTAGCTTCTTGATGTTGATTGTCTTCTAGCATGTCCTCAAGGTGAGTTAAGGATTCTTCATTTCCTTGTTTGTGTGTTTTTGTGTTCTTGAGCTCTTTTAAGTAATTATTCACTTGCCTACTTTGTTGATGTCAACTTTAGGCTTTAGTGGGTGGGTGTGTGTAGAGGGGGGGGGTACCCTCCAATAGACCTGATCAGAGATACGGGAGAGATGCAAGGTAATGAAGGAGTGGTTGAATGGGTTATGCATTATGACATCCCTTTGATACAAATTTATAGCCTTTGGTATGACTGTTCATATCCCCAATGATGACCCTTTGTATACATAAGCTAACTCTTAGTATCCCCCCCACTAAGACATGGCATACATGGAGGACTTGAACCCACAATGGTCCCTTGATTGGAAAAGTTACAATGCAAATCCCAATGTGCATAAAAGATGATAAGGAAGTTACAATGCATCATTTTTATTTTGGCACATGCCAGGCTAATTACAAGGGTAAATAAATTTGATGTAGAATTCCAAGCAATATCTCAAAAATTGGAATTTGAAGCATGCAAACAGTAATCATGCACTGGGATCCATGGGCAAATTGTTGGCTGAGGTCACTCCACTTGGGCTCTTTTGGTTGTGTACCTCCCTATACACCCTTTTCTTGCATGGGATCTTCAATCATCAGCCACATGAACTTGCCACATGTCTTCATCTTGATAGTACGCACGAACCTTGATAAGGCTAAGAGGTTGAAGGGGTAAAGTTTCCACTAGTGTTATGCCATGGTAGGAGGTGAGGAGTTGAAGAGCACAACCCAAAGAATATATGAGAAGTTAGAAAAGATAAGAATGGGAACAAGTATGATTATAGAAGAAAGTGAGTAAGATGATTAAGGTTGAGAATGGGTAAGAAGAGGCATATGCTATCTGCCCAGTCAAAACTTTGGAGAACACTCAAACACCATGGACAATAGTCAGATCAGGCCACACAATCTAAAGAAGATATTAGAGGTGCTACCCACTCAACACCTTTATTCTGCAATAGTTAGATTCATTTGAGAAAGGACCCATGATTTCTAGTAGTGTCAGTAGTAGGCAAACTTGATTTGTAATCCTACCTATAACAGCACGGTCTTTCACAATGTTGATGGTGGACCCAACCATAGTGCCATCTGAAATCTCCCTGGCACCCTTAATAACAATCTTGCTTGGTCCACAATCCCACCATCCCTAGCCATATCCTCACCACTTGAGGTTCATCCATTGCTCTAGCATCCTAGACCTCTTGAGGCCTAATCTAAGACGTTGTTAGAGGTCATTAATCATTGTTTTGAGCCCTACTGTGGGTAGAAAAGCCAACATCAATAGGGCATCACCTAGTCTAATTTTCACATGATCTTTAGGTTTTTTGGATAGCACATATGGTAGCTCAAACACTTCAATAATCATTTGGCATTGTTGGCAACTCTCTATCATAAGCATTGTGGTCTTGGATACTCTTATTGAGCTGAAAGATCTCTGACATTGGATATATATTGTGGATAGTTTGCTATAATAATGTTTGGCATAGTATACTCTCAGAGTTTGGAGTTCTCGTTTATGTCTATTGATGCTCATATGGTACCTCGATGCTTGAGGGATGTCATGAGATTGTCTTGAATGCTTCTTGAACATATTTGAGCACTTATTTACTCTGTTTCAAGGAGGATTTTTATTGTTGTAATAAGTAGGATTGAATGCCATTTTGTCAAGAAACTTCATGTCTATTGTCATTGGATGCTTCCTGAGCACTTTGGATGCTACAGTAGGATATACCATTGATACTACATGCTGGTTATGCTCTTTAAATGCTCTTGAGTTGAGATTAAAGCTTTGACTCTTGACATTGGATATAATTCACTATTATGTATGGTCATTTAATGCTACCATAAGAGCTTTGCAAGTTACTTGGATTGGATGCTCCTAGTTATATGCTACTTGGATCTTGGATGTATGGATGCCTTCCCCATGATGTTTGGAGCTTTTTTGGCTCATCTAGCATTTGAATTTTATTCTAGTGGGAGCCATTATTTAATGCTTGGATGCTACATCTAGCTTTTGGTTATGCAGTTGAGCACCTTATATTGAGATCGTGGGACTTGGTGACATGTACATGTTCTTGCCATGCTTTATATATGGAGTTGATGCTTAGTGGGATGATCTAACATTGCTTTTGGGTCAGCACCTATCTCTATCATGTTGTTGTTAGTGATGTATGCATCTTGGTTGGCTATGTATTGAGCTTCTGTTACATTTCTCAGTCTGTTGTGCCTTTAGCTGGTCTCTTCTATTACCATGAGATCTACTCTATGCATAATAGTTATGCCTATGGAATGTATCTTAGTATGACACATTACTCCTTTGATAGTTCTTGGTGCCTGTCACATATTCACTCACTGCTAGTTGTAGCTATTCCTTGGCAGTTTTAGATTATCTTGTATAAGTGATTCCCCCTCTTTGGCATTGATCTCTCACTATTGTACTTCATTTTTAGCCTATTGTAATTGCACTTTCCTACACTATTTATGAGAGTAGTTACCTCCATTTGGATAGTTCTTTGCATTGAGTTTGTGGATAGCTCATTACTTGCTCATCACTAGCCCCTAATTTTCAACTTGATCTGGTAGAGGTATTGGGGCTAATTTGTAGGTTATTATAGTAGATTGTTTTGCCTTCTTGTACATTTTCTTGGTCTTAGTATGGCTGATGGTTCCAATGATAATGCTATCTTTAATATTGACAACTTGGATGGCACCAACTACAGTTATTGGAAGACCCAAATTTGGCAAGTTTTAGTATAGAAAATGTAGGTTAAGCCTTTGAAACATGAGGGTGTCAAGACTGAATGTATTGATGCAAAGGATTGGGCTAGATTGGATGAGCTATTTAAGTCCACCATCATTTTGTCCCTCTCTAAGTAGGTGTTCTATAATGTTTCCTCTGATGGCAGTCCTCATGGGACCTATGAGATAAGATTTGCAATGTCTTGACAAGTAGAGAATCACTTCTCAAATGTATTAGTAGCTAAAGCAACTCATGGATCTTTAGATGAAGGAGGGCACTTCCATATTAGCCCACTTAAATGAGGTTCATATTCTTAGAAATCTATTTTTGCAAGGGATTGAATTCAATGGTACTCTTTCCCCTTTGTTCCTCTTGGTTACACTGCTTGAATCATGGGATACATTTTACATTACTATATGTGTAAACACACCTATTGATGGGCTGAAGCTACAAGATGTAGAGGGTGCACTCTTGAATGAAGAGGTTAATAGAAAGAACATCAATGCTTTCCACACCTCTCATTCTTTGTGTGAACCCTGTTGTAAAAAAGTGTAAAGAAAGTAAATAAAATTAAAAAGACACAGAGGAGAAAGTGGAAAAAGGTAGCCCAATGGAAAAAATAGGAGAAAAAGAGCCAAAAGCGCAAGAAGTAAACTCAAAAGTCCAAGGCAAGTGCAAAAGGAGAAGTGCAAATTTTAAAGATAAAAGTGCACCCTAAATCCTTGTAAAAGAGTGCAACGCTCCCTTTTGTGCAATTTGTAAGTGTAGACGGGCATGGGTGAAGGGACCATGTAAATAAGAGGGGAATAGAAAAAGAGGACCTAGACTAAAATGGCCAGTCATGTAAAAAAGGGATGAACACCCAAAGAGGAGTAGGAAATGTATAAAAAGACAAAAAGTGAATGAAGAAGCTCATTCTTGTATGTGGCCAAAACTAGCTCTCTTTTTCTTCCTCTTCTTGCTCTTGCTTATGTTTGTGCTTATATTGGAGAGATGGAGTGTGAGGGGGTGTGAGGGAGTAAGTGTATGAGGTGAGAGACCGTGGTGGAGAAGCTCTCCATCTTCTCCTCTTTTCTTCTGCTCTTCTTTTCTCTTCTCTTGTCTCGTGTGCGGCAATGGAGTTTGGAGCTTAGAGCTTGAGGATTGAGCTTAGCTTGAACTTGCAACATGGATCGTGGAGCTATTGGAGAGCTTCAGGGAGGAGGTAACTCAATTGGGCATGAAGGTAAGCTCACTACACTCGTAGGTGTGAGAGCACACGCTACTATGTGAGAGGTAGCCATTGCACTTGGCTTGAAATGCTTGAAATAATAAGCGGTCCATGGGGTCTTGTCAGTTGAGTGAGAAGCTCCCACATTTTGGTTCCATTATGGGACCAATAGATTCAAGCCTTGAGTGCTTGCATGCTCCAAATCGAGCGACAAAGTAGGATTTCAACTCCAAAATGACACTTGGTTTTAGGTAGAAAGTAAGGGAGTCGGAGGCCATTCGATTTTGTTTGTGGATTAGTTTAGGTTTAGGAAGCTTTTTGTGCATTGGTTAGAGTAGGAGTTGTGCATTTTGATCAAATTTGAGACATTAAGGTTTGGGAAATAAGGAAAAAAGAAGGAAAGATAACTCTCTAGATAACCAAGAAACAGGAAAACATGGGAAGAAGAAAATAGATTTTTCATGTCTAGGAAGAAAAACAGAGTGTAAAGGGAGAAAGAGAGAAAACAAAAGGTGAAAAAAAGGGGAAGAGAGAGCTCATTTGCATTAAGTGAGATTGAGAGAGAGCTAGTGAGAGAGAGACATGGAGTGATAGGTCTATAGGCTACATCACCAATGATCCTTGTCTTTGACACTTTCAACTATTCTAGTTATACTATGAATCCTTGTTGTTGATTGTTGCATTAACTTGGAATCTTGGGTGAATTAAATAGTGGACATTAAGTCATTAAATAGGGTGTTTGTGCCATTTGGCTTGGATGGTGATTTGCAAGCCTCAGACGGTCGAATCATGAATTGGCTCAGATGTCCGAGCCACTTATGTGACCACTCAGACGTTTGACTTGGACAGGACTAACCACTCCGATGGCCAAACTTGGGGCCTTGGGACGGCCACTCGGACAGTTAGATGGGCACCCCTCATCCAAGTCCGAGTCATTTGACTATTCGGATGGTCAAATCCTTTAAGGAGTCCACTCTAATGATGACCTAGTTTGGAACTTGGACCAGTTGTCCTGAACCCTATTTTGATTGATTTTTGACCCTTCAAGGGCTTGTTAGGGCCTATTCCCAATTGACCAATAACCAAGTTGAAGTCCAGACCAATAGATGAAACCATAGGATGGTTTACACTAAAAAAATCTCAACCTAGCATTTTGTGGGGGGACTGAAAGGACTGACCATTGGGCCGCTACATGGGTAGAGACCCAAGTTGACTCACTTGGTTGAACACTCGAAAGATCGCCTATTGTGACCCATAGAGAACCCACTTTCAATTATTAAGAGTAGTCAAAAACCCTCCATAAGTAGCAAGAACGGGAAACTGATTGACATAGTTGACCTTATTAAGGATCACATTCGATATAGTGTAGGCATTTAAGCACATGTGAAAGTTAGAAAGCCTGATTTTGCACATCACATATCGAATCACACTATTGGTATATGAGGGTTGAACATTTTTAAATTGTTGGATTAACAAGGAACATGATGAGGGGGATTAAGCTAAAAATAAATCCACCAGTAGGAGTACAACCCCAAGGATCAGAAATGTGATCTAGAACACCAGGAACAAAGATGTAGAGGGGAAAGAACTATCACACTGAAAGTGAGAAGGATCGAAGCTTGCTTGGAAGTGAGCTATGGCGGAGAGCAAGAGCAAGAAGAGAGAGAGACACAAATGGGAACCCCAACAGTCACAATGTGTGATCGGGCCTTCCTTTATTCAAACTGTCACTAAAAGAATAAAGAATAAAGTGACGGTGCCACCTACAGTGTGTAGTGGTAGGTATTGTCAGTGTAGTAATACATGGGCGGCTAGGCAGAGGCGCCTTTACCCCCAACAACCTCCCAATTAAAGGTGAATCTTCCCTAGTGAGGAGTGAAAAGAAAAAGAAAAGATAATACAATGTACACATGTACAACATGATCAGGAAAAACGTCATCTCATCCAACACCCATCAATCTCCTGAGAAGGCAAAGTGCTCAGTAGTGAGGCTTTTCATGAGCAGATCTGCATGATTTTCTTCGGTGGGGATCTTGACAAGGTCCACAGACTTGTCCTCCACGACCCACATATGACGTGATACCTCATCTCAATGTGTTTTGTCTTCACATGGAAGACCAGATTCTTGGCTAGCTAAATAGCACTCATAGAATCTAAATATAGCATAGGTATAGTATCATTCCCAAGTCATGAACCAAATGGCCCAACCATATGGCCTTCTTGCAAGCCTTAGCGGCTACAACATACTCGACCTTAGTGGTAGAGAAAGCTGTACACTTTTGAACCCTGGACATCCAAGAAATAGCACCTCCAGCATAGGTAAAGACATAGCTAGAAGTGGACTTCCTACTATCTGTATGTCTTGCATAATTGGAGTCTGTTTAGCCCACAATTCCTGTATCCTAGCTACCATAGCAAATACACATATCTGCTGTGCCCTTCAAGTATCTAATGATACCCTTTACGGCATCCCAATGCTTTTTGTCAGGTGTAGTCATATAGTGTGCCACAACACCAATTGCAAAGGCAGTATCTGGACGAGTGGCTATCATGGTGTACATTAAACTACCCACGATTGATGCATAAGGGATCTTGACCATCTCAACCCTCTGCTCACCCGTCTGTAGCCAATCGGCATGTGAAACCTTCACATAAGAAGGTAATGGATAGCCAATAGGATTTACGTCCTGCATGTGGAAACACTCAAGGACTTTATGGATATACTCCCTCTGTGAGAGGTAGAGTAGTCCCTGATGCCTGTCGCGCTTAATGCACATACCAAGAATGTGAGAGGCCTATCCCAAATCTTCATCTCAAAGCTCTTCTTCAGTTGAGATTTAAGAGCATCCAGCTCATCATGAGCTTTCCCTACTATCAGCATATCATCCACATAAAGTGCACCACCCATAGACTGACAGGGCATGGGCCCACAGACATCCGAATGTACCAATGCCAAGGGCTTACTCATACGTGTCCTACCAGACTTCTTATGTGTATTCCTAGTCAGTCTGCCATAAAGACAATGCTCACATGAATCAAAACATGCATAGTCAAGGGGCGGTAAGTGCTGCAAACCAGAAAGCATTTTCATTCCCTTCAAGGACATATGGCCCACATGGGCATGCCAAAGAGATACATGTGGGATGGAACCCACTAACAAAACATGGTCAACAGAGGACCCATCAACTACAAGAGGATAGAGGCTACCAGTTTTGGCACCTCTAGCAAGCACAAGTCTACCATGGGTGATCTTCCAGGCAGAATCCCCAAATGAAACATGAAACACAACATCATCAAGTTGCCCTACAGACATAAGACTGCATGTAAGCATAGGTAAATGACGTACATACTGTAATCGAAAAGTACTGCTAGTAGAGAATTGCAACTATATATCCCCAATGTCAACAATAGCAAGTGACCTGTCATCACCCAAGCGAACTGAACCAGAGATAGTGCCGTAGGAGTGGAACCACTCACGGCATGGTGTAACATGAAATGAAGCACCAGAATCTAAAAGCCAGCACTGTGCATACATAGAGTGAATATCGGTCAACGACATAGCATCAAAAGAACTAGCTGTAAGTATGTACTCCTCATCGGAGTCATTAGTCTGCATGACATTGATCTCCTCAATTATCACACTGGATTTCGTAGGCATAATGATGCAATCGGAGGAATTTTCATGTACTTTGTCTTTCCCCTTCTCTTTGCGCTTCTCATTGTGCAAATTGTGACACTAGGGGCGTTTATGACCCTTTTTGCTGCAATGATGACATGTCACATTAGCATTTCTCCCATGAGACTTGCTGTGCGACTTACCATGCAACTTAGACCTAGACTTCTGCGAGTCTCTGCTACGGGCATTCCCACGGCCATTCTTGCCATTACCATCTCTGCCTCTAATAGTCAAAGGATGTGACACACGAGAGGCATCCAAGTTCTTACAGTTGATCTCTTCCTGCAGAACATCACTCTCTACATCATGCAAGTTCAAAATAGTAGTAGGAGCACATAAGGCAGTGCGGAATACATCCCATGACTCACTTAGAGTCCTAAGCAAAAAAAATGGAGTAACCTCATCATTAAAGGTAATGCCTTGTGAAGTCAAGTTCTTGAGAATAGCATGGAACTGGCTCAAATGAGCAGACATTTTCATATTCTCCTTCATGTGCAGCTCTATAAGCTGCTTTCAACCAATTAATTTGACTTGCTAGACTTTTCTTGTCATAGAAGTTCTTAATTTTATCCCAAAGCTACCAAGCACTTTGTGCTTCCTCAACCAAATTGTAATGCACCTGTTCAGTGTGAGAGACAAGATGAGGGTGGACTTGCATAATTCATCAAGCTCATCCCATTCATCATCAGTCATAGTTTTAGGCTGCTCGCCATGCATCCTTAGTGGCTTTATCTGCGATTTTTGCACCAATATCTGCCAAACTTGGCTCTTCCAATAGGCATAATTCGCACCATCAAGCTTAGCGATGTTGAAGATAGCACTATCAGTGGAAGAAGAACCCATAATGTAGTCCAAAACAGTACAAACAGTTCAAAACTGCTTGCTGTTTTCTACTGTAAACAACCAAAAATACCACCAAAACTAAGGCAAAATGACCACGAACTGATAGCTAATGATGCTGTCCACCAAGTACCATCAAAAGTACATAAAATCAGGATGATTCAGCATGAAAATTCCACATCAATCCATACATAACTGGTTGCTATAATAAATTATAGCCAGGTACAATGAGAGCCAACCATAGGCAAAATTAATGTACCAAGTCAACCACTGACTGTCAAAGCATAACCAGCATCAAGCGGGCATAAATCAACATATGACAATCATACAGACATCGAGGAAACACCCAAGCATGTCAAATGAATCTGTTAGTAGGCCAGCACACCCCCTGTGTAATAGGGCAAAGTGTACACAACACTAGCAAGACCCAACACAAAGAGGTGTATGCTTAGGGAGTGTGAAGCCCAAATCATCCCAAGTACATGTATGTGGACCATGGCATATCAACCATGCAACATCCAAGTGAAGAAGATCCTAGTCTCATAAGACTCAAAGCTCAATAGCATAAACCACTTGCTCAATGTCTGTTAAACATCCAACGATGCTCCCAATAGCACAAAAGCTGTATGGATCAAGCCAAGAAGCTCAAGAAGGGCATATGAGAGCACCTGACGAAAGATCCAAGACCAGACATCAATAAGACATCATGAGCATATAGGTTCTATAGCCTCCAATTAGAGCATCCATAGACATCAATTGTATCCCAAATACAACTCTGGCAAGCCAAGAAATATCCCAAGTAAGTTCTCAGAAGCCAGATGCAAGCCAAGACAAGGCACCACTAGTAGCAATCGGCTCCAAACAATGTAAGTAGCATGTAGTGGTGGCATATGCCAAGCATGTCAAGACCGGTTAGACATAGGTAACATACATTCCATAGGTACATCCAAGACGGAGCATCAAATGCATTCCAAAGCCCAGCTCAAGCTCAAATGAAGATCCGGAACCAAAGTCAAGCTCGATGTCATACCCCGAAGGTCAATACTTCATTGCATATCCCAAAGACATAGCCCAAAACCAATAGGCATAACCAAACTGAAGGTACAATAACTTGTCAACCAAGATAGCATAAATCCCAACCAACAACAAAGTGTCCACATCCAAATCAAGGCTCAATAGCTCTCAAATAGCATATCCCGGCATAAACCATGATGAACAAGCATCAATACATCCAACAGGACACCCGAATGTCAACAAAGAGCATTATGCATAAGCCATCCCTAATAAAACCTTGTTGCCCAAACAATGTATAGTAGTAAATCCCTGCATAAATCAAGCTATGGAAGCTCAAACCAAGTCCCAAAGCATCTCAAAACATTGGGCAAACATCCCCAAAGTATCTGGGCATCAAATACCAAGCCTCGGGAGCATCACATAAGCTAAGAGAATGACATTTTCATGCTGTAAATCAAATAAGATATGTTGCAAAAAATATTGTGATCAGAATTTGGTATATCTAACATCGCCATCGCATCTAGAGCGTGCCAAAACCCCAAGTTAGACTCTTATCTTGCCTAAATCGAGTTCCGGATGCCTGAGATATGAGAAAAAATTGGATTTTTGAGCCAAATTTTGAAATAGGCGCAAAAAGAAACGTGAGCTGACTCTAGGGTCTACTGGTTATGCTGAGGATAAGGGGGAAAATGGGGGGCATACAAGGTGCCCAATGAAGCCAAGGAACACCTACAAAGAGCCTATGAGGGCCGAGGAGAGGCGGGAGATGAAATCTTACCTCGGGGGGAAGAAGCCATGGTTGGCATTGAAGCTCCAAGCTCTAGGTCCTCAATTTGGGCCAAGCTCCATGATCAAGCTCTAATCCAAAGCTCTGATACTAGTTGAAAGGTGAGAAGGATCGAAGCTTGCTTGGAAGTGAGCTATGGCGGCGGAGAGCAAGAGCAAGAAGAGAGAGACACACAAATGGGAACTCTAACAGTCATAATGTGTGACCGAGCCTTCCTTTATTCAAACTGTCACTAAAAGAATAACGAATAAAGTGACGATGACAAGTGCCCGCCACTTGCAGTATGCAGTGGTAGGTACTGTCAGTGTAGTAATACACGGGCGGCTAGGCAGAGGCACCTTTACCCCCAACACACACTGCCGAGAGAAGGAAAGGCTCGCCAATATTAGGGATACATTTTTAACTGGCTTAGTTGACCTCATAGACACACTAGTGGGTTAGAAGGCAACTACTATGGTAGGCAATAGCTCAAATGAGAATAGTCTTGACCTCAACCTTGACCTTAATATGGCAGAGCATCCAAACGACATCTCACGACTTGTCACATAATACGACCAGCAAGTGAGGATAGCACATCATGGAAGACCAATAGTTGATGTCATAGCCGACCTTGAGAAAGAGAGGATATTGGCAAGGATAGTGTTGCAGTGCATTGGGAGTTATAGCTAGGAGCAAGGGCTCAAATGTTATGTCAGCAGAGAGAGCTCAATGAGGGTCACAGGATCCTTGCTATCTCAGGTAGGAACACAATGGGAGGCAATGCCGATAGGGAGAGAGCCCTGGAAGCCAACCTTATAGTAAGCGAGCTACTCACAAAAATATTATTAGACAATACTAGCACTGAGAAACGTGGGATAGCCTTGGTAGCATCATTGCTAGCCGGAGTTATCCGAAATACTAGGAGCCAAATGAGAATACCTATAGTTGCAAAGCAACTTGATACGTACTAGGTAGGAAATGACCCCTACAACTTCTTTGAATAGGTGCATGAGGCTAATAACTTCATGGACCCCACTCAACAACCACAAGCATTTGGTTTTTTCTTGGGAGACAAGGGACAGACTTGGTTCACTAGTCTAGAAAATAGTGAACATAATGACTTTGCCTAGTTGAAGAATCTCCTTATCAAGAGATTCTCGGAGGCAAGATACTCCAATAACCTCATTGTTAAGTTGATGAATGTCAGCTAGATAGACAAAGAGGACATATGAGACTACATCACACATGTGAGACATCTCTATAGGAGGATACCTATAGTTGAGCGACCCAATGAGAGAGCTGTTCTACCATATTCATTAATAGGATTCACAATGATGAACTCTATAAGGACCTTGCGAGCAACTTGAACATGCAAAGGGATGTGATTGCAAGAGTCTTTGAGGAGGCCATACGTGTAGATGACTTGCTTAGGGAGAGAGGCTCTTAGGCTGCGCAACAAGGTAGCAATGCATTTAGGGAAATCGAGAGAGCTATAACAACTAGTGGATGAGCAACCCCTAGTGAACAAAAAAAGGGAAGAGTGTTGACCAAACCCAAGCTATAATTGACCTAAAATTGGAGTTAGCCAGACTGTAAGAGTCAATACAAAGACCAATACAACCTCATGTGCAGTGTGTACATTGTGGAGGGAACCACTTACCTTCTGAATGTTTGAATCCAAAATCAAAGCCTTATGCCAATTGCAAAAGATTCAAGCATGACACCATTCACTACTAGTTGCCAAGACATTTGCCTTACCAGCAAGCTTACGCTCAGCTACACTATCCAAGAGTTAGATAACCATATTTCGAAAGGGGAACCCCTTTGGCTCTCCCTATGTCTAACAATTCAAAGTCAACTGCCTCAGGGAGAATAGACATCAACACAATGGGAATCCCTAGACCTCTAGGACCTATTGTGATCCATCCACCAAGCGATGCTCCAATGCACTTTGTGGAGGAACCACTAGAGGAAGATTCTTACTTGAACCCTTATGTCTTTTATGACAAAGAGGGAAATCCCATATTGATGGACTACAGACCTGTGTTGTTCATGGCCTTAGGCAGAGGAAGTGGTAGAGTCCTAGGAGGAGTTGAGAGCTAGGAACCCATAATATGTTGGATATGTCGCCATCCAAGGCATATCTCATCTCACTGCCTTGAAAAAGAGCAAGCAAATAGAGAGAAGACTGACTTGAGATGCCCTAAATGCAAAGTCACACATTTATTCACTGATTACCCTAGGCAAAAACTCTCCACTAGCTCAATAATTGTATTGTCTGTGCCACTTGGACTCTTTTGTGTCGAGTCATTTGACAAGATTCCCATACCTATTCCACTAAATGTCACGATATGAGCTCAAACAAAGTAGGCCAATATCTCATTACCTCGACCTAGCAACCTGGATACATCCTCTATAGGGAAGAGGCATCGACGATGATAGAGAAAAAAGAGAATCAAGGCAAAAATAATACTCAAGGCTGAGAGTGAGATCACATTAACCAAGGAAAAACAGGTTACCGATACTAAAGTAGAAACATCTACTCCCAAGACAAGAGAGAAGGGAAGTGATAAGGTTGGAGAGTACCTTGATCCCAATTGGTAGCTGAGGGTTGTAAACAAGGTCAATGAGTGGATAAAAGAAGTGCAAGCTCATCTTCAAGATGTCAAACCTATTGTTGAGGACGAGATTAATGAACTCTCAACTGTGAGCCCACTAGTATCTCCTACATATCTAAGGGTAGGAGAGACAACACTACACGTGAATGATTGCATGGTAGAATAAGGGGGTTGTGACTGTGCAACTAGCTCATGACCATTGGCAAGGAGCCCATGAAGCTAAGGAGAGAAAAACGGATGGAAAATTGCTAACCACACTAATAAAAACCCCAGTGACATGTCATTGGGAGAATTGCTCAAGCAAAACTTTGCACTTTGGTAAGAATTGAAGCAATGGGTAGAATACAACAATGAACATGAACCATAAGACTTTCTAGACCATGATGTAGTGACACATATACTAAGTCTAATGCTAAATCAAATGTCTAAGTCTCCACTAGTGAATGCCTTTTGGGAGGGCATTGAGGTGCACATAGTCTTACTTGTCGTTGCCTTATGAGATAGTACACAAAAGGGGATAGTAGACATGGGATCAGGGGTTAGTGTACTTAGTCATGTATTCCTGCAAGCTTGGGAAAACCCATTGATGGAAACTACAAGGTTCAAAGTCGCTCTAGCAAATGGGATAAAGGTTAGACCCTTTGGAGTCCTAAAGAAGTAGCATTAATGATTGTGAGAATCCAATTCTTAGTGAACTTCATATTTATGAAGGGAGTGGATTATGATATCCTATTCGGAAAACCTTGGATGAGGAATGTTAGAATAATAGAGGATTGGGGTAATGGCCTGATATTATTTGGTAATAAATCAAAGCAGTGCGAGTAGAGATAAACACACGGAAAACCTCATAAATGGACCTAGATGCCATCTCTACCTTGGTAAAGGCGACTCAAGGCCTAGAAGAGATTATGGATCTGTAACAAGGTATGTTCCTTGCCTTGAGGATGAGCGAGACTAGATGCAAGTATTGGAAACCATTGATCTCTTGTTCTCGGAGGATGAGGGTGGATCTAGGAAAACTACAGAATCCACTAATAAACCTAAGATTTCTATCACTTCTAACCTGCCTGCCACAGTATCCTTGTGCATGATGGTCAAGAGTTCCATGGGTCGACCGACACCAATCACCTATTGTGTCCCAGCAAAAAAATTAAAACTTCACAAAATCCTTGAGTACCTATCAAGTCAGCTTGTGGGTAACCCAATTGCCAATTTAAAGCCTCTCAAGGATCTTATGGAAAGTAGAGAGTGGCAATGGACTAAGGTGAATGACCTAAATTTATCTTATAATTGGACTCTCATAACAAGTGTGTGGTAGAGCTTGGAAGTAGGAACCTTGCAAGAAACATATCGTTCCATTACAAGGATTCGTACGAAGAGGGTGAAGACTACTATTCCATCAGTGAGTAGAGAGGAAGTAGAGACCATAAAATATGATATGGAGGGAAGAGTAATTGAGAAAATTAGAGCGGGCACTAAACCTCGAGAGGTCAACATGTTTCGAGTGAGAAAATGAGTTCTTAAAGTAGATTGCAATCGAGCTTGGCTAGAATGCCTCGAGGTGATAGATTATGAGCAAGTGGGACTAGCTTATCCTTTCACCACACCACTATTTGGAGTAGATTCAACTTTGGAGTTGTGAGCACTAGGGGAGATAGCCTCTTATAGTGAGGATGATGAGTATAATTCTAAGTCAAAGAGGTGAGCTCTAATAGTGACACCAAGATACCTTGATCACTTGGGACCTAATGCATTAAGGGGGACCTCCTAGTCCACCTAAGGTGCAGAAGGTTAAGGGAGGAGAAAAGGAAACAATCAAAGTCTTCATAAGTTGAATGACAAAAGAAACCCTAGGACCTGTCCAAGAACTTCATGAAGTAAAAAAAGGGTGATCGAATATAGTGGTGTTAGTAGTAGGAGCCAAACAAAAAGGGCAAGCAAGTAAACTGACAACCAAGGTTAAGGAGATTAACTTGTTGGGAGGGGAATGCAAGCCTCAACTCATGTACATAGCGGACAACCTAATTGAGGAGGAAGAGCATAATCTCATAAATCTCCTAAGGGATTTTACTAATGTGTTTGCATGGTCTTTAGATGAGCTAAAGGGAATAGATCCAAGTATTATGACTCACAATATTCCCATGACCCCCGAAGGTAGGATTTATTTATGAGATAAAACATACAGACTCGGTGTCACCATAGTCATAGTCATGAAAAAAAATGGAAAGATTCAAGTGTGCATAAACTATAAGAAGGTCAACGTAGCCACCAAGAGAGACAATTACTCACTACCACACACAAAGCATATGCTAAAGAGAGTGGAAAGAAAGGAAGCCTACAACTTTCTGGATGTCTTCTTAGGCTATAACCAAGTGCAAGTCCATTCAGATGATAGGCACAAGATGGAATTTTCCATCGACAAATGGGGGGTGTTTGTTTACATAGTCATGCCATTTGGATTGACTAATGTTCCTGCTACCTTCCAGTGCCTCATGTGTGCCATTTTGAAGGACATACTCAAGAAATGGTTGGAAGTATTTGTCGATGACCTATGTGTCCGCACCAACTAGGAAGAGTAGTTGGAAAAGCTACAAATAGTCTTTGAATGGTGCCGGCAATATGGTCTCTCACTGAACCCCTTGAAGTGCAAGTTCTGGGTAAAACATGAATGTATCCTAGGATACATGATGTCTAAGAATGGCATTGCCACTGACTTCTCCAAATTTAGGGTCATTGTTGAATTACCACCATCCATGAACCATAAGGGAGTTCAATGCTTCCTTTGGGACACATAAGGTACTATCGATGATTTGTTCTAAACTATGCATTGATTGCTATACCCCTTTACAAATTGCTGATCATATTTGAGTGGACTGAGGAATGCCAACACACTTACGAGGGAATAAAGAAGGCTCTTACAACTGCACCAATCATATGAGCCCTAGATTGGAACATAACATTCCACGTGTACATTGATGCATCAAAGTTTTTTGTGGGAGATATTTTGTGCCAGCCTAGTGAGTATAATCTTGCCTATCTAGTGAGCTTTGCTAGCAGACAACTCATTGAGATAGAAGTGAACTACTCCACAATGGAGAGGGAAGCGTTAGCCACGGTGTTCACCATAAAGAAGTTCAGACACTATCTTCTAGCAACACCCTTCACCTTCTTTATGGATCATTGAGCATTGCTTTATCTTGTGAATAAACCCTATGCACAATGGGACACATTGTTCGATGGTTACTTGTGCTATTGAAATTTGACTTCTTTGTGATCATACGCAAGGGCAAACAACATTACATGGCAGATCATATGTCTTGCATACCCACATGAGAAGCTACTAGACTAGGAATCAATGCAACCTACTAAATCCACACCTTTTAAAAATGTCCAGTGAATTAGAATTGTTTAGAGTAGACCTCACACCATATTTGGTGGATGACATAGTCCACATACTCAAGAACGTACTATCAAAAGGACCCATAGAGAAAGAAAAATTAAAAATACTAATCTTGAATATCCAATCCTATTAGTTGATTGCAGGTCAACTATATTGGGTAGGATAGGATGGACTCTTAATAAGGAGATGTGTTTGCGAACATGAAATATATGATGTGCTCAAGGAAGCACATGATAGAATAGCTAGAGGACACTTCAGTGAAGACACTATAGCACGCAAGGGGTTGCAATGCCAATTGTGGTGGTCAATGTTATTCTACGATGCAGCTAAGTTTGTAAAGCATTATGAGGAGTGCCAATGGACCAAAGTCCCTACTTGTAAGGACAAAATGGACTTGACCTTGGTGATCATGCACCAACCATTTGAGAAGTAGGGAATCAACTTTATTGATCCAATGAACCCTACAGCCCAATATTCCCAATCCAAGTACACCATTGTTGCCATAAACTACCTCACCAAGTGGGCAAAATCTTGAGCAACTTATAAGAATGATGCGAGGACCATGGCCAAGTTCCTTTGGAAGGAAGTGATCTCACGGTTTAGTTGCCCCATAGAGTTGGTTAGTGACCAGGGCACACATTTAATCAATAAAGTGATTGCTCACTTGCTATCCACCTTCTTAATAATCCACATAAAGTCCTCTTCATATTATCCTCAAGCCAATGGTCAATCTGAATCCACAAACAAGATCTTGGTGGGTGTTCTAACAAAAGTGGTCTCTGCCTCGTGTAGTGACTAGGACAACAAGCTCATGGGGTAGCTTTATGGGCATATATGATAGCCTACAAAATAGCCATAGGATAGACTCCATTCAGATTGACCTACATCACCAAAACTATTTTTCCAATGGAATTATTTGTTCCAAGATTGAGGATAGAATCCGAGAGAGATGGGAGGTCCAAGAAGCATGGGCAAATCGGTTAGTAGAGCTAGAATGCCTATTTGAGACCTGCCTCATTGCAACCCATGCTCTAATATGCGAAAAGGCACACCGCAAGAGTTGGTTTGACAAATACGTCAAACAAAGAGACTTTGGAAAAGGAGACTTAGTCTTGCTATACTCTATCAAGGGACATAAGCAAAAAATGAAGTTCAGGGGATTGGGACCTTTCAAGGTTCGCAATATCAGTAGAACAAGAAATGTGGAACTTGAAACCCGAAGGAGAGGTTATAGGTTTTTTCAATGGAAGCTACATAAAAAAAGTATTACCCTTTGTCACATCCACTTCATGAACCTCTGATGATAGAACCATCATTGAATGTAAGGGTTGCAACTACCACTGAACTCCAAGAGGCGGATGAGGAAGTGGTAGCACCAGTCTACCTATGAATCATCGTAACCTCCTAAAAACCATATACCCTTGGCATGCTAATTGATGAGGGAGCTGACACAAATGCACAAACACTAGACCACCATGGGATAACCCCAATTGCAACCAACCAATGCGAAACTTAGCCCATTCGGGAGGCAATCCTATCCACTCTTGGGGAAATGTAAACTTGTGGTTTCTATCGAGATCGAGAGCCTACCCATCGTCTTCTACATGCTAGTTAACAAGAAAAGTGTTGGTAAGGAGTCACAGTTGGGGCGCATGTTCAAAATTACAAGTTCATGGTAATGTTGACTACGATTCATAGTGCATCCACCTTACCGTCGGTCATGTTAGAATAGTAATGGATTTTAGCAAGGGCACCATAGTTGTCCCAAAACTTGTAGCGCCACCAGTAGTTAAGCCTAGTGTTAGCCCCAAGGAGGGGGTGGTACATCATAATTTACTTCCATAGCACCTTCACAGCTGCACATTTAAGAACCACACCTAAAACTATGGTCCAAACACTCAAGTGGGTCCCTAAGCATAGACCACAATTCCACAAATGCCAATAATTAGGAATGCATAGTTTCCATGCCTCAAACTCTAGGCCTAAACGGTAGAGTTGGCACTCCCATAGCTCACATGTGACTGAGTAGCATTGGGTTCCAAAAGCCTTGTTACGAGCCCAAGGATACTATGAGGATAACACCCTACTTTGGTTGCCTAAACTCTCAAGTGCTATGTATGATCCTCAATCTCATGCCCCAAAAACCAAGCTTTAGAAACATTAATCAAAACAAGGGAGGAGAAGAACTAAAAGGAAGGGTGCTCAAGCCTTGAGTGCTCAAATGGCCTACCAACCCAAAGCTCAACCAAAATTCCACAAACAACCACTCATGAGTGAGCTCCCACCTAATGACTCTAAGATGATCACCACGGAAAAACTTGATGAAAAAGCATCAATCAATTTCAAACCTCACAAACCAAGCTTGCCACACCAACTGAGAATCTTCAAGTGGAAGTGCCACGCATCAACTTGTCCTATTCAACTAAACCCAGACCACTAGCAGAGTAGACCTTCGGCCACTACAACCATGATGACCCATTCTTGAAGTGGCTTCCAACATAGCCATGGACATAGGAGATGACTTGGGAACATGCATTTGACAACTAGATTCAACTTTCACATTGTTCGCTAGAAGTTACAAATGTTTGGGCCTAGGTCTAGTTGATGAACCCATAGCAAACAAGGTACATTTCTTGCCATGTTCTTGGGAAGAATACGAATTAATTTTTACAAGGCCTTCCACTATTATAGAGGATATGATTGGCAATGAAATTTCATGATAAAAGGCCGTAAACTAGTGTTTAATCACCTCCTACAAGGAAAGTAAAATTCCCATACCACCACAAGAAGTTTCAAAGCTCTAATCACTAATTGAGTCTAAGTCCAATTTCTTAAACAAGTGGTATAATTTGTGCCTTTCATGGGCTCAAGAGAGTTACCAAATCATGACCAATGTGGAGCAATGACGTGCCATCAAGACTTTCGAATCCAACTCAACCTATATGGCCCCAACCTCATTTAGAGTGTTGGCCATAACTAGGAATCAACCATTAGAAGATAATATTATGCTTCACCCATAATTGGATAATATTCTAATAGAGAAGAAACTCCACATTGCAAGTTAACTCAACTTTAGTGACCTCTTGAGTGATGCATTAACTTATATCATGCAAGTAGGCATTCATCCATAGGAAATGGACCATTATGTGACTCTATAGTATAACCCCAAGCTTTACAATTGGCTCTTGAAAAAGTGAGACACACCACGGATGCATTGAATGCCATAGACATTGATTTCCACAATCCTAGAAAGGCTTTTCATCTTCTTCAAGGGGAAGGGGGTAAAAGTGGAAAAATGGACAAAAACTAAAAATGGATGAAAACTCAAAAGAAAAATTGAATTTTAACAGAAAGAAGAAATGTGTAAAAATGTGTGGATTTATTGGTATGAGAATTCTCATTTTGTGGGTTATATTCCTCATTGTCGGATACTAATCTTTCTAGTCATTTTACTTTCCATGTAAGAGAGGCCCCTTAGAGAAAACTAATTGTGAGATATTGTGTGGCAATAGGAACCTAAATGGCATGTCAACAGGATAAAGCCAATAGACTCCCCTTCTCAGAGGAGGAGCATAGAAAATATGGATTAGCCATGGAGATCTGAGCATTCAATCAATTAAAATCCCGCAGCATCCACAGTCTGGAAGGAGTGGTGACATGATAGAATGATGAGATCTTGCCAAGTACTTGGAAAAGGTGGGACAAGACATCAACCACAACAAATGTATAGAATTCTTGAGAACTTTTGATGTCCAAAGGAACAATGGCATGGTGGCCATCATGCAAGACGAAACCTCTAAAAGGGTGGAAGTTGTCCTTAATCTAGAGATTGTGGAGAGGGCACTAGGATTAACAAAGAAATTGGAGAAGAGGCCAAAGAGAGATGTATATGGGATGCTAGGGATGGACAAAAAGAAGGTCTATACAAATGATGGAATCAGCCTAGTTCCTGACCCCACCATTCGATTGTAGGCAAAAATGGTCCACACCCTTTTCTTAAGCTAAAGATATAATGCTCTTATGAATAGAATAGGTGTACCATTTGTTGAAGAGCCTTGCAGCAGACACCTTGGACAAGGTGAATTGGGATGCCTATGTATAAAAGATAATATAGGCATTGGTAAAGGTATTAGCCACAGTACCAAGGGTGGTAGGAGAGGAGTCTTTGGCCACCACAACAGAGTTTGAGAGGAAAAAACTTGCCTCCAAGGCTTCAATTATAGGGTTTGGAGAAGTATTGATAGCCATAATTTAGGAAGCTTTGGGGGTGGCAGAAAGAGAAGTAGTGGAGAAGACCCTAGAGCCATCACCTATCCAAGAGGAGCATCGATCTTCCACCCAAAAAGTCCAACCATCTTGCTTTCAATAGGAGAACAAGGAGAAGATGAATTCTGCAAGGAACATCAGGACAATACGGGAAGAGTTGCTAATAAAAAGAATGAACGACCATATCAATAGCAAGAAGCCTTGAGGAGTGAGAGGACAATCAGTGAACAACAAGGCTTAGAGTTGTCGAGCCAAGGAGGGAGGAAAAGATCTCTCTAAAAATCCTCATAAGAAGAACTCAGTCCACCTTTAAGGAAAATTAGAGAGCTAAAAGGATGGAGGAGGAATCAAAAAGACTAGAAGAAGAGCATAGGAAGAGGCAAGAAGAGGAGGAAGAACAATTGAGGCAACAAGAGGAGGAGGAGATCTCCTTAGCCATTCAGAGATCAGTGGAGCAAACCTCCCGATCCCAAGAATTGGCAATGATGAGCACAACATAAGAGGACATACTAAGCACGAGTGCAACACAAGAGGACATGCTAAGCACAAGCGCAACAATTGAAGAGATGGGACTAAGACTAGTGGGGGCGGAAGGTAAGGGTAAAGCCTCTCTACACTGAATCCCACTAGTCATGGCCACATTGGCAATCACCCCAACATAAGAAACTATACAAGGGGCAGTCAACGAAAGAAACATCATGACCTGGGTGTAGTACTTAATTAGAAAAGTGCAAGAAATTGTGCTTGCACCCAACGAAGGAGCCCCCTTGTAGGAACAAAGAGGACAACGGAGTAGCCAACGTAGAATCACACCAAGGGCCAAAGGCACCCTACTTAGAAGTAGCAACCACTTTGGTGCCTTTAGTCATGCACAACAATGAAGATTAGGACGATTTGGTAAAGGAGCTTCAAAGCCAACTCAACAAGGCAACATATGAGAAAAAATCCACGCTTGCAAAGCTCAAAGAAGAGAAGATTGCCTTCGTAGCCTATAGGGTGGAGGAAGCAAGAGTGATGACCTTTATAAACATAGAGGTAATCACACTAAAAGAGGCCTTAAAGGCAAGGGAGGGAGAAGAGAGTCTTAAGGAGTTATATGATGAGTATATGATGAAGAAAGAGAGAACTGTATCTCCTTGGAAAACATGTGCACCTTCAACTCCAGGGAAAACATACGCCTAGAGATGGAAATAAAGGAGTTGAAGAGGCAAAGAGAAGAGGCAAGGATAGAGATACAAGTAGCAAGGAACCAAAGAGTTGAGGAGACCATGAAGAAGTTTATGGAGTTTATGGAGAGGAGAACATGAAGAGGCAAGGATAGAGATACAAGTAGCAAGGAACCAAAGAGTTGAGGAGACCATGAAGAAGTTTATGGAGTTGAGGAGACCATGAAGAAGTTTATGGAGTTGCACAACTAGCTTTAATTAGCTCTCCATGAGCAAGCGATATTGAGGGAATAGATAGAACGTAAAAACCAAGAGCAAGAAGAAATGCACACATTGTGGCAGGAACAAGAGGAGGTGATTGCCACCCTAGCTTGGTACCAAAATCAAGGGCTAGAGCAAATGAAGGAGAAAGTAGAGGAATGGGTATCCAAAAATGAAGATAGAATCAAAATCTTAGCTTACAATCTAGACCATTCTGAGAGTGAACACTTCATAGTGAAAACCAAAGCCGCAATTGTTGAGATAGGAATATTGGAGAAACAACGTGCATTTTTGAACACATTATTGAATGCCACATAGCCGAGAGGAGAAGAGACATCAGAAAAACTAAAAAGAAAGCTAGAACTAACAAGGAGGGCACTGCAACGTGGATTCCACACCAAGGCAGCCAAGCCGAGCATTGAGAGTAGAGGAGCAATGTGCCCACCTAATCTCAATTCACTTAACCTTAGGAAAATCACCTTGCTAGAGCTTGGGGAGCCAAAACAACAAGTGTAGCCACCTTAACAAGAGCCAGTGGAGATAGTCTAGGAAGAAGGGCCCAACTTTGAACTAGGCCAACAAGAGGAAGAAAGAGTGTAGGAACCGAGCCCCCTTCGCAACCACAAGTATAACTAGAAGAGCATTATCTCCTTCACCTTCCCTCATACATTGGATAGAGTATTATCTTCGAGGGTGGTGGAGGATGTCATTAAGCTTTCAACAAGGCTGGGAAGGAGATGGCTAGAGGAATGGATGAGGCACCCCACAAGGTGGTAGTAGGAACATGTAGACTATTGGGAAGATAAGGCGGTGGAGGTACCATGGAGGGTGGAGGGATATGAGGCACAACCTAGGTGGTGTAGGAATGTTTGGGACTTTAGCATAGAGGCCTGGATCACTTTCTGTAGCACCCTACCATATGAACAAGATGATCCTATCTACATGCCCTACCCAAGAAGGATTGGAATTGATTTCAAATTGGAGGTGCATGGTAAATAAAACTTCCCTTTGATCTACAATGTAAATGGCTCAACCCCTAAAGAAAGCTTGATCTTCACCAAAAGGAAACTCTACCGATCTATAGCAAGTTTTCTCAAAGACTTCTTCTCATGCCTTGACCCTGTCTTCATCACCACATGTAACTACCTCCACCTATTGTGAATATTACTAAAACAAAAACCTATTGCAGAGGAAGATTGGTTGCTACCCCTTTTTTTTAAAATCAATGCTAGGATCGATAGCTGTGTGATGGCGCACCTCATGATGAGGCCCACTCCCTTGCTAGAATTTTGTATAAACCTCTTAGAAGATAAGAGTGACAGTAGATTCATTGGGTGTAACCACCTATTTTTTCATCTACTTCACTCAATATAAAAGCTAACTTGAAGGGGTATCTACAGAGCAGGGCATTTCTAAGTAAATTCCTCAAGCTGCCTTGCAACTCGGTCCCTGCTCATCAACGGGATGCTTTTAAGGTGCTCCCCTTATAATTCCAAAAAATGAGAAAAAGAAAATAAAAAAGAGAAAAAATAAAAGAAAAAGAAGAAGGACAAGAAGGAAAGAAGTGGAAGGAAAAGAAACACCACAATGAAATCAACCATCTGTACTCTACAAGCATCACAAGTAATGCATCTAGGAACCACCCTAGCCCCTTCTCTCACTTCACATACTTAGGGTACATCAAAGGCAAAATACACATAGGGAGTTCCCACTCACCTACAGTTAGACCTTTCTCTCTAAGTCACATCCACAACACCTCCCCTAGTATACAAACTGGGCCCTCAAGTGTGGGACAACACCACGAACTTCAACCCAACTCCCAGTTCCACTAGGATGTATACTATGCACTATATGGTGAGGTAGACACACCCCCAGGTAGTTCACTTCCTTTTCCTTTTCAAATACATTTGACAACCATGATCAACTAGTGACATCGGAGGTCCCAATTACCCAATCACGGTCTCTGCAACCCTTCATCCATTTTGTTATGCTTCTTCTCGATAACCAATCTCCCCAAAGCCCCATCATTGATCCATTGAAATGAATGTTGCCACTTCAATGGAATTAACACAAATACTAACATGAAATGTTGGAAACCATAGCTTGCCATTTCTTAATTCAAGATATCTTATAACCAAGAATTGCAAGAGATGTTGAAGCCATGGAAGCTTGAGAATCATTTGATGAAAATGGTGCAAGGAACTCACCCCTTACAATGGTGGGGAAGGAAATACCTTCAAGATCCAAGAAGTGGAGATGTGAAAAATGATTAAAAGATGATTTACATTGGCACCCTCTTGCCTTTTATACTCCAGCTTAAAATAGGCTAATTGTCTAACTAAGGTAGCATGAAAAATTGCTTTATTACAATCCATCCCTACCCAAAAGTTTTGTCCTCAAAACTTTGAAAAGAGAAAGGACAAATGGATGGTAAATGTGAAGAAATGAGAGGCCAATGATGAATATCCTTGTTGAAGTTTTCCATTGAAGAAGATAATCTTCCATTAAAAGAATCTCCAAAATAAGCTCAAAACAGTGGAAATCTGAAACATTGTCCTGAATAGGGTAGCGATAGTAAATGAACCATAACTTTGGATAGAAATGTCAGAATGACACATGAGATATATAAATGAAGTATACTTCATAAAGTATGCATCCATATCATCAAAATCCAATTTTGATGTCAATAGGTCAATTATTTTCATGACAAAAAATTATAACAGCAAGCTATCCATTGTGCAATGAACTAATTATCTTCTTGAAGAAGTCATGGAAACTTATCTAAATATGAAGCATGTTGCCAAGATGATTCTTCCATAGGAAATCCCTTCCACTTGACAAGATATTCCATAACAATATGGTTCCTTAGAACCTTCTCTCTCTTGCCAATAATACTTTCGGGCTCATAGATGATTAAGCCATCTTCATCAAGAGGAGGTAGTTCTTCAAGAACTTGTATGCCAGGACCAATGTGTTTCTTGAGTTGAGACACATGAAAAACATTGTGAATGCATGTGATTGAAGGCGAATCAAGTTGGTAAGCAAGATCCCCAACTTTCTTTATGATTTGATATGGACCATAATAGAAATGAGCAAGCTTATTATGTCTACCCTTGAGAGAAGCATAATGAGACTTAGGTACTTTCAAAAATACCCATTCTCCTTCTTCAAAATCCACATGCCTTCTTTTATCATCCACATAAGATTTCATTGTCTCTTGTGCCTTTCTGATGTTTTCTTTGCACTGCTTCATTAAGGCTTCCATAATTTCCAACTCTTCTCGAGCAAAATGATTCACTTCATCATGAAACAATTCTGAAGGTACTTGGACTTTATATCCATACAATGCCTCAAATGGTGACATACCAATACTCATGTGATGAGTATTATTGTAATAGAACTCCACAAGATGAATCCAATGATCCCATGCATTCTGTGTATCATGGTAAAAGTGTCTGAGGTAGATTTCTAACCATTTATTGACCCTTTCAGTTTGGCCATCTGTTTGTGAATGATAGGCAATACTTGGAGTTAGTTTGGTACCCATGGAAGTAAGAAGACTTTTCCAAAAACTTTCCATGAACTTGGAATCCATGTTAGAAACAATCTTCATAGTTAATCCATGAAGTCTAAGAATTTCTTCCATGAACTCATCTGGTTGAATATTGGACTTTGGTAGGTAAGAAGTGGGCTGATTTTGTAAGATGATCAACCACAACAAAAATGCTATTCTAGCCCTGCTTAGCGGTAGGAAGTCATGTAATAAAATCCATGTTGATATTAGTCCATTTACCATGTGGGATAGTCAAAGGCTGAAGTAGACCACTAGGCAATAAAATTGAGTCTTTATTTTGCTGGCATGGTAAGCACTGCATTACATACTCCTTGACATCTTTCCAAAGTCCCTTCCTATAGAAGCATTTTGGATCTTGTCAAAGGTTTTAAACAATCCAATATGTCCTACCAAAGGAGAAGAATGCATCTCCTGTAAAATTTGAGATCTAAATGATGACTGAGGGGTCAAGTATACTCTCCCTTTAAACCAAAGAAGTCAATTTTGCCATTTGAAATTGGGAAATTCAAATCCATCATCATGCTGTAATTTCTTCATAATATTGGCAGTGTGCTAATCTAAAAGATATTCTTCTTGAATGTCCTAGATCCAATCCTTATGTATGGTAGAGATGGTAGAAATAGAACATGCCCACATCCTAGATAGGGCATCTCACTACATTATCCTTGCCTGCCATATAAGAAATCTCAAAATCATATCCTTGAAGTGCAACTAAGTACACCTTTGTTTGGGAGAGAGATTTGGTTGAGAGAGGAAATAATTCAGTACGTTACCTTAAAATGGCTGCCATAAATGTAGTGGTGCCACTTGTTGATCACATGAAGAATGGCTACATTCCCTGCTCATAGACATGGAGCTCTCTCTCTTTATCATCCAAATTTTTACTTTCATAAACCATAACACCACGGTCTTGGCACAAAATAGCCCCAATACCTCTAGCACTAGCATCTGCAAATATAGTGAACTCCTTGGAAAAGTATGGGCACACTAAGATGAGACTAAGATAGGTGTTGAGATGAGTAGACTTTTCAGCTAATTGAAACTCTTAGTGGCTATAGCATCCCAAAAGAAAGCTTCCTTTTTCAATCTATTAGTAAGAGAAGTTGCTACTATATGGGCATAATTCTTGATGAATATCCTATAGAAAGAAGATGATCCAAGAAATCCTTACAGTGAAGTAGAATTCTATGGTATGGGCCAATCCTTGATGCAATGGACCTTCTTTGGATCAATCATAATCCCTTTCTCCCCAACCATATGACCCAAGTATTCTACTTCATCAGCCATAAAAGCACACTTTCTTTCCTTTGCAAAAAGCTTGTGTCTTCTCAAGGTAAGAAGGGCTTCTTTGACATGCTTCAGATGTTCCTCTCTATTCTTGCTATAGATGAGAATATCATCAAAGAATACCAAGACTGATTTATACAAGAATGGTTGCAAGATCTTATTCATAAGAGCCTAGAAAGTTGTATGTGCATTTGAAAGCCCAAATGACATAACTAGGAAGTGGTAGAGACCTCTTTCTATTCTAAAAGCTGTCTTGTACTAATCCCTTGCTTTCATCTTGATTTGGTAATATCCTGAAATCTTAGTGAAAACTCTTGCATCCTTGAGTTCATCCAAAAAATCATCAATGCAGGGGATTGGGTACCTATTCTTTATGCTGCTCTTGTTTAAGTCTCTATAGTCAATACACATCCTAAATGACCCATCTTTCTTCTTGACAAGTAGTATGGGAGAAGCAAAAGGTGATTGACTAGGCTAAATAAACCCCATTTTTAGCAAGTCTTTAACTTATTTCACTACTTCTTCCTCATACTTGGATAACCTGTAAGGAGGTTTGTTGATGGGTTTAGTGTCAGGCATTAAATCAATAGGATGATCCACTTCTCACTGAGGAGGCAACGATGTAGGTGGTTGGAATATGTAAACTCTTCCAAAAGTTTACATAGACATGGATCTTGCTCTTTAGGTGAAGTAGATTGCTGATTTTCATCTTCCTTTGATAAAAGAAGTGTGAAAATGCAAGACATAACATTAATTTCCTTCATCTTATTCTTGCTGATTATTTCAACTTGCTTTCTCTCCATGCCATTAAGTTTTACTTGCTGCCCATTCCAAGTAAATTCCATGAACATTTGATTTAGATCCAAAGAAAATTTTCCAAGCTGTTTAAGCCAATCGTAGCCAATGATGATGTCAATAGGACCCATATCTAGAACAATCAAGTTCGTCATAATAGTGCAAGACTTTGATAATTCAATAGGAGTCCATCAACATATCTCTTTGCTCAATTCTTGAGCACCATTAGCCACTTTTACCTTCAGTGGGGCATCTATCTCTTGAGGTAGTAACTTCAGCTCATACAATCATTTGGCATTGACAAAACTATGTGTGGTGCCCATATCAATGAGAATATGAGCAACCTTTGAATTTATAGTACCCTTAAGCTGAAGTGTATTTTCACCTTTACAACCCATTCATGCATCCTGAGATATGGAACATAACATGGGTTGACAAGAAACCATAGAAGAATCATCAATCTTTGGTCCACCAGGATCAAATGGACCACCTGGATCATAAGGGAAACTATTAATTGGCTCTAATTCCTCCTGTGTACTCTGATCATCATGCTTATGCATCTTATTACAAGTAGGAACTGCCTCTACGTGCAAAAGATTTCCTTCTTCATTTGAATCTTCAATATTCAGCATACTAAACTTTGCCATATATCCTTTGCACTTATGCTTGTGCTCAGGAGATCATTTCTCCCCACATTTATAATATAGACCCTTGGACATTAGTTGCCATCTCCTAGTTGGGTGCCACCTTCAACACCATGTGTCAACTCCTTGTCCTAAGTGAGCTGTTGTTCTAGCGTGGATGTGCTCACAATCAATTGGTGGCCTCTTATGTAGTCCTAACTATTGCATTTGTTGTAGGACATGATTGCATCTTCTCAAGATATGTGTTTATTCCCTAGATGACTCTTTTCTTCAACTAAGCAACACATCTTGTAGGTTGGGCATCACTTTTTTGGTGCTAATGTCATCCTTTTTAGGGCAAGTATATTGCATCTTCCAGTGATTATCATTTCCTTTTGAGCTCCCTGATCAATTTTCATCTTGTAGATTGTGCTATCAACCTTCAACCCTTGAGGAGTCCTTGTTTGTAGTTTAGTCTTTTTTTTTTTTTTTGGCATCAAGTTGCCTCTTTCATCTCAAATACTCCCCATTTCCATTGTCTCATAGTAGTCCTTTGTGATCAATAGATTGATGGATCTTAAACATGGAGAGAACACCCAAAGCAACACCTCTTTTCTTGTGCTTGTTTGCAAGTATTGTTGAGGGATATCAATGGGTGGTTGACATCCATGATTAGGGGGCTTGTGTGGATTAGGATTTTTTAGATTGACCTTCATTCTCTTTTCACATTCTTTGAAAGCCACAAGTCTATGATTGGCCGATTTAACACTCCTTGTGAAACAAGTGCCTATTCTATCTTCTCTACCACATCTGAGAAACTAGATAGAATGAACTATCCCACTATGGTCATGCAAAGTTGAGTGCATCCTTGACATGCATGACCTTTGAGATTTTGTTGTAGTTCATATATCTCGCCCCACTATAGATCCTTGTGTTGGTGTAGCTTGAAATTTGAAAGCTTTATGGGATGGGCTGAATGGAAGAGTCCATCTTTTCTCTTTTTAGATTGTGGAAATTCTATGATTGTGCATGTAAGGTGTATGTGCATTGCCACAAAGGTTTAGAAGAGATTGACAACCTTTTATCAAATCCAGACATTTGGACATTGTCTATTTCTCAAGTTGAAGCTATGCTAGATCTCTATATAATTGGGAAGTGCCTTGTTGCTGTTGTTATTGGGATATTGCCTAATTGCACCTTTAGCCCTCTTGAATTCTCCTTTTGGATCAACATTATATTTGAAATTATTGCATTGTTTTGAAGCATACGCCATAGGGTAGGTTGGAACCTTGTTGAAATTACTTTGAAACCTATTTTTAGCTCTAAATCCCTGTCTTTGTTGGCTAAACTACCATTCGAATATCATAGCCTGATTTGATTGATAATTCATTCTTGTTTTGGGCTGAAATGAAGTCAAATCTCTTCTATATTTTTGGATGTACCTCTTAGCATATTTAATGGTTGCATGAACATTTGTAGACTTGTTGGCTGCCCCAACTTCAGCTGAAAGGTTTAGATTAAGATAAAAAATATAATTGTTCAATTTGTCTAAATCGAAAATGCCTTCCACATACATGGAAAGGTTTAAGAATTAGCTAGAACACTCCCTCACGATAGAATCCCCTTGCCTAAGATCATACCATTTCCTTTCAAACCTTTCCTTCTCCATTGGTGACACAAATACTTGAGTCATGGCTAATTTGAAGTCCTCCCAAGATTGAAAATTCTCCCCACTCTTACTCGTGTATCTTCACCATGTATGCACATATCTCTCTAGGTGTAGGGATGCATAAAAAATCTTTGCTTGATCATTGCATGGGTAGAGAGTGAAATACATTTCTAATTTGTTGATCCATTCTTCAAGTTCGGTCGGTGAAGGATTATCTCCTTTGAAATTGGATATATTGATCTTGTCCTTGTATTCATTGTCATAATGATAGTGTTACCCATTATGGTTGGTATATCCAAAAGATAGTTGTCTATTAAAATGATCACTCATTGCTTGCTATCCATGATTAGGGGTAGATGAGTGCTTCCCATTTCGATTATTTCCAAAAGATTGACGACCAAACAATGAGTTCCCATGTGATTGTTGGTTATGAGTGGATATCCCATGTGACAACCTATCATCACGATCTTCAATTTGCTGGAAACTATCTCCATTCCTTGCTTTATCATGTGCATAGTGCCCTTGATCATCTCTTACATGATGAACTTGAGTATGTTGAGAACCAAACTCTTTATAGAAGGGATGATATCCATGTACAAACTCACTTCTGTCATCATGTAGGGAATAATCTTGCTATTCTTTATCTCTTGAATTAGTGAAGTTTAGCCTGTTCCTATTCCAAGATTTGGTATGAGGTTGAACTATTTCATTCACTTTAGAAGGTCCTCCATGTTCAAAAATGGATGGTATATGCTAATGGGCTGCTATAAACCTCACATTGCCATGAACAATAGGTACATATTTAGCATGGGAAGGTGGATTGCTTTGCAAATTATTACCCAAGTTGTTGAATATTGTAACCAACTGTTCAAATTTGGTATCCAACCTATGGTTTTGCTGCTCCATGTGTGTAATAATCTTGCCAAACTTGTCATCCATTGAATGGGTAAGTTGGATTAGACCTTCATTCATGTTACCAACTTGCTTTGATAGTTGTTGGAAATCATTGGAGTCACGAGTAACATTTACTTCAGTTCTAGGCTCATTGTCATGAGGAATCCTTGGCCAATGGACCTCTTCATTAGTTGTACTATTGCCCATAGATTCTTGTCCCTGATTTGTGGCCCCAATGGTAGGATTAGCATCAGCATGGTAATATTCTAAGCCTTCATTAGTGTGCTCCAATACCTACTTCTTCTTGTTTCTTGCCATCATGGAAATTGTAGTAATTCAAGACTATTTGTCAAAAAATGGTAAATAACTAAAGCTATACTCCTCCAATCTAAGTGTTTGATAGCTCCAAATGAAGCTAATAACATGTAGATATACTAAATTTACTGAGATTACAAGTTTGGAAGAGGTATATGGTTGTTTCAAATCAAAATAGTGTACCTTGTCAACCTATCTAGGTGTTGTCTACAGTGACCACCTGTCACTAAAATGGCCAAAACTTTTGAGCCATAGGTCCAAATGAGGTGCTCTATAGCTAGGGTCAAAGCCAACTTTTTCCTCTATGCATAGAGTATAAGAATCACAATTTCAGAGTGAAATATTTCATTTTTGTGATTGACTATTTATGACTGTCTAGGATGAGACAACAATCTGTAATAACCTCTAGACTCACTATTTGGATCCTATTTGTAACATTTTCCTCCCCCTCCTTTCAACCATGTAACCCCCCCTAAACAAAATTTTGTTAAAAAAAAAAGAATTAACCCCTGGTTATGCCTCCAACTCACGGATGGCGTGAGGGGAGGGGGGCTATCGTGTATCAATGTGGAGAGGGGAGAGGGTTGACACAGTAGCATCCATCCCACGCATGTTGCGAGGCCATGGAAGAGAGAGAGGGAGGTGCCACATGTACCATGGAGAGGCCAAGGGGGTGCCACATGTGAAGTGGAGGAGGCCATGGGCGCTGCCACGACCATGGGGAGTGGCGGAGGGGGGGTGCCATTACTAAATTCTCTCCCCCCTCTCCCCCCCTATAAACACCTATATAAACCCCATCGTGAAGGGGATGAGGGGAAGTAAAATAGTGGGAAAGACCCGACTTGCTGCCGCTTGGGTAAGGAGAAGAGAGAGAGAGTGAATAGAGAAGAGGAGAAGAATAAGAAGAAGAGGGAGAGAGTGAGTAGAGAAGAAAAGAGGAATAAGAAGAAGAGAGAGAGAGAGAGAGAGAGTAGAGAAGAAGAGAAGGAGGAGAAGAAGAAGAGAAGAAGAAGAAAAGAGGGGAGAGAGAGGAGAAAAAGAAGAGAAGAAGAAGGAGAGTAAGAGAAGAGAGAGAGCAAGAGAGAGACCGAAAAGGGAGAGGGAAGGGAGGGTAAGAGAAAAGAGAGAGAATGATTTTTTTTTCTTCTTCCCTCGTTGAAGAACTCGGAGCACACCGTCTCTATTTCCTTCCCCCCCTCTTGGAGAAAATCCGCACAGACTAGGCCCTTCCACGAGGAGCTGTCTCTCCTGCAATCTGGGTACGTAGCCGCGAAGCAAAAGCCAAATCATACGATGCCTCCCAAACGAAGTAAAGTCCAACCAAACACAAATCCCACCTCAACAAATGGATCCATGGGGCAAGGAACTGCGTCACATGGTAATCAGGTGCATTCCATTCACCCTACCCTAATGGGCAGTCTTAAGGACATAGGTTGGCTTCGTTAAAAATGGAAACTATTTGGCAAAAATCTATTATAACTAACCACCATTTAGTTTACATCAAATTATCTTATTGGAAATCGTGTATTCATGCACGCAAAAGAAGAAGCTAGGACCTTATTAATTATGCTCATAATACTTCAGTCTATGCACTAATGTTAGCATGCTTAAAAATGGGTTATTGAAATACTTGTGCATAATTGTCAATTAAGCAAAAATTGTACTTTTTTTCTTTGCATCACAAAAATTGTGAAATTGGAAAGGTAAAAGTGACGATTTGAATCAAGTACATGAAATTCCTAAATTGCTACGACGACGTTTAAATATATTTAGGCCATTGCAGACTAAAACATGTATTAGACTCCTATAAACTTCAGAGGGAGTGTTTGTCCTTGCCTTAGGACTAATAGCTTCACGTCCTCCACCCCAAGGATGGATATATATATATATATATATATATATACAAGTCTCTATTTGAGTTGGCATAAGCACCTCGAAATGAATTCCCAAAAGCAAAGGCATGCTTGGCAGCATGGTGTTGTCTAGGAAAGTTATGCCTTTAAATTGCGTGACATCATGATCAGTTTAGTTGCACTACTAGGGATTCATCTTGAAGATAACTACGAACCGCACTTACAAAATACAAAAATTTATTCAAAGCCGTTTAATAAAAAGGAACCCTATACATGCAAGGATAGGGCTCAACTCAACTTAGTTAGGGATTCGAAGAAACTAAGCCAACCTATGGTTATTTTCATAGGGGATAGAATGAAGGGATTCCCTATCCTTCGGAGGATATTAGTAATTACCACCAAGACAAGAAGGACAAATGTTAGGGTCAAGAGAGGGACCCCACCTTAGCAGATGTCTCAAGCACTCACCTGCACCTTTGTTTATGCTTGTAAATTTAGGAACACTGCTTCAACTAAAAGGAAAAAAAAAGGGGGAAAAAAGAGATTGTGCAAATCCAAACTTATAAATGAGCATAGTGAATCAGGTTGAACTTTTAGAGGGCGTGCCAAACCACCCCTAGCTGGCCGCCAACCCTAGCCAAGGGGGTTCTAAATAGCCGTGATGGGAATGTGGACCGAACCCGCCACGAGAGGTCTCTTCGCAGATTGATTTGAACGTAGGAGGACACTTGGATGCCAGGGGCTCTGGCCGTAGATTCCCTACCTCCAAGTCCTACTCAAACGATCATCGTGACTCGGAATAGATTTCGAGAGGCTCTTGTTACTAGTGCAAGGCGGAAAATTGATGGAAATAAAAGTGCATCCTTAAGAATTGCGGATATTGTCCCTTTTGAACAAGACTTGTAATTCTGATAAATTGTTAATATTAAGTACTTCCAGGGAAACTTCTCAAACTTGTTTTTGTGTCAATGCCATAAGATTACGTGAACGGACATTGTCTCCTAAAAAGGTTTAATTAAGGAAGCTGTTTTTACATGTCATACTTAAGAGTGATAGGACTAATTAGACAACTAAAGTACGCCAAGTAAGGGAAGCGGGAGGGTGGAACCTCCGATGGGTCTGTCCTATGGCAGGGTGGTCCCAAAGAACTTGGAGGCTTCTCACAAAGTTTTTATGACAACCGACACTTAGTAATCATTAGGTTAGAACCCGATTCATGCCGTTTTAGGGGACCGAAATAGGACTATGCCCTATGAGCAGAGAGGTGAAGCGCTACATTCCTCTTGTTTCCCATTCTCTTTGAAACAAGTGCGGCATGGGTCTGCTTCGGCTCGGTATCTCTGCATAAAGTAGGATGTCCAAAAACCCCACCCTAGAATGGTATGGCTGAGTGCATGAATAGGAAAATTTAGGAGTGAGTCCATAGTATGCTTAGCTAGGCAGGCTTACCACATGATTTTTGGGTTGAGGTAATTACGATTGTTGTACACTTGATTAATCAATCTCCATGTACTACTCTTGACTATTAGGGTTGCAGAGGAGGTATGGTTTGGAAAACCCCTCTCATATACTCATATTTGTATCTTTAGTTGTGAGGCATTCTGCTATGTTCCCAAGGATAAGCATAATAAGTTGGATCCTAAATCTAGGAAATGCATCTTTCTTGGTTATGGGGATGTAGGTGAGATGAGCTATCACCTATGGGATTTGTAGGCTTAGAAGGTTATTCGCAACCATGATGTTTTCTATGAGAAGAAAATGCATTAGCAACTTGAGCATGTCGTTGAGGTATAGAGGGTGATATTTTAGGAAGAGCCTCCTACTATGGTACAGCCACAACTTGACAGCTTGTAGAGCAGTGGTGGTTGGTTGATGCTCCAACGGCCCAAGTCCCTAATGCTGCATAGCATGTACAAGCCCCACAGCTTGTTTTGAGGTGGTCTACTAGAGATATATGACATCCCATGCAATTTGAGCCCTCTATGAATTATGTTATGGCGATAGATACTAGTGAGTGTCTTACTTATGATGAGGCCATGCATAGAGGTGATAGTTACTCTTGGGAGAGAGCCATGCAATTAGAGTATGACTCACTAATGAAAAATCATATGTGGGATTTGGTTGCTTTGCCTAGTGAAAAGCATGCTTTCCCATGCAAGTGGATGTACAAGTTGAAAAGTACCCTTGGACACCCCAAGCTAGCATACAAGGCTAGATTGGTTGCTAAGGGTTTCAAGTAGGAGCATGACATAGACTTTGATGAAGTTTTTTCCCTTGTTGTGAAGATGACTACCTTATGTTTGGTACTCGCTTTGGTTGCTCAACTTGACTTGGACCTTTATCAGATGGATGTCAAGATGAATTTTCTTCATGGGGACTTGCATGATTAGATTTATATGGAGTAGCCTAAGGGCTTTGTAGAATGTGTCTAGAATGTGTCAAGAATCACCTAGTGTACAGATTAAGAAAGATCCTTTATGGCCTTAAGCAGGTATGTAGGGAATGGTACCACAAGTTTGATGCTTTTCTGCATTCACAGGGATATTCCTGCAATGATATGGATCAATGTTTATACATGAAGAAGGCTCATGAGGGTTTTTGATCCTCTATGTGGATGATATGTTGATTGTTGGGAGTGCTCATGATGAGCTAGATGCCTTGAAATGTTAGCTCAAGAAGAGCTTTGAGATGAAGGACATGGGACAGGCCTCCCATATTCTTGGGTTGCACATTACGTGTGGTTGGTCTAAGGGGCTCATTTACTTGTCACATAGAAGAGGTACATCTAGAAGGTCCTTGAGTTCATCTATAGGATGTTAAGCTTATTGGCTATCCTTTACCTTCTTATGTAAAGGTTAGTCAGGCTGATTTTTTATAGTATGATCGAGCAAAAGGCCAAGATGGCCAAGATCCCTTATGCATCCATAGTGGGTAGTTTGAAGCATACCATGATAGGCATTTGCCCTAGAATAGCATTTGTAGTGGGAGTTGTGGCATACTATATGCCTACACCTGGCTATTAATGCCATTAGGATGCCATCAAGGGTATCATGAGGTACCTGAAGGGCATAGTATCTATGTGCATATGTTATGGTAGCCAAGATATAGGAGTTATGTTATGTTATGGTAGCCATCAAGGGTATCATGAGGTACCTGAAGGGCATAGTATCTATGTGCATATGTTATGTGCATATGTTATGGTAGCATAGTATCTATGTGCATATATTATATAAAACATATAGATAGTAGAAAGTCCACCTTTGGATATGTCTTCACCTTTGCTAGAGGTGTTGTTTCTTGGATATCTAGGGTGTAAAAATGCATGGCTCTATCTACCTCAGAGGCAAGGTGTGGTGTATCCATTGAGGCTTGCAAGGAGGCTCTTTGGCTAGGCCGTCTGGTGATAGATCTTGCCATTACTGATGAGATCCCTACATTGCATTTGGATTCTATGACTGCTATTTAGTTGGCCAAGAATGCAGTCTTCGAAGTGAAGATGAAGCACATTAAGGTTCTTTACCACTTTATTTGAGAGGTTGTTGAGGACAAGTCCATTAAGCTTGTCAAGATCTCAATCGACAAAAATCTTATAGATCTACTCACTAAAAGTCTCTTAGTAGAGCATTTTGCCTTAAGGTGTTGGTGGAGATGACATCTTTCCTCATCTTGTTGTACTTATGTACATTTGTACTTTGTCACTTTTTTCTTGTTTCACTAGGGGCACATTCCCTTTAAGTGGGATGTTGTTGGGGGTAAAGGCACATGTGCCTAGCCACCCTTGTATTAGTTACATTGACAATATCCACACTGTGTATTAGTTACTTGCACACTTGTACATTGCATGTGATGGGCATCCATCATTGTCACTTCATTATTTATTCCTTTAATGACATTTGAATAAAGGGAAGGCCATTACACATTGTGACTATTGTAGTTCCCACATATTGTGTGTGTGCCTCTCTCTCTTGCTCTTACTTCTTCCACCATAGCTCTTGCTTCCACTCCATGCTTCCAGTTCAGGGCTTACTCCCTTCAATTTTGAGGGAGGAGAGAGAAATACTAGAAAATCAGCAATTCCATTCTTCAAATTAGGCCACAAAATTTACATGAGCACATAGAAGATGAAGAGAAGGCTTCATTTCTCTTGTTAATCATGAAGAAGGTTGAGCGAGCTGAGTGCACATGAACCAATGGAAGCATGAAAACATGGAGCCCACTTTTTTTGCTCTCTATTACTCTCTCTCTACAATTATTTCATAAAAAATTTCATACATTAAGTGTCCCTTCAGCCTTTTGCCCCATGCCCCATAAAAATTAGTCCACACCCCTTCAAATCTTGGCTAATTTTTGGCCTCCTAGCCTGCCTAGACCGTATTTCTTGTAACGTGCCCATTCCTCAAATCGTGGGACATGTCTTAGCAGTCCATCAAGAGATATATCTAGAAGAAGCCGCCCGACACTCCCAAAGAATGACACGAGGTTTTCCAACTAGGGTCTCTCGAGTCTACCCCCGCAATAGAACTTATCCGACCGTTCCCATTAGGATCGACCTGAAGTCCGGGTTCCTAGTCAACATTGTATAAGGTCATAGACCGACTTTTTCCTAACATTTCTTGTTAACATTTCCTTTGAGGAAAGCTCTCGGCTAACCGAGACCACCCTTTTGTAGGATAGACCCATTGGTCACATCCACCATGCTTCCCTCGGGGGTTGTTTTAGTTATCTAATTACCTACTATGTTATGTTTGACACATAAAAGCAGCTTCCTTAATTAACCCGTTAGTCACAGGTTCCTTTATGCAATTTAGGGCATAGACACGAAGACAAGATAAAACAAGATCAAACACTTCCTTAACTTATATTCGAATTAATGTGTGTCCCCTGCCCATACAGGAGAATGAAGTGCTCCTTTCTGCCTCCGCAGAAAAAATCCTTCCATTTTTCGACAATAAAAACCGAAGGTTTATCCTTCCAAGATTCCGCCTGGTAACTAGTATCAAGGCCTCGAGATCCCATCTCGAGTCATGTAGAACTATTGTTGTTGGGTTCAGAAGCATTGGGATTTACGGCTAGAGCCCCCACTGACACCCAAGCGTCCTCCTACACCAAGTAATTTCCACGGAGAGACCTCTCACGGTGGGTTTGGTTCACATTCCCGGTGTGGATTCACAACCCCCTTGGTTAGGGTTTGGCGGTTCGCGGGGGGTAGCTAGCACCATCCTTCCTTAATTATCCCTCTAGGAAATCAATCACAGCTGAAGCAACCAGCCCAGTAACATTTACTAGGAAAAACATCCCTTTTGTTTCCACGTCAATCAGTCATCTCAGACAACCCGGCCATGCAATCATCAATCACACCCCACTTGGGCTAACATCCAAAACCACATTAACAAATAGTTGAATGCACAACCTCTTGCTTCAAGGCATCGCAATCCCATTGCATGCACAATCAAAATTCAACTTGGATGTATCAAAACACTTGCTCAAGGGATTTACAACAATTTCAAATAACCAAGCATAACTTGGGTTAGCAATCCATTTAGGGTTAGGTCACTGGCTTCAATTAAGCTAGGAGCGTATCCATTTGAGATAGTCCACAGCATGATTGATAAAACAATTCGCAAGCAATTATACTTATTCCTAATGCACCGGATCTCATGAAGGTCTAGGTTTCTATCCATCGGGAACTATCATTTCATGTGTTTCTTTTAGTCATGATCGCGAAACATGAATTCTAAATGACTATTCATGCATCGAACCGGTTTAAAAGCTATTATTTTATGTGAAATAATGCAAAAACCTTATCATTTTATGTATGTAAAAGCTATCATTTCATACATATAAACTTATGCGAATTCCATACTCTACCATTTCACGCGTGCAACCGAGCGCTTAGAGTAAACAAAAATCCTACTACTCGTCCTTGTTCCATGCACGTAGTTAAACCTTTTATCTCTTCCATGAGAAATAAATTAACTATAATTCTTAAAGAACCTGGGTTTGATTCGTTTTCATAGGGGTGTTTATTGCGATGGTCGCTCCGCTCGCGTCTCCCGCATTACTAGTACCAACGGTTGCTTTGGCTCCTACGCTTCCCACCATTTTCTTCTTGGGAGCCATTACTACTCGGGGTTTGGATAGTTCGGGCCTTAGCGGCCTTCAGGATGACCGATTCGGGAGGGAAAGGTCGTAGCCAGGGAATCCTTTGCCAATGAAGGGTGGCTTGAGCGTGGCTCCTCGATCCGTCTTCACTCCCCAACTCTCTCCCTCTCTCTCTCTCTCTCTCTCTCTCTCTTCTTCTTCTTCTTCTCTTCTCCTTCTCTCTCTCTCCTTCTTCTTCTTCTTTTCTTCTTTCCTTCTCCTACTCTCTCTCTTCCTATTCTTCTTCTTCTTCTCTTCTCCTCCTTCTCTCCTTCTCTCTCTCTCTCTCTCTCTCTCTCTCTCTCTCTCTCCCTCTCTCTCTCTCTCTCTCTTCTTCTCCTTCTCCTTCTTCTCCTCCTTCCTTCTCTCCCACTTCTTTTCTCCTCGTTCTTCCTCTCCTTCTTCTCCTCCTTCCCTCTCTCCCACTTCTTCTCCTTCTTCTTCTCTTCTCTCTCCCTCTTCCTTCTTCTTCTCTCTCTTCTTTTTCTCCTCTCCTTCTTCTTCTTCTCCCTTCTCTCCCTCATTCTCTTCTTTTCTCCCTCTTCTCTATTCACGGGAAAAAAAGAGCCCATACTACTAGGCCGCTGGACAGGATGACGGGTAGGGGTGGCACCTGCAGCAAACAGGGGGGGGCCTGTGCCAATCGAGGGAGGAGGGGAGGTTGGTCTTTATAAAGGGAGGGGAGCGCAGCTGTCCACCACCACCTGGGCTGCATGCCCCCCTTCTCCCACTTCACTCCCTCTCTCTCTCTCCCCAATGTACTGTTGGGGGGGGGGGAAGGGAGAGGGATTTTGTTTTTGAAAAAATAAAAAAGGGGGGGAGTTTCTATGCGGGGAGGCACGGGGGCACACCGGGGGGGGGGGGGGGGAGATTCTGCAAACGGGGAGGGGCGCAACCTTTATAGAGGGGGGGCGTAGTGGTACGCCGCCACTCAGGCGGCATGCACCTCCCTTCCTAAGTCACTCCCTCTCTCTCTCTCCTCGACGTACTATCCAGGGGGAGAGAGAGGGAAAAAAAATTTAAAAAAATTAGGGGGGGAGGAGGAAAGAAAAAGGAGATGTTATATCCTCTCCCCCTTAGAGGAATCGAGATGTCCTCATCTCGAGAGAAACTGGGAAAGACAAATGTAATTGGGGCTTATAGCCTGTGGGTTATGGGCCCACCACGCTTCCTCTGTGCTACACTGATTACTTAAATTCTTAAAATGACAACTTGTCACAACTTATAGAATGCAATAGGATTTATTCCAAGTACAAGACTTATTACCTCAAGTATATCTTCCTAGGGTATCAAGTCATCCTCAAAGGTTACAACAAGCTCCAGGCCTTCATCATCATGTGATTCATAATGTGAGCCAAAAGTAGAGTTTAGATAGCTTCGTTTGACCGCACATTCCTGATTCTCAGGGTCCAACTCAAGACAATCCATTTGGATGTGTCCTAGTTCATTGCATTGGAAACATCGGCGGTTGGGACATTTCTTATAGATGTGTCCTATCTCATTGCACTTGTGGCACCTCTTGTTTTGATCCCGTGAGTCATCTACATCATAGTTGCCTGATTTAAGTTCTTGGACAATTGGATTCGCTCGAAGTAATGTGTCTTGCAAGTCTGTTGGGCGCATTGATTCCAATCGAGTGTTTATGGGTGGATTCAACCCAGCACAGAACTTTGACACCTGTTGTGTCATATCCATTGGGGGTGCATACTTTAGGAGTGAAACGAACTTTGAATAATATGCTTCAAGGGATAATCCTAGCCGCTTCAAGTCATAGAATTCATTCATTTTTTCTGTGCGGTAGGCAGGTGGCAGATACCTTCCTCGCACAGCTTCCTTAAGCTTATTCCAAGTGACGGTCCCCTCCAAGATCACTTGGTCTCTACACCACTGTTTCCACCAAAATCTCACTTCGCCTGTAAGCTTAACTTTGGCGAGCATGGCTTGGTTAGCAGGTGCAGTTCCTACTGCCTCAAAATAGTCCTCCATGGACTCAATCCCGATCTCGACGTCAGCTTGAATAGTCCTCCGTTGCCATCAAACTTGAGTGGCTTACTTTGTTTGAAAAGGAACTTATTCTCTTGCATGTCAACATTCGTGGGAGCAGAAGATGCCTGACAATCAAGCCATACCACTAGGTTATTTAGGTTATGTCTATGATCCGAACATTAATCAATCATGCATCATTAAGAAGTTTTGCTCTGATACCAACTGTAACATGCCCGCTCCTCAAATCATGGGACACGTCTTAGCAGTCCATCGAGAGATATATCTAGAAGATGCCGCCCCGCACTCCCAAGGAATGACATGGGGTTTGCCAACTAGGGTCTCTCGAGTCAGCCCCCGCAACGGAACTTATCTGGCCATTCCCACTAGGATCGACTTGAAGTCTGGGATCCTAGTCAACATTGTATAAGGTCATAGACCAACTTTTTCCTAACATTTCTCGTTAACATTTCCTTTGAGAAAAGCTCTCGGCTAACCGAGACCACCCTTTCGTAGGATAGACCCATTGGTCACATCCACCACACTTCCCTCGGGGGTTGTTTTAGTTATCTAATTACCTACTACGTTATGTTTGACACATAAAAGCTGTCAAGATTGTGGGAGAGAAGGAAGGAGTCTCACTTGTAGCTTTCTCACTTACATAATGGGGGAATACACACAAAGGTGGAGGCTGAAAACAGTTTTCCTCTTCTTAGTTGTGTAAGCCAAAAAGAACTCTAGTACAAAGAAATAGAAGAACCCTATATATGGGTCTCAAACCAAACTCAACTAACTAAGGTGGCATACTAACTGAGCCACGAACTAGAGTAGATAAGGATAGCCGTCATCTAGCTATTATTCATGGGTGGTGTACCAACCGCATCTGCACCTAACAAGTTGGTGACATAAATGCACAACGGTCACCCTGGCATATCACGAGTGGAGCTCGATATCTCAACAAAAGCAGCTTCCTTAATTAACCCGTTAGTCACAGGTTCCTTTACGTAATTTAGGGCACAGACATGAAGACAAGATAAAACAAGATCAAACACTTCCTTAACTTATCTTCGGATTAATGTGTGTCCCCTGGCCATACAGGAGAATTAAGTGCTCCTTTCTACCTCCGTAGAAAAAATCCTTTTGTTTTTCGACAATAAAACCCGAAGGTTTATCCTTCCAAGATTCCACCTTGTAACTGGTATCAAGGCCTCGAGATCCCATCTCGAGTCACGTAAAACTCTTGTGTAGGGCCCCGAGGCATTGGGATTTACGGCCAGAGCCCCCACTCACACGCAAGTGTCCTCCTACGCTAAGCAATTTCTACGGAGAGACCTCTCACGGTGGGTTTGGTTCACATTCCCGGTGTGGATTCACAACCCCCTTGGTTAGGGTTTGGCGGTTCGCGGGGGGTAGCTAGTACCATCCTTCCTTAATTATCCCTTTAGGAAATCAATCACAGCTGAAGCAACCAGCCCAGTAACATTTACTAGGAAAAACATCCCTTTTGTTTCCACGGCAATTAGTCATCTCAGACAACCCGGCCATGCAATCATCAATCACACCCCACTTGGGCTAACATCCAAAACCACATTAACAAATAGTTGAATGCACAACCTCTTGCTTCAAGGCATCGCAATCCCATTGCATGCACAATCAAAATTCAACTTGGATGTATCAAAACACTTGCTCAAGGGATTTACAACAATTTCAAATAACCAAGCATAACTTGGGTTAGCAATCCATTTAGGGTTAGGTCACTGGCTTTAATTAAGCTAGGAGCGTATCCATTTGCGATAGTCCACATCATGATTGATAAAACAATTTGTAGGCAATTATACTTATTCCTAATGCACCGGGGATCTCATGAAGGACTAGGTTTCTATCCATCGGGAACTATCATTTCATGTGTTTCTTTTAGTCATGATCGGGAAGCATGAATTCTAAATGATTATTCATGCATCGAACTTGTTTAAAAGCTATTATTTTATGTGAAATAATGCAAAAACCTTATCATTTTATGTGTGTAAAGCTATCATTTCATGCGTATAAACTTATGCGAACTGCATACTCTACCATTTCACTCATGCAACCGAGCGCTTAGAGTAAACAAAAATCCTACGACTCCTCCTTGTTCCATGCATGTAGCTAACCCTTTTATCTCTTCCATGAGAAGTAAATTAACTATAACGCTTAAAGAACCTGGGTTTGATTCGTGTTCGTAGGGGCATTTATTGCGATGGTCTCTCCGCTCGCCTCTCCCGCATTACTGGTACCAACGATCGCTTTGGCTCCTATGCTTCCCACGATTTTATTCTTGGGAGCCATTATTACTCGGGGTTTGGATAGTCGGGGCCTTAGCGGCCTTCAAGATGACCGATTCGGAAGGGAAAGGTCGCGGCCAGTGGATCCTTTGCCGATGAGGGGTGGCTTGAGTGTGGCTCCTCGATCCGTCTTCACTCCCCAACTCTCTCCCTCTCCCTCCCTCTCTCTCTCTCTCTCTCTCTCTCTCTCTCTTCTTCTTCTTCTTCTTCTTCTCTTCTCCTTCTCTCTCTCTCCCTCTTCTTCTTCTTTTCTTCTTTCCTTCTCCTACTCTCTCTCTTCCTATTCTTCTTCTTCTTCTCTTCTCCTCCTTCTTCTCTCCTCTCTCTCTCTCTCTCTCTCTCTCTCCTCCTCCTTCTCGTTCTTCTCCTCCTTCCCTCTCTCCCACTTCTTTTCTCCTCCTTCTTCCTCTCCTTCTTTTCCTCCTTCCCTCTCTCCCACTTCTTCTCCTTCTTCTTCTCTTCTCTCTCCCTCTTCCTTCTTCTCTCTCTTCTTTTTCTCCTCTCCTTCTTCTTCTTTTTCTCCCTTCTCTCTCTCCTTCTCTTCTTCTCTCCCTCTTCTTTGTTCACGGGAAAAAAAGGGTTCGTATTGATGGGCCGCTGGACAGGATGATGGGCAGGGGGGCGCGTGCAGCAAATTGGGGGGGCCTGTGCCAATCGAGGGAGGAAGGGAGTGTTGTCTTTATAAAGGGAGGGGGCGCAGCTGTCCACCGCCACCTGGGCTGCATGCCCCCCCTTCTCCCACTTCAGTGCTTCTCTCTCTCTCCCCAACGTACTGTCGGGGGGGAAAGGGAGAGGGATTAATTTTTTTTTTGAAAAAAATAAAAAAGGGGGGGGGGGGAGTTTCTATGGGGGGAGGCACAGGGCACACGGGGGGGACGGGGAGGAGGGGCACATCCTTTATAGAGGGGGGGCACAGTGGTACGCTGCCACCTGGGCGGCATGCACCTCCCCTTCCTCCTCACTCCCTCTCTCTCTCTCCTCGACGTATTGTCAGGGGGGAGAGAGAGGGAATTTAAAAAAAAATCAGGGGGGAGGAGGAAAGAAAAAGGAGACGTTACATTTCTCCACAAATTAATGTCTTGCAGCCTCAAATTCCATATTAAGTGCATGTAACTAATATCGAAGAGATGGCAGTCACTTATTTATTATTTATAGAATTGACTTTGTACTTTGTTGTATCTCAAAATTCAAAATGCTTCATCTTTTGCACCTTGACTGCTTTGGACCATGGATCACTTTGGAGCCTAAAATCTTCAAATTTTTAGATCTGCTTAAACTTGTCCAAAAACTAGAAAAGTGCACCCCTAAATCTAGTTGTTCCTAATCAATATAGGATCATATTGGCCAGACTAGATTCAAATGAATGCACTAGCTTGGCAGCTGCATGCCCATCCTTTGGAGGATGAATCCTCATTGTTGGAAAGCTGTCTTTGTTGTGCCAGCCAGATCCACCATATCCACCATCCAAATCATGTACTAGAGAAGTTAGAGAGAAACCTAATAAGTATGCATGGTAGGTTTGTTGAGATGACAAGCTCAACACATGTGGACATTGATGATGGACCGCCTGGTTAGATGGGTCCACACGTCTACACTTAGCACGTTGGTGGTCATTATGGCTCTCACATGGTCACTGACTCATTACTTATTATATTCAGGTTGTTACACCTATTTACAACTGGCATAGTTATAGCGCGAGTCGACTAGTGTAGTTGGTTATGCATTGTTTGACTTAGTAGGCCACTTTTCTTTATGTTGTATCTTATCTATACTTTGTGTACATTGTAAAGAGTGTGGAATAAGAAGAAGAAACCAGCAAGAAAACGTTTTGGCCTCCATCTCTCTTCTTGTCTCTTGAGTGAGCTTCTCCTTGTGCATTCTGTGTATTCGGCACAACATCTTGAGCAAGTCCCCCCACCACGTGATTCTTGACATGGTATCAGAGCCACACCACTGAGAGGGGCTGATTTCGAAGGCTGAAGCGAAGGAGAAGAAGCAAGGTTTGAGCAAGCAATCCACGGGTAAGAAGCTCTCCCATTCTTCCACTATCTCTCTTAGATAGTGCCTATGGAGGCACCGGAAGCAAGGTCGAGCAAAAATCTTAGATTGCAGTGAGATTTGGTGTGTGCAAAGAGTGCTATGTATTCTACAAATAAGCCCTTTAGGGATTTCTCGCAGTTATTTTGGGCATCTGAGGCCGTTTCAGGCCCCGTTTTAGAGCCGCAAGGTTGCGGACAACAGTTTCAGGGTACACTCTGACTTCGACTGTATTGACCGAAAGTGGGTGCATAGGTTACAGATTTTAGATCTGTAAGTTCAAAGGTGTTTACCAGTGAGTAAACACAAGGTTTATCTGCAAAGTGGTTGCAGATTGCATGTATTGTTGAGCAGACAGTGAAAAAGGCTGTTTGGTGTATTGCTGTGCACTACAGGTTGAGGGTTGCAGTTGGTATTAGTTTTGTGATAATGGCAGAGAACAGTGGAAGCCCCATCATTGAGAAGCTCGACAAGAACAACTACCCTTCATAGAAGTTCCGTGTCACGAACTTCCTTATTGGAAAAGGCCTCTACGAGTTTGTTTCAGGTGAAGAAAAGGAGCCGGAGGTGAGTGGTCCTCCAACTGCAGAAGAGACAAAGGCATGGAAGGAATGGAATGCAAAAGATAAAAAGGTCATGTATTGGTTGTCTGCAGTAATTGACAATAATATGCTGGGACATATTAGAAATGCAGAGAATTTATATGTAGCTTGGACCATACTTGAAAGTATGTTTTCTGTAAATACAAAGGCATGAAAGATTCAACTCAAGCAAGAGTTGAATACATTGAAGAAAGGGAAGATGTCTATCAATGAGTATGCACTGAAGGTAAGGAGCATTGCAGATGCATTGGCAACGATTGATGCAATGCCCGATGATGATGATTTGGTGTCGTCTACCTTGGGTGGACTTAACAATGAAAAGGCTTGGAAGTCTTTTGTAACTTCCGTATATGTCAGAAAGCCATTTCCAGATTTCGATGAGTTGGTCTCCCTTATGATCACTGAAGAGATCAACATGCAGAGTGAGACATTTGAAAGAAGTGGTGAAAAGGTCCAAGATTTCTACTCTAGTTCAGGAAGGGGACGTGGCAGGTTCTCCTCAAGAGGTTGTGGTACAGGACGTGGTAGTGACAACCATCAAAACAGATTGAATCAGCAATTTGGAGATATGCAGGTTTCAGGAGGTCATGGTAACTTTAGAGGCAGGGGGAGCTTTAGAGGAAGAGGTGGATAGCAGAACAGAGGTTCTAACAACTCTGGTATTGTGTCTCACTACTGTGGCAAAACAGGTCATATTGCAGCCCAATGTTATGCTAAGAAAGATGATATCCGCAGTGGTAAGTTGCAATAAGGAAACTATGCATCGTCTTCACGACAGAATGAAGACAAAAATGAACGTCTGTTTGTTATGCAGCATATGCTGAATGCTGTTACAGGAAAGGGAACACATGATGATGTTTGGTATGTTGATTCAGGTGCATCCAATCATATGACCAGCCATGCAGAATGGTTTGGAGAGATGCAGGATTTGCAAAATGCAGGTTATGTGCAGATGGGTGATGATTCATACCACCCAATTTCACATGTTGGAAAAGTTCCATTGTCCTTGCATGATGGTAAGACAAAGAGTCTTTCAGATATATTACATGTGTCATCTATTACAAAGAACTTGGTGTCAGTCTCGGGGTCAGATGGTAGAGCAAGGGCTGCAAGTCAGATTTAATGCAAAGGGTTGCTTTGTAGAAGACTTCAATGACAAGTGCAGGTTAGTTGCAAAGGGAAGTAGAGTTAGATGTATGTTTACTCTGGATGCTAGAATTCCTACTATGAATGCTGCTATATATGCTAAAGGAAAAGGTGTTGTTGCAGACATTGAAATTTGGCACAAACGCATTGGACATGCAAATGTACAAAGGTTGAAATTAATGCAGTCCAAAGGGTTGGTTACAGGTTTGCCTACACTTAGAGTTGCAGAATTTCATAAGGTATGCGAAGCATGTCAGTTTGGTAAGCAGGAAAGACAACCCTTTTCACATGACAGAGATGTAAGCAGAAATATCCTTGATGTTGTGCATACAGGCATTTGGGGGCCTACAAAAAATGTATCTCTTGGAGGCAGTTCATACTTTGTCACATTCATTGATGATTGTTCTAGAAAGCTGTGGGTATATTTTATGAAGGAAAAGAGTGAAGTGTTTGAGCACTTTAGAACTTTCAAGGTTGCAGTTGAAAGAGAAACATGCTTGAAAGTAAAGTGCTTGAGGTCAGATGGAGGGGGAGAGTACCTCTCGAATGAGTTCAGTGATTTTCTGAGGTCTCATGGGATAAAGAGAAAATTCACATGCAAGTATACCCCACAGCAAAATGGAGTTGCAAAAAGGCAAAACAAGCATATTGCAGAAGTTGCACGTGCCTTGATGGCTGAAAAGAATATGCCTAAGCATTTTTGGTCTGAGGCTGTTCATACTGCTGTTTATATTATGAACAGAACTCCCACAGCTGCAGTTCATGGTATGACTCCTGAAGAATGCTTTACTGGCAAGAAGCCTGATGTATCGCACTTCAAAGTGTTTGGCTGCATTGCGTATGTTCATGTGCCAGATGAGTTGCGGAAGAAACTGGATCCCAAGGCTGAAAAGTGTGTCTTTATTGGATATTCTTTAGAGCAGAAAGGGTATCACTGTTATAACCCTATCACATGTAAGTTCAGAGTGAGTAGGGATGTCATCTTTGATGAAATGAGCAGTTGGTATGCATCTAGTGGTGATGCATTGGATGATGATGATGATGATGATCATGACACTCATGTGTAGGCTGAAAAGCAAGAATCACGGACTCTTAGTGGACCAGAGACATCATCTAGTAGTCCTTGGTCTGGGAGACTAAGAAGTAGCTCTACATCTTCAGGTGCATCTAGTAGCACTACAGGTAAAGACAAAGGAAAGAATAAAGTGTCAGATGGCATTGATGTAGTTCTTGATGGAGACTCTAGTGGCTCAGAGAGCTTGGGTGATGAGCTTGGCATTCCTTCAGTGAGGACTCCAGGTGTGCACAGAGCATGCGTCAATGCAAAGACTCCATTGAGTGATCCAGTGGTACGTAGGTCTAGCAAGGTGAGATATCTTGTTAAAAGATTTGGTTTTGAAATATATGCAGCTCACCATTATGCTTATATGGTGAAACTAGTTGAGGATGTTGAGCCCACTTGTTTTGGGGATGCTGTTGGTCATACTCATTGGGATGCAGCAATGGATGAGGAGATGGCTGCATTAGAGGCCAATAAGACTTGGGATCTAGTATCATTGCCGAAAGGAAAGAAAGCTATTGGATGTAAGTGGGTTTATAAGATTAAGCACGATGCAGATGGTTCTATTAGTAGGTACAAAGCTAGGCTGGTTGCAAAAGGTTATGCCCAGGCATATGGCATAGATTATGATGAAACCTTCAGTCCAATTGCTAGGATGGCAACTGTCAGATGTGTGATTGCTTTGGTAGCAACCAAAGGTTGGAGGTTGCAGCAAATGGATGTGAAGAATGCCTTCTTGCATGGTGATTTGCAAGAAGAAGTGTATATGGATCAGCCAGCAGGTTATGAAGATTTAGAGCATCCCATGTATGTGTGCAAGTTGAAGAAGGCGCTCTATGGGCTCAAGCAAGCACCTAGAGCATGGTTTGACAAGATCAGAGAGTATCTTGTCAATATTGGCTTCTATGTTTCTGATGCTGATCACTCACTTTATGTGAGAAAGGGAGATGCAGGTTTGGTCATCATAGTCATCTATGTGGATGACTTGATTATTACAGGTGATACTGATAGTGGGATTGCTGAAGTCAATGATTTTTTGAAGAAGAAGTTTGAGATAAAGGATTTAGGTGAGCTAAGATACTTCCTTGGCATTGAGGTGATCAGATGTGATGATGGTATATGGCTCTCCCAAAGACAGTATGGCTTGGATATGTTGTCCAAGTATGGTATGACAGCATGCAAACCACTTTCAGTCTCGTTGGAGCAGAATGTAAAGTTGAGTGCTGATGTTGGGGATGAGATAGAAGACCCTACTATGTTCAGGAGGATAGTGGGGAGTTTGATCTACATGACCATTACAAGGCCAGAATTGAGCTACGATGTTGGTCTTGTGAGTCAGTTTATGCAAGTACCTAGAAAGCCACATTTGGATGCAGTCAGATGCATATTGAGATATGTGAAGTCCACATTACATTATGGACTTTTCTATGAGGCAGGTACAGTTGTAGAGGTGTTTGGATACACAGATGTAGATTGGGCTGGTAGTATGTTTCATAGAAGATCTACCAGCGGATACATGTTCTCTCTTGGTAGTGCAGCAGTTGCTTGGAGCAGCAAAAAGCAATCTACAGTTGCTTTGTCGAGTACAGAGGATGAGTATAGAGGTGCTACTGTTGTAGCATGTGAGGTAGTATGGCTGCAAAAGTTATTGGCTGATTTAGATGTGCAGGTGGAAGGTGCAATTGTCATTTATTGTGACAACATGAGCAGTATACAGCTGGCTAGGAACCCTGCGTTCCATGCGAGGACAAAACATATTGAGGTACACTACCACTTTGTGAGAGAGAAGGTACTAGCAGGTGAGATTGACTTGGTGTATGTCAGCACACAGGATTAGATAGCTGAGATCTTCACGAAGGCATTGGGTACAGAGAAGATTCAAAAGTTTTGAAGCTTACTTGGAGTTGCAGAGATGCAGTTGAGCTTGAGGGGGAGTGTTGAGATGACAAGCTCAACACATGTGGACATTGATGATGGACTGCCTGGTTAGATGGGTCCACACGTCTACACTTAGCACGTTGGTGGTCATTATGACTCTCACATGGCCATTAACTCATTACTTATTATATTCAGGTTGTTACACCTATTTACAGCTGGCATAGTTATAGCGCGAGTCGACTAGTGTAGTTGGTTATGCATTGTTTGACTTAGTAGACCACTTTCCTTTATGTTGTATCTTATCTATATTTTGTGTACATTGTAAAGAGTGTGGAAGAAGAAGAAGAAACCAACAAGAAAACGTTTTGGCCTCCATCTCTCTTCTTGTCTCTTGAGTGAGCTTCTCCTTGTGCATTCTGTGTGTGTTTGGCATAGCATCTTGAGCAAGTCCCCCCACCACGCGATTCTTGACAAGGTTGCCTACTGGAGTCAGCCCTTAACAATCAAAGCGGGAGGTTGTGTTGCCACCAGATCGCGAGACTGATAGGAAGTAGATGATGATAAAGGAGCATGGAGAGAAAAGATGATGGATCATGTCGTGGAGAAGGCGTTGCTTGACCAACATGAAGCATCAAATCCATCCAAATTTTCTAGGAAGGACACTCATAGGATCGCCAAGTGTTTGGGGGGGGGGGGGGGGTTTCACCCCGTCCCAAAAGAACTAATGATAGATATGAGAGAGAAGCAAGGTGATGAATAAGTGGTTGAATTGGTTATGTATTATGACATCCTTTTGATACAAATATATAGCCTTTGGTATGACTCTTCATATCCTCGATGATGACCCCTTGTATACATAAGCTCATTCTCTCTTCTACATAAAAATAGTGCTATGCTTTTGATGTGTCACTTACAAGGGATGGGTTCTTGGGATGCACATGGATTTTCTATTTAGACAATTATTTCTATATAGTAATGCAATACATTGCTTATTTATATACAAGTGGGTGGCTATAGTACAAAGTTCCTTAGTCTAATAATTAAACCACATTGAGAAATCCGAATTATATTGAAGAGCAACATAAGTATTAAGAATTTGTGGCATCATGAGTAGTGACATTAGATATTTGATGACATCTCATATCACATCTCCTTGGCTCGATTCACTAGTGGCATGAAACTCTTCATGTCTCTAAGAGGCTTATCCAAACAAATTTATTGTTGGATTTATTTTATCATTTTGATATCTTGTACTTTAGCACTTAGAGAGAAGTGGTATTTACATTTATTAGGTCACATGTGGGGTTTCAATAACTTTTCTTTCCTCTACAGTGGTCATTTTTTGACAGCTAATTTTTGCAATGGTAGAGTATTGTTCTTGTTCAAATGTGCTTTGTTGTTTCATTTTTAATTTTAGCTCTTCTTCCTCATTGAAGCTCTTTTGATAAATCTTGGTATGAGATGATGTTGCTATGTGATCACACACACACACACACACACACACACACACACACACACACACACACACACACACACACACACACACACACACACACACACACACACACACACACACACACACACACACACACACACACACACACACACACACACACACACACACACACACACACACACACACACACACACACACACACACACACACACACACACACACACACACACACACACACACACGAACACGATCCATGAACATAAGAACAACACTTTGAAGTATGTCCAAACTCAAAGCAAACATTGCAAACTTTTTCTTCTCCTTTGATTTACCCATTGCTTCAAGTAGTTGTCACTGCTTCAAGAAAATATCACTGCTTCAGGTAGTCTACTGCTCTGCTTCATGTCTTGACAAAAATTTAAGATTTAGGATATTTTGCTTTATATAAAAAATCTATCTCTCATGCAGGGGTTTTGCTTCATGCAGAAACTACTGCTTCAAATAGGAAATTTGCTTCATGAAGAAACCTCTACTTCATGTAGAAAAATTGAATTGCTAGCCTCAACCTTTGCCATTTTCAATGGGTTTTTAACATAGACATACAAGGAAGAAATGATAGTGTTTTGGGCATACATCACAAGAAAACAAAGAATAAAATAGCACATTATCACTTCAAAAATAGAGAACATGAATACGAATGTACTATTTGCGTAGACTTCAATCACCATAGCCAAAAATTTTAGCGATTCCATAATGCAAATCAGAGATTCAAACACGTAAAGATCATGATGCAATTGTTAAGAACAGCCTGCAGCAGCCATAAAGACATGGCCCTGCCTTCATGTCTGTGTATTAGAATCGCACAACTGAATTTAAGAAAAGTCACCACCTGAGTACCAAAATCATCACCCTGACATACAGGTAATTAGTCTCGTGACATTGTAAGACACATTTACATAGGCTGATCCATATATGAAAGTAAAAGACTAAGGTTACTAATGGAATTCATGGCCTAGGGATTTGTGCTCCTAACACCTAGCATAACTCGGTGGACGACTGGCACAGGCATGACCCAAACCCACAAGCAAAAAAGTAAGAAACTGCATAACATAAAGAATATACTTATACCTTACCAGAGGCCTTGCACCCCTTGAAAAGCTACACTGAGCAGTAGTGAGTAGAGCCCCTCTAGGATACTCAAAGCCCTCTGATGCAGTTGCATAAGTAGTTCTAAAGCTAGTGAACAAAGTGGATGAACTACAAAGATAAAAAAGATATAATAGCATGATGCTAAAACAACTAGAAAGTAATAGGAACATAGACAATAATTTCTCTGCAGGATGACATCTTCATTCCAGGAGATGAACTACAAATATAAAAAAGATATAATAGCATGATACTAAAACAACTAGAAAGTAATAGGAACATAGACAATACTTTCTGTGCAGGATGACATCTTCATTCCAGGAGATATACCCTCATGACCAACAGATACATCAGCTCTCATCTCTTGGAATTCCTCATGCACCTCATGCACAACCTCTTCCACAACATTACTGGCATCACTAGCATGAAAATACTTTTCTTGCAACAAAGTAGCCACATAATCCTCACTATTTCTTTTTATCTCCAAAGACTCTTGAAATTTGATCTCCAATTCATGGCATTTACTCTCAAGCAAAGATATCTTCAGATGCAATTGTTCAGTTCCATGCATATCAACCTTCTACTGTACCACAAACACATCCTTGAACATACCAAATGGTAGGGACACTAAAGCATCCAAAGCTTGAGCAACCTTTTGCCAAGACTGTTTTACTTCCAAAAGCAAAGCATTATGAAGTTCATCAAACTCTGATTTAAGCACTATAGATCCATCCACATCTACATCTAGATTTTGCAAAATTTTTTGCTCAACCACTTTCAAAGGCTCAAACCTATTCATCAACAGTTTATGGTCAACCTGCAACTGTGCATACATATCCATAAATTTTTGCATACTATCGAAACATTGAGATTTCACCTCTTCAGTCCATCTTTAAAAAAAACTGCAATTGAAATTTTATTATGCTCTATTTGTTGTTTCAATGCTACAACTTGCTCATTGAGTTGCACCAACAAAGCATCATACTCTACTACTTTCTGATCAACTTGCTGAGCCAGATGCTCAGCCCTCCTCCTCTTAGTAATCAACTAATCCTACAAACTCAGAACCTATGCTGTCATACTCAAATGACCTTTTTCATGCTGTCCCAAATAAGTTATAATTTTTTGCATCATACACATGACATCACACATACTAGTAACCTCAGAAACATCATCACCTAGCTCACCTGAAACCAAAGGAGTGCCAGACACATGAGAAGACTCACAGTCTCTATACAAATCCTTCTTGATAGCAGCAGATGCACTAATCGAAACCTATTGTGGTTGATCATCCACCCCTGAACCAAATTTTACCAATCTTTTGCTTCTTTTTCCCCATAGTACCTACAGACTTTAATGCATCCCCAATAACCTCTGCATCCAAATGATCCATCTTCTCATCATGCATTGACTTCCCTTAATCTTTGACAAAATGCATAGCAACTTGTTTAGCATAAGACTCCTAATAACTTGCCTGCATCAAATCTTTATAGACAGCCAATCTATCTTCATCACCATCAAAAATATTCAAAGCATCATCACTATCGTTGCCATTATCAGTATCCTCTGTCAAATTCTCAACATGTCCTACATCTTGAGACATTAACTCAAGTGTCCAAGTCAATAAAGACTCCATAGTCAAACTAGGATATTGCTTAAAGGTATACTCATATAGGGTTGCAAGAAAACAACCCATATGAGATTTGTGGAAAAATTTCTTAGTTTTCAGCACTTTTATCTCTATCATTAAATTGTCATTCAACACTCCAGCCCAATTTGGAATCCCAACATTCTCTGCATAATAAATCAGCCCATAAGTCTCCTGAGCTATTGAATCGGTCTTAATGAATAGCATAAATTTCTCCATAAACCACCTGAGATGCATCTTGCGATTAGCCTCAATTCTCTTCATAACATAAACCTTGCGTGGACCCGTGGCATCAGCGAATGCATCATGCATTTTCTCATCAGAGGATCTCCACAAGGTAGGATTCACATTCATTGGAATTGCAAACACATGGCTTACCACATCGATTGTAAGCTCCAATCGACCTGCAATCTTACCCTGCGATTGTCTCAGGACATCCAAATGTACCAAGGCATGTATATTGGCAGCCCATGTGTGCCATGGAAGGCATGCAAATTCATACAGCCTGATTCTTTCCAACCATGCCTTAGTAGGTTCATGGTCAACATCCAATGTCAAAATAGAGTCTACAAATGGTGTAGACATAGCACTTGCAACATTTACCTTATGAGAAGACTTCGTTATTGGTGTTGCCTCTTGCTACTCTGAACATTTTTCCTCAGCCAGGATCATACTTGGTATCTTTATCATCCTCAACATGAACTCTCCTCTTCCTCGACATCGCTTTAGTAGATGTACACTGAGTGTGTGTCATGGTAGCCAACGCAGGTCAACACACAAATGAAGAAGGAGAGAAAGAAGAGGAAACAAATGAAGAACTCGTCTTCTCCATCTCTATGCTAAAGGCCTAGTACACTACTAATTTACATCTTTTCGTGCCATTTGTCACTTTAGTACGACATACCTTAGGCCATTCCACACAATCACTGCATGTCACACTTGAATTGACTAACCATGGTAAAATTAAATTAACTTGTGCATAACAAGGTTGAACCAACCTTTTGAGCCTGAATCCATTGATAGTAGGCTGCAACACCTTGCCCTGCAAATCCTTAAGCAAAAATATGCCCTGTCCACCAACATCTTTAAATACCACAAATGGGCCTACATAACGGAGTTTCAATTTACCCAAAAACTTATCAAGTCGGGAATTATATACTACAACCCAATCACCTTCCTAAAAATTTTTCTTCTTGATATGCTTGTTAACCTAAGCTTGCCTCCTCTGATGAGTAATCCCTGAAATATAGGTAGCAAGAACCCTGTCCTCCTCTAACTTCAGGAGTTGTCCTAACCTGTGGTTCACTGATTCCTGGGGATCCATTTTATGTGTGAGTGCTATCCTTAAGCTTGGGACCACAAACTCCATAGGCACCACATCTTCCAACCCATACACAAGTCTAAAAGGTGTCAACCTAGTTGTGACCTTGTATGCAGTCCTAAATGCCCGTAATGCTGAATCAAGTTTAATATCCCAATCTTCCATATTATCCTCAACAATTTTCTTCAAAATGAGAAGTAAAATCTTGTTGGAACTTTCAACTTGACCATTAGCTTGAGGGTGATACAGAGTAGATTTCTTGTGCAAAATCATATGCCTAATAGTGAGTTCTTTGATCACTTGATTCAAGAAATGCTTTGCTCAATCACTAATCAACTCAATAGGACAACCAAATCTAGTCATAATGTAAGAATATAAAAACTTGGCAACACTTCTTGATTTATTATCTTTTAATGCTTGAGCTTCTAACCACTTTGTAGCATAATCAGTGCAAACCAAAATGTATCTGTTACATGTCCTTTTAGCTGCTAGTTTGATGGGCCCAACAAAGTCAATTCCCCATTTCTGAAATAGCTCAAGTGGTAACACAGGATGATCTTGCATCCTATCCCTGTCAAGTGGTTGACCTTCCTTCAGACATTGCAAACACTCTTTAGCATATTGATGAGCATCTTTCTACACAGTAGGCCACCAAAAGGCCTGCTTGCAATATTTTCTTGCCTATAATCTCACCTAAAAAATGGCCACTTGATAGTCCAAAATGAGCTTCATGCAACACCGTTGGTTGCTCGAATTCAGGAACACACCTTCTCAATACATTGTCAAATCCCCTTCTATACAATGTGTTCAAAATAACTTGAAATAATCTACTCTTTAATGCCAACCTTCTTCTTTGATCTGTTGAAAGGTCTGCATGCATAATTCCTAACTTTAGGAAATGGAGCATCTAGTCATAATATGAATCAGGGTCAAGAACCTAAGCCTCAAAAAGTTCAGAATCAGGTAACTGATCATGAATTCCTACTTCAGACTCATCAGTTTTGCAATTTGCTAAGATAATCAGCAATGGCATGCTCTTTTTTCCAAGGGTACGAATAACCTTAAAATCAAACTCTTGCAGCAACAACATCCATCTAGCCAACCTATCAATTGGGGCTTATTAATAAAAAACAACAATGCTTGATGATCCACATGGAAAACAACCTGATTTCCCAATAAATAATGTCTGATTTTTTGCACTGAGAAGACCATTCCCAATGCTTCTCTTTCTATTACTGAATAGTTTTTCTTCACGCAGCACTTAATTTCCTACTTGCATAGTAAATTGGTCTATATCAACCTGGCACTTTATCTTGCATGAGAACAAATCCCACTGCCAAATTAGATGAATCAACAAAAATATGGAAAGCTGAATTCCATGCTGGAGGTTGCAAATTGGAGCCACAACCAACATATTTTTCAAAACACTAAAGGCTCTCTTGATCTTCCCTCTAGAAAAATTGCATCCCCTTCTTTGTGAGAGTTGTAAGAGGAGAACAAATGTGTGACAGGTATCTTAAGTATCTGCTATGCCACTTAATCTTCCCCGCAAACCTCATGATCTCTTGCACATTACTGGGAGCCTTAAACTTCTACACAACTGCAATCTACTTGGGGTCTATACTCATACCCTCTTTAGACAAGATATGACCCAACAACACATCTCTTTTGGCTACAAGCACTAACTTGAAAGGATTTAATGACATGCTAAACATTCTACATATCTAAAAGCATAGTTTGAGGTGGTTTAAGTGTTCCTTTTTGCTACCAAAAACACAAAAATCATCAATGAATACTCATTAAAGTTGTTAAATATGGTTCAAATGTTTTGTGAGCAGTTCCTTGGAACTCAAGTGGTCCATTCTTCAATCCAAAGTTCATAACTGTGCTAACATAAGCTCCCCACTCTGTAATGAAAACTGTCTTATCCATATCTTCTGGATGCATCCTGAACTGATTATATATTGAAAAACCATCCAGGAAACTGTACATCTCATGAGATGCTACATCATCCAAAAGAGAATCAGTAAAAGAAATGGGAAAGGGATCAGTGATAGTAGTTGCATTCAATTTCCTATTATCCACACAAACTCTGATCTTCCCATTCTTCTTTGGCACTACAACAATAGGAGATAACCAAGTAACCTCATTAACCGGTTTGATAAACCCAACTCTCAAAAGCTTGTCAATTTCTTCTTTGACTTGTTTGGCATAGTTAGGATTCATTCTATACCTCTTCTGGACAATAGGCTTAGAATCTTTCTTCAAATTTATCATGTATTGACACACAGTTGGATCAAATCCTTTATATCTGTATAATCCCAAGCAAAAATGTATTGAAACTCTCTACACAACTAAATTAAATCCTGCTTGCAATTGTCTTCCACAAAAATACTCACCTTGATGGGTTTAGGCTCTCCCTCTATATTCAGGTTAACCTCCTAAACCTCATCTTCAACCACTCTAGATGATCTTCTCATTGTATGCTCATATCTTAGTTCAGTCTAAATAATAGCTTTCTGCCCTTCTTCCTCCAATGCAGCAGAACTGTCCATAAAATTATCCATATCAGTTTGCTATTTTTTAGGTATCTCTTATTGAGAAACTCTAGGATAAGCTATACTTTGATTTTGAATTAATTTATTTTGCTCATTCCCAGACTTTTCATCATGAAATACAAACTGCTCCTGATCTTCAGGAACACCTTCAAAATTCTTCCCTGAGAAATTTTGTACTATAGTTTGAACAGTTTGTTTTGTTGGGCAACATTTCTAGCCATACTTGGATACTCCAAATACTCTTGTATAATACAAGCAATATCAATTTCAAAAATTGGAACCACAGAAGGATTTTCTTGAAGGAATAACTCCTCCTCATTGTCTTCTACTTCGTTTGCGAAATTAATAGTTTGAGCTACTACAGGTCTAACTAAAATTTTCAAAACAACCTTATTTACTATGGATAACCTGATTTCCTTAAGTCCTCTTGGGATGCACACATAGTCATTTTCCCAATCTTGCTTAAGTTTAGTCAATCTGAACCACAATCTTCTTAACAGCATTGTATAAGAGTCTCCAATTTCTGACATTCTCAAAACCACAAAAATGACCCTAAACTTCAGGCCAACTATTCAAATTTGTTGATTTTTAAGAATACCCAAAGGCTGTAACCTCCTTTGATCTACCATCCGTACCTGAAATGGGGTCTGGGATAACTCTTCTTGCTTAATTGCCAAATATGTATGTTCAAGAAGTATATTAACTCCTAAACCTCCATCCAATAAGACATCATCATGTTTTCTTTATGCATACTCAACTTGAATGGTGGGTACTTGATAATCCACAACTTCCTGTTGAGTTGGTATGACTGCCTCTAACACTTAGGAATTACCTGACCTTGAATTGTTATACTTTCAAGAGCTTCATGTTGCTTTTGCTTGATCTTCAGTAGTAATTTCTCCTTAAATCCCGGTATTAGATCCAAGATTTTCTCCAAGTTCAAATGCAATGAACACTTTACTAAAGCTTGAAATAGCTCCTCAGAGCCTCCTTGCTGTAATTTCCCAACATTTATGCTATCTGGAACTTGCTCTTGATCATTAGGAGACCGATTCCACTATTCAGGAGAACATGCTCCTGATATTTAGGAAACTGCTTCTGTAGTTCAGGTTTTTGCAGACCTAAATCCCCTACATCATCAACTTGATTAGATTCAAATTTTATAGCCATTTTTTGCATTTTTCTAACTTGTTTTGTTGGATTTTTCCTTGACTTCTCTTGTTCATGCCAATCAAGCTTCATACTCGCTTGGCTCCTAGTTACTGCTAAAACCATTGGTTCTTCTTGACATTCCACAACTTCAATACAATTAGAACAATCACAATGAATATGCATACTTGCAACATTAATATTACTTGAGACCTCCTTTGTCTCTTGAACGTTCTCTTGCTGAATTTTCCTACAGCCAGTAGTTCCTACCCCATCAAGAGATTGCCTTTTCTCATCTTGATCAGGTAACTCTATAAGGACTGCTACAACTGGGGCAGGTGGATATGCTGTTGATGAGATGCTCCTGCAGGTCTTCGGTCATTGTGGGACCTTGCTATTGGTATTCCTCTCTCAGTCCTATGTCTTGCCCAAAGTTCATAGTTTGGTCCAACAAAGTGTCCTTAACCTCCACAATAGCGGCATGCTCCCATTTGGGTAGTTTGCTATTGTGCTTGAAAATTTCCCCAAGGCTCTCTTGCCTGCATTCTTCTAGGTCCTTTGAAGGGTCTCCGTGGTATGGTGTCTGGAATAATTTGATTTACTACAGCTGGTTGAATAGATCTTGGCGTAACTTGCATCATTGGCATCTGTTGTGCCATCCTGACATTAGGGTTATACTAGTAAGTCCTAGTTTCATGGCCCTTTCTCTGACATTTTTCATAATGCTTTTCCTTCTTCTTACTTTCAAAAATACCCAAATCTTTTAGCTTTTGTTTTATCATTTTATCCAACTTGCGATCCTCTAACTTCTTTCTATCTTTGTCTTTTGCTTTCTTCTTTTTGGTATTGGGGCTGATCCTGATTTCTTCTTCTTCTTATCTCTCCTCCTGCTAGAGTTACCCTCATCAGAATCACTTGAGTCATCATCTAAATCTGAGTTGTAATCACTATCCATGTCTAAATTTGATCTTGAATTTGTATCAAAATTTGAGTCCGAAGATTCCTCATCTTTACTATTCTTAGATCTAGAGGTACCAAGTCTTTTCTCCACTCTCATAGCTACCCTAATCAATGTGTCCAATGTATCATTTTGACCCATCTTCACATTTGCAATGGGATTCCAAATCTTAACTCTCAAACCCTTCATAAAATAGGTGATCTGCATTTCCACTGAAGGTGTATCATCAACATCCAGCCTATTCAATAGGTTCTTGAATTTCTGGGCATAGTCCTCCAAAAACATAGTCTTTTGTGTAACCTGCCTGCCCTCGAATTGCGGGACACGTCTTAGCAGCCCATCGAGTGATCAATCTAGAAGACGCCGCCCGGCACTCCCAAGGAATGACACGGGGTTTGCCAACTAGGGTCTCCCGAGTCTGCCTCGCAACGGAACTTATCTGGCCGTTCCCACTAGGATCGACCTGAAGTCCAGGTTCCTAGTAGTCGAGTCTTCCTAACAGCCTTCTAGCATCGGTCTCGATAGCCGCTCCACTTTGCGTAGATACAACTGGACCCAAGCAGACTCATACCGCACTTGGTTCAAAGAGAATGGGAAACGAGGGGGAGGTATTGCTCGACCTCTTTGCCCGTAGAGCGTAGTCCCATTTTGGTCCCCTAAAATGGTATGAATCAGTGTTTCAACTTACAAGTTCTAAGGTCCTTGTCTAACTAACGTTTGCATCAAATAAATTCCATTGAGGAAAGCTCTCAGCTAACTGAGACCACCTTGCCGTAGGATGGACCCGACTATCACATCCACCACGCTTCCCTTGGGGGTTGTTTTAGTTATCTAATTACCTACCACATTATGCTTGACACATAAAAGCAGCTTCCTTAATTAAACCATTAATCACAGGTTCCTTTACATAATTTAGGGCACAAACACGAAGAAAAGATATAACAAGATTAAACACTTAACTTATCTTTAGATTAATGTTTGTCTCCCACCCATACAGGAGAATTAAGTGTCCCTTTCTGCCTCCGTAGAAAAATCCTTCCGTCTCCCGATAATAAAACCCGAAGGTTTATCCTACCAAGATTCTGCCTTATAAGTAGTATCAAGGCATCGAGATCCCATCTCGAGTCATGTAGAACACTTGTGTAGGGTCCGGAGGCATTGGGATTTATGGCCAGAGCCCCCCTGGCACCCAAGCGTCCTCCTATGCCAAGTAATTTCCACGGAGAGACCTCTCATGGCAGGTTCGGTCCACATTCCCGGCACGGATTCATAACCCCCTTGGTTAGGGTTTGGCAGTTCGCGGGGGGTAGCTAGCGCCATCCTTCCTTAATTATCCCTTTAGGAAATCATCCACAACTGAAGCAACCAGCCCAATAACATTTACTAGGGAAAACATCCCTTTTGTTCCCATGGCAATTTATCCTTACAGACCCCGCCATGAAATTATCAATCACAAACAACTTGGATACTCATCCAAAACCACAACCAATCCTTAAGTATCATTCCGGAAACAATCAAGCTGAAATAGCCAGTCTAACATCCTTTAACTAGGAGACATCCTTTCCTAATCCAGTAAGTAACCACTCTGCTTGCTAACCTTTTTTCCATCTTAAAGAAGGTCAACCCTCACGAGAAACATCAATGGTAAACCATTTCAACAAGTCCCTTAAGCCACTGTTGCTTTGGAAATTAGCTTATCCCTACTTAAATCATTTTCAGTCTTGATGTACTGCCTGCCTAGGGTTTACTCTCCCCCTTGGGATCTAGGGTTGCTCAAGGAGCAACTTTAACGGATATCTTCTAGATCTTTTTAATGATCTATGTAATTTCACCTTGACCTATTTTGGGTAGAAGATCAACCCATCTTAAGCCCTTTAATGGCGAATACATGAAATTCTACCTCTATTTAAGAATTCAAGATGCGTGAGAAGAATCTAAATTCTGGTACAACCTGGATATGAGCTATAGTTGCCGGAGGGTTGGTGGTATTCATGTCTCCACTTGCATTGGATATGTTCCTAGCTCCGTTTGGACCTTCAGCACTTGTGCTCCTTGTAACTCATCTCTTGGGTGCCATCCTTGTGCATTCCTAGTCTTGCAACTCTTGAGGTAAATCGACTGCTCTTGCCCTGGCAGAAGGAAGTGGTACACGGGTTCACAAGGAATCTAAGGCCAAACAATGTGACTTCAACATGCATAACTCTTCTTCTTCTTTTACCCTCTCCCCAATTTGTTTTCCATCTATCTCACCCTCTCCATCTCATAGTCTTCTCTCCCTCTCTCTTTCTCTCTCGCTCTCCCTATATCCTTCCCTACTTATCTTCCACTTCTCGCTATCCCTCTTCTTCTTCTTCTTCTTCTTCTTTTCCTCTCTCTTCCTCTTCTTCTCCTCCTTTCTCCTTCTCTCTCTCCCTCTTCTTCTCCTTCTTTCTCTCCCTTCCGCTACTTCTCCTTCTTTCTCTTCCTTCCTCCTCCTCTTCTTCTTCTTCTCCTTCTCTCTCTCCCTCTCCTTCTCTTCTTCTCTCTCTCTCTCTCCTCTTCCTCTCCTTCTCTTCTCCTTCTTCTTCTTTTCTTCTCTCCTGCTCCTACTCTCTCTCTCCCTCTTCTTCTTCTCCTTCTCTCTCTCCCTCTCCTTCTCTTCTTCTCTCTCTCTCCTCTTCTTCTCCTCCTCTCTTCTCTCCTTCTTCTTCTTCTTCTTCTTCTTCTTCTTCTTCTCTCTTCTCTCTCTCTCTCTCTCTCTCTCTCTCTCTCTCTCTCTCTCTCTCTCTCTCTCTCTCTCTCTCTCTCTCTCTCTCTCTCTCTCTCTCTCTCTCTCTCTCTCTCTCTCTCTCTTTGTGTTCATGGTAAAGCACGGGAGGGTGCCGCTGCCTGCGCAAGTTGGAGGGGGGGATATGACAAAGTACGAGGGGGGGAGGACCTGCCATCGAAGATGGAGGAGGGGGTGCATTCAGTGACAAGGGGGGGGGGTCGTGCTATAGTCGGAGAGGGGGAGAGCTCGCTGCCTGTACCCCTTATAATGGGGGAGGGAGGGAGGTATGGGGGGGGGGGAGATGGCGCTCCCCACCATCTGGGGCGCTACATGCTCCCCCTTCTCTCACTACTCACACACACACTCTGTCTCCCCACCATGCACACTACAGGGGGAGAGAGAGGGAGGGTAAAAAAATGTAAAAAAATTTAAAAATTTCTTTACGAGGGGGGTTTTTATGGGAAAGACACGGGGGGAGCACGGGGGTCATGGAAGGGACATTACATTTTGTTTGATCTTTTTGAGCTTCCTTAAAATATCTCATGGAGTTTTGTCCTTATGGAACCTACCTAAAAATGCTATTTCTAAAGCATCATATGAATTAAAGGCTACCATACCATAACTGGCAGACTAGTCCATAGCCTTTCCCTGAAAGGTGACAGCAAATTGTTACTTTTTGACTTGGCCCCCATACATTTGATTAAAGCCACTGGCTGTCCATCTTGTCTCAAATTGTGCCACATGGCAATCCAGCTCTTCTTTCTTCTTGCATGAAAATTTGGATGCTCGAACCTTTGGATTGATAACTGATTCTTAATCATTATGATTTTCTTCTTAGGCTTCCTTTGAGGTGGTAATGGATTAAAATTCAGAACCCTCTGAGATAAACTTCTAACCCTTCTTAACAAAAACGTTCTTCCCAGCAGTGCATGATGTAGCCTCTCAAATGTCTGCCTAGGAGGGGTACTCTGCTATTTACGAGGTAATATATCCTCATCATTAGATAAATTTGAAGAGTCTATTGAAGTGGCAGGAGAGTGATAAGGTATTGAGGTACTTGCAGAGGTACCCCCTTCCAAAGAAATCTACCCAGCATCAATAAACTGCTCCTCATCCAGCCTATCCAAGCCTTCTGGACCTCTCATGTCATCCAGCCTTGCATCCTGTTTTGCTAACTCGCTAAAGCCTCCATAATTTCCCTGGATCTACTCTTGGTAAGGATATGATTGGAGATATAGGGATAATTGTCTGACATAAATACTGCCCATATATAGAAGGCACCCTATCAAATCTCAATGCCATCAACATGCCTACTGCCTAATCGATTAACCGTTTATTCTAGATCAGCATCTTAATCAAGAAAATGAGTTCCTTGAAACTAATAGGATCGCCAAAGTGTTTCAGGCATACATCACAAGAAAACAAAGAATACAACATCACATCATCGCTTTAAAAATAGAGAACATGAATACGAATATACTATTTGGGCAGACTTCAATCACCATAGCCAAAAGTTTTAGTGATTCCATAATGCAAATCAGAGATTCAAACACGTAAAGATCATGACGCAATTGTTAAGAATAGCTTGCAGTAGCCATAAAGACATGTCGTTTCCTTCCTATCTATATATTAGGATCACATGACTGACCTCAAGAAAATTCACCACCTGAATACTAAAATCATTGCCCTGACATATAGGTAATCAATCTTGTGACATTGTAAGACACATTTACATAGGTTGATCCATATATGAAAGTAAAAGTCTAAGGTTACTAACGAAATTCATGGCGTAGGGATTTGTGCCCCTAACAAACAGCGTATACACACAGAAAATCCTTCGAATTCCATACATCAAATTTGTTTTTCGTCCTTTAAAAAAAGTCATTTCTCACAAATCGCAAGTAATTCTTCAAGTTTCTGCACAAATTCTGCACCCAGAAAACCTTTCAAATTGCATATAGGAAATTAGGTTTTCTTCCCCAAAACAAGATCATTTTTTATAGAGCTTCAAATTTCTAGCATCAAACTGAAGTCATTTTCTTGTTAAAATTCCACACCAGAGATTCAAAAAAGCATGGCCAGGTCACCAAAGTGTTTCTGCCCTATCTATGTAGAATACATAATAGGACATATAGTGCCTCATGGGAAAAATACCTAATCTTATATCAGAAATTCATAGAAACTCAAAGATAACCACATAGAGACATAGGAACACAGACTTTAGCACTTATAATTAGAGAATGAGAAGTAGAACATAGAGAATATGCTAAGAATAGAACAGAAACACAATAAATGAAGGTGCCAATTGTCAGATTTGATATATTATAATGGGAATCCATCATACATAGGTCGTGAACATTAGAGAGAGAGCCGTGACACCATGTGCGCCATTAGGTCATATTTTGACAACTACCTACAAATTGCACTTCATGAGGCATACAACTTCATGAGGCATTTTAAGACTGCTTCATATAGCAAATAGTAAAGACTAAGGCTCTAAACCATGCTAAGGGCAAACATAGTATGTCAAGCCAACAACAAACTTTGTCCAAGTAGAGCGAGAAATTTTAAATAGGGATAGAGGAACATTAGCATATTGAGGAGTTGATCTAGATAGGTACCTTTAAGGGCTTGGCATGTACATGATCAAAATACTTATTCCATTTATTAAAAGTGAAGGGGGAGTTTTTGAGCGTCCAGTGACCATGGCTTAAAACATTCAAAGCCATTTCATCATCTTCAAAGAGGAAGAAGTAGTTATTGGGTAGCCATTGATAAATTAGGATTTTACACCCTAAGGCTTCCCATTTGTCTCGTAATCTACTATTTCCCATATTCTACTGGGGGTCTAGCCCCATAACAAAGTCCAAAGTCTAATTGAAACCCTAGATTCATAGAGCTACTCAATCAATTGATACCTTCCTTAGGGATTGTGGTAGAGGTCTTATATAATTATTTTCATGGATTTTGACTACTATAAGATGGTTTTAGGGGGTTGTGTCTACTGATCATTTGCTATGGTCCCAGCATCTCCTTCTC